>NW_025421481.1:10000000-11200000 GCF_011764305.1 Mustela putorius furo | reverse complement strand
GGATTCTGGCTTTCTCCGTGGCCTGCCAGCTAAATAATTTTTGCAGTATTTTCCTTTGCTTTCTTATAAACATTTAAAATTTTTACTTGCTTTTCCATAAGTCCAACCAGTAAGTTAGAAAGCACTGAAGTTACTATAAAATTGCCTTTTATTTTTTCATCCATCAGGGAGGAAAGATAGACTCTGTGTATCCCCTGTGAGTTGTTAAAACAGAAATACTTTGGGCTGCTGTTCTCATGGAGTGGTATACTTGCCTTGTTACAGATGAAATGATTTTGTCCAATTGCCTTGCTTTCAAATGAGTTTTGTTGCTTTCTTGCTTAGGCCAAGATATTTAATTTTATATTTGTTGAGAGTATCTTATAATACACTTCTCCCTCATCACATCCTCCCAAGTTTGGGATGAGCATAGAATCCTTTCAGGACTGCGCAGGTTAACTGTTTTTACTAGAAAGCAAGACCCATGTAAAATAGTGGCTCAAGATCATGAGTCTTTCTTTAAAGGTTATCAAGAAAAAAAGTTAAAATGTCAAGAAGGACGGTGCTATGACAATAAAAACCTTATTTTCTCCGTAACTAAAGTATCTCACAGGAGGCCTTGAATCTTATCCTCGGCTGTCAAAAATGTTTAAATATGAAAGTAAAGGTGGTTTGGAGGTGGGCGCCATTCTGTCCTGAAGGCCCACTCTTCTCGAGGCGTATAGTTATTAATCTTGTTTGAATTTACACATTCTAGAGGATGAGATTGATTTGCAGATCGTGTTGATGGAGGTTAGTGCCTGGGGTTTAAAATGAGGCGGCTGATGTAATATTACTCCTAAGCCTTTTTGCTTCTGTTTTTGACTTTCTGAAAATCCTGTTACATAGTTTTGCTCTTCTGTTTGCCTCTAGCTGTGGTTGAAGTAAATAGGCTTAGAAATCAAACATTTTATTTATTTGTAAAATAAGGGGCTGGACTGTACCCTTTCTAGGCTCTTTGCAGAGACAGGAATCTCCGATTCTGAACTCACATTACTCATTCTACACTCCACCTTTCTACTCTGCAAGCCCGGCTTTTGGTTATCTGATTTGCAAGTCCGTGTTATGGGAAGTTCTCTATTGTGATGCAAAACCCCTCAGCTTCAGGTCCTAGCTGATATCAACAACCCAAAGGCGATATTCAAACCACCTTGGAAAGAAAAAGCTTTTCCGAAGGCGGCAAACTTTGTTTTCATGTTAACCCAAAACGAAGTTCTCTCAAGTAGCAGCATTGGGCTCTGCATGGTAATCTAATCTATTTTAATGCAAAGATTTTCCAAGAAGGCAGGAAACAGTCAAGGGGAAGGCTTTCAGGCATCTGCTGTTTTGTTTCCAGATCCCTCGTGTTAATTTAATGTTTCTAGGGAACCAGTCTCTTTCTTTTTTCTCAGAATGCCTTCTCTAGGAACTGGGGAGTGCGGTGGCGCTGTGTGAACTGACAAGCGGAGAGTCTGGCTCCGGTGCTCGCCGGTCCAGTGTAGCCTTGTCTGGGAGGCGGCTAGTCACCCCGCCGCCCCAGGGGTGCACGGGGTATGATCTGCGGGTGACTGGGTCGTTTCTCCTCGTTCTCAGCATATTACGCAAAGGCAGTGCCAGGAGTGACAGAGGGATACTGGAAAGCCATGTTTATTTGCATTTGTTCAATTTGGTCTTAGTGAAGGTAAATAGGAAATGATTGGCTTGTCCTCACCCCACCAAAACCGGGGAAACTCAGCCAATCTCAAGGAAACATACCAAACCTAACACGAACCTGAGTGTAATGTGAACCTTGCAGAAACATTTGGCTTTGTGTTTGGGAAAGAGAATACAGGGGAAATGGGCATTCCTTACAGCAGCTCGTGGCCATCTTCAGTAGATGAGCAGACAGGGGTTGCTGGGGAGCTTCTTGCTGTGGTGTGATGATCAGGCTCCGCAGATTCCGTTTCGAAGGGTCAGACTGTCCTAGTCGAGTCAGGTGTTTCTGTACCTTGGGAATGGGAACACGTTTTGTTCTGAGTCCCTTCTCATGAGGGCAGGTCCACCGGGTCTCTGTCCCCTTTTCATCTTCCACTTCAGAACCAGAAGTTCCAGACTTCACTTTTGAAGAGGAATTCTGCACAATCAAAAACAAAAGGCTGCCCTTTAAGATAGTTTCATTTTTGTATACTCCTATGTTACTCCTGTTTAGACACTCAGAATGCTAGTAATTGATGTGAGAACGGCGGTGTCTGTTTTCTAGTTAAAGTTAAATGAGTTCACGTGCCCTGTTCTATAGAGCACTAGTGCCTTAACCAGCCCTCTGGTGAAGCCAGCATTGTAGCGGGCGGTCTGTGTAACTCTTGTTGCCAAATGGATGGAATCACAGAATTTTGGATTTGGAATGTAGAGGTCATTCAGGCCAATTTTTTTTTTTTTTTATGGAATTGTAAGAATCTTATAACATTTCTGATGGCTTTTTGAGTCAGTCCATTCGTAGCTGGAGAGCTCTAATTATGAGAATATTATTCCTTATATTAAATCGAATTCCCAGTGTAATTAAAATAATTCAGGATAATGTCTGTAAAATCAACTGATTAGTAACTTAATTACATAGCAAAGCCCCTTCCCAGCAGTACCCCATTTAGTGCTTGATTGAATCATCAGGGATGGGAATCTTGGGGGACATCTTCTGAATTCAGCTGAGCACACCCATCTAGGCACAGCATTCCTGTGATGCTAGTAATCATAATCTGTGGTTCTAAAGAGACTTTAAGCATCTTATGGCTCAGAATTTTGCAAGGTAAAATTAAAATTTAAAAAGGCCAAGAAATATGAACTATTGCTTAAGAATTTTTAGGGGTTTAATGAACTGATGAGGGAGCAGGAGGCTGGCTGAGGACAAAGCAAAAGCTGGCACCTTGCACACCCCCCTTCATCCACTTCCCTCCATATGTGTAGCATTCCTCAGGCACCCCTGACTGCCATAAAATGATAAATTAACTTGCTGAGATCACAATCCTGCAAGACAGGAGTCTCCCTTGGTTTGCAAATGTCCTTGAGATTACAACAAAGAAGTTACCTTATCAATAGCCCAATTTCCAAAGACACAGAACTCAGTTCCTCAAGCCCTAATGTCACCCCCCTCCATAAAAAACCGAAGGAGGCGGAGGTAGAAGGAAAAGCAAATAAAGTTAAATTTCTTCTAAACCTAAATCTCATTAACAAGGATGCTTGATTGCAGGAATGTAACATTCCACCAGGAGACTCCCAATTGTCTTTACTTGATAGTAACCAGGCCTTCAATATCCCTATAGTGCTTTTTTCCCATGCGTGGGCTAACCGGCCAGTTCTGCTTCTGTAAGATTGCTTTGTCTGCTTTCCCGCGCGGGGTCCCCTGACCCAATCCACTGACGCCAAGTACGCCTGTTCAAACTGTCAGTCAATCAGCTCAGCCCCACCCGAAACTTGTTTGTATCTGTCTATAAAAATCCTGCACCGACCCTGCTCCGGACCTCTCAGCGTTATGGGCAACGAGTGGCGCAGAGGTCCGGGTTCAAACCTGCAATAAACGACCCTTGCTGATTGGCTTTGACTCACGTGTCTGGTGGGGGTAATACTCTATTGGCATTTCAGAACCATTCACCTATAAATTTTTCTTTTTTTTTTTGAACTCAGACTCAATGTTGCAAAATCTTCCCCAATCTTCTTGTTTAATTTTGGTTTTGGCATCATATTGTGTAGTATCAGATTTCAGTTTATTCTACTAGTATAGTGTCGATCACTACATTTTAAAAAGAATAGTTTCTGCAGTCTGATTTCAGCCAGGGAGAGTTTTTGTTTTGTTTTGTTTTGTGTATTAAAGATTTTATTTATTTGGGAGAGAGAGAACACATAAGAGAGGGAGGGAGAGATCATGAGCAGGGGGAGAGGTAGAGGGAGAAGCAGATGCCTCGCTGAGCAGCGAGCCGGATGTGAGACTTGATTCCAGGACCCTGGGACCAGGACCTGAGCCCAAGGCAGACACCCAACCCACTGAGCCACCCAGGAGCCCAAGTTTTTTATCTATTCGAATAGAATTCTGTCAGAATCCAGTTTTGGGTAAGAAACTAGGTCCTGTGACCCTGCTGCCCTTTACTCATACCTGAGATGCACTGCATTATGGGACTTCTGTTCGTAGGGTCCATATAAACCCCTTTTTACTTCTTGTAGAGCTTCATAGTTAGAGTTTGGGCCTGGGGAGGGCAGGCTTACGTTATATATCCTGATTTACAATTTATGAATGTTGATTACTATTTGTTACTTAAATTCTAATTTTTCCCTTCAGAAACTTTTTAAGTAGACAACTCTTAAGAAGTATGGATTATTCACGGAAAAACTGAACCACTGAAAAGAAAATAAATGGTTGATCACCAGATGCAGCCGTAGAACAGAAAATGTTCAGCTCTTAGGGGTTTTATGAATACTCTTTAGGATTTCCCCCATCTTTCAGTAGCTCCATTGTCTTCCAGTAACTCCAGCAGTGGGGATTTCATATTCTCAGGCTCAGATGTGGTGCTGTGGGAAGTAACTGTGGTCTGGGGGTGTGGAGTAGAGAGATACATGAATGCTGAGACTTGAAACTCATGTCTCCCCCCTCCTTTGGGGTAAAGCAATGGTCAAATTTTAACTGACTGTGTATTTTTGAAACATGCAACGTTGCTGAGATGCTGTTTTTGCTTTCCCTAATTTATGATTATTTTCATATAATGGAAGATGCCATGGACATTTTGGCATCAGTGTTTGTGCAGTAATCAAGTAGAATGATTTAAAGTTCTGTTATTACTGGGGCGCCTGAGTGGCTCAGTGGGTTAAAGCCTCTGCCTTCAGCTCAGGTCATGATCTCAGGGTCCTGGGATCGAGCCCCGCATCGGGCTCTTTGCTCAGCAGGGAGCCTGCTTTCCTTCCTCTCTCTGCCTGCCTCTCTGCCTACTTGTGATCTCTCTCTGTCAAATAAATAAAAATAAAATATTTTTAAAAAAGGGGGGGGGGGCGCCTGAGTGGCTCAGTGGGTTAAAGTTATGTTATTACTGAAGCCTCTACAGTGGGGAGTGAGTGGATCCATGCCAGGACGTTATTAAGTATGCAATTACTTATCTTTTTATCTAAACTCCACCTTATTAAAAGAAGATTTGGGGGGAAATTTACACATACAAACACACCCGACTACCTCCACTACTACCACCACCACATAAAATAAATAGATGGAGAAACTGGGCCAAAGGAAAATGGGAGAAATACAACAAGGCTGGTGTGGGTAGGGTTAGTACAAAGAACATACAGCATAAAATACTATACAGGCTATAGAACTAGGCTAGAAATTTGGCTGTGGTTTTTCTACCAAACAAAGTGGTAGCTACAGGATTCATCACATTTATAAGATGATTATAAGATTGGAATTTTGCTTTGAACATATCTTGTGTTGAAAGGGCATTTGATGCTTTCTTTCTGCTGGAAAGGTAAACTTTGAATGTCAATAAAAACCATAAAAACATAATTTTGGCAGAAATATAAGTGAACAGAATGACAGGATGGAAGCAGTCAGCAGGATTTCTACTATTACCTCTCTTTTCTTTGGTCCACGATCTAGTATTCCCCACACTCTCCTCAGTGCACAGAGAGGTTCAAGAAGATTGGCCATATTTTTTGGAAGCTGAAGACTTCCTTGAAGATTGTGTGGGATTGGGAAACCGAATTTGATCTTTTTTTGCAGGATGAAAACCTTTTATCATGACGAATTTTTCTTTATTGTATATTTTTATATAGTTTCCAACCCATGAATTAGTGGTGTCCCAAAAGTTCATTTTTAAGTTGCTTGTTTGAAATTAAGAATATATTTTCCTAAAGAAATGATGTTGTCCATGACCTAATTTCAGACTTGTGATGAACCCAAGGTTCAAAGAGGTTAAATCTGAGTAAATACAGGTCTGCAATTCTGTGTTCAAAACCTTTGAGGCTGGATTTTGCTGACCCTGGATTTTTTTTTTTTTTGAAAGATAATATTGTGCATATACCAGTTATTACATAGCACTGCAGTGTGGTCTGCAGCATGAGCCTATAATCAAACACATTAATACTTTCGCCGTATAACTGATGAATATTCACACTCAGTGGAATAAATAAAAACTATAAATAACCTCATGTCAGTTCAGTTCAGGATCTGTTACCAAATAAATTCAGGCCAAATGAGTTCAGGTCAGGTCAGGTTTTGCTGCCAAATGAGTTATGAAAAAACTATGGTTTTCAGAGTGTTTTGGATTTCAGATTAGTGGATCTCTGTTATTCTTTTTCTTTCTTTCTTCTTCTTTTTTAATAAAAAGGCCACTGGTATTATAAGCCCTCACCACAATGTAATGTAACTTTATGGAAAAATGTGTTGAATTCCAATTAAGGAAGCCAGGAAGCCATCACTCTGTGGTGACCCTGAAGCAGGAGTTTCCATGATGTAGGAGTCAGAGCAGAAGTGCTGTCTTCTGTAATCCCAGCGGAGGCTCCCGTCAGGCAGGTGGAAAAAAAAGAAATCCCACCTGCTTCCTAGGATGGTTGAGAAGATTTTAGATTCTGAGGTCAGTGTGATGTTATTATCAAAGTGCCCCACACAGAATGGGTGTTTAATAAATAGTAGTGTCTGTCAGCATTGTTGTCCCCTCTCCTACCACCCTCTGCCCCCCAAACTGGCTGAGGTACAGGGAACCAGGACCCGGGTGGAGAAGCAGTGTATCTAGAAGCAGCGGGTGCTGAGGCTTCTCAGGGGATGAGCGTGGCAGCTGCTGTGGAGAAGTGGTCTGCAAGGGCATGAAGGCTCTAAAGTGTGGGCATTTGTATCTGGGCTGACCAGGGTATCCTGACCCTCTTTAGAACCTGATCTTGGCTTGGTAGACCTTTAGACTTGGAAGCTTTTGGAGGACAGAATATTCTGCAGGCTTTTCTGAGATTTAGGTTGGAACCAGATATCTTCAGGGCTTGCCCAAAGCTGTTTGTAGCCACAAGGTCTGATACTGTCTCGTGGGCCAGGGCCTAGTAGGAGTCAGAGTAGGACTTTCAAGAAGCCACAAGAAGTTGCACTACTATTCTAGGGCTCTGACATGGGCCCTGTTTGGTGGTACTCTAGTTCTTCATATTGACTACATGTATTCTTTCAATAATATTAAATGCTTAGTATATGTTAGGTACTGTTCTGTGGATATAATGGTTAATGATGTAGAAAAGATCCCTGCTGTCATGGAAACAAATGAAGATACTAAGTTAGAACATAATGAGATAGGTGGGTAGGTGGATGGGTGAGAGCTCTTTGAGGTGGGGTGGTCAGAGAAGATCTCCCTGAGGAGGTGATACTGAAGTTGGATTCTGAAGGATGGGCAGAGTGAGCCATGTCAGGAGAATCCTAGATAGAGGCCATCAAGTTTGAAGGACCTAAGATTGGGAGGAGCTTGGTGTTTTCCTAGACCTTCAGAAGCCATGTTGGAGTTTCATGACCAAGGGAGACAGCATCAGGGATGGAGGGAAAGACATGCTGGGACCAGACTTGCTGAACCTTGAAAACTCGAACAGAAGTATGGACATCATAAAAACAGGAGACTCCGAAGGTTTTTAAGTCGGGAAGGGGCATGGTTTGCATGAGTCCACTCTGCCTCTCAAGTGGACATCATGTAATATTAAAAACTGGCAAGGTGTTAGGTTCTTTTAGTAATATTCAGTATTTCCCTTGTTTTTAACTCAAATGTAAATAATTTGAAGCTGTGTGTCCCTCTGTATTTTTCACATTTTCCAGTTAACAATGATCATTAAATTGCTTTTTGGTGAAAGAATGCATGAGCAGCCAATTCCGTAATATTGAGCAATTCTTCTGTTACCTGCTTTTTGCTTCCAGCTCTGGCTGTTTTCGTTTCTCCACTACACCCATTGTTTGCTGCCAGCATTGACATGCTTTCTCTTCTCCTCCTTCCTCTTCTCCTTCCTGGGTTTTACAGTTGTGACAGATTTTTTTGTTTGTCTGTATCTTTCAGGACCTTTGGGGCTTTCTTTCTTGGCTGTACTGATTTCCTTTATAGAATTCGGCTTCGCATAAGAGACCTAATTAGCTCTTTGTACATAGTAGGCACTCAGTTGAGTTTTGTTACGTGAATGAAACAGCAAAATCTGCGGGGCCTTTGTGATAAGCATGAAGAAGGCTGTCATGTTTATGCCCTTAAGCAGACTGTTGTCTCAGCAAGTCCACTGCATGACTGAACATCATTGTTTGGCATAGGACCCTAATAATGGGAGGTAAGTACAATGTGGAAAGGGATTTTGGGGAGTAAATTTGACACCTGAAGCTCAGATCTAGCCTCTGTTTTGGTTAATTAAAACACTTAACTAAAAGTGTGTTTTTCAGGGAGAAAAGTATAGTTGTCATCATAATGGACAACTGAATCAGGATTTTATTCAGGTGAAGAAAAATATTCTGAAACTTGGTGATAGAATAACAAGACAAAGGGTCTGACCTTTAAGGTCACACTAGAGCATTGTATGATAAGCCCTAAGGGTGATCTGATTGTCTGGAGAATGTAACTATGTTTTACCTACTACATCTGCTTTTAATTAGTCCTCAAATGCTGTTAAAGTTAGAAGTTAACTTATAGAAAATTGTTAAGATCAAATGATTTCTCTCAGGTAGAAGAGATAACCCCAAGGGTTGTGTTTTATTACCCTTATAGCACATTAACTGGTTTTGTATGTGATTTAGCAATGCCGATCAAATATATTTTTTTAATTCACTAAAACCATTTCTTTTCCACCTTGCTGTTTTCCTCATTAATGAGTTGCATAAGTCTCTGACATGTGCTCAGTATATATTTGTATGTGAATTATATTTTTAGCCTTTTAAAAATCACATTTTGACATTTGTATTTAGTAAAGTCCTTAGACCTTAGTGTATACATCATTATCCAAATTACCTAATAATATGCTACCATGGAACTTCTGAATGGAAACATCATAGAGGTCACAGTAAGGGGAATTATGGTATGATACATAGATAAAATTTTTGCTTATGGTAGAGCTATATTTTAGGAGGTTCTCTGAGGGCATCTGCCCCTGTACAAGTTCAGTATAAATAATCATCATGAATTTTAGCCGGTCTCAGGGAAAGCTCTCATTGAATTGACATGGGACTGGACCTGTATTTACTGTGCTCTTTCTTGTCTGATAGCAAAAGAAGTAACTAAGTAAACTTGAGAGTCTTTCCACAGATACAGTCTTGCTTACTTTTCCCCCTGCTTACAAAAAAGAAAAAAAAAAAGCACGAACATAATTATAGGAAAAAGTGGATTCTGAGTTGTTTACCATAAAGAATTACTAGACCAAAAGCACAGGAAGTCACTAAAATCTCACCAGTTGCATCTGGAAGTTCAGCACTGTTTGGGATTTCTTTCCTCAAAGGTTCTTTGCCTACCATGAGGGCGGGCTGTCACCAGCTGATGCTGTTTTCATAGCCTCTTCATCTAAATAAGTTCAGTTAAAAGTCGCTACTAACTAAAACCTACATTAGTGTGTGGGGTGCCCAGTTGACTCTTTATTTGAACAGATGACACAGGAAGAGAAAAACTAAGGAAATATAATGTTCATTTGGTATCTTTTGGTAAATTATTTACTCTCCTTTTGGTAATTGTTAATTCTCCATCACTGTGCAAAGGCATCCTAAAACTGATCTCAGTCAAGGTTCTAGTATAATGCTTTACACACTTGAATCCTTTTTCTTTTCTTTTCTTTTTTTAACTTTAAAAAAAAATTGATTTGAGAGATTGAAGGAGAGGGAGATAGGGAGAGAGCATGAGCAGGGTGAGGGGCAGAGGAAGAAGCAGGCTCTCTACTGAGCAGGTTGCCTGATGAAGGGCTCAGTCCCAGAACTCCAGGATCGTGATCTGAGCCGAAGGAGACACAACAGACTGAGCCACTCAAGTGCCCCTTGACTCTACAGACTTAATTTTGACTGCTCCTCTCAGGATAGCTCAGGAATTTGAATCTTTTTTCAAGAGCTTTATTGTCATCTTCAACAGTTTTTGGTTTTTTGCCCCACACTGTAGTCACTTAAGGATGTTTATATACCTACTTTCCTAGGGACCGTGCTGTTTTAGGCCCGTTTACTCAACATGATTCTCAGTAAGGCTCCTTTTCAGAGGTATCTCTGTTTTTATGGTAAACTATATGGTCACACTACTTTACCATGGTTAGATGTGGATAAGTCTTATTGACCTGAATCTTGTCTGCCTGTTTGGTCTCTCAGCTTCTTTTTTTCCTACATGTTGCCTAAGCCGCAAAAAGAATCTACAGCTGAATGAATGTGTTTTCCCAATTCATTTTACTGTCATTTTTTATTCTTTTAAAAAGAATTGTCTCATTTATTTATTCACACATCAGAGTAGCTAGAATCATTGAACGTGTTCTACATTCCTGACATTGTTCTTTCCTAGGATTACTCAGTTCTCACAACAGTCTTATGAGACAGGTGCTGCCATTATCCCCATTTTACAGGACTGCACAGATGAGTAACTTGTCTCAGATCACACAATGTGGAGTATACCTTTGAAGCCGGTTGGTCTGACTTTTGAGTTCATGCTAGTGACTGTGGGTATGTATGTATTGTTTATGCAGATGTATATAGTAGCTGGATCTAGGATGGACTGATAGTGAACATTAAATGGTTCATTTGTCAGCTAGCAATTTAACAGTATGAAGTTTTATATTAGCTATCTATTGATGCATAACAAATTACCCCCAAACCTAGCTGCTTATAATAGTAAGCATTTATTATCTCCCACATTTTCTTCTGGTCAGAGATTTGAAAGTGCTGTGGCTAAATAGCTCTGGCTTGGGATCTCTCATGACATCTTAAGATGTCAGCTGGGACTGGAGTGATCTGAAGGCTGGCATAGAGCTGGAGAATACACTTTGAACATGTGGTGTTCCTGTAGTATGAATGCCTCGCATTAGATGTTTTGATTGTAATCTAAGTGCCTGGCATTAAGCTTTTCATTACTGATGCATTTACTTCAAAGAAACTCATCTTGAATCAACATATTTCTCGCTGCATAACACAGCTACTAGCAAAACTATAAGGAACCAGGCTACCCCGACCCATGAAGTTCCCCTTTTTAGAAAGACCCTGGTAACCTAGATAACTGACCACTTGGGTGGCCCTGCTTCTCCCTTCTCATGCCTTAATGCTTTAAATTTGCCAGTGGAGAGAGGACCCATGAAACTCTAGGCCCCAGCCCTTTAGACCCTAATAAAGGCAGAGCCTCAGGTTCTTCCTTCCCTCCTCTCTCTGTCTACCTCTGACCTACCTTGGTGTGTGACCATCGGGCATCCCCCACATCCTCTGGGGTTTGTGAGTAAAAATCTTATTCTTTGAAGTTCCCCGATGGTTTGCTGAAGTTGTGTCCTGCAGTCATAAGAACCACAAGGACACTGGCTTCGATCAGGGAAATGCTGGGACTTGCCACAAGTAATTGGGCCTAGGGGATGCCTTCCTCGCCCACACCATCACTGTCAGTAGACTGAGACTGACATAGCGCCTCACATGGGGTTCGCTGTTGACAGGTCTCCCTTCCCTCCCATCTGAGCTCCTTTATGAGCTTCAGGGTGGAAGCCAGCTTCCCCTAGAGCAAGCAGTCTCACAGAGCAAGGGGGAAGCCAGAATATCTTTTATGACTTAGTCTTGGAAGTCACACTCCTCTGTCATTTCAGGAATATCTTATTGGTTACGAAGTTCACCCCTAGTGGGGTCAGGTGGGAGGTTTATACACCAGTGTGAGCTGGGAAGCAAGAATTAGTGGGTCATTTTGTAGCTGGCTAACACAAAAAGATGAATATATTTTTAAACAGTTTTTAAAAACTTAGCATTTTGAAATCTAAAACTGAGGATTTTTACCCACAAATTAACAAAAAAGTTATTTTTTAAAGTATACCCATGTCGCATTGCTGTTCTCAGTTTCTACTAATAACAGAATAATTTTGTATTTGCATAAAAGCTATGGTTATTAATCTTCTGTGCAGTTTTATCCAAGGGGGTGAAGCAGGGCATTTGCTGAAGGTTTCCAGGTGGCATTCCAAAGTATAGTTAATATTAAGGACTGGAGATGGTGACTGTCTAGTTAACTAATAATGCAGAGAGGTCCTCCGGGTTCACTTTAAGGCCTTTCTTTCTATTTTAGACCTGCTAAGGATGTCAGCCATGTTAGTATTAAAGCCAGGGATTTTACATTGTGATAGTGGCCATTGAGGAATTTTGGTATCTTGTTTTGCCAACTACTGAGACCATATCTTCTATTAAGTCTTAAGGACAAAAAGACCGGTCAAACTAACTCTGTGTGTTTAACCATGAGAGGCAGAGTCCCCTGTAGATTTAGTGGGTTAGCAGACACAAGGCATTTGGACATAGACTTGTACTAAGGGCTGCAGCTTTTACATACCTCTGGCGAAAGATACGCTCTAACCAGTTAGGACAAGGGCTGTATCTGATGGTGAACAGATACAGTCTGGCATTTCCTCTGTGCAGGCTTTTATCTCCTTCTGATTTGGAAGGCCTTTCACCTGTGTCCTAATTTCATTATGTACCCTGCATGACAGTGAAGGCCTCGGGCAGAGCTGACAACAGCTGTCTGTTTCAGGGCATTTCTGCTCCACTGCTGCATCCCCAGTATCTGAAACAAGGCCTGATCTGTGACAGATGGTTAATAAATATTTTTGAATGAAGAAGGGCAAAGTCTTTCCAAGGAGTAGGGAGCCTTTGTATCTAGGAGTAGGACAGGGAGGAGCAGTCCAAAGAGGAAGTGGGTCCAACGGGGGACGGCGGGGGGAAGCTGATAGAAATGTGCCAGACGGGCGTATAGCCATAACCTCTTAGCTTGTTAGGGATCCAGGGAACTTCCAAGTGGTGAGAACACATGGCCTCCCTGCCTTCATCTGTCCTGGGATGCCTCCCTGCTCCAGCACACCTGCAGCGGGGGAAGCCTTGAGCACCCTCTTGAGAGGAACACACCACTGACCAAACCAACCCTCAACTTAAACAAGATTAATTTCTTTGCCAATCAATAATTTTGTTGGCTTTATTACCACTATCATGGAAGAATGAATTTTTCGTATAGGGGGTAAATGAATTGTAACCTTAAAGCACCATCGCTTAAAACTATTGCAACTGTTTTGTTGTAAAATTTACTAAAACATGTTGTTCATTTCCCCATCTTCTTCATGAAGTATTTGGAATACCATCTAATGTTTTCCTGTTACTCCAGGATAAGTTTGGAAACATGGCACTGCGATATAGTGATAAACTTAGGGTCTACTCCAGGTGGACTTTTCCCATGACACCAAACACCATATATAGTTGTTGATGTTTCTAATTCTCATGCCTATTTTTCATAGTTTTGCTGTCGCCTCCTCTCTGGCAGGCTATTAGTGTTCCTTTCTGATATTGCCACATGCCTTCTGCAAGAGCTTTAGTCCCCAACAATATATTCTCTTGGATTATATGTAGGAAAGTGGATGATCGGTATTATTAGGTTTGTCTAAAACATGCAGGTATTTTAATGTAGGGATTTTGTGTTATCTGTGAGCCTCCTTCCCTATTTCTGTAACCTCTGGTTCTTCTCAGTAGTATTTTAGAAAGTTGGGCTCATCAGACATGTGGCTTCTGGATAAGTGAGGTGTTCATGACTCTTGCAATTTTTTTGTTCCAAATTTTGAAAGTAGTAAGATATCATTACAAAGAATGCACTAATTTGGGGGACTAATTTTCTTAGCCCCTTCCCATCAGAGCTTGAGAAGGAGAAAACAACCATAGAATGTTGTTCATCTAATCTGCTCCTGTAGGAAAAGAAGTATAGGAGGAGGAAGAAGGGAAGAGAAAATGTGCAAGGGAGTGTCATGTTCTAGTAGATAGTTTTGAAAGATTCCAAGTGAGCGATGATAGTCACTTGGACAGGTGCAGAAGTGGTACAGGTAGCAAAGGGTGGTTGGACCCCGTACATACTGGGGCTAGAGCAGGTAATATGGTACACTGCTTCTTTTATTCAAGTTTAGTAATGTGTGTTCATACCCTACATTTGTATTTGCTAAGAAATTAAGTATATCAGTTACTCCTCATTGCTACTATTACTGCCTTACTACCATGGTTGATTTGCTTCAAAAGGTACAAAACCAAGTAAAGAATGAAGACCAGTCCCTACTCTGTGAACAAGCAATCTGGATGTTTGAGATTAGAATCCAGAATTTGGTTCTGAAGATTTATTAGAACATACATTTTTAGCAATGAATATGAGAGGTTTTTTTTTTTTTTTTACTCCTTGCAATTCTTACTGTAGAACTTATCAAACAGAGATAATGGATAATGTGGGGACTTGTCTAGAAACCGCACAGTTTTTAAGGGAGTAAACATAAGTCTCTACATCAATAACTTAAATATTTCTCATAGGATACTAAGACATATAATTTATAATTTGACTCATTTCTTTTAGTTAAAACTTATGTGGTTCTTTTATAGTTCATGGCAGCTTTATTTATTTATTTTTTAAAGACATGTTTATTTTAGAGAGAGCCCTTGCTTGAGTGGGGGGAGGGGCAGAGGGAGTGAAGCAGCTGCACACTCCCTGCTAAGTGTAGAGCCCCATTCATATCTCTGTCTCTGGACCCAAGGTCATGACCTGAGCTTAAATCAAGGAAATCAAGAGTCGGATGCTCAATTGACTGAGTTGAGGTGCCCCAGGTGCCCCAGTAGCCCCAGGTGCCTCAGTGGCAGCTTTAAATAAAATAAGATCATCTCAGTGTTTCAGAGTTTTAGTTACAGTTGAAGGTTTTACATTTGGCCTTATTCAAATTATTTGATTTGTCATTCATGTGATTTATATGATTTTTCATTAGTTTTAGATTTGATAGATTTTGATGTGATACTACTTTATATCAATTTATATTCAAAAGCTTCACTAAGATCCTGGGAGTATGTAGTTTAACTTCAAGAATCCAATTTTATGATATCATTTTATTATAAGAAAAAAAGTATGGAACCTTTAGACTGGGACTGTTCACAGCTAACTCTTGTGAAATCAGATTAAGTTCTTATCATTTTGTAGTTATTATTTGTTGTGCTTTTATAGTACCTTGTTTCTTTTGAGCTATCTTTACAGCTTTCTGGGAATTCAAGGACTAAGAAACATTATACTAAGAATTTGAAATACCAGGGCATTTAATTTTGGGGAGTGTACAGTGTTTTTTACTTTTTAAATTTTGAGGGCCAGTAGAATGGAGAACTGTATTGTGTTACACAACATGAAATATTATAAGTATGTTTACTTTTATTGCACATGATGTAACTGGACTGGAAAAAGACCAAAGAAGTAATAATTGTTGATATAATCTTGCCGAGGAGGTGGGGGGAGGGCACAGGGAATGGGGAGTGTTGCATAAGAAGAGAACAAATCTTTTACAGTTAAAAAGACTTGCATAGATGAATGAATAATAATAAAACCTTTACCTAGCTTTTCTGAAATTTATAAACT
Source organism: Mustela putorius furo (assembly GCF_011764305.1). Lineage (NCBI taxonomy): Eukaryota > Metazoa > Chordata > Mammalia > Carnivora > Mustelidae > Mustela > Mustela putorius. The sequence goes on along the minus strand of NW_025421481.1, from coordinate 11,184,455 downwards.
TCTGTATTTCTTTGCTTAGGTACTTGAAAAAGGGAAAAAATTCCTCTTGGGTTCTTTGGATGAAAAACCGATTCCATTATTTTGTTCTCTGAAGCTCTTCATCTTCATGCTAGTCACCAGAGAATACTATTTGACTATTTGGAAATCATTTCTGTTTCCAACTTAGCTTGCACTTTGCCCACTGAGAGCCTTTCCTCATCTCATTCTTCCTTTTCCTTTGCCCCACTACTGGCTTTATTACCACCTCTTTTTCCTATAGCCAAGGAAGGAACTTGTTAACCACAATTTTCTCTTTTATGAACAGACTGAAAAATCCCTTTGGTACAATGTATTCATAGGCACACTCCCTCCGTCTGATCCCAGAAAAACAAGCAACAGGAAGTCAGGAAAACACGCAGCTCAACTCTACGCAGATAGAAAAAAGTGGCCAAAGGAGAATGAGAGAACAACAAAGACTGTTCATTTGATTTCCAGGAATGGAAATTATTGGTCATCTACTCTTTTCAAAACAAATTTTCATCTAGAGGTGCCTGCTTGTTAGTTACTCCCCTTGATGCCGAGGAGTGCCAGCTATCCTTGTTGGGCTTTCAAGGTCGGACTGCTAATAGTAGACATACTGGGCTGACGCAGCCCCAAGAGAAGTGGAGAATAGTCATCACTTGTCCATCTGGGCTCCAAGGTAAAATCAGCACAAGGGTGTGGGGCAGATGTTCAGTTGAAATGAAAAGCACATAGAAAAGAGGATAGGGAAAAATACAGAAATGTTGGCCAAAAAATTACAGAAGAAAACCATTACCTTACTGATCTGTGTGTTCTGTTCTGTTCCCTATGATTCCTTCCTTCTGTTCTTATCTCTTTCTTGTGATTTCCTACCCTTTTGCCCTCTCCTTTTTTCTCTCTTCCTTCTTCCTTTCCTCTCTCCTGATCCTCTTTTCTTTTCTCCTTCTTCTTCTTCTTTTTAAGATATTATTTATTTGAGAGAGAGAGAGAGAGAGAGAGAGAATGAGAGAGAGAGCATGAGAGGGGAGCAGTCAGCAGGAGAAGCAGACTCCCTAAAGAGCAAGAAGTCCAATGCGGGACTCGATTCTGGGACTCCAGGATCATGACCTGAGCCAAAGGCAGTCACCCAACCAACCGAGTCACCCAGGGAACCCTATCCTTCTTTTTTGAGCTTACTGTGGTCCTCTGGTGCAAACAAAGATGATTAAGAACGAATCTAATTGGTCGATGACAAGTTCACACACAGGTAACTGTAATACAAGGTCCTCCATGAGAATAGGACGACTAGAGAGATAGAAGGTGAGGTTCTGTGGTGGGTTTGAGAAAAATGACTTCATCTACCTGTGGAGGCTCACAATTAGACATGATTTTTTTTTTTTGCATTCATTTGTTCATTCATGCACACATACATACACACACACACACACACACACGCGCGCGCGCGCGTGTGCGCGCGCCCTGGCTATACACCAGGCATTCCGTCAGGGACTGAGGGGACAATGTAGTAGTGGTGACAAGGCAGGTATGGTCACCATCTCCTGGGTGCTTATGTGCTAATGGAGATGCAGAGAAGGTTGTAAAAAAAAGGCCATGAAGGGAACAAAAACTCTGCAATGTCAGCAGAGGGGGAAGCTGTCTTCCCCCTCTGGGGAAGGGTAGGCTAGGAAGGCTCCTTGAAGAGGGCTATTGAGGAGACATCTGAAGGATGAGAGGAAGCCAGTCTTGGGGAGTGCCAAGAGAAGAGTGTCCGGGTCAGAGGGAGAAGTAAAGACAAGGGAAAAGCACCCTGAGGGGAAGAGTGCCGAACTGGCAGGAGTCAGGATAACTTTGGCAAGCAAGATAGGAGTGTCCGAGATGAGATCCAAGAGGGAAGTGGGCCTGGAGTTGGGGTTGGAGGTGCAGTGGGAAGCCATGGTAAGGGAGTACTTGGTGGGATTTTATGTTTTAAAGTTCAATCTGTTTGATGTTTGGAGAGTCTATTTTAGGGAGCCAGAGTGAAAGCGTGGAAATCACAATAAAATCTATACTACAGGGGAAAGAATGGAGTATTGAGGAGTTCAGTGATTAAGAAATGTGTTATAAACATTATAATATTTTATTTGGTCTTTGAAGAATGGTTGGAGTTTCGACAAATGGAGATTTGGAGAGAAGGGAATTTCCAGAGCCAGAGGAAGGATGATGAAGGTATGTAGGATGAGAGGCATGAAGTGAGTCTGGAAAGGGGTCAGCCTTCTTAGTGTGACTAGAGGGGAGAGTGTACGTAAGGGCAGGAAAGTGGACCTTTCCGCCTTGTAATAGAAGGTCTTGAATATCAGGCCGTAATTTTAGGAGTTTGGCTAATACATCTAGAAGATTGTTTATTTCATTTAGGCATTTTTCCTTTGCTGTGAGAAATCTTCCTAATTCTTGCTTTTGTTTTGTATAAAAATTAACCAGATTAGCAATTCTTACTGTCTGTCTTTAGAACATGGGATGTCTGAGCTATTAGGCTCTTTATATACTCTGCCCTACCCCATAGTCACTGGCATTGACTATCTCTCCACTCACAGTGTATCCCCCCCAGAGTCCGAATACAGCATGGTGTCTCCTCAGTAGGAACTCACATTTGAGGATCTATGTCTTTGGTGGTTTGTTTGCTTATTCATTAATTCAGCAGGCATCCATCGAGCACCCACCCTCTGGTGGGTATGAGGGGCTCCCTACTTTCCACATGACTTGCTGTTTTCTACTAGTTTCGTTAGTGGTGGGGTGGGGGATACCATGCACCGAGATAGGCAATGTTCTCCAAGGGTGGAAAGACCTCCCTGGGGAAGTGACATTTGCACTGAAAGCTAAGTGACGATCAAGGGGAAGGTTGGTCCCTACACAGAGCCCTGCAGTGCCCACGCTGTAAGGCTGAGCTGAGCATGTGAGAGAGGGGGAGGAGGCTGCTGTGTCTGGGGTTTAGGGAATGAGGTGAGGAGTGGTGGGAGATGAGACTGGATGATTGGTGGGGTCCTAGCACTGCCTGCAGATTTGCGGTGCCCTAGCTGTCTCAGGCCACACCCTAGAATCTATGTGGTGGGATCGGGCATCAGCATTTTTGAAAAGCTCCCTGGGCAACTCTAACGTGAATTTGGATTTATTCTGATTGTAATGGGAAACGTGTGGAGGAGAGTGAGAACATCAGGCTGTCATTCTTTAAAAGATCACTTTGAGGCTGTGTGTAGTGTGAGGGAGGAAAAAGATAAAGGGTGTCATCTGGAAGACGAGTTAGCAGGCTTTAATCATGCTTTAGGCAAGAGATGATGACGGCTTGAACTAAGGTGGCATTGGAGGCCACCATGAGAAGTGGTTACTTTTAGGAAGTGGGGAGTGGGGCTAAGAGAGAAGTCAAGGATGCCTCCTAGTTTTGCGGCCTGAACAGTTGGGTTGGTGAAGTGGCTGTTAATTGGGTTAGGGAGAGTGAAGGAAAGCCAGGTTTGGTGCTTTAGGGAAGCAGGAAGGGGGGTCAGTTGGCCTGGATTGTCATCCCTTTATCCTCTGGCAACTTAAACTGCTCCTGTAAGACACAGCTCATGCGACTTTCTAAACTCTTAAGTTCATACCCTCATTATAGCACTGTTATGTTGACTGCCTCGTATGGACTCGCATATTTTCAGCAAAATTCACTGTGTGACCAAATTGGTCTTATGAGCACTTATTCCATTTTATCAAAAATAGAAAGAGGGAAAATTCTCAGTGACTTCCCCAATTATAATTCTCTATTGCTCAGTATGCTTTGGGCCCTGATGTATTTCTTGCTGATTTTCAGAAAAATTCTGTCATGCTTTCATATAAAGGAGGGGCAGATGAATACTGGGAATTCAAAAAATTGTGGTATCTTCTTGGAGAATGAGCCTTGCTTTTCTGCCATCTTCTGTGTTTTTGCTTCTTCCTAACATTAAAGCAGGCACAACCCTACTGCAATAAAAACCTAAAACAAAGATCCAACCCAGCAGAACGTAAAAGCTTAAAATAAATTTGAAAAGATTAATAATTTGAAACCTTTTTTTAAGCTCAAGAAAGGATTGTCTGTAAAAAATTTATTTATTTATTTTGGTGGGGGTTGGGGGGAAGAGAGACTGAAAGTGAGGGGGGAGGGGTAGAAGGCGAGGGAGGGAGAATCTCAAGCAGACCCTGTGCTGAACGTGGAGCCCAGCCATGGGGTTCAGTCTCACGACTGTGAAATTATGACCTGAGCCAAAACCAAGAGTTGGATGCTTAACTGCCTCTGCCACCCAGGTGCCCCTGGATTCATTGTCTTTGAAGTGATAGTCTGCCCCTTTGGGGCTCCATCACAATGTAGTCTGAATAAAGTTAACCTGAAGATGGTGTGATCAGTTTTAATTACTGCTCTGGGTTATGTTAGGCAAGTGAGTAATCATTAAATATTTACTGCCATCACTTTTGGGGTGAGGCTGAGAACAGTGAAGAAGCAGAAGGCTTGTTCCTTGCTTTTAAGGGATTTGCATTCTATTGCAGAAATATGCCCAACTGACTTACTGACTTTGTTTCCTCCTGCCTCCCTTCCTGCTTTGCTTTTCTTTCTTTTCCCCTTCCCTTCCCCTTCCTTTCCCTTCCCTACACTTTCCCTTCCTTTTCCCTTCCCTTCCCTTCCTTCTGCCACAGCAGCCAAGGAGGGGAGAATCTGTGACTGTCCTGTTTTGGAATTTGCACCCAGTGATTCTGGAATGATGTATTTGGGCATGGGTGAAGACCTATGCAGACTTCCATTCAATTCTCTTTTTCATTTCATTTCATTTCATTTCATTTCATTTCATCATGATAAGTGTACTCTTTAATCCCCATCACCTATTTCACCATCCCCTAACCCCCTCCCCTCTGGTAACCATCAGTTTGTTTTCTATAGTTGAGAGTCAGTTTCATGGTTTGTTTCTCTCTTTTTTTTTCCTTTGCTGGTTTGTTTTGCTTCTGAAATTCCACATATGAGTGAGATCGTATGGTATTTGTCTTTTTCTGACTGACTTATTTTGCGTAGCATTATACTATCTAGCTCTGTGTTGTTACAAATGGCAAGATTTCATTATTTTTATGGCTGAATAATATTCCTCTGCATGTGTGTGTGTGTGTGTGTGTGTGAGAGAGAGAGAGAGAGAGAGAGAGAGAGAGATAGAATGGATATAGAGCGTTCTATATCCTCTATATCCATTCTATCATATCTTGAGGAACCTCCATACTGTTTTCTGTTGTGGCTACACCAGTTTGCATTCCCATCAATAGTGGAAGAGGCTTCCCTTTTCTTCACATCCTCACCAACACCTGTTGTTTCTTGTGTTGTTGATTTCAGCTATTCTGACAGGTGTGAAGTGACATCTCATTGTAGATGGTTTTTTTTTTTCCATTGTAGTTTTGATTTACATTTCTGATGACAATTGATGATATTGAACACCTTTTCATGTGCCTATTGGCCATCTGTATGTCTTCCTTGGAGCAATGTCTGTTCATGTCTTTTGCCCATTTTTAAACTGGAAAATTCTTTTTTAGGTACTGAGCTGTATCAGTTCTTCATATATTTTAGATACTAACCCTTTATTGAATATGTCATTTGCAGGTATCTTCTCCCATTCAGTAGGTTGCCTTGTAGTTTTGTTGATTGTTTCCTTTGTTGTTCAGAAACTTTTTGTGTTGATGTAGTCCCAATAATTCATTTTTGCACTTATCTCCCTTGCCTCAGTAGACATATCTTAGAAAAATGTTTTTATGCCAATGTCAGAGAGATTACTACCTATCTCTCTTTAAGGATTTTTATGGTTTCAGGTCTCACATTTAGGTCTTTAATCCATTCTGAGTTTATTTTTGTATTTGATGAAAGAAAGTGGTCCAGTTTCATTCTTTTATATGTGGCTGTCCAGTTTTCCCAACACCATTTGTTGAAAAGAAATTTGCATTCTATTGGAGAAATATGCCTGATGGACTTACTGACTTTCTTTCTTTCCTCCTGCCTCCCTTCTTCCTTGCTTTTCTTTCTTTTCTCCTTCCCTTCCCCTTCCTTTCCCTTTATTTTTTCCATTATATTTTCATTACTCCTTTGTTGAAGATTAATTGGCCATATAATTGTGGGTTTGTTTCTGGGTTTTCTGTTCTGTTGTATTGTTTTATGTGTCTATTTTTATGCCAGTACCATAGTGTTTTAATTATTACTGCCTTGTAATACAACTTGAAATTCAGAATGTGATACCTCCAGTTTTGGTTTTCTTTTTTAAGATTGCTTTGGCTCTTTGAGACCTTTTGTGGTTCCACATAAATTTTAGCATTGTTTGTTCTAGTTCTATGAAAAATGCTATTGGTATTTTGATAGGGATTGCTTTGGGTAGTATAGACATTTTAACAATGTTTATTCTAACTCATGAGCTTGAAATGTCTTACCATTTCTTTGCATGATCTTGAATTTCTTTCATCAGTATTTTGTAGTTCTTAGACCTTTATCTGTTTGGTTGAGTTTATTCCTAGATATTTTATTGTTTTTGATGCAGTTATAAATGGGATTGTTTTCTTCATTTCACTTTCTGCTGCTTCATTTTTAGTGTGTAGGAATGCAACAGATTTCTGTACATTGATTTTGTGTCCTGAGACTTTACTGAATTCATTCATCAGTTTTAGTAGCTTTCTGGTGGAGTCTTCAGAGTTTTCTGTATATAGTATCATGTCATCTGCAAATAGTTAAGAGTTTTACTTCTTCCTTACCAATTTGGATGCCTTCTATTTCTTTATGTAGTCTAATTTTTCTGGCTAGGACTTCCAGTACTGTGTTGAATGAAAGTGAGAGAGGACAGCCTTGCCTTGTTCCTGACCTTAGGGGAAAAGCTCTCAGTTTTTCACCACTGAGTATGATGTTTATGACTGCCTTTCTTGAACCAGGTAACAATTATATGAGATATAATTGGGAGCTAAAGTAGGGAAATGAGAACAGTGGATGTTCACAGAAAGGGGAGGTCATCCCAGAAGAGCCATGAAGTCAGGAAGGGCCTTATGGGCCATATGGCTTGGCTCTCAAATGTTTGGTTGAATCAAGGGTGGAAGTTGAGCTGGAACTCAAGTGATACATAGAACTTTATTTAATGTTGGGTTAATATTTAACATTTATTTTGAACTGTCAACAGGTACACAAGTTACACATACTGAAGGTCTCTTCCCTTCTCCTGTCCCTAGTTCCTCAGTCCCCTTCCAGAGGCAGTGCTCAAAAGTTTCTTCCAGATATCATGCAATATTTCCCCACATATAGATAGCATTTATTATTTGGATTGATGAAATAGTTTCTTTTTTTAAATGTATTCCTTCCCAAGTGTTAAAATAGTAAAGAACATGTACTCTAGAGCACAACAAAACAAAAAGAATCCAATTAATCATTTCCCTGTTGGGAGACCCCAGCTATGCTAGTCTAATTTATTGGTGGTGAGCAACACATGGGTGAGAATTGCTGCCCCGTGATGTTTGCTTCCATGCCCATTGGAATATTGGTGCCTGGAAAGTAAGCAACTGTGATCCCTCAGCTGCTTGGAGAATGATGAGAATATTGTCTTTAATGCTGTGCTGTGCTTGAACTTCACAATTATTTTCTCTAGTCTGTACCACAACTCCACCAAGTGGGCCTTTTCCTTCTTTTATAGATGAGGAAGCTGAGACTCAGGCCATACTGCAAATAGGAGGTCTGGTCAAAGTCTGAGCTGACTTGAGCTGGAGTCACTTCAGCTGGTCTACTTTATTCTATGGCTTGAAGTTCTGAGACATTGTTGTGAACTTGTGGTGACCCAAGAGGAAAAAAAATGTGCAGAAGCTTTGTTCCTCTCTATTAAAAAATATCTGCCAATAGGAAAAGGGAAAATTCATAGCTCTGTTACAGGGAACTGTAGGTCAAGGCAGTGTGCATGTGTATATGTATGTATATGTTTATGTATGTATGTGTGTGTATATATATATACATATATGTATATGTATATATATGAATGATACAGACAAACCTTTCTCATTTTGAGTTTTTGAACCTGGGATGATGAGAGTCTCATGAATCATAAACATGTACTTTGAATTCTAATTAACTTTTTGGATTCAAGTTTAGAAATTCTTTCTGTTTTTTTCTTTTTGTCCAGCATCTCTCTTGACAAAAGATTGTTGGCCACTTTTAAAGGCAAAAAAATAAAATTGGAGGACAATCATTGTCTTCTTGCTTTTTCACACAGGCGCCATCTTTGTTAGTGTGCTCATGTACACCTGTGGTCCCAGGTGGCGAGTGTGATGCCAAGACTGTGACAGGAGGTGATGCAAGGCTCCACCCACTGCAGCAGCTCAGCAGCCATGCATGAACTGGTGTTATGTCCAGGGTGGTGGATTGTACAACCCGGGGCTGGAGAGAGAGCTCCCTGGTGGCAGTTCTTTGACAGGCTGTTTTTATTTGTTTGGGGGAAGCTGATTAGGTCTAGTTAGAGAACGTGGACTCTGAGTCTGAATCCTAGATCTTCCACTTACTAGGCATGGGACCTTGGGCAAGTTATACTTACACAATGGACAGGTTATAATGTCTACCTTACAGCTTTAAGTGAATTAAGTGAGTATAAGTAAAACACTTAGAACAGTGTTTAACTCAAAGTAAGCATACCCTTGGCTACTGTTACTGTTTTGTCTGCCCCACCCGGTTCTCTAGTCTCTTTTCCTCCTCTCTTTGTGCCTGGGATATGAATGCGGCATCCATGGCTTCCTATGTGTATATGGAAGAGGGAGAGGGCGAAGAACAGCAGACTCACTGGCTCTGAAAGCGATGGGATGTTCACCAGTGTCTCTTCCTGACTTGTGCCCTTGTTAAATGAGAGGAATAAGCCTTATTTCTTTCAGATGCTCTGTTATTTCTACAGCCCAAAAGGAGAGAGAAAAGATGACCCATTCAGGGTGTTTTAAGGAGTTTGGTATGGTTAGCAGGCAGAGTGAGAGGGGTCAGGGAGGTTGAGAGGTGACTCCAGAGCCATTGCATATCTTAGATTTTGAGGGGTTTTGTAAACCATATTATGGACTTAGGACATTTTTTTTTTTTTTTTCCTGGTGAGTTGTTTTAATCAGGGGATCAGACATGATCAGAGTTTTGGCTTAGGAAAAATCACTGGCCACTTTGTGAACAATGAATTGGAAATGCCAAGACTGGAAGCAGGGAGACCTGTTTGAAGGTTATCACAGTAACCCCAGGGAGTGGTGATCATGGCCAGTGGGGATGGAAGAAAGTGACAGAATTCTAGAAATGTTTGGGGATAGAAAAGAGGGAGATGAAGGGCTTGAGTAATGGGAATTTCTGGTTTGTGTGGCAGGTTGGATGGTGGTGTTCTTTGAGGACCCATGGCATACAGAAGTGGTACTTCTTAGTCTTTCCTTTATCAATGGATTTAATAAGGTCATCGCAGAGTTTCAAATATCACATTTCTTCATGCTTCCTTTGTGGTCTCCTCTTTCCCCCACGTCCTTTTTTTTCTTTCTTTTTAATTTTTCATGGAGGGAGGTTTTGGGTCTTTGTTGCTCAAGAAATTCACCTTCATGCTAGGAAAGCATCTGTGATATCCTTAGAACAATTTTCTCCCTAATTGTAGAATTATTTATGATATTTGGTAAATACTATTTCTTTGACTGCAGGGAATGGAATGGAGATCATTAGTGTTTAAAAACTCCTTTTGTCTCTCTTAATTTTTTGATGTTACTTTATGAGCAAGGAAATTATGGAATTTATGTGAAGGTGGTAAACAGGATAAATACCTCATATAAACCAAAGGCATCCATCCAATTTGGAATTGTTTGGGAAAGAAATCCCCATGGACAAATGAAAGTAGGGTATCATTAAAGTTTTCTGATTCAGAAATTCAGAAATTGAGATATGGCTGAATGGACATTTTAATTTTTGAGCATGGTTGTAAGTTAGAAATGTAGGATGTAGGCTAGGTCCAATCTAGAGAAAGAAAAAGGCTTAGTGTTTTTGAAATTATTAATGATTAGAATGTGAGCTTGATATGCTTGAAGATAACATCATTTTAGTGCTAACTGCCTGCTTCTCAAGAAATAAAGGGCTTTTTGAACAGTTACTCAGAGAGAGGTCATGAGGGACTTGCTGGTTTTCGTGTGTGTGTGTGTGTGTTTTAAAGATTTTATTTATTTGAGAGACAGAGATCACAAGTAGGCAGAGAGGAAAGCAGAGAGTGGGGGTGGGTGGGGGAGCAGGCTCCCTGCTGAGCAGAGACCCCGATGAGGGACTCGAGCCCAGGACCTTGAGATCATGACCTGAGCCGGGACAGAGGCTTAACCCACTGAGCCACCCAGGCACCCTTCCTTTGTGTGTGTGTGTGTGTGTGTGTGTGTTTTAAGATTTTATTTATTTATCTGACACAGAGAGAGATCACAAGAGGCAAAAAGGCAGGCAGAGAGAGAGGGGGAAGCAGGCTTCCTGCTGAGCAGAGAGCCCCATGCGGGGCTTGATCTCAGGGCCCTGAGATCATGACATGAGCCGAAGGCAGAGGCTTAACCCACTGAGCCACCCAGGTGCCCCTTCTTATATGTTCTTAACAAAGGTTTAAATTAATGATGATGATGATGATGGTGATGTTTTATATTTGTATAGCACTTTCCAGTTTATACTGCCCTTTAAAAAGCATGATCCATTTCACCTTCGGTGAAGTAGGCAGGGCAAATCTCTTCACTTTAGAGGAGAGGAAACTAAGATCCAAGGTATACCTCAGGCCATTTGATTCCTAGAGCACTACTTTATCCTGTAAACACCAATATTCCCTGTGCCTTGCAATGGTATGCACAGTGCAGTTGTGTGGTGAAGGGGAGCCTCTTTAGGGAGGGTGAAGGAATGAATGGCCTTTTGGGTGTGCTCCCCCTACCCCACTATTGCCTTAGAAATTTGCAGTATAAAAAGCACAGCTCCAATAATACCCAGGAATGGAAACAAAACAGATGTTAGACTAAGCATGATTGGCTATTTCTTATTTTGTTCCTCAATAAAATTTATCGTTTTTTGTTCTCTTATCTTTCTCCAGCATTTTTTAGGAGAACATTAAGCAGTGCGGTAGATTTAAGGGGAAAAAAGTAGGTGCAAGATACTTAACATGGAGAATGTTTTATTTATTAACTTCTTTTCTGCGAATTAAGAGAAGACTGCTATGTATGATTTTAGCAGAATATCTTGGTCCAAACTGAGGAACTCTAACTGGTAATCTTTGGGGTCATAGTTTGAGAACCACTAATAAACATTTTGAAAGTGATTAAAATGGACATTCCTTGAAAAGGTAGTTTACTGCCTTCTGAGGAACATTTGTACAGCTTTCAAAATTATTCATATTTGAAAGAATAGCATTATAAAGAAAGGTAATTTTTGAGAGATAGCTAGTGACTATCTAATGGAAAACTCTAAACGCCTGCCTGTTGCGCTTGACATCCTCATCTTCTGACAGCTTCAACTAGCCAAGTTACTAAATCTCTGGTTATTTTTGAGACTTACCCTAAGCCTTCCTTAGTGAATCTGAAGATTCTGGGGCCAAGCTGAGTGGACCGACGGTTCCTTATGCTGTGTCTTCTCCCCCCTCCACCCCATTATAGTGTCTTCTGCTACACCTAATTTAGTTAAAAACGTGCAGTCTTTTAATGGGGGTGTAATAAGGGAATACTCAGTGTAATTCAAGGTCCTGCTTTTTCTGATGGAAACAAAGACTAAAAGACTCCCACTTGTCACCTATCACAATATACTTTTTCTGGGATTTTCGCACTGGGCTGTATCATCTAATTTGAAAGGTCAGCTGCCTCTGGCCTCTCTGAGACTATCTTCTGATTTTTTTCTTTTTTCTGTCCTGCAGTCCCCTTATTGAATTGGCAAGGCTTCTAATGCTTCTTTCTTGTTCTCTTCTACCTTTGGTCTTGGTTAAAACTAACTCTAAAATGTAACTGGTGCTGGTGAAAGTGGTCACGTGTCATTCTTTCTTAGGTAGTCCCGTTCTCAGAAGATGGATATTTGAAGTGTAAATGGCATCAACTCTCCTTTGCTGGGTAGTGGAAAGTCAAACCTAGAATATAAGCTCTGCAAGGGCAGTGAACTTGTTTTATTCATCTCTCTCTTCCTGGGCCCGGGACAGTGCCTGGAACATTGTAGAGGAAGATTGGCTGGTTAAAGGAATGAAACTTTCCTGTGGGGCTCCCTGGAGACAGCTGGCTCAATTTTACAGATCTGTGCATCAAGTCTCGTGGTTGCAAGTGACAGAAACAGAATGCACTTGGCCCATTTCTATGATTCTCTTCCTCTTACTTGTACACAAGCAGAGACAAGGCCCTTGTTCTTTCTGTAGTTCTAGGCAGAAAGCCCATTGCCTCTGCTCTCCAAAATATTAAATCTCACATTCACAAAGAATCTGGTTTCTTTGGGTTTATCTATATGTCCAAGCTCTAGCCATATTTAAAAGGTCTCAACAAATTTATTTGTGATTTCTTCCCATCCCTTCCCTTTTCCAGATCAGGTGAAATGTTAAACTCTTGGGTTCTATTCTTCACTTCCTTAAAGCCTTAACTGGACCCCCTTCTTAGATAAGAAGCCTTCTCTGATTAACCTCATCTCCCTAAGATCCATCATACCTACCTCACTTGGTGTTTCCTTAGCCAATAGGTTGTGCTGTTTTGCCTTGCATCTATCTTATTACATTATGTATATGTTTTTTTCTGTCCACCACTTTTTAATTTAAAAAAACTCATCTATTTTATTCCACAACACATAAATTATAGTCTCAATTTAACAGTACGGATACTACCACTGACAGAATGGTGACTGAGAGCAACTTGAGATTTTTTTTTTTCAGTTTTGTTTTCTTTCTTTTTTTTTTTTTTTTTTTTTTTGTAAAGGCACTCAAGTTCTACCCGCTTAGCAAATCAAATTTCAGTTATAAAATATAGTATTATCAACTAGAGTCATCATGTTACACATTAGATCTCCAGATCTCACTCATCTTATAATTGAAAGTTTCTACCCTTTTACCACTCTCTCCCCTTTCCTCTCATTCTGCAGTCCCTGGCAACCACTATTCTACTTTTTTATTTGAGTTTTACTTTTTTTTTTCTTATATTCCACATATAAGTGATATCATCCAGTATTTGTCTTTCTCTTACTTACTTAGCGTAGTGCCCTTCAGGTTCATCTGCGTTCTTTTGCGTGGCAGGATTTTCTTCTTTTTATAAGGCTGAAAAATATTCCATTTATACACATACACACACTTATGTGTGTGTGTATAAGTGTATGTGTGTGTATTATATATTTGCATCTATCAACAGACACTTAGGTTGTTTCCATACGTTTACTGCTGTGAATAATGCTGTAGTGAACATGGGAGCCAGATCTCTTTTCAAGATAGTGATTTCAGTTTCTTTAGATATATACCCAGATGTAGAATTACTGGATCATATGTAATTTGTCTTTTCAGTGTCTTGAACCTCCATACTGTTTTCCATGTACCAGTTTGCCTTTCCCCTGGCAATGCAGGTGTTCTCTTTTCTCTACTTCCTCACCAGCATTTGTTATCTCTTGTCTTTTTGACACATCCTAACAGGTGTGAGGTGGTATCTCCCTGTGGTTTTGATTTGCATTTTACTGATGATTAGTGATATTGAGCACCTTACAATGTACCTGTTGGCCATTTGTATGTCTTCTTTGGAAAAGCATCTATTCCAGTGCTTTGTGTATTTTTAAAATTGGGTTATTTAGTTTGTTTTGCTATTGAGTTGAGCTCCTTATGTATTTTTGTGTGGGGGGGGGCTTCCTTTTTTTATTTAAATTCAACCAATTAACATATAGTGTAGTATTAGATTCAGAGGTAGAGTTCAGTGATTCATCAGTCGCATAGAACACCCAGTGCTCATTCCATCACAGGCGCCCCCAATGCCCATCCCCCAGGTACCCCATCCTCCACCCATCTCCCCTGCAGCAGCCCGCAGTTTGTTTCTTATGCTTAAGTGTCTCTTTATGGTTTGTCTCCCTCTCTGGTTTCATCCTGTTTTATTTTTCCCAGATTTGTTTCTTTTACTAACCAGAATCATGCTGTATGTATTGTTCTTTGATGGGCTTGTTGGAGATGTTCTCAGCCTAGCACACTCCTTTTCTCCATGATATATTCCACAGAATTAGTGTCACTGTTTGGGTTGCTTCATTCTGCTGTTGCTAATTACGTCCACTTTTGTGCACAGACTTGAGCACAGGGGCTGAAATTTGAGGGGAAGAGTGTCAGTTTGAGTCCTCGTCAATCTGTGGTGAAGGCGTGTTGACTTGGCACTGAGCAGGTGGCAGGCCGTGCACGTTCACTTGGGCAGGGGAGCGGCTGCATTTTAGATACTAACCCCTTATTGGATATATGGTTTGCAAGTATTTTTTCCCACTTGGTATGTTGCCTTTTCATTTTGTTGATGGTTTCTTTGTTGTGCCTTTTAGTTTGATGAATTTCACATGTGTATTTTTGCTTTTTATTGCCTTTGATTTTGGTGTCAAATCCAAAAACTTACTGCCAAGACTAATGTCAAGGAGCTTACCCATGTTTTCTTCTGGGAGTTGCAGAGCTTATGTTCAAGATTTTAATCCATTTTGAATTGATTTTTGTGTATGGTGAAGATAGTAGTTCAGCTTCATTCTTTTGCTTGTTTAGTTTTTCCAGCATCATTTACTGAAGAGACTACCCTTTCCGCATTTTATATTATTAGCTCCTTTGTCAGAAATACATTGACCATGTATGCATGGATTTATTTCTGAGTTTTCTATTCTATTCCATTGATCTATGTGTCTGTGTTTGTGTCAATACCATGCTGTTTTGATTATTATATCTTTTTAATGTAGGTTGAAATCAGAACATGTGATGCTTTCACTTGTTCCTTTTCAAGTTTGCTTTGGCTGTTTGGGGTCTTCTGTGATTACATACAGTTTTAGGAATTTTTTTATTTCTGTGAAAAATGCTATTGGAATTTTAATAAGGATTGCACTGAATATGTAGATTACGTTTGGTAGTATAAACATGTCAACAGTGTTAATTCTTCCAATCTTTGAACACATAGTATCTTTCTATTTGTGTATTCTTCAGTTTCTTTCATCAAAATCTTAAAGTTTTCAGTGTACAGGTATTTCACTACCTTGGTCAAATTTGTTCCTATGTATTTTTTGATGCTGTGGGTAAATGGGATTGTTTTCTTATTTTGTCTTTCTGATAATTTGTTGTTAGCATATAGACATGCAACTGATTTTCTATATTCATTTTTTATCGTGCAACTTACTGAATTTGTTTATTCTAACAATTTTTTTTTGGTGGGGGGATTCTTTCATGTTTCTATATATAATATCATGTCACCTATAAACAGAGACATTTTAACTTTATTTTCTATTTTGGTTGATTTTTTATTTCTTTTTCTAATTGATATAACTAGGACTTACAGTCCTATGTTGAATAAATGTGGTAAGAATGGTCACTGTTGCTTGTTTCCCATTATTGAAGAAGAGCTTTTAGCTCTTTACCTTGAAGTATGTTATTGGCTATGGGCTTGTCATATGGCCTTTATTATGAAAAGTACCTAGTTTGTTGAGAGTTTTTATCATGAAAAGATACTAAATTTTGTCAGGTGCATTTTCTGTTATCTATTCAGATGAAAACATAATTTTTATCCTTCATTTTATTAATGTGATATATTCACATTTATTTGATTTGCAAGTGTTGAACCATCCTTGCATCCCAGGAATAAATCCCACTTGACCATGTTTTATGATCCTTTTAATGTGCCGTTGAATTCAGTTTGTTAATGTTTAGTTGAGGTGTTTTGTTTTATTGAGTTTGTTTTAACATCTATATTAATCAAGGATATTGTCCTGTTATTGTCTTTTCTTGTGGTGTTCTTATCTTTCTTTGGTATCAGGGTAATACTTGCCTCATAAAATGAATTTGGAAGTATTCCCTCCTTTTCTGTTTTTTTGAAAGAGTTTGAGAACGGCTGGAATTAATTTTTCTTTTAATGTTTGGTAGACTTCACTAGTGAAACCATCTGCTCCTGGATTTTTCTTTGTTGGAGGTTTTTGATTACTGATTCAGTTTCCTTACTAATAATTGGTCTGTTTGGGTTTTCTCTTTTTTCATGATTCAGTCTTGGTTGTATGTTTCTAGGAATTTATTCATTTCTTTTAGGTAATCTAATTTGTTGGCATTGTAACTGTTCATAGTATTTTCTTATGATCCTTAATGTTTTTATGTTATCAGTTGCAATGTCTCCTCTTTCAATTCTGGTTTTATTTATTTGAGTCATTCTCTCTTTTTTCTTAATCTAGTTAAAAGTTTGTCGATTTTCTTTATCTTGTCAAACCATCAGCTCTTAGTTTCAATGATTTTTTTTCTATTGTCTTTTTACTCTCTATTTCATTTATTTCTGCTCTGATTTTTATTGTTTTTTTTATTTCTCCTTTGACCCATTGGTGGTTCAGGAGCATGTTGTTTAGTCTCCACATATTTGTGAATTGTCTAGTTTTCTTCTTATAATGATTTATAATTTAGTCCATTGTGATCAGAGTAAATGATTGATATGATTTCAGTCTTTTTAAATTTATTAAGACTTGTTTTGTAGCCTAATATATGATCCATTCTGGGGACTGCTCCATGTGTGCTAGAGAAGAATGAGTGTTCTGCTCTATTGGATGGAATGTTCTCTGTATGTTAGGTCCATCTGGTCTAACGTGTAATTTTAAGGTCAGTGTTTCCATTGATTTTTTTTTTGTCTGGATGATTTATCCTTCATTGAAAGTGGGGGTATTGAAGACCCTTGCTGTTACTGTATTGCTGCCTCTTTCTCTCTTCAGATGTGTTAATATTTGCTTTATAGATTTAGGTACTCCAGTGTTGAATGAATAAATATAATTGCTACATTTTTCTTGATGAATTGATCCTTTTATTATTATATGATGTACAGTTTATCTCTTGTTGCAATTTTCTTTAAAGATTTTTTTTTTAAAGATTTTATTTATTTATTTGTCAGAGAGAGAGCGAGCGAGAGCGAGCACAGGCAGACAGAGTGGAAGGCAGAGTCAGAGGGAGAAGCAGGCTCCCTGCGGAGCAAGGAGCCCGATGTGGGACTCGATCCCAGGACGCTGGGATCATGACCTGAGCCGAAGGCAGCTGCTTAACCAACTGAGCCACCCAGGCGTCCCTAAAGATTTTATTTTCAAGTAATCTCTACACCTAACATGGGGCTCGAACTCACAACCCTGAGATCAAGAGTTGCATGCTCTACCTACTGAGTAAGCCAGGTGTCCCTCTTGTTAAAAGGTGTCCCTTTTAACTTAAAGTCTATTTTGTCTGATATAATTATAGCTAACCCCTGTTTTCTTTTGGTTTCCATTCGCATGGAATATCTCTTCCTATCCTTTCACATATGGTTTATGTGTGTCTTTAAAGCTAAAGTAAATCTTTTATAGGCAGCATATGGTTGAATGTTGTTTTTAATCCATTTAGCGTCTTTTGTTTGGACAATTTAGTCCACTTCCTTTTATAGGAGTTTAGATAGGTATGGACCTACTATAGCCATTTTGTTCATTGTTTCTGGCTGTTCTGTAGTTTCTTTTCTTGGTAGTAGTAGTTTCTTTTGCTTGGATTCTTTTTATTTTTTTGTGTATCTGTTATAGACTTTTGCTTGGTGGTTACCATGAGATTCACATAAAATATGTTTATAACAGTCTATTTTAAGTTGATAACAATTTAACTTTAAATGCATACGGAAGCTCTACATTTTTACATTCCCTTTCCCCCACATTATATATTTTTGGTATCCTATTTTATATCCTTTTGTATTGTGTATCCATCAACAACTTATTGTACTTATAGTTAGTTTAATACTTTTGGTCTTTTAACCTTTATACTAGAGTTGTGATTTACCCACTACCATTACACCATTAGAGTATACTGAACTTAACTATATGTTTACCTTTACCAGGGAGTTTTATACTTTTATATTTTCCTGTTACTAATTAGTACAGTTTCGTTTCAGCTTGAAGAACTCCCTTTAGCATTTCTTAGTAAGGCCATTCTAGTGGTGACAAACTCCTTCAGCTTTTGTTTAAAAAACTTGAGCTCTCCTTAAGTTTTGAAGGACAGCTTTGCTGGATAGAGTATTCTTGGTTGGTAGTTTTTCTCTTTCAGCTTTGAGTATATCATTTCACACCTTTCTGGCCTGCAAGTTTCTTTTGAAAAATCTGCTAATAGTTTTATAGGGGTTCTCTTGTATCTAATGAGTTGCTTTTTTTTTTTTTTGCTGTTTTTGCGTATCTCTCTTTGTCTTTAATTTTTGACAGTTTAAATATAATATTTCTGAGTCTTTTAGATTAATCTTGTTTGGTACTTTTTGGGCTTTTGCCTTTGCATGTCTGTTTCTTTCCCCATGTTAAGGAAGTTTTTAGCTGTTACTTCTTTGAATAAGTTCTCTGCCCTTTCTTTCTCTTTTTTCCTGGGACTCCTATAATGCACATATTGGCTGGCTTAATGGTGCCCCATAAGCCCCTTAATCTGTCTTCATTTTTTCCCCCTTTTTCATCTGATTGGATGAAGTCCCCTGCCCTGTCCAGTTTGTTGATCATTTCTTCTGCTTGATTTAGTCTGCTGTTGAACTTCACTATGGAATTTTTCAGTTCAATTATTATATTCTTCAGCTCTATGAATTCCGTTTGGTACTTTTTGATATTTTCTATCTCTGTTGAAGTTCTCACTTTGTTTGTTCATTATTCTCCTGACCCCAGTGAGTATTTTTATGACTATCAGATAAATCACTTATTTCCATTTCATTAAGATTCTTTCCTGGAGATTTATCTTGTTCTTTTTTTGGGAATGTATTGCCCTGTTTCTTCATAATCCTTGACTCTTTGTGTTGGTTTTTATGCATCAGGTAAAACAGCTGTCTCTCCCCTTCTTGACAGACTGGTTTCATGTAGAAGATGAACCTTGTTAACCAGCCTGGCCTAAGCTCCTGGCTGTCTCTCAAACTTGTGATTGTCCAAGCTGCCATCTTTGTTCTTGGTGGTTCCCAGTCATCGAGTATGTGCAAATGTTAGGGGTTAGTTGGACAATGAGGTAGTCAGTACCAGGATCACCAACAAGAAATCAGGGAACTAGGAGAGCTGAGACAAGACCTCACTAACATCCTGTTTTACAGCTTAGACAAGACCACAGTAGTGTCCTATCTAGCAGCCTCTGCAGAAGTGACTTTTGCAAAACATCCCGAAACAAAACAGTTAACCATAAAACATTGGTCATTATCACAAATTGAGGCAGTTGGTCTCCAGATGTCAGCCCAAAAGACCATCAACATGTGAACAATAACCCAAGTCTTGACTGGCATACCTTTAACAGTGAGGCCGCAGAGGGCCTGCACTAAGCATGCTCAAGATAGTTCCGCCAAAGAGCTTATAAATACCCCTATATTTGAATGCCAAAATGGCAACCCTCTCGGGTCCCCTCCATCTCTGGGAGCTTCTGTTATTGCTCAATAAACTTAGCCTCACTGCCTACCACTCTTTGTCTTGTCTACCTCTTTATTCTTTGGAGCAGCATGACTAAGAACTGTGGGCACCAAGGGAATAAAAATTCTGTTACCCTAAAGACCTATCAGTCTTAAAAGAGTTGGGGGAGGTTTGCAGTCAGCACCTGGTTGCAGGCTTATGTCAGGCAGCAGCTGGGAAAGTATATGTGCTCTACAAATGTGCACTTTAAACCCCTTCCTGATCCCTCTGCACCGAGCCTGGGCATATAGCTCTGTGTGGGGCCGGGGTGCGGGGGGAGGTAGTCCTGCTCCTGTTTAAAACCGCTTCTCTATCTGCATAGTTCTGTAGGACTCACGAACGCAAGCCACCTCTACTATCAAAACTGCATCATCTGTGAGCTCATGCCTAGAGCGAGCTTAAAAGTTGGGGAACTAGATGTAGAGAAGCTCCTTCTAAGCAAATACTAGTGACTTGGTTTTATTATTGGGGTGGGCCAGAGGCAGGAGGAGAAAGGCCCATTGGCACTTTTGGGCTCCAGGGAAGTTTGCAGTTAGCCCCACAAGCACACTAATTAGAAATGGATCCTCAGGGAGGATTAAATGTAGTTAAACCCGCTTCCAGTGAAAACTAGGTGATGGCATTTTTGCCTGTTCTTTTTGTGTTGAGCCCAGGGTGTATAGCCACAGTGAGTGCCCCTGGGTGCCTGAGAAAAACTGCTTCCCTGTTTGCTGTAGTCCTGCAGGACTCAGGAATGTAAGCCCTTTTGGCTCTCAGAGCTAGGCAGTCTGGGGGCCTGTCTCAGGTGGCAGTCCCAAAAGCTGGGGTGCCAGACATGTGTTTAAGCTCCTTCCGGAGAGATGCCTGTGAGCTGGTTTTATCACTGGAGTAGGCCATAGTGTGAAGAAGGGGAAGTAATCACAAGCTCCCACAGGCTCTACAGCAGATTGCTGCCAGCCCCTAGATGCAGGCCAAATTAAAGTCAGGCCCTCAGGCAGTGGCTTGTAAAGTGTGTACATAGATCCCTTCTAGGTAAAGACTAAGGGGTGGATGTTTTTGCCCCATTTCTCTGCACTGAACCCTTGGGGGATAGCCTTGGTGAATGCTTCTGTGCCTATTAAGAACTACTTCTTTGTTTGTTGTTATCTTATGGGTCTTATGGGTACAAGCCCCATTGGCTTTCAGAGCAAGGTGTTTGGGATTAATTATTTAATTACCAGAAACCCCTCCAATCAAGATAAACCAGTATTGATGTTTTGGAATATATAGTTTGTATTTCTTATGCAAAGACTTAAATATATGTATTAAAAGTGCTCTTAAGGCTTAATGCATTCTGTTAACAAAGGTCTCTTTAGTGTGCTCAAAATTGTGTGCTTACTAAGAGCCTTTTGTGTTTTTTCTTAGCCCTGTTCATACCAATTGAACTTACTACTGCAATTATGTAATCTAAATATTACATAAACAGTGAAATATGAGTATAAAAATAGAGCAGTTTTCTCCACTAAAATTAGGTTGAATCCTCTAGCAAATTGTGAGCAAGCCCGATCTCTGAAACAGTTGCTCTGGAATTCATAGTGGGTGGGATAACTGTAAAAGATTTGAGAAGCAATGTTAAAAGTCGTGAAGGATTCCATATTCGTATTGCTTCACAAGTGTATTTACATTTTTGTTCCATGTTAGCAAAAGTGAAACTGCAAATAGAGAAGATGGATTATGGATATGATTTATGCAGGAAAGATGATGTGGAATTCTAGTAAGCAAATACTCAAGTCCTTAGCATTAAGTGAAAAAAAATGAGATGTTTTAGGCAGCAGGTGTTTTTTTTGTTGTTGTTCATTTGTTTTTATGAATCCTCATTTTCACTCGCTTTCGAAATCAAGCAATTAACTTCTAGTCCTAGATGTGTTAGATAAGAATACTTCTATTCTATATATCTCAAAAGGGGAATTAGATCTAATTTGCTAAGCTACTTTTTTCCATTTAATAATTATCGACGTATTTCCAAGCTGATAAATACAGAATAAAATATTTTATGGCAGTGTAACATACATTTAGGGGAGTGCGCAGATGTAAGTATACAGCTCAGTAAATGATCACAAAAGCAAACACATCAGGTAACCCCCACCTACGTCAAGCAACATTTCTAGTACCCCAGGAGCCCTCCATGACCTCTTCCCCAGCAGAGGTAACTGCCATCATGACTTCAAACCTATAGCGACTGTTTTAAACTTTGTGTAAGAGGAGCATATGAAGTTTTTTGTTTTTGATTCTTTTACTCCATGTTTGTTTCTGAGCTTCATCTATTTTATTTTTAAGATTTTATTTATTTATTTGACAGAGACTTTACAAGTAGGCAGAGAGGCAGGCAGAGAGAGAGGGGAGAGCAGGCTTCACGCCAAGGAGAGAGCCCAATGCGGGGCTCGATCCCAGGTGCCTGAGAGCATGACCCAAGCTGAAGGCAGAGGCTCAACACACTGAGCCACCCAGGCTCCCCTTCATCTATGTTTTTAACCTGCATTATTATTTGTTCATTCATTGTGGCTGTTGAATATTTTTTCATTGGGATGAAATGCCAAAATATTTACTTACTCAGTTGTTGATTGCCTTTGGGGTTGTTTTCCAGTTTTGGGCTGTCATGAAAAATGTTGCTATGCGCATTCCTGTACATGGCTTTTGGTATACATGAGAAGGTTTTAATTCTTGTCGTTTTTTTGTTTGTATGCCTAGGAATGGAGTTGGTGCGTTATAGGATATGTTTGTGTTCAGCTTTAGGGCATACTGCTGAAGGCGTTGCCCCAGTTTGCACCCCATGGATGTGAGTCTCTGTTGCTCTGTATCTTTGGCAACACTTGGTGTCTTTGGCAACACTCGGTATTGTCGGTTGTATTGATTTCATCCAATCTGATAGGTGTATGGTAGCATCATGTGATTTTAATGTGCATTTTTCCTGATAACTAATGAGGTTGAACAACTTTTCAAATTGGCCATTTGGGTATCTTTGGTGGGGATAGAGGAGGTTTCAAGTGCTTGTTTAAGTCTCTTGGTCACTTTTTCTATAGGATTGTCAGAATTTTTCTTATTTATTTGTGCTTCATATATTCTAGATATAAGTTCCTTCATTAGTTACATGTGTTAAAAATATCTCAAAAAAAAAAAAAAAGAAAAGAAAAAATATCTCCTTCTACTCTATGGTTTGCTTTTCTTACTCTTTTAATAGAGGTTAGTGGAAATTCCTAATTTTAATGTAATCCCATTTACCAATTTCCCCTTTACTATTAGTGCTTTTTGAGTCCTACTTAAGAAATCTTTGCTTAGTCTCAACCCCAAGGCCCTGAGGATACATCTGCCTGTGTTATCTTCCATCAGCTTTATTGTTTTACTACTTATAGTTAGATCTACAGTTCAATTGGGTTTAATTTATGCCTATGGCGAGGAGTTAGACATTTATGCGTATGGCAAGGAATTAGACTTCAGTTTCATTTTGGAGCATATTGATATCCAGCTGACCAAGCAGCACTTACCAAAAAGACCGTCCATTCTCCATTGCTCTGTGGTGCCATCTTTTTCATAAATAAAGTATATATATACACACAGATCCAGTTCTGGACTTTGTCTTCTCTTCTGTGGGTATACTTCTTTTGTGCTAATGTGAGTTTTGATTATTGTAGCTTAATTAAGTAAAGATTAATTCTTCTTTGTACCAATTCCTGATGATACTCTTCAGTTCTTTGCATTTCCGTATAAAGCTTAGAACCAGTTTATCAGATTCTACAAACATACACAGAGACATACTAAGACTTCAAGGATTTTGATCAAGATTTCTTTGGATTAAGAAAGGTAGTGTAAGAGGGGCTCCTGGGTGGTTCAGCTCAGGTCATGATCCCAGGGTCCTGGGATCAAGCATCGGGCTCCCTGTTAAGTGGGAAGCCTGCTGCTCCTTCTCCCACCCTGCCTGCTTATAAACTCTCTCTCTCTCTGTGTCAAATAAATAAATAAAATCTAAAAAAAAAAAAAAAAAGAGAGAGAGAGAAAGATTGCTTTGGATTTATAGATCAGATGCTTTGACATTCAGGTCTGTGGGAGACTTGACATCTTTATAATTTTTAGCCTTTCAGTTCATGTGCATGGAATATCTTTCCATTTGGTCTTCTTTACTTCACTCAGTGTTTCATATTGTCATTATTCAGCTTTATAATTTCAGTGGCTAGAGAATTGTGTGGGTAACACCAAAATTTATTTAATCAATAACTTTATCTTGTAAACTTAGGTTATCTCTATTTTTTCACTGTTATAAACAGTATTACTGTGAACGTTCATGTATATACGTTTTTTATTACCTTTCTATCACCTTATACTTTACTCCTGAAACTGGAAAACTGGAATTTAGCTTCCCCTGCAAATTGTGCCATTTTAAACTCTCTCCCACTGATACGATAGTTTCCACTCTCGTCAACCTAGGGAACTAGTGATTTTTAAAAATATTTTTAAGGGGTGCCTGGGTGGCTCAGTGGGTTAAACCTCTGTCTTCGGCTCAGATCATGATCCCGGGTTCCTGGGATCGAGCCCCACTTCGGGCTCTCTGCTCAGTGGGGAGCCTGCTTCCTCTTCTCTCTGCTTGTCATCTTTGTCAGTCAAATAAAAAAATAAAATCTTTAAAAGAAATATTTTTCAGTTTGATGGGAAAAAGTAACAACTGATTGTTCTTTGAATTTGCTTTTTTTTTTCACTAGTGGGATTGAGCAAACCATTTGTAGGTCTCTTGTGAGTAGCCTCTTCATAGCGGTGCATATTTTCTATCAGGTTTTTTTTAGTCTTTTTCTTAGGTGAAACCCTTTGTCAAATATATTTACAAAATATGAATCTGTACAACAAATGAGTTAACCAGCATCCTTTTGTTACTGGAATGGGCCTTTGCTGAAGAGTGAAAAAACAAAACAAAACAAAACAAAAAACAAACCCTATTTCAAATTGGATTACTCCCCAAATCTCTATGTCCTTCACATAGCAAGTAATGTCTTAGTGATAATGTTACGGAACCTGGACTGGGTCCTGATGGAAGAACCAAGCAGTTTTCACAGGCTTTGGAGAATCGGAAGTTTATTTAACACCGGCAGGCTCAGAGGAGAATGATCTCCAAAGGTCTGAGCCCTGAGCACATGCAGGGAGGGTAATATATACCCTTCTACTTCCACACACTTGGTACTTCTGGCACCCATGGGAAACGGGGTAGGGAAGAAGAACCCAGAAGGGCTTTGACACAGGGACTAGAACTCCCTTGCTGGTTTGGTCAGCCATCTTAGAGTACAGGTTTTCCCTTATCATTCATTCACCACTTTGATGCCCCTCTAAACACCTAATTTAGAGGGACATCATTTTCATCTACTATGGGCTGATAGCCCTGCAAGGCTAATATCTGGGTGGTGGCTTGCCTGGTAACAGTGTTTTCTATGAACTTAGCAATCCATCCTAAGGTTCCTAAGTTTGCCCAATAAGCAATAACAATAGCAAGTTTCTGGGAGAAAGTCCAGTCAGAAGGGGCAGCGGCATAAAGTCAGACACCTGAGGTGAGGGATATTATGCCGATGATAGGCAGGGACCACGGCAAACAGATGTCCATCAGTCAGTGGGGTCTCGCCGAAGGTGAGGCTACAGTGGGTCTGTAGGGTCTGGTTGGGCTTTCCACTGGAGTGATTCCTCTTCTGACTGGTGAGCCGCCTTTACTCTGGATTGGTGGACCAACAGGGTGACACCCGAGACCTTGAGGACAGTAGGGGTGATTAGAACAACAGTGTGGGGCCTTGTCCACTGTGGTTTGTCCAATCTTTGACTCAACCTGAGTTTCCTGTTTGGAGTGAGTATACCTATGACCCTTAGGAAATTGGAGCCCTTCCGGTGGCATATTTCTGTAGCTTATTTAGGATGGGCCCCAGTGCCTGAAGCTTTTCCCTTATTTCCTTATCTCCAATCTGATGTAGGTTCCCTGAGAGGCTTCTAGGCACGGGGGAGGCTGTCCATACACCAGTTCGGAAGGGGAGAAGCCTATTGCTGCAGGCATGCAGCGAGTGCCTGGGAGGGCTAGGGTAGCAGATCTGGCCATGGAAAGTTAGTAACCTGGCTGAACTTTGCTAAGGTTCCCTTGAGACTGCGATTCATCCATTCTACTTTCCCTGAGCTTTGAGGCCGGTAGGCCATGTGGAGCTTCCAGGTGATGTAGAGAGATTTGGTTAAGGTCTGTACAATATCTGCTGCAAACAGAGGTCCCTTGTCACTGTGGATTGTTAATGGCAGACCGAACCTGGGCACAATCTCTCGCAGGAGGACTCTGGTTACTTCCCGGCTCTGTTCTGTCCCGGTTGGGAAGGCCTCAGTGCAACCAGAGTATGTGCACGCTGTCACTAGGAGATATTTGTACCCCTCGCTGGGCTGTATGTCTGTGAATTCTATTTCTAGATCTTCAGAGGGGGTTGCTCCTATTCTCTGGACCCCAGAGGGGGCTGTGGTGTAGATCGAGCATTATTCTTAGCACACGTTATGCGCCGTTCACTCGTTGCTCGGCATAGTGCCGGCAGCTCGCTGATGTAGGAGTGCTTCTTGAGGAGGGCCTCTACTGCAGTTTTTCCTAGATGAGTGAGTTGGTGGTACTCCTTCACTAGATGCCCTCCTGTTGCTGTTGGAACGAAGACACACCCGTCTGGCATCACCTCCCATCCCTTTTTAGTCAGGGTGGCCCCTCAGCCATGGCCCATTTTCTTTCTTTTTCAGTGTGACTGGGCAGAGGGGCTTCTTCCAGGGGTGTCAGGGCCATCGTGAGGGAAGGGATTTTGTCCCTCCTGGCTGCAGTCTTGGCCGCTTCATCTGCGGTCATCTGGGGTCATCTCCTTTCTGGTGTCCCTTACTGTGCCTGCAGAAAGGCAGAAAGATTGCTGCTTCCTTTGGAAGCCAGACATCTTCGAGGAATTTTAGTATCTCCTCCTTGTTTTTGATAGCTTTCCCTGAGGCAGTAAGGATATGGCCCCATGCATGTGCACAGTAGTGAAGGCAGATGAGGAGTCAGTGTAGATGTTGACTTGATTGCTTCCCTGAGGGTGAGGGCTCGGACTCAGGCATACAGCTCAGCCCATTGTGCTGACCATCCAGCAGTTAATGCCTGGGCTTCTAGGACTTCAGTGGTTGTGGTCACTGCATAACCCACTTTCCGGGTACCCTCTTTTAGGTAACAGCCTCCATCCCTGCATAGCGTGAGCTCTGGGTTCTTTATGGCTGGATCCCATAGATCCGGATGGCTTGCATGGACTTCATCATTTACCTCAGATCAGTCACGGTTTGGCTCCCCATCTTCCATGGGGAGAAAGGTTGCTGGGTTTAATGTCCTTACTGTCTCAAGGCTGACCTGTGGGTTTTGGCAGAGGCGCCCTTGGTATTGTGCTAGCCGAGAGTTGGAAAGAAAGCAGTGCCCCTGTGTGTTCATGAGGGACACAACCGCATGAAGGACTTTGATGTTAAATTCTTGTCCCAGGGTGAGCTTGTTGGCCTCCTTGATGAGTTGGAGTGTGGCTGCAAGCGCCACAGTGGCCATCCTGCTGCCACGGGGTCCAGTTTCTTTGACAGATATGCAACTGGCTGTTGCCAGGGCCCAACAGTCTAGGTGAGTACCCCGAGCGCTATCTTTTCTTTCTCAAGTACCAAGGGATTTGAAGAGTTTTTCTATATCTGGTAGGGCCAGAGCTGGAGCCTGCCCCAGAGCAGTCTTTATCTCAGTGAAGGCAGCTTCTGCTTCCTCATTCTGGGCAGGGGGTTTGCGATCTGGACCTCCTACAAGATCATAGAGAGGTTTCGCTATTGCTGAGAACCTAGGGATCCAGATGCGGCAGAATCCTGCAGCCCTCAGGAATTCTTGTACAACTTTTTTTGTCCAAGGCCAAGGCAGAAAGATGATGACTCTCTTTCTCTCTGGCCCTAATTCTGTCTCCCCTTGGGTGAGGGGGAAACCAAGGTATTGGATCTGTCTTTAGCAGTTCTCTGCTTTCTTCCCTGAGACCCTGTATCCCCAGTCTGTCAGAAGCTGTAGGAGGGCCTTGGTGCTCTTAGTACAGTCTTATGTGTCACTGGCAAGAAGGAGGTCACCCATGTACTGGAGGAGGGTGTACCGTGTGGCCTTTCTGGGAAAACTGGTGAAGTCTGTGATCAGTACTTCGCCAAAGGGGGTTGGTGAATTCTTGAGCCCCTTAGGGAGGTGTGTCTAAGTTATTTGCATATGATGGCCCATATAGGGTTCAGTCCATTCAAAGACAACTAGTGGCTGGCTCTGGGGAGCTAAGCGGAGACAGAAGGCATCCTTCAGGTCCAGGCAAGTGAACCATCTGGCTGATCCCGGGATTTGGCTGAGGAGGGTGTATGGATTTGGGACCATGGGGTGCAGAGGCATGTCCACCTTCTTGATGGCCCGCATGTCCTGAACTGGTCGGTATCCCACTCCTGGTTTCTTGACTGGCAAGAGTGGGGGTATTCCAGGCTGATTGACACTCACCGGGATGCCTGCCTCCTTTGAGTTTGGCTGGGTGTTCTTGGATGCTGATCTCAGCTTCTTGCGGAAGGGGATATTGCCTTTGTCTTTGGGGTTGGGCTCCCGGGATCAGTTCAACAATGATAGGGGCCCAATTCTGGACTAGTCCAGGTGGGTTGTCCTCAGCCCATACTGTAAGAAAGGGAAGTCTGAATTCCGGCGGGCTGTTCGCTTGTGCCCGAGCACAAAACAACTTTCATTCTTCTTCTCTTGGCATGGTGGTCGCTAGTACCAAAGACCCGCCTCTTCTTGTCTTGGGTTTAATCAGAGGCTAGTATGCCCGGTGGGTTCAAAAGTTATTTGAGCCCCGAGCTTAGAGAGTTATGTCTCTGCCCAGGAGGGAGATAGGGCAATCAGGCAAATAAAGGAACTCATGTCGGACCTTGTGACCCCTGAGTTCACATTGTTGTGCTTGGCAGAAGGGTTGCTGTATTGCTTTCATCCCAGTGGCTGCAATGATAGTCGCAGTTCTTGTGCCAAAGGGGGCCACCAAGGAGGGGACAACAGAGTGTTTGGTCCCAGTGTCAACCATGAAAGTCATTGATTGGCCCCCTGCTTTCATTCTGACTGTGGGCTCATGAGGGCCAAAGAGGAATGAGCCCGGTTCCCTACTTCTGCCAGGCCTATGAGGTCCTCTTCTTGGGGTTCTTCCTTGTAGTGGCTGGGCTTTGGAGCCTTTCCTCTGTCGGGACATTCATTTTTCCAGTGTCCCTTTTCCTTACAGCAGGCACACTGGTCTTTTGCCAAGGGGCTTCTGGGCTTCCCCCCTTTTGGTGGAGGGAGCCTTCCTGTCTTTGCATTGTCCTTTTCCCTCAGGGACGAGGAGAGGAAGCTGACTTTTTTCTTCATTTTCTTTTCTGCTTCCCTCTCGGCTGTGACCTCTCTGTTCATGAAGAAGTTATCAGCAACCTCTGTTAGCTGGGTGATGTTCATCCCTGCAAATCCTTCCAGTTTCTGGAGTTTCTTCCTGATGTCTGGGGCGGCTTGAGCCATGGAGGAGGGGTTTACCGTTTGTTGGCTGTACCGTGCCTCGGGGCTGAACGGAGTGTACACCTGATAGGCTTTCGTAGTAGTCCCCGGGGGACTCCCCTGGTTGTTGAGTGACTGTGGATACCTGGCCATGTTCGTGGTTTCTTTGCTGCTGCTTGGGTTCCCTGGAGGAGGGCTTCTTGGTATCGGCGGACATGGGCCTGTCCTTCATCCTTGTTCAAGCCCCATGTGGGGTGCTCCTTGGGTGCTGCTGTTCTAGCCCAGGCAGCAGAGTCAATAACTCCCACTGGTGCGCATTCCTCTAGGTACTGTTGTGCTCCTCTCATTATGCTTCTTTCCTCCATGTTGAACAGGGTGCACGGTAACTATTGACAGTCCTCCCGGGCTGGCCAGTGGGTCTGGAAAAGGGATTCCATAAGGTCTATCATAGCTTGTGGCTTTTCAGAGTAAGAAGGGGTTTTGTGCTTCCATTTGAGAAGGTCAGTGGTGGAGAAAGGTTGACAGTACATCATGGAATGTCCAAGTTGGACCGTCCTGTCTTCGTCACGCCTTTCAGTTTCCTTTGCTTCCCATACCAGCATCTGGAGGGCACTTGCACGTGGGGCACAGTCTCGCTGCCAATCCTGGAGAAAGTCATCCTTTGGGCCTGGGGGCGCTGGTGGATTCTCTGGACCTGAGTGTGTCAGAGAGACTGGTGGCGGTGGATTGTCTGGAACTGAAGGGTCCGGTGCACTGGGCTTGGGGGTTCATACGGAGGGGGCAAGATCAGTTCATCATCAGGATCTCTGGCTAAGATCTGCGGAGCCTGGGACTTCTGTCGGTTCTCTTTGGGCCACTTAGATGCGGCAACTAAGACCCTAGCCTGTTCCTGTCTGTTGCAAGAGAACAGCTCCCAAGGGGGAAGGGTCTGGGTAATTTCCAGCCAGGAGTCGATGTATGGAAACTGATCAGGTTGTCCCGGGTCCCTGGTTATAACTTGCCATACTCAACAGACTGTTGGGACCTGTTGGGACATCCATTGTCCCTTCTGAAGGCATCCAGCATCAAAGGTAGACCACTCTAACTCACATAGGGTTCTCAGCTTGCCAGGATACATCTAACTCCATAGTCTCCCAAACACCCCTTCTTGAAATTGTTGATCATGGTTTCTAAGACTGTCAGTTTGCTCTGCCCTGATCCCATGGTGATGTTTCCCATGTGTGGTGGCATAGAGACATACAAATGGTGGGTACCCCTCCAAAAGAGAGACCAGTTTGATGTCTGTCTCTGCATTCCTGTAGGAGACTTGGGTGCTTCTTGGCCATAGCAAGTCTGTATAATCCCTGGACTGGCATCCCGAAGGGGCTTGTCTTAGATATTATGAGGTCACTGTAGAAATAGGTTAGGGCTCATTTGGACTCTGTAGGCTTCTGGGATCCTTTAGGGTGCCCGCCTGTGGAGCCACAGAATCAGTCCACCTGACAAGGCCAGATAAACTGCACCTTCACTTATGCATTCATTCCAGAAGTTATTATAGTCCCCCCACCACCACCCCAGGAGGCCCTGAACTGTGGAATCCCTTTCTTTTTGGAAATTCATTCCTGTCCCCCTTTTTGTGGGGTTCTAGACCTGAGGGACCTCCTTCCTTCTCCCCCCTGGGAATCTCTAACTGTGAGACCACTAAGAGGACTCTGGGAGGTGATCAGTCTTCCCTTCCACCCTGACAGGTGGGCCTGACTGGGTCCTGGGGCCCCAGGCCTCACCTGGAATCCTAATTCTGGACCAGGTCTTCACCTGCCAAGTTGCCTTTGAGTCTCGTGGGAACAATGGAGTGGGGCTGGTCTGAGGCGACCTGATGGGAGACTGCTGAAGATTAAGCAGGACATGCCTTTTCTGTTATGATCCCTCATTCCATCACTGGCCCAGCATTGCCCCCAAACCGGTGGCAACAATGGGCGAGTGTGGTTGGGTTTCCCTGTCAGGGAACCAAATGTTACGGAACCTGGACTGGATTCTGGCAGAAGAACTGAGTGGCACTTAGAGACCTTGGAGGACTGGAGGTTTATTTGACACCGGCAGCCTCAGAGGAGAATGATCTCCAAAGGTCAGAGCACTGAGCACAAGCAGGGAGGTTAATTTATACCCTTCTTTTTTTTTTTTTTTTTTTTTAAAGATTTTATTTATTTGACAGAGAGATCACAAGTAGGCAGAGAGGCAGGCAGAGAGAGAGAGGAGGAAGCAGGCTCCCCGCTGAGCAGAGAGCCTGATGCGGGACTCGATCCCAGGACTCTGAGATCATGACCTGAGCCGAAGGCAGCGGCTTAACCCACTGAGCCACCCAGGCGCCCAATTTATACCCTTCTATTTCTGCATACTTGGTACCTTTGGCATGTGCTGGAAATTGGGTAGGGAAGAAGAACCCAAAAGGGCTTTGAGACAGAAACTGGAATTCCCTTGCTGGTTTTGTCAGCCATCTTAGAATACAGTTTTTTTCTTATCAATAATGTGTGTAGTAGGAGGGATTATTAGCAGCTAGATATAATAGAAGAAAGATCATGTAATAGAGTAGTAAGATCATTGAAATTAGAGCCAGAAGCCTGGGTACTAATCCTACATCTTTACCTCTGAGATCTCCCTGAGCCTTAATTTCTGTATCTGTACCTAGCACATTTTATATCAGATATCTTACAGGGTTAAGATGAGTTCATACACGAAAAAAAGTATTGTAGACAGTAAAAGTTACATAATACAAATTATAATATACTAATATGTATGGTGTAACTGTAGCAAGTTGAGTATATACTTCATTAAAATTACCATCTTCTCTGGCTGGCTATAGCCATCCTGGTTGGCTCAGTCAGTGGAGCATGCAACTGTTGATCTTCAGATTGTGGGTCAAGACCCATGTTGAGTGTAGAGGTTACTTAAAACTAAAATCTTAAAAAAAGGGTCATCTTTTTATTTTTTTTTAAGGGTCATCTTTTGAGGTAGCCTAAATTGTAAATTATTCAGCCTCTTTCTGAGTCTGTGGTTTACGGGATTGTACTTATTTGCATGATTCCTTTAAAAAGAAATGTTAAAAAAATTGAAGCTTATGTTCTTTGTGACAGTTCAGAGTGGGTTTGTGGTATATGTGGCTTCTAGGGCACTGAGCTGCTGTCTTCAGTATTGACCGTCTTTTGTGAGCTCATTAGCTACCGTTTTGGTAAAAGCAGCTTTGATCTGTGATGAGAGTACTGCATTAAAAGGGCATTAATGTTGGAAATCTACACTTTGGTCAGTTCATTAAAATGCACTCTTCACAAAAATGCAATATGAATTTGCATTGCAAAGGATAACTTATTTCTTTTTAAAACTCTTGAAACCAGGTAATTTAATTATGCCTCTGCCATAGCCTTTTATCTTCCTCTGCAAAGGAACTCTGTCTCCTCTGACACCTCATACTGGAAGCTGGTCTTCTGATCCTCGGAATTAATTAACATGCAAATACTTGTCTAGAGATGTGGAAACACTGCTTTTTGATTAGCATTTAAATGTCATTTTTAATGGTGTCAAATTGACTCTTTTTAAGGGAAAATTAAAGTGGTATAGTTACTTCATGATTATTTCCTAGACCATGTTATTGGTATTTCTGATTATCTGGTCTTAGTGGGAGCTTTAATCTTCTACTGTTCAGGCCAAACTTAGTCAGATACAAGACTATACTTGATGACTGCACAGTCAAGCTCTGGCCTTCCAGTGCCTACAGTTTCTAGATAGGCTTATTTACCATATCCTGCACTGCTTCTCAGTAACAAGTTTATTTATGTTGGAGTAGCACCTGCAGGAACTGTTAGCAACAAGTCCAAGGTACCTGGGAGCGAAGAGGGGTGCATAGAGGGGCCTTGATAGCAACTGTGTGATAAAGAATAAAGAAGATGAGCTTTGGAGTTAGATATTCAAATAGGTTTAAAAATCTTGCCTGTGCCACTTTGAAGCTCTGTGACCTTGATACATTACTTCCCTTCTCTGAGACTCAATTTCCTCATCAATTTCCTAAAATGTAAATAGTAATATCTACCACTCAGGTTGTTGGGAAGGTTAAAGGTGATCATGTATCTAAGGTTCTCCAGAGTGAGAGTAGACTATCTGCTCTAACCGAGAACCCCCAAATCTCAGTGATTTGACTTAGCTTGTTTCCTGCCATGTGAGGGACGGAGGAAGGGCCCTACTCCACGCAGACATTGAGTGACCCGGACTTCATTCATCCAGTAACCCTGACATTCCCCAAGGCCTTGGAACCCGTCATCGGATCATCTGTCTCCAGCTGGCGGGAGAGGGAAAATCCTAAGCCTGGGAGTGACACAGAAGGCTTTATGGGCCAGGCTGGGGTTGGTGCACCTCACTTTTACTCATTTCTCAGTGGCCAGAACTCAATTCCTTAGACACACTGACTTTCAGTTTAGCCCAGGAAATGTGTATGTCAGAAGGAAAACAAAATGGGTCTGTTTGGTGAACACATAGTCCTCCACTTCAAGCATCCAGTAACATTTGTTGAGTAAATGACAGAAGGAAAGAATCGATTTTCTGTGGACTCTGAAAGCGTGAGAGCTAATAGAGAGCCTTAGCAGTGATCATGTTTTACTCTCTATTTCTGTAGAGGAGGAGTCTGAGGACCTGGGAATTTAGTGGTCTGCCCAGCTCTTAGTGACAGCACTACAACTTAAACCCATTTTTCCCAAGTCCTGTTATTTATTCTGCATTTAATTATTTGGAACATCATTCTTTATTTTCTGCCACAGGGTTGCCCTTGTCTTTTGGCATATGAAGATGGAGATTTAAAATAGGTGTTATTCTGGGGATGCCTGGGTGGCTCAGTAGGTCAAGTGTCTGTCTTCAGTTCAGGTCATGAATCCCAGGTCCTAGGGTAGAGTCCTGCATCGGGCTCCTTGCTCAGTGGGGAGCCTGCTGTTCCCCCTGCTTGTGCTCACTTTCTTTCTCTCTGACAAAGAAATAAATAAAATCTTAAAAATATATGTTATTCTGGTCATTATTGTAGACTTCAGTTTTCTTTGGAAGGAAGAATTTGCTACTTTAGGGTAATGGGATGGATGGCTAGAGGCTCCAGAGCTTGTCAGTATTTTGTACTGACAGTGAATTAATCTTCACTCATGCACTCCTGTGTTTGAGCTGTCTTTCTTTAGTCCCCTTCTATGTATACGGAGTTCTGCAAGGCGGTGTAGATGGAGCAGTGATTAAGACAGAAACATTCGCAGCCTAAGGAAGGTGTCAAATATTTAATCAGTAATTAGTATATAAAATGAGAGCTCAGTGGAAGCAATAAGGTAGAAGTGACCAGCTGCTGGGGTAAGAGGGACAGGGAGTAAGGACAGCTTCATGGAGGAAGGAGGTATTTGAACTGGATCTTAAAGAATGAGTTCATTTATTGCTCTGATCTGCTCTGAAACATTCACATTTGTATTTCTGTAATCTGTGTAGATAATGCCGGCTGGTGTTAACTAGTCAGTTACACCATTAGAAAAAATGGGGAGAAGAACTCCAACACACAGATCAAAATCCTGACCAAGTCTCTTGTATAAAATGAGCATTTAGCACCCATTTTTGCCATTCAGTTATTATTTTGCCAAGTTTTGATGAGTAGATAATTATGTAAGACAATCTTTGGTACTGGTCAGTCATCATCAACAAATAGTTTATTGTTTGCCAGCAGGTTCATCCTTCTATGCCCGATGGGCTTTGCATAATTTTTGGTTAAAAGAGTTTGTAGAGGCAGGGGTGAGATGCATGAAATATCAGAAAATGGAATCAGTGAGAGGAGCGGGGCACACACTCCCACTATAGAAAAGGCACAAACATGGATATAGGTTTGGATTTGGGAGTTGGTTTTTGAAAGTTTTCTCTGACAGAAAGAATTCAATACATAAAGGATATAAAATGCAAAGTAAGTGTCCCTTTCCCAAACCTTTGAGCATCATGAAAATAAACAGATCTTTCTGGACATTTTATGTGAACAAAGAAACACACACAGATACATGCTTTTTTATGTAAGTGAACTTATTACACATATTCATTTTTCTGTAATCTCTTATTTATGAAGGACAGCTTTTTATATTACTATATAGTTCTACCTTATTATTATTATTTTAACCAATGGCATAGTCATCCATACTGTATTGCTTTTCCATGATTCTTATTGAACCATTTTTAAGTTTTTTTTTCCCCCTTAACCCTTTGCTATGTATTGTACACTCTGCTTCAGACAACATCCTTGTAGCCACCCACAGACTTTTTGTAGAGGGATTTTTTTTGTAGGGTACTTGAAATGGAGTTCCTAGATCAAAGAGTACATGTATTTAAAAGTTTGATAGATGTTGGTGAATTGTCCTCCAGAAAGGCTGTACTTATTTTCATTCTATCCGTGGTGTATGTCAATTTCTTTCCCTAGTATTTTTCTTTTTAAAGAGGACCCTGGTCTCTGGGTCAGAGAAGAGGCAAAGAGGAGAGAGCCTACTAAAAATAAGTGGTAGCCAAGGAAATGAAAATGTTCACACAATGATTTGTATGTGACAGCATTATTCATAACAGCCAAGAAGTGGGAACAAACCAAATAGTCAGCAACTGTTGAATCTAATAACCAAAATGTGGGATATACATATAATGGAATATTATTCAGCAATAAAAGGAATAAGGTACTACTGTACACTATAATGTGGATAAACTTTGAAAGCATTATGTTAAGTGAAGGAATCAGTCACAAGCACCATGCATAGTTATTTATTTTTAAAGATTTTATTTATTTGAGAGAGAGAGAGAACATGAGCAGGGGGAGGGACAGAAAGAGCAGCAGACTTCCCGCTGAGTAGAGAGCCCCCTACAGGGCTTGATCCCAGGACCCAGGGATCATGACCTGAGCCGAAGGCAGACGCTTAACCAACTGAGCCACCCAGGTGCCCTTACATACTTATATAAAATGTCCAGAACAGGCAAATCGATAGAGGCAGAGAGTATATAAGTAGTTGCTTAGGGTAGGGACATGGGGGCAGCAAGATTTGGGAAGTGACTGTTAATAGTTACAGGGTTTCTTTTTGGGGGCCTTGAAAATATTCTCTATAATTAGATTGTGATGGCTGTACAACTCTGTGGGTATACCACAAACCACTGAATTGCATATTTTAAATGGGGGAGTTTTATGGTATGTGAATTAATTTATCAGTAAAGCTGTTGAAAATTGAGTGGTTGCCGAATTCATGGAATAGGCGGAAAAGGATGGTGATGTGGTTATTATCGTGGGCTTATGACACAGGCAGAAAGACCGAGTTGTAGCAGTGTAGCAGGGAATTTGGATGGGGAGAGTATTTCTCGGGACGATGCTGAAGTGTGTTCAGGTGGCTCATGCTACAGAGGTGGATGGTGGGGTTTCTCCACCAGCAGAATGGAGACAAGGGGCGGTTAATGCCATGCCCTCGTTAGGGTGAGAATGGGGATTAGTACACTGAATTACTGACTCCTTGTCCTTGTTTAGTCCTTCCGAATATACAGAAGATACTGTTCTTTGTTGACCTAGAAAAGCCTGCGGCGCTCCAGCATTTGGAAAAGGAAGGTCAGAGAGAGGAAGCTGAGCTCAGCTGCTGAGTCAAGGAGAGGGGAGGAAGCCCTAGGGTCAGAAGGACAGCGAGGCCCTCCTTTGTGAATAAGAGCAACTAGTCCATTTTAAATTCAGCAATTAAGCTTTTTCTACATAGTGGAAGTGACTGTTCTTTTGGAATGTGTTTGCTAACAAATATCACAAGAATATTTAGAAGGAATTTATCATTTAAGTGGCCTCTGAGTTGTGCTGATTGATAAAATTGAGCTTCAGGGAAAGATAGTTAAACTTACAGTAAACACTGGAAGTTAAAGGTAAATCAGTATACCAGTTTTCTTTGTAATCGTGGCTTTTTTAATGCCTTCTTTACTTCTCTTAGTTCCCCCATCATCATGGCTCTGTAGCACAGAATAGATTAAAATGTAACATCCCAGAACCTTCTTAATTACTCGCAGGTCTGAAGTAAGCATCAGAGAGAACTGAGGTAGGTCTCCATGGTTCCATTTTGGAGGGTAATCTTTTCAGGTAGCTACTACTGGTTTACCAACAGTTTGCTTTTAGAAGCCCAGGACAGCCTATACATGGGTCAGGACTGACCTAAGGGCAAAATTATTTTGTATCAGTCTGAAGTATGGGGTCTCCCGATCGGGCAGAGACTGGTGGCCCTGGTGGTGAGAGAATTCACTCAAGACAGAACAAAAGAGATAGAAATTGTGTTGACTATCCCACAAGGGAGAGGAGGACAGGACAGCAAAGCAGAGATTGTCTGCCAGGAGGAAGTGGTGGGGTCATAGTTAAAGGGAAGGTGAGGAGGTATGGGAACATGGAATTTTCCTCTTTTGGTACCTGTGTCCTGGTGTAAGCAGCCCAGTGGTCAGCTAGGGCTTATGGATATTTTGAGGTAGGTTGCCTAATGGGCCTGTTTTCAGCCAGGGGGTTGGAGTCAGTGTGGGCCTTTCTTCCTTATTTAGCTTTCCATTGTTCAAGCTTGTTGCCTAAAAGCTGCTTCTTCAAGAAGGCTTTTTCTTGGTCACTCTATTCCATTCACTGCACAGAATAGGCTTTATTCTCTAAAACTTCATTTAAGAATATACCATAAATATGAAACTATTAGCCTTTGTACTTGAGTAGGATATTAACGGGAATCTTAACAACTTGTCAGCCTTTGCAAGAAATAACTATTCTTCTGATTTTATTTTGACTTGCTAAAGAACCTTTAGCACTGAGAGAAATTTCACTTGGTAATTCAGAGCATGAGGGAAGGAAGAGACTGATTCTGGCACATGCACACTAGTTGAATAACTAACTGGTGGATATTTTTATTTGTATTTCTCTTCTTAGACTATAGCCTGTAGTTAACTAGGGAGTAACTAAGCTCAGTTAGTTGGAGATCTTAGTTTGAATACGTTGGTATCTAGACCTCTAGACCTCTAGGAGAACTTAAGTTATGTTTAGTTGATTATTGAAAGGCACACCCTCTTCTTAAGGAATTCCCTCTCAGTAAACAAAGAATAAAATTTGAACAGATTAAAATGTAAGATAATCAAAATTGCTCTTTATTTCTGACTGTGAGCTAAATCTTTAGCTACTATGCATAGCCACAGAGAGTTTTTGGTTGGTTTTGGTTTGCTTTACTTTTTGGGTTGTTTCTCCTAAATACGATTTAAAGGTAACATCTATGGCATGTATTAGAATTCCTCCTTGTGTTCTTGTGGTAGGATTCTGGAAGTTGTAATGAATTCACAGGAGCACTCAAGAATGTAAGAAATTAGATGCCAATCATATCTCCATTTTAAAAAATAACAAAAAACATACAAACAAAACAAAACAAAAGAATGTAAAAGCAAGGTTTCTACCATTTGCTGAGTTGGGGGTATAAACTTTGATTCCATTGCCAACCCTCTTAAAATTGTGACTGTGAACTGTGATGACTTAACTTCAGAGCACAGCTGGTTCTTTTGGCAGTGGCACCAAAACATTTTAATTCTGCCTGAACAACTGTTATCGTTCAGTGTAGACAAGTGAGTAAGCGTCTTACTTTGCTGGTGGTGATACTGCACATGCTTAGATTTAGTGAAATGTCAAAATTGCCACAAGCCAAGATATAGTCGTGGATGAGAACTTAAACTTTTTCTGTGTCTGCTAAATGTTTTAATCCATGGAAAGCAAAAGTCTCTGTCATTTTCTTTTTTTAAACCACAGATGGAGGAAGCAAGGAGATAGAAATATTACTGTGAACTTAATTCTAGCCAACTGTTAGTGAAGTAGAATTGATTAAAATCTTGGGAGGCAGTTGCCGTGATCGTGTTGTTTTGTAACTACAGAAGAAATGAGAGTTGGATATAACTAAAGAGTTAACGGTAGCTTCTGGAAAATATAGAGAAAGGGTAGTTATTTTTCAATGTCCAGAGCCTTGAAAAGAGGGCACTACAAAAAGAGAAAGGGAGAAAGAGAGAAGGAAAGAAAGAAAGGAACAATCTGAGGGCAAAAGCACATTTTTTTTTTTTTTTTGGATGAAGAAATAAAAGGGAGGGAACCACTTTAAGAACAAGGAATTTTTTAGTGAGCTCGGATAGTAAGAGAACATGTACCCAAAGAGAAGCACATGCTCAACAACAATTCAGAAGAGTGATATAAAACTCCTAAGAAAATATCTGTAATGCTCAAGTTCAGACTGAGCTAAGGCTGGAGAAAATGCTACAGACAACAGAAAAGGGCTCTTGAAAAGCTGTGTTCAAAACAAGAAGAACAAGTAAAGGCTAAGCTTGTTGCTCGGGGCGAATGGAATAATGTTAACATGACGAAAAGCAGACCTACTCAACTATTTGGCTTCTCTCTTTATCTAAGAGAGTGATCTTCAAACTGGAATGTGTAACATAAACAAGGCTCAGAATAAATTGAAGCACACAAGATTGGGGATGATAATGACAGTTACAACTACAGTTTGTTGAGTTTCCACTCAGGACTGAGTACCAGGAAGGAGAACTTAGTTATTTTTCTTCCTAGTGCTTACAGCAGCTGTGTGAGGTAAGTATTGTTTTCAACCTTATTTCAGAGGCAAGAACACTGAGGCCCAGGAAGATTTAATAAGCCTGAAGCTACACAGCCATGAAATGATTAGCTTAGACTCCGCTCCAAGCCTGACTGGCTTCAGAGTTTGGCTCTTGACTGGACCCCCTGACTCCCATGCCAACAGCACCTAAGAGTTTTCAACAGGATTGTGTCTTTGGCTTAATTTATATCGTAAGACACAGAAAGAAACAAACAAAACCTCGTAGATGTTAGTGAAGAGCCATAGTGTGTAATCACGGGGAAAAGAAGGAAAATGGAATATCAAAATGATAAAAAAACAGATAAAGACTGTCTTGATTTCTTTTTTAAAGGCTCACTTTGAGCTGTCTAGAACAAATTGCTTGATACTGGCGGTTGGGATTGTACTATGCAGGGAAACAGCTGTAAATGAAAGTATGGATCCTTAGAAGGCAGCGTGCCAAAGTAGACCCTAACCTTCTTCCTTTCCTTTCTTCCTTGCTATTTTTTTATTTTTTAAAGATTTTTATTTATTTATTTGACAGAG
Organism: Mustela putorius furo; assembly: GCF_011764305.1. Classification (NCBI taxonomy): domain Eukaryota; kingdom Metazoa; phylum Chordata; class Mammalia; order Carnivora; family Mustelidae; genus Mustela; species Mustela putorius. Next base: position 11,144,227 of record NW_025421481.1, on the reverse strand, counting down.
AGAAATCACAAGTAGATGGAGAGGCAGGCAGAGAGAGAGAGAGGGAAGCAGGCTCTCCGCTGAGCAGAGAGCCCAATGCGGGACTCGATCCCAGGACTCTGAGATCATGACCTGAGCCGAAGGCAGCGGCTTAACCCACTGAGCCACCCAGGCGCCCCTTCCTTGCTATTTTTAAAAAAGATTTTATTTATTTGAGAGAGAGAGAGAGAACACAGGGACGGGTAGAGGAAGACAGAGAATCTCAAGCAGACTCCCCGCTGAGCACCGAGCCCCATGTGGGGGCTTGGTCGCACGACCCTGAGATCATGACCTGAGCTGAAATCAAGAGTCCAACACCCAACTGAGCCATCCAGGCGCCCCTCTTCCTTGCTATTTAACTGGTAACACTAGCATTTGTTAGAGGATTCCGTATAGCCTATAAACAAGTTGAATTAATCTAGGCTCAGCTGGGGAGATTCATATTTAATTGAACTACTTTATGCACATTATTGACTTTAGATAGACAGGCTTTATTGAAATCAAAATATCACGTTTGCGGTGTTCCCCCTATCTGTCCATATAGCAACTCTGTCAAAAAAAGGAAATGAAGTTTTTTGGCCCGAGTTATTCGTGGTAAACCCCAGGCAATTCCTGGTATTTATTGCCTTGTAAGTGATTATGAATTGTCTGTGTCAGCATTCCTCCAGCTGTTTTCTGAAGAACTCTGAAGATGCTGGAAAAGTTAATAGGTGTCACCTCCTGAGAGCACAGTTTGGGAAATGCTACTCTGTGTAATAATTTGTTGTTCATTTTTGCTGGGGGTAGGCATTAAGTTCATTATCTATGATTTAGGGAATCAGACATATCCATCCTTTTCAAAATGTGGATTGTTTTGGATTGCTTTGTCTTTAATTTTTCAGAGTATTCTACATCTTTACATATAGCTATCAGTTAATTTAGCATCCTAAATAGAATTCATCTTGGCTTGGTAACCTGAACTTCTTTAAAGGAATCAGGCATATTCTTTCTTGTTTTATATTTAATCTATATTTTATACTTTATTTTCTGGGATTTGAGAAGGAATTAGACAGTATGTATAGTGTCCAATAGCTTAAGTTTGGAGCAGTCGATTTGAAGTTACATCTCGTGATTTTTCACATCAAAATAATGAAGTACTTTCTAGTAATTTGGAAGGTTCAAGCAGAGATTATATTATATCTGTTAGGGATATAAAGAGGAGATTCGTATGCTGGATGGATTTAGAGAAGATGACCTTCTACCTCTAAGAGTCATGATTATAGACATCTCTGTTTCATACATAGTCAAAAATAGAGTAGCTCTTGGGTATTGTCAGAGTCTTGGAAGTCAAAGACTATTTTGTTATGGTACCATTATTATCCAAGAAAAGCAGGAGCAGTCTCCCTTTTTGAAGAGTAATTGCTGACTTGGTTATTCAAGGGGGAATGGGTGGTTGGGCAGTGGATCTATTTTATGGAGCCTCTGGTTTATTCTAGTGAAATGATTAGTTGTCACCACCACCTGCTCTTCCAATAGCACTATTTTAAGTGGTTTTTATTGATTTTCAAGGAAGAGAAGTTAAATTTTGGTTAGAAAACTGCATATAACCTGATTGTGCCAAGATTAAAACTCTGTAGAAGTTGGAAATAAAATGAAATTTTATTTCAATTTTGTTCTATAGGTGGATTGGAAGCAATTCTTGTGAAATTTTTGCCAGGACAAAGAGCTACAGTGTTCACTTTTTCAAAAACAAGCAGTGGTTCTTTGAAAATAGCTCATTTCCCCACAGTAATGAATAAATCAGTAATGGGATTAGCAGGATTGTATTTTATTGTTGAAACAAAACATTGTCAGAAGTTATAGCTGGTATTCAGGACCAGACTGAATGAACTTAGTGACAACATCAGCATTTTAAGAGTATAACAGCCCCCCACCAAAACAAACAAAAAAACCCCTTCTTGATCAAGTACATATAAAATATTTTACACAGCCAACCCCAAAAAGAATGTAACGGGGAATAGTTTTATGTTTAGAACACATGTGGTGTTTAACAATATGAAATGAACAAGGGACTGGCAAAGTATGACTGTTGAATAAATTGGACAAAGAATAATGTAGGGGAAAACATTATATGGTCTTGTTTTACTATAAAATTATGGGACATGATTATGATGGTACTGAAGTTATGAAATCTTTAATAGGATTTTGTCACCTTTCATCCCTATTCCAAACTACTTCATAGTGGTGATCATATGAGTGTTATAAAAATGTGTTCAGGTGTCTCCTTCCTAATAGATTGTAAGGGATGCCATTATAGGCTATGTCTTAGTCACCGCTGTGTTGTTCTTATGTAGCCATTAGGCTGATGATCTCAAAGCTCCAAGGGGACCACTGTGTCATGATGGTCCCCTCTCTCACATCTCCTCAAAACTCTGCAGTCTTCTTAGCCAAGTTCTGTGGCAGTAACATGTTGAATGAACAAAGGGAGGAATAAATGAACAGGCAAAGCATTTTGTACTGGCAGACCCTTTTAGAAGTAGGACTGGCCAGTACAGGCATTGGTATCCTATGTAAGTGTGGCACGCAGGCACTGTTTCCTGGGACTTGTGATATGACTGCAGTCTTGCCTTCCTTTCTGGCTGCTTTTGAAGCCTTTCCTGGGGTCCTCCCCATTCTAAGATACAACAGCTGGTGGTTGGTCTCCTTTTCTCTCTTACTCTCTTTCGTCTCAGTATTTTTGGACTACCTCATACATGCCAAGTATATAACATATCTAATCATATATGATGCTCTTAGTTTAAAAAAAAAAAAAAACACTTTACTGGTATAAAAACAAAGACACAGAGAACTACCTTACACGTGCTCACACACAGATAAAAAGAAAGTACCAGGTTTTGACCCAATTGTCCATGGTTCTAAATCTCGCATTCCTTCTGTTATACTCTGCAGCCTCCCTCGATTGTGCCCCATCTTTGCCCTTTCATTTCTCTCTGACATCCCTGTCCTCCCTCATCTCCTGTTCCCTCACCCAAAAGACAGACTGAGGTAGATCCTTGGCATACCACTTTTCAAAGGCTCCCCAAACTGTGCTCATCCTATATGATGTCCCCAGTGATCAGCCCTGTTTAACTGTTTGGTCAACACTAGGCCATTTCCCACTTTGCTTATCAGACCTTACTTGGTCTTTGTGTCTCCTGTTTCCAGAACAGCTCTGAACACTATGGAGGAATTCATCTTTCTACCAGGCCAACTGTGCCATTCTCCTCTGATATATTTCATGGTAGCTCCCCCCATTTTCTTCCAGAGAGGCAGCATTGAGCAGTGGCTGAGATCATGGGTTCTAGAGTCAGAATGTCAGGGTTCAAATGCTGACTTTTCCTTCTCCTGGCTGTAGGACCTTGGATGAATTACCTCAGTGTCTCAACTTCCTCACCTGAAAAGGGAAGATGAGAAAGTACCACCCTCACCGGATTGTGGATTGTAGATTTAATCCACAAAAAAATGCCCTTACAGTTAAAAAGTCCACAGTCAAATCCTTGATAAATGTCAAGTGTTGTTTTGAATAAAGACCAAGAGCCTCACTCATAGTTTCATGCTCATTCCCGAATTGCTTGGGTTTTCTCCATCTTTTGATTTCTTTTTTCTTTCTTTCTCTCTCTCTCTTTTTGAAGATTCTATTTATTTATTTGAGTAAAAGAGAGAGTGGACTAGTAGGGGGAAGTGTAGGAGAGAGGGACAAGCAGACTCCCCACTGAGTGAGGAGCCCGATGTGGGGCCCAGTCCCGGGATCCTGAGATCATGACCTGAGACGAAGTCAGATGCTTAACTAACTGAGCCACCAGGTGCCCCTGAACTTCTGATTTCTATTCATTCCTCCCTCCCCTCTGGCCTTCTGTGTCCTGCCTGTTCCTCCAGTCTGTGGTAGTCTGTGACATAGGCTTTGTCCACTCCCGAGGCTGGACCTCATCTTCCACCTGCATCCCACAGTCTGGATTGGGTCGATCTTCCCTGTCCACTTATGTCTGCTGGTCTCCCTTACAGAGCTTTCAGAGCCTTCAAAAGTCCCTTTCCCTTCGTGAAACCTTTCTTACTAAGAGGGAGAGGAGTGAGTAATTCCCCTGCTTGTACGTTTTCTGAACATACCACATCACCTCACCAAAACATAGTATGTATCACTGTGAAGTATGTTTGTGAAAAGAAAATCATTTGATTTCCCTCTTTGTCCTGTACCTGATTATGTGCTTAGAAGATCAGTGTTCATTTAGGACAGGGTACTTTTCTCTGTGTCTGTTCTGAGCCCACAGCTCGCAGAGAATATAGGCTCTGACTTCACAGGCCACTCTCTCAGTGGCACTTGCACCTGTGATGAGTAAATTCCTGACTCGGAGAAGAGGTCATGTAAAATCACCTATCCACTGAAAACCTAACCCCTAACCTGCATTCTGAAAATCGGTGTTTAATGCTTTACTCAGATCCAACATTTGAAAAGTCCCCTAAAGCTTGCTCATCTTGCATCGGGGATATTTAATTTCTGCTAACTAAAGATCTTTTTTCTCGGGGTAGATGTAGAAAACACTGGTGCTTCTTCCCAGCCTTCCCCTTCTTCTCTCAAAAGCTTTCATATTTACCCCTGTATATTGTTTGACCATACCTTGCGCTTCAGGCCCTGTGTTGGAGGAATGACTTTCCTAGTCACATGGTAGGAACTGTTCTGGATCCTTAAGAAAAAACTGCTACTGAATAGTGCCTAGTCTTCTCCTTTGAAAGGATGACAAAAATTATAGTGGTTTTGCCTGTCATTTAAAAATAAACAGACTCTGAACTTGTCTGGATTTATTGGCTTTATGGAACCAGACTGAAAGTACACCATGCACCAAATTGTGGCAGAACAAATTCTTCTTTAGGACATTTATGGTAGGTTGGGCTTTTCTTTCTTTCTTTGTGTGTCTCATTACTGGCAATGATTTCTGAAGTATCAAGCACTTTCCACCTTTGTATAAAATTAAGCAAAGGCAGACTCTTAGTGGCCTTGAATTACTTCTCCTCTCTGTGTTGAATCAAATCCTTGTTGTGACTGCCTTATGGTGTCCTAGACAGAGGTGGGTGGGTTTTCCTAAAGAGCAGGGAGTAGTCTATAAAGCATGTATTTTGGATGCCAACTGGCCAACTTCTTTTACCTCAGTGAATAAATCAGTTCCTTCAATGAAGGAATGCAGGCATTTAAGGAAAATTGTGTGTCTGTAAGATTAGTTGTGAACATAGAATGTTTGTTAATGGAGAAGATGGGGATATTGCTTGAGCAGCTGCCCTTCCTATTACTAGATGTTAACATTTTAATTTTACTTTAGTGTTCAAACTGGTCTCTCAAACATAATTGCATTTGAACTACACAGCAATCATGTGAAGTCGGTATGGAAGGTATTTATTATCATACAGGGAATCCGTCCCAAAGAAACTGGAGCTGATCATGTTGGCTTTGATATCCTGACTAAACCAAAATGGTGGTCTTTCCATTCTTTTTTTTAATTATTTTTTTAAAAGGTTTTTATTTATTTATGTGACAGATAGAGATCACAAGTAGAGAGGCAGGCAGAGAGAGAGAGGAGGAAGCAGTCTCCCCGCTAAGCAGAGAGCCCAACATGGGGCTCGATCCCTGCACCCTGAGATCTCAACCCAAGCTGAAGGCAGAGACTTTAACCTGCTGAGCCACTCATGTGCCTCTGGTCTTTCCATTCTAAACACAGTGATTTTCCTCACTAGATTAGGGAGTCTCACACTTAACTATTCAGAAGGCCCGGCATTGGGATGAGAAATTCCCATTTTTGTCACACACCCCAGGAGACTGATGGTGATACAGGTGTGTGTTGGCCCACACTTTAAAAAACCCACTCTATGCCATGTATCTTGGGTTTCAGCCTCTTTTTATTAAGTGTAATGCTTGGAAAATATCGGTTTTAAGGTGGCACATTTAACATGGAGGATTGAAAAGTTCATTTAAATGTGTCAAAATCCACAGTGATACACAAAGTTATGACAACATTGTTCATAATAGTTGAAGACTGGAAACCTTCCAAATATCCATTGACAGGGGAATGGTTGAATGGCCAAATGGTACACTCATAAAGAGGAATAATATACATTTATAAGAAGGAACAAGGAAAACCTGTATCTTTCCATGAAGTAATTTTTAGGGTCTGTTGTTAAGTGATAAAAATAAAATGGAAAAAGTATTTATAGAGTATGCTACTTGCAGTGTAAGGAAGAAAGGAAAATACAAACATATTTATGTATAATAAATAATATGTAATTATTAATATAATAAAAATAATATTTACCTCCATATATGTATAAACACACACAGCCTGTACCTCAGGGTGTTTGGTTTCTTTTGGTTTTTGGGGTTTTGGTTTTTCCCATGGAGTGTATTTGGGCACATCTGGGGCAAGGAGGCTCTGCCTCTGAAAGAAAGTGTTGGGCCTCTTTGTGGTGAAGTGGGGCTTGTGCTGGGAGGGGGATCCTGTGAGGCAGCGGGAACTTGACCTTCCTGTCTTGGAGCTGCATGACTGCCAGTTGGTGGCGCTTGCTGGCTGCAGTCTCCTCCTGCTTCGGGATCTGGATCCAGTGGGCCCAGGAACTGTGCCCATAGTGCAGGTCTCCATAGCACTGGGGGGCAGTGCCTGCTGTGGTCAGGTCCTTGGACTCCTGGTGCACGCCATGGGTGTTGTTGCACGGGGCCTAGAGTAGCTGGGCACTCAGATTCTTCACCCACAATGAGAATTTCTCCCACACCCACCCATAGCAGTTCCCCTGAAGACTTTGTCTTCTTCAGCAGAGACACAGAGTACCAGAAGCAGAACTCGGTGACAACATGATTAGGTGCAAAGATTGGCAGGTCATGGAGGGACAGAGTGTGGCCTCTGGGGGTGGGCAGGCAGTGCCCAACTACCTTGTTCTTTTGCGGTGTGCCTGAGGCCCTCAGGGCACCCTCTCTGCTCTTGCTGCCACCCAAGAAAGGAAATGCCAGAATAGGTTCTTTATAGATAATTACAGCAAACAAATGCAGAAGGATGCTAGAAATAGAAAACCACTATTTTGCAACATCTACTGAAATAATGGAGGCAACAATCATTAATGGATGCTAAAATCTGAACTGAAATTGAAGCTTTGTAATTGAGAATCAGTGTGACATTTGAACCCAGTGAACACTAAAAGTAGACTAGCCAAACATTATACTCCTCCTGATGTGATCTGATTGAAGAGAAACAGTACCACTTATGCAGTATTCTGCCCACATCTCTTCTACACAAATTTGAACCAGAATCTCAAAGTTCAGTATCCACCTATTAGTTTACAGGAAATACAGGAGACAGAGGCACATATTCTACAGCACCACAAGGGCATAAATTGGCCAAATCTAGAATGTGGGAGTTCTTTGTTGTTGTTTTTTTTTTTTTAAACATTTTATTTATTTCAGAGAGCGAGCAGAGAGAGAGAGAGAATGTGGGGGTGGGAAGGGACAGATGGAGAGGGAGAAGCAGGCTCCCCCCTGAACAGGGAGCCCCATGTGGGACTCAGTCCCAGGACCCTGAGATCAGGACCTGGGCTGAAGGCAGATGCTTAACCAGTTGAGCCACCCAGGTGACCCCTGGAGTGTGGGGAGTTCTTCAAAATTAAGGACCCAATTTCTTCAGCAAATAAATGTATGGGGAAAAAGTAGGAAGGGGAATAATTAGAAGTTAAAAATCTTAAGAGACCTGTAAATCAAATGCCATGTCTAGACTTTATCTGAACAAAAATCATATAAAAATACCTTTCTTTTTTTTGAATAGGAAAATGAAACATAACTCTATTACATGTTATTAAGAAATGATCAAAACTTTATTGATCTGCTAGTGGTATTGTGATATATATATTTTTTAAGTCTTTACCTACAGAAGCACTTGCTGTTGAATTGTTATGATGCCTAAGATTTCCTTTAAACATATCACATCAAAAGAAAAAAAGTGTTGAGGGAAGCAGATGAAATCAGAATGGTAGGATGTAATAGTTACTGAGATTTGGTGGTGTGTCCTGGGAGTTCCTTACATTTTTCTCTCTACTTTGTTGTATGCATAAAATCTGCATAATAAAGAAGATCGGGTGCCTGGGTGGCTCTGTGGGTTAGGCCGCTGCCTTCAGCTCAGGTCATGATCTCAGGGTCCTGGGATCGAGTCCCGCATCGGGCTCTCTGCTCGGCAGGGAGCCTGCTTCCTCCTCTCTCTCTCTGCCTGCCTCTCTGCCTCCTTGTGATCTCTCTCTGTCATGTAGATGAATAAAATCTTTAAAAAACAAAAAAAACAAAAAAAAGAAGATCAACTTGTGCTGTTTTAGAGGCCAAATCCTGGCTAAAGGCCTGGATTGTAGCCATTGTTTGTATAACTCAGGGAGAGTCATGGATACTCCCTTTTCTCCTACCTCCCTGCCATTTTGCATTTCTTTCATTCCTTCTGCTTCACAGGTTGTTCACTCCATCACATCTTGTACCACCACTGTGGTAAATCTTCCACCAGAAAGGTGTAGACACTAACGTTCTCACTATCTGGATGAGGAAACTGAAGTGTGGGGGGTTGAAGTTTCTTTTATCTTTTTTTTTTTTTTAAGATTTCATTTATTTATTTGACAGACAGAGATCACAAGTAGGCAGAGAAGCAGGCAGAGAGAGAGGGGGAAGCAGGCTCCCTGCTGAGCAGAGAGCCTGAACTGGGGCTCAATCCCAGTGTTAGGGTCCGTGATCAAAGGAGCGAGACTGATACAAAGCAAAGGTCAGGCAAAGCTTTATTTCGTGCCAGCACTGAGAATCAAACCGACCGCTTGGGGCCGCTTCCTACAAAGAGAAAGCGACGACCCCCAGCCTCATAGGCCAGCTTCTACAAAGCAAAGGCCGTGTGGTTGAGCCTGGCCAATGAGATTGTAGCACACAAAGAAAGTTACACAGTCATGCTAGGTCACACACAGGTGGCCATTTGGATTACAATTTACCCTATAATAGCTGTTTGAACTAGCCTATCACTTTGGTCAGAGTTGGCGCCTTAGTTTGGCGCCCGAAAGACAGGGTTTTCATTCTTTGGTGGTTAGGGAGGTGTAGGTGCGTTTTACTGATTGGATGTCTCCACCTGGCCTAAAAACATCCTGGTATCTGGGCTCTGTTATCTCTGCCTGGCCTGACATGTCCTGGTACCTGGGCTCTGTTATCAGGGGCTGGTCGGCCATATTTTACTGGTTTCCCAGACCTCTTTCTAAGTAAGTTCCTCTGGGGGGCAGGGTCAATCTAAGATCACTGCATAAACAACAAAATGGCTGTTCTACCGAGATGGGGTTGCTCTGGCTAAGTAGGCCCTTACACCAGGACCCTGAGATCATGACTCGAGCAGAAGGCAGAGGCTTAACCCACTGAGCCACCCAGGCACCCCAGGGTTGAAGTTTCTTGTCCACAAACCCATGTCCCTCTGTCACCAAAATAGGAGCTCTTGTGGATTATTTCTTGCTGCTTCCCGGAAATAATCCTTTGATTTTATAGTTTTTCAATTTTTATTTTTAATTTTGTTTATGGATAAATTTTAAACACTGAGTAAATAAGGATAGATGAAATGGAGTAGCATCTGTGTATTCCTTGTGTGTGAGAAAGATGTAAGGTATCTTTCTGACTGTGATAATTACAAAGGCCTAATCAGAGGCAAAGCAGTGATGGGACTAGAGTATGTAGCAACTTTCTTCATACCCATAAAAAAGTAAATCTCTGCAAATTGTAACTTAAAGCCACAAAATAAGGTTTCCTTATGCTTGTTCTTCAACAACAGTATTTGATCATCCTTCTACTAAAGTGGAGGCCAGAGAAAATTGGCTGATTTAATTTCTCTTGTGTTTGTAAAATGCTTTTAGGACTATCACAATAAAGAAATGCTCTGAAACAAACAAATAAAATCCTGAACCTCCCCTGAGCCACGATTTGCTTTATTTTCTTCCAAAATTATTTTGGCATTTGTCAAACCCAGGTGTGCCGATGGGCAAGTGCAGCCCTGTCATTGTCATCTGTCACGCGTGATGCTCTAGATGTATGAGATAGCAGCCATCAGTCAGGGAGTGCTAGCAAGCCACATCGCCGAATTCCTCCTGCAGGGCATGTGTGAATCATACCCTCTGCTTTATAAGATTTAGTGTGACTTTCCAAAATACCTGCAGCGTGGCACTTCATGGCTAATCCCATGTAATTTATGACCCAGAGATATCTGACTGCAATCTTAGGAAATTATATTAATGGGTTTGACATTGTTGTTTCCTTCAAGAATCAAGGCACTAAATATAGTCAAAATGAATGACAAAAATTTACCAGGGCATGCTGGTGAGGGCATCAAAAATGGATAAATAATAAATAATAAATATTGAGTCTTGCTGTTTGCCAGAAGCTGTACCAAGTCCTCTAAGCATATACTAATGTTTAACTGTCTCAGCGATCCTGTTTTATAACTGAGGTGGCTGCAGCACCGAGAGGTTAAGTGACTGCCCGAGGTTGCACACTTAGTAATGGCAGAACTGGGCTCTGAACTCAGGCATTGTGAGTCCTAAGCCTTTGCTGTCTCACCATTGGGCAGGCTCAGAGCCCCAGCAGAAAGTAATCCCATGCGGTAATCCATACCTTTGGATTGGTACGGTAATCCATGCTATACATGTGCCTTTGCAGACATTAGGGCATGGTAGAAACCTGGATCACGTGCCAGAGCTCCATCTGACAGTTTGACAGGTATCTAAAGCTAAGCAGAAAGAAATGAAGAGATTGATCAAGCACATGTGGCAAATCTTCTGTATGTGATACTCGATACACAGAGTTGCTATTAGAACACAGGATTCCAGAGTGACTTACTGTCCAGTGGGAAAGCCAGTTGGCCTGGTGGCCTTGTAAGACAGTTAAAGGACATAGAATGGATATTCAGGGATGCCTGGGTGGCTCAGTTGATTGAGCGGCTGCCTTTGGCTCAGGTCATGGTCCCAGCATTCTGGGATCGAGTCCCACATGGGGCTCTTTGCTCAGCAGGGAGCAGGCTTCTCCCTCTGCTTCTGCCTGCCACTCTGTCTGACTGTGCTTGCTCACTCTGGCAAATAAATAAATAAAATCTTTAAAAAAAAAAAAAAGGATATTCATTCAAGATTATCAGAAAGAAATTAGGTCAGAAATGAAATGAAAACAAAGGGCAAAGAAATACCATTTTGACATAAATAAAAGCATTTCTCCTGCTTAGTGAAGGGAGTGCATTTCATTTCTGATTTGTTGGAGAAGCATGGATCCTGCTTAGTTTGAAATCCTAAAATCTCTTTAGGCCCAACTCATTATTAATGCGGTATACTTTCCTCAAAAGAGTGATATTTTCACAAATGCTGTTTCTGGCTCCAGCCTTGTATAGAAACATTGGAATGAGTCCAACATGGTGTTTTGCCTTAAACAACAACAACAACAACAAAAATAACTGTATTTGATAATGCATATGCTACAAACACCTCTAAAAATAATTTGCAGTTGACAAGTTATTTCTTTGATATTTTTTCCAGGCCCAGGAGAGGAAGGCTTAAAATTTAAATTTGATTAACCTAGTACCTTTGAGAGCAAGGACAAGAAACTTTGCCAGCTTATATGATTGAAATATGCTTTAGTATTTATATAATGATTGAGAATGACTCAAACTGGTTTTCTCTGGTAAAGAAAGAGAAAACAAAAAACAAAAAAATAAAATTAAAGCCTTAAATATATCTCCTCCGGAGGGTAACAGGCTTAAGTCAACCACTGGTATATCATCTTTTTCAACTTCCCAGTCCTTGACCTGCGAGTTAGAAGGCAAGGGTGCTTCTTTGGAACTTCCTTTATACCTTCTTTTACCCTTCAGTATTCAACTACAACTGTTGTTGGCAGCTCCTGGCAGAACAGGAAAGGAAGCCAAGGAGTGGATCTATAAAAGCAGAGGGATTTGTTCATAGAAGCCCTTTGGTGAATAAATGAAAATGGATTTGAAATCTTGGCAGTACCAGCAGTATTTATTAAAAATGCAATGATAGTAATATCAAACAGCATTATGGAGGAATAGTGAATACCCCACTTCACAGGTCATTAACTCAGATGTATATTTGGCTACCGAAGAGAGCAGACACGATCAAGAACATGTGAGATCTAGTCCTATAGCTTGTGACCATGAACTGTTCACTTAATTCTTTGGCCATAGATTCTGTATAAAAGACTTGTACTTGATCTCAGTGATTGTTTTCTACTTCACCAAAATGGTATGATTCTAAGTTCCTATGGGATATCCAGGTAAGATGAGGCAGGTGGAACATTAGTTTTGGGTTTTGCCTTAAAAGGAAGTGTTGGGGAGGCAACAGAGAGTAGCAGGGGTCATAGACCCAAATGCCTGTGTAGGCAAATAAGTGAAGTGAATTTGATATAGGGGAGGTACATATCCATATTTTATGTAAAAACCCCATATTTTTAAACATTGACAGTTTTTTTTTTTTTTAATACCTAGAAGTTGAATTGCTGGACCATGTGGTTCTGTTTTTTGTATGTCTATATGTATGTGTGTATGTATATATTTAGGTTTTTAGTTTTTATTTAAATTCCGGTATAATATTAGTTTCAGGTGTATAATTTAGTGATTCAAGACTAACATTCAGCTCTGGTGCTCATCACAGCAAGTGCCGTCCTTAGTCCCCATCACCTACTTCATCCATCTCCACAACCCAAAAGTTGACAAGTCTTTCCATTTTTATCAACTCACTGTTGTTGGTGACACGTGGCTGTCAATCACACGTGGCTGGCCAATGGGCCTTTGGCTTTTGGACTTCTGGGATAGACTCCATTATTAATGGATAAAGGGCAAGGTTTTAGATTCTGACAAACCTGAATTTGAACCTTGGCCTTGCCCTCTAATAAATATGTTAGCTTGTATATCTATATTTCACTTCCTAAAGTTTCAAGTTTCTTTATTTGTAGAAATAAGAATGGCAGTACCTTTTTTGTGGATTTCCTAAAGATTACATGTAGCACCATACTTAATACAGAGTGGGCACATTCTAAATGTTAATTCTGTTACCATTGCCATGGTGGTGGACCGTCTATAATTTTTTCATTTTTACTTTGAGGGCCAGTTGCTCAACATTTAGAAAAGAATGATAGATGCCAGTGCTTCTTCATAGACTCTGCAATTGAAATCTCTTCAACCTGCAGTTCAGTTGTTTAAAAATACAGCTTTCATATTTAAAAGACCCCATTTAGAAGGATACATTTTCTTTTTGCCAGGGGATACAGGAGGCAGTAAAATCAAGATGGTTGGTTACTCTCAAAACCGCTTTTGACAGTGAGGAAACACAACACCACATTTCCTCCTTAGGAAAAATCTAGTGTCTGGGGGCCCTGCTGTGATGATGGTAGTTTCATAGTTTGGTTATTCCCAAGGGAAATCTATTTTGAAGAGAATTTGCTATATGCCCTACTATGTGCAGGGCACTATTCCAAGGGAATGATATAAAGACAACTAAGACCTAATGGAATCATTATGTACAGGACGGCCTTGAGAAGCGACACAGACCTTCAGAGATATGCTGTTGTTCAAGGTATCTTTGAAGTCTCCCTTTGGAATTCTCCTTTAGAGATCTTGGCACATTTTGCTGAAGATTTTTCTACTGATGGTATTCATTCTTGGAAGGTGGTTTTGATTTGGGAGACTTGCCAAGAATTCTAACTGACGAAGTCTTCCACGTAGGCGTTGATCAAACTGGCTAGAGTAATTTTTGGTTAGAAATGGGTTAGGACCAGGTGCCTGGGTGGCTCAGTGGGTTAAGCCGCTGCCTTCGGCTCAGGTCATGATCTCGGGGTCCTGGGATTGAGTCCCGCATCGGGCTCTCTGCTCAGCAGGGAGCCTGCTTCCCTCTCTCTCTCTCTCTCTCTCTGTCTGCCTCTCCATCTACTTGTGATTTCTCTCTGTCAAATAAATAAATAAAATCTTAAAAAAAAAAAAAAAGAAAGAAATGGGTTAGGACCATAAAGTAATATGACAAGTTTCTTGTATGACACATAAACTAATCTTAGAGATAAAGGCAGTTCCACAAGAGGCATTCTGCAAGATTTTTGCTCAAAACCAGTATCCCTGAAATATACTTGTAGCTTCCCACTGGGGTTACTTTGAAAGGAGTGGTGCTCATCTGCCGGTGTGGTATAGTATGTCTGCATAGAGAACCTTATACTTACCTCTTAGCAAACTGAGTTTTGTTTTTCCCTTTATAATATTGTAGCATTCTGTGAAGCTCTGGAAGAGATTTTCTCCAAGAAAATGAAACAAATTAGATCCATTCTCAGAAGACGTTAATGGAAAGAAATACAGGTTTATACCAAGTTCTTTAAAACTTATCTGAACTGGAAAGGATTGCCTCATTGTTGACCATGATTATTCTACCATGATTTAGAGACAAATAAGTTTCCTGTCAAAGTGTTGAACAGTAGAATTAGAGTTCCGTGTTGTGGCCTGTTGAGCTCATTCATTGATTCCACAGATATCTTACAGATATCTTTTGAGGCCGAATATATGCCAGGCATAATCAGTCACTTATGATGATGATAATGATGATAAATATGTTTGCTTCACCTCCTGGAAGTCTGCTATGCAAGAATACAAACTTATTCAATAACTGACCTGAGTATACTTAATAGTAGTATTATCAATTATCCTACTTTTTCCTTAAGGGATAATTTGGAGTTTCATGGAGCGGTGAGCCTTTCTGGTACCTTTGAAATATTCTTCATTTTAGGACCATTGGACCATGTATATACTCTTGAGGAAATACATCTCTGGCATGGCACCTGGTCACCATGTGGGTGGTCCCTCAGGTCCAAGGATCCATCTTAGACCACTTTTTTTTTTTTTTTTTAAGATTTTATTGATTTATTTGACAGACAGAGATCACAAGTAGGCAGAGAGGCAGGCAGAGAGAGAGGAAGGGAAGCAGGCTCCCTGCTGAGCAGAGAGCCCAATGCAGGACTCGATCCCAGGACCCTGAGATCATGACCTGAGCCGAAGGCAGCGGCTTAACCCACTGAGCCACCCAGGCGCCCCACATCTCAGACCACTTCTTAACCAAATGTGTCACGGAGCCCTCATTAGAATGATGTTCTTGGTTGTAGGAGGAGGCAAGGCTCTGAGGCTCTGAGGTGGTTGTCATGTTCCATCACTTCTTCAGGGTGCTGTATGGGGAAGGAGAAATAGCAGTGGTGCTGGAATCAGAAGATGACACTTTCCAGTCCCAGCTCTGCTCTCCTCAGCGGTCATTAGCTCATCTACCTAGACCTCAGTTTTCTAACCTTCCGGAAGAAGGTTATTCTGCTTATTCCCAGCATTGTTGTGGGGCTTTGTAGGAGACCGGGTATATAAAGCATTGTAGGGATGTTAGTCCTTGTTGCTGTCATCCTCTTTCTGACTCAAGGCTACAAAGTCCACTTCAACTGCAGGAAGAGCTTTGCTTCCCTGGGTAGAAATAGTATGTATCATCTTTTCTGAAAATGTAGATGCTGTTTCTTTCTTCCCTTTGGCCCTCAAGAAGCTCAGAGGTAAACCCGAGGCTTATCTATAACAACCATAGTCTGCATAGTGTGTTATATTTTCATTGGTCTTGAATTTCTATTTTACTTGTATTTTCCTGGCTTAGACTGTATAGTTTTTGAATATTAATAATTTTGTGTGTTCTTGATGGAAATCCCCTAAAATCTTTTCTGTGGTGAATTGGAATGAAATCTGTGGCTTAATCCACTAAGTTTACTTTGGGCAAGGGACGTTTGTGCTAGAAAAATCAAAGATTATAGTAAATTTGAAAAATCAATGTGGTTCTTCAGGTTTAAACATACTCGGTAGGAATGTCCTCCCCTAGGTCTCAAATTTTGACTAGGTATGAATTCATTATGAATAATACTCATATTTTATACTTCCCCAGCAAGGAAAAGAAATCAATTAACAATGATTATTAAGTATCAGCTATCGCCCTCGCCCCGCAAGGACGACAAGAACCCTTGTTCGGATGCATCTTCTCTCTCTTTATTTCCGCAAGTCTACACACTTATATACGCTTACATGACCAGTCAGCGAGCAGGGTACAGGAGGGAGCGAATCAGGCTGCGCACCTAAACGAACAACTTCGCTAGCAACCAATGCTGTTTACTTCCTCTTTGGGCGTTCCACTTAGTCTCACGAGGCAATCCTAACCTGGCAACTAGCCAGGCGCCATCTTTTAATGGCGGAGGCCACCCTGGCCAGGGGCCTGCCTCCAACAATCAGCATCTCTTTCAAGAAGTAAAATGTTATTTTATATACACACACGCTGTCTCTCTCTTTCTGGTTGTGCAAAGTGAATCCCTCCCTCTCCCCTTCTTTTCTTCTCTCCCTTCACTCAAACATTGGGGTTTCTGCTACCCACAGGAGCTGTTGCAGAAAAAAGGTTAAATAAAACAACATTTTTTTAAAGTCTTTTTTTTTTTTTTTTAAGATTTTATGTTTTATTTATTTGAGAGAGAGAGAGAGAGCATGAGTGGGGTGAGGGGCAGAGGGAGAAGCAGACTCCCTGCTGAGCCACCCATTTGCCCCTAAACAAAACAACATTGTTTCAAAATAGAACAAATTGTTAGAATAGTGCTAATGGATTTTTTTTTTTTTTTTAAATCTCAAGGCTAGCTTTCCAAAATAAGCTTTGTGGTGTTGTAGACTGCTTGAATTTTTTTACTTAGCTTTCTTACTCTGCCTAAATTTTCAGTAATTAGAACTTTTGATAAGAGCTTTCTTTTAAGAATAGAAATACTTCTGAGACTCTTCAGAAGTTAATAGCTATATACAAGTAATTGCAAATTTCTTAAAAGCATTTTTCCCCCTACTTACACATAGCTGAGGTTAGAAGGTCCTAGAGAAGGAATTCAGTTTTGAAGAACTGGCCTGGTTAGTATTATAGTAAAGGACTTAGAACAAAATAAGGGTACTTGGGGCCTTGGAGAGCATGTAGTTAGGAAGTAGGCGAGGCTTGCAGAAAGGTGTTGAAGGATGTCCAAGGCCTTCCTCCACCTGTTTTATAATGTTCTCTAAGGCTGGCCCAGCTTTTGTGAAAGGACCCATATCTTTTCTCTGCAATCTGCCCCAAGGAGTTCCAAGATCTGGAATTCAGATGAGGACTCTTAGTGAATAGTTTGGTTATATTGTAGGTTAAATAGGTTTGATAATAAAGCTTGCCACCATTTATGCTATTATAATTATCACTTATATAGGTCTCAAGCTAGGTGTTACTGATTTTCACAGTGTCCTCTCATAGAACCCTGGTATAACAAACTGTAATATTGGTAGCAATTATTGTAGCAGGTGTAGTAGTAATATTTTCTGTGTTAAAATACAGAACTTGGTATGTGCCAGGTATAGTTCCAGTTATGGCTGCTCACTCATTTAAAGATACAGGTTGTCCCTGTTATTACAAGTGGCAGGGTTTGAGTACTATACGTGTTGTGCTACTATTATCCCCATTTTACAGATGAGGAACTACATAACAGAAAAGTTATATGACTGAATTTCCCAAGGTCACACAGCTACTTAGTAGCAAAGCCTTGATTTGAACACAGAGTCTGGAGATCCAGTTTCTGATCTTAACTGTTATACTGTCCCCACATGACTGAGGTTTTCCACAACTGAAATAAAATTATAAAGTCCCCCTCAATCCATGGAAGTTAACAGTTATAGAATTTTCTCAGTTTTAGGTTTTGTGTCTCAAATCTTTGTACCCAGTACAGCAGATAACCAATGAGAGAATAAGGGGCAAGTTAATATCAATGATACAGTTATGCATCACTGTATCCTGAGAGTTTACCCAGACAACCCGCATACGCTAACTGGCGATAAAGCTAAGCAGTTTGCAGCCAAAAAACAAGAACAGAAGAATTGCAACCATAAGCAACTGAAGACATGCATGGGTGATGAGGGTAAAATTCCTTCAATTTACAGACATTCCAAGCACAGGTATATGTTCTGCAACAGGACTAGGCATCGTGTGGCAGTTGGACTTCTTAGCATAATTTCAAATGAGAATCATCTGCAAACTCTCGGAATGTACTAATTTTGGCAATCCTAAATAACTTACTTAATATGTTATACTACTTAATCATGCACAAAACCAAAACCAAAACCAGAAAAAGCAAACAAAAGTTCTTAGACTTTCTCTTCCGCCCTTAGAATGGATGGAAGAGTTTAGATGTTGTCATCAGTTTGCTGCTTACCAGTGAACCCCTCATGGCCCTGCAGCTGGCAGTGGGTCATATTTTGAGAATTCCTGCTTTAAAGAAAAAAATAGAGTTCATACCTTTTCCTGAAGTCAGTTAAAGGAGCCAGCAACAGCACAGCAAAAATCCTTCCTTGACCCCTAGCCAACCTATTTCATTTTTCTGCTCTCCATCACTGCAGAGCTTCTAGAAAGAACTCTCCGTGCTCATTTCTGTTCCTCATCCTCCACTCTCTTCAGCCCACTTCATTAGGCTTTCATCCCTACCAGTCTACTGATGGCGCCTCTGTCAAGGGCACCACCGCTCACATCCGTCTGGCCATATGCCACGGTTTATGACGGTCAATTCTTTTTTCTCATGTTACTTTTAGCGACATTTGATATAATTAGGTCACTTCTTTTATGGAATATTTTCTTTTCTTGGCTGATGTCAACCCATATTTTCTTGTTTTTTTTTGTTTTTGTTTTTTTTCCACACCTCACTGATGTTCCTTCTCCTTCTGACCTCTGGCTATTAGGAAGCCTCCAAGGCCTGATCTTAGAACTTCTCTGTCCTCCTTTTCTGGGTAATCTCTGTGGGTCCTGTTGCTTCATATATCTTCTTTTTGCTAACTGACATTTTGAAGCCTGACTTCGAGGCTTGAATGTCTGAGAGCAGCTCGAATTTAACGCACCTCAATCAGAACTCTAAATCTCACTTCGCTTTCTCCATGAGGCCAATCCCTCCTCGCTGTCCCCCTCTCAGAAAGTAACTCTGTCATACACCCCACTGTTGAAGCCTCACACCGAAGCAACATTCTGGGTTCCTCTTTTCCCCTCATCTCCCACAGCCAGTCTGTCAGTATCCTGTACTGAAAGGCCTCCTTAGTCACCCACATCCATCAATTTCTCTCGTCTTTTCTGCCACCACCCGAGTCCAAAGCTCTGACATCTTTCACTGGACTCCCACATTGTTTCCTGACCTGTCTCTCTGCTTCTGTACTCACCCCTGCAGTCTGCCAGAGGTAGCAGCCAGAGCAGTCTTTTAAAACATAAATGTCACTCCTCTACTTGAAATCCTCCATTGGCTTCCCATTGCACTTAGAAGAAAATACAAACTCCTTCATGCTGTAGCTCCTGCCTATATCCGTACCTTCTCTCCTGCCTCTCTCCCGCCTCTCTCCCATGGCTCGCGTCCCTGTTTTGTTCTTCACATATACCAAGTGAGTGTCAAACCTCAGGGTCTTCGCAGTTCTCTTCTCTCTTGTTGGCATATAGATCATTTTATACGGCTGGCATCCGCTCATTACTTTGGTCTCAGCTACCGAGCTGAGAGAGATTTTCCCTAACTTTCCTAGCCAAAGTGCCCATATGGTCCTGGGTTATACTCCTGCCTACAGCCCATTTTCTTTGAATTTATAGAAAGGCATGCATGTGCTTTTGCATTTGTTTATTTATTTGTTTTGCCCCTAGACTGTAAACTCCAGAAGAGTGGATTCCTTGTCTGTCTTGTGTGTGCTGTGTCCCCAGTACCTAGACTAGTACCTGGAACATAGGGGAGGTTAATACTTACTGCATGAAGGAACACATGAATGACTTTCATTTCTGATTCAGGATCAAAGAACTTTGCTCCCAAGGACTAATCTGTACAGTATTACCCCCATACTTCTTCCCCTGGCCTCTGCCCCCTGCTTATTTGAACTGTGTGCTTGTGTACTGTGTTAAAGCGTGTTCAGCATTTTTAAACAGGTTTAAAGACATATATTGTACTATGGGTTCTTTGTCATTTCCAGTAGTCAGATTCTGTCCGGGGCCCCATCCACAGGGGTCTTGTACAATTTCCCAGTTTCTCAGAAAGGTAGTAGTATTTATGGCTGCTTGCATGTCCTCTCTTCCAGTAGTATTTGAACTTCACACCATTCATCTGCAGAGCTGGACCCCTTCCAGGTCTGAGCAAAGAGCAACTGAGATCCACCAGCTCCACGCGCTCTCTGATCTAAGGCACCCTTGTTTCTTCTTAGCTTTTCTTTGCTTGTCTTTGGTTGTCAGTTTGCTCCTTCCTTTCCTTCCCCTCCATTTTTCTTTTCCTACAGCAAACAACTCATAAATTTCTAGTTCAGTAAGATCAACTGCGAGAAAGGCCCTTCCCCAGTTGTATTTATATAACTAAAAACTATGTTTAAATCTTAATTTTAGTGTGATAATTGAGCAGCCTTCCAGAAAATAGCTAGGGCCTGTGCATTGTTACCAATTTGATTGTTATACTGGGATCAGCCAGGGCGTCAAAAGTGAAATCCTTTGTCATGTCTCCAAGTAGGTTAGTACTTTGGGAATCTTCTTGACAGGGGGTGAATTGGAATCAACAAATTTTATCAATTTATCTCATGGGTGTAATTGTACCTATGTATGTGTCTACTTGGTAGAGAGCTTGGGTAAGCTTGTTTTCAAGGACTTTTGGGTTCTTTCTCAGAGAATTGTATCTTAAGGAAAAGTTGAAAGAAAAGTAGGCTGTAGGGATTTTCTTTTCAGTCATAACTAACAGATTTGTTACTGATATTCTTTTACATGTAGATAGAAGTCTGTTCTTTCTGCCAAAATCAGTCTTTTTTTTTAAGATTATATTTATTTATTTGACACACAGAGAGAGACAGTGAGAGAGGGAGTGGGAAGGGAGAAGCAGGCTTCCTGCTAAGCAGGGAGCCTGACTTGGGGCTTGTTCCAGGACCCTGGGATCATGCCCTGAGCCAAAGGCAGACGCTTAATGATTGAGCCCCCCCGCACCCCTGCCAAGATCATTCTTTATGAACTACCATATAAGTCATTGGAATATCACTTCTAAATATCAAGTATTTACTTGTGATCAGCAAAAACATTTCTGGGGCTAGACTTTTCCTTGTTATGGGTATACTTTTTCTAAGGAGTTTTTTACTATAGGCCCCGTTTCCTTTGGTCTTAGGGTTAATGGGTCTCTTTGATGTTGATAATCTTCATTTTGCTTGTTCTCACCCCTTCTGCTCTAATAGAGCTTTGGCCCTTTGCAAATCTCTCCTTCGCCCTTGGCCTGTCTCACATGCTCACAAGCGGCCTAGGCCTGAGGTCACGTTATATACCTGGTCCTACCTCCGCCATTCGCACTGGCTGGTCAGATCTGGTTGGCACTCTTGCGGCTTCCACTGGGATCAGCCCTCCTTTTACATATGAATGGTAAGAGCTGGGGAAAATGGAAATGCTCTTATCTGAACAGCTGGCATCAGAATTTGCTCTAGTAAAGAAATGATCTTGGAGAGAACACCTTAACGAATGCTTGAGGAAGAATATTAGGCCCCAAAGGCCTGCATGTTGGCAAAACTACTCTGCCTGGAGCCAAGGAGAAGCACTTACTGCTTGTTCCAAGAGTATAAGGGCTAGTGCAAGAACAAAAGAAAGGGGAGGGTGGAGGAGGGACAGGGCCCCAGCTAGGTGCTGAAGATTGTGGGGAGGACCCTGATGGCACCATTCCATGCGGTCCCCTGACTTCTCTGTGAAGTCTGCATTGCTGGTATATGTCTAGCATGGGGTGGACTTCTGGAGGGGAACCTGGAGATGTAGACATTCGCATCTCAGTCAGCGCAGGATGGTGTGGAGACCACATCCGCGTAGTCGGGAGCCCAGGAAGGTAGGGAGGCCCTGAGAACTTCATCTCACCGAAATGTCGAGAAGGGCTTTCGATTTCCAGAGGCTGTCAAGTTGGTGGAGGATTGAGCCCATTTTCCGTACAACTTGAAGGACACTGAGAGCCCCAGCAAACACATGGGTTCCATCTGGAGAGTACCTGGCATGATTCTGGTGGAAAAATTTTCACACCACTGCCATTGGTTGCTCCGCTGCTAATGTTGTATTTTTATGTGTGCTTGGTATGCTTACATTTCTGGAATTCTGTTAAACATTTCTTCATTGCACAAAGGATATTGTAACGTGTAACTGTGTACCCAGAACACAGAGAAAGGAATACATTCAGCTGTGTGGATGTGTGTGGAACATGTGGCAGACAGGCGGTCGGAATGGAGCTGTGTGAGGAAACGTCCAGGAGGAAGCGACCACTGTTTCTAAGCAGCCTTCACTGTGGAGCTCCCAATCTCCACACCCTGTGCATCAGCTATTTTTGTTTTTCCAGTCCAGTCGCTCTTCCAGGCTTTGGATAATTGAGGAAGGGGAACCAGGAAAGCTTTGCTCGAGGCTAGAAACAGTCTCTTTCCACATCACTGAGGCCTCAGTTGGAGCATGGTCTTCTCACCTCCCTCTCCAAGCTTCTCCAGGCTTCCCCCTGCAACACTCACTTGTCTCTCCTCCTTGTTCCTACAGCACTTTGTACATTCCTCAGTTTCTATACCTGGCATATTATTTCTTTTTTTTCAGTAACCAAGGTTTTATTGGACATAATGCTAATAACAGAGATCTACTTTTCTTCTGATCTCTAATATATTTGATAACAGTGCTTTCTTGTTCTTTTTTTTTTTTAATTTTTTATTTTTTATAAACATATATTTTTATCCCCAGGGGTACAGGTCTGTGAATCACCAGGTTTACACACTTCACAGCACTCACCAAAGCACATACCCTCCCCAATGTCCATAATCCCACCCCCCCCCCTCCCAAACCCCCTCCCCCCAGCAACCCTCAGTTTGTTTTGTGAGATTAAGAGTCACTTATGGTTTGTCTCCCTCCCAATCCCATCTTGTTTCATTTATTCTTCTCCTACCCACTTAAGCCCCATGTTGCATCACCACTTCCTCATATCAGGGAGATCATATGATAGTTGTCTTTCTCTGCTTGACTTATTTCACTAAGCATGATACGCTCTAGTTCCATCCATGTTGTCGCAAATGGCAAGATTTCATTTCTTTTGATGGCTGCATAGTATTCCATTGTGTATATATACCACATCTTCTTGATCCATTCATCTGTTGATGGACATCTAGGTTCTTTCCATAGTTTGGCTATTGTGGACATTGCTGCTATAAACATTCGGGTGCATGTGCCCCTTTGAATCACTACGTTTGTATCTTTAGGGTAAATACCCAGTAGTGCAATTGCTGGGTCATAGGGCAGTTCTATTTTCAACATTTTGAGGAACCTCCATGCTGTTTTCCAGAGTGGCTGCACCAGCTTGCATTCCCACCAAGCTGGGAAGGAGGGTTCCCCTTTCTCCGTATCCTTGCCAGCATCTGTCATTTCCTGACTTGTTAATTTTAGCCATTCTGACTGGTGAGAGGTGATATCTCATTGTGGTTTTGATTTGTATTTCCCTGATGCCAAGTGATATGGAGCACTTTTTCATGTGTCTGTTGGCCATCCCTGGCATATTATTTCTAATCGATCATATGTATTTTCCTTTGTTTCCCAGGAGAGTATAATTTCCTGAATGCAGGAAACTGCGTCTTGTCTGTGTTTGGTGGTTCCCCACCAATATTCACTGAATGAATGTTGTTGGGGACATGAATAAAGAACCAGAAGTGTTTTTGATTGGTTGGTTGAGAGAGAGAAAGAGCTGCACAAGTGGGATGGGGAAGGGGCAGAGGGAGAGAGAGAATCTTAAGCAGGCCCCACGGTAATACAGGGCTCCATCCCGCAACCCTGAGATGACAACCTGAGCCAAAACCAAGAGTCAAATGGTTAACTGACCAAGCCACCCAGACCCCCTGAAATGTTTTTATTTTTATTATTTTGTCTTTTCCCAGGTGTAGAGGGTAAGTGAAGAGGCAGAATGAGAAGTTTGTGGTGCTAGTAAAGAAACTGAGACACAGAGAAGTCAAGTGACTTGCTCAAAGTCACACAGCTAGTAGGTGGCAGTTGGGATCCAAACTCCACAGTCTGGGCTTTTAACAATTATTTGTCCTCTCTAAGGTTGGAAGACACTGAGAGAATTCAGATCCTACGTGTGTGAAATCTGCTAGGTCACAGATTTACTGTCCTATTGCTATATTATTTTAATAACTATTACTGTAGTATTGCTAAAGAGTTACACTGAACATGTGACCGATTCCTTTCACAAGCTCATCTCCTCCAGATGCTCCCCTGCTGAACTCACAGATAGCTGGGACAGGCAGGTCCCAGAAAGGCGGGGCAAGGAATGCTGAGGAATTTCTCTCTGTGGTTCTGGGAAAATCTGTCCATGTCAGCCACCAGCTCACCCCAAGTGTAGTAACCTGGCCCTCTAGACAGGGGCCCATCCCTCCTATAGCCTGTGGAAGGGAAAGGGATTCCCGACACAGCGTTCTTACAAAATAAGGTGAGGGATAGGGAGAGGGCATACCTGTTTGTGTTTGGTACCCTTATCTTAGTATGAGGGACTTGAACTACATTATTCTTTGTCAGATTAGGGTCTAAGAACCCAGGGGATCTAAAAGTCCTATGAGAACTAGGTATTTTTATTTAAACACTAACCAAAAAAATAATATTGCCTTATTTGGGATCATTTCTAATGGGCCCCCTGCCTCTTGGTCAGTTCCTCAGGTTGTATTGGTCACCGTGACTTTGACAGGAGCAAGTACCAGTCACTTATAGCGTCAGGCCTTTTGAAATACATGTTATAGCCCAGCAGACACAGCCATGTGAATATACATGCAACCAAAAGCTTCCTGAAATATCGTTTACCTTCTCTATCCAGGAAGTTCCCTGTTGTTCCTCTACCTCCTAGTCGTGACCATGACTTCAGTTAGAGGAGTCACAGCATTGAACAGTGAGCATGGCCAGGCTGCTATGTTTTGTTTTGTTGTTTAAATTTTATTTATTCAAGAGAGAATGAGAGAGAGAGAGAGCAAGAGATCACAAGCAGGGGGAAGAGGCAGAGGGAGAGGGAGAAGCAGGCTCCCCGCCAAGGAGGAAGACCAGTGTGGGACTCAATCCCAGGACTCTGGGATCATGACCCAAGCCAAGGGCAGATGCTCAATCGACTAAGCCACCCAGGCGCCCCAGGCTGCTATGTTCTTTTGCAGTGGAAACTTTCTGCTGGAAGACATTTTACAGAATAAATCTTTAGTTTCTTCAGTTACGTAATAAATTGAGTCTTTCCCTTGGGATCGTGAGAACAAAATAAAGGTATAAAATAATGACTATTTCGTCTGGATTACTGAAAAAAGTATACAGGTGGTTTAATCCATGGATTAGAATTACACCAGGAAAAGGCCAAATCAGAGTCTGTGTGGGACGGGCCCCTAAGCAGCTGCATCAGAACAACAGTGCCCCAGCATTCGGGGCTGTGTTTATGATCCTGTCTTTGCATACACCAGCTCACAGCAATTCATCTGCAGAAAATGCATTAACCAGTAGATGGTTCTTTCTCATTAAATTTAAAAATCTTTGTCTTATTTATTTGGGGAAGCACTGTTAAAGTGGGTATATCATTTAACTTGTACAATTTCACACATTCTAGATTTGCGTGATTTTATTCTTGTGGTGGTGTTTAGTATGTTTTTCCTTCACCTGTATTTCCTGTAAGCTAAGTAGTTGGATCTGGAGGCTTGATGAAATTTAGGCTAAATATTTCAGGCAATAATACTTCATAGGTGCTACTGTGTGCTCTCAAATGTATCGAAGAGGTTCACCAAGCTTGGCAGTCCCGTCTGTGATGTGTGGAAACTACCCTTCCATCCTCTTTGCTCAGCCAGTACTGTTTGGGAGCAAGAAGAGAAATATCTACTGTATTTGAATCAACTTAATAAATACAGTTTCTCTCTTAAAGCCATTCCACATCCACCTTTTGGCACTGAACATCTGAAACCATCCAAAGAACTGTAAGTACCTTGCCTCGCCAGTAAGCTGTTAACAAGTCTGAACTCAGGAGATCTGTCTCTTCTGGCATTCTGAGAAGCAGAAGTCTCAAATTGCTTCCAGCTGAAATGGAAAATAAACAAAACAAAAGCTCATCTGTGGTTGCCAGAATAATGCCCCCCGCCCCAATTTACCCTTCTTAACTGCGGAACCTGGGATTATGTACCTTATATGGCAAAAGGGACTTCAACTGAGGGTACTGATTTTTGAGATGAAGGGATTATCCTGGATTATCTAGACAGAAGCAATCTAATCATGTGAAAAAGATGGCAAAGGGAGACAGAAGAGCGGGTTGGAAAGATGTAACTGGGAGGATTTGATTTACTGCTGC
Source organism: Mustela putorius furo (assembly GCF_011764305.1). Taxonomy (NCBI): domain Eukaryota; kingdom Metazoa; phylum Chordata; class Mammalia; order Carnivora; family Mustelidae; genus Mustela; species Mustela putorius. The sequence continues at coordinate 11,117,799 of NW_025421481.1, read as the reverse complement.
AGCCTTTGAAAGTGGAGGAGGGGACCGTGAGCCCAGGAATGTGGGCAAGTTTCGAGAAGCTAGAAGAGACAAGGGAATGGAATGTCTCTCAGAGGTCCCAAAGAAGAACACAGCCTAGCAGATGCCTTGATTTTTAGCTCAGTGAGATTTATGTTGGTCTTTTGACTGCATAACTAAAAGACAATAAGGCATAATATAGATAAATGTTGTTCTAAATCATGAAGTTTGTGGTCATTTGCTACAGCAGCAATAGAAAACTCATACCAAAAAGCACTTAAGTTTTTATCCCTTTATCTATCTATCTAGCTCTGTACAGTAGAAACACTTGAAGGTTCTTAATGCCTCATATTTATCTCTAGAAACGTGGGTGCTTAATGAATGCATTTTGACAAGAGAGACATGGATGAGGATATTCTTCAGTAGCTGAAATATATTCAGGCTAGTGAAATGATGCTGGACATTCAGTCAGTCCTATGTGTGACTCCAAATATCTGGATGTTGGAATTGTACAGCCAGGTGTAGACCAGCTACTGCTGGGGGCAACTTTTCAGTTTTCATCTGGATATCCAGCAAGTACGGACACGTCCAGATCCTGTGAGGTCTGGCTGGAATGGACATAGTTCCCATGTGGTGGAAGAACAATGCAGTGTGGCTCTGGAGGTCTGCTGCACTTGTGGTGCTTTCATCAGGACAGGCCAGTGAATGTTGTGGTCAGGCCCTTGGGCAAGTGATGCCACTGAGATTTTCTTTCTTCTAAATCACCACCCCTCCTCTACTGCTGAAATGTGGCTAGCTGCTTCCTCTGTCAATTAGGGTGTCACCCTTCTAAGTCACACCAAGCAAAACAGTAGGAAAATAAACCCTCTTGGCTGGGCTGAGGGGCTGGGAGGAGAGGGAGGGAACACACAATTAGGAACCAAAAGCTGAATGAAAGACTTATAGATTTGGATCTTGTCTTTCGGCCATGGATTCAGTTTTGACCTTGATTTAACCTCCTTGGTCCTTAACTTCCCAGAACTCTAAAAAGTGATGAGTGCAGAGGTGGAGAGAACTAGTAAATGGTAGTTAAGGGTGATGAGTAAGCCAGATCTAACAGCTACTGCTTTTAAGATTTCTCAGGATATATTCAAGTTGCTTTTGTTTTAAGGACTGTGAAGAGTTCAAGAAGACATTTCTGAGTTGGGTACCATTTATCTTTTTGTGCTAAAGATTCTTAAAGCTGCAGGAATTTTCTTGCCAGAGCTGCAAAGCAATTCTGAAGATCAAGTCATGTCTTCTTTGTGCAGAGGAATTTGGGATTTGTCTCTCTTAGCATATGTGGAATCCTGTGATACAGATATCAGCCTCATACTGAAGTGGATCGAGGTTTAAAGATCTCTCTAGGTCATTTTTTTCCTTGACAAATATGTGATGTAACTGAAGTAACAAGAAATGGGGTATGTATAGTCTAAATCATTATTTTTAAAAATATAAATAAAAATACATATTTAAAAAAGCACATTCTAAAAAATAAAAAATAAAGCTCATTCTAGATAGCAAATTATATTCTTGTACAAAGTAAAAAATAACAAAAACAAAAAATAAAAATTTTAATAAATTGTTTTAATAAATTTATATTTATTAAAAAGATTTTACATGACTTTATAGTCAACCCCCCCCCTTTTTTAGCTAGTCCTCAGAGTCTGTTTGTGGAACATACTCTTTTCCTCCCCAGTACATTTTGTCATTCAGTAGAAAAGAACAACACAGTGTTCTGTGTGTGTGTGTGTACATATATATACATATATGTATGTATAATACATACATACATACATATATTTTGTTCCATAGATATATGGAACAAAAATATATGGAACAAAACTAACGCTTACTAATGTAGGAAAACTCCCCACAAATTCCCAGAAGAAATGTATCGGCAAGACTGCTAGAAATCCACATTAATTTGTTATGTGAACTTAGGACATTGAAACCATATCCACCTGCTTCTTGCTTCTTGGCCACTGAACAGTGTGTAGCAAGTGCCTGTGTGATCATATGTCTGCCAGAGGGAAAGAGGAGAACATGGGTCATATTAACACTACAAAGTACTCAATTCTTCAGAAATTACCCAGAAATACTTGGCTGGCCGTAATACAGTAAGCCCCTGAAGGATGCTGTGGTTTCTCTGGCCTGTTAGAGGAAAGAACACTGTGTGCATGAGTCGCTGTCTCCTTAGACACTGGCAATGGCTGCATGCTGGGTAATGAGCTGATTAGGTATTTCAGCATATTTTCTCGCCTTGGGAAATTTTCCCGGTACACCTCTGTTTTCTTTCAGCTGCTAAAAATGTCAGTTACCATCAGACAGGTGTAGCTGGCCTTTTTAAAAAACAAAAAGGTGGACAGACACACTGTCATTCTTTGTTCTCCCATGGTTTGAACACTAACAAAGTGCCTTTACCCATTGTGTGAGCCACTTCTGCATCTCTGCTGCTCCCCCACTCTACCCCTTGCCCATTCTTGCTGAGAAATGCTGTGAATACAAAGCATAGTGGTGGCTTTATCCCAAGGTATGACCTGTTATGTCTCTAAAAGATCAAGATCAGACTTTTGGATTACTGACAGTTTCACCATGCAGGCCAGATAATGTTTTTTTTTTTAATTAAGATTTTTTTTTTTTTTGACAGAGATGACAAGTAGGCAGAGAGGCAGGCAGAGAGAGAGAAGAGGAAGCAGGCTCCCTGCTGAGCAGAGAGCCCAATGTGGGGGGTGGGGGGGGGGTTGATCCCAGGACCCTGGGATCATGACCTGAGCTGAAGGCAGAGGCTTTAACCCACGGAGCCACCCAGGCGCCCCCAGATAATTTTTTAAATGGTGGTTAGTGCCTGAAGATAGTCCTCTGACACTCACTCCTATCCTTCACGATAGGTAAAATAAGAAATATTTTGCTAAGCATTGGAAGTCAGAGAAAGACACTATTTGTCAGAAACATGAAGGAGTTTCTAATAGATATAGTACTGCTGGTTCCAGAGAATTCATTTCCAACTCAACTTCACAGAACAGAAGCCTTGCCTTGAGAGAAGTCAGTGGTCTTCTAACTTCTTTGCTGGATAACCCCTACAAGGATTTTTTTTTTCTTTTAATTGGTGTACTTTCTTGAGTTCTTAACTTGACATCTATATGTTCTCATCATTTTTTAAAATAGAAAGTAGAAAACATTATACATCTCATAAGTTGAAAGAAGGTGAAGATTATGCATGGAATAAATTATTTTGTGACATGATTTTGATAAAATAAGCTTTAATGTTTTCACTGAGTAACATATTAAATCTGAAAGGAGTCAATAAAAAACATATGTAGACTATACCCAGCACATCTGGTGGTTTCAGACCTTTTAAAAAAATACTATAGTTACTTTAATCCACATCACCACTGTGTTACTTTATTCAGAACTTTGCAGCAGTGGCCTAGCTCACCCCTACAGACCTGTTTAGAGAACAGAGAGAAATAAAAAAAACCCGAAATTTCCCCAGGCCAATATTTGGACTCCTATAAGGCAGCTCACTGCAGTGAGATTTGAGATACATGAATAATATGACTTTCTTCCGTAGAGTGGAAGAAAAAATGTCACTGCTAAAAAGCTGTCAGACACTTTTAGAAAAGAGTACATATGGAAGCTGAAGATACAGGAACTCATTTCCATGAAACTCTCCCTTTGGAAAGTCCATTTGAAGAGTGCTGGAACAGAGAGGCTGCTGGGATTCCTCATGGACCTGATGTACTCTGTGTGTAGTAGGAAGACTATGGAAGGGCCAGTTAAGGCAGACAGAGGGAAAGAATGAGGGTGCTCCATTTAGATGCGTTTTAATGTGGTGGCTCAGGTCCTTTGAGGGTGTGCTGAGTCCATTGTGGGTGCAGGCAGTTACCTCCAGAAAAAGGTGACAAAAGAGGTGGAGGAGCGTCCCCCAAATTACCGAGCTCAGATTACTCATGAGGCTGCTAGATGTAACTAGTCTTCCAGCTTGTGATCTGAGGCATTTATCGAGTATCTATCACACACTAAACATTGTCTTAGGTACCAGAGATACTCTGGTAATGAAAGCAGCTAAAGTTTTATACATTTGTAAAGGTGGGGACCAGGGAGATGGAGAGACAGAGAAATAAATCTATGAAAACATTTCAGATAGAGGGAACGCCATGACAGAAATCACTTGTGTGATGTGGCTGGGATGGTGACTCTAGCTTGGTTGATCAGAAATGGCTTCTCAGAGGAAGTGGTGTTTAACTTGAGACCTAAAGTCATCCACATAAAAAAAAATTGAACAGTACATCTAAAATCATCAAATATTTGTTGGGTGCCACTATATGCCAGGCTTGTTTAGGTACTTGGTTTATTTATACTGGAAAACAGGCAAAGATCTTTGCCTGGATATCTTATATCCTACCCTGGGTAGGAGGGGGACACAAAATAAACAGTAAGTATTATAGTTAACTACATTATATGGTACGTTAGAAGGTGGTGAGCATTCTACAAAAATAAAAGGTGTAGAACAGTCTAGGGAAAACAGGTAACATGGGAACAGTGTGTAAGTTTAAGTCGGGTGGTTGGGGTAAGCATCGCTGAGCCGGTTAACTGTGAGTACAGCCTTGAATGAGGTGAAGGAATTAGCTCTAGATAAGGGACCGTAGAGAGGAGAACTAGAGCAAAGGCCCTAGGCTGAAGTCATGGCTGACATGTGAAAAACAGCAAGAGTGTGGCTGTAGCAGAGTGAATAAGGCTTAGCACTAGGACAGGAGATCAGAGATGTCCCCAGAGACCTATAAGGCCTAGGTGGCCTGGTCTCTGGGGTGAGTCTGTGTTTTCACTCTGAGAAAAATGGAGATCCATTTCAGAGTTTTGAACCAACTTTGATTTCAGCAGGGTTACTGTGGCTGCTGTGTGAACAGATGTTCAGGATTAGGAGTGAAGAGGGCAAATTTAGTACGCTGAGTGATCCAGGTGTGAGGTGACGGTTGTTTAAAGCAGATGTGTTGGAGTGGATGTGGTAGATGTGATTGGACTCTGGATATATATTGAAGGTAGAGACAACATGATCTCCTGTCAAATTAGACTAGAGTGTGGGACAAAGAGAAGACACAAGTCTGATTCCAATGTTTGGCCTGAGTAAGTGGAAGATAGAATTTTATCAGTGGAAATAGGAAGGCTGTTGTGGAGCAGGTTTTGAATTGAAGATTGGGGGAAAGCATAGAGGCAGAAGGAAAATTTTTTATTTCTTCCTTTGTATGTTAAAAAGTATTGCTGAATTTTATACATTTAAAAATTCATCTGGGGCTTAAATAGTTTGTGATTTTAAAAATGGGTAAGTGGCAGAAATGTGGTAAAGAGAGGCAAAGAAGGTAGAGGGAAAAAGGGAATTCCACAGATACTGTTTTGCTCAGGGTAGTATTAAATATACTCTAATGGGGCACCTGGGTGGCTCACTGGGTTGAGCATCCAACTCTTGATTTCAGTTCAGGTTATGATCTCAGGGTTGGGAGGTCAAGTCCTGCATCAGGCTGCACACTCAGCTGGAGTCTGCTTGAGATTCTCTTTCTCCCTCTTCCTCTGCCCCCTCTCCCGTGCACATGCGCACACCCCCCCTCTAAAATAAATCTTTAATAAGTAAATATCCTCTAGCTATGTATTAAAGGTCTAGTTTACCTGTGTATTTAAAATTTATCAGTAGACTAAAATAGAATACATGCTTTTAAGAAATAGAGTGGAAAAAGTGACAGAAAATTATTTCACTAAAAATCAGGAAGGAAAAAAATGACAAGAAGAAAGGATATGTAAAAACTGAATGAAATGAATCAAGTCTTAGTCTGAGAAATGGGTAGAGGGTAATATCATTTACTGGTATGAGGGAGTCTAGACAGGGTAGTTTGTGTTAAGAACTGGATTTGGGATAGAGAGTAAAGAGAGAGAGAGAGAGAAATCTAATTTGGTCATGTTAAATTTAAGATTGCTATTTGACATCCCAGTAGGAATGTCAAATAGTTAAATACGTGGCTGAAACTCAGGTAAGGGATCTTGACTGGAGGTATATCTAAGGGTCCTTAGCAAATGAGTGAGTGATATTTGAAACCACAGGCATGGATGATGATGGTGCTGGTGGTGATGATGATGATGATGATAGCAGCTACCATTTGTTGAGTACTTAAGAATAAAAACTTCCGGGGAAGTAGATCTCACATGCTGTTGAAGGTATTGTGGCCCTGGGAATACTGACAATTTGTATCTTGATACTGCTGGTCTTGCTCTTGGGATGGAGGTAGGGGCTAGGGTTCTTGATGATTAAAGATCTGGGGACAACCTGTTTCTCCCTTAAGTGTTGAGGCATTCAAGAAGAGAGGGATCAGTACTTGGTAGGACTCTTTATTCTGAAGACTCATGACTTTCTTCCAAGTCAAGAATTTTAAAAATAGTATTCTTTTAACTATTTCCTGTCCTCCATTCTTATTGTCCTCTTCTAACGTCTGTTAGATAGACATTAGAACTTCTGAATCTGTTTTCCATGTCTCTCAACTTTTCTTTCATACCATCCATCTATGTCATTCTGGCCCACATTCTTCCAGAATGGAAGGAGGATCCTTTGTCAGTCTTCCATCTCTCAAATTTCTTACTTCCACTACGTCTATTCTGCTCTTGGTTTTATTTCAATAATCCATTTTTTTTTTAATTCTCAAGTTTTGTAGTCCGTTCAACTTTTTTAATGAATCTGATACCTTCTTGAGTCTCTTTGATATTATATACTTGTTTTAACTGAGCAATACTAAGTATACTAAACATATTAAATGTTGTAAGGCTTTTGTTTGTTTTCAAAGCTATTTAGCAATACATTTATAAACTGTGGAGACTACATTGTAGTGGTAAGATATAAAGGCAAATGGCAGAAATACTATCCGTTATAGAATTTGATTCAGGTTTGTAGAACTCAGAAAGAAATGGCGAGAGATATATTTCTTTATTTCCCAGATGAGGTTAGATATAGCAAAATTTAGTTTTCTTAGCTCCAGCAAGAATAAAATTGAAGCTCTGGTTATACCAAAGAATTTTGACAAACATAGGAAACTATGAGATTAAGGTATGGTGTAACAAGTGGGTGACCTGGAAAATGTTTTTGCTTTGGTAAAGTAGGTATTTAAACTAACTCAGGTTCCTGGGTAGCTCAGTCGGTTAAGCATCTGCTTTCGACTCAGGTCATGATCTCAGGGTCCTGGGATTGAGTCCCACATCAGGCTCCCTGTTCTGCAGGGAGTCTGCTTCTCCCTCTCTCCCCCTCTTATGATCTCTCTCTCTCTCTCTCAAATAAAGAAAATCTTTAACAAAATAAAAAAATAAACTAACTCATGGTGGTCAAGCTTGTTTTTCCCATACAAATTTCATAGATTCCAGGAAACCAGTAATTAAAATACAGTAGTAGTGTTTGTCTACTGATTTTAGTGACCTTAATGTTTAGAATTTAATGTTTAAAATTTTAGAAACTTAAATGTTTCTCCAAAATATTTGTGTTGGGATCATTAAAGATGGGTTTTGCAACTTCAGTATTTACTATAAGACCTTTTGGTATAAACTTGATGTTTCCCATCATCTTAAGAAATACGATTACTAACTGTTGATTAAGACAATAATAAAATTATTTAATGAGGCTCTTTGATTTGTGTTAGAATAGAAGAAATATAATTTCTGAGGCCTGAATTCTACCTTGAGAGAAGGTGGAATATGATTAGAGTTGGTTGGGTCTTAGATAACCCATCCAAAGCAGCCCAGAGAGCCATAGGGTTGAACACAGCCATGGTCTTTTAGAGGGCACAGGTATCAAGAGGTGGGGGAAACCAAGATCATGCAGATGCACAGAGCTTGGACTGGCAAAAACTAGAATGGAATAGTCATATGCAGATCCAAGGAAAGAAAGGGATGGGGGTGCTCTGAAAATCAGACTGACTCTTGCTTTTAGTGTCTTCTGGGGACAGATGTGTCAGCTAGTCATCTGGGCTTAACAGTACAGGTGTGCCATGTAGAAACTGAGGAATTAAGACATATAACTATTTGCTCCTATTCTATATAACTAGAACAATCTCCCTAGGTAATTTCAATTTTAACCACAAAATAGGACCCAGAAACTTCTGTAGTCTGGTGTGGTCTTTCAAGAAAATGAAGATAAGATAAGAAAGTTTGTATTTGCTCTCTAAAAATGTTTTCTGAATCTGAAACAAGGTAGTGTGCAGTCTTTAGGGCATGTCATCTCTTTAGTATCTAAGGTTCTAAATAGGCTAGGCTATAGCCCCATAATTTGGAAACTAAGGTGTTTTGTGTTTTTTTTTTTTTTAAGATTTTTATTTATTTATTTGACAGAGGGAGAGAGATCACAAATAGGCAGAGAGGCAGGCAGAGAGAGAAGGGAAGCAGGCTCCCCACCGCGCAGAGAGCCCGATGTGGGGCTCGATCCCAGGAAACTGAGGTCATGACCTGAGCCGAAGGCAGAGGCTTAACCCACTGAGCCACCCAGGCACCCCTGGAAACTAAGTTTTTAAAAAACTTTTAAAAACTTTTAAAACCTTGGTATTAAAAAACAATTAAAAATAATAAAATAAATCTTTGTGCTAACAATGATGATTGGCTCTTTTCCAAGTTCTATCATGGAGCTAGTTTGGTTCACAAAACTCAGAAAAGAGTTTGAAACAATATATCTAATATAAGTTATTTTATTTATAAATTTATTAATTCAAGTTGCTATTTTTTATTAATCTTTCATTCATTTCTGTGACAACTTTGTAAGGGAGGAGTGAGAAAACTAGGAAATATAGCAGTCCTGCCTTATCCCTGGGGAATACATTCCAAGACCCTGAGAGGATACCTGAGACTACAGATAGTCTGAACCCAGATATACCAGATCTTCTTCTATACATATGATAAAGTTTAATTCATAATTTAGGCACAGTGAGAGATTAAGAACTACTAATAGAGCAGTTAGAACAATATACTGTAATAAAAGTTATGTGAATGTGGTCTCTCTTTCTTTCAAAATATCTTAGGCTTCACTTACCCTTCTTCTTGAAGGGTATTTTGAGATGATGTGAGAGGATGAAATGCCTACAGGAGGGATGAAGCGAGATGAATGATGCAGGCTTTTGAGCTAGCATTAGGCTACTGTTGACCTTATGAAGTGTATGAGAAGGATCATCTCTTTCCAGACCACAGTTGACCATGTGTTACTAAAACCATGGAAAGCAAAACCAGTGGGACTACTGTAGCTGATTTAGACAAATTAGTCAAGAAGTTTTGTCAGAAAGGGAGGAGAGAAGGTATCCTGATTGGGCAGTATCAGTATTCAGTTCCTTGGGGGAAATGACATGCCACTGTAGATTTGTTTCATTTTATTATATCTTGAATTTATTCATCTCCCTTTCATTCCAACACTGTTCCTACACAGTTCCTTAAGGAGGCCGGTGAGACTAGAAGGTGTTAGCAGGTTAACAGTATTTTGGACTGCTCTGCATTATATTGTTTCAGTTCTGCTCTTTGTGACTTTCGTTAATACATTTCCAGTCCCTGGTCATCTGTGAGTGAACCAATGTTGTAAAATAATTGAACCCCATGATCCATACTCTAAAGCTTCTCCCAAGTTTTCTCTGAAGAACCCCTACTGCAGACTGACCATGTTCCCAGGAGGATCTGGGAGGGCAGACCATAGTAACTCATCTGAAGCACAAAATCTTCATGGAATTTTCTTTTTATCCTATATGGGTTTGTTGTTGTTGTTGTTGCTTTGCTTCTATTCCAGAATATATTAATATTTGTTTTAAAATAAAAAATGTTTATCATTTAACAAAATCATTCCTCCAAGAAAATACACCATGTTTATCTTGTTGCTTGTGCACTGCTTGTACCCCAGGAAGTGGTTCTTCCCCAGTTTGAGGAATTGGAAGAACACTAGGTTGGGGGTGGATGTACTTGGACAGCCCTATATTTGGCCATAAATTTGCTGTGTTACCTTGGGAAAATCATTTAAAGCTATTGTTTTCCATTTCCTTTGTATTAACAAGGAGAGATGAGTGGTCAGACTGGATAATTTACAAAGTCCCTTCCTCCTGTCATTCTGTAATGATAAGGAATCTGGAATGCCAGACCCATGACCCCACAGGGCCCAAGTGGTTGCATATTATTGACCGTAAGATCCAGTTTTTACAACTTGCAACCCCTTTTCTCTTTACTACTTCCTGATTACAGTACAGATTTTTTTGATTATTGAATGCATAAAGAGTGAGTGGGCATTGTGGCATAGTTGGTTTACATACTTATCTTTCCTTTTCCTATCTATATGGAAATATGAATTAAGTCCATAGCCCTCCTTTGGCAAATAAAGAGATAGGCCTAAGGTTTTCATGAATTTAGTCTGCTTTCACACTCAACAGTTTCATCTCTTCCCCTCAATTTGTATCTTCCCTGACAGAAATCTAGCTACTTACACAAGTGCCAGCCAAAGAGATATTCTCCTATAACCTCTACCAACAGCTGAAAAGTTATATAAACTTTTTAAAGAAATGATTACCAGCAAAGGGCAGTGCTTCTAGGCTTGTCCAATTGCTGTGTACAGCACACTCTCTAAATTAACGAGATCATATTATCCATGAGAACAAGCATCACTCTTAAGCTTCTAATCTGTTTCTCTAGGCTGTACCAAATTATGCTTCCTCTTAAAGTGGGACATTCTGTGCCCATGTGTGAAAGCTGGTGTGACTAATGTAGTTGGAATTGCTGAAAAGAAAAGAGAGAAAGAGAGGGAACTGAAATGGTTTAAGAATAGGGAATTTCACAAGGCTCTTTGCTGAATACAATATGGCTGATATGTATATTATTACGTGGAAATATTATCCCCCACCTTCTACATGGCGGAATGGGCTCTGCCTCAAAGTCATACTGCATAAGTGGCAGGGCTGGGTCCCAAACCTAGCAGGGAACATCGGCTGGCCCTAGCCTCTGCTTTGCCCAGCCATCACTGCCTGTCACTTCTCCCCAGCACCTACACTATATGTTGTGGTGATCGAGTCACTGATGTACAGTTATATCTGGATTTCTGCCCCGGTTGAAAATTAGAAATATCTCAGATCACACCTCAAGGATGAAATGTAAGGGGTACCTGGAGTGGCTCAATCCGTTCAGTCTGTAAGGCGTCTGACTCTTGATTTCGGCTCAGGTCATGATCTCAGGGTTGTGAGATGTAGCCCTGTATGGAGCTCCATGCTGAGTGTGGAGCCTTCTTGGGATTCTCTCTCATTCTCTTTCTCTCAAAAAAAAAAAAAAGGCAATGTAAAACTCCCTGATCTTGAGCTAAAAATACATTTTTAAGTGACTAAATCCCTTAGCTTACAGGTCTTAATTTTTTTTTTTTTTTTCCCTGTCAAAACAACTTAGAAATGGCAGCCAGTGACATTTTCTCCCGGCCCTGTTGCAGCCTAGAATAGCCAGCTGCTGGTGTTGTAGATTTTTGAAAAGATGCTTTGAATTCAGAAACCTGATGCTGGGATATTTGGTTAGTATTTACATTACTCAAAGTGCTTTTATGGACTGACAATGCGAAGGTTAATGATAGCAAACCCGTTATCTACAGCTGGAGTTGTCTTAGGTGTGGTTCCTTACACCTGCCCTCCGCCCCTTTCACAGGCAGTGTAGCCCTTCCCTGGAGCTGCGGCCAAGGAAGAGGAGGTTCTGCCGAGGAGGCGGGTCATAAGGCTTGTGTAATCAGACATTTCCCTGATGTTTGACTTTAGACTCAGGACACAGACACTGACATTTGCCGCAGAAACTGGCTGCATGTGCACGCACCATGGAAAGACCCCGCCTTGGCTGAATGTTTGGTTTGCGTGGGGATGCAGCAGAGTGTAGTAGAAAGAGCACCAGCCTGAACTAGAACTGCAGAATTAGGCTTTACTCTGTTCTGTGACTTTGGGCAAATTATTTAACTTCTTGGAATCTCAGTGTTCTCATCTGAGTCACAGGTGTAAAACACACACATTGAAGGACTGCTAAAAGATTAAGGAATGGGAACGCATAATGGCCACTTTGGGAGCCACTTTGGTGTTTTCCTAAGAAGCTAAACATGGTCTTAACATGTGATCTAGAAGCCCTGCTCCTAGATATTTACCCAGGTGAGCTGAAGCCTTATGTCCACACAAAAAACCTGCACGCTGTTATAGCAGCTTTATCTGTTAACTTACCAGAAGTTAAAGTTGCCAATCTCGAAGTGAGCAAGATGTCTTTCAATAATTGACTAGATAAACAAACTGTGGTACATCCATCTGATGGAATCTTTTTCAGCAATAAAAAGAAATGAGCTATCAAGGCATGAGAAGAGATGGAAGAAACATATGCATATGGCTAAGTGAAGGAAGTCAGTCTGGAAGGGCCACATACCAGTATGATTCCAACTGTATGGCATATTGGAAAAGTCAAAACTATAGAGACAACATAAAAAGATTGGTGGCTTCCAGGGGTTTGGGGTAAAGGGCTAAGGGATGAACAGGTCAAGCACAGGGGAGTTTTAGGGCAATGAAGCTATTTTGTAAGATACTGTAATGGCGGGTTCGCGGCATTAGGCACTTACCGAAACCCACAGCATGTACACGGCAAAGAGGGAGCCCTGAGGTAAACTGTGGACTTTAATAAACAAATAAACAAAGTTTCCTAAAAAGATCAAAGAAGAGGATGTATATAAACTGCCTAATCTACCAACTAGTACATGCGAGGCTCTAATAAATGGTAGATATTATTTTTATTCTATTCTAAGTTCCAATGATGTCATTTAGACATAGTTTCTCTTTGGGTTAGATGTATCAATTTTAGCTAAAAGTGATATTTAAAAAATCTAGCTGGCTACCAAATGAGAATTAGTTGTGTTTTATAATCATGGATTGGTTCAAAGAAATATAATGTTTTCTCCCCTGCCCCCCATCCTATGCAGTTAATAATTTGTTGCCAAATCCCAGGAAAGCAAACTCTGGTTCAGGCATGAGTTTCATTGAGTTTTATTTCAGTCCATGAATTACAGTTAGTGTAAAATTTGGGCCTGGATTTGCTTAGTTATAACACAATTGCAATAGAAGACGTCTTGAGTTGATTTTGCCATATCCTGTATTGTTATGTAAAATACTAACTTTAATCAAGAATTGCCTCAATACAATATCCTTATTTGTCTTGCATGAAGTTTCTCCTCTTTGTAAGTTTTTTTGTATGTTTCAAATTAATGTGGGAAGGGTAGGCAGGAAATATAAATTCAAGTGACACATGTTAATCATGAAAGAACTATATGACCAAGCATAAAAACAGAGCACATTTTAATTTTGCCAACATCTGATAAAAGGGATTGTATAATTAAATAAGAACGAATGTCTGTTCTGGAACTGGAACTTGAATGTATCAGAGACCCTTTTCCTTTTTTCACTAGATGCTAAGAATCTAGGCGTGCAAAAAATGTCCAAAGTGGCCAAATCCCACAGAACTTGAATCCAACACAACAATGCAGAGAAGTCAAGAACATGCAATAAATAGTCTTTGGGCTTTTACAAAGTGCTAAACTCAGTGTTACATTTATGTCCAAATCCTCTACCTCTTGCTTTGTAATTTTTCTTGGCTCCTTTCAGAGGCAAGAACTGCAAGCAGTCAGGGGAAGTTGGGATAGAAACATTGTCTCTCTTTCCTTTTCCCTTCACATATGTGTGCCTTTGTACCTTCTCTCGCCTTTATATTATCCATGCCTTTTGGAAAAACCTTAATGACCAGTCCAGTTGGTTTCTTTTGTCCCACTTCTGTAACTATTGGCCCATGTCCTGGAGTCTGTGTGACAGATTATCTCAAAGTCAAAGGGAACTCGGTGTCCAAGTGTCAGCAGTAGGGGAACTTGCTGGCGTAACTTGGGATCTGTGGATTTGGGGGAACCATCGGTCTGTGGATGAGTGCGGAGGTGAGCCAGGGCAGGAAGCAGGGTAAGCTCAGAGCTACCCAGGAAAGAGAAAGAATCTATGTTTAAAAAATGGTATTTCTGGGGAACCTGAGAGCAGATTGTAGTTCGGGGCAAGCCAGAACCACCCTCTGCCCACCTGCTGAGGGTATCACAGAAAAGAAAAGTTGGCCTGGAGCCAAAGAATATTGCCTGCAGCCCAAATGCTCCAATTGAGGGGTCAGACAGAGAGGGGAAAGCGGGTTGCCCAAACCTGGTGGTCAGACTAGGTTTCTCAGCTGCCTGTCTCCCCTCTGGTGGGTGGGGCCCCCACAAAGTACAAGCCATACTTTGGTGCTGGTTGTAGACACACTGTTTCCTCATAACTACTGTCATTCAAACAGGATCTAGTTTCCTAGCATGAGCAGGTCATTCCCACAGAGCATACACACTCTGCAGTGAGCTCGGCTAGGCAACTCCTGGGAGGAACTGGATGGGTTTCTCAATCTGAGATAAGGACAGAGATGGAGAGGAGCTGACTTTGCCTTCTGTTTATGCAGGTTTTGAATGCTCCCTGCAACGTAAACAAAGTTCAAGTGGGATTACCCAATTACCCAGTGGAAATCTGGTCTGACTGTAGTTTGACTTGTCTGATGCATCTAAATATTTAATCTACCCTCATCATGCATCCTAGAGTCACCTGTGAGTGCTAACGACCAAGGCTCTGAAAGCAAACACTGCACTTGGAGTCAGAAGTGTTGCAAGTAGTACAATGGCTGTGACATTCTAGAAACGTCTGAGGACGCCAGAGGAAATAAGCCTAAAAACATGGAGCTGGCAGCCAGGAGGCCCGAGTTCTCCAATTTAGTCTGAACCTCTGGGCTTTTTCTGTCATGTAAGGACACGGGCAAAGCATCTCAGAGGACAAGTCATTTTTTCTAAGTTGGAACATCACAGGACCAACAGGGATGCAGCAAATTAGCCACATTGGTTGTGAAACCTAAGTTCACAGTTCCATTCGTTCTGTGATATTGTATTGATAAAACAGTTTCTTCAAAATAGAAAGTGAACTTACCATCACTGCATCTAACATCTGTGCCCCCCACATTTTATTCAAATTATTCCAGTGATTAAAATGTTTGGCCTATTAGGAGTTCTCTACAGACATTAGAATCACCCCCTTGGGTGCTTTTAGAAGGCTATGGGGGTGTTTTTTAGATGTCACTGTGATTGGGGGTGAGGTGCTAGTGATATTTGATGGGCACACCTTGCTCAGTGCAAGGCTTTTGTCACACAAGGCTAGTGGCTTCCGCATTGAATAGCGCGGTGCTAGTGAAATAGCTTTTCGGGGCTCTTTCTGCTTCTACCCAGCTCAGCCATCCGAACGCTCCCATCCACGACTTCTCATCCCACACAGTGATGCCCATCTAGAAGAAGCCCTCATGTGACCTGATAGTGGGTGGGGTACAGGGGCACTGTGGTGGCCTTTGCTGGCCCCTCCCCCTCCCTGTGCTAAAGTCAAGGCATCAAAAATACGGAGGGTTTGTTTGAAGTCTTGCTCACACAGTGCAGCGTGCTACTGTGCCAGCCCTGGAGAGGTGGACTGATGGTCAGAACAGAGCTCTGGATTTGGAGAAGTGGCCTAGTGCCAGGAATCGAAGGGCTCAGGGCTATAGAACTTTACACAGAATTTCACAAACTTACTATTTTTTAAAGTAATTTCTTATTTCTTTTCATCTTCATTTGCTCATTTAGCTCACTTATGGAATGCACATACAAAGGGACTCGGACCCAGGGATTGTCTAAGGCCCTTCCCTGTCCATGGTACTGCCCCCTGATTTGGAACAGGGTCCATCAGAGCCTCTAACCTGGTCCCTCAAAGGACTGCAACTCCTGGCCAGGTTTCCCCTGTTCTTGAGGTATTTGAAATATGTTTTCATAATGCCTAAGAGCTATGTTCAAGGATGTGTGTAGGGGGTGGTGTGGAGGGTGTGGGGGGCAGAGGATGTGGCATCTGGCTGGGCAGAGTGCTTTACTTATGTTGTCCTACTGAATCAGTAGAACTGCCATTTGAGGAACGTGCTATAGTTATCCTCATTTTCCACAAAAGGAAATGTAGGCAGAAGAGGTTAAATAACTTGCCCCAGGTTCTAGGAGCTGTCATCATCACATTCTTTAAGGTTGCCAGGCAGAATTTTCTTTCTTGGCATTAAGCTGTCTGCCCCTTCTTACTCATCCTTCATCCTTCATTTCCATGACATATTCCCCACCCCCCACCCCCGGCAAATGTGCTTCAGGCGAGGAGCCCCTCATTATAAAACAAGTTGAGGACTTATAATCCACCATATGTGACCCTCAGACTTCTAAACTGGTTTTCCATTTGATGGCTCAGATTCCTTTTTTAAAAAGCTCAATCTGGGAATGTGTGACATTCAACTTTTGTCATGCCATTATTCAGCCAATCAGGAATCCCATTTGCCTGTCATCTCTTGGGGGTTCCAGACCCAGGAGCAGCTGGTGCTGTTGCTACAAGCCTTAGGGTTTTATAGGAAGAAAAGCTGCTTCCTAAGACCAGAAGGGGGCTGTCTGGCCACTCAGTCAGGGCCTTGTAGATGGGTAGAGCTTTGCCAGGATCCCTCCTCCCCAGGTCTGTTCCTCAGCTTTGCAGATCAAGGGTAACCTTGGACCCAGGGTGGGCAGAACAGGCTGGGAGAGGGTGTGGGGGAAACTGACTCATGACAACCAATCTTAGAAAAGACTAATGTATAAATCACGATACCTGTTCATTACTGGGCTAGAAGAAAAATTTCTTCCAAGAGGACACAGATATTTATGTTTGCAGGGGTTGTGTGTGTGGGTTTTTGGTTTTTTTTAAATTTTTATTTCCACAGAAGGCCTTGTGTGAGAAGCCAGGCTTTTATCGGAAGGTTGTTTAACACACTTGGAATCAGAAGTAGGACAGTTAGATTATTGTCGAAGAATTTCAGTATTTGTAATTGAAGCAGAGGTGATGCAAAAGAGATTTAGTGAAAATTTAGTCAGCTTCTCTTCTAGGCCATGCCCCTCAGCACTTTGCCCCTTCCTCAAAGGTGACCCATATTCCCGATTTCTTCCACAAGTTAGATCGTCTGAGGCCTGTATTTCCTGAATAGGGATGTACCTGCTGCACAGACCAGGTAACTTGTGTCTTCTGGGCGGTCTCCCTTCCTGGACCTGTTTTTTTCTTTGGCCCATTAGAGGATGGGAAGTGGGAGGCGGTAGAAATGATAGAGGCCCACTTTGGGGGAGGAGCACCCAGGGTTTGTCGAGTAAGAAGACCTGCCCTCTTGGACGGTGGGTGTGTGGGGGGAGGGTGAGCTGGGAGCTCCCCAGTGACAGCTCAGAGGAGTGTTCCCAGGCCCCTGGTGGGGAGAGGATGGGCTCTCACTGCTCCCACGCATCTGGGGAACAGGACAGGAAAGGGAACCACAGAGCTGGAGAGACAAAGGAGGGCTCTCTGCTCCACTGCCTTAAAGCGGGCAGCCACTCTGGTCCAGGAGAACACCGGACAGAGACAGGGCAGGACCAGAAACGTTGTGAGAGATTGTCCGGCCCTGGAGCAGCCGTGCCATCCGCGCAGTCAGTCATATCTTGTGGTGCAGCCAAATAAGGTGCCTTCCAGCTCCAGCGCCGGATCTCAGAGACAGCGCCGGAGAAGGTCTGCAGCGAGAAGGAACAATTAGCCAATTCATTATGTTGACATTTCTAGCCACAAGATAAGGTCTTTCCCCTTAATTAGGGCTGTGACAGATAAAAATATATTCCCAGCCAACTCCTGTTATCCACACGGGCAGACCTATTATCCTGACTTGGTCTGGCCCTGTCCTTATTTGAGGGCTGGCCTTGTGTGCGGGCACTTGGCAGATTTGTAAAGGGTTTGGAAGGAATAAACACAGTGCCTGTTCCTGCCCTTCATCTAGAAGAGAAGACTCATTCATCCACATGGTCCATGCCAGCAAACTTTGGTGGTTCAAGAGCAGGAAAATAAAACTAATGGGGGGGTGGGTATCTAGAAACCAGTTCATGTGAGGAAAAGGAAGCGAATGAGGGATTTAGGTGCCAGTTCAAGTGAGGAACCAGGAGTATTTAGTGTGGAAGAGGGGGGACTCAAAGAAGCCATGAACACCATGTCAGCTGTTTGAGAGGCTGTTTGGGACTTAATGTATGGTGGGTAAAAGCCGAGTGGCCTGAGTTCAAATTCTGCTGAAGTCACTTACCACCTCTGTTTCACCTCTCTGTGCTTCTCTTTCTCCACTTCAGAAAGTGAGGACAGTATGGTACCCGTGGCTGATGCAAGAACTGGGCAGGTTGATACACAGTAAACACTTAACAGTGGCTGACGGGGGAAGCACTTCATAAGCATTTTTTGCTGGGCTTAAGAAAGCAGGGAGTGGATAATGGGTTGTGCCAGGTAACCAAAGCAGAATCCGTGATGGAAAATCGACCTCAATATACAGATTACCTTTTTTTAAACTGGAGTTACCCAACAAGTGGACCTTGAAAAACAAAGAGCAAAGAACACCCTAGAGTTTGAATGGGACCCAGACCTCTTTGAGTTCTGTTTATCTATCTAGTCATCTTCTTGACATTTCCACTGGGGTATCCCCCAGACGTCTTCTATTTAACATGTCCAGAATTCATCTTTGGATCCTGCATTTTCCTGCTTCCCCTTCAGCCCTTCTCCATTTCAACACCAGCGGTGGCAAATACCAGCTACCTGGCCTCTCAAGATAGAAACTGGACACTTTTCATTGATGACCTCTGTCTGTCCTGGTCCTTATGTTTAATCAGTCAACCACAGATGTCCATTCTACCTCTTCAGTATTTTTTGATTCCATCTACTTTTCTCCATAGCCACTGTCTAGTGACTAGTTTCTAGTTCAAAGAATCATCATCTTTCCCCCGCAGTAACTTTCCAACTGGCCTTCCTGTTTTACCTTTGTCCCAGGGCCAGAAAGCCTGCAGGCAGCTTGGGGTAGCAAAAAATACACTGCCCATAGAAGAAGATGCAGCTGGGGCCAGGCCTTTATGAGCAGACCGAGGCTGGATTTCATCCCTCGTTTGCTCCCTTGGCTGGTGTCCTTGTGCCTCAACACCTGCTCTACCATGTGCACCGGCCCTGCTTTCCAGTTCATTCTTCCAATGGTCACAGTGATTTTATTAAAATGTAAATGGGATCACAAGAAACTTCTTTCCAATATCACCCCCACCCCCCGTCATTCATGGCTTCCTGTTTCCCTTGAGCTTTAAATCAAATCTGGGTTCCATCTACAATGATGTATCACTAAACATCGTATTAATATGTTTAATTGGTATTAATAGCCATGAATCAGATAAGAGATTTTACTGTAAAAACTAGCTCTGGGGTGGATCAGGAACTGTTAGCTAGAAGAGAGAACTGAGAGGCACTGTACTTAGTACAGAGGCCATTGACTGAACCCTTGAGGACTGGAGCCAGCCTGCAGACAGGACTCATGGCATTTAATATGATATTTAGCCGAGCCTCATTAAAATCAAGATGTCACCTAAAATATGGACTCTTGGCTTCTCCTCAAAGTTTGGAAGATGCAGAGACATTGGGTCCTCCTCCTCCCAGGGTGATAGTTAGCTAATGTGGAGCACTCCAGCACCCCACTGCTCTGTGTTATACTCATTTGTGACCCCTGCCAGGTCTGGGTGGATATTTGCATTTGGAACCCCTGAGTTCTTCAGCCCCTGCATTTGGCAGGGAGGAAGCTGAGGCTAGGAAGGTGGCCCTTCAGTCTCAGGGTCTTGTACTGGGGCTTGAACTGTCTCATGGCTTCTGCTGTCTCTACTGAATCACAGCTGCCTCTCAGTTGAAGACTGAAAGGAAATCCACTCTGCAACTGCTTAGTTATTCTTTCTGTAGTGATTGCTAGCCAGTGTGTCCTTTAGTTGTTTTGCTTATATCTGTAGCAACGTGAAAATTAGAACATACAGTCTGGAGGACCAGGGTGGTATTCTATATCACCTACAGTGCATGAGACTCAAATCAGAAAAGTGGAGAAATAGAGAGGATTGAAAAGGACGGGGAAAATAAAACCTGGAGAGCTTTTGAGAAGGGAACAGCCACTTCCTTGCGGTGCTGCAGAAAGCCGGCTGGGTTGCTACCTTGCCTGGGATGTGGAAATGGAGATGTAGACGCATTGAGTCAGTGGCAGGAAAAGGACCAGAAACCAAATCTTTGTTCCCAGTGCCCCATACCGTGCTGTCACACCCTGAAAATTACTGTGGACAGATGGATCCCTGCAGGAAGGGCAAGTTTGCAGATTACCTTGACAAACAATGGCTTTGACCAGTCAAGAGGAACTGGGATGAATCATAACCCCAGAGCCTTGAGTCCAGTAGTGTTCTTGTGTTCTTCAGAGAAAGAGGCCACATCATGCATAGGGAAATTAGCCATGACAGCTATCAGATCCTCCGGGATACTGCCTCTTTTTGTCCCACAGTGAATCATTGCCATGAAGCTGTTCTGAGTCGTTAGCAACTCAAGACCTCATCCACATGGCAACTTTGGGCTTTTTTTTCCTAAGCTATAAAGAGGCAGGCTGTGTATGAGGAGGAAAATGGAGTGACAAGACCTATCCCTAAAGGCAAGCCATGTGGATAGCGTGGTGTGACATGCTTTTACCTTCCGGGCTTTGTGTCTCTTGTATTATTCTCTTTTTTGTTTCCCACTAGAGTCTAAAAATGTTTAATGGTACTTAATTATACTTCTTTTATCTGTATTCAAGTGTATCTGGGAACTTGTGCATACATTACCACTCTCTTTTGATTAAGCCAAGGCAATTAGAATATTTTATCAGTAGGAGAAATATTTTCCTCTAGACATAGATGGAGAAATCAAATCCTCTCTTTCAAATCTCTGAGCCACTGCTCAAGAATGGAAATCAGATTTACGATTTCATAGTCCTCTACTTTCGATGGCAGACTAATGGACATAGTGATTTATGCAAACGAAATGTGCTCATTGAAGAAGAGGCTCCTATTGTTGATTCCATTTCTTAAATTCCTGGGGCTTTTATCTGTTTCTCCCCTAAAGAAAATACTTTAAGAGTGAGCATTGGATCAATAGGTAAACCAGGGGAGGCTGGTGGGGGAGAGGGGTGAAACAGGTGATAGATATTAAGAGTACATGTACCCTGATGAGCACTGGGTGATTCGTAGAATTGCTGAATCACTGTATTGTACACCAGAAACTAATGTATCACTGTATGTTAACATACTGGAATTAAAATAAAAAATAATACCACCCCCTTCCACTCCCTTCTCTTAGACAAAAGGAATTTTTAAAATTCAGACTAAATTATTTCCACTAAGGATTTATTTCCATTAGTTGGTTCGATCGAGAAGAGTAAAAAGCACTTCTCCTTCTATGAAGAATTCTCTACCACCAGGTCCTTTCTGCTTAAGAAAAGTTCCTTCGTTACAATACCTCTTCAGTTCAGACATTTACTTTCTTCATTTGAATTGTAAATCTGTTGCTGTTCTCATCTTTGTCTAAACTGGTCTTTCTAAACGTGAGGAATTTTCCCGTTCCTGGGGTTCAGGCAGAAGTAGAGATTAGGATCAGATTAAAAGTGCAGTTGTGGGGGGGGGAGCGTAGAAGGAGGTAATGGGAGTAGGGCGTGAAGGGGGGATTGTCACGGGAGAAAGAAGTAGGGCTGTTGGAATGGAGTGGCCCAAAGAGACCCTGCTAGAAAGGGCCACCATCCTAAAAACCCAGCTGCACGAGGCTGGGCAGTTATCAGCTCGCAGAGAGCCTGCTGTCCAAGCAGCTTGGGGGCAACTGCTGTGTGCAGTGTAAATACGGAGTTGTGGAGAACACAGCAACCCACACTGAGACAATAATGAAATGGATGGCGATTCCCCAGTGGATGGAAATTTACTTTTTGCCATGTTCCAAAACACTGGCTCCAGTCGGGTGAGTGCCGTGTTTTTTT
Organism: Mustela putorius furo; assembly: GCF_011764305.1. Classification (NCBI taxonomy): domain Eukaryota; kingdom Metazoa; phylum Chordata; class Mammalia; order Carnivora; family Mustelidae; genus Mustela; species Mustela putorius. Next base: position 11,095,842 of record NW_025421481.1, on the reverse strand, counting down.
TTTTGTACTATCCGGCACTCATGGTTCCTGGAAACTCTAGCGGGAGCCTCTGACTTTTGGTGCAGGCTCTAAAGCAGCATCACCCTACCTCTAGGTCGCTGTCAGGGCACGCCCTGGGTCTCATTTTCAGTGTCTCAGCATACTTTCCAATGCTTCCAGTAATTGATTGTGCAAAACACAAAACCAAAAGCAGATGGGACATATGTAGATAAGCTGTCTTGTTTTTCATCTCTATAATTTCCTAGGTTTGATAGCACTTCAATTTTCTAACCATAAAAGCTGTTTCTTTGCTTTTTGGAACACACACACACACACAAGCACGTAAGGACACTAAAAGAATATTACATGCGGTTTTCTGTTGTTGTTGTTTTGTTTTTTTCTTCTTTCTTTTTTAAAGAGTACCTTGCTGCCAGAGAAAGAAATTCAGAAAAATTACTTGGAGTGTATTTGCCAGAGCTCCGATTACCTACGCAACTATTGTGTCACCACTGAAGGATACTTTCGAATGTCGTATCATAGCTGAAGTTAAAAATCTAGCCTCTGCAGAGTGGTGTTCCTAGAGGTGCTCACTCTGGGAAGTCACAGTCTTCATTTACCAAAATCGTAGATGTTGGTTGTCGTGTCTGCATCTCCTGCATTGCGCGGTGGGGGAAGGGGGGGGAGTGGTTACTGTTCTATCCAAGAAGTGTGACTGGGCGGCAGGAGGCGAAAGCTGCATTAAGATGGATGGCACCTGTCGCCAGGTCCACCTTACAGGAGGTGTTCCTTTGGACCCACTTATCTTTGCAGTCAGATAAACATTACCAGGGCCTTGTTTTAAATTAATCATGTATTACGTATTAAATAAATTTTTATTGTTGATGTTATATTATTTATTAAAATGCAGCTTTCCCTGAAACTCACTCTTCTTGGCCAGCCGTCTCCAGGTTGGCTCTGGGCTCCACCGTTTAATAGATGTCTTTGGGTATCTGGGAACCTCAGAACCAGCACAAAATTACTGCCCGGTAATCTTTCTTTCTCAAGGGATTTGTCGTCACTCATCTACTCAGACAAAGACAGCAAAGCACAGAGACTCATCGGAAGAGCAGACTCTGGGGCCAGACAGACCAGGGTTTGAAACCAGGCTGTGCCTTCTTATGAGTGACTAGGAGCAAGTTCTTTAGCTTCTTCTAAGAAAAACACCCTTGTTACAGAAAGAGGAGCATGATCACACCTATCCCATGACGATGGCTGTAAGAGCAAAAGTGTTTGCCTTAACCTTCCCTTCTCCTTGTTTTAAAATGATCCAGGGAGGGAACACGCTGGTACGCTGGTACCAGAACTCTCTGCACCCGCCCAGGGCTGTGTTTGAAAGCACTGATAAGCTTAGAGCTGGGCATTTGTCACTTTAGTCCTAGCAGGGAGTGAAATGACTTATCTCGCTTCTTTTCTCTGTCATCCAGCCAGTAGCTAGGAGGGAACATGTGGGGGCTTCCCCAGGCGAGGATGAGGAACCGCGCAGAAGGCCAAGAGAACCTCCTTGGTGCGGCCTTTTCCCAACCCCTTTCTGGAAGGGAAAGAGCCACTACCGCAAGGAGGAGCGGCTCTGCCCACCTCTCAGACCCTTTGCTGCCTGGGACCCCGGCCACGCCGGAGAGCAGGCAGGGCAGCAACCTGTCCTGTCCCCTCTCTTCCTGCCCCTCCAGCCCGCCTAATGCGGTTGTTTTTTCCAGCAATAAAAGTAGAGCTCCTCCGCGACGAACATGTAGTGAGGCAAATACATCCCCAGAGTCTGACACGTATTTATGGAGCTCTGTGTTTTTATGTTCTGTTCTGCCTACAGAACGCAGACATGGAGGGGCTTGGTTGTCTTCGGGAAAATCTGAAAGCCAGGAGCTTACTCACAGGCTTCACACCTGCCTCTGCGAGGAACTTCTGAAGCCGGAGATACTCTTCGTAACTGAGGTCCATCTGTTGCACAGCTTTTTAATTCCCATATTTTCCCTTCTCAAGCCAAGACAGAGAGAGCAGCCAATTTTGTGGAAAGATCTCTTTAATATGAAACGAGTAAAACTACCAATGCTAAATAAAATAGACCACTGTGAAACTTGGGTTCCACCCCACAGGGAAGAGGCCGTGCGATTACTGCGTTATATAACCAGACCGGCCCTACCAGCTGGCACGGCTCTCTTTGTTGTTCCAAGGGAGGGGGCCGCCAAGGCTGGGGCCAGAGCACATGATGCTATTTTAAAGTACTGCAGCCTCTGGAGTTTTCCCTCACAGACATGTGCGGCATCCGAGTTTTCCTTTGATTTATGGTTGCTTTCAATGTTTAACACTTTTTTTACATTTTCAAAGCTACCTCCTCTGCCTCTAGCACCCAGGGGTGCGCTTCTGTTCCTTTGAAAGACACTTTTCAAAAGAGAAGTTTTCAAATTATGCAAAAAGGAGGTTTTGCAGTGCGGAGCCTTCGAGTGATTTTAAGTGGATGAGGGATGAGGATGTAAAGGCAGGAGCCACCCCGGGGCCTTTCTTCTCGGCTGCTTGTGGTGATGCAGCAGAGAGGGGCTCGCTGGAGGGACAAGGATTTCCAAAGTGGCGGTACATTCCCTTAGCAGATGTCCTTGGGCCAGCCTGTCCTCCAGCCTCAGAGGACTCCCCATCAGGTCTGGTTGACAAGCGAGCATTTAGGTCAAGCCATGTGAGACTACCATTTCTTAGGTCAGAAATTGGCGGTTTGTCAGATGAGAACGATACACAGTGACCACGGCCGCAGTGGGGCCAATGGGCAGCGCTCTGGGAAAGTCTAGGGAAGAGGACTCAGCACAGTGTTGTGGGGTCAGGGTATAAGAAGAGGACAGCATAGCTGAGTGGTGTTGTTCCATTGTTGTTGTTTTTTTAAACAAGTCACTTTATTGAGGTATGATTGGCATGCAGTAAACCGCACATATTCTTAGTGTAAATTTGATAAGTTTTGACACATGTATATATACCCATAAAACCATCACTGCAATCAAATAATGAACATATCTATCATCCCCCCAAATTTCCTCATTCCCCTTGGTAATCCCTTCTTCCTGTCCACCCCATCCCCAGGCAAACATGCTTTCTGTTACTAGCTTCATTTTGTAGAATGTTATATAAATGGCCTTATATACTACCTTTTCCCCCTCATTCATGTTGAAGTATATATATCAATATTTCATCTCTTTTTATTACAGAATATTTCATCATACGGATATACCAGAGTTTTTTTTAATTCGCCTTTTTAAAAATTCTTTTTTTAAGATTTTATTTATTTCAGAGAGAGAAAGAAGATGAGAGAGAGAGCATGAGAGGGAGGGAGGGTCAGAGGAAGAAACAGACTCCCTGCTGAGCAGGGAGCCTGATGTGAGACTCGATCCTGAGACTCCAGGATCATGAACTGAACTGAAGGCAGTTGCTTAACCAACTGAGCCACCCAGGTGCCCCTCATTCACCTGTTGATAGACACTTGTATTGTCAGTTCTTACAAATAAGACTGCTATGAACATGCATGTACAAGACTTTGTATGGACATAGGTTTTCTTTTCTTTTTGGTATGCACCTACGAGTGGAATGGCCGTATTGTGTGTATGTTTAACTTTTTTTTTTTAAGATTTTTATTTATTTATTTATTTGACAGACAGAGATCACAAGTAGGCAGAGAGGCAGGCAGAGAGAGAGAGGGGAAGGGAAGCAGGCACCCTGCTGAGCAGGACCCTGGGATCATGACCTGAACCAAAGGCAGCAGCTTTAACCCACTGAGCCACCCAGGCGCCCCTATGTTTAGATTTTTAAGAGACTGCTGTACTGTTTTCAGAAGTGGTTGTCCCATTATATGTTCCCATCAGCCATACCCGAGAGTTTTAATTTAATTTCTTCTACATCCTTGCCATCATTGTGTATGTCTTCTTAATTTTTCTCATTTCAATAAGTATATAGTGGTATCTCACTGTGGTTTTCATTTGCATATCTCTAATGACTAATGATGCCGGACATCTTTTCATGTATTTATTTGCCATCTATATATCTTCCTAGCTGAAGTGTCTGTTCAAATCTTTGGCATTTTTAAATTGGGTTATTTTCTTTTTTTTTTTTTTTAAGATTTTATTTATTTATCAGAGAGAGAGAGGGGGAGAGAGCGAGCACAGGCAGACAGAATGGCAGGCAGAGGCAGAGGGAGAAGCAGGCTCCCTGCTGAGCAAGGAGCCCCATGTGGGACTCGATCCCAGGACGCTGGGATCATGACCTGAGCTGAAGGCAGCTGCTTAACCAACTGAGCCACCCAGGCGTCCCAAATTGGGTTGTTTTCTTATTAAGCTCAGAGAATTCTTTGTGTGTCCTTTCTAAGGTATATGACTTGTAAGTATTTTCTTCCAGTCTGTAGTTTGTCTTTTCATTCTCTTAGTAGTGTCTTCTGAAGAGGAGAACTTTTACATGTTGATGACATCTTGTTCTTCTATGGATCATGCTTTTGGTGTCACTTTTAAGAAATCTTTACTTAAGCTAAAGTTGCACATGTTTTCCACCTAATGTTTCCTTCAGGAAGTTATGTAGTTATGGGTTTTTCATTTGGGACTCCTGAAGTTTATATACGGCATGAAGTGTAGATTGAAGTTCTCTCCTTGTCATCTAGATAGCCAACTGTTTCCGCATCCTTTGTGGAAAAGACTCTCCTATCTCTGCACGATGTCCTATGCGCCTTTGTCAAAAATTCATACAGGTGTAGATCTCTTTCTCGACTTCAGGCTATTGCATTGATCTAGTTCTCTATTTTTTTCATGAATATCACACTGTTTTCATTTCTTAGGAATGAGTCTTGAAATCAAGAAGTATAATTCTCCAACTTTGTTCTTTTTTGCAATTATTTGGCTCTTCTGGTTCTCCTTATAAGGAGATCCTTCACGTCTCCTTACAAGTTTTAGAAATAACTTGTCCATTCCTATTTAAAAATATTCTGGGATTTGAATTGAGAGTGATTTCGACTGAGAGTTGCTGGGCTTTCATGGGGCTGTGTCCATGGGAGGAAGGTATTCAAACATCATTTTTATATCTGAACAACTGGAATTTTGAGACCAGTACAGCATTTAAAAAATTTTCCACAGCCTCACTTCCAAGTTTATTGAAAACCCACCTGTGCAAAATGGTGTTATTCCATGCCAATGGATACAAAGAAAAATAAAATGTTCTAATTCTGGCCCTTATTTCTTATAAATTCACCCTTTTAAAAAATCTCCTCCCAGAGACAGAGAATAAGATGATTATCTTGGGTAGTTTTTCACCTCTGTGAAAAGATCACAGATAATTGGGAGAATCTGTGCTTTCTTCAGCGAGAAGGGTCCCTTTTGCTCTTCTTTTCCCCGGTGGCTACAGGCTCATTCACCAAGCAGTAGACTGTTGTAGCCTGTGGCTTGGTGCAGGAGTTGCAAACCAGACACATGTAGGGCCTGAGAGATCCCGGACAAAGGAGAGCAGCCCAGCCACTGGGCTTTCAAGTGCATTGCGGGAGAGAGTGGATGTTGGGGACTAACCAGCATGAGGATGACTCTGGTGAGCTGACAGGCAAAGCCACAAATCTGGAATTTTGTGAAAGCTCCCAATTTTCAAATGGAGTCGCTGTAGTTTTTTGAACAGCATAGGCCAAATGAAACATATCTGTGGGCCAGATTAAGTCCACTGGCTACCAGTGTGCAGTATGCGATGGATGGGTTCTTTTATTTGCTTTCAGGGTTGGCTCTTTCATCAGCTCCCCAAAGGATTCATTAACAATTGCTTATAGAGTACTCATAATGTGCCAGGAAGTGCTCAGTACCCAGGAAATCGATCAGTAGTAGGAGGGACCCTTTCGATCTCTGTGCTGGCGGGGCTCCTACTCCAGTGTGGGGCTTAAGGGGATATAGAGACATTCCCGTGCCACCTCCCGGGCCATTCTCTCCTGAATCTGCCCCTCCCCTGTATTCTGTCACTCTTTTCAGGCCTCCTGGAAGGCCATGGTTGATGGTAATTGGAGGAGTCCCGGAAGGCTTCTCTGAGGAGGTAACAATGTGAGTTACTTATTGAAGGTAGAGTGGAAATTGGCCAGCTGAATGTACACTAGAACAACGTGCATCAGATTTCTGGTCGCTGCCCATTTGTGGGACATGAAGTCAATTTAATGATTGAACTCGGAATTAAAATAAAATAGCATATCATATAGTAAAGGTCAGTATTTTATGCTTTGTGAAACTTCTCTTTCGGTTTTAACACACACATATATGCATGTGCTTCTAATACATGTATTTTTGGTCAAAAGCCAGAAAAGCATAGTCTGGAAACATTTCCATTTTTTGAGAATCACAAGGAGATTAAAAGAGTCTTTATTAAGGATGACCCCATGTTATTTCTGAGATCCTTTCATGAATTGTTAACTTCAGCTGTGACGTGCAGCTCTGAGTAGGCACAGAATACCCACTGGGCTAGGCATCGATGCCAGGTGATGGGGAGAATGAGCAAGTGACTTTCATTCCTCCGATTTTATTTCCTGCCTTGTTTTCCTGGTCAAATAAATGAATTCGTCTAGATTGGTAGTGTTCACACCCCAAGTTCCACAGAGGTGCTCTTGGCACACTGCAGACCCTTTCCGTGAATAGCTAAATTTGCTCCCTGCTGGATCATTAGCCCTGAGCAGTGCCCCTCAGCCTAGTAGGGCTCAATTCATATTTGCTGAATTAGCATAACTGTTTTCAGACTACCATCCCATTTTATGGAAAATTAGGCGTATTTGAATTAATTGATTAAAAGTATTATAGAAGTTTCACTATAGGCACAAAATCTGAAACCATGCAAATCCAAAGGAAATTAAAATTTTGTCAAGAGTTACAAAGTCCCAAAGCAAGATGGAACTCACTGTGGTACTCAGCTCTTGCTAACTGGCCGCACTCCCCGGCTTTGCCCGGCTACTCTGGCCTTATGTGAGGTGTTCAGAATGTGCCCCATACCTGAGTTGCAACTCCACCATACATTTTTTTAAAAATTTATTTATGTATTTATTTGAGAGAGAGATAGAACGAGAGAACATGAGAGGGGAGGTCAGAGGGAGAAGCAGACTCCCTGTGGAGCTGGGAGCCCGATGTGGGACCCGATCCCAGGACTCCAGGATCATGACCTGAGCCAAAAGCAGTCACCCAACCAACTGAGCCACCCAGGTGCCCCTGCCATATATCTTTTTAAACCCAAGGTCTTAAAAGACATTTGTTGGGAGATGTTAGTACCGTGCACTGTGTCCTTACTCTGAGTAAGACACAGTTTCTGTCTGACTAAAAATCACGCTTCACCCATGCCAGGTGCTTTCCACAGACCATGTGTGTGCTTGCAGGTTAATAGCTTTCAAGGTCCCTATAGTCTCTGAGGTTCAGGGTCCTGCATCTCTGTCTTTAGATTGTGCCGTCAGGTCATCAGTGTGGAAGTGGTCTGTCTGACCAATGCTAGTTCTGTGAGACTGTCATCTTCCTTCTCCCTGATTCCAGACGGATGTGTTTGTCTGTCTGTCTGTCTACGCGTGTGTTGTGCATGTGCTAGGTTCCCACTGCGTTTGTAGGCCATTAAGGCATCTGCACTTTTCCTCCTGAGCTGCATTTAAGACAAGCCGAAAACGTTCTGTGCCGTCATGCTTGATTTTCTAAGCTTGATAGGATGACCCATTTATCCCAACACAAATTAAATCTTGTTAGTATCATTCCATCGATCTATCCGAATTATTTTAATTCTTGATTATGTCAATCACCACGTTCATCGTCCCTCCCAATTGTGGGAAGAAGGCAACTTAAAAATCATGCCTTCTATCCCTCTCCCCCAGTTGCTGGTAAGAGGACTAGAAGTTTCACTTTTGAAATTATTATGGTGTCATAACTTTGAAAGATTTTGCTAGGCAAAATCATTGTCTTCTTTTACTTCTTTGGGCTTATCGCTCCGCTGTTCAGCCTGGTGGAGCTCCGTTGCTTCGTGCGGGTGCCTGGAGTCACCTGTCTGTAAGCACTCATTAGTGATTGTATCCTTCCTCTGGGCAGGTTTAGTACTGATAAGGAGAGCGTATCTATCAGAGTTGTTATTTTATAACTTATATGCAGTCAAAACTTTTTTAAAGTAACTCTCTTTCACTCTTTAATGACCAGGAACCAGTGACAAAGATAATGTCAAAGGACCCTGGGGGTACCTTGTTTCCTTCCGTTTGGGTATCAGTTTAAATATCGATGTTTTGATCTTGAAGACTAAAATAGAGTTACAGATGTTTTTAAACAATTTTGAAACGTCTGAAGAACAGTCATCCGTGGGAAATAATGTCATTAAAGAGTTCATTTTACCTATTTAGAAAAGGGGAATACCCAAAATTTATATTTGTATAATAGAACTTCCATATAAAGAAATCTTTAATGTCATTTGCTTGTTGCCTGTTGAAAAGCAGTGTCGTCATTAGTGTTGAGAATTTGCAATTAGTCACTTATGCACGCTGGGTAATATACAAGGCACTGTGGAATTTTGTCTCTCAACAACTGCACTCTGTTTTTAATTTCAAAAGGGTAGTTTTGAAGCACGTTTCAATAAACCAAGTAATTTTTGCCACCTGCCAATAAGTTTGTGACTTAGAAATACTAGAAACAGGGCTGCATTATGACTTGCCTGGGCTGGAGGCACTCTTGCCTTTGTGGCCCCTTCCTCCATAAAAAAATATTAAAAATGACATTTTAGGACTCTATTGGTATAAAGATGAATATATTAATATTATATATTCAAACATTTTCTTTGACTGAAGTTCATTTTTTTCTTCTCATTTTGAAAGAAATTAAAACATTTTCATGGGCTTCAAAAAGTTATGTGGGCTCTCATCCCTGTCCTCACTGTGCTTAATGGATAAATAGACTCTGATTAGAAGTTATTTTTCTGGGACACCTGGGTGGCTCAGTTAGTTAAGCGGCTGCCTTCAGCTCAGGTCATGATTCCAGGGTCCTGGGATCGAGCCCCGCATCAGGCTCCCTGCTCAGCAGAGAGCCTGCTTCTCTCTCTCTCTCCCTCTGCCGGCTGCTCTGCTTACTTGTGCTCTCTATCGCTCTGTCAAATAAATAAAATCTTTTTAAAAAGTTATTTTTCCTTTTTAGTTTATTAATTGTTCTTTTGTGTTTAATGTCCATATATATATATATATTTTTTTTTTTAAGTGGGAAAAAACAACTTCTTTTCTGTAGAGCATCTCTTTTAAACTCAATAAGCAGCTGCATATTGGTGGGAGTAACCTGTATCAGCCCTGACATTTCTCAACAACTATTCTGAATTAAGGTATAGAAGACTTCAAGAAAGTGGTGAAACAGAAATGTAGGTCTTTTACATAACTGATTGAAACCGGCTACATGGTCCGAAGCTATCCGCATTTAACCATTTTGTAATTTCAAACAGAATATAATGATCAAGAAATACAACACTTACTGCTCCTTTAGCCCTCTTCCTTTCCTATAGTACTGTAAAGCCATGTTTCTCTGTTTTTACTATCTAGTGGTTTTAATGTTTAACAGTGGAAGATCAAGCGTTATTTCTCATTCATTCATATTTTAATAATTATTCTGCTATGTTTATAAAAATGATACATGTTCATTATAAAGAATCCAAGGAGTAAAGAAGAGAATAAATAAACAATCAAAAATCCTATCACTTAGGGGCGCCTGGGTGGCTCAGTGGGTTAAGCCGCTGCCTTCGGCTCAGGTCATGATCTCAGGATCCTGGGATCGAGTCCCGCATCAGGCTCTCTGCTCGGCAGGGAGCCTGCTTCCCTCTCTCTCTCTGCCTGCCTCTCTGCCTACTTGTGATTTCTCTCTGTCAAATAAATAAATAAAATCTTTAAAAAAAAAATCCTACCACTTAGAAATAAGCCTCAACAACATGTGAATGTCCCCATTTGACATCTCTTTAAGCATGTTTGTAAATGGGAAGATGGACGGATGGATGGATGGATGGAAGAAAGAAAGAAAGAAAGAGAAAAAGAAAAAGAAAAAAAGGAAATGCTTTTACAAAAGTAGGATAACATGATACATACTGGTTTTTAAATTTAAAGACCATTACATTTAATTTTATTTGAATTAAAGGAAAAGAAACTAAGTGAAAAGAAATTAAACTTTGAATAAACAATTTTTTTTCACAGTAAGAAATGTACTTTTTTTCCTTCTGTGGTTAAGAGATGATGAAGAACTTGATGTTTTGTTTTTGTTTTTTTCTTCTCCCCAGTTAGGTTTCTCAGTAGACATTAGTGCTGTTCACACAGGTCTCTCCCCATCCTGGGATACAGGAGTATCCCACATTCCCTTCTAGTTAGGTATGACGTTGTGACTTGCTCTAGCCACAAAACGTGAACGGAAGTGAGCAGAAGGTCACTTAGGGATTGATGTATTTAATTGCCAGATCTATTATTCTTATCCTTTCTTTCCATCTTGATAAACACGGGTTCTCATGTGATTGTGGAGAAGTGTAATATCAGTGCAGCCTAGAATGCAGAACTAGCTCATGGGTGTGCTAAAGAGCCATGTGGACCTGCAGTGGTGGGCTTGTGAGAGAGAAATGAAATCTGTTCTGTTAAGTTACTGAGATTTAGGGCTTCTTTCCTACCATAGATAACAGTCTCTCCTGACTGCTGCCTCCCCATTTGAGAAAGTGTTAATTTCAGAACACCTGAGTGGCTCAGTTGGTTAAGTGTCTGCCTTCAGCTCGGGTCATGATCCCAGGGTCCTGAGATCAAGTCCCACATCGGATTCCTTGCTCCATGGGGAGCCTGCTTCTTCCTCTGCCTGCCACATCCCTGCTTGTGCTCTCTTTCTCTCTGACAATTGAATAAATAAAATCTTAAAAAAGAGAGAGTTAATTCCTCTCTGCTATGATAAATGAGATCATTGACACTCTCCCCGTCTTTCTTTCTTCCCTTCTGGATTTTGGTTAGTTACATTGCTATATCACAAATTCAAGATACAATATTTATATTCTATTCTATAATCTAGCTTTAATTTTGGTCACTTGTATTATTTTAATATAGTCAAGGTTAATACAGCATTGTATTCTCTTCAGTTACTTTTTTTTGTGGTTTTATTTATTTATATATTAACATTTTATTTATTCATTTGGCAGGGAGAGAGAGAGAGAGAGCACGCAGAAGTAGGCAGAGCGGCAGGCAGAGGCAGACAGAGAAACCTGCTTGTCTGGATCACAGAACCCTGGGATCATGACCTGAGCTGAAGGCAGATGCTTAACGACTGAGCCACTCAGGCATCCCTGTTCAGTTGTTTAAAATTAGTTTTATATTTAAATGAATTCAGTGCCCTGTACTAATCTTTTTACATGTCTTTCCTATTACTGATACCAAGAAATAAGTCAAGGGGCTCAGGGCAGACTATCTGACAGGGGAGCATTGTACCCCAGAGAAGAGAAATATTTTATCATTTGTATTGATTAGAATTTTGGGCACATGTTGATATGAAAAAGCAGATTTTTAGAGGTTTTATTATTGTTTTTAAATTATCTGTAAACCGTGCATCCTTTATTGCCTGCATCTAAAGCAAACATTGCCACCGACCCACTTTTGGTATGTCAGTGCTAGCGTCTTCATTTTATTCACTGCACTTACTAGATGGATTTTCAAGACTTTCAAGGCACCTGGATGGCTCAGTCTGTTAAGTGTCTGCCTTTGGCTCAAGACATATTTGCAGGGTCCTGGGATTGAGCCCCAGATCAGGCGCCACTCAGTGGGGATTCTGCTTCTCCCTCTCCCTCTCCCTCAGTGCTCTCCCTCTCTCTCAAATAAATAAATAAAATCTTAAAAAAAAAACAAAAAACGATTGTTCTGAGCCTTCTTTTAAAAGTCTTCATGGCAAGTTCTTGAGTTTTTATCACTAATTTCCTACCAATTACCTATATATTTGAAAACCATCTTGGCTAAGAATAGTATTCATAGACTTTACTTTATTCCCCTTAGAATTTTGGAGGAATTGCTTTATTATCTTTTGCATTTAAAGTACTGTTGAAAATTTAATGGACTTTCTCCTCCTTGTAGCAACTTGCTTTTTCTGCTTAAGGAATTATTTTATTAGAACCAGAAACTCAATTATTTAGCCAGAATATGTCTCACTATTGATTTACTCTCATTAGTTATTCCTGAAACACAGTATTCTCTTTCATTTTAGAGATTCTGTTTCTTATTCATTTTAGGGATATTTTCTTGTTTTAGATCTTTGAATTCTTTGGGCTGGGTTTTCTACTTTCGGGATGCCCATTAACCTTTCAATGGATTATATTTTTCTCTCCTCCACAGTCATCATTTTTCTCCAGTTACTTTAAATTCTGCCTTTTATCTCTGTTTACCTCAAGTCTTTCCTGAATATAGATAAATTGAATCATGTTAATTCTGTTCTTTGGTACTTCCAGTTTATGAATTTCATGATGATGCTGTTTTGGTCCTCAATTTATCGTTTTGGTATGACAAGCTGCTTTTAAAATCTCATTTTGTTATTTGATTATCTCATTGTTAAGCTCTTGTTTACTGTATTCATGTTCCTATTATACCCTTATTAAGTTGTTCTATGACAAAATGCTTTCTCTTATTTTGGCATCTGTGGATTTGTCAGGGTTCCCCCCCCCCATATAATGTTTTCCTTTTTAAATCACTTGTTACTCTGATATGTTACTCATTTGCTGTGGAGGCCGGGTTTAGCCTCAGCGGAAGCACAGCCATCACAGACCCCTGTGCCCAAGGGCTGAACTTTCCCCTACTTTACTTTAGTCCTAGGAAGCCCAACCCTACTTTAGTTCTACAGACCCCCACCCTACTTTAGTATCAGAAAGCCCCACCCTTCTTTGGTTCCAGAAACCCCCTCCTTGCTTTAGTAACAGGAACCCATAAATACCCCTGCCTTAGTTAAGCTCGGGATCCAAGTCCCTACTCCGCTGTGTCGGGTGTACTTGGGCCCAAGCTTAAGCTTGTCAAATAAACCCTCGTGTGATTGCATCGGTGCTTGGCTCCTTGGTAGTCTCTCGGATGCGAAAACTCGGGCACAACATTGCCATTCCATTTCATTCCATCTTGTACCTGATGGAGCAGCTGGATTCTGCCTTTGGTGCTCTGATACACTGGTGATTTCTCCTTGACCCCCTTCTGACCCCTCGGAGGACTGGCTGTTTCCTGTTCTTTAGCTTAAGGGCACATGTAGGCAGAAGAGTCAGGGCAGGGGACTGAGCTCAGTTGAATTGTTTGTTGTGATATGGAACACCTGTGCCCAGCAGTCTTTACCATATGAAATGTCTTGTCACTTCTGCTAGGGATGGTCAGTCCTGATTGTTCACATTTCTGATCTTTCCATACCTCAATGTAGGAGTTACCATCCTCACTCTACTAAAGTTAGAAGAGAAAAAATAACCAATTCATTCCCCTCCAGATTTGGGGATAGGAGAGTGAATCTTTCAGTTGTTTGTTGAATAATCAATACAGCTCAGGGAATCAGGAATTGGAAGGTGGCTCTGCCATCTTTTTTCATTGGCTTATTTTTATTACCCTTTGTTCATTTCCTTAAGTATTGGAGAGAGTGAAGACTGGAACTGGCCTCAGTTTGCCGTATTTACCCAGAAGCCGTCTTGGAATCTTTCTGACTCTTCAAATTAAACGTGGATGTGGCCCAGTTAAGTATAGAAAGCGAGTAGCTGCCTATGCTTCACCTTGACAGTATTTTATTATTATGGAGTCATGCCCTCTTTTTATTTTCTATTCAGTCCCAGATTATGCACTATAATTTCTTTGGTTTCTGAGTGCTAAGTAACTTAAAAGTGGGAGCATTTGGTAACACTCTAGCCATAGAATAGACAGCAGAGCTAAGTGAATTTATTATAATTGTAATGGATCATTGCTTTTAATTTGTTTATTTGTCTAACAACATTCATTTATGTAGTGAGTGCTGACTATGTGCTAGGTACCATTTTAGGTGCCCGGGATACCTCATTAAACAAAAACCAACATGGTTCTCCTGCCTGTGAGGAGCTTCCATTCTAGCAGAGACAGGATGAGTGTGTGGGGTAAGGACAGATCGCAACAACAGACAACAGTGCGTTGGTGAGCTACAGATCAGAAAGTACTATGTAGATATGGGGGATCACAGAGTGGAATGGGTGCTGTGATTCAGAACAGGCTGGTCAGTCCGTGGGGGAGGGAGTCAGCGGAAGAACATTCCAGAGAGAGGGACCAGCTGTGCAAGGTCCTACGGTTCCAGGTTGGTGGGTGGTTTCAAGGAGCACAGTGAATGGCAGGTTGATGGAGTTGAGTCAGGTCTGTGCAAGTACGTGAGAAAAATCAGTGGCCCAGAAAGTTGTAACATAAACTTTTAAAGTTTTTGTACTATTTTGAAAAAGTTGATTCTACCAGTATTCACTGGGTGTTTTGTTTGTTTGTTTGCTATGGGAGGATAAGTTTCCATCTGTGATCTTTAAAAAGCTGAAGCAAATTAGCAAAAACTATAATTAAAACCACAGAAGTCTTTGTTTTGTCTAGAAGACATATAGGAAAAGTAATGCAACAATAAATGAATAGTTGTTCCCTAATGAGAAATAAAAAAGAAAAACAAGATCTGTAGAAAATAAAATTGCTTTTTAAAAAGGTAGTATAATTTGTTGTATCTAAATGAGGCTTTGGCAGTCATCTGGTTTTACTTTTTACAAATGAGAATACAATCCGAGAGAGGCTAAATGTCTTACCCCAAGTTATATGGCTAATTGATGGCAAATTCAAATAGGGATAGGGCTCATGCCTGCTGATTAATTCTTCGCCCGGAGCTGTGGTCACCCTGCCTCAGGCCTTTTATTTCAGGGAGAACTCCATTATTGCTAATAGTTTTGTTGTTGACCTTCCATGGACTTGATAGTCAAATCAAGTTTTCCATGACAATAAGTATGATTTACTTGTATTTTGCAACAGGGCCTTGTTATTTGAAGTGGGCGGTCAGTCTCTTCATCATCCTGGAATCAGTTTTTGAAAGACCAGTTTATTTCTTCACCTTTCTGTGAGGACCACATTGTTCTCTGTGATGATCTATCAGAACAAGTGGTTCTAATTAGTTTTCTTTCCAAGGTGCTTTTCTTTCATTTCCCGGCAGCCAGTCCCTCCGCCAAAGGGATTTCTGGGCTGAGCCACTGCACTGGGGAACCAGGGTTCACGTGGGCCCTGGGAGGCGGCCGGTCAGGTTGGCTTTCTCAAGCTGGTAGTATCCCCAACCTCTCCGTTTGCTACCCTCCCACAATAAACTGTTCTTTCTGTCTCAAATACATTCTTTCATTTGTGTGTGTTTTCACTAATGGTGTTGTTTTGAAATACATATTTTAGAATTTGCATTGGTATAGGTCTCCTTCTTTTTCTTACATTTCTGCTTTATCCTGACTGTCCAGCATTCCCTTTGTGCCCCCTCAAGTTTGTCTCTTCCCGTAGTAATGAGCTCAGATACTGCTTCCAGCAGATTTCTTCCCATAGAATTCTGACATGACCCCTCATGAATCTGTGTGAGAAGGTTTCTGGGATCTGTGAACCCCAAAAGATGACAACTGGGTTAAAAGGTATATGCATACTTCCTAGCACAAACAACACGATTTGTATACAAACAGCCTTCTCCGTGTCCCTTATGGGACATTTTCGGAGTTTTTCTGTGGTACATATACATAGGAACAAGATCATACACCACGTTCCAATTTACTCCCATGCCTGCTTGCTTATGGAATGGCTGCCCAGTCCTCATTCCCACCAGTGAGGAATATAGTTCTACATCTCCACATCTCTGTCAGAACTTGGTATTGCCTAGATTTCTAGGCACAAAAGGGGATTCATCATGATTATTTCCATTGTTATTTCTTAAATTTCTGGGTTTGAGCCTCTCTCCGAGTTTCCTCAAATTCGAGTCACCTTGTCGTAACTTCATCCTTTTTTCTGTGGAGGTGCTTATCTTTTTCTTCTTGGTTTTTGGGGGTCCTTGTACATCCACATAGTCCTGACTCCTGGGCTTTAGACATTGACAAGTATCTTTGTCCATTCTGCTCTGTCATCTGGAATAATGGTCTCCTTCACTGAGCAGAAATTTTTAATTTTGATGGAAAAAAAAACCTCATCTTTTGGGGATTCATTGAAAAAGACACTTCCCACTGCTGGTAATAAAGATAATCTCCATTATTTTTATTAACTTTATAGCTTTATCTTTTATGTTTTACCTTTATCCATACAGACTCCATCACTGGGTAGGGTGTGGTGTAAAAAAGTATTGTTTTACATTTCCCTGTATAATTAGTTTTTCCCAGTTTGGAGAAAGCCTCTCCTTTCCCCATTATAAAATTTTAATTGTTATTATAAGAATTGTCATGTTTATATAATAATAATGTCATCCCACCCAGGGCACGAATGACTCTCCATTTATTCAGATCTTGCTTTATGTCTTTTAATTCGTGCTTAAAACTTTCCCTGTTGAGGTCTTATGTGAACTTTGCTAATTTAATTTCTAGATACTTTATGGTTTTTAATGTTTATTTTTTATCATATTTTGTGTTTGTTGGTTTTTAAGTTGTTATCTGGTGATTTTACTCAACCCTCTTAATTATTCTAGTGGATTATCCTTTTTTTTTTTTTTTTAAGATTTATCTGTTAATTTGAGAGAGAGACAGGCGGCGCAGAGGGAGAGCAAGAGGGAGTCTCAAGCAGACTCTCTTCTCAGTGTGAAGGCCAAAGGGGGGCTCAATATCACAACCCAGAGATCACATCCCAGGCTGAAGCTGAGTCAGACGCTTAATGGACTGTGCCACCCAGGTGTCCGTCTAAGGGATTATCTATTGATCCTGGCCTTTTCTTACATATTAGATCAAATGATGTGAAAATAGTGATGGTTTTATCTCTTCCCCTCAAATGCTTATACCTAACTTCTTTTTTTCTTTATACCTCTGGTTAGGACCTTCACTATTATATACAACAGTAGTGGTGACACCGGGCATTCTTGTTTTGTTTCTGCCCTGATGGGGAAACTGTTTAAAAGATATCTATTAAATCAAATGCTTATTGAAGACTTTCATAATCTTCACCAGGTTAAATAGGTTCCCCATATTCCTAATTTTTAAAGAAATCATAAATATGTGTCAAATTTTATCAAATACTTTTTTGCATCTATTAAGATAATAGTGACTTATCTCTTTGGACTACTGAGGTATTGAATTAATTGTTCTAGTGATATTAAAATTATTGTAATCCTGGGATAAGTTTTATTTGTTTCTAATATATTATTTTAAATAGATGGTTTTTACTCAATAAATACTTAGGATTTTTACATATGAAATAATCATTGAAAAGAATTTGTAACTTTTCTTATATTCTCCTTATCCTGTTTCAAACAAAAAGTAAAGCAGCCTAATAAAATAGGCTATAGAACTTCTGTTATTTTTCAATTTCCTAGAACAACTTACAGAAGATAGGAAATTCAATGTTTCATGAACATTTGATATAGCTCACCTGTAAAACTGTCTGGGCCTAGGGCCCTTGAGCAGGGGAAGGCTTTGATTGCCATTTCAATGTATTTAATACTTAGGTCTATTCAAGTTTTCTATTTTTTCTTGCACCAGTTTTGGCATTATATATATCCCAGTATTAGTTCATTTAGATTTTTAAAATGTATCAGTATACTTGTGAGTGTTTATAAATTATTGCTTAGCAAATTTTTACTGCTACTGCCCTGTGAGAACATTTAATACACTGTCCTGGTGGTCTTAGACTTGGCCACATGCGTTGCTTTGGTCAATGGAACATCAGTGAACTCAGCTTGCAGAGGCCTTACATGTCCTTGAGGCAGGAGTTAGCCTTTTGCTCCTAAAAAGTGGCTGCACTAGAAAGGGGCAGTCTCTTAGTTCAACTTTTTTTCGGTCCAGCAAATCTAAAGCATGTGATACTCCCACCAGTGACAGTGGTTCACTGCAGCAGTGAGTTGAGAAGGGTAATATATTACCAAATTCTGCATAGGAATGTATATAGTTTTTAAAAGTGCAACCCCATATCCAACTGAGTCACTGTTACAAGGAACTCATATGTACTTTATATCTCCGGCTATATCACAAAGTAACTGAAGTTTAAAAAGGAATTTTATGGGAGCCTGGGTGGCTCAGTCTGTTTAGCATCTGCTTTGGCTCAGGTCATGATCCCCAGCGTCCTGGGATGGAGCCCAATGTTTGGCTCCCTGCTTGGGGAGAGCCTGCTTCTCTCTCTCTCCCTCTACCCCTCTCCCCTACTTGTGCTCTCTCGCACATGCTCTCTCTCTCTCAAATAAATACATAATATCTTTTTTTTTAAAGGAATTTTATAGTTAAAATCCTTTCTGTTATTGTAGATTCCTGAGCAGAGATTTATCTGAGTCTCCTAGCAGCTGTTTATGGGTCTGCTGCACCTTTGCTTTACTCCGTAATCTTCAGTCTCTGAACTGTGCTTTCGAATCCTGTACAGTTCCTCTTTTTTAGGTCACCGTTAAGGTGGCCTCATATTATAGAAGAATATAGATCAGAAAGGGGAGGTTGACCAGACAGGAAGATGGGCTTGCAGACTTTTCCTTCACTTGGAGATTGCACACTCAGCCAGGATAGACCAAGGGGTGCTGTCCATGCAAAGATTTGTTGGAAGAAATGACTTCTTTTTCTGGAACAAATAAAAAAGTCAGAAGCACATACCTGTGGAGATGATGAATTAGAAACTTGACTTGGAAGAACTTTTTTAACAATATGATGAGTTTTTTTTCCCTTCCTTCCCCTATGTTCCTCTGTTTTGTTCTTAAATTCCACATATGAGTGAAATCATATGATACTGTCTTTCTCTTAACTGTGGGAAACAAGCTGAGTTCTGCTGGAGGGGAGATTGGGGGCGAGGGGTAACTGGGTGACAGGTGTTAAGGAGGGCATGTGATGTGATGACCACTGGGTGTTATATGCAACTGATCAATCACTGAACTCTACCTCTGAAACTAATAATATACTATATGTTAATTAACAGAATTTGAATAAAATTAAGTTTAAAAAAAGAGTATAATATAGTACTATACATTGAGTTCCATATTGTGCTCAGCAAGGGGCTAAATCTTGGAGGAGGGCAAGAAGTAGAAGACGTGATTTCTACCCATGAGAGCTCAGGAGACAGAAGAGTCTTAAAAGAAACAAAAAAGTTAAGTATGAAACTTTTAGACTGGACTCTAAATGCAATAAGAATGGGAAAGGAGATTTTTGGTGGTTAATTAGGTATGAATGAGGGAGGAGGAGATAGTTGGAGATGTAATGACCACAGGGAGGGGAGGGAGGAGGGATGGGCGTTCATAGGGAGATGGGGAATAGGGTATTTATCCCTTCAAGTGGATGGCTTCGTTGTGGTAGAGGGGTTTGGTAGAGAATGTTGTTTTGTTTGAAACATAGGAGTTTTCACTTCACTGAGAATGGGATTACAGAGTTGCATGCAGGATTTAGAATCTGTATGAGAGAGAACATTCTGGCAGGATAGAAGGAGCTAATTCCCCATCTAGAATATTTAAAACCAGTTAACACTTCTGTCACAGTATCTGGTGGTTCGTAACCAGGCACAGTGCTGCCTCAGCCCCAGGTATGTGGACTTATGTGCTCAGGCTGGAGTTACTAGCGCGTCGGAGGTGCAGGCCATGAACAGGTGCATGGACAGCCCTGCTTAATGGATGGCCCACTTCAAAGGCTTGTGATGCTTTTGGTGAGAAACACCAGACTTCCCACACACCAGTCATTTGGCTTCTGCTGGTACAATTTTTGCTCTCTCTTTGTACCACCTGTACTGCTAACTCCTTGCTTGTATTTAAATTTACTTTTTATTTAAAAATCTACTTCTCTTTTTTGTTACTTTTGTGTCATTCTGGATCTGCTCTTTAACTTTTATTATCTTAATTCTTGTAGTCATGAGTTTGAAATGTTATTTATACTTTTCTAATTGTATTAAAATAGATACTATTTTAACAGTAGGACTGTTGGGGCGCCTGGGTGGCTCAGTGGGTTAAAGCCTCTGCTTTCGGCTCAGGTCATGGTCTCAGGGTCCTGGGATCGAGCCCCGCATCGGACTCTCTGCTCAGCAGGGAGCCTGCTTCCTCCTCTCTCTCTCTGCCTGCCTCTCTGCCTACTTGTGATCTCTGTCTGTCAAATAAATAAATAAAATCTTAAGAAAAAAAAAAACAGTAGGACTGTTTATTTATTAGATTACTATTTGTTTAATAGATGACTATTCTAATACAGAATGCTCACCTGTGGACCTCTGGATATCCTCTTGTACACTGCTCGTGGTATGCACATCAAGCTCTGTGAACAGTGGCCAGATGGTCACAGTGGATTAATTTATAGCTTGACCTGATTTTATATAGTATATTCTTGGGTGTTGACACTAAAGCCTTGGGACTCTCATTTTTTAAATTTATTTTTTTAAATTTTTTAAAATTTTTATTTATTTATTTGATAGAAATCACAAGGAGGCAGAGAGAGGGAGAAGCAGGCTCCCTGCTGAGCAGAGAGCCTGATGCAGGGCTCAATCCCAGGACGCTGAGATTATGACCTGAGCCGAAGGCAGAGGCTTAAACCTCTGAGCCATCCAGGCTCCCCCCTTGGGACTCTCATTTTTTCAACTTTGCATTCAGCAGAATTCACACGTTGGAAGGGCCTCGTGAGGATACTACTCCTGCTCGAGATCAGATAGCACAAACAGCTGTTATGGTCTCCTCATGTCTGGAAGGTCTCCTTGGAAGGGTTTGACATGTTCTTGGATGAGTAGTGCTTCTGTGCCTAGTTATTTTAGCTCCGGCCTGTGTCCACAAACTGCTGGCCATCTCTGAGTTCCAAGGCAGTATTCCCAAGGGATATGTGATCCTGAACATGCAGAGGAATGAGAGCAAATACTGCCCTCATTCCCAATAATTGACCCAAAGCCTATGTTGCATTTATAGTTGGCCAGGAGTCAGAAAGGTGACGGTGTAGCAGAACCACAGAGGCTCCCTCCCCATCACCTGATGAACTGATCCAAAACATTCGCCAGCATCAACCAACCAAACAAACAAAAAATCCAATCACAACTTTGATGCCATGTACTTTGAAAAATGGCAGGCCCTTTCCAAAGGAAGGAAACACCCCACCCTGAACCTTCAGAAGCAGTCCTGGGGACAAAGAGAAGGGGACAAAGTCCTCAGGACCCCTACTAAATTATGAAAGAAGCTGGTGGAGGAGGTGAGTAGATGATCTTGGTTGATGTCAGGAGACATTGTGAGCAGAGGCTGGAAGGCAACCCAGGGCAGGCCATCTCTGTGCTGAGCTACGGGAAAGAGACCGCAGGAGTGCGTGCACCCTGGCTAGGCAGAACAGGCTGCAGCATGAGACATTTCCTTGGCATCCAAAAGAGAGAGCAGCACACTGGACCCCCAACCAGGGCAGGCCTAGTGTGTCCTGACTTTCCTCTGTGGCAGAACGTAAAAAGCATCAGCCAAGCACAAATTGTAGCTCAGAGGGAGAGAGTGTTAGGGGTACGTTGGCTTACTGTAAAAGAGCAAACAGAAGCTCAGGATAGAGACGCTCGTGTTAAATGTGAGCAAGATGAAGGTGAGTGTCACGACAGCTACGTGAGAATGCTACGCAGAATAAAGAAGGGAGCGGGGATTGCGGAAACAGACATACAACCTGTTGGGCCCGAGCAGAAACCCAGTGCAAGGAAACAGCCTCACAAGTATTTCGTGCTGTCAGAGAGCTCAGGATCAATTCAGTGGAAATAAAAACTCAATGTAGTTATGAGAAGACAACAATGAGATTTTTAAAAATTTTCATTTTTAATTGTGATAAAATATAACATGAAACTGGCCATCTTTTCCACTTGGGGGAGTACAGTTCAGTAGTGTTAAGTACATTCACATTATGCAGCCAACCTCCAGAACTCCTCTCACGTTGCAGAACTGACTGCCCATGAAACAATTCCCCATTCCCCCCACGCTCTCCCCTGGTCACCACCGTTCTTTCCATCTCAGTGAATTTCACTAGCATAGGTACTTCCTAGAAATGGGTTCATAGAGGACTTGTTCTTTGGTGACTGGCTTATTTCACTTGGCATAATGACTTCAAGTCTTACCCATGTTGTAGCTTGAGACAGAATGTCTTCCCTTATAAGACTGAATAATATTCTAATGTATGATCGACCACGTTTTGTTTCTCCTTCCATTCCTTGATACACACTCGGTTGCTTATACTTTTTGGCTACTGGGAATAATGCTGCTAAGAAGATGGGTGTATAAATAACTCTTTGACTCACTGCTTTCAGTCCTTTTGGGTGTATAACCCAGGAGTAGAACTTCTAGATTGTATGATATCCCATGTCTTGTTGTTTAAGGAACCATCACACTCTTTTCCGTAGCAGCTGTGCCATTTTATATCCTCACCAATACATGTTATTTTGGTGGGGCTTTTTTGTTTTGTTTTGTTTTTGTTGTTGTTTTGTTTTTGACAATAGCCATTCTAGTGGAAATGAGGTTGAATGGGATTTTTAAAGTACACGTTGATGAGTGGGCTATCACCTGGGTAGCCCACGCAGTTAAGTGTCCAACTCTTAATTTCAGCTCAGGTCATGATGTCAGGGTTGTAAGATTGAGGTCTGTGTTGGACTCTGCCCGGGGCATGGAGCCTGCTTGGGATTGTCTCTCCCTTTCTCTGTCCCCTCACCCCTGCTTGTGTGCATAGATTCTCTCTCTTGCTCTCTAAAACAAAAAAAGAGAGAAAGAGAAATTATATAGGCAAGAAATGAGGAAAGGAAGAAGAAACACCAGGTGTTAATTATACAGCATTAATGTAAAAATATGTAGTTTAGCTCTTAAATTTTCATATATTTTTTTCTCAGCGTTAAATCTTGTGTGTGTGTGTATGTGTTGCTGTTGTTGGTTAAATAGTTAACTATAAGTCAAAAAGCCATTTAGTTTTCACTTCTGTTTCTTTTTTTTTTCTGTTAAATTCAAGCAAAATTAAATGACCCTTATCAGAAAAAAACCAATAATATAGTATATATGCTTGAAGAGTTATCCAGAGTAATGTTCACCAACTCTAAGTGGTGGGTTATTGGAGGACTTGCTTTCTCCTTTGTACTCTTTTATGTGGCTTGAATTTTTTTTAATGAGCCCACATGTTTATGAAAGTGCCCATAGTTTTATAAAAGCCATAAAATTGTTACCATTAATATAAAATATTGGTCCGTAGTATCATCATTATTCTAGTTGGGTCTTAATCATTTAAAAAAATTACGGTCTTGTCTGGACAAACACCAGAAAGAGCCCTTGACAGTACTTTTGCAACTCGTGCCTCAGATATTGGCAACTGCCTTGGGGCGAAAGGCATGTGCAGTGGAAAACATTAGCTATTCTAATAGGATGCTTTTTGACTTCTTATTGAATTCATAAATCTAAACAATGAGCTGGTGAGTGTGAAGTGGGATTGACTCAGATTCCCGTGATGCTGGTGACAGAAAGCGTGGTACAAGTGTAGTGCGGTTTGTTGTGCACATGGCTGAATGAGGAATATGAAAACCGCACTTCTAGTTTGGCCCTAACCAATATGCAACACCAGAATTTTGGACGTTTGGAGTGCCTCTCACTCTCTGCACTTCCTTACACTGAGCTTCTTTCTTTTCTTGAATTTGCCATGGTCTCCTGCCTCTGGGCCTTTGCACAGGCAATTTCCTCTCCTCAGGCACACTTCCTGTATTGGGTTCTTTCTCCAGTTCAGGGCTTAGTTTTAGCCTCCTTCCTCTAGAAGGCCTTCTGCATTGTAACTGAAGGTACTTCTTCCTTGATATGCCTGGCAGTCTATAGTCACTCACTTGGTGTCAGAGTTCCACAAAAGCCTGGCCTGGGGGCGACTGGATCTAGGAAGGGCAAGGTCAGGTTCTCTCATTGCTCTTCCATAGCACAAGTTTTGTTTTCTTCCTCTGGTCTCCACCAGGGTGGTAACTCTTCCAGCTACCTTGTGGTCTCTGGGTTTTCTTTTTTTCTCAGCAGGCCTCTTTGGTTCTGCTTCTGTTGGAAACTGCAACTTTTCTTGGTAATGTTCAAGTTTATCAGGAGAGAGTAGCTGTTCTGTTTAGCCCGTTTCCCTCCAGCACTAGCCATTCCTGCAGGAGAGGGCATCACCCCTGCACCCACAGGCCTGTGCCAGAGGGAACTGGGGCCCAGGCTGGCATTCTTAATTCCCTCTGAACCCCCTGCTTGGCCTCTCTGGTAAAAGAGATGGAGGGAAGAAAGCCTGTTATAGTTATTTTATTTTTATTTGTCTAGTTATTTTTATTTTCCTGTTTTAACCTTTTCTTTAATAAACATTTTCATAGACGCTAAATGGTATTTTGTAAGCTCCTCTATGTGTCCTTTGACTGAGCAGCCCTCAAGAAAACTAGAGGAAGCTGGCCCTGCCTGATGAAGCGTAATGCTGTTCTAGTCACTTTTTTCATCTCTGCCCCCATCTGATGTGTTCGTTTGCTCTTTCCCCCATGTCTCTCCTTTCTCCAGATGACCAGATGACTGGCATCCCGCCACACATCCTCAACAGCTCGCCGTCAGACCAACAGATCAACCAGCTGGCCCAGCGGCTGGGCCCCGAGTGGGAGCCTGTGGTGCTGTCTCTGGGTCTGTCCCAGTCAGATATCTACCGCTGTAAGGCCAACCACCCCCACAACGTGCAGTCACAGATGGTGGAGGCCTTCATTCGCTGGCGCCAGCGCAATGGGAAGCAGGCTACCTTCCGGAGCCTGCACAGAGGCCTCCAGGCCGTGGAGGTGGACCCCTCAGTGCTCCAGCACATGTTGGAATGATGGGGTCTCCCGACCCCATCCCATGGGAGAGTGTGTCCCCAAGTTGCATGGGCGGAATCCTGACTTTCTCCCAGGGCAGGTAGTTTCTGGGCTTTCCGGAGGTGGGGGTAGGAGTGGGAAGGGGGGGGCGGGGGGCGTCTTTTCTTTTTAATGATCTGTAAATGAAAGGAGAAAATGAGATTTCCAGTTGGCGTTACTTGAAAGGCCAGATTACTCAGTAGCTCTACCACATCAACTTGACAATTCATTGTTCTTAATGTCTTGGAGATTGCGTTGTTTTAATTGTGCAGGTTTTAATTGTGTGAGTGCCTATTAATAAACTGGTAAATCATAATGGCTCAAAAAATTACTGGCTTATCGTATTACATACAGATGTCCTATAGATAGATAGAGATATCTGTCTATCTATATCTATATATAATATCTACTTTGATACTGCCTGGGAACTGAACTGTGGACTTTGCTATTATCGATGATAATAAAAAGTCAATTACTGTACAGAATGTGGCCTTTCATGAGACAGTATTATTTGTTTTTTCTCATTCCTGTAGTGCATAGATTAAGGGTGTAAAATTACAGTAGTCCTTTTTTTGGAACACAATTACTAGTAGTGACAAAATGGTTACTTTCTCCAGTCAGGATAAATCGCTCAGAGGGGATGTCTGCATTACGTTTAAGACACTGAAGCTCTAAGGCCAGTTCAGGTACGAGCATCCATCCCTGAGCCCTTCATCTTTGAGAGATTGCTTAAGAAAATCCTGTGTTTAAAGGATTTAGTTGGGGGACAAAAGAGGGTGTGGTCTTTCCGTTGACGTTGCAGTGATTGAAGTGTTACACTCCCAAGGAGTATGACTTAGTCTTCTGTCTTTTTATTAATGACACATGGTATTTGTCAAATGCTTTTTTGTTTTCAATCAAGGGTTTTCATATATGTGATCTCATTTGGGCCTCACAAAAATGCTATGAAGTAGCTGGTCAAGAGAGGTGAGCCTCCTTCTGTAGTGAGATTCAGTGATTTGCAGGTGGTGAATGAGCTAGAATGTGTCTTTGGAGCCCTGCTCTTTCCACCTGGTCCCTGCTGCTTCTCCTCCTCTCTCTCCTGTGCTCCTCAAAGAAACTTGAGTCCCGCTCTCCTCTTGCTAACAGCATCGCTGTGGACAAGCTGCCCCTCTTCTCTGACCCTATACAAAAGAGCCAATGATTATCCTCTCCTCCTAGATTTTTGTGATAATTAAGGGAATAATGTCTTCCAGCGTCTCATCCAGTGCCTGGCCCTTAGTCAGCTCTCAGAAGTGGGAACTGTTTGCTTGCCGCTGTGGCTGCATACGGATGAAGTTCACAGGCAGAGCTGGTTGGTAGCTAGAGCTGAGGGCCCTGCAGGAGGACTGGGACCGTGTTTCCTGCTGAGCTTTAACATGTGATGTAATTTACTAACAGTACCGTGGGTCCAATAAAGAGAGGGACAGGCGAACAGTCCCAATCCGTGATCTGTTCTTCTAAATAATTGGGGAATCTATTTCCTCATCTTAACCTAACTCAGGATTTTTTCCAAAGGGAAAACATTGTACTTTTTAACTCTATTCCAGGACAAGTATATAGAACAGCTGAGTTGAACATGATATGAGTGCTCCAAAAGGTGACAGGGACATGTCAATCACATCCTTGTAGATGTCTGGCAACCATATTCCCTTTACTAAAGAAGATCAATTACAGGTCAACAGACAGTTCAAAAGGATGGTCTGCTGGCCTCGTCAGCTCTAATTTTCCATTTTGTAGACCAGCCATTAATTCATTATCTTGTAAAATTCTCATAGACTTTGGCCCCATGACTACACTAGTGATAGATTGTACTTCTGTGGCATCTTCCACACTGCCTGTCATTCTGAATCTTGGACTTGTTACTTCGCTATTTGTTCCCCTGAGCTTGCTAACAGAGTTCCTTTGGCTTTTGTTCTCACCACATTTATGGCCAAGGACATATGGCTGGGCTCTGCTGCATCTGACTAGATGGCATTTTAGAAACGGGTGTGATGATTAGCTAGTTCATCTTCCCACCGTTTGCTTGGAAAGCTGAATCCGTCATGCACAAAGACACTTCGGTGCTCTGTCCATCACTGGCTGCCGGGGCCGGTAGAGAGCTCTGACTTGCTGCCCTTAATGAGCGGGTGTCCCCCCCATCACATGGCAGCCACAGCTGCTGGGCCTGTTCACGTTCTTGCAGATTTGCAGAATGCCAGAAACAGAGCATCTAAGTCACTACCTCATCTCTGCCTCTGGCTGTGGAGAGTGATGCCAAAGGCATTTGCCTGCCTCCCAGGAGAATGGGGTAGGTGACGTGCCTGCAAGGAGTCCACGTGTTTTTGCCTGGTTGAAGATTCTACGGTTCCAGAGGCTACCTACCTCCAAACAGAATTCTGAATGAGTACAGGGCAGTGGTAGAACGTTTGCAAGCACTGTCCAGAAAAATATGACGTCTTACTCCACTCTGCTTCTGGGTGCACATGCGTGTACATTCATGAGTATGCCCTCTTACTTTCTTTAAAAAACTAGAACTTTTAGGAAGTTTTACTCAGTACAAAATAGTGCATGCCCATTATAGCAGTTTAGAAAATACCAGTGACCAAGAATAAAAAAATAAAAATTACCCCTACCCCGTCTTCCAAAGATAACCACTAGGACACCCCAGTTTTAGTCTCTATCCCCAGTTACTTTCCTATGGCTGCATATGCTTTTTGTAATGAAAACGAGATTGTATCAAAGCAACTGTAACTATAAGATGTAGTTAAAGGATACACAAAATTAAAAGATCTGATGTAGGTATCCATAATCCCAGTTTTCAAGATCTACTACAAAGCTGTAGGAGTCAGAAGTATGGGCACAAAATAGACACATGGCTCAATGGAATGGAATGCAGAGCCCAGAAACAAACCCATGCACTTATGGTCAATTAATCTATAAGGGAAGAGACAAGAATATGTAATGGGGAAAAGACAGTCTCTTCAACAAATGATGCTAGGAAAAATGGACAGTTACATACAAAGGGATGAAACTGGATCAATCACACCATTCACAAAAATCATCTCAAAACGGATTAAGGAACTAAATGTGAGACCTAAAACAAAAAAAGCTCCTAAAAGAAAACAGAGGCAGTAATCTCTCAGCCATCACCCTTAGTAATGTATTTATGGATATGTTTCCTCAGGCAAGGGAAACAAAAGCAAAAATAAACTACTGAGACTGCATCAAACTAAAAAGCTTCTGCAAAAGAAGCCATCAACAAGATGAAAGGGCAACCTACTGAATGGGAGAAAATCTTTGCAAAAGATATATCTGATAAGGAGTTAATGTCCCAAATATATAAAGAACGTATATAACTCAACACCAGAAAAACAAATAATCCAATTAAAAAATGGGCAGAAGACCTTAATAGACATTTTTCCAGAGAAGACAGGCAGATGGCCAATAGACACACGAAAAGCTGATCAACATCACTCATCATTGGGGAGATGCAAATCAAGACCACAGTGAGATGCCGCTGCACGCTGTCAGAGTGGCTAAAATCAGAAAGACAAGAAATAAGTGTTGGTGAGGATGTGGAGAAGAGGGAACCCTTGTGCATTGTTGGTGGGAATGAAAATTGGTGCAACCACTATGGAAAACAGTATGGAGAGTCCTCAAAAAAACAAAAATAGAACTACCATACAGTCCAGCAATTCCACTTCTGGAAATTTACCCAGAGAAAATGAAAACACTAGTTTGAAAAGCTGTCTACACCCCTAGGTTTATTGCAGCATTATTTACCATAGCCAAGAGACGGAAGCAACTTAAGTATCCATCTGTGGATGAATGGATAAAGAAGTGGCATATGTTTACAATGGAATATTCCTCAGTCATAAAGAAGAATAAAATCTTGCCATTTGTGACAACATAGATATAATTTTAGGGTACTAGGCCGAGTGAAATAAACCAGACAGAAAAAGACAAATGCCATAGGATTTCACTTAGATGGGGTATCTAAAAAGCAAAACAAATGAACAAACAAAACAAACAGGCTAATATGTACAGAAAAGAAAATGTTGGTTATGAGGTGTGGGGAGGGGATGTGTTGGGTGGGCAGGCAAAATAGATTAAGGGGATCACGAAGTATAACCTTCCAGCTATAAAATAAGTAACTCATGAGGATGCAATGCACAGCATCAGGAACATGATATTGTAAGAACTTCGCATAATGACACATGTTAACTGGATTTATCATGGGGATCATTTCACAATGTGTAAAAACATCAAATCACTATGATGTGCACCTGAAATGAATAGGATGTAGTATGTCAATTATACTTCAATTAAAAAATGGGATTGTATTGTACATGGTGTTTTACAATTGGCTTCTTTTATTTAACATATAGCTGTCTTTGCATGTCATTAAAGATTTTTCTATACCAGTGATTTTCATTGTCCTTTGTGTTTGGAGCACACTTTCAAGTCCTATAATTTTCGGCAACATGTTTGAAGACATTAAAAAGACTCGAGCTACTGAATGTAAGAATGTCTTTCACTGTCAAAACATCCATTTTCCCACTATTTGTCTGACGCCCCCCTTTAGAACCATGTCCTTCCTTGCTTGAGTAGAGCTTTTGGCTGCTCTCACTACCGTACACTCATATCCTAAAAAAGCAAAATTGAGCACTTTCCTATAAACATTCTGGGCTTAATCTGAGCTTTTTATTTATTCCTCAGAGCAGGAAGCCCTCTCCTCTGCTCTGTGTGACCCCCTCTGCTCCGTGTTCCGTTTGTATACGCTTGTGCCGTGGCCGATCTGAACCGGTGTGTGTGGCTCTGTTCTCCACCGTCGCATTTAGCGGTGGCATACTTGCCCACGTAGGCGTGCGTCATGATTTGTTAACCACTCTCCTATGACATGAAAGGGACCTGTAGGTGGTTTTTGCTCTGTCACTTTTATAAGCAGTGATGTGGTGCAAGGGAGTTCCTCGTTGTTAAATGTTTACCTCCTGCAGAAGCTACAATGAGCTGGATCCCTCTTTTGTTTCGTTCCAGACATACTTAAAATTTTATTATCAGTTAGTTTTATTATATAGCAAACTGCCCCACCATGTGTTGGCTTAAAACTCAAATCCTGGCTTAAACTTAAGTTCACAAATCTGGGAGCCAGGTGGACTGTCTCCACTGGACTCATGCAGCTGTGGTCAGCGGGTGGGCTGGCCAAGGCCAGATGATCCAGGATGGCCTCGTTTGCATGCCTGGCAAGTAGCTCGTGGCTGCCTGCAGCAACAGAGGTGTCTTGGTCACACCTCTCCATCCACGAAGTTTGCCCTGCCTCCTTCGCTTGGCAGTGGTGGCCAGGGTCCGGCGGGCAGCAAGAGGAAAACCCTAGTGGGCAAGCACTTTTCAAGCCTCTGTTTGCCTCCATTTTACCAATAATTCTGTTGGCTGAAGCGAGTCCTAAAGCCAGCCCAGAGTCAAAGTGGGAGGGCTCTACCGAAGGGCATTGAGAGAGGGAGGGCAATAATTTGGGTCCATTTTTTGCAATCGGCTACAGTCAGTATTTTAAAGTTGAGATTTCTTGGCCCTATCGACAAAGTTTGGCCACCCGCAATAATGGGCAGGCCCCTTTGCGGAGTGCTGCTGTTCTTGCCTTGGACAGGATCTACACTTCTTACCCAGCTCCTCTGCCTGCTGTGTTACCTGCTCAGCCCCCACAGATTTTTACACCTGCAGCCTCTAGCCATACAGCCGGGAAGATTCTTAGGATACACTCCCAGAAGTAGAATTGCCCAGTTTAAAGTTGCACATATTTCTAAAAATGACTTTGACTTTTTAAATTTTATAAAAATTATTTTTAAAAACTACTTTTGCTTGGAGTGAGCAATGGGGTTGGTTTTAAATGCCAGTTAATCCCCCCCAAACTTCAGTGATCCCTGAGGAAGTTCTTGCTGGGGCACACACCCACGTAATGATCCTACCACCACACACATGCGTGTATGTACACACACGCAACTGAGGCAGTAGAATGAGTCTGTCTTCATCGCTTCTTCTGGAGAATGCCCCAGAAGTGGCTCTGTTTGGAAAGGAGACTCTCCTCATTCAGTTATTCAGCAGAATTATGGAGAAGCTACTATAAACTAGGCCCTCTGCTAGGTGGGGAAGCCAAAAGATGACCAGTAAGTACACTGTCCTCCAGGAACTCACTATTTGGCCAATGAGACCAGCATGGACTGGACTGTAATCGCAACATGGTACAAAAAGGTCCACACGTGAGTGCCTAGTCTCTGGGAACACAGAGGAGAAATGATTCATCCTGCCTTGATTCAGAGGTGGGAGGCCTGGGGCTTATTTGCATGAGACTCCGTCACTTGGACACATCTCTGTGCCATTTTCCTCGCATGTAAAATTGCTCTGATAACCATACCTGTAAGGTTTTACAGGCGAGATACACAGGACACCAGGCGAGACAGGCGCAAGGCAAGTTTTATTAAAGGCGCTCTTGGGCGAAGTTCCGCGACTCAGGAGAGGAGAGCCCGGGAAGTCACGCCCGGGAGGGGGTCGAGTGGGTCTTTCATTTGGCTTAAGACAGGGCATAGGTTCACAGCCATATAAGGTAAGGTATTCAGGGTGTGGGTTCAGAACAACTATATATGTTAAGGTATTTGTGGTTGGAGGGTAGGGGGAGTCCTGATGTTCCTGTTTCCTTCATAGGTATCCGTTTACTTATGGTGACCTGTCCTCAGCATACGTCCTTCCGGCGGGTGAGTCATGGGTAAAGGAAGAGGGCGGCCTGGAAGATGACGGCCCGGCGGCCATTTTTATTGTCCCTCCTACATTCCTGGAGCCGCTGACCCAACTATACCCGCCTATGGCTTCAGTGAGGATATAGAAAGCTTTTAACAGTGTCAGGTACAGAAAAATGTTTTGCCAAATCGTTGAGCTGAATTATTTTAGCTATTTTTTTTTTAAAGATTTTATTTATTTGTCAGACAGAGCACACACAAGCAGAGTGGCAGGCAGGGGGGAGAGAGAGAAACGGGCTCCCCGCTGAGCAAGGAACCCAATGTGGGACTTGATCCCAGGGCCCTGGGATCATGACCTGAGCCAAAGGCAGCAGCTTAACCGACTGAACCACCCAGTTCAGTGCCCCTATTTTAGCTATTCTTACCCACTTCTACTCTTCACACTGCCAGGGTTCTCAGAAGTGTGAAGGTCAGAATCACCTTTTCCTATTGTGACTTGCAGTAGGGAAATGGAAAGTGCATGGTCCTTCAGTACTTCTACCAGGACTCTGAAAAGAAGGACTATGAACTGGTAAGCCACCTCAGAGCATATTCAGAATTGGGATGGGGACTCTGATCTAACATGTGACTGTCCTTAAATGAATACCTACCAACATCAAGCTACCGATTTGTGTAAGCTACCAGAGATACAGGGTAAAGACACAGATGCTGCCCTGTAGGATCTTAGCCTGTTGGGGAGACAAACATAACAGCCAGCAATTATGATACTGTTTGGCCAGCACTGAGCAGGGAGCAATTAAGTTGGCCGTAGAGGAGGTGGCACTTCAATGGGACTTTTTGTTGGCTCTGCCCAAGTTAGTATGTTGGTCCCTTTGGGGGATACTAATGCATATGGACACCAGAATTCCACTTAATTTATTTATTTGATATCCAATTTGACAAATAGCACTTCTTGCCATGGGTCTGCAAGATGCTTCCATGGTGCTGTCTCAAAGGAATTTAGAAATAAAGAGAATCTTATTTATAGGCTAAGACACCAATATTATCCAATTCTCTATATCAAGACAAGACGTTGAGAAACATGATTTATTTATCCACAGTAGAATTGGATCAGGCTTCAGATTTTAGGTATCAGGCATATTTGGGGGTTCTTTGTGCCATTCCTAGCCCTTAGTTCTTCCTCTGAAAGACCCACAGATTAAAATTAGATGTTGCTGGCATAGAGGGAATGTTTTTAATGTAATAACTGTCTGTTTACTTCTTAGAATCATAAACAGAGCTTAGAAGAACAGGAATGTCTATCTTGTTGGCATTTACTGTTTTTGTAGGAAAATTAGAGTCTCACAAAGACACAGTTCAGTGAGCCAATTAAGCCTTGTTTGTTAAAATTATGTAAAATATATGGCAATGATTCTGAACGCTATTATTAATTCAAAATATTGGCCACATAATCCAGGTCTGAGTACTTCAGAAGAAAAAAATAGACCCAATGTCTTGATAATATTTATATGTCTTCATTTCATTTTCATATTCTGTCTTTGACCACTGCTGTTTTTAGTGACAGATAACATTCTTAATGGAGAATATTTGTGGAAAATATTTACTATGATCTGAATGCTTGTTTTTCTCCTCACCCCCATATATATGTTGAAATTTTAACCCCCAAAGTTGAGGGTCTCAGGAGATGGGGCCTTTGGTGGTGATTAGGTCACCAGGGTGGAAGAGACCCCACAGAGCTTCCTAGCTCCTTCCTCTGAACAGTGAGAAAACCCCAGCTCTGAACCAGAAGAGGTCCTAGAACATGACCATGCTGGTGCCTTGCTCTTGAAATTCCCAGCTTCCAGAATTGTGAGCAATAAGTTTTTGCTGTTTATAAGCTGCTCAGTCTGTGGTATTTTTATTATAGCAGCACGAACAGACTGAGACAATATAAAATGAATTATTATTCTTTCCTTTGGTGGCATATAACCTCCTCCTTGTCAGCTTCTAGGAGATGAATTGACTTAATCAGGACTTTGCTGATACCACAGTCTTTGGCAGGACTTCGTGGCTCATTGCTGATCCCAGGAAAAGACTGAGAGCCTACAAATGAAGTAAGTCAGTCCATTCATACACTAGTTGTGCGCTTTAGTGCCTCAGGAATGCGGGGGATCTGGCTAGGGAATAGTTCTTTGAAGGCTCAGACATCTTCTTCTAATAGATCTTATAATAGGTCATGGTTCTTAGCCATTTAGAGGGGGCACAGATCCCTTTAAGAATGTGAAAAGGCTGTAGAATCTGCAGGAAGAATGCAGACTTCTTTGTGGAATCATTCTTTTAAAAAATGCACATGTATACACACACACACACACTCAACACTTGGCATTCAATTTTTAGGAAATTCCCACTACACCAAATCCAGCTCACTTATCCCAAGAATCCTGAGTCTGTAGAGTCCCTAGCATCAGACTTCATCAGCATCTAGGACTGGTCTAGTCATTTCTCGGTTTTGTAGAGTATTTGGAAGACTTGTGTCCAACAGAACGAAGCTAAATGTTTCTGCTGGATTCACTAGCATATAATTCCTGGCATGAAGGGCTAACCATGGTTTGGAAGGAAGGTGAAACCATTTGTCTAAACCCTGATCTTAATACAGCTGGTCACAGTTCTTCTGTTCTATGGGAAGACAGGCAGGTGGTCCTCCTGAACCCACCTCTTGGAAAGGTAAGAGCTTGCAGACATGCAGTATATGACGGTCTCTAGTTTCTAGCAGCTTTCTGCCTTCATCCCCTCTCTATAGCACCAGGGATCCTAGACAGGAAAGGACTGAGACTTTTGTGCCCAGGACATTGGGAATAATTTATTTCAGGGGGAAGTTTTATAGAACGTCATCTGCTTTATATACGGGGAAATTATTTCCAACAATATCTTTTTGTCCAGCCATCTGCTTGAATCAAGTTTCTGCCAGCCTCTGGAAGAAGTAATTATTCCCTGCTCTGAAACTCAACTCCATGCTGGCTTTCTGCTGAGGGAGTGGACCCTTTGGTTGTCTGTTTTCTATTGTCAAGAGTTCTTTTGTTACTTACTATTGTCAGCTGCTTATTTTTCAACAAACACTATCTTTGAGGCTAAAAATAAACCCTCCCAACACAAGTCCTCTCTTTATGATAGTGTGAAAGATAAAATAGAGCTGTCAATTGTGGATATAATTTTATTCAGGCTATTGCAGGAGAGGGAACATTTATTAATGAGAAATGTCTCAAAGAAAATAAAAGAGGCCCGAGTTTTATAGAGGCAAGTAAACAAGGGAGTCATCCCCAAGTCTTATGGGAATCATGAGGAGGCATGGAGTTGGGCCTTATCTCAGAACAGGGGAAGGCTGGGTCTTTCTTTGTGGTGGTTAGCTATTTCTTGGAACACGAAAGTGTGGAGGATTTTTCAACCATCACTGCTTTCAGGGAGCACAGAGTTCAGACAAAGTTCACCATTGTCAAAAGTCACATCTTTTTAACTTTTAAGAACCTAAAGCAAATTTGGAAGAAAAAAAAAATGTTTCTGTAAGGTTTGGGTGTGAGGTGAAATCGGAATTCTGGCATCTTGACTGCCTGTTCTGTAAAAGACATGGAAGCTATCTCTTCATTTAATTTGGCTAAAGAAAAATGAATGGCCTGCATGACCAAAGCTTAACAAAAGGAAAAGAAACAATGCTATTATGACTTTCCTAGAGGCATGGAGAACCCAGGGAACAATTTTCAATTTGTACCAGTCATGGGAACTCTGTGACTTACAAAAATTTATTCAACATGCATGTTTTGAGCACCTGCTGTATGCCAGGCATGGGTATATGTGCTGGGCATAGAGCATTCAGTGTACCAGTTCAAAACTTCTCCCCTCCTGGAGCTCCCTGCTGCAGAGAAAAGGAATATACAAAGGGACAATGAGAGCGAGAGGAAGGAGCTGTGTAGTTTTTAAAAAGTAGGGTCAGAGAAGGTTTCCATAAGAAGGTAACAGGAGTAAAGGCCCGAGGAAGTTAGGGAAGGAGTCCCTGCTGAGGTCTGAGGGAATCTTTTGGGTGGAGGGAAGAGCAAAGTGTGAAGGCCTCAGATGGAAACTTGCCAAGCATTTTCAAGGAATAGCAAGAAGGCCAGAGTTGCCAGAGTGCAGTGGGCAAGAGAGCAAGTAGTCAGGGTTGAGGCCGGAGAATCGTGGGAATCAGAGGCTAGGCAGTCTGATGGGCCATGGCAATGATTTTGGCTTTTACTCAGCATAACATGGGAAGCCACCAGTTGGCTTTCGGCAGAGGCATGATATCATCTAATTTATATTTTCAAAAGATCAGTCTAGTTAACGTTTTAAGAGGGCTGAGGGGAAACAGTAAAAAGGCTACTGCATCATTCTCGAGAAGACAGGGGTTCAGATCAAGATGGTCATGGTGAAGGGTAGTGATGTGTAATATACTGTTCAGGTCCCCTTCAAGGAATAAAAGATTGATCCCTACAGCAGCTGGGAGGTCCCCAGCAAATGGCCTTTGGCTGTCAGCCCTCTTCAAGAGTTGCCTTCTCTGAAGAGAGCTGTTTTCCCAAAGGCATTCCCCCTTCCCAGGGCGGCCTGCATCCAGTGACGGGCCAGTAAGGCCTATAAAGGCCTGGGGCCTCATCTCTGTTCAAGACAGTTCCCAAGGGCTGTCCTAGCTCAGAACTCAAAGCTCCTTGTGGAGGCACAGCTGGCCTTTATTGTGACCAAATCACAGCCCAACTTTTCCTCCTGCCCAAACCCATTTGCTTTCCTCCTCAGGCGTTGTTGATCCCGGGAGCATTCCTGGATAACCTTCCTGCCCACTGAGCTCTGTCTCAGAATCAAATTCCAGAAGGACACAACCTGTGACATGGAGAGGGGAGCAGGGGTCAGAAATATATTCTGACGGATTTGATGTGATCTTAAAATTAAAAAAAAAAAAATCAGTGATGACACACTGAGATTTTTGTCCCAAACAAACAGAAGGATGGAATTGTTATTAACTGACATGAGAAAGACCACAGGAAAGGCAACGGTTTGGGGGGTTGGTGAGGAAGGTAGGGAATATAATAGAAATAAAAATAAACTCTTAAGATTCATGTAGATAAAAGATCAAACTCCACTTCCAGAAGGACATTCTTAACTTTGAATACTCCCAACATTATACAGTTTTAGGTAGAATCTGTTATAGTAGACGTTTCATTTAATTTGAGGAATGTGAGAGCAATTAAACATAAAAAATGTGAATACATATTTTCAGCCATTACACAATGGTTGCTAATTCATTGAGACAGAGTTGAAGTAGTTTTATAAGGGAACAAAGCCAGCCATTGGCACATCCACCAGGATATGTATCAAGAAGTTGTTTTTTCTTTCTTTCTTTCTTTTTTTTTTTTTTTCTGTAAGGCCCTTATAACTCATAATACAGCAACAGTTCCCAAGAGAAGTTGAAGCAAAACTGGTTACAAACTTGATATATCACATACCCAGACAATAACCCCAAGGCAACACGGTAGTAAGCACAATGATAGGATACCACCTTGTACGGATAAAGCTCTAAGAAAATTCACAGTAAAGGGAAAGTCAACCAGAGAGCACAGTAGGTAGAAAATGAATCTTGAGCTGGGGTTTAACGGTAGAGAGTAAGCAGAAAGGTTCGGGAAGGGTGTTTCTAGAGGAAGGAGGAATGTGAGAGAAGGCCCAGAAGGGATGATGGGTAAGACAGAGACTAGGAACAGTTGTGATGAATCTGCCTCCCAAGAAGATTACCTCAGTTGGGTAAAGTGGGGCAAGTTAGCTGACTTTTAAAACCAGGGAAGGAGTTTGGAGTTCTCCTTTTAATTCCCAAAGGGAGAGAAGATATTTTCTCAAAACTTTTAAGGTGCAGACATGCACTGTGAATCTCCAAAATGGAAATGGGTGATGTTTCCCAAACTTAATGGACATGGGAAGCTTTCTTCCCATGACGGCACCTGTTACCATCTTTGGGAAGATTGATTCTACAGGCCCAGGAGGAGATGACACACAAACATGGAGTGTGTGGAGAAAACTAGTCGCTCCAAGTAACAGAGATTTTTAAAGGACACGGACAGTGTCCCGGGTGGTGTACAAACAGCCTTCATTCATTCTCATGCTCTGGCGCTTCCTCTGCCCCATTCTCAGCATATGATGGGCTCCCTGGAAAGAGACGTGTGGTTCTCTGGGACCTTCTTTTCCTGCCTTAGTGATTGATAAGTCTGTCAATGTTTTTTAGTCTTATGATCCTTGTATTCATGCAAGGTGCCTTCCTGGCTTGCTGGCACGGCCTCTCGTTCAGGCAGGAGGTGGTGCTGCCTGTTCTTCAGCAGGCCGTGGGCGCTCTCTTTGGTCGTTGTCAGATGCCAGGTGGCACCTGTAAGACAAGCAGGAAGGAACTGCTCTTGCCCCGAAACAGCAGCCCCAAGCCAGAAGGCTCTGTCTATAGCCCCAGGCCTCTGCGCTCCGTCCTCGCTCTTGCCAGGACTTTCTGTGTGTTTGCTCTCTTCCCATTTGGGTTCTCTTTTTCTTACTCTGCTGCCTCTCGCTGTAAGCCACTTAGAACTTGAACTTGCCTTTTTCTTCTTTTCCTCCTATAGTTCAAAAATATCCGGAAATAGCTTGGTTTTGTTCATTTGTTTTGTTTTGTTTTGTTTTGTTTCTAATGGAACCTCCAGCCAGCAAGTCTAGAGGAGGAGTTCCCAGCCAGGATAGGGGGGTGGCCCCACATCCCTCCCTGCCTTTTACCAGGTGCCATTTGGAAATGTTTGGAGGCATTTTGTGGGGGGCTTGTCCACAGGCATTGGGGGGGTACTGCTGCCATGTCGTGGGAAAGGGCTGCACATAATGTGGGAGGTCACCCTACACGAGGCAGAACTGTCTTGCCCGAAATGTCAGTGACATCCTCAACCGGAACCACTTTAAGCTTCCCAAACAGCAGTCATGTGAGTGCCCCTTGGATAATATTTGTTATTGAATGTACCCCCTCCCGTGTCATTCTTAGTTTAATATTTTTCCTTTGAATTTACTCACTTATAGAAATCTTTCAGCAATAGTATGTTCAGAATAATGGGTCGATGTTATTGTCTATGTATTTTTCAGTATGCATAGAAATAAATACCTAACACCTCATACAAAATATTCCTCATTAGTAACACACACGTGAAGCCTGGGAAATAGTGGGCCCTTCGTATACCCTACTGGGTGTTTGATGGGAGCATTAGCCCCACACTCCTTCTTTCTTCTGAACTATGGAGGTTTAAGCAAGTACAACTATCCCATGTTTAATGCCCCCTAAAGGTCATTTGTTTTATAAAAAGAAGTCTGTTCCACTGGCAATGACAGCATTCTCGACCCCAGCCAGCTGTGGCTTTGCTGGTTGCAGAGTCATAGGATCAAAGTGGGGCTTCGGTGGCCTTTGTCTCCTCAGACGGTCAGCTCTGTGAGGGCAGACCTGCCTCGTGTGACTCCACCTTCCCTAAGGCAGAGTCTGGCACAAGCTTCGTGAAGGGTAATGAGTCTCAGTGAATAAATGAAAACGCGACCAAATGAATGTATGCTTACCCATTAGCACTAGATAAACCATGGGACACTATAAATGTTACCGTCACCGAGTAAAAGAAAAGCCTTGTGCACATGTTTCTTCGGCAAGTTCCATAACTTCTCTGCTTCAGGTTCCTTACCCCGCAAATAGGGATAATAGTACTAACCTCACAGAACTGACATGAGGAGTCCCTGAGATCATACCTGCGAAGTACCTAGAACAGCATCAGGCATAGAATAAATGTTACAGAAATATTTGAAGACGAATGAATGATGTCTGTCTTCTACGTAGGTTTTCAATATTTGTGGAAAGAGAATCAACAAATGCTGAGTCACAGTGTTCCTGCATTCCACATCCTTGCTGCTGGGCCGTTGCTGCAGGCAGCCATGGCCACTGACGCAGAACATGCCAGGCTCCAGTGAGAGCTCTTGCTGCAATCCTCAGCACAGAAAGAACTCTCCAGAACAGGTAACCTGGGATGATGCAACCCCTGCCTCCACTTCATGACAGGTGGCACAGGAACAGTATCCTGGTATTTACTTCAGGCGATGCTAGAACATAGCCAATGAACTAAAGTCCGGCTCTGTCTCAATGGACTCATTCTGCGGGAATGCCATATTCACCTACCCTGAGCCCAGAAGTGGAAGGGGAGGCAAGAGAGGGGTTGGCGCACTGAGAGTTTCTGTGGTGAACCAGCCATAGGGAACGTGATCTTGAGTGTTTCGTGTTACTTCATCCTCTGAAAACCTCAGGAGCCAGGATTTTAGCCCAACTTCCCTTATTTCATAGGTCAGAAGCCTGGTGCTCCAGGCAGTTAAC
Organism: Mustela putorius furo; assembly: GCF_011764305.1. NCBI lineage: Eukaryota > Metazoa > Chordata > Mammalia > Carnivora > Mustelidae > Mustela > Mustela putorius. The sequence continues at coordinate 11,055,845 of NW_025421481.1, read as the reverse complement.
TAATCTGGCCGACGTCATTTACTACAACACATACCAGTGGCAAAATTCGAACTCAGTCCCAACTGAGTTTCCTTTCCTTTCCAGCTTTCTTTCTTTCTTTCTTTCTTTCTTTCTCTCTCTCTCTTTCTTTCTTTCTTCTAGCCCACCTGCTGGATTTTCGGTGTCGGCACCTTTCTCCCATCATTAGGACGGAGATTAAGTGAGCGATGCTCATGAAATAGACATGCCTTAACAGCTCCTGCTGCACGAGCCCTCCAGTCACGTGATGGAGCAGCAGAGGGAGGTTGCCGTTACTGCCCAGGGGATTTCATCAAAAGCCAAGATAATCCTGGCTGAGACAGTCTGCAGGCAGGGCATGGCTCGGGTGTGAATAGAGCATTTGTCTCCTTCGCCAAAGGAAAAGGACTCTATTCATAACCTTCTCCTGATAGCCTTCTACATGAGAAAGTGTAGGAAAAGCCAGATTCTCTGCAAGAAGGGGCCTGTTCCTGTTCTCTGAGCATGGGGATTCCACATTCCATTCCTGACAACCCTGATTTCAGATAAATGGTTTAAATTTTTTTTCTCCCACAGTTACGGATCAGCACTAAGAAGTTGTCTTAGTATCTGAGTGTACGGGGCAGCAGTCTGACTTGATCTAACTAAATGGAATCTGAGTTCCTCCTTGACTTCACTACAGAATCTCTTTGCTCTCTGTCCTCACCCCAAGGCCTTCCTTCTGTCTCTAGGGAGTAGACTCCAAAACTGTTTCCCAAGTAAAATGTCATTCGTCTCCTCTACCCTCTGAGGAATAATCCTCCTGCCCACTATAGCTGACTGTGACTGCCTTGGGCCTTCTAAACAGCTTACCTGGTTAAATCACCCCCAGGATTGGGAAGTGACCTATCTTCTGAATCCAAGCAAAGATTATGTGAAGTTGATGTTAGTCAATCTCAAGTTTGGGCTCCACATAACAATCTGAGGCATTCCCTTCCCAGCTCTGTTGGCCGTGAGCTAAATAGATCTCCAGCCATGGTGGCCTCCCTTGCCGTGCAGGGCTCGTTCAGGCAGTAATGACCCCAATATCCAAGACTCAGAGTGAGTGCTTCAGCCATAGACCCACACGTATGCATAGTCACTGCTCCAGTCTCCTCATGGAGCTTACTATCTAGTGAAAAGTTATAAGCTACAACAAATGGTAAGAAAGAAAAGATCAGTGAGCTATGGGAGCATGCTGAAAGAGGCCCACTCTCACCTAGGGGTCAGAAGGTTCCTGAGAGGACGCTCTGGTTCCCCACTCTCTGCCTCAGTACCTCAGGCCTGAGCCTTCCCTCTTTTTTTTTTTTTTTTTAAAGATTTTATTTATTTATTTGACAGAGAGAGATCACAAGTAAGCAGAGAGGAAGGCAGAGAGAGAGAGGAGGAGGAAGCAGACTCACTGCTGAGCAGAGAGCCCGATGCGGGGCTCGATCCCAGGACCCTGAGATCATGACCTGAGCCGAAGGCAGTGGCTTAACCCACTGAGCCACCCAGGCGCCCTAGCCTTCCCTCTTGATGGCCCAGTTGCATCATTTATTTCACTTTCACGTTCTTCTCTCTAAGATATCCTCTCTCGGTAATGCCCCTTTAGTCTATGAACCACAGCCAAAGATGACAGGGTGAAGGCAATCAAAGGTTATTTTACAAATGTTAGTCAGTGACCATGGAAATGGGGAGAAAGAGGTTGACACGAGACACAATAGCTTGTAAACAGGAAACATTACCGTAAATTCGATGTGCCAGTTCTAGAACACTGGTAACGAGGTGCCATTTCTTGTACCCTGGCCCTCCACCATACTTGGGCAGTACATACTGTCCCAGCCTCTACATGCAGGACCCCAATATTTTATCTAAGAGGTGGTGTCATATAACATTATTGCATTTGCCTCTAGTTTGCCTAAGACTTAGTTTAGGAGTGTTGTTTCATTTGTTCACTAATTCAAAAAAAGTATTTAAGCCAGTGGGTCAGTTGCTATGCAAGGCAATGGAGGGGGCTGTGGTGATAAGACATGAACAGCACCTTGCTCAAGGCAGCTCGTGTTCATTGTCCCAAAATTAAATAAAGACACTAGGACATCAGTGGAGGAGCTGCCATACTGAAAGGGAGGGCATCTTGTTGAGGCCAAATCACAGGGCCCAAACTTTACAAAAGCCACAGTCCACGCTGCCAGCATAGGGTATTGGCAGGAACTTCCAGAACTTTCCACCTGCTCTTCAGTCACTGTTTATTTCATTATTACTTTCATTGAGGTAATGCGATCCTGTTAAGAGTCAAATAGTCTTACACAACTGAGTACACAGAACATCCCTTGACCATCCACTTTCCTCATTTAAAAGTCCACCAGGGAAACCACTTCAATTTATTTAGCTGTTTCATTTTGGATTTGCCATATTTCTCAATAGCTGCCACCCCTTGATTTTTTTCTTATGACAATTATATTGAGATATAATTCATGTATCATGAAATTCACCCTTTTAAATATTTGGACAATCCATTGATTTTTTTTAGGATATTCACAGTTATGCCACCATTCCTACTATGTAATTATACAACATTTTCAATACCCCAAAAGAAACACCAAATACATTAGCAGTCACTCCCCATCCCCTCTGCCCCAGTCTCGAAAACCATTAATCTACCTACTTTCTCTATGCATCTGCCTATTATGGACATTCCATGTAATGGAACCATGCAGTATGTGGTCTTTGTGTCTGGCTTCTTTCACTCAATGTTTTCAGAGACCATCCTTGTTGTAACATATGCCAGTAATTCATTCCTTTTCATAGTTGAGTGATAGTCCATTGTATGGCTATACCATTTTTTGTTGATCCATTTAATAGTTGATGGACATTTGGGTTGATTCTACTTTTTGGCTATTATGAAGAAAGCTGCTACAAACATCTGTGTGCAAATTTTTAATTCTCTTGTGTATACACCTAAGAGTGGAATTGCTGGGCCACTGATTTTTCAAGCTTCGGACATTATCTACTGGCTTCTCACTGTGGAGTCACTATGGAGACATCTTATCTTCCATTACTACCTCTCCCCAACATACACACTTCCTATCCTTCATTCTCCCAATATTTATAGCATAATTTTGATTGCATCAGTATTAATATGATAATATAAATGTTGACATATGATTATTTTTCCTTAAGGAACTTTTGGTTTTACCTGGAGTTGTCTTATTTGTTTATTTTCTATGTATTTATCACCAACTCACCTTTAAACTCTCCCTCAGGAGTGTCATCTCTTCTCCTGATATTCATATGCCTTAGGCTTTCTATCAATTTCATCATCCTAGGTTTCTCTCAGAGTCTTGTGACTTGCTCAGAGGTAGACTAGTTGTTCTCCAGACTGGTAGCATGGGTGTTAACCCAAGACTTCCCTTCAACCACACATAGGAGATTTCTTTTACCTCTCTCTTGTGTTGGGTTCCTTTTATCCCATATCTGTCTCTCTCTTGTTTCCCCTCCCCTATTTTGTGGGATAGCTCCTCCAGTTGTATCCTGAAAACATTGCAGAGTGAGTATGTTGTTTCAGAACTTGCCTATCTGAAAAGGCTTTGTATTATTAAATTATTACTAATTTTATTTTTATTAATTTTAATTTTTGCTAGTTTTACTTGGTATAAAATTCCATAAAGCTCATTTTTCTGCAGATTTTTTTTCTAGTTCCCACAGTTGCTGTTAAAAATATCCACACCATTCTGATTTTTTTTTTTTGTCAGACTCTAACCAGTTTTTTTACTCTCTAGAAGCTTTTAGGATTTTCTCCTTGACTCCAGTATTCTTAAGTTTAAAAAAAAAATGATAAATTTTGACTAATATATCTTGTTCATTTTGCTGGACCCTTGATGGGCTCCTTTTATCTGGCAATAGCATTCAGTTCTAATAATTTTTCTTGAGTTATTTCTTTAGTGATTTTATTTCCCCCACTTTCTTATTATTTTTTCCCTTTTCTATGACGTACAGTATTTGGATATTGAACTTCTTGATTTGGTCCTTAAATGTTCTGATCTTTTCTCTCCTGTTCTCTGTCATTTTGTTATCCTTTGGAAGGTTTTGTCAAATTTTTCTTCAACCATTTTATTCTATTTTTAAAATTTAATTATTTTTTATTTTTTAGAGAGAGAGAAAGAGAGGAAGACTGTGTGGAAGAGGGCAGAGCCTTAAAAAGAGCCTTAAGCAGGCTCCATGCCCCGTGTGGAACTTGTTGCAGGGCTTGATCTCATGACCCTGAGATCATGACCTGAGCCAAAATCAAGAGTCTGACACCTAACCAACTGAGTCACACAGGTACCCAAATTTTTCTTCCAATCTTTATTGAGATTTTTAGTTTATGCCATATTTTTAAATTTCTAAGACTTTTTTGTTTTATGAAGTCACCCTTTAAAACATCATCCCATTGCTCTGTGTTTTTAATATATCCTTTTAGCTCTCTAGTAGTTTTCATCTTATTACTTAAATTCTGTTTTCTCCAAATTAATTTAGTACCTTTGTTTTTAATCTCTTTCATGTTTGAGACTTTCTTCAAATGTCTGGTGATCCTTGACTGCTCATTTACATTTAAAATTGGGGTACTAAAAAGCTTAATGGCAACTCTGTATTGTGGGTGGGGCTTGAAGACCACAGATCACATGTAAAGAAATCAGGTTGCACTGTTTAATTGGATAACCCTAGTGTCAGTATCTTTATATCTTTCCTTTGGCTTATCAAACATATATTGAAGAATTGTCTTATATCCTGCACAGTATTATGGGAACAAAGTGATGGAAGAGGGCTAGGAGCTATAGGGGAAGGTCTTAATATTTACTATTTAACACTTTTGTTTTCAAAACTGTTACATCTCTCAACTGTGCCATGTGTCCCCCATCTCAGAGACCTGTTTTAGTCTTTCCAGGGCATAAACCCCATTTTCTGCTGAGGTAGAAATAGAGTGAGTCACCTGGTTGCACAAAGTAAGGAAGAAGATTTTTGTTAGGGTGAGGGGTATGTCCAGCCCTTAGATTTCTCTCCTCCCCATTCATCCCCAAATTACAAACTCCTGTTGCTTCTAATTCTTGATAGTTTGGGGTTCTGTGTTGGAAAATGGGCTATTATTTAGTTTGCTCACTTAGGAATTAGTTTTCTTGGGTCTGCTAAGTAGGTTATCTTTCCTCTTGTGTTTTAACTTGCAATGTTTTCTAGCTATCACCCCCCACCCTGCCCCAGTTCTTTTTTTCTCTTGGATTTATATCTTTTTTAAAAATACCTTCGTATCAGTTAGTGGGAATCCAGAGAAAGTACAGGAAATGTGTTTAATTTTCTAACTTTAAGGAGCCTTTCTAATTTTAGAGTCCTTCCTTTACATATATTTTACTGGAAAATGCCCCAGTATGTAATTTGCTCTCTTAATGATTACTTTTTAAGGGTAAGGAAGACAAGAAAGCTACAGTAGTAATTTTGGAGGCATATTAAAGCATTTCTTCCGACAAAGTTGACAAAATTGTTGTAGGCTGAGATGAAATTGCAGTGACCTTAGTTCACAAAGACAAAGCTATCTTAAATTTTGAATAGTGAACTGAATTGTGAAAGTAAATGAGGGATTGTGAAGGGATTGAGGTCAATTGTGAATATTCATGGTGGAGCAGCACAGGGGATAAAGCTTTGGACCAGATTGGACTGGGAATGATGTTTTATAGGTATAGTCAGAGGAAGCATGCTGGGAAGAATCCAAATTGTTTTTGAGGGAGAGCCCCAAGGACAGCATTGGACTGTCCTATTTAAAGGAAAGGCAAGACTGAGACATGATGTTGGAAAATTGGATGGGACAATAGCTCAGGATCAAGACTGAGAATGGCAAAAGATGGCTGGATACTTCCCCTTTTATGAAATGCCATATGCATAGTTAATGCTTATGGGAAAGATTTGAAAGATTAATAATATCCAATGTTGTTGAAAAGTTGTGAAGAAACAAGCATTCTCGTGTACTGTTGGAGAGAATATATTGATATAGCCTTTATTGGAGAGTAATTGGTAATTACATGTTAAAATTCTGAATGTTGATTAACTTTGATTTATCAATTCCATTCCTAGGATAATGACTCTATAGGAAATACCAAAAAAATTAATGTATAAAAATGTTTATTACATCATTGCTTGTAATAGAGAAAACTAGAAACAACCAAAATCCACATTAATAGAGGATTGTTTAAATTCATAATGTTGCAGACCTGCATAAAACTCTTGTGGCTCATTCATCGTAAAGAGTAGCTTTAAAAAGAAAGTAGTTTAATATTTTTCAAAGAACATTGAAAGAGGTCTAACTCATAATTCATAATTCCATTTAAGTTTATTCTTGTTACATGGTCTTATAGTTGAATGCTTGGAGCACCATATGTCAGGCAAGATAAGGTCAATTAATATATAGTGATAAACAGCAATATCTAGAATACTGTATTCAATTTATTTATTTGGTATTCAATTTAAAAAGTGTTATAAAATAAAATATATAGCATGATCTACTTTATGTTTGAAAATTTATGAAGGCTTCTGGCTTCAAGTAATGGCAGAGTAGTTTGGATCAGACTAAATCTCTCACTGATAATAATTATAAATTTGGTTTGTAGATCTACTTGAAGACACTAAAGGAGTACCATAAACAGACACAAACTAGAGGAGATACAGTCCACATTTAACTGGCTTATCCCTCTGCAGACACTGAGCAATCTGCAGGATACAGACTTAATGGACTAAGGAGTTAGAGGCCAGAGTACAGGGCTGCCAGAGCAACTGCAAATTAAAGGGGGAAGGGAAGTCCCAGAAAGTTAGGAGTAGTAGTGGGGGAGCCCCCAGATGTATGCACAAAATCTTCTCAGAATCTTGGCTGACTCTTCAAGTGCAAATGCCCAGGGCAAGACTCCAAGGAGCATAGTAGAAAACAACAGCTGGACCGTTGAAAGAACTGAGCAGAGATCTCATCTGCTGCCTGGTGCTGGGAAGACAGAGTTTGAAGTTAAAGCCTATGAAATTAGAGGGGCTTGAGAAACATCTCTTGCATTCCTCTGGTACACCAGCAGCACCATGTTTTTGGAACACATCCTAGGACTATGAGCTATATCCTGGGACTAAGAAGAAAAAAGAAAAGTGTAAGTCATTTAATAAAACCTAGAAACAAGCCTGCAAAGGATTAAGTTTGTCCACAAGAAATTTAGCTACTTTCTAGAATAAAACACAATGCTCACCAGAGGAAGATAACAGAATTTAGTTTCCACAATGTATCATTTACAGTGTCCAGTATACAATAAAAATTACCAGACACACAAAGAAGCAGAAAAATATGCCCCATAATAAATAAAGAGACCCCCCAAAACCCAGAAAACAAAAGGAGACCCACAGACAACACAGCTGTTGGAATTATCATACAGGGTTTTAAAGATACTATTATAGATATGTTAAAGAACTTATAGGAAAAAATTGATATAATTTGTGAATACATAGGAATTTCAGGAAAAATATGAAAATGCTAAAAAAAGGGAAACCATATGGAAATTATAAAACTGAAAAAAGTACAATATCTGAAATATAAAAAATACAATGCCTGAAAAATTATTGGGTAGGATTAACATCAGTTTGAACATCACAGAAGATCAGGGAACTTGAAGAAAAGTCAACAAAAATCACCAAATAGAAGGGGAAAAAATGGAAAAAATAAAACAAAACCCCACCAGAGTCTCAGAAGGAGAGGAGAGAATTAACAGAGCAAAGAATATTTAAGGAAGTTTAGGAAGCTCAGTAAACCCCAAGAAGAAAAAAACAGAAAGAATTCCATATCAAGGCACATTATTATTAAATGGCTAAAAAACTGAGGATAAAGAAAAATATCTTTAAAAAGAGCCAGATAAAAGATACATCATATATATGAGAATAAAGATAAGAAAGACAGATGATTGTTCAATGGTGATGATGAATGGGATGGGTGTGGAGGCAGGACTTCCTAGACCCCCTCTCCAGGAAAACAACAATTTAACTTGTGAAATACCTTTCTAAATAAATCATTCCAAGTCTCTGGGAATTGTCCCAAGGGCAAAAAAACATACAGCAAATAGAGAAATATTTATTCAAGAAAATCTACTAAGTCTTGGCAGGAACAGTGAGAGTCTGTGGCACTTGAGCCACCATGGCTTCATTACCCACCTCTCCTCAGACCTGCAGACTGAAGGAGATGATCGGTGGAATTCAGCAGCCTTTTTGGGCTATGGGATGACTTGAAGAAGGTTATTCAGGCCTGAAGATGACGGAACAGAAAGTTAGGAGATGACAGAACAGAATACTGTTCCTTTTATACCAGTCCTAAACTTCCCATTAGGCTTATTTTATGTGAGAAACAACCTCTTTTGTTTAAGCCACTATTGCTTTGAGTTTTCTTATTGTATACAAACACACTTGATATAAATCTTCCTATTTATTTTTAAGCCTTCTCATGAGATTGATTGATTGATTGATTGATTTTTCTGGAAGTCATTTTTGTTCATGAAATAAATGCCTGTTAAACTTCATTTAAGTTTAAATTATACCACTGATAGCCTTACTTGTTCTTCCAGTCACATATGTGTGGTAAAACTTTCTGAGTGGAAGGAAAGTAATTCTATATATCTAGCAGCTAATGATTTTTTGACTGTAGAAATGATTTTAACTTAGTTGTACCTGAAGTGTTCCAGACTTTTTATTTCCATTGTGGTGTGTATTCTGAATCCTTGCACATGCGAAATGTCTTTATTTTGCCCACTTACTTAAAAGCTAGTATAGCTGGTAGATTCGAAATACTATTTCTTTAAAGTATGTAGACATTTCACTGTTGTCCAAAAATCAGTAGTATAAATGAAATGTTTATTGTTTATTACCTTATGTTCTTATAGGAAGCTATTTCTACCCTACCCCACCATTGAATGCCAAGGATTTTCTCTTTAATTTTTTAAAGATTTTATTTATTTATTTGAGAGAGATTTTATTTATTTATTTGAGAGAGCGAGAAAGAGAACACAAGAGGGAAGAGGGTTAGAAGAAGGAGCAGACATCTTGCTGAGTGGGGAGCCCAATGGGGGGCTCAATCCCGGGGACTCCGGGATCATGACCTGAGCCGAACACAGCTGCTTAACTGACTGAGCCACCCAGGCATCTTGGATTTTTTCTTTAATTTTTGAGTTCAGAAATATCAGTAGAATGTATCTGTGTACCTTTCCTTTTAGTATTCTTGCTGATGTAGCAAGACCAGGAATTGTTGGTTTTTTAAATTTAACCCAAAGAACTTGAGTACTTATTTAGTCCAAGAGAGTATTTTTCTATTAATGGCTTTCTGTCATCCTATCTATGATGTCTTAAATTCCTATTAAACAGATTTTTGGAATTTTCTGCATTTTTCCCCCTCATGATCTCTTTCCCTGACTTTTTGCTTTATATTCTGGGGGAAATACCTTGATTAGATCTTCCAAATCACTAGTTCTCTTTTCAGTTGTATCTATTCTGTAATTCATCCCTGACATTCAGTTTTATAATTTATTAATCAAATTTTTAATTTTTTAGATGCCTCTATTTTTCTCTGACTGTCACTTTTTCTATGGTAGCTTCCTCTTCTTTTATGATGTAATATCCATTGTATCCCAGACACTAAATAAAATATTTTTGCGGTTCTCTTTGGCTTCCTGCATTTTTGCTCTTTCCTCGGAGGTCAGTTTGCTACTGATTCAGTTTTTAGGTCTTGGGTTTGGTCCAAACGTCTGGTGATTCTGGGTTATTCCTTTCCTCAATACAAATTGATCAGTATTGATAACTGGTATCATTTCCTGGGTAGTTGTTGAGGTTACCTTCCAACCTCCCTTGCTAGGTCCGCCCTCCATATGTGATGACCAGTAGTGGCAGATGTGCTGTGCTCTAATGGCAGAGGGAATAGGCCAGCAGGTTGGTGACGCTTCTCAAATAAGCAAGTAGGGAAGTTACCCTGTCTTGGGTACCTCAGGAGATCTCACATCTATTCCAAGTTGCCTTTCCTTAATTAACAGTTTAGTAATCTGTATACCATGCTCTTCTGTTCTCTCTGGTCCTGATCCTCATTCTATGAGTTCTTATGGCTGGTCCTTTACTCAGAGAGCATGGGGCAAATCCCATAATTAGCTCTTCTCTGTGCCCAGCCTCCACACTCCACTGGGGAGGGTGGGAGGAGCAAGTCCCAATCAAGCATTCCACAATACACTTCTGTCCTCTCCTGTGGACCTTGAACTTTCTTTTTCTCTTAAGAAAGGTCATATTAGCTGTCACTATTGAATACCTGCTCTGTGCCAGGAGCTATACAGAGCAGAGAGGACACAGTAATGAATCTGACCAATGATTATTTGTCCCGAGAAAGCTGTATTAGAGGCTACAGAACTATTCATCCAGCAGCCCCCTACTTAAGCTATGTTTCTCAGCTCTCTGGTATTTTTGTTAGTCTGCTACCACCCAGAAATTCTTCTGTTTCTATTTAGCCAACGTTTTCTAGGGAATGCCTAGGACTTAGTCTTATTTTATGTATCCTATTTTATTGGGATCTGGGAATAAAGAGAAGTAGACATTTGGCTCAGTCTCACTATCCTAAACTAATCACCTTTTTTTCTTCAAGTAGAGGAGGGATGGCTAAGTGAGTTCAGATACTCTATGACCTAGGAGCAAAATAGATTGTTCCCACACTCCATAGGAAGGCTTTGAGTAGAGTTATTCTTTCACTGGCTCTGGCTCTGGCTTTGGGGTCTCTGTAAAGAAGTTACAGAGTTCTCATCAGATTCTAATGTTAGGGAGCAAGCCTGGGGTGATACTGTGCAACTTGACAGCTTGCTCTTTCATTCTCCTTCTTCTAACATTCTTCTTGATCACCTTAACAACTATGACTCTAAAAATATGGTAGAGAAGGAGTCATTTTCAGAGCATAAGAAGAGAAGAGCATCTGATCCCCACACGATCCCTCATACATCCCCCACCACTCTTCTCCCAAGCTATGCTTCAAAAGAAGAAGCTTTTATGAATACTCTACAAATTTTGTTTTTACTCTCTGTTATCTGGAGACCAACCAGGCGCATGGACTCTTTAGGTCTCTTTGGAACCCAGAAGATCTCTTTATACATTTCCATTGCTCTGTTGCTTTTATAAAAAACCCTATTTTCAGAGTTAGTATTGATTCCACTTGACCTTTTTTGATAAGTCCCCTCTCCCTTACTTGGTTTCAGTAGATTTGTTTTTGTTAGAACCAAACTGAGTAATAGTCTCCCTTCCCAGAAATAAGGACAAGCACCCCCTCCCCCAGGTGACTTGTTCAGCCACCCTTAGGCAAACACCAAATTGAATATTTAGCAATTTCTGTTTTGAAGCTGGGGGGGAGGGGGAAAGGGCCCAAAGAAGCTAACTCCCAGTTCCAAGAAAGTGTAAACACTGTTCATGCACTTTTTTTAGATGATTATCATCTTAACCAGTCGCTGCATGGTCAACATCTGATACCTCTTACCACATGGAGGTGACAAAGTCAATCCATTGGCCTGTCTGCCCCAGAGCTAGAGATCTTGTCTTCTGGTGATGATTTAATGAAGTCCAAGTCATCTTGCAAAAAAGGAAGTGGAAAAGGATTCAAGCAGTGCATTTTTGGCAGCAACAGTAGTTCTGAGACGTTCTCTTTTAACAGAGAAAACATCGTGGCTGATAAATATGGCAGAACTCTTTTGAAACAGTGTCCTGTCTTACGTGTGTTCTACAGTGCTCCAAAAAGAGGAAACTTGTCTTTTGTGGCTTCCAAGAAAGAGCGTTTTTCTCCTCTTCTTTGTTTGTTGCATATCTAAATCCCCAGAATCATCTAGGAAGAAGAAGGGGGTGAAGACTTTCAAAAGAAATGAGTCTCTCATTACGAAAGTAATATCCCACTCCACATATGCAGATGCTGGCATGTGCAGAAGAGAAGGTACTGTTTGTCTTACTGCATCATAATTTGGATGTTTGATTTAACTAGAGCAGCCTTGTATTGTAGTCAATATGTATTACATAAAGTTACCCCTGAGACTACTCCTCAGAAACTGGATAAATGGAACTGTGTGCTCTGGTAAAATGGCCCCTGAAGAGATTATCCCAGGAAGATAAGAGTAAGCTTCACCGTGTACCAAAGAAGTGGTATATTACACACACACACTCACTCCCCTAAATTTGCATATAGAGGTTTGACTCTTTTCAGAACTTTCTTAGATTCATGTTTATTTAGACCTCTTCCTTATGATAACTCCCCATTTTTCTTCTTAATCCATCTTTAAAATAAAGTGGGCATTTTTCTGAGTTAAGGATTTTGAACTTTGCAGCACCTACCTATAAATCAACTGATCAGCTTGTGAAGAATGCTTTGTCTTTGAGGGAAGGGGAAGGAGTGCACAGTAAGATGGAAGTAGATTTCCTGTGGCCTTTGGCTCACTGTTAGCTCAATTCTGAGAATCTAGATTTAGAAGACAAACAAAATGTCAGACTGGTCTCTGTGGTTTCCCCTCCATCTTCTAACTTCTTAGAGGTCCACCCAGTCTTTGGAATTAACATCTGCCAATCTCAAGAGACTATATAATTGAGTAAAAACAGACCCAAGTGGCAACAGTAAGGGACTTGGAATTAATACAACTTTGGGGCCAAAGTATTTAGCCTAGTAAGTATTATTCAATAAATTCTGGATACAATTTAATTAGGCATATGGATAAAGAAGGGGGAAAATAAAGTTCTCCATTGTGAAGAGGGAATTAACTCAATGTACACACTGGAACTAAAAGCGTGAGGCCAAATTTGGAGACAGAGTGGAAACCCCTATTTCAGTTCAAGAGGTTTCTTTCTTTCTTTCTTTCTTTCTTTTTTTTTTTTAAGATTTTGTTTATTTATTTGAACAGAGAGATAGATCACAAGTAGGCAGAGAGGCAGGCAAACAGAGGGGGAAGCAGGCTCCCGCTGAGCAGAGAGCCGGTTGTGGGGCTTGATCCCAGGACCCTGAGATCATGACCTGAGCTTAAGGCAGAGGCTTAACCCACTGAACCACCCAGGTGCCCCAATTCAAGAGGTTTCTTAGACTTGTCTTTTACTTCCTCACATAAACTTATTCGGAGATCTTAAACGTCTATGAAATCTAGTGCAGATTGCCACATTTCTCCTGAAAAACATTCAGACTTTACACTGTTGCTATTTAAAACATGAATGTTAGGGGCATTTGGGTGGCTCAGCTGGTTAAGTGTCCAACTCCTGATTTTGGTGCAGGTCATGATCTCAGGGTTGTGAGATTGAGCCCCCTGTCAGTGTGGAACCTGCTTAATATTTTCTCTTTCCCTTTCCCTACGCCCCTCCCCTCTCAAATAAAATAAAGTAAGATAAAATAAATAAAACAAAACATGAATGTTATTCAGCCTTAATGGAGAAGGAAATTCTTCCCCATGCAACAACATGGATGGACCTGGAAGACACGATGCTAACAAAATAAGCCAGTCACAGAAGGACAAATATTGTGTGATCCCACTTACATAAGGTGTCTAAAGAAGTCGAATTCACAGAAGCAGAAAATATAATAGTGGTTGGCAGGGGCCAGAGGGAGGGGGGAATGAGGAGTTGTCATTCAATGGCTATAAAGTCTCAGTTATGCTAGATAAATCAATTTTAGAGATCTGCTGTATTTATGGTATTGTGCACTTCAAAGTCTGTTAGGAGGGTAGATCTTATGGTAAATATTCTTACCATAAAAACAAACTAAACAACAACAACAACAACAACAAAGGGACAGAGGACAACTTTGGGAGGTGTGTTGGGTATGTCTAGGACCTTGCCTGTGATGATGGTATCACGTGTGTTTTCATAGGTCCAAACTCACCAAAATGTACCCATTAAATATGTGCATCTCTTTGTATAGCAATTATATTTCAATAAAGCAGTTAAAAATTGATACTTGAGGGGGCACCTGGGTGGCTCAGTTGTCTGGTTGTCTGACTCTTGGTTTTGGCTCAGGTCATGATCTCAGGGTACTGGGATCAAGCCCTGCACTAGGCTCTGTACTCAATGGGGAGTCTGCTTGAGATTCTCTCCCTCTCCTTCTGCCCCTTCCTCTGCTCATGCTCTCTTTCTCTCTAAAGTACATAAATAAATCTTTTTTTAAAAAACTTGATTCTTGAGCAAAAGGAAAAAAATAAAATATGAGGTATGGCTATAAACTAAATATAAAACTAAATTTCCTTCCATTCTTTATTCAAAAAACATTTTTTGAGAGCCTACCATGTGACAGGTACTGTGCTAGGCACCAAGGATCCAGAGACAAGTAAGAAATGTCTATCCCTGTTCTCAAGGAGCTAGAGAAATTCAGACAAGTGTTCATATAAGGATAATGGTATATAATGGGTGCTACTTGCCATGGGGCATGGGAGCAGAGAAAGAAGAAGAGGGGTAAGTTCTAGAAAGGAATTACAGAGGCCTCTCCATAGGGCTTCTCAAGACATGGTAGCTGCTTTCTCTAGAGCAAATGATCCAAGAGAGAGAGAAGAACCAAGACAGAAGCCAGGAGTTTCTGTATGACTAGGTCAAAAGTTACATACTATCATTTATGCCATATTCTATTGGTCACATCAATTCTATTGGTCACATCATCTATTGGTTACATCAACCCTGGTGTAGTGTTGAAGGGAACTACAAAAGGGTATGAGTACTGGGAGGAAGAGTGTACTGGGGACTGTCATGGAGACTGGCTACCACAGTTCTCTAGAAAGTGATAGGCAGAGGTAATAAGAAATAAGAAAGTACAGCCATTTATTAACTGAGCCATTAACAAATAATCCCCGTTATAGTTATTGATTTAAAATGAATAGAAGCACATGGCTTAGCCTTGAGGCCCAAACAGAACCTCTTATTCCTTCCTGAATCTAAATTTTGAGATCTTAGTACCCTCTAGAAGGATGCATGGGGTAAAAATGACAAAATGACGAGGAAAACAAGATGACTAATAATTTGAATTATCTCCTTGGGCACTTGCATAGAGGAGGTAGAGAGGAAGAGAGAGAGCTGAGTCCATGTGTCCACCCAACTGCATAAAATAGAAAAGAACTGCATAAAAAAGAAGAGAAAAGAAAACCAATCCTAGGGACAGCAACCCTGCCCTGATCCCAGACTCCAGCCACTCAAATTAGCATGTCTTCTATTTACCCTAGGGTTGGGGTCAAGAAGCTAGGAAGAAGCAAGATGGCAAGAAGGAAGGAATAGAAAATTCTTTTTTCCTGTAATGAAGGAAATGTTCTCTTATTCATATGAGGGAACTGAAATGTGAAAAGATTAACTGAAGTTTAATGTGTCTATTGCCAAGAAGCCAAGACAGAAGATCCTAACGTTTTTTTTTTTTTTTAAAGATTTTATTTATTTATTTATTTGACAGACAGAGATCACAAGCAGGCAGACAGGCAGGCAGAGAGAGGGAGAGGAGGAAGCAGGCTCCCTGCAGAGCAGAGAGCCCCATGCGGGACTCAATCCCAGGACCCTGAGATCATGACCTGAGCAGAAGGCAGCGGCTTAATCCACTGAGCCACCCAGGCGCCCAGATCCTAACGTTTTAAAAAATATTTTAATTATTTATTTGAGAGAGAGACAGAGGAGTGACAGAGAGGACAGGTAGGGAGAATGAGGAGGAGAGGGAGAAGCAGGCTCCCCACTGAGCAGGGAGCCAGACATGGGGCTTGATTCCAGGACCCTGAGATCACTACCCAAGCTGAAGACAGATGCTTAACCGACTGAGCCACTGAGGCACCCCAAAGATCCCACCTTTTAAATTCAGCCATATTGGTCATATTGGGTCAAACATACCATGATTGCTGTTGAACTTGTGATGTGTTCGTTCTTTCTTTCTTTCTCTCTCTCTCTCTTTTTTTTTTTTTTTTTTTTTTTAGCATTTTTTCTTTATGACAGATATTTGGGTTTTACATTAAAATAACCAAAGATACACGTTCAAGAAATAGAAACATGGGGGTGGCACTGGAATTATCTCTACCCCTTCTTTTCAGAAGTAAGGCAACTGACATCTCAGGAGCTCATGGTTGGGAATGAAGACCTGAGCTTCATTCACCTCCAGTCTGATGATTTTTCCTCTGTGGCCTATGAAGAGATTCCTGAACATATGTATCCTCTGAGATTGGTTCCTCTTTCCCAGTTGTGCAAGAGGGAGCAGAGAATGGTAGAAAGAGCTCTGGTCTTAGAATCAGAAACCCCAGTTTGCCAGCTCCATTCTGCATAAGTGTGTGTGATCTAGGCACAGTCTCCTTAGTTTTTTCTTCTGAAAAATGGGTATAGTCATATTTGCCAACCTGTCAGGATGGTTGTAGAGATGAATGGAGATACTATTTGTAAAAAATATCTGTAGGATTTAGGTGCTAGGCACAGATAAGGAAGCTGTGTTTGGAAAACTAAGTCTATAAGGCTTCCAGCTGCCAAGCTAAAATGGTCATGTCCCTGGCTTCTTACATTTAATTACCATTAGAATTTTTTTTTTTTAATTTCCATCCTTAGGCATTGCATCCCCTCTTCCTTGAATGATTTTGTTTCTACTGATGGTGGTCCAGCTGAATTCTGGACCCAGAGTTCAAATACTGAGAGAGGTCAGTGATTCAGTTTGCTATATGGGATGTTTTCCCTTCTCCACAACCACAAGAATGAGTAGAGCATGGGAGTACTACTTTGGAGGGAGAAAAGCAAACACTCCTATCATTTAATTGGAGGGGTAAAAGCTTTAGCTTCGTAGGTGAGTATGGATATTGTGACTGACTGGCAACTGTTCCTGCTAATAATATTGATTTATTATATCCATAGATATAGATATATCCATAGATATATTATATCCATATTATATCCATAAGGACCAGTATATGGTCAAGTGTTCCATGATAGAAGAACCGTTTGGGAAGAACATTCGCATTTACGCAGTGCTTCCCACACTCAAGGCCGAGTAAGGAGTGAGACTGGTATCATTCTTGCTTTCCAGAGGAGAAAGATGAAGTTCTGAGAGGGTTAGATGGTTGGTTCAAGCTTATAAATGGTGGAGCTGAGACTTGAATCCAGGTCTTTTCCCTTCCTGTCATCCCACATCAGGGAAGGTCCAAAGCATTTTGAATCTATTAGTTTCCTATGTTTGAAAATGAGAGACGTGTAGAGGAATATAATTACTGAAACAGCTTAGCCCATTGCCCAGAGCTTGGAAATGTCAGGTAAAAGGGAGGTCAAAACATTGATGAAAAATTAGAAGTAAAATCCTTACACTTCTCCTGCTTCTTGACACCAGGCACAGATACACTTCTAATGACAGCTCTTTTTCCTGACACAGTCACCAGAGTTCAACTTCAGGACCATGAATGAGTAGAGGGTATGGAAAGTCACAACAAAACACAGAGGACTTAAAACAAGGATTTGAAGCCATGTCAGTCTGGCAAGAAGAAAGTGAATGAAACTCAGGAAGTTCTCAAATACATAGAGATCTATTTTGTTTTACAGCTTTACAAAAAAATATCCAAAATATGTGAACTTCTAGGAAGCAGAGAAGTTAGCAAATTGCCAAGGCATTAGTAGTCAGTTCTTGGTACTGTTAGAGCACAGTCTGACTTGCACATCTGACTGAAATATTTTCCTTAGCAAGCATACTCTTTCCCAGTAGGATTCTTAATGTTTCTACTGAAAGACTCATACTTTTAGTAGTCTGTTCACTTCAGTCAGAAAAATGAGAATTTATTGAGCACGTACTGTGTGCTGGGGATAGGTTCCCAAGATGCAACTGTAAACAGAATAGAATACATGCTAACTTTCATGGAGTTTGCAACCTGATGGGAAAAGCAGTTAAGTCAACAACAAGGAATCCTAACATGTCCTCTAGAAGAAGAGTTAAAGTGAAAGTAGGACAAGATGCTGTGGAAATGCAACAGGGAGGTAGCTAACTCAGTCTTCAAAAGTCAGTGAAAGCTTCCTGGATAAAGTGCCATCTACACTGAGGCTAAAGGATGAATAGGAGTTCATGGGGGTATATTAGGGTTCATAAGAGAAGCAGAAGTAATCGGTTCACACTGTTACGGAGGCCATGAATGAAGTTATGGAGAATCAGGTAAGCTGGTGGTATGATTCGGTCTGAGTCCAAAGGCCTGAGAACCAGGAGAACCAAAGGTATAAGTCCTGGTTCGGGGATGGATGTCCCAACTCAAGCACGTGGCAAATTCATCCTTCCTCTACCTCTTTGTTCTGTTCAGACACCCAACGATTAGAAGATGCCCACCCACATTGGAGAGGGAGATCTTTACTCAGTCTACTGATTCAAATGACATTTTCTTCCAGAAACATTCTCACAGATACGTCCAGAAGTTCTGTTTTACCAGTAATCTGGGCATTCCTTAGCGCAGCCAAGTTGACACATAAAATTGACCATCCCAGGAGGTGTATAGTCAGCAGATGGAGGAACAGGTAAAAGGAGTGGAGGTGGAGAGAGGATCGTGTCTGGGGAACTGAAAGAGATGCAGTTTGGCTGCAGGACTGAGAATAGAGGTGGCTGGAGAGATGAGGGGGGCTAACCTTGTGTACCATGGTCAAGAGTTGGGACTTCGTCCTAAGAAAATCTGGAAACCATCCAAGGGATTTAAGCGTGATTTGAAATGATCATAACTTATGTTCTAGAATGATCATCACTCTGTGTGTATGTGTATGTATTTCAAAAGGATCTGTGTGGTGATTTGGAGCATGAGGCATAGGATGGAGGACAAGACCAGAAGCAGGATGACCCAGAGTTGGCAACTGTAGTCATCCAGGTCAGAGATGAGATGGTCCAGTCCAGGGTCACACTGTTAGAGCTGAAGAGAAGTAGATTCAAGAGCTCCTTAAGGGGTGGATTGAGTCTTTCCTTGCTTAACCATGAGGAATAAGGTAGGGAAGCCGTCAAGGATGACTCCCAAATTTCTGGGATGTATGGATGCGGAGAGCAGCTCCTGAATGAGAACACTGCAGAAGAAGCAGGTTTCAGAGAGATGGGGAGAAGTTGCATTTGGGGAATTTCTGGAGGAGTGTATGAGACCCCTAAGTAGAGTTGTTCAATACAGAGTAAGAACTATGGGGTTGGCATCTCAGGAGAGGAATTTGAACAGATTCTGGATGTTTTGAGTCATTGGCAAATGGATGGCTGTTGAAGCCAAGGTGAAAATCCCATTGGCAAGGCTAGCTTCAGCAGTCCTGCCTTCAGAGAGGGTCTGGAAGCTCCCACTTTCTCTTGCTTTGTATGTGTCAGACCATACACACATAGTTAAGACAGACGTCCATTCTCAAGTCCCTTTATGTTTTTAAAGTAGTCTCCCTGTGTCCCTAGGACTATTGGGTAAGTTCTGTAGAGAGACGCAATGCACACTTTATATATGTCCAAGGTCTTGAAGTGCCAAGCTGTGACAGAGCTCAGCCCTGGTTCCTCCCTCTGCCCTTCCCACTATAAGGCCTTGAGGTCCCCCTTCCTGACACTCTGTAAAGAATATACTCAATTCCCAGACTGCCATGATGGCCTGAAATTCATGACAATCTGTAAAGGGCTTCACCTAAGAGAGGCACGGGGACAGCATCTGCCAGGCTCCGTGGTTTTGGCTCCTGTGTCCTTACTCCATTCCCCTTGTCCTCTCGGTGGCATTCCCCACCCTGTGTTGCCCTCAGCACAGTTTCAGAGCGCCCCTCTCTACCTTCCGCCGGTCTTGGAGGGACGCCTTGGCTCCATGGCTCCTAGTCTCAGGACATGTGGTCATTCACTGGTTTTAAGAGGTGGCTCGACCAGCACTTGCTCGAAGGTGAAGAGAGAAAGTTTTCCTGCTGGTCCAGGAAGACGTGTTAAGTAGAGAAGAGATAACAAAAAAAAAAAAAGAAGAAGAAGAAGAGAGAAACCGAGATCATTTGGGCTTGGGGCTTTGTTTTGTTTTTGTTTCTGAACAGTGGACTTTTTTCCCCAAAGAATTCTTGAATGGGACTCCAGTTCATAAGATGATCTAAAAAACAAAACAAAACAAAAAGAACTTCTCTGACAAAAGAGGGAGCCCTGGGGGCTGAGCTAGCCCCCTCACCCCACACACACTCAGCCAGGCCCTTTGCCCAGCGGCTTTGAGGCTTCTTGGAACACACTTGAAAAACAGTCCGTTAGTCCCCACCCTGGTGATGCTGGAAGATACAGAAGAATGAGAACTTGCACTGTCGGGTCAAACTCCCCTGGTCTGAGCCCGGCCACACTGCCTATTAGTTGTGTGACTTGGGACAAGTTATTTCAATTCTCTGAGCCTCTGATTCACCATCTACAAAATGGGGGATAGTAAGTACAGAATGGCTGTGAGCGTTGATACAGGAAAAAAATGTCTCCAGCACGGAGTACTATGCTCGGCGTTTAGTAAATCTCAACCAGAAGTATTATTTCTGTTTGTTGTCAAGCATTTGGATTTTTCCAGATGAGCTGGAAATTTGGATTTAAAAAAAAAAAAAGATTTTTAATTTATTTATTTGAGAGAGAGAGAGAAAGTGCACAATTAGGGTGGGGAGAGGCAGGCAGAGAGGGAGGAGCAGGCTCCCTGCTGAGCCCAAGGCAGACACTCAACTGACTGAGCCACACAGGCACCCTGACATTTGGATTTTTAGAGACAGGCCACAACTTGGTCTTTTTGTGAGACTCTCACAACTTGTTAATGTTGGCAAGGAACTGATTTTTTAAAAAATTGGTCTGAGCTAAATGAGATGTCCTCCAGCGCTCAGTTTGGGGGCCACTGGAGTGAATAGTTAACACACAGTTATGCGTGAAGCATGTACGAGGGGGAGGGGCAGGAGGCTGAGCAGCCCCCGGGGGGGGGGGGGGGGGGAAGAGGCCCAGAGCTGCGTGTGGGTCCCTGGGCAGGGGGTTGTGGGTTGAGGTGGTTGGTAGAGATTGGGCCCTGTTATCCTGCTGTGGGGTGGATGGATGTTTCTGGGCCTGGCGGGAACATTCTCTTCCCCGGCCTGCTGAGGTGGGACGAGGAGCTGATCCCAGCACTTTGATGTTGCACTCAACTCAGGAGTTTCTACTGACCCAGCCTTTACTTGAAATATGATTGTTTTGTTCGTCATGGATTATTTTTGCATTAACAAGTTGTTAAAATACTGCATTAAAATATATACCCACGTCAGTTACTACTGAGTTTGGGGGCATCCCTTCAAACTTTGTGCCCAAGGCTAGCACCTCACTCTCATCACCCAGCCCAGTCATGATTTAGTGGACTCTCTGTGTACCAGGCTGGCCGCCTGAGGCCGGTGCTCAGAGCAGGTGGACGCTGGGGAATGCAGAGCGGTTCCGGTCGGTCGTAGCCAAAGCAAACAGTCTCTAAGAAACAAAGCTACTGGAGAAGAGGAGGGAGGAGCAACACATTCCACAGGCAAACAGGAACTGTTTCCAGAAGATTTATTCTTTTGGATTCTTGGCATTTCTTCTTTCTCCAGTTCTTCGGTAAGGAAATGCATGAACTGATTTCCAGGGGATCAACTGTGACTTGCGCCTCCCCAAGCTTGCAAACAGCCTTCCCCTTTGTTCCGTTGTGAAAGGTACAGAGATTCCATTCAGAGGAGCTTAGCTGTTCAAGGAGAAAAGTATTTCCCCTGAAGCATCTCTCCTCCAAGGCTTCTATGAAATCCTAGCACTGGGTCTGGAACTGCCTGTGGGGCCCAGCCTTAGGGCTTCTGGATCAGGGCAAGATCTCAGGTAGCTGCGTGCGTCTGGGAAGCCACAGGCCTGTGAGCCCTGTCTTAGTGCAGCTGGACGTCTGCCTGTCCAGGGTAGGCAGAGCCACTAGAGGCCCTGTCCCCTCTGTGGGGCCGGTGGCTGCTGGAACCCTTCAGCCACTCCCAGGAATCCCACCTGCCTGGACCTGAAGGACAAGGCCTGGGAGTTGAGCCGATTCAGTAGGAGTTCTAGATGAGTTCAACTGTTTCAGACAAGGGGAAAAAGAGACCAAACGATTGAACTTCATCCCTTCACCCAACTTAAGAAATCAAACATTGCGGATATGAATCAAAACACCCCTTACACGACTTAAATGTCCGCCCTTGGGAGAATGGATATAGAAATGCAGGCATGTTTGAGAATATTCTACAGCAGGTAAAGCAAGTGAATCAGAGCTGTGTGTGTCATCACAGATAAATCTTAAATACATTGTTGCCCTTGATTCTTTCTATGGTTGTTTCCTGGGCAACTGGAAGGGACTTGCTCTAAGAGAGCGCTCAGCTCAGGACAGGACCTGAATATCCCCACTTTCTTCTCTTCCTTTTCTTCCTCCTTCCTTTCCTGTGTTTCCTCCCTACCCCCTACCTCCCTGATTCTCTTCTCTTGCCTCCTCCAATCTTGGGTTATATTCTTTCTGCCTCTCCTGCTTCTCTCCTTTTCTTTTCTCTTAATGGGAGAAGCCTGGGGGGAGGGGTGTGGGAACACAGGGAGGTGTGTGTGTGTGTGTGTGTGTGTGTAAGTGGTTAATACCCAGCTTGGACCAGAGGTGCCATGCACACACGACTTCGTGTCAGTTCTTTATTATCCCCACTTTAAGACTGGGAAAACTTAGGCACAGAGAGCTTGGAAATTGGGCCAAAGCTCTACAGTTAAAAATAGCTAAACCGAGACATGAAGTCGAGTCAGAATCTAGAATCTGGTTTTTCCCACCTCCCAACACACGGCCCAGGGCACAGCCTTTTCCTCCCTCCTGCCTTTTCTCTCTTCCTTCACCAAAAATGTCCCATCTTGCCTACTACTGCCTCTACCAGTCTTGTTGCTATGCCTTGTTATACATCTCGAGAATACCATGGGTTAGGGTTTATCAAATGCTCTCATGAACAAGATTTTCTTTGGTCCTAAAACCCCCCTGTGAGGAATGTGTGGCCAACACTAAGACCACTCTGTAAGTAAGAACCAAAACTCAGAGAGCCTGGGGCTATGCTGAGGGCCATGTAGCTGTGGGCTGCTTTTCTGTCCCTGAGTCTGAGTCCTGGCTCCTTGGGTCACTCTGCTTCACCGAGACCCTCTAAAGCCAGGAGACTGCTTGAAGTCAAGTGCTGGTCATTGGAGATACATGATGTGTGTGAAACCAGACCCTGTCTTTAAATTTTGATATTTTGTTCATCAGGGATTTGGGGGGCATTAATTTTGAGTTGTTGAACTATTGCATCAAGGTGTCATTTATGTGGTTTATGTGATTGCTGGGGTTATCCGGTGCCTTTAAGTTTTGCCCTGGACGTGATGCCTCACTTTCCTCACCCTCATCCCAGCCCTGTCCTTACTTGGTTCCAGAACCACGCTGTATCTGTTTTTAATGAGAGGAGCATGTGCCAGCTGGTTTTATAACAGTGCAGCCTGGCTGCCTTCTCTGACCCTTCTCCATTAGTTTGGTTCAGAGTCTCACTTGCCCAAGTCCTCTTCTGGGAATTCTGTCTGATCAGAGTGATTTCGTGGATGCCAGTGAGGACCTGAGTCCTTGCTGCATGGACAGTGATGTCTCAGCAAGAAAAGGCCCACTTTCTTCCACAGGGCCCTGGCTGTCAGTAGATGCCCAGTGCTTTGAGCTAGGTAGAATAATGAAGTCTTTTTCTGGGAAGGGACTGTTTGGGAATAAACTTCCATGGGTACCTCCTCCCATACCCGCCAGCCCCCACTCCCGGCTGTTCACTGTTAGGGAAATAGAAGGAACAGCTTGATCAGGGTTTTTCCTAGAAAAGCCCTTCGATGGGCCCATTATGGAAAACGGAGCTGTTTCTGTTTTCTTTGATTAATCACAGTGTCCTGTTTCCCAAAGCAAATGTGGCCTTGGGTCTTCCAACATACACAGCCGCAAAAGAAGGACAGTGGCTCCCTGGAGCTTGACAAGGACCCCAAGACTGGGGTAGGGGATACGTGTAGTCCTGTCCTCAAGGACTTGGCTCTTTGAGGAAGCTCAGGTTACCCATTTCCTTTGTGTTTTTCTGCCAGTGTGAACAGGAGAAATATTAGCCTTTAAAGATTTCTTTATAGTTCCTTGAAAGCTGGTGGGATGAAGTCAGCCAGAGAATTATATAACAGTAAAGCTCATTTAAAGCAACAGCATCTTTCTAGAAGGCTGTGGCGTTTCATTCATCAGTTTTTGTCACTAATTAGAAATAAAAAGATACTAATTTTGTGAGGGGAAAAAACAGAGGACCCCACCACACACTCCTGCTCCCTTCCTTTCTGTTTTTTCACTGGAGGGATACAATTGCTCAGGTGTTGATTAAAACAGAAAATAGAAATCCTCCTTCAAGGAAGACAAAAGGAAATCAGTTCATTAACCTCAGGCAGTCATAGCATTCTTAATCTTGTTTGAATTCAGAAGGGGAAAAAAAAGTAAAGAGAAAAGCTTTCTAAAGCACTTGTTTATTTTAATTTGAGAGTCCTGGGAATTTTATCAGTATTCAACTCTTCTCTCCTTTGGAAGAGAGGGAGAGAGCCCTCTCTTTGCGGCAGGGAAGGATCCCACCATTGGGATTGGGCTGCTCCACTGTTGTATGTGGTACGTTCTACCTCTCAGAGGGCAAGAGGGGGCATTACCGCAGCTGATCGCCACACTCCCTGCATTTGCTTTTGTTTTTCTTCCCATTTTAGAGACAAAGAAACTGAGGCCCAAGGATTCTGTGACTTGCCAGGCATCACAGAGCTCAGCTGGAGACCAGATTCTGAGATTCTGTCACTGTCTTTGTAGTCACTGGCGTCACGGCCCCCTCCCAAGAAACCCCATCTCCTTTCCTGTGTAGCAGGGTGACTTGGCCTTCCAGGGGACATAGGGCAAGGTCTGCAGGTATTTTTGGTTGTCCCAGCTGGGGGAGGGAAGACAGGTGGAGGTGCTCCTGGGCTCCTAGTGGTTGGAGGCCAAGTGTGCATCCTAGAATGCGTGGAAGGCTCCAGCAAGGAAGCATCCGGCCCCACACAGCCGGGCAGTGCTGAGGCCCGGAAACCGGGGTCCACAGTGGGCTCCGTCGCAGAGGCAGCTTCCAGCCCCCCGAGTTGCCTGGGCGTCCTCTGCTCCGCCACAGTCTTGGCCTCCCCTCTGGGACTGCCACAGGAGTTAAAGCCGCGTCCCCCGTGCCCTTTGGCGGTGGCCAAGAGTCCCCCGCCGGAGCTGATGGGTTTCTAATTTCTAGTCGCAGGGCGTCTGGCTGCACTTCGCAGCAGGCCGGCTGGCAGCAGCCCGTGGTACTCGGCGGCCTGGGCCTGGGGCTCCGGGCTCCTGGGAACCGGCCGGGCGGGGCGGAGGGGGCGCGGAGCACGCGCTCTCCCCTTCCGACCCAGCCGGCAGCGGCAGCCCCTGCCAGAAGATGGCCTATTGAACATTTCCAGGAATAGCACTGCCAAGCCTGTCAACTGCTTTCTTGGAAATTCACTCAATCAGGATGGCGGGCCTCCAGCCGGGAGAGCACAAAGCCCGGCCTGGAGCTCGGAGCTCCGAACCGGCAACGCCCGGCTGCGGGCCGGCCGCCCCGGCCCCCTGGGGAAGGGGAGCTGTGCTCGCTGGCCTCGGCAACCCCGCAGCTTCTGGAGTCGTCCGCAGCCTTTCTCCTTCTCAGTGGCGAGGGGAGCGGTCACACGTCTCTGCCAGCCTCCTGCGACTCGGTGACCTTCACATGCTCGCTGTGTTTGTTCAGACCCCAGCCGGCGGGAGGGCCACAGGGCTGGGGGGGGGGGGGTATGAATGGTCAGAGGGGACCGACCTCAGCCTCTGGGGGAGCTGCGGCCCTCGCCCCTCCTGTCAGCCTCGCTCCCGAACGGAGCCAAAGGGTCCTCAGAAAGGGGGAGGATTTTCTGCCCACCCCTCCCAGCACTGCCCCCCAGTCACTCTGAAGATGCGGCAGGTAAGAGGCAAAGATGTGATGTGGAAAGGAAAACCCTGTGGTTCACCCGCTCCCCCTCCCCCACTGCAGAAGTAACCTTTTCCCTTAACAGAGGCCTGACATTCCTACTGAAGTTTGACAATCCACCCCCAACCCGAACTCTCTGACCTACAGCCTTTTCCAACTTTTGGGGTGTCCCAGCGGCTGGCAGGGCTGGGGGATGCCCCAAGAAAGTCAGCTGCCCTGAGAGGAACAGCTTGAAAATGTAAGCAGCATATAAAAGCAAGAGATGAAATCCTCTTTCTTGTTTGGGGTGTTCAACCCCAAACAAGGGTTGGTTACTCGCCTTTTTTCAATTATGAGTTACAAAGCTTATCATGGAGTAGGTACGGAACATTTTTTTATTTCCAAGAACCACTGGCTCACAGGACCAATGCTATTTTAGGAACACACTGGGCTTCAGTTAGTTGGGGGTAGGGTGCCAGATAGGATATCAGATGTCCAGATAAATTTAACTTTCAGGAAGATAACAAATTTTGTGTGTGTGTGTGTGTGTGTGTGTGTGTGTGTAAATATGCTCCAAATATTATTAGCTGTTTATCTGCAGTTCAAATTGACCTGGGCGTCATGTGTTTTTATTTATTCAACGTGACATTTTACTTGGGGGTACACTGACATAGTTGTTAAATTAATATCAGGGAACATTCAACACAAGGGAAAAACCATACCAGTTGCCGGGGGAGGTGCTGGGAAGGGAAGGAGGAGGGTAGGAAAGAAGAAGGAAGGAGAAAGATTGGAAAAAAGGGAAATACACATTGTGAAGGAGGAAAAGGTGGAAGTGAAAGAGAAACAGGAAGTGCTGAAGAGACAGGACAACACGAACATTTCTGAAGGGCCTAAAATGCTTGATGAATTAGGATTGTTCCATAGTGTCATTTCCCTGAGAAATACTGCTTTTTTGGCTGCCTGTTTCGCCTGGATCTTCTGCTGCTTTGCTCGATCAGGTAAAACCAACACTGGCCACTCAGGAGAAACAGGTCTCTAAGCTGGGGTGGCGGCAGCTGGACCAATATTACCGTGGGGTCAGGTAGACACAAACCTGAGGCTGTATCCTACCCCCAGACCCATACCCCCAACACCAACACCCACACCTACCTTGTTGTCCTTAGTGGAGTGGGGATTTTGAAATAGGTCTTTCCATAAATTCCAGTGGGGAGCAGATCACAAAGACCAAATGTTCCACCTTATCATGACCCTATTCCAGACACATGCTCAGGCTGTGTCCATGCAGAACTTTATCATTACAACAACAACGAACATTTACTGAGTGTCTACTCTGGGCCAGGTGGGTGGGAGTTGGGGGTACTTTATATACATTATCCCAACTGGCCCACCCTGATGTAGATTTTAAGTATATGTATATTTTTAATCTTTTCCTACTGTGAGGGAAGAAATCATGACTGCCGAAAGTTAAGCTGTTGACTCAAAGTCGGTTGGTGGGTGTTGGGGCTGAGATTTGCCTCAAGTCTGCCCGACTCCCAGCTCACGATTCATCCCTGCCCCTATGATCAGACTGAGGGTTCAAATCCCAGCTCCATTATTCCCTAGCTGTGTGGCCTTGGGCAAGTAACTTAATCTCTCTGTGCATGTTTCATTGTCTATAAAACGGGGATAAAATGGTATCTATCTCAGTGAGCTGCTCTGAAGATTTAAGGAGTTAGTACATGTCAGGCCCTTAGAACCCGGGACTGACTCCCCTGACAGCATCCAACGCTTCAACAATTCTGTGAAGTAGCTAATGCTATTATCCTTTTTTACCTATGAGGAAGCCGAGGCCCAGAGGGGCTAATTAACCTGTTCAAGGTAAGTGGGAGAGCTGAGTTTCCAAACGCAGACAGACTAATTCATAGCCCATACTTGTAGATTCTGCCTCCTATCTGTTTACTTTTATGCATTCATCTCGTGGTTTCTGGGTTTTACCATTGGGACTTTATGCTGGTAGCATTTTTGTATACTTAATAGCTGTGAAGAAGGTACGGGATCTTCCTTACAACTACCAAATACTCTTCCTTCATAATAGAATTACTCAGAAGATTCATTTTTTCTGAGTTTCCTCCCGATCACTGCTTCTTCTTTTTTTTTTTTTTTTAAAGATTTTATTTATTTATTTGACAGAGAGAAATCACAAGTAGATGGAGAGGCAGGCAGAGAGAGAGAGAAGCAGGCTCCCTGCTGAGCAGAGAGCCCGATGCGGGCCTCGATCCCAGGACCCTGAGATCATGACCTGAGCTGAAGGCAGCGGCTTAACCCACTGAGCCACCCAGGCGCCCACCGATCACTGCTTCTTGATAATGACTTTAGTAGTAAGGCTAGGCAGGCTAGGCCAGGCTGAGGTGCAGTAACAACTAAGCCATGAAATCTCAATGATTTATCCCAGCAAAGGTGTATTTCTCCCTTATGGAAAGTCTAAGGATGCTTTGTGTGGCTGAGGTAGACAGTGGTGGAAGACAAGATCTACAGAACCTTGAGGGCCTTGTGACCTGTGTAAGGACTTTGCTTTTAACTCCTGCTTTCAAAGCTCCATTGCCTCCTTATGGCCTTCAGGACTTGGTCCTGCCTCCTCACATACTCCCAGCCCACACACACCTCTCAGTCCCCGACAGCGGTGGTTCTCAAACTTGGGGGTACATCAGAATCCCCTGGGGGCTTAACGTCAGATTGCTGTGGTCCCCCCACAGAGTCTTTTGCTGGGGCTTAAGAGGCTGCAAATCTAACAGGATCCCAGGTGACGGTGATGCAGCTGGTACTGGGGCCACACTCCAGTCTGGTGCCACAAGCTCCCTCTCACTTTTGGGCCTTTCTGCTTCCCCAGGAAAGTGTGCCTGGATGCCTGGAGAGTGCTGACCGCATCCTTTGTGAGGCCCAGCGCAGAATGAAAATACAGGCCCCTTGTTTCAAAAGTAGGAAAGAAAGGACAAAGGTAAAATATAAAGCTTTTCTTTTAAAAATATTTTATTTTTCATAAAATGTAATAAAAACAGTAGTGATATATGAGTAACAATATGGCCAAAACATATTTTGATGTCATAATTTTTATAATATAATAAATAATATGGATTGATATGATATCAAGATTTTTCTGGTTTGTTTTCCTACATATTCATTCATTAGGTTGTAAACATTTTTACTCTCAGCAGTTTCATTTTCAGTTCATGCAATGAAAAGTGATGTTAGTGGCCGTTGGTAAATGCAAGGTCACAAAAACGTTTTGATAAATTTAATTTTGACAGTTGAAATCAGATCTACAGAGGCGACTATGGCTGGGGCAGCATATTTTATAGGCTGTGACAACACTGGGATACATTTTTCATAAATTATTTTGAAATATGAATTTTAGTACATCTGGAGGTAATGATGCTGTGGAACCATTTTTCTAAAAAGAGTTAACTCTTCATACAAATCACTTTTATGTTCTGAATTTAATATATGAATTTATATTATTTGTAAATAATAAATTATTTATAATATTATGAATATAATAAGTAATACTAGTCAAGTAGTATTATATTATTGAACTCGTGTTAATTATATGATTTTTACATACAAATTTAATATTTTAATATTGCCATTTCCTCTGACGATTCCTGCAGCTTGTGGAGGACATACAAGAAACCAAAAGCAACTTCATGATTTTTATATAATTCAAAATGTCCTCTTATGCATTCTATCACTGGATTTCAAATCCAAGGAAAATTAAGACTATCTTCCTTATTATTGTTGGTTTATCTGAGACTTTCTATGAAGATAGTACTTTATTATTCTGTTGACTAGGACCATCTTTATTTTTAAAATTTTTATTTTTTAAAGATCCTATTTATTTATTTGACCAACAGAGATCACAAGTAGTCAGAGAGGCAGGCAGAGAGAGAGGAGGAAGCAGGCTCCCGGCAGAGCAGAGAGCCCCACGCAGGGCTCAATCCCAGGACCCTGAGATCATGACCTGAGACAAAGGCAGAGGCTTAACTCACTGAGCCATCCAGGCGCCCCGACTAGGACCAGCTCTAAAATTAATTTCCATATCCCGGCCCATGGATATTTGGTCTGCAATGCTGCAACTGTTTTCAAAGCTAGAAATTCTAAATTCTTTGAACAATGTTAATAACTCCTGGATATCCATTATTACAACGTCATTGCAAACACTTATTCTGTAATACTTTGCTGACAGATTTGCCTACCTGCGTGCCAGAAGACCCTTAATGTTTGCAGGTGCTCCAGGGACCGGCTCTGGGGACGGACACGCAAGCCGCAAGCCGGTTTTCTGGGGTGCATCCCAGGGCGGCCCCTCCCCCACGGCTGCCACCGCTGCCGCCACCTGTGGCAACGGGTACTGCAGCTACTGCTCGGTTGCTGTCAACCCCCAGGGCTCCTGCCAGCCACAGGGGTGCCCACTGTCACCTGATTACGGGGCCAGCCGCTGGCGCTGCCCACTGGCCTGCGTGCAGGCTGGAGTCGGCCCATGGGTCCACTGATGCCTGGCATAGCGCCTCTCCATACTTGCTTACTCTCCCGTGTTCCTTCTGACTTCACGAATTCAAAAATAAAATGATAAAGAATATCCAGACTATGACAAGAGAGCATTAAACCCACCTAGTGTCCCTTCTGAGTGGGCTCCCTGAGACTGTCCAGGGTGCACGCCCCTGGAGCCTGACCTGTTCCTGGATGGAGTGACTTCTGCCAGGGTTTTCCCATGGAGCATATTGTAGTATGTTAATTCTCTGACAGTGTGGCATCATACATTATTTGGTGTCGTTTTTCCCCACTAGGCAGGGTCAGCAAACCAAATCCAGCCTGCTGCCTGATTTTGTGATCTGGATTTATTGCAACCCAAAGCACCCACTTGTTTCTCTCCTGCCTATGGCTGCTTTTCTTTTTCTTTTTCTTTTGCCTTTCTTTTCTTTTCTTTCTTTTTTTTTTTTTTTTTTTTTTTTTTTTTTTTGAGTTAGGTTTTTCTTTCTTTCTTTTTATTTTTTTCATTATGTTCAGTTAGCCAGCATATGGTACATCATAAGTTTTTGTGGAAGTGTTCAACGATTCATTAGCTGCTTATAACACCCAGTGCTCATCACCACACCTGCCCTCCTTAGTGTCCAGCTCTCGGTTACCCCATCCCCCCACCCCCCTCCCTGCTGTAGGCTTCAGTTTGGTTCTGGGAGTCCAGAGTCTCTCATGGTTCCTCTCCCTCTCTGATTTCTTCCCATTCAGCCCTCCTTTGCCCTGATTTTCTATTATACTGCCCGAGTTGAGTCATGCGACAAGGAATGTTTGGCCCACAAAGCCTAAAACATTTGCTCTCGGGTCCTCTAGGGGATGTTGCTGATGCTTGCACTATACTGTAAAATTTCGGAAGGCAGGCATCATGTCTGTCTAGAACAGTGCCTGGCTTATAGAATAAGCTCAGCCAATATTTGTTGAAAACAAACAAACAAGCAAACACAATGAATACATGAAGAGCATATTATTTTTAAATGAATTTAGTTTATCTTTTATAAAAAACCATGTAAATTTTATTTGACTTCGTTTTTTGGCTGTTTTTATATAAAAATTATGGTTAAAATTACCTACCCTACTGCGAAACGGACTCTCCAAGGACATTGTAAGGTGTTTGTCTTGTGGCTTGGCATACCCCCTGAGACCCCACGACACACCTCAGTCTGAAGGAGCACACGCACTGAATATCATTCATCACTTAACAAATATTTATCGAGCAAAGCACAGGGTTAGGCAATATGACAAGAGAACACTAACTCACACTTGTGTCTTCCCAGTAGACCTAGAGAGCCTACAGACCAAAGAAGAAAAGACCAGTGAACCTGTTCTACACAAAGGCAAATAGGTAACGATTCGATAAAAAAAGTGTTAAGTACAGAAGGAAATTTCTGGATTGAATGCTTTGCGTTTTCAGAGTCAGGACACATTCCTTTCTGCTGTGAAATCAGGAGAGGCCCCCTGCCAGTCATTCTGTTTGGTCTCAGATCCAATCCCGTCCTGCGCTTTGCTCAGCCCTGCAAGAAGCTGACTCCTGCAAACTACATTTCTCTGACTGCCCTGCCAACTGGCTGCAGCTGGAGTCAGTAAGTGGGAGGCCATAGGGAAAGACGGGAGGGCTGGAAGCGAGGAGAAGCCAGGATATTTCTCTCCTCTCTCTCAGTCTCTTCTCTACCTGTCCAATGGAAAAAAACAATAGTATGTTTTCACAGGTTTGTTTGTTTTTTAACGAGAATTAAATGAGTTAAGGCATGCAAAATGTTTAGCCCAGTAGCTATAAATGTTTTATACCCAGTAAGTATGTAGTATAAGAAGCCTTCAAAGAATAGAGCTACTATTGCTTTTAGCCTTGCTAAGGGACATGAGATAGAGTGCGGTGATCTATTAGTAATGTCTGCTAAGAGTGCCATGGGGAGAGGAATCCTTTATGGGAAGATTATTTACCAACCCTGAGATTTTGGAGCTGTATCATGGAGATAGATTTGTTGGGTCTGGCAAATGGACTGACAGATTCCACATACTGGAGACAGACTGAGGTAATGGGAGAAACCTAACAATTGGAATAGTGATATCAAAAGTCGGCAACCCATGAG
Source organism: Mustela putorius furo (assembly GCF_011764305.1). Taxonomy (NCBI): domain Eukaryota; kingdom Metazoa; phylum Chordata; class Mammalia; order Carnivora; family Mustelidae; genus Mustela; species Mustela putorius. The sequence goes on along the minus strand of NW_025421481.1, from coordinate 11,023,311 downwards.
AAAGAATAGGTCTGGGAGGCAAAATTATGGATTCATTTTTAGACAAAAGTGTTGGGCTTTTTCCACTTACAAACAAACAAAAAAACCCAGAAGAACCACAAGCCGATGATACACTTGAGGATACCTCAGCAGTTGTGGTTTTTTGAAAGAGATACACTTACATGCAGTGAGTTCGCAAAGAAAACCATCTCAGAAGTGACATATTAAGGCCTCATGGAAAATTGGAAAACCATTCAGGAAACCATAGCAACTCCAGTTACTGGAGTGTGGTCTCCTCTAAAGAGGAAAAACCATTGTTCTGTACTTAGCAGTTCTTCCCTGCTTAGGACACGCTCTGTCTCTGCTTCCCTCTCTTCCCTATTTTCTTCTTCCTACCTGTCTTTCTCTTTATTTTTCTGGGCCTTGCTTTCGTGCTTTCCAGCGGGGCCACATGCTTAGCCCAGGCTGCCTCACAGTCTCCTCTTTAAGTCCAGCCCACATCAGATGTCTTTAAGCAAACAGTTGTGGCTGGCACGGTGGTCCCCCAGTGCAGAGTGTGGAGACCCACATGACTCAGACAGTGCTGTGTAACTGGTTTCACGGCCAGTTTGGTGTTGACATGGTGAGTGAGTTGGAGATGTCACTGAGATCTAGGTTAAGCTACAAAGTAAGATTGGGTCTTGGTGGAGAGCATCGAGGATATATTTAATTACGCCTGCTGTTCTACATCTCATATGAATTTGATCATTTCAGATCAAAATCTGTCCAAGGTTTAGGGCAAAGACACCAGAAGTTATTTATGAAAAGGGCAGTTGTTTTAATGGAACCAGGAAGTTAGACAGTGTGTGGCTGGAGGGATTTTCTTGCTGTCCTTTATAGGGACTTGACTGATTTCTTTTTTTTTTTAATTTTTTATTTATTATTAACATATAATGTATTATTAGCCCCAGGGAAATAGGTCTGTGAATTGCCAGGTTTACACACTTCACAGCACTCACCATAGCACATTCCCTTCCCAGTGTCCATAATCCCACCTCCCTCCCTACCACTGTCCCCCCGCCCCCCGCCAGCAACCAGGACTTGACTGATTTCTTAGAAGAACAACTTAGAAATCAGTTTGGAAGGGAGAGTGTGATGAAGTTAGGGTTTTCTTACTGCCTTCAGAGCTTGAGAAAACAAACAAAACAGCCCAGCCCTCTGTGATTCTTCTCAGAACTCTTCAAATCCAAGATAATCCATCTTCACTTTGGAACATGATGGACCCAGAGCTTGCAACACACATATTCCAAGGATAAGCTGGTACAAACTCTTTTACATGTGTTGCTTTAAAAAGAAAGAGAAGGAGAAAAAAGAGGAGATGGAGAAAGAGAAGAGCAAAAAGTTAAAAGAAAAAAGCTTCATGTTTCAAAAATCTATTACTGATGAGGACCAAGGGAGCTGCTTGCTCTTAAAATCCCAGGTGAGGACAAACAGGACAACTCTTTATGGACAACACCAGAGAGGAAGTATGTATGATTTTGTTTTCATCCTCAAGGGAGAAGCACCTCAACATGCAAAGTCTTTTCTTAAAACAAAAATAATAAATGTCACAGACACAATTGAAGAAGTGGAGAATTTTATTTCGTTTTATTTTTAAAGATTTATTTATTTATTTATTTGACAGAGATCACAAGCAGGCAGAGAGGCAGGCAGAGAGAGGGGGAAGCAGGCTCCCTGCTGAGCAGAGACCCCCCCCCCCCCGCCCCGACGTGGGGCTCGATCCTAGGACCCTGGGATCACGACCTGAGCCAAAGGCAGAGGCCTTAACCCACTGAGCCACCCAGGTGCCCCAAGAAGTGGAGAATTTTAAATGAAAGAAAAACAGCCTGCATCCAATCCTCTCACCATACCCCATTATTATATAAGTGGTTTTTTATCATCGTTATTCACAGGCATAAGTAATTTTTATGCCATTGTCTTCTGAGGCTGTTTGGCTCACCTCGCGGAACTTCTGGGCCTAAATACTATCTCTAGCACACACAATCTACATGACTCGACAAGCTACTTATAAACTCTATGGGCCTCGGTTTCCTCATCTGAGCAGTAAGGATGAGAATATTAGCTACTTGAGGGTTAAATGGGATACCTACAGAAAGGCTGGTTCAAGGGCTGGCACCCAGTCACTTGTAACCGCTACGACAATTCATCATGAACTGAGTCAGTTTTGTCATCCCGGGTCAGCTGGGGCAGGGTCGTTTGGCAGATGAAGTCTGCATTTGCCTCCCTGTTTTTTCTCTCTCCCACAGTGAGGTGATTCTGAGTCCTCTTCCACTAGCTGCCTCAGCCCCCACTCAACCCAAGATGGAAGCGTAACACACGTTGTCAAGTGAGCACCCAGTAGGTGCTAGAAGGACGCACACGAAGATGTGGGAAAACACAGCAAGGATGCCAGCGGGTCCCACAGAAGAGTTGTTGTGCTCCAGTGCACGCCACATGCTTCATGGGCATAAGCCAAACCAGCACCCAGAAGGGGGGCCATGAGGAGAAATGTGTTTCTCAGGAAGGTTATGGGCTGAAGTGTGTCCCCAGAATCATATGTTGAAGGCCTAAACCCCAGTCCCTCAGAATGTGACTGTATTATTAGATTGGACCTTCAGAGAGGTAAGTAAGTTAAAATTAGGGTGGGCTCTCATCCAATTTGAGAGGTGAACCAGAGAGAGGAAATCTGAATCAGGGATGGATGCACCCCATGGAAGGTCGTGTGAGGACAGAGCCAGAAGGTGGCTACCTCCAAGCGAAGGAGAGAGGCCTCAGAGGAAACCAGATGACACCTTGATCTTGGACTTCCAGCCTCCAGAACTGCAAGGAAATCAGTATCTGTTGTTTTGGCCGCCGGGTCTGTGGTATTTTGCTGTGCAGCCCCAGAAGACATATATAGTTACATAACTTTTAAGAGCTCGGGGTGGGGGGGTGCTCAGCCTTGAGAAGGAAGGAAATTCTGACCCATGCTACAACACAGATGAACCCTGAGGACATGACACTAAGGGAACTAAGCCATCATAAAAGGACAAATACTCTGTGATTCCATTCAGATGTGGTATCTCAAGTAATCAAATTCACAGAGACAGAAGAAAAATGGTAGCTGCCAGGGGCCAGAGCAGGGAATAAAGGGGAGTTATTATTTAATGGGTACGGAGTTTCAGTTTCACAAGATGAAAAGAGTGCTGGCGATTGAGAGTGGTGATGGCTGCCAACAGTGTGACTGCACTTAATGCCAATTGAAAAGATGGTTAAAATGGTGAATTTTATGACATGTGTATTTTACACAATAAAAACTTAATTAAAAAAAAAAAAGCTTAGGGGGCTCCCAGGCTCCCACTCTTCCTAAAGTTCAGTCTCACTGAAATCTTGGCTAATTGCTGTTGGAGAGACGAAGGGAGGGAGCTGGAGGAGGCGGAGGGAGCGGGGCAGACAGGACTCAGGGCTAGCAAGACCAGCTTCCTTTTGCTGCCCCCTCAGAAATGTGCCTGCGGACTCCGATGAAAGCTCTCCTGGCCTCGCCAGCATTTGAAAGCCAGAGCTGCAATGCAGGCCCAGCATCCTTGCCCTTGTCAGTAATGATAATGGAGGAGAACATGATTTCCAAATGGGAGGCTGAAGTCCCTGAGGTTTTTGTTTCTGTTTTTTGTGTTTTGTTTTTTTTTTTTTTTTTTCCTTTTAATGCCTTTTTCCTCTTGTTTCTCAGCAACTCCTGGGCCTGCTCTTTATCCCACACAGAAAGAACACACATTCTCAGCAACGGTCAAAGCACCTTTCACTTTCTCCCACAGCAGCAACCCATCTGAACACATCTGAACAGCCTTTCCCTAAGGGATGGGTTCCCATGCCAAGCCAAAGACCTAAGGAGTTTGGGCCCTTGGTAGCTGCCCACTGTTTTGGTTTGCGCTAAGCGATATGGTCCTCCCTGGGGGACCCCAAAGCACCACACCCATGGAGTCTGAGAAAGGCATGTGGTCCAAGCTCTGTCTCTATCTTTGTCTGTCCTCTGCCTTGAGCCCCCGGTGTGAACCCTCCAGGTGTGCCGTGTACTCGCTTCAGGACCTGTGAGTCAGAAACCTGTTTCGGTTTCTCTCGCAGCTTACCTTCTCCACCCTGGGGTCCACTGAACAAAGTCAGAGCATACAGACGGCCCCAATCTGAGGGACATCCTCCTACATAACTACCCTTGAACTGTTCAAAAGACGTCAGGGGTCATGGAAGATAGCTAAGAAGCTATCCCAGACTGAAGGAGACAAGATACAACCCATGGTAACCTGGTTCTGGACTGGATTGTCTCGCCATAAAGGACATGATTGGGACAATTGGCACAACTCAGCTGAGGCTGAGGACTAGACTGCGGCAGTACAGCAGTGTTTCTTTCCTGACTTGGATGGAAGCCGACCCACGATTACACAGAACAATGTTCTTGATTGAAGGAATCCCATACGGAAGTATTCAGGGACGATGTGCCATCAGACTGGTGATTTTCTACCAAATCTTTAGGAAAAAAGGTAATTCTTTGTACACTTCTCCAGCTCTTCTACATGTGTAAGTTTGTCTCAAAAGAAAAAAAAAGAGGAAACGGTGTCATGTTTGGTTGGGATGGAGGCCATGGTCGCTGAGCCTGGTTTTCAGGTGTTTTTAAGCACGAGCCTGAGAACTTTGAGTTCAAAAAACCTTGAACTTTAATCACCTCTAAGAGAACTCCTAGAGGAACATTGGTGGAAATGGGATGGAGGGATATCAGAGGAACAAGTTTGTACATAACCTTGCTACTTGGGTAGAAGGACTCGAGGTGATTTCATGTGCAAACTTTTAGGTGTGTGTGTGTATGATCAAAACCCTTTTTTTTTTTTTAGTGCAAATCACACGGTACAAATGGTTTATGACCTCACAAACTTAAGAATGTCCTTCTACATCATTTTTAAAGGTTAACTAGTAAGTATCCCCTTGAATGTGAATCTTAATTTAGTTTACAAATCCCTGCTGGGGTTGGATTTGACATTTCTTGCTCCTCTCTCCATGCCTTAGATTTTTGGCTCGTATTGTGCCTGAATGTGAAAGGGGGAAAAAAAAAAAAAAAAGGAATGACTTGCCAGTTTCTTTCTGGGAGGACTTGTGTTAGTTCCCGTTTTCCCACGAATAGAATAGGGCAGTGAAGAGGCAGTTTCCAAGAGTGTTTAAGATCACAATTCTAAACAGATGGGCTGGGCTCAAATGTTGACCTTCCTCTTACCAGCTGTGTGAGGTTAGGCACATTAACCCATGTCTCAGTGCCTCAGTTTCCTCATCTGTAAGATGGGGGGCGGGAATGAAGAGTATCCATTTCACAGGGTTATTGAAGGCATAATAAGCTGTAGGTAGCTGGCATACAGTAAGTGCCCATTGGTGTGGACCATTGTTAATACGACGAATAAACGTAAGCGGCAACTTTTGAGGTCTGCAGAAAGCTAGAAAGACATCAAATTGGGCAGTCTCCTCCCCAGGAAGGGAAATAGTCCTGTGTTGGTGGCAAGCCGTAATTATGATGGAAAAAACCTTTTCCAAGGTCTGGAGCTGACGTGTACTCCTTGTGACATTTTAATCTCTGAGTAATAGATTCCATTGCCTGCAGAGCTGTGATTTTTCAGTTTATTGCTTTTTCCTCTTCTCTTCTCAAACCTGGATTCCTCCTCCTCTCGGCTCCAGCCTGTCTCCAGCAACCATGAACTGTTTCTGGACAGCCCCCGTGGGGGAGCCAGCTTCTGTACCAGGAGGCCTGAAGCCCCAGCGTTGTACGCTGCCCTCCTTGAGGAAAGAGGAGGGAACCAACCGGGTGCTCCATCCACTGTGTCACCTTTCATGCTGGCGACAAGGGGGCAAAGCAGATGCAGCACTGAGACAAGGACAGCCTCAGCTCTAGGATTGCTGCGCGGAGGGGGGAGGGTTTCCTGCTCGGGCTGTGGAGTCCGTGAGTGAGCCCAGCTCAGGTTGCGTCACTCGCCCGCTCACTGTGTGACACCTTGAGCAATTTATTTAACTTCTCTGAGGCTTAGTTTCCTTCTCTCCAAAAGGAAAGGGGTGACAAGAACACTGGTGTGAAGTGTTGGGAAGACTGGATTAAATGACATATATCAAGATAGATAGATTCATTTATTGATTTATGTATATATATATATATATATATATATGTATGTATGTATGTATGTTGGGGGGCGGGGGTGAGAGAGTGCGCAAGAGCTGGGGGAGAGGCAGAGGGAGAAGCAGACTCCCCTCTGTGCAGGGAGCCCGATGCGGGGCTCCAGCCAGGGCCCTGGGATCATGACCTGAGTCAAAGGCAGACACTTAACTGACTGAGCCACCCAGGTGCCCTTAAATCACATACATAAAGTAAGTATATGGTATAGCATTCAGAGCACAGAGCTTGCTCACTAAATGAATTAGTGCTGTTGTTTTATTTAGAGTTGAAAAACCTGAAATTCAGGGTAGTTATAATTATTGTTGGATTTTGCAGGTGAGGAGCACCCCCCACCTTTGGCAACCCGTACACCTGTTAGTGCTTTTCCCACTGCACAAATTGGCTCACCCTCTGGCAAAGACTACCATTCCCCTGCTGTTGTTAGTAATAGAAATTTTAGACGGGCATAAGGAAGTCCATTTCCCAGCATCCCATGTGGCTAGGTGTGGCCACGTGACTAGTTTGGCTCGTAGGATGTACCTGCAAGTGCTATGAAGCTTCCTGGTTAGGTGAGTACAAGGAAGGCTTTTCCTCACCTCTCCCTTTCTTGAAATGACTGCATGGACTTTTACATAAGGAGGATACAAACTTCTGTGTTGTTTAAGCCATTCGTATTCTGGGTCTCTGTTACAGTAAGTTTACCAAACCTTCGCAGAGAGGGAGCAGCTGGGTTAATAGTAAGAGGACCCCGGCTAGCAGTCCACAGACCGAGGTTTCCTGGCCCTGCCCCTCATTTGCCACACGACCAAAACATTCGCTCACTTCTTCATCTCACGACATTTAGCTGTCAACTGTAGGAGACATTAGCTATACAGAGATTAATGGACACAGCCCAGAAACCATGGAATCTACCTGCAGTCTTGGCGCCGTTATGCGTGTTAATCCTTGAGGAGACTATATTCTTAGAGAGGATGCAGATTCAGTTCCAGATGTAGCCCAGGGCCCTTAGGTAATTTCTCCACAGGATCCAAACCTGCTATGAGTTCCAAAAGGGGCTCCAAATCTGTTCACATACTTATAAAAATGCTCAAAACTATCATAACTTAATAGTTGCAAGTCCTTGGCAAGACACTGAACCTCAGCTCCGATGGTTCAATGTCAAATGAACATAATGGTACACAGAAGGTTACATGAGGAAACACATGTGGAGTACTTAGCACAATATCTGACACTTGGGAGACACTCAGTGAGAGATGATGACGGTGCAGGCTTGACTCCTGGCTGCTCTGTGAAGTGGGCTGTGGTAGGAGCTTGCCAAAAAAGGCCCTCTGAAGGGTGCTTATCACCGTTTCTCTGCTCTCCAGAGCTGCCATGAGGCTTAAATGAGGTTGTGTTGATTTTGTTTTTTTCTTGTTTTAAAGATTTTATTTATGTCTTTGACACAGAGAGAGCACGAGAGATCACAAAGCAGGGGAAGTGGGCTCCCCACCAAGCAGGGAGTGGGATGCGGGGCCCAGTCCCAGGACCCCAGGATCATGACAAGAGCCAGAAGTAGAGGCTTAACTGACTGAGCCACCCAGGCGCCCCAGGGTTGTGTTTGTTAAACTACTTTTCCAAAAGGGTGATGTGGTCGGTGGGGTCAACATTCAGACCTGCAGCATTTCACACGACCTGCCTCAGTCTCTCCGACTGCTTCCCTTGTCCTTGCCAAGATCCCGTCTGATGACGGCTTCCACATTGCACTCCATTGGTGGTGTTGCTGAGAGTTCGTGTTATTGACTGATGATCACGTAGTCCTGTGTCCCTTGGGATCTACCTACATACACAATTAATCAGATAGATTTCAGGGAAAAAAAGTCTCAATCTAATCATTACAGTATGTGGTCTCTGTACATTTGAATATTCCTAACATGAGATGGATTTTTGAGTTCTAAAATACTGACTCTCAATGCAAGATAAATCTGTATCTTTATCTATCTATCTGTCTGGATTCTACAAAGTGATGATCCTTATCCTGACTTTATAGATGAAGATACTGTGATCCGGAAAGATCATGTAACTTTTCCCAGAGGCGAGGTCTACCTGGAGCCAGGTCTACCATGACGCTAATGAAGTCTAAGCTCGGGCCTCTCACTTACATGAGGTTCTTTACAAGACCTGGTATTGATTTTGATCCATGCCTTTGTATTCTTTTTCTTCAGGAGCTGCCCAAGTTATACAAGCTTTAGGCCCTACAAAATCTAGACCTGTCCCTATAGGGTCACAGAGATGCTAAGTACCAGAGCCAGAATTTAAACAGAAATCATTTGGAATTTTAACTGATTTTAAATTCACCATAACACTACATTGTAATTTATTAAACTAGTGCTATGACATGTAAGTTTGTGCCAATAGACCAATAATGGTCTATAAGATTGGGATTGGGATCTACCAGTGGTATGCCCATGTGATAGACTGGATACATTTTATAAGACCAATTCATTGATATCAGTACTTCCTAGTACTGTTTGAGGCACTATGCTATGATAAGGACCGTAATATCTTGGTTTTATCTGACATGCAGTGATTGCATCCATTTTTCTTATGGGACAGAATCATCCCTTCCATTTTACAACTGCTAACTGAAGGCATTTACAGTTGCCAAGAAGCACACATCTTAACGAGAGAACTGAAGTAGAGAATGAGGGACGTGACTGTGGGCACATATGAGACACCTTTGGGCCTTCCCAAATATGACTCTGTGACATGATGAAGGTACAGAGCAGCTCACCTTCAAAATGTGAGTGATTCCCCACCTGCCTCCACTCTGTCTGCAGCCAGAGAACTCCTAACTGATCTCATTCCTTCCCCCAGACCTTCCAACCTCAGATTCCTTCGTTCCACTCCCCTGGATCCCCGTCTTTCAGACCAAGGATCAGGCATCACAGAGGGATGTGGAAAAAGGGAGATGGTCCCTCTCATCCAAAGGTACAGGAACGTGAAGATGGAAAAGGATGCGCATGGCTGCTTTTTCCCTCCTGCGATAACCCGGGTCATTTTTGATGCTAATGTTGCAACATGAATCTCCTTTTTGGATGGTTAGCCTGAGAACTGTGGGATTCTTCCTCCCTCTCTCATCTGCTTCCACAGAGTCTATCCTGCCTAATAATCTCCATGCATGGCTTAAATCATCTCCAGAGTTTCACTCACTAAAGAAAAACAAACACACCTTGAAGTTTCTGATTTCCCCTAATTCAACGCCAGGAACAGCGCCATCTCCACACCTTCCGTATCAGGGTCTGTCCTTGTATTATCAGTAAAATGCCATGCAAGAACAGTGAAAACTCTGCCTCACATTCAAAACAGATCGTGTGGTTGGTTTTGTTTTTTTTTTCAGTGTTCCAAGATGTAATGTGCATCACACCCAATGCTCCATGCAATCCGTGCCCTCTTTAATACCCACCACCAGGTTCACCCAACCGCCCCATCCCACTCCCCTCCAAAACCCTCAGTTTGTTTCTCAGAGCCCACAGTCTCTCATGGTTCATCTCCCCCTCTGATTTCCGCCAATTCACTTTTCCTTTGTGGTCTTAAAGACAGGGAGATGTTGTCCTTATCTCTTGAGACTAGAGATAAGACTAGTTCTGATTTTTCCAGGAAAGCAGGGTGAAGTTGGGTAAAGAGATGGGCAGAGAATGAGTCAAAGTATCCAAGTCCTGTGCCAGTGACTCTGAGCTTGGCAAGGGTATGTCAAGAAAAGGCAGACAGGCTTGGGATGGTTAGTAGGTGGGGAATTCCGTGAGGGCATCAGAGGAAGCAACAGCCCCTCCCCACCCAGTCCAATGTCCCCTGGTGACCCACCTATGAAGGCGGTGTTGCTCCCTCACTCAGAATCTGACACAGAGCTATTCTAGAATGTACCATTTTCCAAAACAGCTTCCAAGGGCTGATTTCTGACTATTTTGAGAAGAAGGCTTTGACATTCCAGACCATCTTCATTATAGACAGACCAGCAATCTTTGTTCCCCACCTTTTGAAGATTAAAAATTTTATCAATTAATATAGAAACACAGGGAAAAATTAAGATGAGTTTATAATAAAAAGAAATAGTCTCTTATCCTACGTCTCCCTACCTGATCCTTTTGTCCAGAGACCATTTCTCTCTCTCTCTTTTTTTTAATTTTAAAGTTTTACTTATTTATTTCATTAGTTTTATTATGGTGGTTCTTGCTAATGTGCTATGTTGCCCTTTCATGACTTATCAGCTTTACACTTTTGACTTTGAGTTCTTGCCAACAGGTGAAGAGTTTTGCTCCCTGGATCCCTCCTCTAACCCCCTGACCCTTAACACACTCAGGTCACTGTTCTCAGTTCCAGCTTTTGTAATTTAAAACACTGTAATTGAATTTCTAGTTATCTCATTATACCTTACCAGTTGAAACCAGTTCTTGCTAAGTTATGCAAAAATTGGGTTGGGGGTTAGTGAAGAGGACAGATACCCATAGGTCAAAGAAGCTGAAGAGTAGGGCTTCAGAAAAGCCATGAATAGGGAGGGGTGTTTTAGGAATCGAAGGTTGTTCTGAGAATTATTGCAGTGTCTCTTTAGGGCACTGCCCAATATGAATTAATGAAGATTCTTAATTTACCAGGAAGAGTAAGTCTGAATGGCTTATAATGGACCATATGCTCACCCATTGGCTAGAAAGTGTAGGACATGTATTGATACTCTCACTAAGACTTTATGCATGGGGGAGGAAAAATGACCAAAGGAAAACTGAGGTGCTCTTACTAGAAGATGGGGATAAGGAGGCTGGGTGCTGTGCTTCTTGCTTTGTAACATACTGTTTAGTAAACAGTCATTCTTTCCTTCCCGTAACCTCCCCTCCCTGCCTAACATCTCTCATCTGAATCTGTAGCTCTACACTAACAACAGTCATAATATTTATAGTCTTTGCTGTGCAGGCTTTGTCTTTTGCTGGTTTTAAAAATGAAAATCATTAAGCAGTCCTTTTTATTTTTCTGGACGAAGAGTAATGCATTATGATAACATTCATCTCAGTCTTTTAATTTTTCCTGGAATTTCTAATTGCCTTAATTTTTTGTATTTTCTGCCTTTATCATCTGCTTATGTTCCTAAAATGTCTCCAGCAAAGGACCTAGTTTATAGACACAGTATTTCCTCAGAGACCTCCTCTTGGGACTCTTCCATTTGCCTCCTATAATTTGGACTGATTGCCTTCTGGGACTGATAATTAGCTGGTGTTTTCCTTCTCTTCTGTTCTCTCTAAATCGGACTCACCATTCCCTGGATCTCATGACTTCCTTTTTCTTGATTTACTTCCCCGTTTTACTGGAGCACATCTTCTCTAGTAACTCCCATGTGAACAATGGATAGGAGGTAAACTTCCTAATCTTGCATACAACAAAATCTATCTTATTTAATGACATTTTATCTGGGATAGAATGCAAACCGAAGACCATATTTTCTTCGCTTTAAAGGTTGTGTTCCATTTTCTCTCAGCATCTGCTATTGGCGTGCCAGTCTTTCTCTTTCTCGGTCCTTTGTAGATGACTTTTTTCTCTCTCTAAAGTTTTAAGGGTCTTTTCTTTATCATTGGTGCTCCGAAACTTCTTGAAGATGTGTCTGGGAGGGAACCTTTAAAATTCACACCTTTCAGCATAGCTATTCTCATCCTTCCTCTTGGGAAACACGTTGGTATTAAGTTCTTTCTCCCCTTTTTCTGTTTTCTCTTTCTGGCACTCCTGCTGGTCAGACGTTGGATTTTCTGCACGCATCTTCACGCTGCTTTTCTTTGTCTCTCAGATTTTAAGGAACTCCTACCAAGTGAAGGAGACAGTGGTGCTATGCAGCAGGGCACACGAGGTGAGATAGCTCACTCAACAGCTTCTAGCTCTCCTTCCTCCCCAACCAGTCTGGAAAAGTAAAACTTGAGCTTCGCAGAGCACTTGCAAGCTGGAGCTCAAGTATGCAGCCTGCACTCTTCCAGTCAACATGTTCTAGCAGAAGTGGAGGCAGAAATGATCAACATGAGGCAGCAACCGTACGAGGCAAGGCGGGCTCTTCTGATGAGAAGAGTGGTAGGGGTGTTTAGTTCCGGGGTGCCTGGAACCGCGCCTATCTCCTCAGGTCTGCTCTGGGTGATCAGAGCTGGGGATCAGCAGCAGTAACTGCCCCCTCTTCCTCAAGCAGCTAGAGTCTTCGGGCTCTTCCCCTGCTGTACTTCTAGTGAGGCAGCACTGAGACCTGGTTCTTTATCCTTCTTCAAAGTTCTGTGAGCCCCCCAAGATCCTTTAACAAATCTCTTTCGGCTTGAACCGGCCACAGTGGGTTTTGTTGTTTGCATCTAGAAACCTTGGCATGGAGATATGAGCTGGATACGAGGGCAGATGAAATGAAGACTTCCCTTACCTGAAATGAAAGCAGTGTTTTGGGGGCGCCTGGGTGGTGCAGTGGGTTGGAGCCTCTGCCTTCAGCTGGGGTCAAGGTCCTGGCATTCTGGGATCAAGCCCCGCATCTTCCCCCTCTTTCTATGCCTGCCTCTCTGCCTACTTGTAATCTCTGTCTGTCAAATAAATAAATAAATAAAAGCAGTGATTTTATAGGATGAATGGCAACTGAGGAGAAACTTTCAGGATGAGTAGAAGTTTACTGAATGGACAAAGGTAGCAAGAGATTTCAGACTGAGGCACAGAAGTGAGAGAGCGCATATATATTCATTTATCCCTTATTCATTCATTAAATTTTCACCAATACCCACTGTGTTCTAGGGATGGGACTAGATTCTAGACGTACCACAGTGAGTAAGATGATTGCCATGATTACCGCCCACAGGATGTTTATATATTTTTGAATTGTGCATGCAGATCATGTTAACCTGCAACAGTTTAGATATGAAGGCAACGATAAGCGAACTATGTGCCCTTTGCACATTGAGTACTTGCCTCTTGGGAGTTGAAGGAGAATTTGCTTTTGTACCTGCTTTCCTACAATTAAGTCATGGTGAGATAATCCTCAGAATGCTGGACACAGTTAGTTCTATCCAGGTGAAATGATTATTCTTTTCTGAAGAAGTTGGATAATCTTGTCTATCTTACTTGACCAATGTCCAAAGTGATATATGTTTCCGCTGCAGAAAATTAGAGCTAGAGGACAGCCATTGAAGATAGAGACACAGCATGCTAGTAACGAGACCAACTTTTTCATGTCAAATCTCATGGGGACAACAGTCCAATGGTGGAAACTTGAAACTACTGGAGATGGCCATTATCACTGCAGGCCTTGTGTCCTGGACTCCAGATGGCCAAGCCCAGTCATGGCATGATAGCCCCCCAAGGACATCACATGATAAGTGGGGCTGATGCTCTTGGATCCAAGGAAATCTGGGGCCAGCCATTTTCTGTGTGGTAATGATTCCTTACCCTGAGGCCTTGGCGGGGATTTTGATTCATTAATGACTTGAAAGATAATGTCCTTTTCTGATTTTATATTATTGTCTATAGTACCAGATTCCATCCCTACTTTTCCTTGGCTTTTTCACTCCTGGGAATTGGCACAGTCACATGTTAATGAACGTTAATTTATGGAAACTGGTGGGGAACCAATGGCCATGGCTATCCAAAAGGCAAATTCTGGATTCCAATAGCCAGTTGGAGAATAGAATTTTCAAAGATTTCATTGCAGGGATATTTTGTGAAACAGATCTAAAATAATAATAATAATAATAATAATAGACATTTAAGGAGTGTTTTCTATGTGCCAGTAGCTACGTTAAGCATTTATATCCATTTTCTTTATTTTTATTTTTTTAAAGATTTTATTTATTTACTTGACAGATAGAGGTCACAAGTAGGCAGAGGGGCAGGCAGAGAGAGAGAGGAGGAAGCAGACTCCCTGCAGAAAGGCCGATGTGCGGCTTGATCCCAGGACCCTGGGATCATGACGTGAGCCAAAGGCAGAGACTTAACCCACTGAGCCACCCAGGCACTCCAAGCATTTATATCCATTTTCACCTATAATCCTCACACCATTACCATGACATAAATATTCCTATTATTGCCATTTTAAGATGATGAGGTTGGGGATGCTTAAGTAATTTGTTCAAAATGAGGCAGCTTATAAGTGACAGAGCCAAGATTAGAACCTATGGCAGTGAGATCTAAGGCCTGAGCTCAGAACCACTTTACTCCATGTCTCCCTTGGAAAGCAGGGTTTTTTTGTTCTAATAATTTGTCTCTATTTGACATCCTTTCTCACCCCAGGGATAGAGCTTGAACAAATCTAAAATTTTCTTAAGCCAAAGTTTTAATGAAATTATGAATTGAACTTAGTCCAGTTAGTTTCATGTGTAGGCATAAATCTGAAATGAAGCATTTCCAGCTCCTTCTCTGATTGGTCTGATGGGCATAAATTTTTCATAAACTTCAAAATTTATAACTCTAAAATATGCAAAAATTGATGCCTCTAAAACAGTTTGGATTTTAACTCAATAAATGAAAGAAAAAGCCGAGAAGCATCCTTAACATTTAAATTGCGAATATATATCCTCTTCAAAGTACCATAACGTTGCAAGGCAATGCTTTACAATGCTTCGTGATGACCCACTGGCGTTGCTACTATCTTAATACATGCATTTATTGCCAAGATGTTGAGATGGCATATTACAGAAACTCAGCTGGATTTCGATCTTTAAAAATCTGGAAGTGACGGAAATGGTTTTCTGGATTTAAGTGAGAACATCCTCGCTGCTAAAACAGTTAGACTCGGTTAGACTTACTTCTAGAACTGCATTACTAACACATGGAAATGGCATAAATTCATTGCTAAACCATCTGCAGATGGTAGGGCTTTTTTTTTTTTTTTTTTTTTTTCTTTCTTTCCCAGTAAGCCCCCGGGCGCCGTGACAGTGCTCTTCAGAACAAATGGCATTCAGTTCTGCACTGTCTTGGTCTCTTACGCGGCACTGTCCTGCTCCTTGCACTGGGCTCCTAGTTCTGGAAAATGAAGGTGGTTTAACTTTAGTGAGTGCATCTTGAAAACTGACAGCTCTGCTTTCCGGTGAAAAATGGCTGGTTTTCTACCCTGGCTTATTTGGCAGAAGAACAAGCAATTGCGTGAGTCTGAAACAAAGTGACAGACCCGTGGCATCACAGACTCTGGAGAGCCGAGAAGTGCAGGACCATCCAGGCCACACCTCGTCTGCTGTCCCCTAAGGATGCTCATTTTCTGCACTCGGGCTGAATTTTCCAGCATGAAGACGCCTACCACCCTGCAGAGACAGTTCCAGCAAGAGTTTACAGGGCACCCTCTGTGTGCCCGGCTGTGTGCTGTATGGACTGGGGATTTGGAGGCAAACAATCGTTCTCCTGGTTCCTGGCCTCATGGAGCGGATGGTCCGGGGCAGCGGGAACGGCAAGTGAGCAAGTAGTGATGGTCCCCGGGGGTGTTTAGTTGCGCCCTGTTGCTGAAGGAGGGATTGCCATCCTCAGGCTGTAGGGATGGCTGAACACATCCCACTCAACACTGGACGGGGGTTGGGGGGGCGGGAGGGCGGGGGCTACAGCAGTTTTGGTCACATATATGCTCACCGCCTGGGGGAGGAGGACGCCACAGGTCACATGAGGTCACAAAAGGGTTGCACTGAGAGAGTGAATCATCAGGGCTGTGAGAGACAAGCTTTGCAGTATCAAGAAGGTAGGGTGCGGGGCACCAGGGTGGCTCAGTCAGTTAAGCGTCTGCCTGCAGCTCAGGTCAGGATCCCAGGATCCTGGGATGGAACCCTGCCTGGGGCACCCTGCTCAGTGGGGAGTCTGCTTCTCCCTTTCCATCTGCTGCTCCCCCTGCTTGTGCTCTCTCTGTCTTACAAATAAATAAGTCTTAAAAAAGAAAAAGAAGAAGGTGGGGTGCCCTTGCTTCCTTCAAAGATGTGACTGGCTTGTTTGAATAATTCCCTGAGGGGGCAGGGAACCGTAACCTGCTGTCAGGGAGGGGCAGGAGCCACGCCTGGCCCGTGGGTAAGGAGGCTAGTTCGGCTGGGGCAGCAGAGGGCGAAGGGAGCTTGCAGGGGGCGCCCTTTGAGACCCTCCCAATTTCACCTGATGCCCAGGCGGCACACACTGATGGGCCTACACGAGAGGGCACTCTTAGGAGGGACAATGAAAACACGACCTGAGGTGGGGTCCTGGTCGGTGAGGTCAGAGCAGGCATTCCTAAGGAAGGAACATTTCAACTGAGACCTGAAGGATGGGTTGGAATCAGACATCTCCAAGCTGGGGGGACGGAGAGCCCAGATTGTGCATGTGGGAGGGTGGGCTGGGCGTGGGGAAACTGAGAGAAGTTAGCACACCTGGACCGGCATGCGCGGAGGAAGAGCAGCGCGAGATGAAATGGGACAGTGTCCGGGGGTCAGTCACGTACCCCCCACGCAGCCACGGCGTCAGCCAGGTGACCTCAAAGAACCATCGGAAGGACCTGGGACAAGGTGGTGCAGACCTAGAGCGGAGGAACAGAGCCTCCGTCCACGTGGGAGACCCCAGCTCAGCCCTAGACTGTTCTTTCCATGTGAGAGCCTGTGCCCAGTGTTAGCAGATACCCTGATTTTCCAAAGGAAGCCTTACATTTTGATTTGTACGCGGAATTTTCAAAATTATAAACATTGGCTTTACTTGAAATTTATAAAAGCACAGTGAGAGCCAAGCAAAACCTACCAGCCCACAGGCTTCTGGTTTGCAACCTCTAATGAGAAGCCTTGAAAGCCAGGAGAAGGAGTTTCAGTCTTAGCCTAAGAGCAGTGGGGATCTATCGCAGAGTGTTGGAAGAGATAAAGGCAGGCTCGCACTTGTGTTTTAGAAGGATGGCACTTCCTGAAGACCAGATGGGAAGCTGAGACAGCAGTATCTGTGGCTGGCCTGGGGAAGTGTCTGTGAACATGGAGAAAAACTGTTCTCATTCAAGAAATAGGCACGAGGTCGAAGCAATAGGGCATGGCTGTTGTGGGGAAGGAATCAGATCTCTGACTTAGCACATTATCAGGTAGATTTTAGAAATCACCTTCTTGCAACTTCTAGATATTGAAGGCCATCAAAGACTCACCCTGAATCTTCTTCTAATTATTCCATATGGAGGGGCGTGGGTGGGTAGGAGTTAATGGCATGGAAAAGGCAAAAAGCTTTCAGCCTAGAATTTTAAAACCAGAGCAGATAGGATCTGGGGGGGCGGGGTGGGCAGGAGGCAATAAATTTACTTGCCTAGCCATAGGCCAAGATTTAAATGAATTTTCATTTTCTGAGTTCTCACAAAGTGATTCAGGAGCTAGGTTATCCTGGAGGCCTCTTGGGTTCTGTGAGGATTCCAAATGGTAATTAGAAAGGTACACGGTATATGGTTCACTTAGTATGGTTCATTTAATTTCTTATCAGGTGTTCATATGAAACTGAGTGACGGTGATAGGTTCTGATCAAAACAGAACACGACTGTTTTGGCCATTTCTCTACATTACAGGGATTTGGAATTTAATGGGATTGTCTCCTCTTGATGAATTCCCTTGATATTGTTTGGATTTTGCCCTCAGAATCAAATGCTGTCAGTTAGCTCAGCCTCCCCAGCACAGGTCAATAAGACAGCCAGTGTCCTGCTCGGATGGAGGAGGGAAAGTGCCTTAAATATAATCTCTTTGAACAGCAAACTCCCAAACTGTGAAGGACAAAAGCCTATTTAGTAGATAAAAATGGCAGGTCCTCTGCAAAGAAGGCTCTTGGAAGTTTTCTAGCAAAACCAGAATCCCAGATATTTATAGAAGAAGAGGAAGGACAAAAGAGAATCCGGAGTACACCAGAGATCTTCCGCTTGTCCAGGCCCAACATGAAAACCAAACATTCATCAGTGAGATCGCCTTCCTCCTCCAGAATAAAATGGAATTGATGAGGGAACAGGAGGCTGGTTGAGGACAAAGCAAAAGCTGGCGCCTTGCACCCCCCCCCCTTCATCCGCTCGCCTCCATAGGTGTAGCATTCCTCAGGCACCCCTGACTGCCATAAAATGATAAATAGTTAACTTGCTAAGATCACAATCCTACAAGACAGGAGTCTCCCTTGGTTTGCAAATATCCTTGAGATTTACAAACAAAGAAGTTACCTTATCAATAGCCCAAATTCCAAAGACACAGAACTCAGTTCCTCAAGCCTAATGTCATCCTCCCCTCCATAAAAACCGAAGGAGGCTGAGGTAGAAGGAAAAGCAAATAAAGTTAAATTTCTTCTAAACCTAAATCTCATTAACAAGGATGTTTGATGGCAGGAATGTAACATTCCACCAGGAGACTCTCAATTGTCTTTACTTAATAGTAACTAAGCCTTCAATATCCTGATAGTATTCTTTGCCCCAATAACCCTTTGTCCTCACCTACCCAACTCCTGCGTATATAACCAACCACCCCTCACAACCCGGGGCGGCCGCAGCTCTTCCTGCCCACGGGTCCTGTCCCCGTGCTCTAATAAACCACCATTTTGCACCAAAGATGTCTCAAGAATTCTTTCTTGGTCATCGGCTCCGGACCTCAGCCCACCAAACCTCACCTAGGTTCTAGAACTTCATCATATGGCGCCCAACGTGGGGCTGTGAGTCTTTACATTTGGACACAGCCCAACGTGGGGCTGTGAGTCTTTACATTTGGACTCTGAGCTTCGGTGCAAAATTGGTGAGTACTTTCTCTCCTTTACTTTACTCTGATTTCAGGGGCTTTTTCAAGGAGTATGGTCTTATTGGAACACTTGCATGTCAATTGCTCAGGCTGTAATCCTCTAGCCCGTGGCTACTCCACGGGGAGGAGAGCGTCTGCCTTTTGGCTGTAAGCTGGTACCCTGGCCGGAATGGCAATAAGACCCAGAAACTTGATGGCCTCACTCTATTCCTGTTCTTATAGAAATTGTCTCTCTTGGGCACGGGACAGCCAACTAAGTCACCAGGACGGCTGCCAATCTTAAGACTCCCGTGTGAGGTTTCCTCCTGAATGATCTAATGTGATCCCCTCCACATGCCCGGTCTAGCCACTTCTGGCCGCGGGACCTCCACTGGGAGCCGGCCGAAACCAGTACCCGATTGAATTAAAACGCAACCGGGGACCGTTTCCTAGGGAAGTTGGCTGTACGGACCACATGTGTTGGAATGTCGCTTAGACCATGATGGATTTCAGTCTTTACTGTTTCTCGTCAGTGTCTTCTGCAAACCGCCTAAAGCTATGAAATTGAGTAATTTCCCTTGCCAAAACTTTTCTAGTATTTCCATGGGTTAATATGACAAAACAGTATGCAGTCTTCAGGACATACGATAGCATGGCACAAGCGTTTTAGTCCATTCACCAGGCACCCATCAGTAGCCTAGGATGCGATGGGGAAGTGGAGGGACGCTGGCACCCCTCCAGGGCCTTTTATGGCAGAAATGTCTTCCCAGGGAAGGCAGGATGGTGATCAATAGCGATATCTTGAGGGACGCCTCTGGTCGCTTTTGACACACAGGAACCTCTGACATATCCTGCGTGGGACGCTACCCAGGAGTCAGGGGGGATTTGGTAATGGACCTTCTTTACTTTTCTGGAAGCATGGCCTCAGTAGGCTTCCTCAGTTCCCAAGGACTCTACCTTGGGGTGCCTTTTAACCCACTGGAAATAATTTGGATTGCAAAACTTAGGAAAGGACCGAGCTCCTGTAACACTGCATGGCCTCAGTGGGATCTATCAGTTAGATCTCCTCTGCAGGAAGCAGGGCAAATGGACCTAGGGTGCCTGCATTGCTCATACCTAGGCCTTCATTGCTCTGCACCAGGACCCCAGACTAAGGGGCTTTTGCGGAATGTGTTTGCCCAAATGAGTCAGCTAGTAAACTTTCTCCTGACATATTGGATGGTAATTACGTAAATAAGCCTTCTTCTAGTAAACCCAGGTTGCTGGGCCATCCCTAGCAAAGGGGATTCTGGCTTTATTTCTCTCTGTTTCTCCTAACAGATGTGGGGGCTTCTCCCTCACTCACGTCCCGTGTTAATGGCTATAACTGGAGCCAACTGGGGTTGGTCTAACTCGAGACAGAGACTATAAGGAATATTCCCAAGCAGCTGCCGAAACTCTCTTTGTTTCGGGGAAGTTTCCCTGTGTTCTCTGGCCTGACTTGGACTGCCTAACCCCTCCCCCCTTGCTGGTGGGAAAGCATGGCGTCTGCTCCTCTGTTGGGGCTTATGAGCTCTGAAACTGGGAATCTTTTCTCTGCCTCCTGGCAGCACTTTGTTTCTTCTGTTTCCCCCTTACGTGTTTCTGTACCAACGCGCGTGCAGCCTGCATGACTAGCTTCTAGATCATGCACCACGGCTCCTTCTCTCTCCACTGTAAAGGAGCTGTAAAGGAGCAAGAAAAGCACCCCTGGACCTAACACTCCCCACTCCAGATCTTCCCACGCATGTCTCAGGTAAACATTCAAAGTGGAGTGGGCCCAGGTGGAACATAAATCACTATTGGAACTAAGTTAAGTTTGTTGGTTTAATTAAGAAAGACGTGTCTTTTAAGTTCTCAGCAGTAATGTGAAACATCGAAGTTTACTGAAGGTCAAATAAGCTTGTGTTATTTATTAAAATTTGTTAGCAAAGAAATAACTAAACTGATGGTTAATTGTCTGTCTCAAAGTTCTAATGGGTAATTGCTGAAGTAACTTTCAAAGTCTTTGGTAACCTGAAAGTTTTTTAAGTTTTGCTTGGATGACAAATGGAATTAAATTGTGGACATCTAGGTCTTAACCAAACAGGATAAAATGCTAAGTCGTTAATTACTGAATGTAGGTTTGTGCTTTTGACTTCTTACTGCAAAGAAACTAAGAGTATTTAAATCTGTTGGTAAACTTGTTTGCCACTTAACTGATTCATAAATTGCCACCTGAAGAATTCTGTTGTAACAGTTCACAATTGGTTAATAACTAAAGGTGTTTCTAAGAATACAAAGTTCTGCTTAGTGTAACTAAGACTGATGGAAATAAAGGGAAACTGTATGTAGGAAAGTAGGAGATATGTAAGAAAGACTTAAGGAATGGGAATACATTTTGTTGAAGGTAAAGGAAGGTAATTTTGTCCTAAATGAGATGGTTGTTTAGAAGGAAATGGCTTGGGACAAAACCTGAATGCAAAGGAAAGTTGTGGAAGGTTTGTGAAGGGAAATCTTCAGAAAAGGAATTTTAGCTATGGTCAAGAATGGATTAAGATTGAAATGAATGGGTTTTAAAGGTACATTGGTACAAGACTGAAATTGTCTCTGTTCAAAAGGACAATGTTTTCTTAGATCAATTGATCTGCTGTTAAGAAAATGTAAATGGTTTTCTCTTTGCCAGCCCAGAATGTTTTGTTTTATCAGGTGTTTAACATCCCTAATTATATTTAGGCATGTGCTTTAAAAACTTTCTAAGATTTTAGCAAATGTTGACAAGATTTAAATCGTAAATCTCTTTAACTCAGGCTTTTCCTTGGTATGTGAAGTTGCTCATGAAGTAGTACTGAACCAATGATAAACCTTGGATTACATTTGGGAAAATACTATAACTATTCTAGAGATTCTACGCACTTCCTAAAGTTTTAACGTTTTGAGAGATCATCGCTTGATACTGTAATTATGGAAATGTTATGTATCACAGAAATAACCTGATTTCCTTGCAGCTAAATTGTAAACTCCCCTCTTTTTAGCTCTAACCATATCCATTCTGAGTTTTGTCATTTATAATTGTTTTAATTCTCTTGTAAAATGAGTTTTATCTTCAAGAAGATTCCTATAAAGGACTTTCAGGACAAATACAGATATTTGATATACTTGAAAATCCTAAAACTGAAATGGGTAAGAATTTCCAAAACGGACTAAAGCCGCATTCACCAGAATTAGTAACATGGGACTAAATGAACTAAAAGATTATAGTGTTGTGTCTCTTAATGTTTTATCTTACTTTAAACATTGCTGGTTCTCTCTAATGTTTGCTCTTCCAGACTAGGGATACTTTTTCCTTAAGTTATCTGTAACTTACAGAGATGTAAAAGTATTGATTTGCAAACAAATCAAAGCATTCAAATTTTCTCTCTATCTGAACCCTCTGAAACCAAAAGGTCTCAGTAAGTATTCTTTCTTCCATGGCAATCAGTCATTTGCATAAGTTCAATAAGAATCTGTTCTCCTTGTAACAGGAAAGAATTGGAAACACGGTATTTTACCAAGGCTTTGACTGGGATGTCATATTTGAAAAGACTCAGATATGACCAGACAACTTTAAGGAACTAAGGTTGACTTTATGAAACCTGGAGCCATAAAGCCCCTTGGGACTGTTGGCCTGATACCTTGCTTACAGAGTTCCCAGCAGCCTCACCAGGTGAGTAAAGAATGTCACTCCTTGGTAGGTGCAGTCTCAGGAAGAGGAACTCGCCCAAATCAACAGGTATTGCAGGCATGCCTGATGGCAAGTACAGGGCTTGGCTTCTGGCCTGGAGAGGCTACTAAAAGTTCAACCTAGAGATTCCTTATACAAAGTTCCAGCAAAGCAGATTCTAAAAGATCTATTGATCACACTCACTGTTCTTGCTGAGCTTATGTAAATAATAGGCCAAGTTTGTTAAAACTGGACTTGTTTCACAAGTGAATTAGTCCTGATTTGGCTATCTCTGTAAATGAGGGTTATTTTAGAGAGAAAAATTGTTTTAGTAACACACCTTTATGGATGTTAAATTCTAGATTTGATTGTCTTTAAATGTTTGTTTACCTATGCTAAACAATTTGAGGTAAACTTCAGAGAAGTCGCACAATAGCTTCTTTAGTTGATCTTATTATTTTGTGGGGATATTAGCAGACCCCACGGCACATGATTAAACAACTGGAAAAATGGGATTGATTCCCCTACAATTGTATAACTTAACTAACACCTTATGTGTGGCTGGGATAATGAAATTGCCTAAAAGCCAGCCTATTGCACTCCATAGGATTAACTATGGACTTGTGGAGATAATGGATGACCCCACTTTCTTTATGAGTGGATTGGATGATCCATGGGGGACTCCCCTTATCTCTTGACAAGTTTTCTCACTTGCCAATGATCCTCTGTAATCAGGATATTGTTAAGGCTGGACCACTCAAAGGTCATCTTATTGGTTTCATCCCTTGGTCATATTTATCCTAGAGGCCACCTCTGTTTAGGTGCGATTGCAAACCGATGCTTTAGCTAAGCATAGAACAGCCCTAATAAAAGAGCCTCAAAGCTCACTATGGGACAGTCCTTGACTGTGATGATGTCACATCAGGTCCAGATTTGTCTTAGAAGTCAAAGACCACCAATGGATGATGGAGGCCCACTTATTAAATACTGGGCTACATTAACAGATATGCCAGAAATAAAACTTGTCAAACTTTAAACCTAGTTACCTGTATGCCTGAACCTGACCACTGTACTTCTTTCTCTATAGAGCAAAAAAGGTTATTGATCTTGCTTACTCTATTTGTCCAGATTTAAGATGCCCCTGTTAAAAATATGAATGACAGTTGGTTTTCTGATGACAGTAGTTTTCATAGAAAGAATAAGAAAAGCTAGGTGTGCCATAGTGCTCACTAGCACTTTGCAATTGCCAAAGTCTAAGAATTAACATTTATACTGACTCCAAATATGCTTTCCTGGTACTACATGCCCTTGGAGCTATTTGGAAGGAAAGGAGATTGCTGTCAAGCCTTAACTCCCTAATCAAATATGGGCCTAAGTTACAAAACCCTCCTTATCGCTAAGTTCCTGGTTTGAAGGAGGGCTATGGCCAAATCTCCTTTTCGGGCTTCTCATTCTTATCGCCTTATTAACCTTAATATGTTGCTTTGTTCCATGTTTCTCTACTTGGTGCCGAGACTCCATTGCTACAATGACTACACCACGACAAACGATCCTTGTCGCGCGCGAGGACGCCTCTTCACTGTCAGCGCTGGATTCAGCTGCCTCCACCTTTCGTAACTCCCTTATACGTTCCTACCCTGATCAATATTGACCCGAGCAGGTAGGGACAGCTCTACGCCCCTATTTAGCACGAAGAAGTTACAGAAGATGAGACCTTCCACCTTCAACCACCTTAAAGATTTAAGGGTCAAAATTAATTTGTTCAGGGGGGAATGATGAGGGAACAGGAGGCTGGCTGAGGACAAAGCAAAAGCTGGCGCCTTGCACCCCCCCCCTTCATCCGCTCGCCTCCATAGGTGTAGCATTCCTCAGGCACCCCTGACTGCCATAAAATGATAAATAGTTAACTTGCTAAAATCACAATCCTACAAGACAGGAGTCTCCCTTGGTTTGCAAATATCCTTGAGATTTACAAACAAAGAAGTTACCTTATCAATAGCCCAAATTCCAAAGACACAGAACTCAGTTTCTCAAGCCTAATGTCATCCTCCCCTCCATAAAAACGAAGGAGGCGGAGGTAGAAGGAAAAGCAAATAAAGTTAAATTTCTTCTAAACCTAAATCTCATTAACAAGGATGTTCGATGGCAGGAATGTAACATTCCACCAGGAGACTCTCAATTGTCTTTACTTAATAGTAACTAAGCCTTCAATATCCTGATAGTATTCTTTGCCCCAATAACCCTTTGTCCTCACCTACCCAACTCCTGCGTATATAACCAACCACCCCTCACAACCCGGGGCGGCCGCAGCTCTTCCTGCCCACGGGTCCTGTCCCCGTGCTCTAATAAGCCACCATTTTGCACCAAAGATGTCTCAAGAATTCTTTCTTGGTCATCGGCTCCGGACCTCAGCCCACCAAACCTCACCTAGGTTCTAGAACTTCATCAGAATAAACCCTGAAAGCTGATTATTTTCTCGTTTTTCTTATTTTGTTGCGTTGTTTTTTTTCCTAACGAAATAAGTTCATTGTAGAAAATTAGAAAATAGTTCATTATGAAAAACTAGACGTGAAGACGCATTTAAAGAGAGAGAGAGGAGAGAAGGAAAGTCAAGAAGGAAGGAAAGAAAGAGGAAAAGGGAGGAAGGACGGACGGGGAGAAGGTGGGAGAAAGAGAAAGATCCAGTAGTTTCACCTACAGGTAGCCACTATGAATGTGGGGCATTTATCTTTTCAGTGGTTTTTAGTGGATCCGTGCATCCTTCATTTTTCCCTAGAGTGGAATTCTCTCCAATAGGATATAAGACTATCAGTCAACCCACATGGCTGACTTAATTTACATCCTAAGCCTCCATTTCCTTGGGGGGACAGGGGTGGGGATGGACAGGCGGTCTCAGCTCAGTCTCCTTGCCCGACTCACTCCCGGAGCCAGACAAAGTGCCAAGGCACCGGCATCCATCAGCCGGAGTCTCCCTGACCGCGGGGCCATCTGCTTGTCCCTGCTTCTCCACCCAGCGGCGCTCGGGTGTCGGTGTCGGTACACACAGTATGCTGCTGAGCCCTGCCTTGTTCTAACTCCCGATAGTGCAGGGTTCCCTAAACTTCAGCTGTGGCTGTGCCTCCCTTGGGTCCTGCTCAGGCTCAAGAAACTCAGGGAGCCTGTCCGAGGGGCCGTGTGGATGGCATACCACTCTCGGACACATAGGTCAGTTCAGAACCTGGGACACGCTCCCTGGTTACCTGAGGCTCTTCCTGCATCTACCCAGCCCTGGGCCATTTCTACTCCCTGCGGCACCTCCCGCCCCAGGCTGTGCCCAGGAGGAAAATGCAGGCTCCCCTTTGCCAGAGTTCTATGCACTGTCCATGCACTCATGATTTCCCTGCTTCGCTTATCCCCCTCCACCCAGCATCTGAAGAACATTTAGAAGTTTTCCTCCTTCTCGTGGGCTCTTCCAAATCTGCTGTGCCTGCTCTGGTTTTTGTTGTCTTGTTAGTCCTCTTAAGGGCTTAACTTGAAGGGAAAAAAACACACACACACACACACACAACTCAGGAGAGGGTCCCGTTTTCTTTCTTCTGCTCTGCAATTCCCAGCGCATAGGCCAAAACTCAAAACAGCCTCACTTGAAGGGCGGAGTGGCCGCGGGATGAAATATCAGGAAGGTGAAGGAATGACAGCTACTCACGCTTACAGGACCTGAGGTCCTGATTCCTTCTAAGAGACTGGGAGGTGGCAACTTGTGGGACAGGAGCTTTCTAAGAGGAGGCATGGGGTGGGGGGTGCTGCCCCCTGACGGTCCTTTCTGTCCACATCCTGTGGTTCATGGTCTTGCCCCACTGCATGCAAACACAGAGGGGCTACCCAGGTCCTGGATCTTGGCCTCTGGAGCACACAACAAAGTATCCATCATAAGGGGGCGGGGGGGGGGCAGAGAAAGAGGGTGTCCTCGAAGGGACAGAATCTTCCTGGAGGAAAATGTGCTCACAGCAGTGTAAGTTGGATTCCTATAACTCCCGCTGCCAGGCTCCTTTTATTTCCTCGACTTGGAAACAGGCTGGAGGTTCATTCTTAAATTTTTTTTAAAAAAATATTTATTTATTTGAGAGGCAGAGAGAGACAATGAAAGAGAGAGAGCATGAGAGAAGAGGAAGTCAGTGGGAGAAGCAGACTTCTGCTGAGCAGCAAGCCCGATGTGGGACTCGATCCCGGGACTCCAGGATCATGACCTGAACCGAAGGCAGTCACTTAACCAACTGAGCCACCCAGGTGCCCCTGGAGGTTCATTCTTAAATCTTCTGCCCCAGAAGGGGACTGTGATCACGGCTTGGTTGTGATCCAGCCTCAAAGGAGAAACCACAGCCTTGAGACGGAGCCAAGGCAGACAACGCAGTGCGGATAACTCTTCACAGGAACATTTTTCTAGATGTTTAATGTTGCCCAAAAGTTTAAGCTTCTCTCTACCAGCCATCACATGTAGAATTCTGGGAGAGCCCCTTGGATAAGAATTTCACCTTTTCCCACTTCTGCCCTGTTTCCTAGAATCTTGTCGAAGGGCTCTGGAGTGAGTGGAGGGTCCCAGCAGGTCTCATCCTGGTCACCAGAAATTGTAGAGGGAGAATAATAAATTTCCCTTATCCCCCTTGCTGGGAATGGGATCCCCTTATCTGCAGGGCACCTTGTAAATGGATAAGCTTATCTGGGTGAAAAGTTCTCAGCTGCGGCCGCTGTGATTGGAGATTATCTTTGGTAAGCTCATCCTGCTTGTTCAGCCTTAAAACAAAATTTGATTCACCTGAGATCTCACAATGGCCTGCCCCCAGTCCAGCTTAAGTTGACCCAGTCTCACTTCCAAGTCAGACCCGGTCCAGAGGAAGGAACGCTCAGATAAGCCTGGAAGCTTCTAACACCAGAGCTGCGGAGGATCTGAGAGGGACTTCCCACATTGTCCTGAGGCAGCGGGAAAGCACCGGGCGGCGGGGGACTCGACAGGTACCCATGTTTACTTCCTCCTGGGGGCGTTGGAGAGCCTCTCCTTTGGTTTTCCATCTTCTAACACCAAAACAATTAAAGATAAACTGAGGCACATTAAAAGTTCTAAGAGTTTATCGGAGCAAAAATCAATTTGAATCGGGCGGCATCCAATCTAGCAGAAATAAAAGAGCCTGGGGTTGCTGTACTAGTGGAAAAACTTACAGGCAAGAAGGGAGCAGGGTCGAGGAAGTGACACAAGGCAGGAAATCAAGTTGCTGACTGCAAAGTTCCTCTCCTCTAGGGGATGGTAAGGGTCTGCCAGGCAGATGACTTAACATTGTTTAGGGGAATCCTGATTGGTTTAAGTTTGCATTCCTGGGACAGCCAAAAGTGTAATTAAGTCTTGGTTTGGTGACCTGGGGCTTAGCATAAGCATCTCCATTTTGGGTCTGTTGTCTTGTTTTTAACAGTTCTTAAATATGATTGCTTTGGGGGCACCAAATTATTGGCACCCTTGTATTCTTATAAATCATTTTTCATTTCCTTAAATGCCCTTTCCAAACATCTGTTGGTTTATTGTTCTGGGCACAGAAAATTATGATCCGTTTAGTGGCTGTTTAATGCAAATTCAGAGTTCTCTGTCAGAAGATCAAAGTTTTTCATAGCCAAGCAGCAGACAGAGCAAAGGAAATCCTTATTTTATGTCTCGTACGGTGTGACTTATCTTTAAAGATCAGAAAATGGACATTTGGAATTTGTGTTCTTAACATGAAAATGTTCTCTCGCTTCTGAGAAAACAAGTTACCCAGCCACCAAGATACATTTGTGCCAAGAAACGGAGTGGGATGTGAGTCGTAAAGCCCGGGATCTTTCTTGACCTCTGTGGTAACCTTCTTCATTGTTCCCGTGACCGTGTATTAGTGTCGTCTCTATTTTCAGACGTGTGCTGAAGGCCGGAGACACAGAGATGAGTGAAGGCAGGCGAGTCGCTGGCCTCCCAGAGCCTGCCTGGGGAGACAGGCCGTGGTGGGAGCAATTACCTGAAGCTGTAGGAGTGTTACCACCTGGCAGGCAGATACCAGGGTGGGGGCGGTGGGGAGGACACTTAGCCGGCCTAGATGACAAGCCGAAGTGAACAGTGACACTGACCAACGGAGCCACACGTACCACAGAAGAGACACAAGGGAGAGTGGGGTTCCCAGCAGGAAGTGCACGGGACATCCTTCTGGCGGGAACAAGGCCTGTAAGACCACACTGCCAAGAAGCGGTGACCCAGGGGAGGCAGCGTCCAGGTGGCTCGGGCCCTTGGGAGCCTGGCTAGAGTTTGTCCTGTACTCTGGGAACCATGGGAAGCCATGGAGGGATTTGAGGTAGGAGACTCACACGATCGGATGTGTGTGTTTGAAGGGTCCCCGGAGGAGGGACTGGTGAAAATGTGTACTGGTGAATCTGAAAATCTCTCTGTAAGGCTGTTCTTGCTCTCTCTTTACACTGAGTTCTTCCTTCTCTAAGGAAAACTATGTAAGTGTGCATATGCACAGGACATTTCTGGAAAAACACAAAGCAAGGCACAATTGCCTCCCAGAGGGGAGCTGAGGCATGAGGGGCAGTCCACTATGCAATTTTTTTTTTAAAATTTTATTTATTTGACAGAGTTGGAGAGATCACAAGCAAGCAGAGAGGCAGGCAGAGAGAGAGAGAGGAGGAAGCAGGCTCCCTGCTGAGGAGAGAGCCAGATTTGGGGCTTGATCCCAGGACCCTGGGATCATGACCTGAACTGAAGGCAGAGGCTTAACCCACTGAGCCACCCAGGCGCCCCTCACTATGCATCTTTTAACACTATGGCTGTGTTATCCCATTAAAAAGAATCGTGTTAAATCTGAACGTTCCAAAAGCATTCCTTAACGGGGGTAGAGCCCAGTTCCCAAGGTAATGAATGGAAGAATGCCTTCTCCGTTTTCCCTGTTGGATAGGCCTCTGTGTCCAAACCCTTTCTGGGACCATTTCAGAAGTGTCCAAAATTCATTCTGATACTGAGCTAAAGTCCACATTCCAAGAAAGTTTCTCCCTCCGCTCCTCAACCCATTTGCCCAGTGTGGGTTCTAGTCCTTTCTCTGTAGTCCAGAGTCAACCTCTTCCTCTCCTCGTCTTTAAAACAATTGCACGGCGAGGAATGGCGAGCACCCCGCCTGGGAGCAGGAACAAGGCAGTGGTTAGCCTCCAAGGAAATACTGCCATGGAGGGAAGACGGCCAGAGGCTGCCACAGCCTCCCAGGGAACATCAGAAATGGCTACATCTAGTTTTAATACCTCAACTTTGAAATGGTGTCACCTAAACTTTTTTTCAGATTCTGTGCAGACCAAGTAAAATGTACATCTAGCCAGCTGGGGCCTGTAGGCCATCAGTCCACCCTGTGTCCTGTCCTTTTTCCTCCAGGTGCCATGAGAATTTCTCTTCTTGTAGTAGGATGGTTGGTTTTGTAATGTGGATGCTTGTGAATATGCCGTTATCCAATCTGGGCTATTTCTCAGGGTTTTTTGTGTTTTTCATTTGGTTGGTTGGTTGGGTTTGTTTTTGTTTGTTTGTTTGTTTGTTGTTTTAGAGCATTAGAAGACAGGCCGCTGGGTTCCGGCCCCAAGAAAACACTGGATGATCGTGTGTAAGCCATCCATGTGCCCCTTCCCATGGTTGCATTTCCTTGTCTGTGAGAGGAGAAGACGACCTGGGTCCCCAGGGGGCCGCTTTACAGACTGTTCTCAATGGATTTCCCCTCTTTGCTGAGCCTCGACAAGTTCTAGAGGTTGGAGGTCTAAGAGTCGCGTGGCAGGGAGGTTGGCTGAGGCCTCTCGTCTGGGTCGCGTCTGCGCCTGCATGTACCCGTCCAGATGGAAGGGCAAGGCTGCTTTCTCTTCTCAGTATCCGTCCAGAAACCTGATTGCTTTCGGTCGGGGTATTGAACTCTGGCTCTTCACTGGGGTAAGACGAGCCATCGCGGGCTTCCTGCTGACGATCAGGGACCCAGCATCACGGATGGGACCGTGAGGGACTATTACTAGCAGTGGGCACATCTTGAAACCAGGCCCACGCGGGAGTTTTGCCGAAACTGTCTGCAGGGCACCGTGAGTCGGCTGCTGCCCTCCTGAGGAATCCCTTTGGAGACTTGTCCCTTCCTTTTACTCTTCCTTTTCTCCCCCTCCGGTTCTGGAGAGCTCACCAGAGCAATGTGTGCCATGGTGGCAGGGGGGACCAACACCCTCCTGTCTTGCCCTGCCGCTCTCTGGTCTGGCTTCTTCCCGGCTTCCCCTCCTCTCTCCAGGCACCCAGCTGGTCTCCCAGCCCTACCTGGGAACAGGAATCCTGAAAGATGACTCAGAGTCTCCGCAAACCCCGCCCCTCCCACTTGCCCTTCTCTCTCCCGATGATCCCTATTAAAGTTCAGTAAAACCCAGCGATCATAGCATTTACAGAAAACCTACCCTCCGTGCCCGACTCCCAGACAGCACGCTCATGATGACTGTGTACATCCTTGATAGTTAATTTTATGTGTCAACCTGTCTGGATTAAAGGCCACCCAGATATCTGGTTACACATTATTTCTGACTGTGCCTATGAGGTTGTTTCCAAGGAGACTCACGTTTGGCTGGTAGACTAAGTGGATTGAGCTCTCCAGGGTGGAGGGCCATGGGGGTCTGAAGAGAACAAAGGGTAGAGGAAGGAAGAATGCCTTCCATCTTTGCCTGAGTTCCCTTCCCGGTCTTCCCTTACCTTCAGTGCTCCTGGCTCTCAGGCTTTCCAACCAGGGATGGAGTCTGTGCCACTGGCCCTCTAGCTCTCAGGCCTCCAAATACACCACGGATGTTCCTGGTCTGCAGTTTGTGGATAGCAAATGGTGGGACTTCTCAGCCCCCATAATCTCAGCCTCTTTCTCAACCAATTCCTTATTAAAAAAAAAAAAAATTCCTATGTGTATATGTGTGAGTATATATATATATATATATATGCACACATGTATATAGAAATCTATATACATGTTTTTCTAGAGAACCCTAATATGTCATTAAGCGTGTTGGGTGAATTTGGGCTTAATTGGCCATGTGCCATGCTGTTCAGAGATGACCCATCTTTCTCACTGTTGTCCTGTAGTCTGTCTTGTTTGTTTGTGTTTGGTTTTGTATTTAGAGAGAGCACACATGAATGGGAGAGGGAGGCATAGAGGGAGAGAGAGAATCTTGAGCAGGCTCCATGCCCAGCATGGAGACCACTGTGGGGCTCCATCTCACCACCCTGAGATTATGACCAGAGCCGAAATCATGAGTCAGACACTAACCTGACTGGGCCACCTAGGTTCCCCCATATGCCTGTTTAAATGAGGGCAAGGGACATAGTTAGGTCAAAGAGTAGGGGGCAATCTGCATCCTACCTCAAAGACTATGGGTTGGTAAAGATGACCCTTAGGCTGCTGGGAAAGAGAACTGTTGGCAGACCCTTGGAAGACCTCCTGTTGAGTGAATGAATTCAAGTATGAGTAATGGGATTGCGGAGATACAACACTAAGGCTAACACTTCTGAATAGAAGCAGAGGGTCTCAAGTTTTGTGGAGAGAACCATGAATATGCCAGGAACTCTCTTGGAGAGAGGAAAGGGGATCCAAGCACCTGAATTCCATCTTGTTGCCTTTGTTTCTGGGGAAGGCAAGAAAGTTTTGAATATGATATCTGACAAGGCTATGCAATGAACCCTTAGCCTCTGACATTCTTGTCCCAAGTTAGCACAAAGAGGGGACATGAAAATGATAAGAGAAAGCTCCCATTTAGAAGTCTAAAAGACATAATAGTCTTTTAGGAGCATACCCACTTCCAGATTCCTAGAAGAGGCAACAGTAGTACAGTAGCGAAAGAAAATGACAGTATCAACTAAACCATTGGACAAGGCAACAGCAGAAATCAAAAGGTACAGTGGTGGTTGGACCATAGCAGTAGACACAGAGGAAGGGAGTAAACCTCATTAAGGAGCTCTTGAATAAAGGGAATAAAGGAGCTCTGGAATAAAAGGCTTGGGGGCTTATAATCTCAGTTATCTAATGGGGCTGAGGCTGAGGGTCATTCACATTGTGACTTTTGGTGAAGCTTTCAGTCATTCATTTATTTTTTCATTCAATAGAAATTTGTTTGACTATCTTCTATGTATGAGGCATAGTGGATGAGTTGGCCCAGTCCAGGGATCAGTACATCTTTTCTATAAAGGGCCAGATAGTAAATACACAGGCTTTGTGAGTCATATGGTTTCTGTGATATTAAATGATTTATAATAAGAAATATATATTTAGTCTTTGTCCCATTCCTGGCACAGAGCTCCTAAAACCCTTGGAATTTCCTATGATGAAAGCAACAAGTCTTGTAATATTAGTGAAGTGACTTTTGTACCTCATCTGAGGATAGAAGCTCTTTTCCAGTGAAGTCAACAATGTGATTAGAGGGTTGGAACTTTCTGTTCCTATCCCCAACTTCAGAAGGACTGGAGACTGAGTCCAAACACCAATGGCATGATTTAATCAGTCATGCCTATATAATGAAGTCTCCATAAAAACCCAAGAGGATGAGGTTTGGAGAGCTTCAGGGTTGGTGAACACATGAAAATTCGGGAAGGGGCACCTGGGTGGCTCAGTGGGTTAAAGCCTCTGCCTTTGGCTCAGGTCATGATCCCAGGATCCTGGGATTGAGCCCTGCATCAGACTCTCTGCTCAGCAGGGAGCCTGCTTCCTCCTCTCTCTGCCTGCCTCTCTGCCTACCTGTAATCTCTGTCTGTCAAATAAATAAAAATAAAATTTAAAAAAAAAAAAGAAAGAAAATTGGGGAAAGTGGCATGTCCAGAGGGCACAGGTGGTCTATGCCCCTTCATGTATACCTTGCCCTGTGTATCTCTTCCACATGGCTATTTCTGAGTTATATCCTTTTATAATAAATTGGCATTCCAGTAAGTAAGATGTTTCTCTGAGGGCACGTGAGTGGCTCAGGGGGTTAAAGCCTTGCCTTCAGCTCAGGTCATGATCCCAGGGTCCTGGGATCGAGCCTTGCATCGGGCTCTCTGCTCGGCAGGGAGCCTGCTTCCCTCTCTCTCTCTCTGTCTGCCTCTCTGCCTACTTGTGATCTCTCTCTCTGTCAAATAAATCAATAAAATCTTAAAAAAAAAATGTTTCTCTGAGTCCTGTGAGCCTTTCCAGCAAAGTAATGCAAGGAGGGGGTCTTTGGAACCTCTAATCTATAGCTGGTCTGTCAGCAGCACAGTTGACAACCTGGACCTGCAAGTGGCATCTGAAGTGGGAGATGAAGGGAATAGTCCTGTGGGACTGAGCCTTTAACTGAGGGATCTTATGCTGTGTCCAGATAGGGTAGGAATTTATTTATTTATTTATTTATTTTTTTTTTTTTAAGGTTTTTATTATTTATTTATTTGACAGAGAGAAATCACAAGTAGATGGAGAGGCAGGTAGAGAGAGAGAGAGAGAGGGAAGCAGGCTCCCTGCTGAGCAGAGAGCCCGATGCGGGACTCGATCCCAGGACCCTGAGATCATGACCTGAGCCGAAGGCAGCGGCCTAACCCACTGAGCCACCCAGGCGCCCCTAGGGTAGGAATTTAATTGAATGATAGGATACCTGGCTATTGGAATGTCGGAGTGTTGGAGGATGGCTTGGCGTTGGGGGAAACATACACATGCATGAATTGGTATGTTTCTCAATTTCTCTCACAATACTCCGCTCTGCCATTAGAGCACATAAACAGCCATAGACAACAAGCAAATAAGTTCGCTTATTGCATGTATTCCAATAAGACATTATTTATAGAAACAAGGCGAGGGCCAGATTTGACTATGGGCTCTAGTTTGCTAACCCTTGGTTTAGAGAAAATAGAGGTGCTGGTTATTAGTTCGCCTCTCCAGATTCACCCTATCGCCCTATTTCACCCTGCTCTCTGGGCCAAGAGACTGGGTTCTGCAGACTGTCACTCCAGCTCCTTGCCCTCTGGCTTCTGGTTATGTTTGGTCAATGGAAGGCCCTAGAAGGAGGTCAGGAGTTGGGAGAGAGGGTGGATGAGTGTGGTCTCTCTACTCCCTCCCTTCTGGGCTGTGCCTCGGTAATGGCTGTGTTCCCATGCATACATGTGGGCACAGCTCTTACTGGTGGCTCGTACCCAGGGCTATGCCTCTCACCCAGTCCCAGTAACAGCTCCCTTCCTTGGCCCTTCAGCCCCAGGGGTGGTAATGCTTTCTTACTCTTCCTAGTTCTGTACATTTCTCCATCCCTTGTTGATTTCCTTACCATTGCTCACACGTCATGTGTGGTTCCTTCATTAAACTCTCGTCAAGCGTGCTCTTTCTTCCCTGCTGAACAGTGTCTGAGGATGCCCTGATAGTGGACCTTCACTGCTTTTAGGTAATAATATTGGTTACAACCTCAGATCCAGGAGCAACATGTGATCTAGACACGGCCAGTCAGAGCACCGAATCACCCAAGCCACAGTAACTGGTTCCAGAACATTCACATGAACCAAGTTGTTGCAGTTGGAGGGAATAATAATACTTATGGAGAAACTCCCAAGAAGTGCTGTCTGTTCCTCTGAACTTGAGCCTGGGAGAGTAGGAATTTGAAGCTCCCAGTAGCTATTCTATGAAGCCTGAGGACAAGGTCTAACATAAAAGAAGGCAAAATCTGGAGATAACCTCATCTGAGATCCTGGAAGCAGATCTGCTCCTTGACATTTCTGTCAAGGAGACTATAAAGTTCTTTTTTTCTTCTTTTAAGCCATTTACAATTGAGATTTCTGTCCCTTGCATCCAGTAGCATAACTTATTTTAAAAAAATGAAAAACAAAACCGGTGACCTTTTTTTTTCACAAAGTATATTTTCAATAAATGATAAATGTTATTTGAAGATTTTATTTATTTATTTGACAGAGAGATATCACAAGTAGGCAGAGAGGCAGGCAGAGAGAGAAAGGGGGGGAAGCAGGCTTCCTGCTGAGCAGAGAGCCCAATGTGGGGCTCGATCCCAGGACCCTGAGATCATGACCTGAGCCGAAGGCAGAGGCTTTAACCCACTGAGCCACTCAGGTGCCCCAACCTGTGACCATTTTATACCAACATCATACTCACTGAATTATCTCAGTAGGAACCACTCCTGTTTCATATCTGGATTTGATGCACGCTAATACTCCATAGTGAAACCCACACTGGATTTCAGTGATGGAAGCTAGAGCATTGGTTAGCCATCCACCCACGTCCACAGGGAAATGGTGGGAGTATAGCGGCATCTGGGTGGTTATTGCCTCCCCTACCAGAAAGAGACCTCCCAAGCTATCGTCTCACCCACTTGGACATTTGACAGTAGCCAAGAGAGAAAACTCATCCGAATGAATGGGAAGATTGGTGCTATTGTTGGCAAGACAACGAGTGGCAGCCTGCTCTTTTTTAATGGTCATGAACAAATTACGACTCTGTACCAATAACCAAAATAGAGACAATTGGGCCTAATAAACATTAAGTCTCAAAGAGATCATCTAA
Organism: Mustela putorius furo; assembly: GCF_011764305.1. Classification (NCBI taxonomy): domain Eukaryota; kingdom Metazoa; phylum Chordata; class Mammalia; order Carnivora; family Mustelidae; genus Mustela; species Mustela putorius. The sequence continues at coordinate 10,987,254 of NW_025421481.1, read as the reverse complement.
CCAATAACCTAAAATGTCTTTTGTAGACTCCAAGAGTGTTAATTATACTAAATCTTATTCTATTCATTAATTCATTTAAGAATTTGCTGAGTGAATGTCAGCCTCGTGCAGGACAAGGATGACAAAGAGGTTTCATTTCCTAGGCCAGTTGTGGTTGCGGCTGCTCCAGGGGCTGTGTTGAGAACAATTGTAAGGCCAGATCTGAGCCTTACAACTGGCCACAAGAATGAGTATCGTAGTCCATTTAAGGTGTCTTCTGTGCAAGAAAGGAGTATACAAGGTACTTGTCGTCCCTGAGAGTTGAAAAGTGAATCTGGAGTAAGGACGAGTAGATCAGTGATGAGTCTCTTCCTGTCCATGTGCCTTGGTTTCCTCAAATTTTTAAAATAAGAGAGTCGATCCAAATAACTTATAAGGTTCCTCCTTGCTTTCCTTATTTATTTATCCATATTTTACTTGTTGGCTTCTGCCTGGCAGCCATGGACGAAATTTGTCCCTGTGTTGGGGTGATCGCCCATCTGGTACATAGAAGACTAAATCTGGTTTCCCAGACTCTTACGTAGTAAGGGTGCAACCTTGGAAACTGAGTCCATCAACCAGACCTATCTGTGTTGAATTTGTTTGAAAACTGGTGGTGGCAAGAGACAGGCTCTGCACAGAATCCATCTGGCACGGACGAATGCAGGAACCCCTACTTTGTGGAAGCTCTGGTCCCAGAGTAGCTGGCAGTAATGTCTAGTGCTGGGCTGTGATGGCAGCCACAGTTGGGGGGTGGCCTCTGATGGTTCACTGAGGCGGCTCGGCAGCCTAGCTGGGGGCATTGTTCCTGGTTATTCCTGGCATCTTCCAATCCTTCATCTTTGGGCCTCCTTCAACTTTAGCTGTTTAATTCTCTTTACAATAAAATCCTTTCACTGCCAAAATGAGCTGCAGTGGATTTCTTGGTTCTCAAGGAGCTTAAAAACTTGGGATCAGAACTGAATGCCTTCAAATGTACATTTTTCTCTTTTAAAGATGAAAAAAAGGTCTTTTATGAATTATAAATAGTATGCTTAGCTGATAGCTTACAAAATGCATTTTGTTGTAGTTATAAGCAAGATAATTATTGCAGATGGATAAATACATGTCAAAAAGGGATGTTAGTCTCACTTTTTCTTCTTTGTTACTCTAAGTACACTAGAGAAATGTAATCTTTTTAGTGTTTATGGTTCAGTTTTACACTGAAAGACCCTTCTTCTTGGGGCACTGGGTGGCTCAGTGGGTTAAAACCTCTGCCCTTGGCTCGGGTCATGGCCCTGGGGTCCTGGGATCGAGCCCCACATTGGGATTTCTGCTCTGTGGGGAGCCTGCTTCCTCCTCTCTCTCTGCCTGCCTCTCTGCCTACTTATGCTCTCTCTCTGTCAAATAAATAAATAAATAAATAAAATCTTTAAAAAAAAAAAAAAAAAGAAAGACCCTTCTTCTTAATCATTGGTAGTGTGATTTTCAAGAGTTTATAGGAACACTTTGGTTAGGTTTCTAGTAGTTTTTAAAGTTTTCTCATGATCAGAACAAAATATCCCATAATGGCAGATGGCCACAGCAAAGACTCATTTAACTAATTGTCTTTGCAAGTGTTTCTTTAGAGAAATTGAAGCTTACTCTGCAAACACTGTGTATAAGAAAGACTACCTTGGTGGGGTGCCTGGATGGCTCAGTAGGTTAAGCTTCTGCCTTCGGCTCAGGATCCTGGGATGGAGCCCCACGTCGGGTTCCCTTCTCAGCAGGGAGCCTGTTTCTCCCTCTCCCTCTGTCTGCTGCTCCCCCTGCTTGTGCTCTCTCTCTATGTGCATCAAATAAATATATTTTAAAATCTTAAAAAAAAAAAAAAAAAGAAAGAAAGAAAGGCCACATTGCTTTATTTTCTTCAATCAATTGAAATTTACTCTCCAGCTTACCATACTATTTGAAAAACAGGTGTTTCGAAGTCATGTCTCAAAATAGGCTAAGGAAGTCTTATCTCCTTCATATTATCCCTCAACAATCCATTTTCACATTCTGAAATAGACAATAGATATTTTATACAAAAGAGATATTCATCTGAAAATTCAAGGTCCTTCCTTGGAACCTGACTACTGCTCTTAAGTTCTCCCAGTATTGATATTTTGGACCTTAATTATTAGGACTTCTTCTCCCCTTGTTCTCCTAGCCCTTCCTTCCCTAGGACTTACAAAACTCCTAGGGTCTTAGAGCAAAACTTAGGAACACAAACTCACTGGATAAAATAAAAGATTCTAGCCATAATAGAAAAATAGATATCAGATTTCCTTTCTACTTTCAATCATTAGAATGCTGGACAAAAGGTATGGAGTAGTGCTGGACATTAGATACTAGGCAATGGAGAGGCATAAGCTTTGGAAGAAGAAAAATGCTCCAGATGAACTGCCTATTCATCCCTATGAAAAATTCAGTATGTTAAAAAAAAATGTGCTTGGGGCTATGTTGTAAATCAAGTCACAGAAAAGTGGATTCCAAACAAAACAGAATGGTTTTTCTGGGTGGAGGAAAGATAGATTAGAATTCAGGGATGCTGAGGTGACTGACATTTTCAGGTTAGGGCACCTGAGAAAAGAGAGGCCCAAAATTATGATTAAGGATCTCCTTGAGTCTTGGCTGGTACTAAGCCACACATGTTTAGGATGAGAATCCAAGATGTCTGACAGAGAACAACTATTTGTGAGGTGTAATCTGAATGGGAATTACAGATATATTTTGGCTCTGATAAACCAGAGAGTGAACTTCACTAAAATCCCACAGCAATTAGTTGATACTCCAGAATAATCAACGTTAGTAATATGCCATTCTAGCCCTAGAGTAAGAACAACTTTAGACCTGCCCTCACAAAGCCTACAACCAAACCTTGACAAAACCAGTCTAAGCTGCAAATGAAGTAACTGCAAGTGAAATAAAACATAAAACAAACAAGCAAACAAACAAAAAAACCCACTTACTGAAGGAACACTCTCAACTAAATAACATCCCAAAAGTCAAGCACACCATAACAAATTCCTAGATATACAAAGAAGCAGGAAAATGTATTACATATTCAAGAGAAAAAATAGTTAATAGAAACAGATCCAGAGTTGACAGAGATGTTAGAATTAATGGCCCAGGATTTTGAAACAACTTTCATAAATATACCCAAGGATTTAAAAGAAAATATGGATATTAAGTGTGGACAGAAAAGGAATTAAAACAAAGTTAGAGAAATCATGAAAAGAAATGTAAATTGTCAGTGAAAAATACAATATATGAAATGAAAATCACTGAATGGGCTTAACAGATTTGACATTGCAGAAGAACATGTCACTAAACTTGAAGACTGATCAAAAGAAATTATCCAAAAAAATTTAAAGCATTTTTAAAATAAGCATAACCAGGGCATCTGGGTGACTCAGTTGTTAAGCGTCTGCTTTTGGCTCAGGTCATGATCCCAGGGACTGGGATTGAGCTCCCTGCTTGGCGGGGAGCCCACTTCTCCTTCTCCTGCTTCTGCTTGTGTTCCCTCTCTCACTGTTTCTATCTGTCAAATAAATAAATAAAATCTTTAACAATAAAATAAAATAAGCATAATCTTAGTGATCATAGGACCATATCAAGAAGCCTAACATTTATAATTGTGGTCCCTGAAAAGCCTCAATAAATTCCAAGTATGATAGACATCAGGAAGCTGTATCTATTCATATAATAGTCCACTTGCTGGGAACAACAATGGCAAAAAATTCTTATACGCGGGAAATATCACCTCCAGGGGAATGAGGGTAAACATAAAACTTCTCATCAAAACCCTTGCAAACCAGAAGGCTGTAGAATAATATTTAAAGGGCTAAAAGGAGGGGGGAAATCTCATCAAATTACAGGTCTATATTCAGCAAAAATATCTTTAAAAATGAAGTTAAAAATAGAGACCTTTCTATATAAACAAATGCTGAAAGAATTCATTCCAGTAAACCACAACCCAGGAAATGTACACATAAGCCCATCAGTCTCAAATGAAGATAACAGTCAGAAAGATGGGGCCTTCAGGGAGGAATGAAGAGCACCAGAAATGGTGAACACACAATATATAACATACTTATTAATAAATTTATTAAAAAGACAATTGACTATTTAAAGTAGGGAGTTGTAACAAGCAAAGTAAAATATATGACAATAGCAAAGGCAGAAGGAAGTTAATGGAAGTATATTATATAAGTAACTGCATATATGTGAGGTAGTACAATATATAATGGACTATAATAAATTAACAATGTATATTGTAGTTCACCTTAAAAGATAAACAGGTATAGGTAAAAGCCAGTAGAAGGGATAAAATGGGATACTAAGAAATATTTGTGTAACTCCAGTGAAGGCAACAAAAAAGGAATAAATAAAGGACAGATGCATCAAATAGAACACAAATAGCAAAACAATAGTCAAATCCCATGGTCTCAATAACATTACATGGAGATGGACTGTACACTGTAAGCAAAAGGTAGAGATTCAAGCTGGATAAAAGCAGGATCCAATGATATGTTGCTTGTGAGAGATATACTTTAAGCATAAAGGTACAGATTGCTTAGATGTGAAATTATGAAAAAAGATGTTCCATGCAAATATTCATCATAAGAAAGTTAGAATGGCTGTATTAATATCAGACATAGTAGATTTCAGGGCAAAAAATCCTACCAGAGATAAGCAGGGACATTTCATAACAGGGTCCATTTATCAGGAATACGTAATAATTACACATGCACATATACTTAATACCAAGTTCAGAATACATGAAACTGACACAATGAAAGGGCTCAGTAGACAAATCCACAATCATGGTTAGAAATTTTAACACTTTCTGTAAGTGGCTGATAGAAAAGTTACACAAAAAATTTCAATAAGGATCCACAAGATCTGGACAACACTGTGTTTAATTGTCTTTTATAGAACACGATGCTTAAAAACTGTAGAATACACATTATTTGCAAATGCACGTGGAATACACACCAAGGTAGAGTATATCCTGGGCTGTCAAACAAGTTCATTAAGTTTCAAAGGATTTAAGTTATACAGAGTTTAATTCTCTCACCATAGAGAATTAAGTTACACATTAGTAACAAAAAGATATCTTAAAATTTCCCAAATCTTTAGAAACCAAGCCATACACTTCTAAATAACTCATGGGTCAAAAAGAAATCACAAGAAAAAATTGAAAATAATAATAGTAATGAAAATAATAAAAAAATGACAACATATAATAAGATATATTATAATACACATAATATATAATATAATATAAAAATATAAAATTAAATATAATAAAAATAAATAATAATGAAAACAGAGCACACCAAAATATGTGGGATGTAGCAGAGCAGGGATAGAAGAAAATGTCTAGATCTAAATACTTTATTAGAAAAGAAGAAATTCCATTTTAAAATCAGTCACCTAAAATCAGTGACTTCTACTTTAAAAGCCTAGAAAAAAAAAGAGAGCAAAGTAAACCCAAAGTAATCAGAGAAGAGAAAGTGTATAAACAGAAACTAGGAAGAACGAAAGCAGTTAAACAGGCAAGACAAACACTAGAGAAGATAGAAAGCTGTTTCTTTGAGAAGATTAATGAAGTCGGTATATCCCAAGCAAGGCTGATCCGGAAAAAAAAAAGAAACATAAAATACTAATACTAGGAATGAAAGGGGGAATATCAGTTCAGCTATTTCAAACAATGAAAGGATAATATAGTAATTGTATGAGAAATTTTATGCCAATGAATTTGACAACTTAGATGCAAACAGATTTCTTGAAAGATACCAATACTGACCCACAAAAATAGAAATTTGATTATTAAATGAAAATTATAATTTATGTATTATAGAATATAATTTTATGCACTATAATAGCATATATAATTTATAATATAATAATGTATATAACATAGTAATTAAAATCTGTATAGTTCCATATCCATTAAAGAAATCAAATTTATAGATGAAACCTTCCCAAGAAGAAAATTTCAGACCAGGTTTGCTCCTCTGGTGAATCCATCAAACATTTAAGAAAGAAATAATACCTATCTTGTATAAACTCTTCTAGAATATAGAAAAAGTGAATACAACTCATTTTATGAGACCAGTTGAACCCTGAAAAAAAACCTGTGAAGGATATTATGAGAAATAAAAGTTGCAGACCAATATTCTTCATAAACATATATGCAAAAATCCTTAACACAACATTAGCAAATAAAATCTAGCAACACAGAAAATAATCTATTCTGACCAAGTGGGTTTATCCCCAGGAATGCAAGGTTGGTTTAGCATTTAAAAATTAATCAATATACTTCACTATTTTAATAGAATAAAGAAAAAATGTGATACTCTTAATGTAGAAAGAGCATTTGATGAAATTCAACACCCATTCATTATAGAAACTCTGGGAAAACTATGAATAGAAAGAAAACATGAAAAAGACTTTTTAGGAACAGACCAGTATGATTATGAATCAAGATTTTTAGAAAGTTTAGACCAGCCTTTTACATAACAACCCCAATCTGGAAACTACCCTAATGTCCACCAGCAGGAGAATTAAGATGCAAATTGTGGTCTATTCACACCATGGAATACCACTGTGCAATAAAAAAGAAATGAATTACTGAAATGTGCAACATCCATGAGTCCTAAAACACTGATGAGTAGAATATGTAAGACACAAAATTGTACATAGCATATGCGTCCATTTATATAAAGTCTTGAACAAAACTATGTTGATAGAAAGCAAAATAGTAGTTTTCTCGAGGGTGTTGGGATTAACTGAGTAAAGGCATGAGGAAATTGTCCAGGGTAAATGAAACGTTTCATATCTGGATAAGAGTGTGCAAGTATGGGTTATAGGAGTGCAAGCAGTTGTCAAAGCTCACCAGACTATATGGTTAAGGTCTTCACATTTCATTGCATACAAATTACAGCTCAATAAAACAAATTAGGGGGAAAAATCTTTACTATATATACCTCTGATCTTTTGTCTACGTTGGTTTTCCAAGACCTTGTGGTTACAGGACAGGAAGTTTTCTTTACATCACACCAGGAAAAAAAATGCCTTTGACGCCATCTGTAGGTGGTTTCTAAGAAAAATAATTCCTGGGTCACAAACCTAGAGACTGTCAACTGAACCAAACATTGCTTTTGGTTTTGGTTTTTGTTTTAACAAAAAGCAAAACCAAAACCAAAAAAACCTCCCAAGTGATTTTTGTTTTAAGGATTTTATTTGTTTGAGAGAGAGAGAAAGAGAGAGATAGAGAGAGAGAAAGCACAGGAGCGTACAAGCTGGTGGAAGGGGCAGAGAGAGGGAGAAGCAGGAGTCCAATGTGGGGCTCCATCCCAGGCCCTTGGGATCATGACCTGAGCTGAAGCCAAACGCTTAACCCACTGAGTCACCCAGGCACCCTCCCCAGGTGATTCTAATGTGCAACCAGGCTTGAGAATCACTGCTCTAGATTACCACCCAACCAGGACACTCCAGGGAGCTGGAGCTTAATTTTCACTCCTTATGGAACTCTTGGATGAGGCACTTCCAACCTCTGTCAGTCATTGTCCTACTAGAGAAACATGAACCACTTGGGATTTGAAATGAGAAATGTAACACAGGGAATTGGTTATCCAGGTGATGGAAGAACTAAGAAGCCAATAGAAGACAGACCAACCCAAAGATTAGAAACAGCAGGAAGTTCCTATAAAAAAGCCAATGTTTCAGTTCAAGCAGTCTAGCAAGAAGAGTTTCCTCCTCCTTGAGACAGGATCAATCTTTTTTTTTTTTTTTTTTCCTATCTAGGCCTTCAACTGATTGGATGAGGCCCACCCACATTGGGGAATATAACTGGCTTTGTTTTCACTGCTGATTCAAATGTTAATCTCCACCAGAAACACCCTCACAGACACACCCAGAATAATGTTAGACCAAATGTCTGGGCATCCTGTAGCCCAGTCAGGATGACACAAAATTAACCATCATGGTTTCCCAGAGAAAAAAATTGGGGAGTCATCTTTGACTTCTCTCTTTTATATTCTCTATCAAATCAATTAGCAAATTCCAATGGCTCAAAATAGGACCAGAATTTGGCCATGTTTAATCACTTCTACCACTCCCATCCTCGTCTAATACCACTATTATCTCTTGTCTGGATGATAGCAATAAATGCCTCTCTACTATTTCTTGTGCCCCATTTTCTATCAAAAGAGATTTATTTATGTATTTCAGAGGGAGAGAGTGCAGATATGGGGAGAGGTGCAGGGGAGGAGGGAGAGAATCTTCCAGCAGATTCCCTGCGTAGTGGCCAGCCCAGCCTGAGATCACGACCTAAGCAGAAACCAAGAATCTGATGCTTAACTGACTGCACCCCCCAGGGACCCCCCCAACTTTTCTATCTATTCTTTTTTTTTTCTTTTTTAAGATTTTATTTATTTATTTGACAGAGAGAGAAGGAGAGCACAAGCAGGCAGAACAGCAGAGGGAGAGGGAGAATTAGGCTCCCCACTGAGCAGGGAGCCTGATGCGGGGCTTGATTCCAGGACCCTGGGATCATGACCTGAGCCAAAGGCAGTTGCTTAATCAACTGAGCCACCCAGGTGTCCCTCTATCTATTCTTAATCCAGCAGTCAGAATCATAAAATTGCTCCTGCCACTCCAGTGGAAAATCCTCTAATGACTTCTCAGATCATTTTGAATAAAATGTCTCCCTGCTCCCTCACTCACCCCATTTCTTCCCATTCTTCCCATTGCTCACACCACTTTAGTCCAGCTGTTTCGCTCAAAATATGTCAGCACACTCATCTCTGAGCCTTTGCACATGCTTTTCCTTTCAAAAGGTGTATCCTCAGATACACCTGTGCCTCACTACCTCACTACCTCTCACCTCCAGTAGTCCCCTGTTCAGCTCCAAGGAGAGCTTAATTAAAATAGCACACCCCAGGGGTACCTGGGTGGCTGAGTCAGTTGAGCTTCTGACTCTTGGTTTTGGCTCAGGTTATAACCTCAAGGGTCGTGAGATGGAGCCCCATGCCCAGCATGGAGCCTGCTTGAGATTCTCTCTCTCTCCCTCTGCCCCTCTCCTGCTTGTGTGCTCTCTCTCTCTCTTAAAAAAAAAAAAAAAAAAGCACACTCCATTGCCCTTCACTCTCACTGTCTACCTCCATCCTCTGGATCATATTTTCTTTATAGAACTGACTGTGAGTAGTATCTAGAACAGTAAATGACACATAGACAAGCTAATTAAGTAAGGGCAGAAACCAGTCAAAGCTGATTGGCTTAACCATTTTGCAAAACTATTGCCATGACAAGTTGCTGACTTGAAACAATAATCATAAAATTTCCCTTGAGGTAGCGAATTATTACCCTACACACAATTATAGACCGGAATACTATTTACTAATTTTTTTTTTCCCTGCCAGGATTCTAGGACTCTAGATACTATGAAAGCCTCAAACAAAAGTAATAGTGGGAGAAAATGGTCCTCAAATACCAGTCTTTAAATTGCTGGTATCCCCTTCTCAAGCCTGGGACCTGTGGGAAGAGTCTTCCGATTGTAGGAGGTGGGTAATGAGGGTTGTCCCCTTCATCTCCCCACTGAGCCCGAAGGAGGTACAGTTATAGTATACCTATAAAAATAATAGCTATTGCTTAATGAGCCTCTACTGCTCGCAAAGTACTGTGTTAAATACTCTCAACTCATGTAATCCTCATTACAGCCTTAGGAACAATATGATATTTCCTTGTTTTATAGGGTCAGAGACTGAGACTCAAAAAGTTACATCCCTTGCTTGGGTCACATCCTGGAGAAAGTGAAGACAGGATTCCAAATGAAATGTATATGATTCTATAACCCACAGAACTCATGGGAGCCTTTCTTTTCCAAAATGTAGGGCAGTTTCTTCTCATTGTAAAATTGCATTTCTTGACGATGCTGTGAGTCTTTGATCTCTTTTGTTCTGGGTCTTTATTAACATTACTGAGGAGTCCCCTTAGGAGTCCTGGTCTTCCTGGCATAAGACAGAGAAGATGGATACGGCCTGACCAGTGGAGTCTTAGAAGATTTAATTAGTTCCGGGGGTGTCTGGGTAGTTCATTCAGTTAAGCGATTGACTCTTGATTTAGGCTCAGGTATGATCTCAGGATCAGAGATGGAGCCCTGTGTCAGGCTCCATGCACAGTAGGGAGTCTCCTGGAGACTCTCTCCCTCTCCCTCTGCCCCTCCCCACACACTCTCTCAAATAAATAAAAACATCTTAAAAAAAAAAAAGAAGAAGACTTCATTAGCTCCATCAGGGCAGCCCCATACCATGTGATGTGCAGACACGTGATTCATGGCACAGAATGGAGGTCACGTGATGTCACACACTCAAGTTAGCGGTATAAGTTCTCACAGCGCTTCTTACAGGTAGAGACTCTTCTCCACATTTAGATGTCTTTTCATAATTTTCTCCTCAATCTGACCCTCTTCTCATGATCCTCATCATTCGCACTCCAAAAGGAAGCATTGAGGCTATTGTAGGGAAAGATGATCGCCTCAAGAATGGAAGTGTGACATTTGTCCTCATTGGGAGATGTTTGTCTTTGTTGCGAAAAGTCTGGTGTGGCGATGTTATCTCCTTAAGTTCTCCAGCCTCTTGCTACCCCCCACCCGTAGTCATCACCCTGGAAAAGCCCCAATAGTTCCTGAGGCTCCAGGGGTCTCAGCTGCGAGGGTATTATGTAGAACGTCCTCTTCAGCATTGAACAAACTCCCAAGTTTATGGAAATCATAAATATTCCAGCCCTGTCTATATAACCACCCTACTATGGTCCCAATAAAACATTTTGGATGAAAGGAAAATGATCAGAGTACCTTCTCAGGGAGCTAAACCCATGCCAGGGCAGATTGGTTATATGCCTTGTCCCTTAGGCTCACTCCATTCCCACTTGAGGGGTTCCTTTTTTTTTTTTTTTTTTAATCTTCACAATAGTTGTTTTGATCTTTTTGTGGATTATACAGTAGTAGACATTTCTTCTCCCAGCAATTTGAACAGTGGAATTGGGTTAAGAATCCCTCCTGGTTCTAGCCAGTGCCTTCTGCTGACCACTGCTGGTCGGTCGGCTCAGGTTTCATATGGTCTTTTGGGTTCTGATAGAGATATGCTGGCAATCAGCATCTTCCTTTTTTCTGGAGGGACTCAAGTGTGCTCACATCACTCTGCAGTTTGAGGGTTATCTCTTCTTGGTTTTAATCGCTATGTTCATGAAATCTTGCTATCATCATCTCTTTAACCTCTGTACAATTCAGAGACATTGTAGCTGCCAAGGTTCTGGCTCATGCTTTAGTCATTCCCTGACTGTACCATGCCGAGACTCCTGGCTGCCTTTCCCTTTTGTCTGCAAGGACTGGCTTGCCAAAATATTATGTCTTATTTCAAGGATTCTTTTTTTTTTTTCCCCCGTTTCTTTGTAAGTCTCATGTTAACCTGTTACGTTATGTGGTCAGCTTCATTGCTTCTCTTTATCTGAAGATTATTATGATTTTTTTAAACGTCCTACTTGCTGGAAACTTGCTATCTCAGGACTGTTACATTTCAGGTAGACATCAGATTCTGGTTTGGTGCTCTGGTGTGTTTCTCATAAATCCCTCCATTCTATTTCCTTTTCCCTCAATGACCTCCTCAGTTGATATCATAGCTGATTGCCCCAGGCAAAGGGAGAAGTTGGATATGATGATCTAAGCAGGCATCCAGGCCACACTGAGTTGTAGAACACCACAGTCTTGAAGCAATCCCTGGATTCTACAGGGATTGCTTAGTTCAACTTCCTTCCAAAAGAGAGAAGTTATTGTATAGTACAGCGTCCATAATTCCCTCCTCTGCTTGAATCCTTTTAAGCCGGGAGAATTCATTAGTTGGCTAGGTAAAATTGCTCCCTTCTAATTACTGGAACTTTCTTTCTCCCATTTAACTGAACTCTGCCTCCCTGTAACTTCCTACCATTAGTTCTAGGTCCGCTCTCTGGAGTGATACAGAAACAGTAACCTTAGTCTTATGATAGCGGTTGTTACTATATATTGAATACTTGCAAGGTTCTATACCAAGTATCTCATACACTGTAATCATCAACGTTCCTCAGACAGAAGTCAACTCTGGCTGAGTATTAGTTCTCTTTGACAATATCATAAGTTATCCCCAAACTTAGTGGCTTAAGAAAATAAACTTTAATTGTCCCACAATTTCTGTAAGTCAGGAAGAATTCAGAAGCAATTTATAGATAATTCTGGGTCAAGGTTTCTCTTTGGATTACAGTCAAGATTTCAGCTGCTCTTAAGTCATCTGAAGGTCTGAGTGGGGCTGAGGAATCCGCTTCTAAGCTCCCTCACATAACTGATGGCAAGAGCCCTCAGTTCTTTGCCGTGTGGACCTCTCTAGCCATTGCAGCTAGATTCTCCTGGAGTGAGTGACATGAGAGACAGACAGACCCAGTGAAGGAAGCCTTAGTATTTTATGACCTAATCTCTGAAGTCACAGATACATTTTTAATATCTATATTTTATTTATTTATTTATTAAAGATTTTATTAATTTATTTGACAGAGAGACACAGTGAAAGAGGGAACATAAGCAGGGGAGTGGGAGAGGGAGAAGCAGGCTTCCTGGCGAGTGTGGAGCCCAATGTGGGGTTTGAACCCAGGACCCTGGGATCATGACCTGAGTTGAAGGCAGGTGCTTAACAACAGAGCCACCCAGGTACCCCTATATTTATTTAATTTGAGAGTAAAAATGAGGTTTCTGGGCAGAGGCAGACTGATTACTTAGTCGGGCACATTTTGGTGGCAGTTCCCCTTTTCCCATTTCCCTCTTGGGATGACAAGGTCAGAGGCAGTGGACCCTATACATGTTGGGGCGGGGTGGGGGGGGGGTCTGTACCACAGGAGCCAAACTCTGAAATTACAAATCTCAAACCATATTATGCGGGAGCGGAACATTTACCACCCTCCCCTTCAGAGAAAGGGAGAAGGAACTTGGAATTTTATCTCCCTGATCTGGGTACAGAGTTCTCTACCCAGCGACGACGTAAGCATTTCACTCCAGAGAAGAAAAGAAAGATTTTACCATCCTTTCAAGAGGAGTAGATGTCGCCACCAAAAAGGAGACAGGTGGCATCAGTCTGGCTCCCATACACGAGGGAGAGCAAATGGCTATGGGAAGAAAAGAAGGTACATCTCTATGTTCGTAGCCCTCGGAAATTACAGGGAGCTCCCAGCCGCACGATTCAGACCAGATTTCGGAGTCAGGTCAGGCTCTGACTGGCGGGGGAGGGTGGGAGACTGGATCTGAGCTGCCGAACTTCAGTGCCTGAGGCCAGGCCTGGGTAGGCTCACACTGGAAACTGCTACAAGCCCTTGAAGCATTTGGAGCTACTTACCACAGAGCACGCTACCCCAATTCTTCATCATTCGGTGGCCTTTCTCCAGCTACTCTCTGTTTCATCGATGTCCCACTGACTGTGTGGTGTTTGATGCTCCAGGCACAGTATGTCCAGCGCAGAGAACAGTGGGGCTATTAAACACATCCAGAGAGGGTGCCCGAGGTGCTTGTTTGTGGGATGAATCAAACAAAGGAAGATTGTCATGACAAGAACTTGGGTGAGGATTGAGAAATATCTCTGGGATTCATAGGAACATATCCAGTTTAGTTAAGGTCACCATTTATTGGACACTTTTATATCCCCAGGCGACTGAGCTAGTTTTGGGGTGAAAAACATGAACATCACATATATTTCTTGGCAGTTGAAGAACTCACATCCTCGATTTCCGACTCCTTCACCCAGCCTCTCCACCAGTCCAGCCACATCAACTTCGTAGGCGCACTTGGCACGCATCCAGCCCTCACTCCCTGCGCCGTCACCTTTGGTGTTCAAGCCACCATCAGCATTCGCTGGAACACTTCTGACAGGTCTCCCCCCTTACGCTCCTATTTTCCTCCAATTCTGTCTTCCCCACTGCATACTTTAAAAAATTTAAATCATATATTATACACAATTTAAATAAAAGATCACTCTCCTGCCTAAAAATCTTCCATTGCTATTTAATTGAGTTTGAATAAAATTCAAACTTCCTCCCTCCTTGCCTCCCTCAAGGCTCTGGATCTGGTGTTTGCTTCTGCTGTACCATCCTTTCTACTTGCCTCTCACTCACTGTGTCACAACCACACTAGCCTCCAGTGCCTCTCAGGCGTTAGATGTCTTTCATGCCTCAGGACCTTTGAATGTGCCAGCTCTCAGCCAGAGGCTCTCCATTGCTCCTGTCACTGCCCTAATACACATCCTCGCCCTGTTTTCAACACGATTAGGTCCTTTTCACCTTCCAGGCCTTCCTCAAACATCCTATTTACACCATCTTCTTATTCTCCGATCAAGGCACCATTTGTTTCCATCAGAGAATGTGTCCCAAATTGTAATTACATGTTGCTTACTTGTTTATAAGCCACTTTTCTCCACCAACCAAAAGTAACTTGGGAGAAGAAACTATACTTTGTTGCCACTGTGTGCCTGGGACCTAGTACAGCAGTCTGCCTGACCAACAGTAGCAGGTTCTTGACAAGTAATCGTTTCATGAATGTTTATTTAAATGACCACTTACATAATTTTAAAAAGAAGTTAGTAATTGGGAAACATGACACCCTAATAAATTTTTGTGAGGATTAAATGTATTGTTGTGAAGGATAAATGAGATATGTGAAACCATTTAATATCGTGTAATATAGTGGGTATCATCTCTCCCTTCCCCCATCCTTTCTTTTTTTCCTTCCTTCCTTCCTGTACTAAGAAGAATATGGAACTCTCTTGACTACCATTTTCTTTCCGGTCTATCCTTCCTACTCATGAATGTTGGTGGTGAAGAGATTTTATCTCCCTAAGGAAATTCACTCCTTTAAAGGACATGAAATAGAGAGGAAGGAGGTTTTAATGATCTTTTAAGACCATCTGTAAAGAGCATTGCTCTGCAAAAGTGTTCAAGCCTCCTTATACCTGTGAGAAATTCCTAGACAAAGTTGCCATCTGGAATGCCTGCTTCACTCTCAACAAGAAAGACAGAGACCATAGCAGAAGTGAATTTAGAAATAACAACAGTCACAGCTAGTGCTTAATGAGCCCTTAACGTGTACAGGCTCTGTGCTAAGCATTTTACCTGCCTCCTTCCATTTAATCTGCCAGCAACCTGAAGAGGAATGCGCTGTGATTACCCCCACTTTACAAGGGAGAATATGGGGCTTAGCAAAGATTCTAATGCAGGCATGTCTGACTCTGGAACTTTCTGGCAATTTCCTGAGTGGGTTCCCAGTTTTTATTCTTTTCTTCCTGTTTGGTACGTGAACCTGGCCTGCGTCAATGCCTCACCCGTTCTTGGCACAGTATTTTAGCTTTCTGTGTGACAGCCAGCCTGGGGAAGTGTACCTAGTTCTTTTGTGAATTCTCCCTGCTTCCCAGCCTCCTACATGGTCATCCCATTTTCCCTTTTTGCAGATTACTCTGTATTTCATAGATTACTGGATTAACCAATAGATGAATATTACTGAAACCTGTTTTTACATATCACCTCCACTCGAAAGGTTTTCTGGGTTCTCCTGGAGCTCAAGATACCAGTTCTGGTTCTCCCTTTCCCAAGTTGTGTGTCACTGGGCAAGGTACTGGATTTCTCCGAGTCTCAGTTTTCTTGCTTCTAAAATGAAAATGACTATAACTACTCTCTAAGATCACTAGGCTTGGACAAAATTCTCTGTCCATCTGGACAGGCTTGGTTGTGCTCGTATGATAAATAATCACTGGAACTCTGTGGTTTTGTCCTCAGTCCCGCTGTATTCTCACCATATGTCTACCTTCTTCACTTCGAGGCTCCAGCTGGTGGGGTAGCCTTTCTCTGAAATGTTGGCATATATGGGCTGGTGAATCTGGGTGATGAGTCATATAATCTCCCAAGTGATGTAGAGGCCTTGTGCTGGGACAGTGTCATACATGTGGATAGCACTGGAGAAATGCTTCCTCCTTTGTGTGTCCAAGGAGGCGCCACACTAATGTCTGGCCTTAACATGCAGCCTGGCCCTGTGGGCTGTGTTGAGCTGAGATGTCATTTTAGAACCCACTTTCAGTCAGTATGCCCTTCTGAACAGCTGAATTCTTCCCTATGTCTCCTGGCTTCATCATCTGGGTGGGTTACCACAAACTCAGTAGTCTGAAACTACAGAAATGTATTCTGTCCCAATGCTGGAGGCCAGAAGTCTAAAATCAGGATGTTGGCAGGGCCACAGTCTCTCCACAGTTTCTAGGGGGAAAATATGTTCTTTATTTCTTCCAGCTCTGGTGGCTGTCAGCTTTCCTTGACATGTGGCCACATCCCTCTGACCTTTGCCTCCCTGAACACGTTACCACCTCCTGTTCTGTGTGGTTCCTCTGTGTCTCTTAAAAAGAACGCTGTCATTGGACTTTGTGTCCTCCTGGACAATCCAGGATGATCTCATCACAAGATCCTTAAATTAATCACATCTTCAAAAACCTTTCTCAGATAAGGTCACTTTCATAGGTTTCAGGAATTAGGATATAGACATATCTTATGGGGTGACCATAGGTCAACCCACTATCGTTGCCAAGCGCATACTCTTGAGCATTACAAAGTTTACGGCTCAGTTGTTTTTTACTGTTTTGGGATGAGGTTGATCTTACCCATAATCTTAGTCTTTCAGTGATCAAATATTTTATATAAACCCAGAACCCAGGGAAAAGATTTGTTTCCACCATATCATTTTGTATCTCTGAGTAATTGCATGAATGTAGGCCCATGGTGGCCCACCAGAAAGGAAAAAAAAAAAAAAAGTAATTAGGTGAAAAACAAAGTACCCTCTCCTCTTTCTCTCTTTTTTCCCTGTGATTGATACTTCATTAGGTATTACTCTCTTTGCTGAGATCAATCATACAGATTATGTTGATGTTTCTTGGAATTCTCTCTATAAAAAGTCATATTTCTTTTGCCTTTGAATAGAATGGAAATTTTCCACATAACTCCAGGATGACTGAGGTCTTCTGTGAAATTCTCTGTGCGGTCTCTGTATGCAAAACACAAAGTCTTGATAAAAGATACTCTGTGGTTAAAGAAAACTAATTATAATTCCAAAGGACTTGACCTATAATTAATTGCATTTTTAATGAATTACATTTGCTTTGCTGTTTTTTTGGAAGAATTAAGTGTAATTTGTATTCCTTAGGGGGAAAAGATCAACTTCTTCATGTATGTATTTCTTTTTTTCTGGTACTTGATAGTCACTAATGAAGTACATTTTCCTCTTCACTTGTTCTTATTCTTGGTATGAAAATATACTGACATTTGCTGCCCCTGCCATATCAAGTGTAAGTGGTAAAGGAAGGGAAAGAAGAAAAGAGTAGTAATTTGTTGTCATGGAAATGAATTAATACAAAGCTGGTGGTTTGAGGTATCCTCTAAGATGTTCACAGCGGGAGGAGAAAAGATGACATCTCTATCATTGTGAAGCCAAAAATCCTAGAGAAATACTGACAAATATCTGAGCAGATTTTTGTCCCCTCCTCTCTCTCTTCCCCTGACATGAGTATTCAGCCACTGGGTCTACACTGATCTAACAAAACCAGACAAGGTCCCAAGAGTTTTTACCCCTTCTGAGTATGGCTTGGCCAAGTGGAATCAGCATTCAGTGTCTGTGTTTCTTGGGCAAGTATGACTCTTCATTTAGAGAAAAAAAATCAAACATGGAG
Organism: Mustela putorius furo; assembly: GCF_011764305.1. Lineage (NCBI taxonomy): Eukaryota > Metazoa > Chordata > Mammalia > Carnivora > Mustelidae > Mustela > Mustela putorius. The sequence goes on along the minus strand of NW_025421481.1, from coordinate 10,969,456 downwards.
GTATTTACATTAGCTCCCCTTCACGCCCTGAAATTAGATGGACTGCACAACTTCCAATGGTGTCACCTTTTCTGGGAATGACCCGAAATCACAGAGTTGTCCCCCTATGGCCATATCTGGACCACTGACCCTGATTCCTACCCTTAGGTGCAATTAGATAGACTTCCAGCCACTGGTGCAAGGTGGGGCCTAACTCAGTTTAGCCAGTTGTGATCATTTGTCCTTCTGGTCTTGGTCGATTGGTCCAGGAGTAGTCATCTGAGCCAAACAAGATCAATCAGAATCATTCCCCAGAACTTCTCAAGCTGGAACTAAGAGAAGACCATTAGCTCCATTTTGGAGATAAAGGTATGAGATAGGAGGCCTGGCACCTCCAAATGGCCATGTTGCACACCTCTTCAAAGAAGTACTTTTAGGAGAATGAAGTGTAGATTGGCAGATGAGAGATGGAGAGAAATTTTACTGGCAGAGCTCAAATCTCCAATTCAGTTGTCCCCAAGGTCAGGCTGCATTTCTAACCTTTCCACGGTTATGAGAATCTATGTACCTCCAATAAGTTCTTATTGCTTGACCAGGGCATTTAGAGATGGGTTTTTATCCCTGGAAATCATAAGAATCCTAACTAATATACTTCTCAGCCCTTTGCGTTAAGATTAAAAGCATTTCTCTGTCTAGTCCTATGCTTCTCAGAAGATGTTAGGGGCTTGGATGACCCAAACTAATGAGGTCACAAGCCTTTAAAAAAAATATTGGCACACTATGTGAAGCTGGGGGAGAGCCAGGGGGTTAGTGGCTCAGTCTGAACAGTTTGAACAGTTTGCTCAGATTTTCTGAAGACACCTCTTGGGTTAAACTCAACACACCTAAAGGTTGCAGACTTCTTTAAAAAAAAGTCACCTACATCAAATGCAGTCCTTTGCTTCCACAGAGTTCTATGTATGTTTTCCATCTCCTACTGTACTCTGACATCCACTTCCCTATTTTACCTCTGAAGAGCTCTTGGAGGTGAGTTGGCCAAAGGTCACCATTACCATTTGAACAGGAGGAGGCAATTGCATTCCAGAAGGATTAAGTATTTTGTTCAAGGCTGCTGAGTTAATCCACAGCAAAATGAGCCTAAAAATCAGGTTTCCTGACTCTTGGAACTTTATCCCTGCTCTACCCACATTTGACAGAAAACAAATGAGTCTTGAGGCTGTGTCTTCTGGTTCTGAGTCTGAGGAGCAGAGAAAGGGGGCCTGGGAAAAGACCCTTCAGCTGGTAGATGTAACAGACAGGCAAAGATCATGTTGGGACATGGGGCACAAGGCTCATTTTGCTGCCTTCTCCCAAAATCGAATGGGAAAATGAGATGCACATTATTAACACAGTCTAGTGAAATAGATTAAGAGCAACATGGGCTAAGGCTAAACGCCTGTCTGATCAGAGGAAAAGCAAAAAGTGTGTTTCTGCTATCTGTATCTGTCTCAGAGAGAATGACATCATGGCTGCGACCATCTTCCAAATTGGGAGAAAGGATTTCTCCTTGCCAGGAGGGCTGGGAAGGCTCCTAAAAGGCAGAAGTTTGGCTGCAGAAATTACTTGGATACACTGTTGGACACGGCCAACTACATTACCCGTTCAAACAGGTGGGACTCAGAGGGGTAGGGTTTCCCAGTGGCTCTTCCCAACCACATCCCTGGAAAAATGGAACCACTGGGACTCCATTAACAAGGAAACATTGGTGAAGGGTGCCTTCTGCCAGAGATGAAAACCAAACAGAGCAAGGAATATACCCAAGGCTCCTTTTTCTAGTTTAGGGCCCTAACAGGAGAAAAGAAGCTCTGTTAATAGTATTTGACTATAGGCCTCCCCAAATTTGGAAATGGAAGAGTAATGGGACTATTTTCTGAGTGCTGAACTCTAACACCAATATATTTTTGTGTTGTAAAAAGTCAACGGGAAAAATCAGTGGAAAAAGTCAGTGGGAAAAGACGGAATTGTTTACAAAGCTGTTGGGATGGCTGGGAGCTGGAGGTAGGCTGGTGCAAAGGAAGGTGACGGCTATGATGGTCAAGCATGGAGACAAAGACAAAAGATCTAGAGATCAGTTTTAGTGGTGTTCAAACCCTATCCCACGGAGAAGGAGCCTTAGCCAACAATTTTTAGTATGCAATACCATTTCTAATGGTAGATGTATCTAACCTTCGTGCTTTGAGTCTTCACAACCTCTCTGTAAGACCATCCTTGGTCTTACAGGGGAATGGCGCACCAGGCTAGCTTGTCCAGCCGCTGGAAACCTTTGGTTTATTTAATGCCCGCTGAACTGGTGTCCCCTTCTTCCCATGATTATCTAGCTTTTACAGGGAAGTGATACAGTGATCCTGGAGACTCCAGGTAGTCTTGGTCCTTCTGCAAGGTGGTTTGTCATGAAAAGTGAATCTTGAACAGGATTAGCTTGAGCTTGCCCTGGAAGATTCACTAGATTCAGAAGACTTGCTGATCAAATCCAGTTTTGCATCTACCAGACTCCTTATCCAACTGCTGAGGAGTAAAAGTTTGTAGGGTAACAAATGACACCCTCTAAGGCCATTTGGGAGCCAGCCAGCCAGCTTTCTCATGGTGGGGTACCCTGGCATCGCTATTTGGCTAAGAAAGCGCATTTTGGGCTTTAACACACTGTTTTTTGAGGGGGGAATATATACAGCAAGTTAAGAATAGAGTCTTGGTCATGGACAGTGGGAGGCACACACCAGCCTTAAGGCGGTGCTGACAATGTTCCTGAGTGTCATGGCCGCCATAATGTGCCTCATAGACCTCCAACACAGCGAGGCAGCTTTGCTCTAAATCCATGTGGTATTTACACAGAGACCAGTGTTCCCGTGGCCTCCTCCCTGCCAGTGACTAAGCACAGTGGGAATACTGAGGCAGACAGGGGGAGACAGGGGGACTCCTTTGAGGGCTGACCTTGGCTTGAGTACTCCCCAGCAACCTTGCCAAACCTTCTTTAGATTGCCTGGCGGTCTAGCACACTTCCTTCCAAACTTCTTTCCCCTTCTTCTCTCGGGGTCAGATTTTCATCATGCTCCTCACAGATAACAGTTCTGCCTCAGCATCTGTTTCTCAGATGCCTTCGATGAACACAGTGCAGAATGGACACAGTCAGGAACCCGATAGGAAAGCGATGACATGCTCATCCCACGATACTCCGGATAGAGCTTAATAAAGGAATCATTTCCAAAGGGTATAGAGAGACCACAGGGGGATATGTAAAGTTGCTCAGGGCTAGGGAGGCACTGTTCCTCTTCTTGGGCCCAAAGGAGGAAGAAGGGGGGCCATTACTAGATCTCAGAGAATGGGGGACTGTGGAGGGAAGTCTGCCTTCTTGGAGCTGGAAGCTGTCGCAGGGGGGCCGCCCTCTGCAGGGCTCCCAAGCAGAGGAGCTAAAGGAAGCAGTACTCTTGCCTCTCTGTCTTCCTGCCTCTGATCTCTTGCTGGTGCTCCTGTTGTCCCAATGCAAGGGACAGCTGCCAGGGGGCGGGGTGTAGGGGGTAAGCCTGTTGATGTGGTCCCTAGACATCAGCTTCTTGCATCCTGCAACTGGGAGGAAAGAGACGGTGAGTGGATCTGGAAAGGCAAGAGGGACATCTCCAGCCAACAGACAGTAGTGAGCTTTTGTGTGGCGGCAGCAAGCCTTCTCTCCAGGCTTCTGATGAGCAGCAAGGGCAAAAGGAGCCCCAATCTGGCAAATTAAATTGTTCTGGTGCCACTTCCCTCCGCATCTCTTAGCCTCAAACTCCCCCATGTGGCAGCTTCATCCCCTGCCTTGTAGGTTGGTAACTGGATCCCTTTCTGGTGTCATAGCTAGTCTCCAAAATGTCCTGAGACAGAAAAGGCAATCTCTCCCCTATGCTTCAGTCTGGCGTGAGGAAACCTTTCTAGAGCCCTCTGGGAGAACACTCTAATGTGCATGACCACTCAGAACAGGCTGAGAGTTCTGTTAGGAAGAAGGAAGGGGGCTGCTACATCCATTTACTACACAGCAAATGGAATGCTCTCTCTAATCCATAAATCTGGGCATACCCTGTCCTGCTTAAAATCCTCCAGTGGCTCAGGGAGCCTGGGTGACTCAGTCAGTCGAGCATCTGACACTTAATTTCAGCTCAGGTCATGAACCCTGGGTTGTGAGATCAAGTCCCACATTGGGCTCTGCACTGGACACAGAGTCTACTGCAGATTCTCCCTCCCTGCCCCTCCCCCACCTCTCTCCTTCTCTTAAAAAAAAAAAAATCCTTCAATGGCTCTCACTGCTTTCATGCAAAAGTCCAAAGTTTCTGTATGCACATACAAGGCCTATTATACTGTGGCTCACCTGCCTTGCCAGCCTTCCTTCTCAAGCTGCCCTCCACCATGCAGTCGTACTAGAACATCCGTGCTAATACAGTAAGCTAGGTTCTCCCCTCTATCACTCAGGTGTCTGTTGTGTCTTCTGTCTGGAGAACGCTCTGCTCCTGGCCCCCTCAGCTCTTTTTGGGGAATGTCCCATGCACATTACTTCTTCTGAGCAGACTTCCCTTGGCCCCGGTGTGTGTCCACAGCACCTTGTAATTTCCCCGACAGTATCCGGCTGTGTTCAGATGACCAGGAATCTCTCCTCCTGGGCTCCGTGCCCCAAGAGGGAGATGTCTGTGCCCACTGTAAGCAGCTGTCTGGCGGACTCAGAGCTCCTGTTCTAGCATCAGAACAGCCTGGATTTGGCTCTTGTCTTCACTACTCAAAGCCAGTGACCTCGGGCAAGTAATTCAGACCCTCTGGCCTTCTGTTGCCTCATCTGCACAGTGGGAACAATAATTGTAAGTAGTTAATAAGACTCTTGTGAGGGTCAAGTGAGGTGATTCATGTAAAGCGTCGGCAGGGACTGATACTTGTCCTTCATGAGCTTTTGTTGGTTCCTGTAGTTCATCTGCTCCAGCTCCAAATGCACAGGAATCCCGCTGTTTTAGAACCTGGCCTGGAGCAGCTCCACACTCATTAGGTTCTCATGGCAAAACCTACTGCTTCCTCTTTTAAAAAAAATTGTGCCCAACTTTGGTTATCTCTGGTTTTCTGGCATCTCCTCTATTTTTCTGATATTTGGGAAGATGACCCTGAGCAGTTCAGTCATCTCGTTGCAAAATGCCTGATTACGTGGCATGTGCTTTTTCATACGTTCCTTACAGAAATCACTCCTATTAGAAGTCAGTTTATTGGTGCAGATGTCGTAACAAAGACCCAGGTCATGGCGAATTAGAAAAGAGAGGTCTCCCCCAGCCCTACCGCTCAGTAACAGCCCAAGCGTTTGCAGTCCTGGGCTCATGCAGCAGCATCCAGGACCCAAATCCTCCCATCACACTCCTGTTTCATCTCCGGAGAGTGGCCCTGGCCCATTTGGTTCAGATGGCTCATTGCATCAACTCAGATGCCATCTAGGTAGCAGGAAGGAGAAAGAGGAGGAGGAAGGTACACTGCCTCTTTTTAAACGTAAGACCTTGAACTTACAGATGTCATTTCTATCTATATCCCATTGGCAAGGACTCATAGACTTGGGCATCCAGTAGCAAAGGAGTCTGGGAAATGTAGCTTCCCCATTAGCTGTAATGGACCCAGCTGAAAATGTGCAGTTCTAGTTCTGTAGGAGAAGAGAAGACAGATATTGAGGCAGATGGAGCAGGCTCTGTCAGACTCCAACACGGCTTCCTTTCTGTAGCCCCTAAGGACTCCTCCGTTCCCTCAGATCTGAACCTAGGGAGTCACTTCTACATCTTCCTTTTCCAGCCACTCATAAAATGTCATTCATTTTATATTTTAATCAGTTCTACTACTGGTCTTAAAATATTTTTTATCCATTTCTTTCTCTTTTCTCTTGCCATCCAGATACACACTCTCACCAGTCCTTGGTTTTCTTCTCATCAGCCCCAAACTGATAGTCTCTTACCTGGTCAGGAAAGGTTTTAATCACGCGCTCTCTGGACAAATGGCATGGGACCTAGCTTCCCGTTGCCCTCCATACAGATGCCTGTTGGAACAGGGATTCTGACCCATTGGTCCTTCCCCAGGAGGGGATAAGGAATCACTGTTTCTGCTGCTGTGACCTTCTGTCCACAGCCAGCCAATTCCCTGTGACCCTGGCTTAGCTCCCCTCCTTCTCAGAGGACGGTGGTCCACCAGTTTATAGCATTAGTGTTGCCCTCTTTGGGGAGCTCCGTTTTGCCATTTTGTCAATTCTTGGCCAAAGTACAAGGGCCTTTTAACTTGTTTCTCTGAAAACACCCTATCTTCCTCTAATCTGTTCCATACAGAGCAAAATTAATCTCTTTAAAACACTGATTTCATTTTAAAAAAGAAAAAACAACTCTTCTACTTGCAAATTTTTAAATGGTGAGTCATTTATCACAGCAGGGAGAGCAAATGTGTGTTGACTTGTTCAAGGCCAACCTCACTAATCAAGATGCTCTGTTCTGCTCAGCCTAGATGAAGCTGTAGAATTCTCTTCCACGGTGGGTGCTACCCATTGATTGGAACTTACACGAGAGATAAATCTTATTTATCACCCCTAGCCTACAAAATTGTTTCCAAAGGTTGGGCTTTAAGTGTCTTCCATCTCTGAATATTTGTGCTAAATATTTGTGCTAAAATCTTGCTGTCCAACATATGTAAACCCTATTTCCTCAACAAGACCAGAAGTTCCTCCCTCTGTTTATGTTTTGTTTTTTCATTAAATGTCTGGGTTCTGCTCCCAGAGTTGAGGCAGGTACCGTTTAGAGGGGATGTTAAAGGTGCCGAAGGATGAGCTGATGGGGAGTCCTGGGCTTGGGTCAAAGAGGGGATGTTAAAGGTGCCGAAGGATGAGCTGATGGATGATGGAAATGAGGCCAGAAGGAAAATCTAACTCTCATCGAAAAAGGTAGCAAAAAACACAAGGCAATAGAAGGCTGTAATAAAAAAAAAAACTGGTGCCAGGTGTGAGATCTAAGTAGCGAGGCAAGGTCACGGATGGAAAAGCCAGAGTTCAGGAGCCAGAGGCTAGGAAGCTAGTCGGGTTGCAGAATGCAAATTGGGACACATGATTCACAAGTGAGCTTGTGGAAATACTTCTGAGAATTATCAGAGCTGCCTCTGTGCACGACCAGCCATTCACAGAACCATGCATGTAATATGCATTAATGCATAAAGAAGCAGACACATAAATCAAAATAACGCTGTCTGAGCCTCCGTTGAAAGGCTATGTTGAACAGGAACTATCTACCATTTCTCTCGGTTTCCTTGCCCCATGTGACACAAAAATATTGACTTGGCAGCTTCTAAATTATTGGTATTTAGCCGTCTTTAATAATGTATTTGAGCCCAAGCAGCAAGGGTAGCTCTCAGTACACACTCTTGTAATAAAGCAGACCTTGAAAAAGAGCCAGATGGAAACAAGAAGGACTCGACCCCAGGGACTTTGGCGCATTAGGTCCCCATGAAGCCTTTGTTGCCCCTCTCCTCCTGCTGAGCCTGAGGGACAGGCTCCTCACTGCAGCTGCCTTTGCAAAAATGAATGATTTGGTCCTGCCAAGAAAGCAGGTGTCAGGCTGGGCAGTTCTCCTTTGCTTTGTTTTCTTCCATGGCAGGAACATGTGCCCCCTGAGTAGGCATTTGTGTAATCAGTAGGACTGCAGAAGCAAAGGCGGGAGATGAAGTTGAGTCAGGAAGGAAGAAGTGGCCCCTGGGAGCCGACTGGAGCATGGAACAGCCAGGTGATGGAAACAAGGTCAACCAGCATTCACCTGCGTTAATGAGCGCGCGCTGACTCACGCAGCTCTGGGAACAGGGAAGACTGTTTGCATGCACGTGATGACTCATCTGATAGAGAGGTCGAGCCACCAGCTATAATTGATCTTGGGCATTAAGACAAATTTGAGTAGTCTGAACATGAACTAATAAGAGTGACCTGTATGTTCATGCAGCATTCATAGCTGAGTGGATAAGTGTGTCGAGGGATGCCCTTGGGGAGTGCTTTTCCTGGTGGCCTGCAATTTCACCCGCATGGTAGGTTGGGCTGGATGGTACTTGTAGGCCATACTGCCCTCCAGTCCTCCTTTACTTATGGTGCTACGGTGTCCTCTGGAATAAGGGATGCTTATAGTTATTTCCAGTTTGCAAGGGATTTTCGTGCTGTTTGTGGAATTTAGCATGCTAGAGTGACCAACTGTTGGTTGTTGTCATTCAAACAGGTAGTGGACAGGGACACCATGGTGGCTCAGTCAGTAAAGATGCCAGCTCTTGCCTTCGGCTCAGCTCATGATCTCAGGGATCTCAGGTCCTGGGATTGAGCCCCACATCAGGCTCCACGATCAGTGGGGAGTCTGCTTGAGAATTCTCTCTCTCTCCCTCTCGCTGTGCCCACCTTCTGTGCTCTCTTTCTTTCTCTTTCTCTCAAATAAATAAATCAATCTTAAAAAGCTGGTAGTGGATATTTATGGGTTTTGTCAGACCGGCATCTATTGCATATTCCCCTTCAATTCCTTGAAGATGCATTCCTTCCCATTGGAGATAGCTTGGTAAGACTGCAATGAAGGTGTCCTGTCCTTTCTCAACTAAGTAATGAGGATGTGACCCATGCCATTCGTTGGCTCCTTCCCCACACATTTGATTTTGGCCAGGATGAGAAACAGTTGGAGAAAGAGTAGATCCATGGACTAAATTTGTCCAGCAACAGCTCCCAGGAAAGAAAGCCAGATGTTCTTAACACCATATGACCTGGAAGGTTGCTCTGGTGCCAAGCTTGGTTCCCCAGCTAGTCTGAATTTAGTTCTCTGAGCCTGTACTTTCTGCTCCTCCGTGTCCTTCCCCAAATCCCCCTCTTTGTTTAGGTTGGCAAGAGTTGGTTTCTGCTGCTTATAACCAAAGACCCCTAATTGATACAGATTCATGTCTCCAAAGTTTCTGCTACAGATATTCAAGGAAATGAAGTTTCTGAGTGAACCCAGCAAACTGATGACATGAGTGCTGGTGAAGAAAACATCTATGTATTTTACAAGGCTCATCACTCCAAATCTTCTTTTCCATATTAGCCATGCCTTGAAGTTTCTTTTCTGATTAATTTGTCATTTATTTCAAGTCCTTTGTCAAATATTTCCCCAAGTATAAATAATAAATGGGCAATATATCACCTGAAAACTTGCTTATCCACAAACATCTTTCACCCAGACAAATCTTGTGGGGGTGGGGAGAGGGGAGGAGGGCTGGTGGCACTTTGTCTTCTTACAATACATGAGGTAAGTGTTTGACTCTCAGGGTGTGAAAAGAAAGGCAATCCTCGTGGAAGAGAGAAACACAGTGAAGTATCCAAAAACAATGGAGAAAGGGAAATGCCAATCACATATTTTATTCAATCAAATGTACCATCAATTCTCCGAAACACTGTTATGTTCCAGTAAGAAAGAAAGACAAATGTTACCAGTCACTTGGGGCACCTATTCCCAAAGTCAGAGAGCTTGCAAAAAAAATGCAAGAAAAAAACGTTTTAAAGTGATGACTTTTGGTAATAAAAATGACAACTAAGTGTAGGGAGCCCTAACTACATGACAGGCTCTAAGTGTTTCACATACATTAATTCACTGAATCCTCAGTGTCTGATGAGATAGTAATGATGTGTTAACACAACTAATATCCATAGTTAGCCAAACAGATGGCTTAGGCTTAATGTCAATTCCAAGTGGAGTTATTCAAGGTTTTATTTTTTTTTTATTTATTTATTTTTTTTTAAAGATTTTATTTATTCATTTGAAAGGCAGAGATTACAAGTAGGCAGAGAGAGAGAGGGGGAAGCAGGCTCCCCGCTGAGTAGAGAGCCCGATGCGGGGCTCGATCTCAGGACTCTGAGACCATGACCTGAGCCGAAGGCAGAGGCTTTAACCCACTGAGCCACCCAGGCGCCCCTATTCAAGGTTTTATATGAGCAGACAGAGTGTTTTAATCAAAGCAACAATTAAAATTCGGTGGGAAAGTATTGCTCTGATATTTTCTTTTGTGAGATTAATTTCTAAGATATAAGCTTGTCTCGGCTCAAAAATACATTCTTAGTTTTGTTTCAGTCTTTACAATTAAAAAATATGGCATTGTTTTTCATCCTTGTTCTATGAATCTTAAAAGGCTGTTGGGCCAAAAGCAAGAAATGTTTTGTTTAATTCCCTATTGCTGGCCCTGGTTGTGTAGGACTGAAAAACAGTGTTAATCAGTAATTCTTTAAAGATATTTTGTGGAAGACTGGCATGGAAATGTTGTGTTATAACCTGAAAAAAATCCCGGGGGCTCCGGGAGCCAGTCTCAACATGGTGAATGTTCAAAGAAACGCAGTCCAATAATCAGTTGTGATCAATATCTTTCCCTTTCTTGCATTTCTCAAAGAATGCTAAAAGAGATCCAGTTCATAATTCACAACATCATTTCTTAAATATTTCTTTCCCTCCTCCTCCTTCTAAGATGATTATGCATCTCAAGTTTTCCCTAAAACTCCTCTTTCCCCATTTCTTATATACAACTCTCCCCACAAACTATTTTGGCTATCCTCTACCTTTATAGGATTGTATCCTTTCTTCTTCTCTCCCTTTCTTTCTGACACTTAAAATTTCTTTTAAGAAAGCCCCAGTCCAATCTGATGCCATCACCCGTTCCAGGTGCCTGGGGCTTTTATCCTCTGGACTGATGGGTTTGTCTGAGAAGGACCATGAAGTGAATATGACATTAAAGGAGATAAGCTTAATAAACGTTGTAAGAAGTTCGCATAACGTGTGCAGGTCAAGAAAGAGATAGAACATTCCTTTCATGGTTATGATATTTCAGGGGGTTATTTTTAAAAAAATGTACATTGGTCATTTATGTTGATAAACATTAGGTATCTTGGGGCACTTCGGTGGTTCAGTTGGTGACGCGTCTGCCTTTGGCTCAGGTCATGATCCCAGCATCCTGAGGTGGAGCCCTGGCGGGCTCCCTGCTCAGCCGGCGGTCTGTCTCTCTCTCTCCCTCTCCCACTGTGCTTGCACACTCTCCCTCAAGTAAATAAATAAAATCTTAAAAAGAAAATTTTGATACCTCCTGAAGATTTGCAATCATATTAGCATATAAAAGGCAGTGCAAAGTCTTATAGTAAAGAAGCCCAGTTATCTTTGTTTTATCTGGTATTTCTGAAATATCCTTGAAAACCTTCGTTCTTTCCCCCACCTCCTCCCCCTTACACACACAAGTACCCACAGAATGCCATTTGGGTAAAGTGGCCTTAAGTGACACAAAAATATAACAAAAGTCATAGAAGGTACACTTAGATATATAGAACGGTAGAAGGGTATGTGATCTGCACTTTCCACAAAACATGGAAAGTAGTGCCACGTTGTCTCTCATCTTGTAGTTATGATAAGATAACTGAGCCAGAACGGTCACCGGCTCAGTCTGTCCAGCTAGTAGTCACACAGGTGCCAGCTGCAAAACCGGTTCTGGGCAACAGCTCTCCTTGCATTTGATTTTGCCAGGACGTTTTGGGTTATTACCTCCCTAGGTATCTTGATTTCCCTTGAACAGCAGCCAGCTCTTCATTAATGCTCCGAGTTAAGGCTGGAGATTAGCCCAGTAGTCCATTAGCGATTACGTTAAATTTACTGTCAGTGGGCATGGCGAGTATGATTAGATTGTAGATAGTCTTGCCCTATCGCTGGAGGTCATATGTACCTGGGTGTCTGAGCAAGTTTCCATTTGGGATCATCTGGAAAATATCCCCTGAAACCACAAATGCTCCCCTGGGCATCCAAAGCATTGCATAGATTGAGGAGGGGAAGCCGCTGGGGGATAATTTGCAAACTGGTAAAGTTTTAGCTAGATGAGATAACACTGGAGAGCTTCCTAGGCAAAGGTGCCTAGAAAGATTCATCATTAATTTTAAAAAAGGCAACAGAGAAACAATTATTGAATATTATGAGTCTTTGATTGCTTGTTTTACTTTGAATTGTTGTTCCTGAGAGCAACGCTGGAGGCCAAGACACAAACCCACGTCACTGCCTGCGGCTTGTCATTTGTTTAATTAGATTTGCACCAAGTCAGTATAAGTGACTGTGTTCGCCTATATTTCCTCCTGAAATTCCCTGGGAGCCATTGGACAGCTTTAAGGAATAGGCATCTAAAAAAGTCATTCCACTTATACAGAATTGGGGAAAAAACGTGTATCCAAAATAGGGTATTGGTTCTTACATTACATCCATGTATGGCCATCATGAGTGCCTTCCACAAAGTGTTTCCAGTTCTCCTTTTGGACACACAGCAGGATACATCTCTTTGCCCACTTTATGTTAGTAAGGCCATAGGACTAGCTAAAGCTAGTTAGTGCTGGTTAAAGCACTGAAGCAAATACCATGTACTTCCACGAAGAAACTTAAGGGACCAGTGAGTAATTTTCTGTGGTTATTTTTCCTTTTGCCTGGATCCTGGTGTGAACACAAAATGGGACAGAGCTCCCAGCTGACCCATGACAGGCACATCAAGTGAGCAAGAAATAAAAAATTATGGCTTGAAGTCGCTGAGATTTCGGGGAGTGTTTATTACTGCAGCTTAACCCAGCCTGTTCTGGCTGACATACCACACAATGAGACTTTAGACAGTCTACAGAGTAGAAAAATATTAAATAATGAGAAGATAGAGGTATAATATAACAAGTTAAAAATAGAATTTTTAACAAACTTAAAAATTAAGTTCAGTTACTACAAAATAGATGTGAAATGAGGGTTCCTAGGGGAGATTGGATCTTTGGAATTTTGAAGTTCGAAAACATTCTATTAAACAGACACCTGTGTGGGTAGAGACTAAAAGTTGACCTTTGGGTTTAACTGCCTTTGGAGGGGAATACTTTAAGATCTGGATCTGTAAAGGAACTAAATATTCTCCTTCCTTGAAAAAAAACTTTCTGGACTGGAGAGAGGGCATTGGACCTCTCCTCCAAGAGATAGAGCAGCCTAATACTTCCTGGGGCTGGGGAGCAAGCCAGCCTTGGCCACACAGAAAGCCCAGGATCCAAACCAAGACCCTAAAAGCCACTTGACCTGGTTGGTGAGGGGCTGTTTGCAGTTGGAAGGAAATCGCTAAGGAAAGAGTGTGTCCCTTCCTCAGACTCCCTTTGGACCTATGAGCATGAGTTCACAGCAAAGGTAGCCAAGGGTACCAACACCGCGGGGGAGGGGCAGACTGAAAGAATGAATAGAGAGCCCTCAGCTAGGGTCATGGGTCAACGTGTGGAAATTCAATCCCCCTCCCCAGGGAGGCACAGGGGACACTCAACACCCACCTTCCCATCTACCCGTTCTCATTCTTCCTTCTTCTCAGCTCTCCCAGTGCCCTGGGTCACACTGTTGTGATGACAAGGCAGGAAAGGGTACATACATGACTGGGCTGCCCTATTTCTCCTCTGCGCGCTCCCTGAAGACAAAGGGGGATGACAAGGAAGAGGAGTTCACCCCAGGAAGCTTGTCTCTGAGAACAGAAGCCGTCCCAACAGGATAAAAGAGAAAATAATTATCTGGGAAGGCTATAATTAATAGTGTCAGCTTTAACCTTTGTTCCAATAGGAGGATGTCTGGGCTAAGGCATGGCCAAGACCTCATGCTCTTTCTACAAGAAAGGGTTGTCCTCGGGTGTGGAAGTCCACGCTTACCACAGACAGCACCAGCCTTCTCAGAGGAAGGCTTAGGAGTGTGCCTTCTAAGGACCCCCAAAGTAAGCAAGGATCTTGTGGTTCTGTCTACTAGCTGCTATCAAATTAGCCCCTTCTGTCCTGTTTCCCCAAGAACCCACTGCCAGGTCTAGTGCACAGGAAACAAATGTGAAATGATTAACTTAAACCTGAGACTATAGAGCAAGTTGTAGAAACCACGGGACTAAAATGTTCATGTGAAGGTTTCATGCATGTGGCCGTGTTGGGGATGCTTGTGTGTGTGTGTGTGTGTGTGTGTGGGCAAGGAGGGGTGGGTGTGTGTGTTGATCAGAGAAGCTTCCATCCAACAGAGGGTTGACAGGGGCTCCAAGAACTTACATATGGAAGTGGGAGTAGAAATCCATATTTTAGTGATTTTTTTTCCCTTCCTCACAGACAAGTGACATTTTTTCAAAGATCTATTCTGCGAGCAAAAGGGGGGAGGGACATATGTCAGTGTTAAGTGCTTGGAAGAGGAATTATGGAGAAACACTACTCACTTAACTTATCTCGGCTCTATGAAAGATTATAGGGTTTGGACTATTTCTGGCCACATCCGAGTGTCTGTGAAAAGCGGAAGTAAGGTTGTTAAGTGGCGTGGACATTTTATGCATTTAGTAATTTGCCTGGAGCAGAGAGTCTAGACACCCTCCTGGGAGCATGAGGGAATGTAGCACTTTGCTATGACCTTCAGCACTCTTGAAAGAGGGAAGGCGAAGCCTATTTGGGAGACCCTGAAACCACTGGTCCCAGGAGTTCTTGGGGAAAGCACCAAAAAGCAAAGTGGAAAGTGCAGTGGTCTGGCTTCCACACCAAGGCCAGGCCTCTGCCATCCCGACAGAAGCAGCCAGAGGCCCAGGACGGTTCAGGACCTCTGCTAGCTCCCGGAGCCCCTGATGTCCTACCTGGGCGAGCTAGAAACTAGTTCTGTCTCCTTGGCTCCTGTGTGGAGCAAGCAGGCTCTGTCACTGGAACACGGAACTAGCTCCCATTTAGGAAGGACTGCCTATGTGTCAGGAACCAGAGCACACATTCGATTCATTTCTTCTTTGTGTCAGCCCTGTGAGGTAGATAGTATTAGTAGATTTCACTGATTTTAAGGTGTGAATTTTTTCCTTCTATTTTTTTTTTAAAGATTTTATTTTTATTTGTTTGACAGACAGAAATCGCAAGCAGGCAGAGAGGTAGGCAGAGGGAGAGGAGGAAGCAGGCTCCCCACCAAACAGAGAGCCCGATGCGGGGCAAGATCCCACGACCCTGAGATCATGACCTGAGCTGAAGGCAGAGGCTTTAACCCACTGAACCACCCAGGTGCCCCTTTTCTTTCTATTTTAACATTCTTTTATCGGGACGCATCGTGTAATGGATGAGAAAGCATATAAGTCAGGACTCGATTTATAGTTTTAATTCTTTCTCAGTGGCACGTAAATCGGTGGTACGTTAGTTTCAGTGAGGAAACCGAGGCCCAACTGGGATAAATAACTCTCCTGAGACCATACAGCTAGAAAGTGGACTCTAATTCAGGCTGTTTTTAGAGTGGAGTTTCTTGTAATGAGCTCCATCTCCTGGTTCCTCCCCTTACTGGCTGTGTGACCTTGGACAAGTTCTTAACCTCCCTGTGCCTCGTTTTTTCTTCTGTCCAATGGTGATAATAATAGTGACTGCTTCATAGGCTTGTAGTTAAATAAGTTCATACGTGTAATGTTCTTATGATAGTGCCTGACATATGATGGTATGTCATAGCTATGACTAATAGCTAAATAAGATTTAGCTATTAGCTTTAATTATTGTAAAGAGGAAACCAGCATCACCTGCTCTGAAGAGAAAGCCTTTTTTCAGTCAGAAAAAGGCTAGAACTAGTGAAAGAATATGTTCACCAGCATATCCCTAAAATCGTCTTGGCTTTGGGAGAGATGTGTTTTCTCCATCTGGGAAAATGTGCTTTTCTTTTCCCTAAAACTGAGGGACGAGGTCAAAGTGAAATGGGAGAGAAGCTAAGAGAGTGGTCGTTACCGGCCAGGGAGAAGGGACAAGGGACAGAGAAGGGAAGCTGGGGTGTGCTTGAGGAAGCCGGTGTGGCCTCCACGCAGGGAACAGTGACAACAGTGGGGGGGGGGGATCTCCTGACCCACACTACAAAACGCCTCCTGCAATCACAGTCCATCAGTAAGTAAGTCATGGGGTCACTTTGGGGGGTCAGAACCAGCATCGTTAGAAAGACAATAGAGGGAAGGGAAGTGGGCACAAAGCAAGGCAAGTACTAGAGGGTCAGGTGTAATAATAAGCAGCATTTTATGAAATTCGGGTTTCAGTTAAGAACGAATAGGTGAGTGTAACGCATTCTGACATATTTCTCTTCATGGGACTCAGTTCACAAGTTTGAAAGCCATGGGACTTATATATATATAATTATATATAATTATATGTAGTTTAGTATCTATAAAGCACATTACTTTAAATTTATACTGGGCATTTATTCTTTGGCCAATGTCTAATCACATCTTTATATATATATAATTATATATAATATATATAATTTAGTAAGTTATATATAAACATATAGTTTATTAATTTATTTTTATTATTTGTTATTTATACATAATATAATATATAATATATATATTTATATAATATATAAATGACTTATATAAATATATATTTATATATGTCATTTATATAAATGATTTTATTTATATATTATATAAATTTATATAAATATAAATAAATCCCCGGCAGTCATTTATATATTTATATAAATATATAAATGAAATCATTTATATATTTATTATATTATTATATATTTATTATTTATTTATATATTATATATAATTCCAAATCCCCGGCAGTCATTTATATATTTATATAAATATATAAATGAAATCATTTATATATTTATTATATTATTATATATTTATTATTTATTTATATATAATATATGTAATATATATTATATATAATTCCAAATCCCCGGCAGTCATTTATATATTTATATAATATATAATATATAAATGAAATGATTTATATATTTATTATATTATATATTTATTATTTATTATATTTATATATAATATATATTATGTATAATTTAGTAAATTGTATATAATACATAGTTAAATTTATTATTATTTATTATTTATTAAATTAAATTCTTGTTTTTTAATATATAATTTATTAATATATAATTTATGTATTATATATAAAATATATATTTATACATATAAATATATTTATACACATACAATATATACATATAAATATTTTATATATATAGTATATATAACAACTAGGAGCCCCTGGTTCCACCTGAGTGCAGCTTTCTGCAAGCACTGGTCTGACCCCTTGTAAGACCCCTGTAGATTAGTCCAGCCTTCTTCCTCTCTTTGCCTTGAGGAGACGCACTGCCCCCAACCCCATCCTGGCGCTGATTCTGCCTCCCCTTGGCTTGGCCTCTGTTGCTTTAGACCTAATTCCAGCCCTTCCCCTCCCACCCCAACCTTTCCGATGACCTGCTGATCGCAACCCAACCTGCCCCAGGCCAGGCTACCTCTTACTGATCCACGGAGCCTGGGACCTCCACGCAGGATGCCCTGTCACTTTGGGAGGCTGACTGCCTTCTTTCGTGTTTTCATGAACGTGACTCAAGTATAAATAATAAAGAGGTGGAGAAGCCACGCTCCTCGGGAGCGACATGAACTCAAAGCCCCTGGAGGCCTGAGTCCAAACCGCTTGACTTAACACTCAAATCTGGGGTTGGGTCAGAGTGGATCCTACACCTCGAACCAGCTCTCCGATTGGAACCATGCAACACAGCTGTGCAAAAATAGGCCTAGCCTTACTCATACTTTAAAGTGACTTGGGGTGCCCGGGTGGCTCAGTCGGCTAAGCCACTGCCTTTGCCTCAGGTCATGATCCGAGGGTCCTGAGATTGAGCTGGGTGTCCGGCTCCTTGCTCAGTGGGGAGCCTGCTTCCTCCCTCTCCATCTGCTGCTCCCCCTGCTTGTGCTCTATCTCTCTCTCTCCCCTTCTCTGTCAAATAAATAAATAAAATCTTTAAAAAAAAAAAAAGTGACCAGTGGTGGGGATTAAGTCTTCATCTGCCCCCAGATCAAATTAACATTGTTTTAAAATGTGCACATGCAACATGATATTAAATGACTGCCGGGGATTTGGAAGAACCTTTCACTGGAACACAGAACAAGGCCAAGTGCAACTGGTGTGAAGCTAGTCTCATCAGGATATAGGGCCTGGCTTTAGCCATCTCCTCCTCTCCTTCTGAGGCCATGTCAGACTGTACTATTCTGGCCCCATGAACTTGTGTTTTCCAACTTAGTTCTTTTAGGTAAAACAGTTACTACTAATTATCAATTAACAGTGGAGGGAGACCCCATAAGAAAAAGCAGTGAAATCTTATCAGTCTATCAAGTTGGATGTTATTGGTCTATCTTGCAAAAGGGAATAAAATACGGACATTCGCAGATTCAGAATAGTCCACTAAAATCCTCCTATGATTAAAGAAGGTACCAACTGGACATCACTGAGCATGATAGAGACTTCACGGGCAAGAATTTCCATAATGGAGGCATTTGAAAACGTAGCCGCTGTTTATAAGCCCCCATTGCCTATAATTCAACTAATCACTATCTAATGATTACTTTTTGGTCACTGGTGCATAATTAACTTTCTCCCATTCACTAGTTATCCCTCGAGTAATATGAAATAGGAAAAAAAAATTTTAACTTCCAGAAGATATTTCTTGCTTTTTCTTTATAAGAGAAAGTTCATTTTTATATAAGCATTTATTTATTTTTTAGAAGATTTTATTTATTTATTTGTCAGAAAGAGAGAGAGAGAGCACAAGCAGGCAGAGATGCAGGCAAAGGCAGAGAGAGAAGTAGGCACCCCCTGAGCAAGGAGCCCCATGCAGGGCTCAATCCCAGGACCCTGGGATCGTGACCTGAGTTGAAGGCAAATGCTTAACCCAGTGAGCCACCCAGGCATCCCTTATACAAGCATTTAAAAATTTCCCTGTGTGTATAGGAATCTAACTATTGAATGCATTGAGAAATGAGTTTATTACTTCTTCAGTCCTGTGAGAAAGGCAGGCCAGAATTGGCAGCTGGCAGGAGGAAAAGTTTGGCTAAATCCCTGTGTTCTGAAGGGATAAACAGCAAGCTGCTTCCAGGCTTAGGCTGTGCCCCCAGGAACTGAGCTGGGAGGTGATCCGAATGCTCCTTCATGGCCTTTTCTGGAACTTCTTACTTACAAGCTCAGTTGGTGCCTGCAGCAGAGTCTTTGGGATTTCTCTGGAGGTGACAATCTCTGTCCTTTGAGGATGGGTTTTATTTGTTGAAATGACCAGAATTCTGTTGGAGTCAGATAGGGTGAATCAGGTCAAGTGAGTTAAAACAAGTTATGACTTTGAAGAGTCTGTCTTTCTCCTCAAGCTCAACAGCAGACCCTATAGGAATGAATACACCTTCTCATTAAGGTACATGGAACATGGTCCCGGGAGAGAGGAAGGGAAGAAGTGAGGAAAATATGAAGTTTAATGGCATAGAGCCAGGACTGGAGCTAATAAGGTCAACATCACCTTTTCTAAGTGTTTGACTTTAAGGCTTATCAACAAGGGACAAATGGAAGAAAGGAATGCATTTCTATTTCCTCTAATGAAAGCCAAATTCCAGCACAACCCAAACTTCTAGAACGGAGAGCCAGAAAGATCTCCCAACAGCATTCCATTCTGTGGGAAATTCTTCCTCCTCCTCAGTATTGAAGAATAACCAACCCAGACTGGGGGAAGGGCAATGAAAGAAGACAAGGAAAATTCAGTCCTTTCTCTGCTGACATCAGTCACACATGATGTAAAAAAGGAAGAATTAGAAACCCAAGATGATAAAATTAAAATCTGGCAGTAAGAGATAAACCCTATTAATATGTTTTGGTGTAACTTCTTCAAAATGTTTATATATATCATCAGTATGTACAAATGTATATTGTTATGTCTACCTAGATACACATATAAACCTCCCAGATGGCATTGCTTTGCTTTCTATTAACAAGAAAACGTGAATATTTTGCATGTCAGTGTAATTTTAGGTGGTTATTTTGCAATATTTTCACAGACAGATGATTATTTAACCAAATCTTAATCTTTTAGACATTTGCTTTTTTTTTTACAGGTTTTTCACTATTCATGCATAATATATAAGGTATCTCTAACTTAGTCAGATAGCTCTAAGCATTTGTCCAATTTCTTCCTTCCCACAGTGAAAAGTCTATTGCTTTTTCTCCTGATAGAAACTGCACATAGCCATTGCAGAAAAAAAAAAAAAAAGAGAGAATTCAAACACTATGTTGAGGAGAAAACTAGAAGCCCCTGAAATCCACCTTTCCAAGAGAATGATTATTAACATTTCAATGCCTATCCTGTCCTGTAATTCTTTGTGTTATGTGCACAGATGTATAATTTCACAGACATGTACCTGCACACACTTGTACACACAAGGTGTAAGAAGGCGTTTTTAAAGGGATTGGTGATATATGATTCTCTGCGTCTTAATAATTCACATAATGGAAGTTCCTCCGGGTCAAGTAGAATATATAGATCATTAAGTTTTAATTCTTATATAATAGTCTGCTGAAAAGATTATCATAATTCATTCTGCTATTCTTTTATTAATGAACTTTTGATTACCTACCAACTTCTTATTACTAGAAATAATGCTGCAATAATCATATAGATATATGTATATCCTTGAATACACACACACACACTTATGTACTAGAGCATTTACTTCTATAGTGTAATATAATATATAATATAAATTCCCAGGAGTGGGATTGCTGGGTTGAATTGTATATGCATTTACAGTTTTTAATAGAGATCATGAATTGCCTTTTCCCATTTCTGCCAGTGATGTCTGAGCATGCCCTTGCCCTGCTCCCATTTCTGCTAATAATAGGTGCTATTATTAAACTTTTATTTTTGCTACAATGATGGGTATTATCATGGCAATTTTAATTTCCATTTCTCTGCCTCCTGGGGGAAGGGTGAACATTTTATCATGCTTGCTCTTCTCTCAATTGCTTATTCATGTCTCCAGCACATTTTGCTATTGGGTTGATTATCTTTATGTTATAAATTGTGAGGGAGCTTTTCATATAGTATAGATAGTAATTTTTTATCTATCATTTGAATTTAAAATATTTCCCCTAACTTGTTTGTCTAGTGACTTTGGCTTTATATCTTTGCTCTATAAATAACACCTTAAAGCTTTAATACCTTAACATTTTAGGTGTGTATGTATGATATATATTTGATATATGTATATATGTCATATATATTTATCACATATCCTGTCTTAGTTTAAAAGATTTCTCTAGTATTTCTCCAATTCATGAGTGTACTGAAAGTACTCTAATTTTTTTTATAAAATCGTTGATATTCATTTTTAATTTCTACTCAGGATTTTATTTTTGAAATTAATGTAAACGGTGTAAAGGAGAGACCTCAAATTTATTTATTTTGTTTTAGGAATATATCCAATTGTGGTGAGACTGTTAATTAAATTTCTCCAGAATAGAATACACACCAGTACATACATGTGCATGCCCACTGACACACACACGCGCGCACACACACACACACAGATACCTAATTCTGAGCTCTCTATTATTTTTACTGACTTTTTAGTACAGTACTAGGCCACCCTGTAATTTTTCTTATTATAGTGGCTCTTAAGTAGTTTTAATGTAGTATTTTTATGCTGCTATTCTTTATTCATCAGTTTAAGAGCATTTTATCCAATTAAAAGTACCACTGGGATTCTACTGGGGTTGTACTAAACTTATATATTATCTTCAGGAGAACAAAACTTTTTTATAATACAGAATATTCCTTTTCAAGAACCTAGTTTTAGACTTCTACTTGTTCAGATCATATTTTTGCCCTCTAGTATGATTTTTTAAATACAGATCCTATTCCTCTCTTGTATAATTCATTCCAAATTCATTTTTGTCAGTATCACGAGTGGAATATTTTTCTCATTTCCATCTTCATATGGAGCTGCTCACCTAGAAAAAGCTAATAATTTTATATCTTTCTTTTGTAGCTACTTCATTTATCAAATTCTTTTATTACTTCTGCTTGTGTTTCACTAGAGTGTCTTGGTGACAACACGTATGAAATGATAGTATCAGCCAGAAATTTCACTTCTTTCGATATTAACATAGTGCATTTCATGTTTATTGCATTCATTAGACCCTCCAAACAGTACTCAATAATAATGGTTGATCATAAGCATTCCCATCTTGTTCTTGATTTTAATGGAAATAGCTCTAACCACTTGAATACAAATCTATTGGTTGCTTTTTTTTTAAAGATTTTATTTATTTGACAGACAGAGACACAGAGGGAGGGAACACAAGCACTGGGGAGTGGGAGAGGGAGAAGCAGGCTTCCCACCTAGCAAGGAGCCTGATGTGGGCCTTGATCCCAGAACCCTGGGATCATGACCTGAGCGGAAGGCAGCCGCTTAAGGACGGAGCCACCCAGGTGCCCCTATGAGTCACATCTTACCAGTTAGCTTACGCGGCAGCAAAGCAACTCAGAAATATGGAGGCCTTGAGCAATGCAAGTCTATTTTTAGCTCACATCACCTACTGGCTGCTCATAGGTTGTAGTCCTGCTCTTTCTGGATCTAAACTAAAGGTAGAACATCTGTCTGGGATCTGCCATTCTGTGAAAGACAAAAAAGTGCAGTGGCCATACCACAAGTTGATCCTTAATGCTTCCGCCCAGAAGGAACATACATGGCTTCCAATCACATTCATAGACCACAGCAGGTCACAAGGCCAAGCCTAATGGCAGTGTTGTGGAGGGAGAGCCGCAAACAACTGGAACTAATAATACAATCTACCGCAGTCTGGCCCTGGGTCAAAAACATTTTCTTTTCTTCTTTCATTCACAAGATAAAAACATCTCTTTTCCCCAAAGAAAAACCCCTAAAACATCCTAGCCAGTTCTGAATGACGAGACCATTCAAGAATTTATAATATCCCTCCTATCCTATTTGGATGGGGTTCCTCTTTATCTTGAAACCAAAATGGGACAAAAAAAAGAGCATACCCTCTACTATCCGCAATGGGCAATGGTAGAAAACAGAGGGGGAAGAACCGAAGGTACACAGCAGTCACCGATGCATGGCAATTCTGAAATTCCACAAAGGAAATGTTGCAAGGACCTCATTGAGGTTTTGATTTGTATTTCCCGGATGCAGAGTGATTTTGAGCACTTTTTCATGTGCCTGTTGGCCATTTGGATATCTTCTTTGGAGAAATGTCTGTTCATGTCTTCTGCCCATTTCTTGATTGGATTATTTGTTCTTTGGGTGTTGAGTTGGATAATTTCTTTATAGATTTTGGATACTAGCCTTTTATCTGATATGTCATTTGGAAATATCTCCTCCCTTTTTGTCCATTGTCTTTTGGTTTTGTTGACTGTTTCCTTTGCTGTGCAAAACTTTTTATCTCAATGAAGTCCCAATAGTTAATTTTTGCCCTTGTTTCTCTTACTTTTGACAATGTTTCTAGGAAGAACTTGCTGTTGTTGAGGTCGAAGAGGTTGTTACCTGTGTTCTCTAAGGATTTTGATGGATTCCTATTTCACATTGAGGTCTTTCATTCATATTGAGTCTATTTTTGCGTGTGGTGTAAGGAAATGGTCCAGTTTCATCCTTCTGCAGATGAGTGTCCAATTTTTAAAGAGGGATTCCTTGATGAGTCCTAATCTCTGCTCCCTACAAATACTCTCCCAGGTTGTTGTTTTCTAGCTGAGAGGCTCTGTCCTCTCAGAGGTCTTTCTATTTCTGTTATTTCTCTTGGTCATTCTTAAAGGATGTTAGAGATTATGTCTACCCTTGGGGCTCAGCACCTTTTTCCCCTTATCTTGCTCTCTGTCCAAAGAAGCTTGGAGATTCCAGAATTGTTTCAAGTCTGGAACAGCCCATGGCCACTGGGGTTGATGGTTCTTTTAGTAGTACATCTTCCCCCAAAATGTTGCCCTATTTTCTCTTGACTTTGTTTGGAATAATTTGAGCTTATGAACTCCTGTAGGGAAATCATGAAATAGTCATTCTTGGCTGAGCCATCCTTTCCAACTGTGTGCTACCTTCACTGGATCAGAAGCTATTACAGAAGGCCTAATGGCCCTAGTCTTGATTTGGTTCTTATCACACAGCTCTCTCAGTTGGCCCTTGTTGCTCAGAGTCCTTCTCAGTTTGATTTTATACCGGTTGGAGATGATGAACATTTCCATTTTCTAATCATACTTGCAAACCAGCCAATTCTTTCCTGAGTTTACCTCCTCCTTGTAATAATTTAACACACCCAGACAATAGCAACCAGTACATACTAATAGCATTTTACTCCCAAAGTTTTCATATAAATTCATAAGCTCATTTGGTACATTCTCTGCCTTTGGAGACACCCTTGGTTATAATATTGAGAATGGCCACTACATCACAGACCGTCTTTCCAGCCTCCACTGACAATTTCATTGCCATAACTGCCTGGCCCTGAGAGCCAATACCCTATAATTTAAGTCTTCTTTGTTGATTGCTTGTTGTTTTGTTTGTCTGTTTTTGGCATCATTCTACTCCTGGTCATAACTTTCATATTATTTTGATTTGGCTGTTATGTTGCAAAAATAATAAAATCTCAGTGGCTTACAACAAAGAGCAAAGTTTTATTTTTTACTTCCTAACAGATAGGCTGTGGGTAAACTGTGGCTCTGCCCTTTTATCTTTTTATTCTGAGATTCAGTCTAGGGACCCAGTATTCCACTGACATTTGCCATTTTTTTTTAAGAGGGAAAACAGCAATGGTCAATTCATACAGTGGTCCTGTATCATCTATCCATCATCACGCCATGTGCATCAGCTCCACAGTGACATACATCACTTCCTCTCATAGTCATTGCTTTATTCAAAGTAGATAAAATGGCCAAAACCTAGCGCCATGATGTCACAATGTCAGTGGGGCAGGGAAGAGTAATCCTTTTGCTTGGAAGGCAACAAATAATTAAGAACAAGATTATCAACTACCATAGGATTTCACCATTTAGATTTATATTTGCTGCTACTTTTCCATGTAGTGTCTTTGTCTATAATCTGAGTAGTTTCCTTCTATTCCTATTTTACTGTGTGTGTGTGTGTGTGTGTGTGTGTGTGTGTGTGTGTGTATTTTAAGAAAGCATTGCTGAATTTATCCAAAGCTTTCCAGCATCCATTGATATGATGGAATGCTTTTTCTCCTTTAATTTGTTGATGTAATATTTACCAATTTCCCCATGTTTAACTATCCTTTAATTTCTGGAATAGACTGTACATGGTAACTATGGACTATTCTCTTGATAGTCCAATGACTACCATTTAATAAAATGTACAGTGTTTGCGTCTGTATTCATTAGTGTGATTAGTTGATAATCTTTTTTGGTTCAATTTCAGGCTTAGGTATTAAATTATACTAGCTTCATAATGTGAATTGGGAAGCTTTTAACCTTTATTTTTATAGATTACAATCTTTTATTGAATTATCCATTCTTTAAATCTGTCTAGAACTCAGATTTGAAATTACCTGATCTTGGTGACTTCTAAAATGATTATTTGTTAACCATCTATCAAACATTTGATGATAATTGATCTATTAAAGTTTTCTACTCCTTCTCTGGTCATTTCTGGGAACTCAAAAGTTATAAGAAAATCTTTATCATAGGTTCTCAAATATGTTATCAAAGAGTTGCATGTACATTTTATTGTATTTATTTTATATCTGTGATTATGTCTTGCTTATTCATTCCAAACTTGAACCTTCTCACATTCTTTTTTATACTCACACCTGTGAGTCACATACTTATTTTATTGATAAAAGTAGCTCCTGAATTTAGTTCTCCTTTTACTATTATTTTGCTTTCTGATGAAGTAATTTTAGCTGTTGTCTTTATTCATTTTTGGCTTATTTTCTAGTTTCTTAAGGAAAGTGCTATCTTTGGGCAAATGTTTTATCTTCTTTTCTTTTTTTTTTCTTTTAAAGATTTTATTTATTTATCTGACAGAGAGAGATCACAAGTAGATGGAGAGGCAGGCAGAGAGAGAGAGAGAGAGAGAGAGAGAAGCAGGCTCCCTGCTGAGCAGAGAGCCTGATGCGGGACTCGATCCCAGGACCCTGAGATCATGACCTGAGCCGAAGGCAGTGGCTTAACCCACTGAGCCACCCAGGTGCCCCAAATGTTTTATCTTCTTAAAGAAGACTATTACAACTATAAATTCTTCAGCAGTCTCTCATTTCTTATGTTATAAATAGACCCATTTTCATTACTTTCTTGGTAGTTTGTTATAACAATTTAATCACTGTCCCACACCTTTTATCTTCAGAGTCATTAAAATTAAGCTTAAAAGTTCCCTTTCTGTTCATCTCCTCTACTCCCATGACTTAAACTACTACTTTTAAATGGGTGGTTTCCAAATTTCCCAAGGGCTACAGTCCCAGATATCTGACATGCCAACAGATATAACTAGCTCAGTTTGCTTGACCTTGGTAACATTTCTTTAAATCAGCAATAACAGCAGCGCCCAGGTGGCTCAGTGGGTTAAAGCCTCTGCCCTCGGCTCAGGTCATGATCCAGGGTCCTGGGATTGAGTCCTGCATTGGGCTCTCTGCTCAGCGGGGAGCCTGCTTCCTCCTCTCTCTCTGCCTGCCACTCTGCCTATGTGTGATCTCTCTCTTTCTGTCAAATAAATAAAATCTTAAAAAAAAAAAAACCACAATATTTTTTCTCCACCATAACTACATTTATTTGTACCACTATCCATGTAGTTGTTCAAGCTAAAAACTTAGAATTCATCCTTGACCTCTCCCTACTCCCATATCCAATCAAACACCAAATCCTGATTATTTTACCTTCCAAACAGTTTGCCTTCAGCCCATCTTCTCAGTTGCTGCTGTTGCTGCCCCAGTTTTAACCCTCTTCATCTATAGCAGATTAGTACAAAGGTGCATGACTTTCTTTCCTTCTTTCTGCTGCCGGCCCCATCCTACCCCAAACATAGCCTACAAAAGTTCTAGATTGACTTATTGAAAATGTGAGTCTCACCAAATAGTATCCTCACTTAAATATCCTTCAGGGTTCCCTATTTCTAACACAAACTCAACATAGCCTATAAGGTGCTATAGATCCTCACCTAAAGAGAAAAGCAACTAACAACACTAATAGCGTAGTATGATCCGTGTAATGAGTTACTGTATTAATGAGCTTCTGTATTTAATGACATACGGAGGGCATTGGGTAGAGAAAATGACTAACACATATTCTCTGCCTACTGTGCACCAAGCCCTATGCTAGGGTTTTATAATCTCATTTAATCATTATGCTGGTGAGGTGGGCAGATAGGAATGCATCCAGGTGCAAAAATTAGAATATCTCACCAGTGACAGCTTCAGCCACAAGGGCGGTTAATTTTCTTGTTTTACATTAAACCTAGAAGTTGGTGTCTCTGGCCAGATGATGCCATCAAAGACTCCTAGACTTTTCTATTTTTCTGTTCTGCCATATCTAACGTGTTGGCTTTTCATCCTTATTTTGTTTCCTCATGAATGTAGGGTGGATAGTGAAGCCCCAGGTTTCAGAGAGAAAAAGGAAAAGAGGGGACACCAGCGAACAATTTCTCTGACCCTAACTCCTTTAAAAGGAAGCAAAACTTTCCCACAAGCCCCAAGAAGTTTTCCATTTACTTCTCATTGGCCACAGCTGCT
Source organism: Mustela putorius furo (assembly GCF_011764305.1). Lineage (NCBI taxonomy): Eukaryota > Metazoa > Chordata > Mammalia > Carnivora > Mustelidae > Mustela > Mustela putorius. The sequence continues at coordinate 10,941,918 of NW_025421481.1, read as the reverse complement.
TACCTGGCTACTACTATTTGCAAGGGAGATAAGAGAGCAAGAATTTAGGGAAGAGTGGCTCCCCACATCTCATTGTCTCCCATATACAGGGAGGTTAATGTTGCTCAAAGTCCCTACTGCTGGTAAGTGTGGATTCTGGATTAGTAATTGAGTTTCGTTTCCGAAGTTGGTACCATCTCCCTACACTTGGGTTCCCTCTTCATTTACTTTAAGACTAGACTTTCAGATATGTAGACATGGTTAAAAGACAGTGCTTGGTACCTGCTCTTTTCCCAAAGTCACACCACAATATGTTCTCAGGCATTGGATAGAACCACCCTGGAATGTTCAAAAGATGAAACCACCCTTCTGCCTTTTTCATAAAGCCACATGTAAACTGTTCCTTTTGTAAATGGAAACATTAGGGACTACACTAGGACTGTTTTCGATTAGCTCTGAAGTGTAGTCCTTAAAAAGTAATCCCACTCAAAGTATTGAAACCAGTATAGCCCATGTTCTCTAGCCTTCCTGCTACCCACCTGAGAAACCTTGTCAGTTTCATCATTTAGTTGTGAATAAGGTTCTGGATATAGTCAGCCTAAACTTTGGATGTTTCACTTGGCCTAATGAATAGCTTGTAACTTAATTAGTAATGAAGGTTAAACCTTCACTGTCGCGGCTGGCACGACAAATTGACCAGGAAACGTGAGGGTAAAAGGATGGTGAAAAGAAATTAAGAGACAAAGAGATGGGGGCAGGAGGGGCACTGAGGAGGATGTCCAACAGTGCTGATTTTATTCCACATCTTACAAGCATTTATAAGGCAGAACACAATAGCAGGAGTAATACACCAGTACCTAGTCAGATGACTGCAAGTTTCTATAACTAGTTTACATTAACTACAAGCAACCCTCGTGATGCCACATAGTCTCAGCTAAAGCCATTAGCAAGACAATCAAGCAGGGGGTGGGTTATGGGAAGTACAGGAACAACAAGGACCAACTAAGAATTTATGACCCTGACCGCATTGTTCCCTTCTGTGGGGAGAGCGTGTGGGAAGTCACATAGGCGAGCACAAGACACATAGCACAGACCCTTTCTCAGTGTTACTCAACTTTCCTGTCCTTAACCCCTTGTCAAGGTGTCCAGACTTTGAAGGAAACACAGTCAGGGCCTGGTTTGATCCTTGACTCCAACCATACAGTAGCCTCCAACACTTCACTAATACAACAAAGAAAAAAAATTTAAATACCTAAGGAGCATGTCCATTTCAACAGGAAATTTCTGAGAGAAAATCTGTTTCTGAAATTGTATTATCTTATGCTTCTTTCATCTTTGCTTTAATGAATGGAAAGCCATGAGACAACAGTCCAGTTTTTTTGCCTTTGTATGACTGGGAGTCAAATCTTTATTAGTTATTGTGCAATGACTATAACATCACCATGGAAAGATTATGACTTAAGGTCATAAGAAGGGGAAGAGGTATATGTAAACAGCAGAAACATAAAATGTGAGCTCCACTGGAAATCATTCTTCCCTGACAATAATTCCAGTTCCACCTGCTGAAAACTAATTTTCTATAAAAATGAAGCTGCAGGCAACTTAACATTCAAGGTTACCTAGAAAGTTCTCAGGAACCTGTAGATGGGAACCCCCCCCCCCCATATCTCAAATCTTTTTCTTGAAGCAACCTAATCTTAGTCATGAAAATGGACTAAAAAGACCCACATCCATCAACAAAGGCTGGATAATCAAGACCATTCATGCTACTCTTGGGGCACCATTAGGTTGAAAATTACTGCATTGTTTCCAGCCTTACTAATAGTTTTAATGATGTTCTCATTGTTTTTTTCAAACTTAGACAATTTTCCTATGATGGAAGTGTATTACTGTTGGAGAACTAAAACGCCTTGCATAAAAAATTTCAGTTTCACACAGGAGAAGGCCATTTCATTACAATCTTTTTCTGCCGAAATCATTTGAAAGATTAAAGTCTCTGTTGTTAGGCAATTTTTTGGATGAGAAAAACTTTAGAAAATGCAATTAAAACAGGCGCATATATAATATGTAAAATCTTGAGACTCTCTGTAACGTGTGGTATGGGGAAGAAAGAAACACAACATTTCAGAAGCAAATCCGACAGCATTCTTCAAACTTAGTTTATGCCACAACAAAATGTTACTATAGAAACGCTAAATCCCCAACAGAATTCCTGGAAGTTAAAGATCGGACTGCAGATTTGTTTCCAGATGCTGACTTGCTCGCTTGTTAAATAAAACTTAGCATTTATCGCATGGGAGATTTTATCTCAAGATATACTATAAAATTACCGGGGACTTCTAGTACAGTGCTCTCAGTGGGAAGAAAAGTATTAATATAGTAAGAATGGCTAGTCTGGTAGGTGTTCCAGACTTTTGGATTCAGTGCTTGTCTGTCTGATTAGTTTTTTCTGTCCGCATCAACACTACCTCATCAACACTTCCTCTAAAGAAGTAGCTCTAAAATAGGATTGACCCTTAATGACCAGATGATGGGAAATCACTTTGTTAATAAAGCTGTTCATCCATCTTAAACAGGCTAAGACTTTCAGAGCACCAGTGAGGAAATCACATTTTCCTGTAGACAGTTCGGGGGGCTCTCTTTAAGAGTAATTTTCCCCCAGTAATTATACAGCAGTTTGCTCTCACAAAATGGACTGATTAATTAGGAAGCAGTTAAATGAGTTCTTTAAAAATGTCTAAAGATGTTCTTCTTCTTTTCTAATCCTCCTCAATCAAACTGACAGCCTTTTTTTTAATCCCCTTAAATAGTCAATGCATAACAATTGCATTGGAACTCAGAGAATTATCACGGACCTTAAATCCCTTAAAGAAGAAGAGCCTTTAGATCATGTAGGAGTATCCTATTCATCGGGTTCTGCTGGCGGATGTTCTCCCCTCCACTTCTCCCCCATCAGATACCACCCACTTCTCTGCCTTCCTCTTATCCTATTGTTTTACCCCATTTGATGGCTTTGACCACTTTAGGAGAAAAACCAGTCCATCTGGGGAGGGGGCGGTATTTGTCCTCAGGAAGGGAGCATAGCCTTCCACTGAGACAATCACTTCCTTCCTTGACAGCCCTTGCTCACAATCACAAAATATCCAACTTCTAATACATGTATGTAAATACAGTCAAAGGCAATGTCGTCTCTTGTGCCCTTAAAAAGGGAGGAGTCCCACTCCAGTAGAGTGGGTTGTATATAGTGACTTCCTTCCCGAAAATACAGTATTGAAAGTGGGGACAAAAGAGTGACTTTATAGTGGAGAAAGCTGGTCAATTCTACTTCAAGCCACATAATCAAGGTCAGTATCAATAATCAAAAATCACATTAATAGTATGTACTTTTTAAAAAGATTTTATTTATTATTTGAGATAGAGCAGGTGAGAGAGAGAGAGAGAGCGAGCAGTCACAGGGGAAGCGGCAGAGGAAGAAGGAGAAACAGGCTCTCTCCACTGAGCAGGGTGCCCAACGGAGGGCTCGATCCCAGAACCCTGGGGTCATGACCTGAGCCTAAGGCAGATACTTCACTGACTGAGCCACCCAGGTGCCTCAGTAGTATATATTTCTGATATGATGAGATGAAAAATGGCACTATACCTCTGTGGTCTTCCTTCCCAAAGCCTATAACCCTATGCAGTCATGAGAAAAACATGAGATAAATCCCAATAATGGGGCATCCCATGATGTGTATAACCAGTACTTCTCAGAACTATCAAGGCCATCAAAAACAGGGCATCTCAGAAACTGTCACAGCCAAGAGGAGCCTGAGATGACATGATGACTAAATGAAAAGTGGTATCCTGGGGCACAAAAAGTACATTAGGTAAAAACTAAGGAAATCAGAGAAAACTATGGACTTCAGTCAATAGTAATATACCAATTTTCATTCATTATTTGCAACAAATGTACCACAATGTTGTGAAACTTTAATAATAGGGAGACTGTGTGCCAGCTGGTAAATCTTTGTACCATCTGCTCATTTTTTTGGGGGGGGGCAGTGTAAAAATTCTATAAATAATCCCTATGAATAAAAATAAGGGAGAGATAGTAATGGCTGAAGTGCATGGGGGTGGCTAATGAGGTATACAAAGCCCGACATTTGCTGTCATTGAATTTGGGCACCAAAGTGGGACTCTAGGAGGGATGCAAGGCACAAAGCTCCACTGGGAGCCTGGACTGGCTGAGGTGGACTGGCCCTAGGTAAGCATAAGAAGCACAGGTTCTTCCTTTCTGTAACTCTAAGCCCCGTTCAGCATTTCCAACGCAAGCACTGATGTTCTGACACTGCACTAAAGTTCTGTAGGTACACTAGCTCGTAGCTAACAACCTTATTGTACAGATGAGAGAAACTGGGGCACAGAGTAGTGAAGGAGCTTCCCCTGAAACACCCAGCTAGTACCACACTGCGCGCTACCACCAGCAGACACACAAGCAATGCTGGTAGTATGACCGGCTCTTCTGTGTCACGTTTCAGGGATGAATCCTTTGTTCTGAATATTTGAAATTCCTCAATTATATTTGGTAGACCCCATTGATCCTTGGCATCCGATGTCCAGTTCTTGGGTTTGGCTTGGGAAGGGCTCCCTGAAAATCCACGGCATGTAGCCATTTGTAATACCACGGAGACATGGAGTAGACTCATCCTGCTGCGAGGCAGGATTGTGGAATTCTGTTTAAGAGTGGTCATTCCTTTTTGAGTTCTCAAATCTAATCCCTATTGACCTGGATCCTCAGATCCGATTCCTTGGCTACAACCTTTGGCAGGTCAGCGTACTGATGGAGGGATGCTCCTCCATGGGAGGGTAGAGGGGTGATGGTGATGACAAACGTGTACGTGGATTTCTTACCTTGATGCCTTATTGACATGCCCCACCATATTCGTGGCACAGTCATTAAATAGATGTGAGCTCTAATTGAACACATCCCCAAATGCTTTTCCTGCCGTTTAGACATCCTAATTTACCCAGGACAGTCTCAGCTTATGACTGTTATCCTCACATAATTACCAACCGTGCCCTCTTTCACTCTCAAAAGTGCCCATCGGAATAACTTGTAGAGCCACTGTATCTATAACACAGAAATAACCCGCCACTCCCAAGCTAAAAACTCTAGAAACCGTGCCAACTGCTGTTTTCTTATAGGCCTGGGACAGCTGGGCCTCTTGTTCCTAGAGCTTCGGTGGAGTGAATTCAACTGGAAAGAAAAGTGGCTGTGAAAGAAATCGTGATTTTCAGGGGTGTGATTTGTCCCTCATGCCACAGGGATCATGGTTTTGCAACCCTGAGGAATTTCAACATTTCTTTTGCAACCAAAGACTGTAACTCCTATGAAAAGCACATTTATTGAAAAAGGAATGTACTCTGTGACTGTTACCTGAGCTTCAAAAACTAAATGGTTTCTCTTAAGAAGTGACAGATGGCATGCTTCTCCATGAGGATGGTCAGCCTGGTCGCCTGTGATGGTACACTGAGCATCAGGCATCAGTGGCTGCCCTGCTGGCCCCGGGCCAATGGCAGGAAATGCTTTAGTTCAAGTCCGATTGTCATTTCCATTTTTTTGCAGTTCGCATACTTGACATACATCCTGAATTTCTTTTCAGAGCCAATATACCTTGTCTTACGCCGAGCGTACAAAATCTGATAGTGCCACTCCATCACCTAGCAACACAAACCTCTTCTACAGTTCCTTCCATTTCTTCTTCCTTCTAAATCATTTTGCTCTGTCGATCTCTTTGTCATTTATAAGGTTAACAAACTCACTGGAAATTATGGGATTTTACTTCTAAAATCTTTGAAGCTACGTGTCAGCTATTAATTCCTTTTATTTGCTTTCCCTCAAGAATTTGAAGATTTGCTGTAAAAATTCTCTTTTCCCGCAGACACCAACACGTAGCAGCCACCAAGAAATCCAAATATTCACTCAATTCTAAGCCTCAACCAAGGTCACGGATAAAGTGTTGGGTTCTTGGTGGTAAAGGCCACTGCTGTTGACTCTAGCCAAACTAATTGTAAAATAGAGACCAAACCAAATGCTGAACATGGAAGGTGGTGATGATGGTGCAGTTTTTTTTTTTTTTAAGATTTTATTTATTTATTTGTCAGAGAAAGAGAGAGGAGCGAGCACAGGCAGACAGAATGGCAGGCAGAGGCAGAGGGAGAAGCAGGCTCCCTGCCAAGCAAGGAGCCCGATGTGGGACTCGATCCCAGGACGCTGGGATCATGACCTGAGCTGAAGGCAGCTGCTTAACCAACTGAGCCACCCAGGCGTCCCTGATGGTGTAGTTCTATGAACTTACTTAACGCCACTGAACTTGACACTTAAAGTGGCCAAATTGGTCAATTTTATGTTATGTATATTTTACCACAGTAAAATTTACACATATGGAACACATCAGTAAGAAGCATTGGGAGACGAGGACCATGTGTGCGTGTGTGTGTATGTGTGGTGTGTGTGCGGGTGTGTGCTTGTGTATATGTGTGTGAAGATGCTGCCTGGCTTGGTTGAAAAAAATGAAATTTTCCCAGCCAAGAATGAGAGAAAGGCAGAAGTCCCTGGACACACATGTGTCCATTGTTGGGTGGTCTAAACACGCAGCGAACTTTTATATGGAGAGATATGGATCTTGCCTTACAGGACCATATTGGCTAAGTGCTGCCCTAGAGATGCAAAAGACCAAGTAGACAGGTATCATACTAAAGATGCAAATAGATGGTAAAAACATTCATTTATTCAACAAATATGTATCACACTCTTGCTACCATATTTTATCAAATCTCAGACAGGGTATGAATTATTAAGCCAGCGTATTTTTTTGTATATCTGAAATATCCATTTCAAGGCTCTAATACTTTCACAAATACATTGAGTCCAGGTATGATACAAAGTTACTTCCTTCATACAGAACCCAAACAAAAAGGTGTATATAGGATCACAAACACACTCAGGAAATAAATAGAAACTCCAGGCGCAGAATGGAAAACATTTAGGAGGTAGGGGAGAAAAAGCAGTTAGTGATTAGATTATGCCTAATAATTTTCCTAGAAAATAACTATTTTTTTAATGTCAAGTGCTTTTTCACACATTTAAGGAAAAGGTGGGTGGCTGAAAAATCCTAAGGTCCTATAGAAAATCTAGACATGGCATCTTCTGACTCAAAGCCCAGGGCTCCAAGGGGCACCTGGGTGACTCAGTCGGTTAAGGATCTGCCTTTGACTCAGGTCATGATCCCAGGGTCTTGGGATCAAGCCCCACATTGGGCTCCCTGCTTAGCAGGGAGTCTGCTTCTCCCTCTCTCTCTCTGCCCCTTGCCCCTGCCCATGCTCTGTGTGTGTGTCTCTCTCTCTTTGTCAAGTAAATAAATAGGATCTTTAAACAAACAAACAAAAGTCAAAGTCCAGGTTGCCTGAAGTGGAAACAAGTAAGCTATGAAGAAATTGGTAGAGCTAAAATTGTGCTAAGGTCCCATAATACCCACGGCAATGGGCCCCAGCGTATCAAAGTCACTCCGGTTTATACAAGCAATCCCAAAGGAATCACTGATGATCCAATGATTACACAGGCTTTGGGGTCCCACAGACTGGTGACAAAGCCAGATTTAATTACACGCTCACTTACTGGGGCTTTAGAGGAGTTACTTAAAATTCACTCTCTCAGCTCAGTTCCCTGACCTATCATCTGTAAACGGCACTCACCACCTCCTAGGATCACTGGGAAGGTTGAACAAATGGGTACATATGCAGTATCTACCACATCATGCTGGGCACATAGAAAGTCCCTAAGATATGTTAGCTGGTATTATTAATATGTTGAGAAATTTGGTTCTTATTATTGGTGCTGGTAAATGCCCACTAAACAAGGAGTCAGCCCTGGCTCTGACCCTGGAATAGCTAGGAGGTAGCCCAAGGTTAGTACTCCTCATCTCTGTGCCTTAATTTTTTTAACCATACAGCTAGACATGGTTGCAGGTTGGTTCCTTTTATGGGTGTGTTCTGTCTTCCATATCCTTCACATCATGCTTGCATCTCCCTATTCCCCACTCCTCCCTCCTCTCTCCCCATCAGACCTGCTTTACTCTGGAAGCACCAAGGCAGCTGGTTTCCTTCTCTCGTGGGGACAACCACCCTCTTCTACTCCTCATTTACTCTGCCACCACGTTTTCCTTCTTCCAAGGCTTATTCCACATGGCTCCCAGGATTTGCGTTTTACCACCCAGTTCTGATGACAGCTCCCTGAAGCCTGCAGAGCTCTCTTCCCAGGATGGCCTCTCTCTGCTCACAATGGCCATCCTTCCTCTTCTCTAGCAATGCTTGACATCTGTTCGAATGTCACATCTTCTTTCAAGTTCTCCAATTACTCTGGGACAAAGCTTTCCCTCCTTTGTGCTCCCACAGCCCTATGTTCACACTCTTTTAGAAGACTGTACTACAGTGATTTTTGTTGTTGTTGAAAGAGAGTGAGCACATGGCAGGATTGGGGGATAGGTAGAGGGAGAGAGAGAATTTTAAGCGGGCTCCATGCCCAGTGCAGAGTGCAGTATGGGGCTTGCTCTTACAGCCCTGAGATCATGACCTGTGAAGAAACCAAGAGTCAGATGCTTAACCAGCTGAGCCACCCAGATACCACTATAGTGATTCTTAATAGTGAAACAAGACAAAGCAAACAATATAAAGTTAAGTATTTTATTTACCTGCACAAGAACTGGAATGTAGTAGGTACTTGGTAAGTGTCAAAGAATTTTAGAAAATACTGCTATGTGACCTGATCAAAGACATGGTCCAATTATTTTAGTTTCAAGTCCATGACTCTTCCAAGTGATAAGGAAAAATGGAGGGAAACTGTGTGAGCAAAATGTTTGTAGAGAGTTAGAAGCTCCAAGATTTTCTGCCCCTCATTAGGTTGAATAGGAGGTCTGTTAAGCTATGGGTGTAATAGGTGTGCAGCTGAGAGGGCAGAGTCTCCCCTCTCCTAAGGGAGACCAGTTAGCAGATGACTGTTGGACTTCAGCTATGACATGACCATCACTTTATTTTAAATTAATTTCCATATCTTATAGCTGATAATTCTACTTCCCAAACATCTCAAGGGGTACGGTCCTCCTGCTACTTATTGTTTCTGCTGATTGCAGCTTGCTTATAACATGCTTGCAATTTTGGACTGCAAACACAAATGTAATTGAGTTTTATCTATGGGAATCCTCTGAATCTTGGATTGAAAGTTTATCCCTCTAGGAAGGACTTTTTTTTTCCTCTGCTACATGCCCAGAAATACTATAAGGATGTGGTCACTTTATATCAATTTTTACCTTTGGAATTTCCAGAACTAGGTAGTGTAAATGTGAATCCAAACCCATGTGCTAACAGATCTATAGTCACTAACTTTGAGGAATTGTTTTTATTCACTCAGAACTTTTGCCAAGATGGACACATTAATTTCTCATCTCCCGTTATGGGAAAAATGTTTTTTAGCCTACTCTCACTGAGCATTTACATTTAAGCATTCCAGATTTATATAGCTTTATCAGTCCCATCCCTGACTTTTGCAAAGCTAAGATCTTGTTTTTGTCCCCATAGAGCCAGTGAAAGCTTGTGCCTTGTTTGTGAGATTGACAAATACCTTCTGAGCTTAGGATTTCAACTTCTTGTTTTGGACCCCCAAGGATTTCTCTTCCTTTTTTTCATTCCCACCTTTGCATTTGAGAAAACATTTTATTTTATCCAACTTCCTTTATCCAAGTGTGTTGCAGTGGAAGAGCTTTCAGATTACCACCATAATCCTTCAAAGGTTAGCTCTTCCAGACACAACTCAAGTGGGACAAGATGACTTGTTTTATGGCTCATCCATACCCTGTCCCTACAGGCAGCAGCACTGTCACTGTGACTTGGGTTAAGTGGATATAACACCCAGTTGAACAGCAAGAACTTAGGGAAATGCGTTTGAAAGTTGGAGCAAGAAAATCACCTAAGGGTGGGGGGGGCTCTGAGTAACACAAGAGAGACTTTCAGATGTCACTGAAGCTAGGATAGATTTATTCCCCAACCAAAGTTGAGAAATGCTCTAAAATCTTGACATCGCAGGGGAAGGCATTTTACAAGTAGTGTTTTTCACAGGGGTGGGAGTTATCTAGCTGATAGCCTCAGAATTATCTCAAAAATTTGTTTTAAAATGTAGAGTTCTGGGATGCCTGGGTGGCTCAGTTGGTTAAGCGTCTGCGTTTAGCTCAAGTCATAATCCTGGGGTCCTGGGATAGAGTCCCTCATCAGGCTCCCTGGTCAGTAGGAAGTCTGCTTCTCCCTCTGCCCTTCCCCCCTCACTTGTGCTCTCTCTCAGATAAATAAAATAAAATAAAATAAAATAAAATAAAATAAAAAGTAGAGTCCTGAGCTCCACTTTCAGATATTCTGATCTAGGAGTCTGAGGTAGGACATGGAAATCTGTATTTTTAACCAGCACCCCAGGGGACTCTTCAGTATACTGAAGTGAGAGAGGCCAGAATGTAGAGTATGAATGCTTTTTGAAGAGTATGTTGCCTTAATTTGAGAGGCCCCATTGATCCATGCTGTAGGAATAGAAGGAGCCATGCAATAAAAAATCTTCATCAGTCCTTGAGATTGAAAGGCTCTCAGTCTCTGTTGTGTTAAAACCAAAACTTTGAATCATTGCAGAGAGAAACATAGAGTCAGACAGACAGATAGACAGAAGCCCTTTGTCATTATTCAGCAGACGTAATCCAAATACATGCCCATCCAGACACTCATGATGACAGCCTCAGATCGCAGCAGAATTAAACAAGAGTCAAAGAAACAGACAGACCCGGGACCATAGAAGAAGAACTGCTGTAGCAAAAGCAAGACTGAAGCTTCATTCCAGGACCTCCTGAGGAAGATCTGTCCCCCGTGCAATTCAGGAAGAGGTGGTCATTAGTGCCGGAATCCCACTGTATCTAAAGCCATGTGTTAGTTGCTGTCTATTGTATACAGCTTATTCTTTTTAACTATTACTTAACTATATCTATATATCCAGATATCTAGATATATATCTAGATATATATGGAGGAAAATATATATGCATATATATGGAGGGATAAATATCTAGATATCTGGGTATATAGATATATTTCCCTCCATTATGTGGGTTTTATCCTTATTCCTAAATTAAGTCTTCATGAAACCCAAGCTAAAAGAATACCTTCTGGAATGTTTATATAGAGATACAAGAATCAGTGTCGTGCTGCCCAGAGCAGATACATGTCACATCCACTGAGATGGCACCCAAACAGGGTCTCTGGAGCACTAACAGGAAAGAAAATATGTTACATAATACGGAGTGTGGGAGGGGAAGAGAGACCCATAATCAATAGAATTAGGCAGAGGATTAGGTTTATTAAAAAATTAATTACAATTGCAATGGTTTTAAAGGAACATCATTAAAATGAAGTATTTTAAAGAGTGACATCCATTTGGAATCATTTGGGGAAAAATTTGAGACATGCCAAATTAAGAACTTTGCCATGATTGTCACTTTAAGCACCATTTTTGGTTTACAGATTACATGCCACTTTAGAGACAACAAAAGAAACATGATCCAACTGTATTATTCTGGTACCCCATGTATTAACAGTTCCATATGGTTAACATCAGTTAGCTTATTTCTTTAGAAACAATTAAAAGTCTTGCCAGATACACAAGAAGAAACCATGTGAGCATGTTTCCTGCTTGCTGGTGACATTTCATCCTGTCCCCACCATTTTAGTCTCTAACAAATTACTCAGCCCACTGGGGCGGGGTCCCTCAAAAGCCAGGAAATGACGGCCCTCATCTGAGACATCCTATCTTACCACAATCCAAATTCAGCCTTTGGGCAAACAATAACACAGGAAGAGATCTGTTTTTGTTTCTGTGGCACCAAGTGACAGTATTAAGAAGTGAAGCTCATATGAAAACCATTTGATAAGGGTCTTAAAATCCAGTAAACCAAGGGAAAGGACTTGACAGTAAGTCCAAAGAATGTGGACCCATTTTGAAATATTGGTCAGGATAGACTAGATTTTGCTGCAGTAACATCCATCCCCAAATCCTAATGCGTTATGATCCTAAAAGTTCGTTTCTCACTCATGTTCACAGTTGGGGTGTGGAAAGCCAACTCACTGTCAAAGTCATCACTCTGAGTTTGAGACTGATCAAGAAGGAAAGCATAAGATCTAAGATACTGTGTCCTTGAGAAGGGGCTCTGCTTCCTGACTTGCTGTCCCCATCCCAGTCCTGGGGAGAGGAACTATAGAAACTCCAGGTGGGTCTAGGGGATCAGAGGACAGAGAGACATGCACATAACTTCAGGGCTGGGGGAAGTAGGGGAAACACAGAGCTCCTGGGAGAGTTTCCTGGCCCTGAGTCTGGCCTCTGAACAGTAGACTCAGCTGAGGGAGGTGCCTAGGCATAAGGACAGGTGGCTGTCTGAATAGACTCTTGATAGGAGGCCACTTGAGAAGGATGGCCTCTTAGTAGAGGTGAGTACAGACAGATGGAGATGGAAGATGGAGGATAGCCACTTCCCCTCCCTTAACCTTTGTATTTCAGCACTTTGGAAACCTTCAAACTTAACACAACCTAGGGATTGGGGAAGGGTTCTCAGTTAACGGAGATTAAGCATCTACTTCTGGGCGGGAGAGAGATTTGCAATATAGGTTTTACCCTTTCACCAAAATTCCTGCTAAAACTCCACCTCTCCCCATCCTTGGAGAGGAAGCATTTGAGAAACCAAGTGTCATCCTAAAAGGTTGGTTTTCTGGAGTGGAATTCTATTCTCTAGAATTGCAGGTGATGTAAAAAGACTCAAGAAACAGAATCAGCCCAGGCTCAGCTCCCAAAACCCTGCCTCCTCTGGTTCTTTCCACTGTTCTTCTGGCTCAGATTCCCCCATGGAGCTGTCTCCACCACATCTCTTTCCTGACTGCTCCTCATTTGTCTTTCATGAATTCTGCTCCCCTCCATCTGCAGAGTGCCAGAAAGAGACAGATCCATGAGAGATCATTTAAGATTACATCTGCTTGTCTCTTCTCTTTGATGCAAGGAGAGAGGACAGGTTCCTCCCACTTCTCTTTTTACCCCTCACCACGAACACCTTTATTGCCCAGACTGGAACTGGCAAGCCAGACCTTCCTTTGTAAGCAACACTGACTCCTGGGCTCTCCCTTGCATTTTTGTAAGAATCCAGGGGTTTAGGGAGCCAGAGTGGAATTTTGGGAGGAAGTTGGAAGTGCAATTCTTGGGAACTTGTGTCTATTGGTGTTGAAGTGTGATTACATGTCCAGAGGTGAGGAACAGAAGGACTCACGAGAGACCAGAAAATAGACAAGAATAACAAGAGCAAGTCAGATAAATAATCATCTAGAAGTTAATTCCTGAAGCCTTTAACCACTCCATTAGGACCCTTTTGGTACACGGAGAGAGCTGATCTTTTACCACATAATCAACAAGCACAGTGTGAGTGAGACATTTGATGGTTGGCCTTTTGGTCTGGTCCTAACAAGTATTTGAATGCTTTTATAAACTTGGGACCAGAAAGTAAACGGTGGAGAACAAACACAAAACATGGGTTTGTTGTGTGTGTACACAGGTGTGCACACATGTGTGTGCATTTCAGTGCCATGAATGTAACATAGGGAACGTTCATAAGGAATGTAACAGCAATGTCAGCCTCAGGCAGGTAACTAACTCCCAGTTACCTAACTAATTAGTGGCCATTTCTTTCTTCTGCCATCATGAAATTGGTTTTCCTTTCTTCCTTACCTTCTCATCTGCTTTTAACCTGCATGTCTCCATCTCATGGCAAATCCAAACTTTCCTCTTGACTGTGGTTTGCACTCACTTCTAGTCTCTGTCTATTCTTTGTCATCACATTTGGGGCATGAAAAACCCTTCCTCACTCCCTCCCTTGTCTCCCCAAAGTGAGTCTACTCTGTAGTCAACCAGTTCTGCCTTCTAGCAAAGCTGCTCTGTGGAACCAGAGTCCTGTACTTATTTCCTGTCCCTGCTGAACCTAAGCCCCACATTAGGGGTCTTAAAGCCACACATACTTACTGTCTCACAGTGCTGGAGGCTAGAACCCGAAAGCCAAGGTGTTGACAAGACCGAGCTCTTTGAAGCCTGTAAGGAAGAATCCTTTCTTGTCTCTTTCAGCTTCTGCTGATGGACATCAGTCCCAATGTCTCTCAGTTTGCAGTGGCATCACTCCAATCTCTGCCTCTGCCATCACCCGGTGTCCCCCCTGCATGTCTGCGGCTTCACGTGGCCTTCTCCTCTCTGCCTGGATCTGTGGTCCAAATGTCCCCCTTCTTACAAGAACATCAATCATATTGGATGAGGGCAGACCTTCATGACCTCTTCTTAACTCTATGTTTTACAAGGTTACATCAGCAAAGACCCTCTTTTCAAATAAGACCACATTCACAGGCAGCAGGTTTTAGAACTTCCACATATGTTTTGGCAGACACAGTTCAACTCTCACCTTCTCTGTATTCCTGTCTCTGAGTTAAAAATACAGTCTCCTTGTGTCACTGAATCAAGAGAAGAAGCCTCTGCAGGGCCCAGGAAGGAAGCTGAAGGTCTTTGGTCAGGGAATTCTGGGAAGGACCTAAGAGTGGTGGAGAAGCAGAGGAGTCTAGGGGAGTCGGACTCTTGGTTTCAGCTCAGGTCGTGATCTGGGATTGTGAGATCAAGCCCTGCATAGGGCTCTACGCTTGGCACGGAATCTGCCTGGGGCTCTCTCCCTCTCCTCTCTGCCCCTTTCACCCCTCTAAAATAAATAAATCAATCCTTTAAAAAAAAAAGAAGAATAAGAATGGGAGGTGTATAAGCTCTGGATGGGCACATCCTCTTAGCCCAGAGATGCTGTACCACATAAGGATGAATGCTGCAGAAGGAAGGTCAGTGGAAGGGCCACCCAAAGTACTGTTTCAGGGGTGCCGCATCAGCATCACTGCGAGCTGCTTAGAAATGTGGACTCCCAGGCCCTCCCCAGACCAACTGAATCTGCATCTTTGGGAATGGAGAGTAAGGTGGTAAGTATCTGGGTGTTTTCCAAGCTCTCCCATGATTCTTCTGCTTACTAAAACTTGAGAGCTCTAATGTGGGCAGAATGAAGACCTCGTTCCATTGTTTTAAAGCTTGGGTGCTAAGAAAGTCCATCTTTCCCTTTTAAGCATCCGAGGGCAGGACTAGCCTCGAGAGCATGCCAACAGAAGGGGGACAGCCTCTGTGAGCCACTCAGATGATGGGGAGGGACGTTGCTATCTAAAAAGACAGCCTAACTCTTTGATAGAAAGATCTCTGGAAGCAAAGCTGCATTTCCTTTGTTGAGCAAAAATTGCATCTCTGTGGCTTCTAACTCCTGGTTAACATTACTCATTGGAGCCCCAAAAGAAATCTGTTCTCTTACCCAAGCAGCCCTTGAGGTATTCAGAAATGGCTAGCCCGTCCTCAAATTTTTCCCTCTCATGTCCACCTGTCGAGATTCATGACTTTTAGTGTAGGAGAGGAAGGCATGACATAGGGGGTATAACAGAACGGAGCGAAGCATTGTTCAGTTTGCCATTGGTGAAGACACCTGACTTGAAACCTTAAATAATATAAAAGGAGAACATGAAGGTTTGTTTTGTAAAATGTTTATCAAAAAGACCATACATTAGAAACGACCTTTTCAGTTAGATGACAGCAGAAATAAAGAACCCATCTCTTTTTTCCCGGATCCTAGCTGAAAAAAATTCAATGTACTTATAAAGCCCCAAAACAAAACAAAAAATTAGAGAGAAAAATGGTATGAGATTTTGAAATGGAAGAAAGAAATTACTGTCTATCCTTTTTTTTTTTTTTAAGATTTTATTTAATTGACAGACAGAGAGGGAGAGATCACAAGTAGGCAGAGAGGCAGGCAGAAAGAGAAGAGGAAGCAGGCTCTCCGTTGAGCAGGGAGCCCAATGCTGGGCTCCATCCCAGGACCCTGAGATCATGACCTGAGCCGAAGGCAGAGGCTTAACCCACTGAGCCACCCAGGCGCCCTCTGACTATCCTTTCTGTGGAGAGTCTGGGGATTACCAGATTCCTTAAGTATGTGCATCGCTGTCTTTGACTAGGCTTTCTACAGCCCTGCAGAGATAGAAGTGAGCTTGTAGAGTCCGGATAGTGATGTAGGCGATCCTTGTCACAGAAATGAAATTTCTTGTGTCCAGCGGGATGCAGCTGGTATCACTCTGTATGTCACCCCTTCCGCTAGACTTACATCCATTTGTAAATGCATCTCTCAAATTCCTTATTGGACCATAGAGATACATGGTACATTGCAAGAAAGGTTCTAAAACCTTGCTGGTTCCATTACTTCATGGTTCCTTAAAACCTTTGGCATACGTTTGTTTTTTACTTGGATGAGAGTCAGGACTGTATTTTATTTTGAAAATGATCCTTTCACAGTCATTTTTCTTATAACTGGCCCATCTCTCTGACCACCTTTTGGTTTTTGAATCTGCACTCCCTTCATTCTGCCCACATTTTGTAGACACAGAAGATCCTACAGTTCCAATACTGTTATCAGGGTAAGTTCTGGAACTGAACTGCCTGAGCTCAAAATTCAGTCAAAATCTTAGTCAAGCTGCTGACCTTTCTGTGCCTCAGGTTCCTGTAAGGTGTGGATACCTCACAGGTTTGGGATGAATAAATCAGTTACACAACCAAAGCATTTAGAAAAGTGTGTGGAACATATTTTTTTTAAGTCTGTTACTTTTATCACCCTTACATTGCAAGGACAGAAATAATCTCTCTCTCACTCTGGGACTTCTTAAGGGTCCTAAAACTATAACCCCTTCTCTGTTGCTTCTGTTAATGAAAACCAAATTCTAATTTGGGACTCTTTTGGTATCACTACTTTCTCATTTTCTCCTCTATCAGGATATTATTATCAAGTAAGGATTTATATCACAATTTTTATCTGAGGGAGTTCAATTTTTTTTAATAGAATGAATTGATCAAAGCACCACTCACCTTCAAAATTGACCCACAGATGGATCAGATACATTTATTGCATTTGCTTATGTGGAACATCAAATTCTAGAACCCCCTGGGAGCTCCATTCAAGCTGAGGAAAAACATCAGTTAGCACAGTAGAAGTGGAAAGACCATGCTACCTTTTAGTCATAAGACGAGTGATCCCTCCTGAAAGGTCCATTTGGGCAAACCGGGAAAAGGAGTTTGTTTTAGCTTCCTTCATCTGTTTCTGGACCCCAGAACTCCTTTTTCAGAATTTGGCTCTTAGACTTAAGTTTCTAATGAAGGTTGTTTCTGGAAGAGTATTGCAAGTCCCGGGTCCCAATTTTATCAGTCAGGAAGGCCTTGTTTGTTTGTTTGTTTGTTGTTATAATAAGCAACCCTCCCCAGTTTCAATACCTAAAGCTGCAAAGGTTTATGTCTAGTTGGTGCCGCATGTACTGACAGTGGTCTTGGCTCCATGGCGTCCCCTTCATCGTGACACAGGCTCACAAAAGTGCCGCCATTTGGAATGTCTCCAGGCTCACAGCAAAATGCAAAGAACATGGAAAATTGTAAAGTGGCTTTAAAGTATTTTTGCCCCCAAATGGCTAACATCCCCTCTGCTCACCTTTCATGGCCAGACCTAATTTCACAGTGGGGGAGTGCACCCCTCCCATGTGCCCCAAATGTGCTTTACCACAGCAGTTATGGCTTCCAAGCCTTTGACCGTGTTTCTGCCTTTGTTCTAATTTACTAGCTTCTCTGTCAGCGTTTGGAACAGGATGTAATTCCATTTCCCTTGGCTGTGCTTCTAACTTCACCACATTCCTAATATTATCTGAAACCTGTGGGGAGGAACGAAGTTCCTTAACAGTACCAATTAGCTCTTTTCAACTTCAAGCTTTCTCTAAACGGGAGCCCTTGGCATTGCCAAGAGGAAGCTAGTTTTTTCCTTCCCAGTTCCCCCTCCGCAGCCCCGCCTCGGTCTCATTGTAAAATGCGCCTGCATGTTTTAAAAGCTCATTATGTAAATGTATCAGAGTCCATATCTATCAACAGATAATTAAGAAGACTCTATACATATTTATGAGTTTGCTTAATACTGCTTTAATGAGGAGGTTTACTAGAAATACAAATCAAGGAGGCAAGAAGAGAAATGATCCTAACAAGGATGAGTGTAAGTTTTCAGCAGTTCTTGGTAGTCCCAAGAGCTGTCAGAACACTCAGAGAACATCTCAGAGTCCCTGTGAGCCTTCCATACATGGTAGGAAGAAGCTGGGGAGAATAGACAATGTCACTCAACGTTCTGAAACAAGGCTATACTTTTGGTTTCAAATTACAGCTATTCAAAAAGCACAGGTGCCCTGTTTCCACCACCTGCAAAAGCCAGATCATTATGGGGACGTGGTCAGAAAGCCCGACAAGGCAGCCCCCAGCTGATTCCAAACTGCTGAGACAGAGCCACTGCTCTGGCCGGGATGATCCCCTGTGCAAATTAGAGAGAGGAGACTCAGGGTGCCTGTGTGCCTCAGTTGGTTAAGCGTCTACCTTGGGCTCAGGTCATGATCCCGGGATCCTGGGATCAAGTCCCAGCAGCAGGGAGTTTGCTTCTCCCTCTCCCAAGTTTTGAGGCTGAGGTTATTTTACAACTCCAACAGTCAAAGACTTTTTTCTTTTAAATTCAGATTTGTGATTTCTTTGGCTGAAATGTGGTAGATCTTCTGTTTGCATTTGGTCAGTACTGTGTGTCAGGGTCTGTATTCACAACCATTGCTCGACATCATTCCCAGAGTTCATTTGTGTCTTTGCTTCCTTACACCCCCCAGTTGGTCCTTCTGTCTGTCTGTCTGTCTCTCTTTCTCACTCCTCACCCCCTTAGAAAATGGCCCTAATCACATCTTCCCACATTCCCACATTCTATTGACCAGAACTCATTCACATGGTCCATTTCACTACAATGGAGGCTAGAAAATAGGGTCTTCCTGTGTGTCCAAAAAGAAACAGAAATGGAGCTTAAATCCTTTTCATGATTTCTTCTTCATCTTGCCTGGTAGATAGTTATCCTGGTTGGAAGCCTCCACTCAAAGCAAATATTTGGAATAAAGTGAGGCATCTCCAAAGGAAAAGGGGCATTGTTTCTAGATGAAAACAGGATCCAAAGCAGACAAAGAAATAGATTCCAGACTGGTTAGAGGTTAAGTATTTTGCGGGACCGGTAAACCTGGGAAGAAACCTTGGCTTCAACACTTATCAGCCTTGACTCTCTGAGCCTCAGTTGCCTAATCTGTAAAGTGGAGGTAATAACACTACTCCTTTCAAGATTATTGTGCACTTAACGTTTGTCACATACTTAACACAATACTATGAAAAAGGAACAGTAGGATATGATAGTGTAGAAGGTAGAAACCTCAGTCCAGACACCTAGCTGTGCAGGAAATTTAACTTTATTTTCCTATATCTGAACTTGGTGTCTTGTTAAATCCCCCTTTCCTTCTGACAACAGAAACTTAATCTCAGTCAATTCATAGGCTCTCCCAGGATCTTTGTAAGTTCCAGGGAGCTAATGTGGATCCAAAATGGCAGGGGTGAGAGGGTAGGCAGCTGTCCTTCCACATTGTTCCTTGTCTATGGTGGCATCCCCGGAGATGATTTTGCATATCATTTAGTCTTTGTTCTATTTGGGTCACAGCTGTGCCCTTGCTTGTTCCCAACCACCAAGCATCTGCAGATCTGCCCACTCCATGTGTCACGCCTGGGTCACTCCACAGTGTGCAAGAAACGCTATTGCTCAGATCATCCTAGGGCCCTAGAAACATCTATGAGGTTGTCTTGGGCCTGTCTGTCTTGACTCATTGCCCAGATACGCCTTCCTTTCTCATGCTTTATTGGCTTAGGGACTTCTGGAGTCTCCACACCCCACGAAAATGAAGCTCACGTCCTTTTTGCTCCTGGTTATCCAATCCTATCTGGAGATTCCATCATTCAGCATCAACAGATTCCCTTCTTCTCTTGACTCTATTCAGATGAAAGGTCCCAGTAGTCTCTAAGACTAAGCTGTTCAATATAATAGCCAGGTAAAATATGCTGAATAAATTATATTAGCCACATCTCAAGTGCTTGGGAGCCATATGTGTCTTGTGGGTATCATGTTGGAGAGCACAGCTTTTATTCTAGAATGTTCCCAGAAAGTTTTATCAGACAACACTGGTCTAGGATCTCTTACTGGTCTGGCCTTCCCATCCTCTTCATCTCAGAATCTTTATCTGGGTGGTGGGGAAGCCTTGCTTTAATAAGATCTTTTCATCTCAGAACCATCCTACCTCATGTCTAAGCCCAGGTTTTGAAACTCAAAAGCCAGAACTGACTGTCTTGTTCTCCGTGTTTTATGGGGTCATCTTTCTCTGAGGCATAGAGGTTGGGATGACTTTGCTACCAATAGAGTGACCAACTATTTAAGTTTGCCAGGATGGGAAACTTTCAGTTTGAAAACCAGGAAAGTCCCGGACATTCTAGGACAAGCTGGTCACCTTGGTTACAGAGAACCTTGGTTACCAAGGACTATGGGGGGAAAACACCAGTCTTTATATCTCAAAATTCACTTTAATTCTGGAGCTCATATTAATCTAAGAGGGGTTTCACTTTAACCTCCAAAGTGAGACTTGGGTATTACATTTCCTCCTCTCTTTCTAGAAGCTTCCTTGGTCCCCACACTCCTACCCCTTTCCCTCCCTCGTCCTATGAATACTGCAGATGTCATTGGTTCTACCTAGTATATGAGCTGTATCTCTTCAGATCACCTTTTCCCTTTCCCAGCCCACTAGGGGAACTGTGGGAGACTCTGATATTTCACCCTTTTTCAAGGGAAAACTATTGATCTGAGGTCACATGAAGAGTGAACCACATAAAAGACTTCTGTGGGGCAAACTACCAGGGCCAGCTCCAAAAAACCCCTTTTGGCATTAAACTCAGACCTTCAGTGGATTGTTAATAGCTACCTTTTGGCCTGTTTCTAACTCAATAGTGACAGTTTGAAACACAGAAGCTATTGTAGAACTCAGCTGTAGGAAAACCGCTGTCACTCACCTGCTGACTGCCTTGCCCCTTCCTGACACATTCCTGCCCTGGCTTATTAGTTACTCTGTGTGAACTGTCTAAAAATACCTGCACAGTGGCAGCTCAGAGGGTTAACGGAGAAAAAGGAGCCATTCGGTAAGAAGACAAATGTTGTTCTTTCTCCTGATTCCCTCCCTCAGTGAAATGCTCCTCCCAAGGAGACACCAACATAAATTCTGTCAGAGACTCTGACCCAGAAACATGATTTGTGCTGTTCTCTGCTTCTGGAAAGCCTCTCTTCCCCCCATTAGCCTTAGCTTGTAAGATCTAAGGCCAGCGTAGCCTCATCCAGGAAGCTGTTCATGATTCACACTGAACGAATCACATGTCTCAACTGCCGATAGGACAGACTGGAAGATTCAAGGTTTATTATACAGCCTCACCCCAGACTTTGAAGGAAGGTGCCGATAAGATGCACTTTAGACAAACACGTCAGGAACTTTAAAAAAAATTCTATTGATACAGAAATCACACTCTATACCATTCACCCATTTCAAGTGTACAATTCGATAGCTTTTAGCATGTTCCCAGTTGTGCCCACCTCACCATAGTCAATTTCAGAACACTGTGATCATTCTGGAAAGACACTCTGTCCTTTAGTTCACACCCACCTCTCCCCACTGCTGCCCTCCCTAACCCTGGGAGGTCACTGGTCCATCTCTGTTGCTGTAGACTTACCCACTCAGGACTTCTCGTAGAAATGGAATCACACTGTATGTGGTGCTTTGGGACTGGCTTCTCTTACTTAGCATCACATTTTCAAGTTTCGGCCATGTCGTAGTGTGTACGGCACTGCGTTTCTTTTCATGCCTGTGTAATAGTCCATGATTTGGATATGCCACATTTCATTTTCCCATTCACCAAACAACAGATACTTGGGTTGTCCTACCACTTCTCATATTGTCTATTATAAATAATACCATTGTGAACATTTGGGTAGCCATTTTGTGCAGACATTGTCTTCATGCTCCTGGCTCTATGCCTAGAAATGCAATTGCTACATTACATGGTAATTCTACACCCAGCTCCCCGAGGAACCATCAGACCATTTTCCACAGTGGCTGCATCATTTTACATTCCCACCCATGGAGCATGAGGGCCCAGATCTCTCTCTATCCTCAACATGTGTAATTACCTGCCTTTTTAAATTCTAGCCAGGGTATCTAAGCTTTCTGAGATACCGTTACGAAGTAGTATCTCATTTTCATCCTGATTTGTATTTCCCTAATGGCTAGCGCAGGTGCTTCTTACATTCAATGATGTTTGTGAACCTCTGACATACTGCCCTATAGCACGGTGATTGAGTTACCTGTCTGTGGGCCCAACCAGATGATAAGGCCACGGCCAATCTGGATAGCATTCCATGGCTGCCTAGATCCCCTCGATGACTGCCCTTAACGTGGCACATTGTAGGTGCTCATAAACAAGAGCTAATAACTAGGGGTGCCTGGGTGGCTCAGTGGGTTAAACCTCTGTCTTCAGCTCAGGTCATGATCTCAGGGTCCTGGGATTGAGCCCTGCATCAGGCTCCCTGCTCAGCGGTGAGCGGGCTTCTCCCTCTCCTGCTCCCCCTGCTTAAGCTCTCTCTCTCTCTCTCATTTTGCTAAATAAATAAATAAAATCCTTAAATTAAAAAAAAAAAAAAAAAAGCTAAAAGCTATTGAAGGCTTGCACTGTGTCAGGCACAGGTCACACAAGTTAATTCATATAATTGTCACAGCCACCCCAGGAGGTAGGAACTATCATTACCACCATTTTACAGAAGAGAAAACTAAGGCACAGAAGAGCCAAATAATTTGCCCATATATGAACTCAGGTCCTTTGATGCCAAACTAGACAGGCTGCCTGCTGTGATAAACAGCGACTGCATAGAAGAATGAGTTGAAACTCTGGAGAAAGGAGGAGACGGCAGGTTGTAGACCCAGAGCTGACTCCACCATCCCTTTGGCTGCAACACTTGGGAAGAACTGGGAGTTTGAGCCGCCTCGCTCCTGTGAGGGACTTCGCGACACTTCCCCAAACCTCAGTTCCTCATGAAGGACATAGCAATTTTCACAGGCCTGGCTTTTGTTTTTTAAGGCAGTGGGCACTTAGCCTGGGTCACCAAGCCCACCAGGAAGTATTTATGGTGGAGGAAGGAAATGGAGACTCATTCTGGGACAGACTGGGAAAAATGCTTGCTCTCCTGCTTTTCCAGAGATGCATCGGCAGTGAGGTTGAAAGGTAGAAAGAGGTCTTTCTACCTCTGAACTGAGCTATTTTAGATCAAATGTCTCCTTTTGAAAGTAAACATGCTGAACAGAATTTTCTACTTCCTGTACAGACTAAACCATATCTTACCAATCAGGGCTGCCGAGCAACGGTGTCACAGCTTTGGCAAATTAGAAAAAGTTGCTCCTTCAGTCTGGGCCAGGGTGCATGAGTTGGTAAACTGAGCATGAGCTGGAGTTCAGCCCACATCAACCCTCTTGGCTGGGCACCGTGGTGCAGTGCCCAGCATGAACAACCATCTATGGTAACCCTACCACCAGGCACCTTACATTCCAGAGAGGAGGTGACTCTGTATATTAGAGTCTAACCCTGGCGAACACGGGAATCTTGATAATTAGGGGGCTACTTACCATAAATCAAATAATGGATTCTCAAAATCTCCTAGCTTTGTATAATCCAGATGAAAGAAACAACCATTGGCGCCAACAACAAATGACCGATAGAGACTTTGTCTGACATAATGGACTCTAGAAACCAACTAAACCCAGGCAGACGGCATCCAAGCCAAAGCCATAGCTCAAAGCCAAACTCATTCATCTTGACTTGAGTGCCTAACCCAGAAAGCCAGAGTGCCCTTGGAGTCCTGAAATATAGAGTACGACACTACAAAGACCCGAAGGTTTGCAGCTCAGGAATGCAGACAAGCTGCTTCCCTTGGAGCCACACCAACTTCCAGAAGCCCATCACGCTCCTCAGGCAACTGATGGGGCCATCCAGGATGCAGGCTTTGTGAGGTAGCCCCACAGAGGTCCTGGCCAAGAGCCAGCCACCCCCACCCTGTAACGTCTGCTAGCAAGCAGCTCCAGGAAGCGGCCATGGGGAATGGGAGCAGGTGAGAAGCTATATGAGGTGCCCGAGCAGCTGTCAGAGGAAAGGATGACAAGGAGTAGCACCAACTGTTATTTGTGACTCTCCAAATGCCCAAGCCCCCCATTTACACAGCCCTCAAGAATGTGGCAGGGTGCTGGCTTTCCGCAAGAAACTGTGATCACAGATTGAATAGCAGGGTTCAGAGAGAGAGAAAGATGATGCCTAGACAGAGAGGACGAGATATATACCAGAGGAGGCAGCCCATAAACATGGGCACAAATCTAATAACATTAATAATTATTTATACAGTGGCAGAATTTATTATTTAAAGTTGCTAAATCTGTACTATGCCCTTCACTCCTCTTATCTCACTTGTATTATTAAGTCTGATGCGATGTTAGTAATGTAAGCTTCTCAGAGGTGAGGACACCGAAGCACAGAGAGGGTAAGTAGCATACCCAGAATCACACAGCTTATAAGTAGTGGAGCTTGGATATGGAGCCATCCAGTCTCATGCTGAAACTCAAGCTTTTAGGTTCCAAATGACTAAATAGATACTGAGGATATGAAGCCACAGTGGGTCTTCGGAGACACTACCTTACAGAGTGGGCATGTTTTACGTCCATCCATCCATGCATCCCTATATATGTACATACATACATACATAAACACTTATTTTTTTAAGGAATATTTATTGTGCTCTGCTCTTTGTATATGTTATTGTATTTAACATTGTTAACAGCTCAAGTTTATTAGGAAGAAATATGGTTCCTACGTGGGGCACATTGTTCCCCAAAATGGCTGCAATACTATCTTTCAACCCTTCCATCTGTCAACCTTCTCATAGATAGGTGGAGCCTATTTACCTTCACCTTGAATCTGGGCTGCCAGGGATGCTTGCTTTGCTCAGTAGATTACGGTAGAAGAGATATCCTGAGATTTCAAAGCCCGAGGCTGAAGAAGACTGGCAGCTTTCACATTGCTTACATCTCAGCAGCCACATAATTAGTCTAACCACCTTGACCCTGCCACACTTTGAGGAAGCCCAAGCTAGCCATGTGACGAGAGTGTGGGCCCATGAGGGGGGCACCGAGGCACCAGGCATCTGGGGAAAGTATTATGGATTGCTCCATCTGTATTAGGCCTCTCCAGAGAAACAGAACCAAAGGCATATACATGCATATACACGCATGTGTATAGACAGAGATGTGTGTGTGTGTGTGTGTGTGTGTGTGTGTGTTAAATCAAGAGATTGATCTAAGGAATGGGTTTGCATGATTATGGAACTTGGCAAGTCCAGATTTGCAGAGTGGGCCAGCAGGCTAGTGCAGGACCCAGGAAAGTATAGATGTTGAAGTTTAAGTTCTAATGACATATGGTGGACTATTATCATCTTGCTTGAGGAAGGTCAGTGTTTTGTTCTATTCAGACCTTCAACTGATTGGATGAGACCCACCCACATTATAGAGGGCAATCTGCTTTACTCAAAGTCCGCTGATTGAAATGTTGATCTTATCCAAAAATACCTCCATAGGAACAGCAGAATAATGTTTCACCAACTCTCTGGGCACCACACTGCAGCCAAGTTGGCAGATTAAATTAACCACGGAGTCTAACCCAACCACCAGCACAGTGCGGTTGAGTGAGCCTTTGTTGATACCATAGGAAACATAGGAACCAACCAAATTCCTGTGAGCCCTGCCTAAATTCCTGACTCACAGAATCATGAGAAATAACAAACTATTGGTTTCAAACCACTGATTTTGAGGGCTGTCTATTATACAGCAGTAGAAAACTGCCCCAATAGAACTCATAATTTAGTGACCTAAATAAATAAGTAAATAGAAACATAGAAGTATAATTACATATTTGATACATATTAAGATGGAAGAAACAGAACTGTTCCTTCATTGCATTTATTAAACACCTACCAGGTAAAATGCCTATGGAGGTGTCAGGGTACTGGCAACACAGCCTCCCTCTTCCAGCCTCTGAATTTAACTTGAAGTGATAACCAGGCAAACCACCCACCTCTCTGGACCTTGGCTTCTCCATCTATGAAATGGGCCTGATAGCACTCATTCTCTCTGCCTCATTGGCTTTTGTAAAGATGAAACAAGAGAAGAAACAAAAGTGCTATGATTGCTGAAAAGTCCTTGGCAAGCTACATCACAGCCAGATAAATGCTCCCTTGTGCTAAAATGCAAAATTGCTTTATAATTTATTGCTGAAATGGAAACATCTGGCCCAGGAAACTTGAAGGAAGCAGCAACCTTTCTGACCAAAGCAATTTCATCTAATAGCTTGTCTCTGGAGGCTCTTCCTTCAGCTCTGATTTGTCCGTGGCTTTGAGTTTTATTTTGAAATATGTCAGCCTTGCTTTTTTGGCACGTCTGTTTTTCTATTTTTACTTTTGCCCAGAATAGAGAAAGAAACCCTTATAAATGGTAAATATCCATTGTTGGGCATTCTAGCTAAAGGTTAGAGGATAGAAATCTCTCCATGAATCTATTCACTGATATGTCTTTTAATTCTAGTTATAGAGCCAACTGGAGTGAGTCAGAATTGTGTGGAATTTTGTTAGAAACCTCAGCAAGCTGCGATTAGTCTGCAGACGACTGTGATTTCCACCTGGGTTTTGAAATAGTGAACCCAGGAGTCAAATCCAGCTATGTCTTGTCCCTGTTTAAAAATTCCTTAGTGACTCTTCCATGCCCTCTGTATAAAGCCAAAGCTCTTTGGCATAGCACTGAGGTCCTCCTTGATCTGATTGTTGCTTACCTCTCTAGCCTTGCCTCTCACCACTCACATTCTTGGGCTTCATGATGTGTTAATGCAGGTGACTCCCCCCCCAGCCTTTGTGTAAGCTCTTTCCTTCTCCTATTCCTCCCTTCCATAGTTGCTTACCAACTCCTTCAAGCCTTTTTGTCTCACTTTAGATGACCTGTCTGAGAAATCTCAAAACCAGCAAGACTGGGTTTGGTATCCCTCATCTGTGACCCCTTAGCACCCTCCCTCTAAGGTAGTGGCAAATTAAGATTTCCAGAAAGTTGAACACAACTCATAAAACACATCATGAGCCTATGCCAAATTAGTTAACTCATTAACAAGGGAACCAGCAGGGTGATAAAGCCAGATCAAAGGGACATATGAGAAACTGATTATATGTAGCCAGTGAAAGAAAGAACACGGGTGTAAGAGTGCTAATTTAGAGACAAAACTACATGTAACATAACATCCTGTAGACAATAAAATCATAACCCTTAGGAGATGTGTTTTCTAATAGACAGAAACATCTACATCTCCACCAGACAAAAATCATTCACAACTTGTCAATTTCCTGCAAATTAAGTTCTAATTTTTCAAAGTCTAGACCTTAACCAGTAGTAATAGCCAAATTAAGGGTATCAGATGGCCTTTGGGCTGGCCTATTAGACAATGACATTATATAACATTGAAAGGGCATAAAGTCATCCTTCTGGATGACTTCTTTTTCTTTTTCTTTTTTTCTTTTTTACCAGTAGTGTGTATTAACTATTGTAATGACTTATTATCTTGTTGGAAATTCCCAGCCAACTGAAAACTCTTTAGAGGCCAGGAATGTGTTTTGTTCACTTTCGTAGCCTCTGGTCTTAGTTCAGTGCCTAGGATGTGGCAGGTATGCAGCTAATTATTACTGGACGAACTAAAAGGTTTTCTCTTGAAAGATTAAAGTGCCTCCTCCA
Organism: Mustela putorius furo; assembly: GCF_011764305.1. Classification (NCBI taxonomy): domain Eukaryota; kingdom Metazoa; phylum Chordata; class Mammalia; order Carnivora; family Mustelidae; genus Mustela; species Mustela putorius. Next base: position 10,913,965 of record NW_025421481.1, on the reverse strand, counting down.
AGGAGCTTTACTAGTTTCTCCTACATCAGGTTATAAGTGATGCAAAATCTGTGCAGCAACTGCAGATCACAGCCCAGCTCCCTCTCCCACCCCAGCCAGTGTCCCTGCCCCTGGTGTCCCCGCCACTGATGTCCCCAGCCTCTTAAATCTTTCTCCTGTTTCCTACTGCTACAGGGAGCTCTGACTGTCACAGGGATGCTCAGCTGCAGAAAGCTAGATGAAAGAAGCTTGCCTCCTCTACTGTCTCCATCTCAGAATGAGGAAGAATCTGGTGGTGACTCCACCCCACCCCCCCGCCGCCCTGGCACCCCTCCCCCCCAAGGTCCCCTGCCAGCCCCCTGTCCCAGCAGGTCAGCTGGAGACCACAGCCTCTCTAGCTGGCTGTCTCAATTCTTTGTGCTGCTCCCTGAGAGGACAAGGGCGCCTTCTATTCCTGGACTCGGCTCCCCAGGGATAGCTCATGAGGCTGCAACCACAAAGCTCATCGTTCGAAAAGGTGTACAGGGCAGCTGCCGGGTTTTATCACAGATAATGAGCCTGCATAATTTCAATCAAGGCTGATTTATGCACTTAAATACTTGTTGCCAGCATCCATAAACTGCCCTGTTTGTGGCTTGTTTTTAGGAGCAAAGGAGGCAGGTAGAGCATCCTCAGTGAAATGGGGGAGGGGCAGAAGCAGACCTGATTTTCAGTTATTTGGGGTCAGGAAATGTGCCTGAAAAGGAGGGAACAGGGATGGCATGCACTCTGAAGCTTTGAGGGGTCTGAAAGGTCTGACAGAAACAGACTTGAAATAGCATGAGTGAGAGGGACTTTATCACTCTCTATACACCTGTGTCAATCTTGTGGCGACCTTGGAAAGATTCCAGAGAAACAGGGAGTTATAGGGTTTGGACAAAACACACACACGCACACACACACACACACACACACACACACACAACAAAACAACACAGGGGAGAGTTTGAGAGTCCTAGACTCCTTTGGCAAGAGGTGGGCTCCAGTGAGCCCCTGGGCACTGGTGGGAGGTGGATTGGGCGTGTGGAGAGAAAATAAAGAAAGAACAAAAACCCAGCAACAGGGCACCTGGGTGGCTCAGTGGGTTAAGCCGCTGCCTTCGGCTCAGGTCATGATCTCAGGGTCCTGGGATCGAGTCCCGCATCAGACTCTCTGCTCAGCAGGGAGCCTGCTTCCTCCTCTCTCTCTCTCTGCCTGCTTCTCTGCCTACTTGTGATCTCTCTTTGTCAAATAAATAAATAAAATCTTTAAAAAAAAAAAACAAAAACAGCAACAAAGGCTTTGTATGTCCTCAGCAGCAGAGTGGATTGCTGGAAAATCTAGGAAGCGGATGAAGTTCACCATTAGAGCTCCCAGTTTCTTATTTCTAGCCCCTCTCCCTCCTCCAGGGAACCCTTTTTCTCTCCCCCCTCTAGAACCATGGTGTGAGCCATTTACCTTTTTATTTTGAAATGAAAGCTAGGTCCTCTCTCTCCTTTACAGTGGTATTCACATTTAAACCTTTTCTCTTTGCAAAGGGAATAGAGTGGCCATATAATTTATCATCCATCTGGGAATATTTTTGGTGCTCTTCGAAGTTACACCAAAACAGGGGCACCTGTGTGCCACAGTGGGTTAAACGTCCCACTTTTGGTTTTGGCTCAGGTCAAGATCTCAGGGTCATGAGATCCAGTCCCAAGTTAAGATCTGTGCTCAGTGCAGAGTCTGCTTAAGACTCTCTCTACCGGGTCGCCTGGGTGGCTCAGTGGGCTAAAGCCTCTGCCTTCGGCTCAGGTCATGATCCCAGGGTCCTGGGATGGATCCCCACATCGGGCTCTCTGCTCAGCGGCAAGCCTGCTTTTCCCTCTCTCTCTGCCTGCCTCTCTGCCTACTTGTGAACTCTGTCAAATAAATAAATAAAATCTTAAAAAAAAAAAAAAAAGACTCTCTCTACCTTTGCCCCCTCTCCCACTCTCTCTCTGAAATAAATCAATTTCTTAAAAAGTAAAAGTAAAAATAAAATAAAATAAAATTACACGAGAGCAACAGGAATAAACCAGAACTATCCAAGAAGAATCCCAGGCAAGCTAGACGTAAGGTCATCCTAGAAATGCAAGGTCTTGTCTTGTGTTGGAGGAACTGTGGGCATCACTGAGCAGGTACAGAGAGGTTTCTGATTCTTTCCAAAGGTGAGAGTAATGGAAGGAAGTGAACAGGAGCAGAGATGTATTAGAATGTTCCCAACTGCCCATAACAAAGCATCCAGCCATGATGGGCTTAAATTAAAGAGATTTATTTTTCTCATGTAACAAATGGTCCAGAGGGAGGTGATTCCAAGCAGGAGCAGTGGCTCAACCATGTGAGGGCTTCTCTGGGAATCTTCTTAGCACTCTTCTTCATTATCTCAAGATGGCTGCCAAGGCTCCATATGACACATGTTGACAAAAGTGCATTCAGACGTAGGAAGAAGGAGATGCAGCTTCCCTCTTTTTCTTTGGTCACAAAGATTCTATCTGCCCAGAATTCCCCCAGCAGAGTTCCCTTCTGGTTTACTCTACTGATATTGGGTCACGTGACATTGCCAGTGCTGCAAGGGAAGCTGTGAGAGTGAGAACCTCCATTTTCTGCCTCTGTGGTAGGCACAGGTTTTGCAATTTATTGGTCATTTTATTAGTAAATGTATCATCCGTAATTATTAAAGTTGTCCCTTGCTCCTTAGTCCCAAGTTCTTACAGGTCCTGTGTGGTTTCTTCTCTCTTCCTGCCACCCACTTTCCCCCTCAGCCACTATGCATCAGCAATAAAGGGCTTATTTCTATTTCTTGACTGGCCCGGGCCATGGCCTGCCTCAGGACTTTGGCATATGCTGTTTCCTCTGCCAGGGATGCTCCTGACCCAGCTCCTCTCTTTTCAAGTTTTAACTCAAAGAAGCTTTTCCTAGCCACCTTAATGATGTAATGGCACCGTAATTATTTCCCTCATTGGGTTTAACACTGACATTATCTTCTTACTTGTATGTTTTTGTCTCTCCTCCAACCACTGCCAAAGCCTTCCTGAGGTCAGAGACTTTGTTCTTGACTTATCCCTTTTCAGCTAGAATAATGCCCAACACACAGTAGTTGCTCAACAAATTAGCTAAATGCTTAAGTGGTTTTAAAAATTGAGGCCCAAATCCAAAGCTGAGCAGCTCAGTCACTTCTGGCTATAAAAACACCTTAGAGCACACCTAGGAAACACTGGTCCCATCTCATGCCTGAATTTTAAACATGAACACGGGGCTGAGAACTTTTACCTGTAAGACTCTAGGGTGAATTGGTAACAGAGATGAGGAAGGAACACTGGAATTAGAGACTGAATATTCCATGCACAAGCCAAATAGCCTTGGAGAGAGGCTCGCCTGAGTGGCCTCATTGGTAAAATATCCGTTAGACAGCCCATGTCACCGAGTGAGTTTGAGGCTTACCTGAGGTCAGGCGGGCAGAAGAGTCAAACCTGGGCCTTCATTGACGGGGGTGCTCGGAGGAAGATGCCTCCCTTGAATCCCAGGCTGAGGCCCTTTGCTTCTACCATGTTCTCGTGGCCATGCATCTCTTCCCACGTGACGGGTACCTCCATCTCAACACACAGATCTTGCAAGATAGAGCTTTTGCAGACTCAGTTTCTCATGGGAAGTCTAGAGGAAACCCCAACAATGAATGAGCGGGGCTCTCTTCATTTGCTGTGGATCCCCATTTCAGAGCCCAGAGCCCAGTGCCCAGTACTGGGGGTTCGAGGCCGGCCAACCAAGACTGAGTCGACCCCATACTGCAGCTAAAGGTCTGATGGAGAAGAGGAGGAGACAGTGCTTTGCAGAACCCGGTAGCTCCCCAAGGAGAAAACCAGCAACCTGGTGTGTCAGGAATCAGAGGGGTGACAGAGACCCACGAAGGGGAAGTGGGGGTCAGCTTATTTTAGGAGAAAGGCAGGGGTTTCCCCCAGCTGGGGGTCATTTGCTTTCCACACCACGGACGGCCATGATGGGGGAGGAGCCCCCCCGAGATTGCATGCAAACTCTCCACTGCCCATGGGAACAAGCAGTAGGGTATCGGGGTTACCCCTGCAGGCTCTGGGGTCACAGAGAAGGGGGTTCGAATGCTGGTTCTGCCCTTCCCTTGAACACACAACCATCACTTCCCTGAGCCTCCGTTTCCTCATCTGTGAAATAGGTTAACAACAGCACCTGCGGCAACAAGTTGCCGGCATAGAAGGCTCCCTGCCAAGTTTTTGACATCAACCTGGGTTCAGTGAGGTCAGAGATTTCTATCAGTGTAGACAGTTTTAGACGGAGAAAATTTTCAAAGTTAAAGCATGAGAGGGAAGGGCACAGATCTCAAAGGCGGGCCGTTTGGCTTTCTCGGCTCATCCTTTTCCAGTCTGCCACCAAGGAGGAAGGCAAGATTCAGCCTGCACTCCGCCTTCATGTCCGCCCCATTTCAAGACAACCTCGGGCTACAGAGTTGGAAACTTTCGCTTTCCCAGAAAGGAGACTTTTCCACTGCAGCCCATATAAATGGGCCATGAGAACACCCTGCGGGGTGTATTTGCTGCATGTTTCTATGGATGCCAGCAAAGGAGGACTTCTAGTAATGGGATCAGTAACCCAAGTAAGAGAACTGAAAAGGCAAGTCTGAATTTAGCCCTGCCTGTCATGTTCCAGCGAACAATGAAAGCCCAGTAATGGGAAACGCCTCTGCCTTACAAGTTCCAGCCAACCCAGCCCTGCTAGGTACTATTATTAGCACTGATATTAATAAATGCTTCTGACATGTACACAAGGTTCAGTGTGCTGGAAAGCTGCAGAGAGCTTGCCAAACACATAAACTTCCGGCCTCTGGTGGCTCCCAGACACAGAGGACACAAGACAAGGCCCAAATGGCAGAAAACACAGTGACTAGGGAGGGGTCATTGCAGGTGAGGCAGAGATTTTCCAGACCTGTGCTGGAAACAAGAGTGACAAGCCTTGACCCCTGCTGTCTGGTCACCAATGTTTGAAGAATCATTCTTGGAAAATTATTGGAGAGATGATAGGAGTCAAGTGACAGTTCCCTTTGAATGTAAGCTCTACTATCTTGGAGCCTTGAGGGAAGAGGTTAAGATGTGTCCAGCCTTATAGCTAACTAAGGTTAGGCTGGGACAGAAATTGTTGATTGTTCTCCAAAGGGGAGCTATTATTTCTATTCTTTCTTTCCTTTTTTTTTTTTTTAAGATTTTTTTTACTTATTCTAGAGAGAGAGGGAGGCAGAGAAAGAACAGGGGGAAAGCAGAGGGAGAGAGAGAGAGAATCCTTATGCAAACTCCTCACTGAGCAGGGATCCTGTTGCTAGGCTAGATGCGGGGCTCAATCCTAGCACTCTGAGATCGTGACCTGAGCCAAAACCAAACTGCTAACCCAACTGAGCCACCCAGGTGCCCCTCTTTCTTACCTTTAGATACACAACTTTCCAAGATAGCAAGGAATTCTCAGAAGTAGGACTCCTCCAGGGGTAACTAGCAACCACCCACCCTAGCAGCAGATGTAGTCACCCAGCTGAGCTCTGGCCATGAGTGGAGAGCAGAAACCCTTTGTCCAACTTCCAAATCACATTTTTGGTCCAAAAGCTTCACATTTCATTTTTTTCTTCCTCCTCCTGTCCCTGGCTGGGGCATGGACCAACTGGAATGACTTCCTGGGACCAGAGAAGGAAGCCCATGCATTGAAAAGGGCAGATCTCTCCAGCTGCATCCAGAGCAAATCTTCCTTTGCTCTGTTGGATGGAAGAAAAACAAACGTTTCTCCTACTTACGCCATGATATTTTTAAGGTCCCTTTCTTATAGTAGCTCATCCCAGACCATGTTCACAGGCCCGGCTTTGGACTCAAGTCATGTTTACACACTTCCCCTTAACCTTGCTCTCCTCTCTCTCCCTCACCTATTGGGTTCCCGCTAAATGGGCTGCTTTTGTGTTCCTTGAACTCGTTAGCTTCTTCCTTACCCCAGAGCCCTTTCCCCCTATATAGATTTGCTGAGGCTGCTGTAACAAAGGACCACAGGCTGGGTCATTTACACAAAAGGAATACACTGTCTAACTGTTCTGGAGGCTGGAAGTCCAAAATGCAGGTGGTGGCAGAGTTGGTTGTTTCTGAGGCTGTGATGGAAATCGGTTCTAAGTCTTCTCCTTGGCTTGTAGATGGTTTTCTTCTCCCTGTGCTTCTTCCAAACGTCCTCACTTTATGTGTGCCTCCCTAGATATGTCTGGAATTTCCTGTTTCTAAGGACAGCAGTTGCCTTATTTTAGGGCCCACTCTAATGATCTCATTGGTACTTAGATACCTCTGGAAAGACTTTCTTTCTCTAAATAAGATCATGTTCTGAGTATTATGGGTTAGGACTTCAGCATGAGAATGGGCATTCAGTGGGGCTACAATTCAGACTGTAACAACTCCCCCTTAGAATATAAACTTCCTTTATCTGGTATATAGAAGCATTCGATTTTTACTGAATGAATCAGTATACAAATCCTCATCCTTTCTATTATATCAACATCATTCTCATTATCAATTAGGAATATTTAACTGGCATATCTATACTTCTGTATAGTTGATATTAGTTAATATTGAGCTGATAGATAACAATTCATATTAATAGTAATATTCTGGAATGATGGAAAGATCCTAAAATGTAATTCAAATAACTGGACAAAGATTACACTAAGTTCAGTATGATTTTAATGTTGATTTTATTTTATTAATATAAAATTTGGTCACTCATAGGTAGGATTTATAATAATCACCAAATATCAAGAATGTTTGTTTTTACTCTAGTCTAAAATAACACAGGGTTTAAGTAATGTGCCCAAAATAGGATTTCAATAAAATGAGAATAAAAACAGATAAAGTGGGATTAAACAAATATAAAAAAATAAAGCAAATGTTCTGACCATCGGAGTCACTAGAATTGCTCTACTAGAGCATAAAATTGTGTTTAAAACTTTGGGCAACACGGCGGCAGATACACACAATGTGATTTTTTGAAACAATGGAATCTGAGAGGCAGATTCGAAGCAATTTTTCTGGAGGCAGAAGAATTTTGCCTTGTAGAGAACCCAGGGAAATTTCCACAGGGCACAATCTGTAGGGCACAGTTATCCATTGGATCATTCAGTGTCTTCCACAATGGTTTCACCAAGAATTCAGACAAGGACTTTTGGCTTTTTCTTGTACCAGCATTGTAATAGTCAGACAACAGCTTTTAACACAATTTAGTGAAAGTCGTTTCTGAGGTGCATGGTGTAGATGTGAAACATTCCACCCAAGAGCACTTAGAACATATGGATGAATAAATAGATACCACATCCCTTCCACTCCTTCCCTGTAATCTTGTCTCCATTCCACTGGGCTCTTTGCAGGAATGAGCTCAAGTGCAATGGTTAAAGGAGACAGACATCTGGGTCTGAATTTAGGCTCTACCACTTCTGAGCCACATGATAGCAAGTAAGTTACTGGTGTATAAAATGAGGATGATTATAATGCTTGTTGCAGATGTTGGTGGTGAGGATTAAATCATGTCCATGAAGCTCTTATAGAAAGCACTCAGGAATGTTGGCAATTAGTAGCAGTAGCATATTCTTGGATCACAGGTATGTATTTCTACTTCGGGAGCCACATGGGTCCAAAGTAGGGTTCACATTCCCTTATGAAAATCAATATGCTCAAATGGTATTCCCACTTAGACAGAAGACTGCTGAATGTAGGGCTTCTTGTTTATGTGTAGAAAAGGTACCTACTCGGTTCTGGTTTCACTGGAATAGCTTGATCTCTGATAGAAAACTGTGTTAACCGCATTGGCAACTTTCCAACAGCATTACCCTTCATGACCCCTTGTTTTATTTCCTGGTATTAATTCACCTGATTAAATAGAAAACAAATTTTAATTTACCCAATTCTAATCACAAACAAGCAAATAAAACCTGTGTATAGATAACCCATCTTTTGTACAATACAGAATTTGTCTCTGGTTCCTGGGAGGGAGCTTCAAAGTCCTTGGAATTCCCCTGTGTAATAAAAATGTCTTTGTTTCTCATGAGCTTCTTGGATGACACCTGAGTTTGAACTGAAAGATAAGATGACTCAGAATGGGAGCTGGTCACCAGAAAGATTAACTGTGTAAATAGAAGTTTGGGGGTTTGAAACAGTCCAGCCTCTGGAGAGAGGAGGAAAGCTAAAGGCTTAGTATAATCACATGGCCAATGATTCAATCAATAATGCCCATATACCGAAAGCCCAATAAAAACTCTGGGCATAGATCATTGGTGGAGCTTCAAATGTGCTTGATGAATGCATTGATATGTCAAGAGGAAGACGTGCCCTGATGCCACAGGGAGAGGGCACAAAAGATCTCCCAGATATTGCCCTCTGTGTCTCTTCTTTTGATGGGTCCTGACTTGCATCCTTTATAATAAAACTAAAATCATAAGCACAGTACTTCCTGAGTTCTGTGAGTCATTCTAGTGAACCATCAAAGGTGAAGTGTTCTAAGAACCCTCCAGATTTGTATTTTTTTAAGATTTAAGTATTTATTGGGAGAAAGAGAGAGAGAGCATGGTGGGGGGGGGGTGGCAGGGAGAAAGGGAGAGAGAATCTCAAGCAGACTCTGTACTGAGTGTGGAGCCCAACATGGAGCTCGATCTCACAACCCTGAGATCATGACCTGAGCCAAAACCAAGAATGGGATGGATGCTTAACCAACTGTGCCACCCCTGTAGTTTATGGATCAGAAGTGCAGATGGTTTAGAACTGAAGTGGGGGCGTCCTTTTGGAACTGTGTCCTGAAACCTGTGCAGTCTGATGCTAACTCCATGTGGTAGTACCAGAATTGAATTTCAGTGTACCACTTGATGTCAGAATATCATCTAAAGGCCCTTGGGTCTTCAGAACCCCTGGTCCTGCCTGTGAAAAAAAAGACCATGAGAGAGGCCTCAGGATGTTTGGGGGTCCTAAGAAAGTCCATTATCAATCCCCTGCTGCTCCCCCGCAAAGGGATCAGTAGGGCATAGCAGTCAAACACTCCCAACAGCATCACTTCTGAGCCCTGGGATCAGGTCTTCTGTTTATTCTAAGACAGAATCCTTCCCTTAAGAGGGAACTTGAGAAAGATTTTAAGACTGATGAAACAGTTTCATTCAGATGATGGGCTCAAATTAAGCCCCATTTATGATGATGAAACATTCGTAAATGTTTCATTGATCGTAATAAACCACAAAATAGTTACTAATTTTTGTAGATTATACTAGTTATTTCCTAGTTCATTTATCATGTTTCCTACCTATCTCTTCTCTCCCCATTCTCCTGGTAGTAGATTCTGTTTCCCATTCCCGTGTCATAAGAACGGGCATGAGGCCAGGCCAGCCCAATCACAGTACTTGTTCTAGTTGGGGCCAATCAACTGCCATAACAGGCCCCCAAATGTATAATGGCTCAACTATCATAGAAGTTTATTTCTTGGTCACATAAACAGTCCAAAGCCATCAGGATCAGATTGGGAAAGGAGGCGGTTTTGCTCCATACAGTCACTCAGGGATCAACTGTCAGTGTCTCCTTCAACAAATACTCCCAACATATCCCTGGGCATTAGTATCCAGTGATAAAAGGGGATGAAGGGGTGGAAAAGGTGCAGTGTTTCATAACTTCCTTGTCTGGAGAGTTAGACATATTAGTTTTGTTCACATTCCTCTGATAAGAATTAGGGAAGACAAGGCCATGGAACTAACGGCCTCAGGTGCACTTGGGGCTGATAAAGGAAGTCCTTATCTGGGCTGCTGCTTCCCAGACTGAGCTCTGTAATTTGGAAAAGGGAACACAGATCTTGTTGGACCATTAGCCATCTTAGATGGGTCAAAGTGTAGACCAGACCCATGACATGACCAAAACTGGACCAACCAAAGAACACCTGTGGTACTGATATTTGAAAGCTTGGAGAAACAGAGATTATTGTTTTGTTTTTTTTGAGGGGGTGAGTGTGGGGGAGATCTGAATTTGGACTTCTGCAGCCATGCTCTTTGCTGTGAGGTTACAGTCTGCAAATGAAGTCAGGCAGAGAAGGAAAGAAGGAGAGAGACAGAGAGACAGAGATCAAGAGACAACGGGGGTGGCGGTTAAAAAGTGAGTCCTGATGACTTCAACTTCCTGCTCTGGTCCTGGAGGCCCAGGTGCCCATTCTCCCCCTTCAGTCCTCTGAGTCACCCCACTCTCCTTTCCACCTGCATGAGCCAGTGACTTCCCCTCCTTATTAGTGATAAAATTGGTTTTCCATCACCTGCATCCTTTGAACGTCAGCCATATACCAGAAGCTCCAATGGGCATTTTACATACATTTCTGAGTAGATCCTTAAACCGATCATACATATCAAGTCTGTTTTATAGATGAGAAAAATATCTGGAAATGTGAAGTACCTAGAGGAGCTGGGACAAAAATCTGGATCTATGGTTTAGGACAAGAGTTGACAAACATTTTCTGTAGATGGCCAGAGAGTCAAATACATTGGGCTTTGCGGGCCTTACATCATTGTGGCCACTACTCACAAAAGCAGCAGGGCCAACAGTAAACTAATGTGTGGGGCCGGGTTCCAATAAAACGTTATTGACAAATCAGGTGGTAGGCTGAATTTGGCCTGCAGGCTAGAATTTGCTGATCCCTCCTTTGCGGGAAAAAGAAACATCACTAACCTGAAAGTCAAGAGAACTGTGGTTTTGTCAGTGACTAAATTGGTGACTTTGAACAAATTCCCTGATATCTGAGGCCTGATAGACCCTCATATCCCTGATATGGCCCTGATATCTTGAGACCAGTTTCCTTATTTATTTCAGTACCTTCATCGGCCCTTTTTACCACTTGTCTCCTTTTCAGTGTCCCCATGCAGCATGCATGCAGTTGTCTCACAAGGGTCCCATTTTTAGGTTGGGATCCAACTGAGAGCTACAGATGCATTTTTATTTTAACTTTGCCTTCTTATGCACACTGTACAAAACATGAATTACTCTTTTATTCCTTACGCCCCCCACACCCCCATTCATGGCGGGGCCTGAGTGATTCTGTGTGCTTCCCTTGCTTGGGTGCCCCTGGGCTGTGTGGGGATGCAGGCCCCACACTCCATGGCCTGAGCGGGCTGAGCTGTGAGGCCAGCCAGTCTGTTCTCCTGCCCATTCCTGCTGTCACTGCGCGTGGCTGCTAAGCTACTCCCTAATGAACATTCATTGCTTAGATCTAGGTCCAAGAATGTGTCCTTGTCTCTTCTGGCTTTGAGTAAACTATAACTATGCGCCTCGAAACCCTTTCCCTGGACTTCAAAGTGCAGTTCTAGATGCTGGATGGTTGGCATTCCTAGAAATACGATCCTGGAAGAGTGGGCATTATTTAAATGCCTGCCTGTTTACTATTTAGCAAAAATATGATACTCGTCGTAAGGCTAATTTTGCAGATCACTCTCTCCTTAAGTGATTAGGCTTTTAGAAATCCTCAGCACCTGCAAATGTTCCATGAACCCTGAAAGCCAATGAAAAGAGAAGCAAACAGAAACCGAAGACTCCATAGTCTTCACCCTCAGTGAGGGGCACAGAGAGGCCCCTGGGGTTTTGGGGAGAAATCCCACACTTGGGTGCTGTCAACAAGAGCAAAAGAAGCTTCGGGTCTCTTGGGTAATATTTAGAAATACAGATCTGAGGGTTGGAAAGCATCGAGGAAGGCGAGATAGTAAACGCTCTCCTTTCCTGATAAAGGAGGGGCTGACAACAGGCGAGTTGTGTTCTATAAGGGGCCAGACAGTGCATTACACTCTACATACGCTACATACGGTCTTTGTGGCAAATTATTCTCCCTTGTGTGTGTTGGGCGGTGGGGGGATGAGGGTATGGGGGTAAGAGGTTTGTTTAAACCATTTGAAATTGTAAAAACTATTATTAGCTCCTGGGTGGTGCAGAAACAGGCAAGATCTGGGCCGTTTGCTGACGTATCTCAGAGCACTGAGACATGAGTCCCGGCTTTGCCACTACAGCTATATGATAAGGGATGGGTAAACTAAACTTTGAAAGCCTTGTTTTTATCACCGAGAAAATGATCACTATTACCACCGGCTTGGGGCACGTGGGTGGCTCAGTCAATTAGGTATCTGGCTCTTGATCTCAGGGTCCTGGGTTCAAGCCCCATGTTGGGCTCGGTGCTGGAAGTAGAGCCTACTTTAAAAGAGAGAGAGAGAGAGAACACTGACTGGGGTGTTTTGTCGCAGTACCTGGAACATCGTAGCATTCAGTCCATGAGTGGTGGCTGGATTTGCTAGTTCCTGAATCCTCGTGAGTCTGTTTTTATATATATATACACACAATGGGTTATTATTCAGTCTTGAAGAAGCAGGACACTCTGACCCACACCACAACATGGATGAACTCTGAGGACATCATGCTAAGTGAGATAAACCAGCCATGGAAAGGCAAATACCGTATGATTCCATTTAGAGGAGATCCTGAGGGTAGGCGATTCATAGAGACCAACAAATACAATGGTAGGTGCCAGAGGCTGTGGGAGGGGAAAGGGTTGGGTTTAATGAAGACTGAGTTTCACTTGTGCAAGATGAAAGGCATTCTGGAGACAGAGGGTGGTGATGGGTGCGCAGCGGTGGGGATGTCCCGTAATGCCACCAAGCTCTGACTATGTAAAGACAGGCGGGCAGCGTGTTTATTCTGTCGCTTTTTTAAAACCACATAGACGCGTATCTCCTCCGATCTGGAAAAATAAAATGAAAAGAGCAGGGGGTAACGGGGCCGCGGAGCGGGGCCTCCCTGAGGAGACATTTGAGCAGGAGGGAGAGAGGAAACTGCGCTGTTCGGTAGGTGCTGGGTGGGAGGGCGGTATTCGTAGCAGGTCTGGTGAAGCACGGGGGCTCTGAGACGCGACAGGGTGGTCTGTCCACCTCCCCCTCAGCCCTCAGCACACACTGGAGCAGAGCAAGGGAGGGGAAGATGAAATCCAGGAAGGAAGAAGAGAGTCAGGTTGTGCGTGGGGGACAAGGGCACAGAACTTGCTGGGACCTGACTTTCACTCTTCGGGAAATGGTGAGCCACTGCAGACTTCTGAGCAGAGGAGTTCCAAGAGATGAGCTGTATGTGAACAGAAGCTCTGTAGCCGCTCTGTTGTGGGAAAACCACAGGGACCGGGGGAGGAAGCTTGGGGACCAGACAGGAGGTTCTAGAATCATCCAGGCTGGGGACAATGGAAGAGAGGATGGGGGTGCTGGCAAAGGAAGAATTCGTTGGATTAGGGATATATTTTGAGGGAGGGTCAAGAGGATTTGCTGAAGGATTGGACTTGGGGTGTGGGAGGAAGAGAAGACTCAAGGACGGTTCCCAGGCTTGGGACCTGAGCTAAAGCTGGTTGACATGGTTTACGGGACACATTCTCGTTCATGATCTCATTTCCACCTCGCAATCAAGGCCTCACCGGTCCAAACTCCAGGGCTCAGGTGAGGGAGCAGCCAGGTTAACCTCCTCCTGGAGTTAACCTCCTGCTTCTGACACTCATTTGCTGCGTGGCCTGGGCCAATGCCCCTGACATCTTTGCTCTGTAGAAGGGAGACACTGATGGACGATACCCGAGTCACTATTAGGACCGCAGCCCCTGGGGCCCAGGAATTAGTCGGTAGCAGCAAAGGTTACTAAGATAGTGCCACAGCTGGAATGGGAACCTGACCCTTGGCCCCCATTGCTTTGTTCTTTCCACCATGTTCTCTTGCCCTGCTTTCTGGACAGTGTCTAGTCAATCAGTCATTCCTGGGAACAGCATTCCATTTTCGAACACTTTAATTATACTGGATCTCACTGAAGAAGATTTTCTTCAACCAAGAGACTCTGTCGTAGGAGCCAGAGGGAGTTCTGGAACGGGGGCATGGTCCCATGTGTATTTGGTGAGAAGGGGCAGGCGGTCCCGTGAGTGACTTTCATTTGGTACTGGCCACCTTCCAGGGAAGAACAACGTGCTCTAGACCCTTCTTCTCTCCTGACTTAAAGCACTGGGTTGAACTTACTAGAATTTGAACATGTATCAAGCATGGCCTCACTCTGAAGATTTAGTTCTAAAATAACAGAATGGAGAAACCCTTCCTTCCCCTCCCTTCACAGTTTAGTATGCAGACAAGGAGATGGGAAGAGATGCTGATGCTATCACACAGCAGGCCACGTGGGCTGGAGGTGGGGTGGCAGAGGCCTGAGGAAAGAGCACTGTGTGAGGAGCCTCCCGCCTTGGGTGCTTCCCAGCTGTGAGTCCCAATCACAGCTGCTCTGACGTTTAGAGTCTTGGCCATAAAATAGGCATAATTTTTGTCCCCGCTCCTCACGGAGAATCAGATTAGAGAAAGCAGGTGAATGTCCCATGTCACAGGTCGTGAAATCCGCTCTTTATTAAGTCCCAGTGCATAAACCATCATCTCATTCGTCTTCTGCTCCATCTCAAATCATTGTCTGGGGACTTCCTTCCTCAGGATCATCTGGGGTTCCTTAATGAAATGCTGAATTCTGCAGCCCGGTCCAGCCCAAGCCTCCTCCCTCCCCACCAGCTACCTAATCCTTAAACACAATAGAGCTTAGACCCACACTGGTCCAGGAGTTAACCTTGATGGAAGAGAAAAAGGGATAAAGGGTAATTAAGCCCCCAAAGAGCCTTGGCATTCAGATAGGTGCTAACCTACAATATAATGATGGACCTAATTCATTGTGTTTGAATCTTCCCAGTGGGTGGCACATAGAGTTGGGTTAAAAACAGCTGGGTGAGGCGGCTTGTCCGGATTTTAAATAGACAATGTGAATTGTTATAAGCCTCCCTTCTGAGGCGAAATTGTTAATGCAGAGTCTTCTCTCCTTTTTTTGGAGATGAATCTCCAGTGTTCTTTCCAGGTGTTTCTATGCCCCCAGAACACTCAGCCTTGGCTTTTCCTGGTACTTTGCGAAGTATCACGAAATCAAGGACTCACTGCTTTTATGCCAGCATTTCAGAACCGAGCCTTTCTCCCGCAGCCATGCCCGCACCATGGCCAAATGAGCCATCACACCTGCGCTATAGATCTGGGCTCGGGCCCAGAGGACAGCCGGTCCACGATGAGGGCAGGCCCTAAAGTTCTAAAAGTGCACTGATTGGGCAGGCCCCAGATGCTTCCACAAGCCAGATGGGCACGGGGGTGGGAGTCGGGGAGTGTTTCTGAACCCTCCACCCGCGATCTTTTAACCAGCCCACAGGCCCATCAGTACAGCTGCCAGCCCCGAAGTTTTCAGTTGGGCATCTCGCCCATCTCCTCAGGAGACAATAAGCTTTGTGGACACACAGATGCTGCGGAATCCATGTGGAATACGTTGAGCATGTGGCAGAGGGAAAGGGCAGGCAGGCTGCAGGACCTGCAGCTCTTGGTGGTGGTGGTGGTGGTGGTGGGCGGGGGAAGGGTTGTTCCTTGTGTGTCAGCCACAGCTCCTTTGCTGCTCGGATCCTGTGGTCCGATGGGAGGTGACTGGGGACTTCTCTCCCGGGACATCGCACGTGCACACGCACATGCACGCGCTCCGTGGAGGGCTACAGGCACGTGTGCAGTGCACAGCCGCTGCGAAGCTCGGGCCTTTCAGTGACTGCTAGAAGGGGAGGTGGAGCTGATAGCCTGCATGTAAAGTGGAGCCCAGGGCCTGGGGTGACCTTAGGGAGCTATCTCTGCCCAGGAGGCACAGAAGCCTCAGGAAGGGTGCTGAGTGTGTGCATGCTTTGAGGTTTTCTAGATATGGGGAACCAGGATGCTCCCACAGATGGCTGGTTTCTGTTATTGTTCTTGGTGTTATTATCATCATAATTGCCCTGGACCCACTGCAGGGGCCCTGGCCCATAGCATCCCCGCATCTGGAATGCCCTTCTTCTCCCTAAGTTCTGCGCATGATCTCAGGGGTCACCTCCTCTAGGCTGTCTTCCAGGGCGCGCTCACGCGCGCGCGCGCACACGCACACACACATACACACACACACAGCTCCACGAGGTTCTAACAGTCATCTTCCTCGCATTAGTCTATCGCCCTCGCCCCGCAAGGACGACAAGAACCCTGGTTCCGATGCATCTTCTCTCTCATTTCCGCAAGCCTACACACATACGCTTACATGACCAATCAGCGAGCAGGGTACAGGAGGGAGCCAATCAGGCTGTGCACCTAAACGAACAACTTCGCTAGCAACCAATGCTGTTTACTTCCTCTTTGGGCGTTCCGCTTAGTCTCAGGAGGCAATCCTAACCTGGCAACTAGCCAGGCGCCATCTTTTAATGGCGGAGGCCGCCCTGGCCAGGGGCGTGCCTCCGACATTAGTCTGTGCATGTGACTCTCACATTCCCAATTAGATTTGGGGGCAGGCACCACGCCTAGGTGTCCTTGCTTTGTCCCCCTCACCACCTAGCGTGATGGTGTTCAGCCTCGGCAGGTACTCGCTCATGCCTGCTGACTCATTAGCAAGGGCTAGGACCTGGAAATCCTCTTTAAAAACCGAGTTGGGTAATACGACTGGGCTTTGTGAAAATAAGATACTACCTGAATGGATGATGAGAAACAAGCTTTGGCAAAACGAGCCCGGTAGGATTATTCCATGATTCTGCACCTAAAGGAATGAAGGGTTGAGAGCAAATGAAAGCCCCTGGTGACATCAGTTTTGGCAGTCCCCGGTGAAAAGTGACCCTGCCAGGGCCCGGCTCCCTCATTCAGTCCGGGAACGCTTTCCATTAACGCTATTAACCCGACCCAGTGGTCAGGAGTGGCCAGGGCCGGCCAAACGTGCTCCGTTCCAGGTGCTGAGTCATCTCCTCTGTGTCGCCCTTTCTCATATCTTCAAGAATGAGAAGCAGCAGAGGAGGGGAGAGGAGCACCAGGGACCAGCCCACTTTAGCAAATCCTCCGTAGGAAGCAATCTGGCCCATTCCTTCTAACCCTGCCCGCTCTTTCCGTTAAAAACATGTCTCCACCACAGCCGTCTTTTCAACTTCTCCTTGTATCCTCAACCCAAAAGGAAATTGTCAGCTCTCCGCCCCCAACCACTTAAACAGGGAGCAATTCCCTTCTAAGGGTGGAACTCACTCTTCTCAGTGTACAGCTTGATTGCTTGACATCAACCAAGGGACACAGGAACATCCTGACCTTGGGAAAGCAGCCCAGGAAGATCAGAGAAGGCTTTTCTTGCTGTGGCCTGGACTCAGCCTCATCAAGAGATGCAAAAAGCCCCCTGGGACTAAAGATGGAGGACATAACCAAAGTAGGCAAATTCTGTCTTCTCTGAGCTGGAAAATTAGAGCCAAGGGAATTTTATTGTTCAGAGAACCTCTTTGCAAAGCAGGAAGGGGGTAAGTCGCAAAGAAGGCTTCACTGCCCTCTATCGGGGGGCTGCCAGCGTTCAGCCAAGGGCTTTCATTCATGTTCTCCATTGCCATTGTACAACCCACAGGAGCCATTAGTAAGTTTTGAGACAAACACACTAGGGAGACCAGACACATCAAGTAATCTGCCTAAGGCCGTGCAGCTAAGACACAGCACAAGTAAGGATGCCAAACCAGGATAAATGACTTCAAAGTTCATTTTCTTACCATTTATCTATTGATAAGTTTTCCTTCTTTTTTTTTTTTTTAAAGATTTTATTTATTTATTTGTCAAAGACAGAGGGAGAGAAAGCGAGTGAGCACAGGCAGACAGAGAGGCAGGCAGAGGCAGAGGGAGAAGCAGGCTCCCTGCCAAACAAGGAGCCCCATGTGGGACTCGATCCCAGAACCCCGGGATCACGACCCGAGCCAAAGGCAGCTGCTTAACCAACTGAGCCACCCAGGCGTCCCTGATAAGTTTTCCTTCTTAAACTCAGTGTCCCACTCGGAGAGTTGGCCAGTGCTTCTGCCTTCTGGGGTGTGTCTCAGAGATATCTCCGTTCTCCAGGTGATTCTAATACATCGCCAGCACTGAGAATTCCTCCTAGCTGCAGAAGAGATACAAGCAGAAACGGGCGTTCCCTCGAAACTAGGATGCTCTGTGTAATAGAGAATAAGCTGGGAAGGTTTCTCTGAAGAAAAATCACGCTGGAAGTATGCAGGCTCAATAGTGGAAAGTTACAGTTACATTTTGTGACATTGTGGCAGGGTGAATCATAGCCCCCCAAAGAACTCCACATCCCAATCACTGGATCTAAAAGTAGGTTACCTAACATCGGAAAAGGGACTCTGGAGACGTGATTAAGTTAAAGATTCTGAGATGGGGAGATTATCCTGAATTATCGGGACCTCTCTGAGGTGATCAGAAGGATGGCTGTCATGCAGTAAGTGCTCAATAAACAAGGCTTACTATTATGATCCAAGCTGGAGGTCCCGTGATGCAGGAGGTGAAGTCATGAAAAGAGATGTGAGATCAGGGACACGGCTAACTGTGCCCAGATACAATTTCCACAGGGCAAGGGACTGAGGTGAGGGGAAAGCAAAGCAGCAAATGCTGATTCAGAAGGACAGTGACAGCAGGACTGCCTGGCCAGCTGGTCTTTAGAGGGGACTTGCTCCTGACTATTCTGAGCATCTTGTCATATCCGCAACACAATTGGGTCTACCCCCAACCCCCAAAAGTCAGCTCCATTGTTGTAAGAACTCCCTCAGGGAAAGAGAGAAAGGATAGCAATCATCTAGACATCTAAAAGGCCCAGAAATCCAGGTTCCCCAAACTTTCATTCACAGTCCAAATATAGCCAACAGGTCAATTTCTGAGCTTAAAGACAATTTCAAGTTCTTACATCTTCCCAAGAATAAACATTGTTTTCTACCTATTTCGTTTCTGTTGAATTATGAAAATTGATAAGCACTCTACCACCCATTAGACTTGTGATCTTGGGAAAATGACTCTGTTCTTCCTCACCTGTAAAATAGGGACAGGAATAACACCTACCTGTAGGGTTGTTGTAAGCAATAAATGCTTTATGCATTTCAAAGAGCGTAATAAAGTGCCTGACATGTCAGGTGCTTGGCAAGCTAGCCATTAGCATTCTTATCATGGTTATTTTTATTCTGGAAAAAAAAAGTGAGGACAGGTGGAGGAACCACCCACTTAGAAGACTTGACATGAAAGGCAGTAGTTTTTAATACACTTCCATTATTTTATTCTGTTTGGTTTTTTTTTTTTTAAGATTTTTATTTATTTATTGAGAGAGTGCTCAAGCAGCGAGAGGGGCAGAGGGTGGGAGAGAGAATCTCAAGTTGACACTGTGCCGAGTGTGGAGCCTGATGCAAGCCTTGAGTCCACAACCCCATAATCATGACCCAAAATGAAATCAAGAGTCATCCACTTAACCAACTGAACTACCCAGATGCTCCATGGCTTATTCAGTTTCTTTTAAGGAGCTGTAAGAGAAAGTAGCCTAAAATAAGGGCCAAATACAGTCACTGATTCACTCAGCCAACAATTATTGTGTGCCTTTTACATACCAGGCCCTTTTCTAGGAACAAGGAACCCAATGATAAACAAGATCTCTTCCCTGTCCTCAGGGAATGTCCAGTCTAGTGATGTAAAGAGACATGGTAGATTTCCATTAAAGACGGCAGGATACATACTACAATTAGGGTAGGTAGAGTGTGATGAAGATGTACATAGGAGAGACCTAAATGTAGGTCTAGGGGAGGGGGCACCTGGGAAGGCTTCCTGGAGAAAGAGACCTCTAAGATGTCTGAGTGGTCATGTCCCAGAGGAAGGGATAGGGATATGGAGACTTTTAGGGGGTGCCAGCTCTACTGAAGATTTGAGGTCAAGGGCAAGTAGTGTTTTTAGGGAACCAGAGAGACTCCATACAAGCTTAATACATAGGACCAGGCCTGGGAAGGTGAGATGGTCAGAGATTTGCCATTCAGATAATGAGTAGCTTAAGAACTATGATAAGGAGTTAGAATTTTGGATTGGGACAGTGAGGAGCTTTTCAAAGTCTTGAAGCAAGACAGTTTTGTAATAAGATGTGAACTTTAGAAAGGTTACTCTCAGGGGAGCAGTTGAAGAGAGACAAAAGTTAAAAGACAAACTGGAAGGCTTCCTCAGTAATTCTCATGGACAGTCATGGATGATGGAGCCAAGGTACTGACAATGGTGTGATCACGGGTAGATAGATTTAGAGATACCAGAGCAATAGAGCTGCAGGCTGAGTTGTAGGGTAAGGGAAGGGGAGAGGAAACCTGTCTCCCAGGTTTGCCTTCTAGGAAATACAGGAACCAGCAGTCTGAGCGGCCAGTGACGTGCTTCACTTTAGACATATTGGCCTGAACACGTTGAAGTCCTATAGGGCCTTCAAGTGGTAACGTAAAGTTTGCAGTGTGTACAGAGCTCAGGAGAGAGATTTGGGTTGCAGACAAAGATTTGAGAATCACCAGCCTGTGGGTGGTCTATTTAGAAACTGTGGAAGTCATGAGATCACCTAGGGAGAGTAAAGGGCAAGAGGAGAAGATGGTCAATGACCTAAGGTCAGGCAGAAGAAGAGAGGACAGTCAAAAAAGGGAGACTGAGGCTAACCACACCAAGAGGAGAAGGTCCAGGGGAGCTTGGCACAGAATCCAGGAAATGAGTGTTTCAAGGACAGGACTGGCTCATGGTCCTGAATGCTTCATTGAGGTTGAAGGAGATGAGGACATGGACTTGGAGGCCATCACCAACGCTGCTAGGAGCAGTGTCAGTCTCGGATGAAAAACCCTGAGGGATGCAGCAAGAAGCCGGAGATGCCAGGTAGAGAGAGCAAATGGGGACCTCTCTCTCAAGATGAGGACTTGACATTCTCATGAGAACTTTGAGAAGAACAAAGGGAGAAGGCAGTAACTGGAAGGAAGCAGGAGGCAGAAGTTTGTTTGTTTGTTTGTTTTAACATATAAAAAATGAGAATATTGAGATGCTGCTGAGCTGGAGGAAGGGGAGAAAGGAAGAACTGAAAGTACCGTGGAGCTCTGTTATTCTTGCATTCCAGATTTACAAATTCTCCTACTTCATCAGATTTATTTGTAATTCCAGAAGCAATCCTTGCAGGGCTGTCCTGGTCATTCCCGAACATGCACGTGCTCAGAAAAGCGAAATGTTTGACTTCCCCAGTGCATGTATTCCCAGCTGAGGTTGAGCAAGGCAGTGCTGAGACTTGCTTCCCTCATCAGGCTGCTCTGGGTCCTGCTTTTGTGTGCTCTTTTTTTTTAAATTGGTTATGTCACTGTTTAAAATTGCTGCATGCATGACTAAAGTGGTGTCTAAGGTTCCTGAGGGCAAGAAGGCTACAATGTGCTTTAGGCAGAGAACAAGTGTTAGATACGTTTCCTTCAGACTTGAATTACGGTGCTGTTGGCTGTGAGTTCAATGTTAATGAATCAACAGTGTATTTTAAGGAAAGGGTCTTTGAACAGAAACCCAGGTGCGACTAGGTTATGTATTGACTGATTATGTATTAATTATGTATTGATGTGGCCAGAGACTCTTAGAAACCTAACCCTGTATTTCCCCCCAGAGTGAGTGGTTCAGTGTTCACGGTGACTTTATAGAACATAAGTCTTATAAGTAACAGGAGTGGACTCGACAAGAGAGTCAGTAAGAGGTCTCAGAAATGAACTTAGGGGACATGCTTTTGGTTCATGGGGTCATCTAGAGTCCCTGATCTAGTCATCCGGTAAGTTTGCTAGACCAAATATTCCTTTCAAATAAAAACACAGGAACTTGGCTGTCACTGGGCTTTGCTCTGAACAAGCAGCCCTGGGATATGATGAGTGGAAGGATGGGTAGTGGCGGGAAAGTGACATCAACAAGAAGACGTTGAAACTAAGAAGTGGGGAAAGAGAGAGGTCTCATTTTGTTGTGTTCTCTCTACATTGTGCAATTTATCAAGTTAAAAGGGAGGGGCTTTGGGGCGGACCTCCCAGGGAGTCACAGATTTGACTTTCCTGCCTCTTCTGGCGATGCTAAACTTTGTTTTGACCCCTACTCTTAAACAGTGCAGTTTAATCTTTACTTTGTTCATACCTGGATTGAGAAGGAAGTTAATTCTAGACAACTGAGACTTGGCATTACATAGTAATCTCCTTTGTATTAACTCATCTCAGCAGTTGAAAGCATTGGAAAATGCTATAAAAACATTGCAAACAAAAACCAAAAAAACCTTTGTAACCAAGCATATATCCTGTGGGAAACACTTAAGAGCTTTTCCTTCCCACTGCCTTTTTCCTATATTAGAAAAGCAAAACTTCTCTACTCCCAAAGTGAGTTCAAATAAAGGGGAAAAACTACTTTGGTTTAAATGGTGCTGCGCACATTCTAGAGAGAGTAGCAGGATTTCAGACAGGAGGAAAAGCAAGTTCTCAGATACTGACCACCCTTGCTAGTCCTGGTGAAGTTACCAGGAAGTTCTGAGAGTGGGAGAAACTGACAACTACCTATTTCCATGTCAGGTCACAAAAGGTGAGTGCCTTCTGTTGGCAAGTATAGGGGAATCACACTTACCTGACCCCAGCGATGTGCGATCTCTGATTTATCGGGAGGCTGGACCAAAGCTCACTTTCTTTGTTCTATCTGAAAAAAATCTTCTCTTAGCAAACCGACAGGGTAAAAAAGTTCAGTTTAGTCTTTAACAAAATAGACTTTTCCTAAGCAGGTTATAAATTTAACAGACAGGTGGTACTAAAGAATTTTTTTACCTTTTCTTAATGCATGGATTTTTTTTTTTTTTTTAGAGCATTTCTAAGTTTACAGAAAACTGGAGCACATAGTACTCAGAGTTCCCATGTTTTCCTCTCCCCCTCTTCACACACAGGTTCGTCCTATTAATAGCATCTTGCATGTCCAAATGTAGCACATTTGTTACAACTGACAAACTAATATTGACACGTTAGTTTTAACTCTGATTTATACTTTATGTACGTTCACTCTTTGTATCCAGAACAGCCTTTCAGTGTGTTTTAGAAGCAGGGAAGTCATAATAATAAAGCTAACCTTATACAGAGGCCTTCCTTGGGCACCATTGGATACATCATTAACTCATCTTAACAGTCTTGAAAGATAGGCTGCGACTCTGGCTTAAAGAAAAGGAGCTGAGGTTCAGAGAGGCAAGTGCCCTGTCGAAGTTCACACAGTTATCAAGTAGGAGAGACAAGAACCTAGGTCTTGCTTCTTTCTCAGTTACGCTAATGCTAATTTTTAAGATGCCACACTTACCCTCATTCCCCAAAGCCAAGTTTACATTTCTAAGCAGAGGATTATGAGACTTGCAGGCTAGTATTTCCACTGAGAAGCAAACTGTGACAAAGTGAATGAGATGCTACTTAGTCACATACTGGGCAGGTGAACTCATGTAAGTGCTAATTCATCTCTTGGACTTCAGTATTTAGGGTCTATACTTCCTGCCAATTGATTTGTTTCCTCCACCATATACAAAGCTTTGGGAGAAAAGGAACCATGTGTGTCTTGCTTACTGTTGTGTCTCTGTTGCTTATATATAATATGTGGATCATAATAGCACCCAAACAGGAGTTATTAAGCAAATGAATGGAAGGATGGTATATTAATATGTATGTGTGTGTGTATCTCATATATATATATATATATATATATATATATATATATATATATATATATTTATGGAGAGAGAGAGAGATTGATTTATTGTGATATGAGGAATTGACCCATGTGATCATGGAGGCTGAGAAGTCCCACGGTCTGCTCTCTGTAAGCTGGAGGCCCAGGAAAGCTGGTGGTGTAGTTCCAGCTCATTCCTGAAGTGCCAGAAAGCCAGGGGAACCAATGGTGTAAGTCCCAGACCAAGTCCAAAGGCCTGAGAACCAGGTGTGAGAGCAGGAGAAGACAGAGGTCTCAACTCAGGTAGACAACAGATTTGTGCTTCCTCTGCCTTTTTGTCCTCTTGGGCCCTCAGCCAAAGGAAGGTACCTACCCAGTTGGGGTGGGCAGTCTTCTTTACTCCGTCTACTGATTCAAATTCATGTTTTCTCCAGAAACACCCTTACAGGCATGCCCAGAAGTAGTGTTACCAGCTCTTTGGGCATCCCTTAGCCCAGTCAAGTGGACACGTAAGATGAACCCATTTAGATATCGTCATCTGTAAGTAGTAATAACCACACATAATCGCTTCTGGAATCCCTTTTGATATCTTCCCTTTTGCTTTTTGGGTTGTTTTCTAATTACTATTTCATATGACCTTTTCTACTTCTTCTGATATTTTGGTCCTCACCATTTCAACCACATTCTGTAATTAAAAGATAACGTGAACGAACACCAAATTTCCTAATTGTTTTCTTTTTCTGCTACATAACAAGGCTCAGATATAACCTACCACGGCTCTTAAGATAACATTTATACCTTTGGGCCGCCTCCAGCACTGAGATCCTCGTGTGTGTGGATGTGTCGATGCAAATAGCTTTTGCCTTGTACCTTCTCCTCAGTATGAATAGCAGGAGGAGGTGATGTAAGGAACACCAGGTAGAGTCAGGAAATCTAAGTCCTAAATCTAAATTGTGTTTGCAGCTCTTTTCAAGTAACGGAAACTTGTTTCCTTTTGGTTCCTTAACCACAAGAGGGAGATAATACCATGTGTTCTTAAGACGCCCCCTAAAATGATTTTTTTCCCATATAAATGAGCAAACAAGGGACGTTAAAATACTTGGGTATTTCATGATCTCTTTCTTAGTTTTAGCAAACACTGAATCCAAGGTCCTAAAGGGAAGATTACAAATAGGTAGCTCAAGGGACCCTACTGAGTCAAAAAAGTGTTTTGTTGGTCCAGCAGTGTTGTTTTTTAAATTGTAATTCAGTCACTAAAACGTTTAGACTTTGAGAGACTTCACATTAAAATCCTGGCTTCCTTTGAAAGATCTGGGGATTTGGCACTCCAGGCCCGTTGGCATTTAGCAGCTGACCAGTGACTGCCTCCGGGGAAGGACAAAGGGGACGCTCTCATTTCCCACAGCGTCCCCCCCTTTCAAGTTAACATGCCCAGTCTTTGCCATAGTGCCCGCCACTTCTTCCTTATGACACCTCATGTGTTTGACTTACTTCTGTTACTCTCTGGTTCCTGAAGGCATTTGAATGTGGCAATTCCTGTTTTGAAGGGATATTACACAGCTTGTAGTTGATTTCTAAAGCTGCAGCTTGATTGACCCTATTCACAAAGTTCCAAAGAGAAAATCCATCTTATTCGATAAGCCACACGAACATTACAACCTCTCTCTTCCATCCAGAAAATTCTCCTCACCATAAATAAACCATCTAGAGCTAGATGACATCTTACAGCCCATCTGGCCCAACCCCCCTTATGTAACAGATGAGAAAACTAAAGTACCAGATGGTGAAGATGCCTCCTTACAGCCCAACGGCCCAACAGAACAGAAACCAAGAGGCAGAACTAAAAGCAGAACCAGCCTCCCAGTGGAAAGCTTGCCAGGCGGCCGCCTCCCATTCTTTCCAGGGTAGGCACAGAAAGCAGCTGCTTACTTTCCTTTATGGAAAGCACGTCAAGCTTGAACTCAAAGACAAGAAGTGGGTTTTTTCCTCTGGTTCTCGGCTTTAGAGTCTCAACTTGTTTTCCTACTCTCAATGACCATGAAGATTCTCTTTTGAGTCTCGGACTCATTTCCAAGGGTTGCCATCACCCAATGCTATAAGCCACTAGGCTTTCATATAACAGAAATCCATCCTCTCACAGTGCTAGGGGCTATAATTGTGACCTCAAGAGGTCAACAGAGCAGGCTTCCCTTGGAAGTCTTTCCTTGCCTCTTCCTAGCTTCTGGTGTGCCCTGGAAATCCTTGCATTCCTTGGCTTGGAGCAACACTGCTGTCCACTCTGCCCCCTTCTCCTCCCTGTATCTTTAAGACACCAGTCATTGGATTTAAGGCCCTGTTTCCGCATTCAGTACAACTTCATTTTAGGTAATTAATTAGACCTGCAAAAACCTTAGTCCCACATAAGGTCACATGTTGAATTTCCAGATGGACCTGAGTTGGTTGGTGGGGGAGGGGACGAGAGGAGGGGACACTCTTCAGGCCAATCCAGCCCATCTCCAAATGTTCCTAAAATTGTAGGCCAGTCCACTGAGGCTGATGATCCCATGGTTCCCAAGTGCTCTAAAACCACTTCTATAGGCCATCACAATGCTCGCTGTTAGAGACAGTCTCTATGAACCTTTGTTACCTTTCAGGTTCTTGAGGCCTTTACCTGCCATTCTTCTAGTGAGCAATGATAGAGTATAACGGTCAACACTTGGGCTCTGGTGTTGGGTGGGACCCGAGTCACCAGCTGTTTGGCTTTAATGCTCAGCTTGCCTCTTCATCGTTGTAAGACAATTGTCTCAGCTACAGAAGTCCACTCCCATCCAACCAGTCCATCTAGTCTCAGGTCCTATGGATAGAATCATGTGACAGTCTCCTAGCTCAGGGTTCTCAAGCTTTTTGTCTCAGGACCTCTTTACACTATTAAAAAATATCGGAGACCCTAAAGAGCTTTTGTTTTTGTGTTCTATCTACACATACCTACCATATTAGAAATTAAGACTATGACATTTTAAAAAACATTCATTTAGAAAGGACAACAGTAAATGCATTACAGGTGAAAATAAATATTTTTATGAAAAATAACTATAGTTTCCAAAGAAAAATTCAGTGGGAAGAATGGCGTTCTTTTCCATTTTGCAAATCTCTTCAATGTCTAGTTTAAGAAAACTAATAGAAGAAAGCTATATTCTTTTATCTGCTTCTGCACTCAGTCTCTTGTGACATGTTCTTTTAGCTGAAAATTATAGAGAAAATCCAGCTCACACAGATATATAGTTTGGGAAGGGAAAAGTATGTTGACAGCTTTTCAGATAATTGTGAATATTCTTCTTTGATATTGCACCAAAACTTGAGAAGTAGTAGTTTCTTAAATGTTAGTTGCAATGTGGAATCTGGAAACATAACCGAGGAATTTTCCATACTTGACTACATTAAAATCTTGTACTTCAAACTTTGTAACCTATGCATTAGTCATTTGGAAAATATGAGTTCACTGAGTTATACATATCTTTCCCACGTTGACACATTTCATTGTACAATATAAAAATATCATATTTATTAATATCACTACCAATCTCTTCTAATTTCCTTTGAAAGCTTACAGTTTATTACTGGCAACAAATATGACCAGTTGTTTTCTTGGATGTGCTTAACTCACTTCATTTTTTGAAAATATTTCTATCAAATCCCGAAGCCTGGATAATTACAGTTCTTTCATCACTTGTTGCTTTAAGTAACAGTGATGTTGCACCAAAAAAACCCAGCCAGTTCAGCTTGCAACTCAAACAGTTGCACAAATGCTTTCCCTTGGGACAACCAGCATTTGCTCTGTGGTAGGACCGCTTCTTGCGTACTTCCCAAGTCAAGGGTGGAGAAGCATAAAAGTAATAACTTTTACCACTTTGGAGACATTCTCAAGTAAAATGCTTTTGTATTACTCTGTGTGGTGGTGAAGAAAACAGGGAGTACTTTTAGTGCCATGATTCATGCTACGTCACCAGCAATCTTTAACCACCATTGCTTTTGCAACATTGGTGCAAAAGATGATGGGGAGAAAGCGAATAACATCTTGAAATAATTATATATGTACGCTTTGTTGGATCTGTATGTTCACTAGAGATACACACACACACACACACACACATACATACATACCTTTAAAGCATGCTTGGCACAAGAAAAGCCCTCCTTGATGTTGGATGTTGTCATGGTAAGTATTATATTGTACAAGAGCAGTTTGATTATCCTTCCTACTCCCTCCTTTCTAACTCAAGTTTTTCTAGGCAACTAATTTATTTGATCTTTTCAGTACCCTATGAGATATAATAGGTATTTTTTCAGAGAACTAAGTTAAGTAACCTAAGATCCCACACAAATCAGGGGGGAAATGACAAGATCTCCCAGTGTGATTTAGGGCCCCACACCTAGTCCTGTGGTCAGCCCAAGTCTAATAGGCGGTCTTCCCCAAAATCTTCTTGGCCCAAGAATCATAGCTGGTGAAATCATGTCATCATGGCAACTCAGACCTGTAGAAGCTTCTTCAGATAGTTTGGTCCAGAGCTAGGTAGAGTATTCCCCAGGGTTGTGTGTGTGTGTGTGTGTGTGTGTGTGTTTCCCTCTGTGGTGCTAAAGATCTCTTCCTAGTTGGCTGAATGTCTCAAAAGAATATTCTTTAAATTCTACCTCGGTGTTAAATTATGTCCTGAGAGAGCCTGCATTCTTTATTATTTTATTTTATCTCCTTGAAGAAATGTATTCATTAAATGGGTACCATATATCACTGGTATTAAGATGTACTTTTTTCACCTTTTAACATCTTGTAAATTAGAATGCATTTTAGAGTCTATAGGAAGTTGTTATTTGGCAGTGTTTTCCCTTTCTTAGTGATACATAAAATAATGGTGTAGCTATTACCAATGGTGTCTTAGAGCCAACAAAATATGGTATTTAAAAATCTAACTCTAGACTTTTCCAAGCCTGATATAAAAAAAAATAATAACTATCTGAATACCACCTCCACACTTTCTACAGAATTATTATTATGCATCATATGTTTTAGGATTTGGGGCCTGTAACACAACTCTGCCAAAATTAATCTCAGAGTTCTGCACTGAGGAAAGCCCTTGTGTCTCTTCCCGAACTGCCATGCCTCTCTTGTTGGATAGCCATGGGCATGGAACCTTGTAACCTTTCTTTTTGATGAAGACAGCCAAGAAGCTCAGAGCTAAGTCCTGTGCTAAGTTACAGTAGTCTTATTCAACCTGGGTTCTCTCTTTTGAACTTCCACTTACCATCTTTACCCCCTGTTTGATCACAGAGAAGAAGGTTCTTCTTTGTTCTTTCTCAAAAGTGGGGCATAACTCACCAAGTAGAATATGCAGGTCTTCTAAAATACACGAGCTGGGACAGAAATGCCCTCTTAGATCTGGGATTCTTGATCTTTGGTTTTGCATCTACATGTGTGTGACACCCTCATGACTCACAACAAACAAGCAGGAGGGTGGAGGCAAGAGGAAATGCAGTGCATGTGCCTAGAGAAGCACATAGGAGTCCTTGAGGCCTGTGCCAAGAGTCCCTTATGATTTTAACCTACCCCCATCCCTGAGTTTGTTCATCTTTCTATGCCTGGGATAGTGATGTACACACAGTAATGGCTTCATAAATTGCACCTGAAGATGACTGAAAATAATACAAAGTTAGGGATACAAACTTGGGCATTAACATTGGGAAGAGACCCTAGCAATGAATGGTTGGTTCTGAGGTGTAAGTTTTATTAGCCTCTAGGTGGGGTCATGTGTAGTTATCATTCTAGCCAACGAGAAGAGAACAAGAGTACTATGTGACACCTCCCAGAAATCTCCTTAAAAGGGAGAAGAAGGCCTCTTGTCTTTCCTTCCTCCATTCTGCTGCCTAGAACTCACCCAAGATGGCTCAGTCTCCATCACCCATCTTGGACCAAGAAAATGAAGGTCATAGTTCAGAGAGTGAGAAACAAATTTGAAAGAACCCAAGTCTCTGGTGATTTTGTGATGCTGCCTACAACCCCAGGCAGTTTCCCTCCCAGGCCTCTTGTTTTTTGTGAAAGCATTAAAGGCTTGGGTGTTCAAACCGCCATCCTGGGGTCTCTCTTACTGTCAGCCGGACGTAGTTCCTCACTGATACAACATCATAAAATGAGGCCTACAAGGTCATAGATCAGGGCAGGGATGAAGGTCATCAAGTGAGGCCAGGCCTGGAGCTCAGAAACCTTCTTTCTGGTCTTTGCTACAATAGTTATGCCTTTAACTTGCTTTATGTATTTGAGTAACCCACTTAACCTCTATTTACTTACGTTTCCTCATTTAAAAAAGAAATAGAACTTCCTCCCACAGAGTTATGATATGCCCATGGGGAAGTCCTTCAAGATGGTGAAAACCTTCATCTTTATTATGGTTCGTTGTGGTAATGATGGACCATGGAATAATCCACACCCCCTCCGTTATCCCTGCCAAATGCAGCCAATTCTAGACTCCCATGTCCTGGCCATTGGTGTTGACATTAAGATGAAACCACAGCAGTTAACGGAGCTAGAACTGTTTAACAGGGGAGTAGATGATGGGAGAGAAGCAGTCATTAACACGGTCTTGAGAAGGAGAGAGAGTTGCAAAGAGTGATCAGCTATTCTCTATAACCCCCAAGGATAGCCTGTGATTAGAAGAGTGAGAATTTCCTAGTTGGGTACTGTTTTGGAGCTGGTTCCCCAGAAGCAGAGATTGGTATTCTTACATGAGAGATTTCAGGAGAAGGATGTAAGGGAAGTTAGGGAAGCAGGTCAGAGCCTGAGAAGCAGAGAGATGCGGGCTCAGGAAAAGACCAGCCTCACCCTGGCCGCAGGGGGCACTCTGGAGCCTGACTAGCACCAAGAAATTTGCCACTTCAAGGTCAGAGGACCAGGCTTATTATCAGTCAGTCACTGGTGTAGACCACCCCTGAAAGGAGAGGAAAATATAATCTCATGTGATTCTGAGTGAGAAGGCTCTCGCTTGCAAGGACAATTCTTGAGAAAGCGTGCAGCTGACCCCAGACAGCAGTCAACACTAACAGCTGGTGGGGGATAGAGGGACTGGCCCAGTGAATGGACCTGGTGGTGTACCTCAGTGTCTACTATAGGAACAGAACACTGAAACAGTAGAGGCAGGTCATGGAGGAAGTATCTGACCACCTCTCTAGGGACACTGGAAAACAGAACCAACTTGGGGTCCCTGGGTTGATTGGTAGCTTAAACATCAGAATCTTGATTTTGGCTCAGGTCACAATCTCGGGGTTGTGGATGGAGCCCCATATTGGGCTCCCCACTCAACGGAGTGTCTACTTGGATTTCTCTCTCTCCTTCTCCCTCTGCCTCTCCCTGCCCTGTCAAATCAATCAATCAATCAATCAATTAATCAATCTTAAAAAGAAAAAGAACCAACTCACCTGTCTGGCAGAGTCGAAATAAGTGGGCTTGCCATGAAGAGACAGGCAGATGAAATGTGGTCGCAGTAGGTTATGGAGTCCTGCAGGTGTGTTTTCTGCATCCTGGGAATTCAATGGCAAACCCCGACAGAAAGGAGAATGCATGGCACTCAAGAGCTCCATCCAGCGAGTGCCCACAGACAGGAGGGAGATGAACCGAGGGACATTTTCTCCTAATTCATTCTCTTCTTTCCTCACACCTTGTCAGTATCTGCTTTTCGAAGCAGTTTGGAATGATCATTAAAACGGCAAGCCCTACCATTATCCCCACAGTTGGTTCTGCCCTGGGACTAGCTAGTTAAGCTCCCGAAGCCTCAGTTTCTCCAACTGTAAATAGGGATAATTCTTGTGGCAGAGGCAGCTGGCTGGCTCAGTCACAGTCAAGGCACCCAGCTGCCCCATGTGTGGGGAGCTATGCTCCCGGCCGCCTTGCGGCCACCCATGTCTCATGCTCACCAGCGGAATGCGAGTGGGGGTGACTGCTGCTGCTCAGAGCAGGTGAAGCGGAGGTGAATCCCCCACCAAGTCCTTCCCCAACCAACAGCTGGAGGGACAGAACTGGAAGCTCTTGGAGGAGGGTCACAGCTTAGGTAAAGGGAACCTCGGTTCCTATGTTACACAGACGGCGGCCTGCCCAGGATTACTCAGAATAGACTAAAGTGAGGGAGAAATCAGCTTCTCATGATGTTAAAGCACGGTGATGGAGATGATCTCTGTAAAGAATTTTAGGTCCCTCAATAATCTCCACTATCTTCTCTTGCAAAGTACCCACGAATGAGCATCGAGTCTGTGTAAGGGCAGTGTGTTCATGTTCCTCAATATTGGACTAAAGAACGTGCAGAAGAGGCTGAAGGACAAATTCCCCAGCCCCTCTGAAAAATCTGATCTATGGAAACTCCGCAGTCACTGTTGCTTAGCAACTTGGCAGCTAATCAACACTGAGAATTGTTGGTTACGAGTATTAATGGAGAAGGGATATAATTGTTTATGGAAACAATAACAAGAAATAGTTAAAATAAATAATAAAATAAATAAATAGTAAAATTGTTAAAAGTTAAAGGCTTGTTGTGTCCTAGACACTGTACTAAGAACTTGGAAATGTTAGGCATTTGATTCTAATCATAAACCGACTGAAGTATGGAAATTCTTATCCCCATTTTACAGACCAGAAAACTGAGGTTCAAAAGTTTAGGTAATTTAGCTGAATTAGCGAGTGGTAAACGTGGACTTGAATCTAAGTCTGTTCAGCCCCAACGCCTATGTCCTTTCCTCTCTTATGACGTAACTCGTTCCAAAGCTGCCCTTAAAGCTAAGGGCTCAAGTGACTGGGGGTAATTTAATCACCACAAAGCTATAGCCAGATCCCTGTCCCTTGGTAGATTTTTTTTTAATCTCCCTAAAGTCAACAGGCCATCTAAGATGAAAAGTAAGCCATAATTTATATAGGTCATCTCACTGTGACATTTTTCAGTCTTGTCTTAATTTCAGCCCCTCCCCACAAATTGGCACATCATGGGGAAAAAGGAACAGAAAACGTATAACAGGAGAGCTAGGAGGGGTGAGTGATTTTTGCCCCCAGATTAAAGATCTGTCCTCAGACGTTCCCTCTGACTTCCCATGTGAGCTCTCGTCATCTGTGATTGTCAGGATAAGCCTTCAGAGCTGGGGACTCTGACTGCCAGACATCCCTACACAGGAGGGTGACCCAGATGGGCCCTTGGCCCAGCCCAATAAACTAGGTGAGGACAATGCTCTGCATCACTCTGGAAAAGGTACTACCTTCTCAGACCATGGAAGCACCTGTTGCAGGGCAACCCGGTGTGGTAGACCACTGCTAACGGTATGTGATAGGGGTGGTGGGTAGGGGGCAAAAGCACTGTATCTTCCTAAAGAATGAGGGGGCACTGTTCACTCCAGAGCCGCTGGACTTGCCTTACGCCCTCTAGGCTTTCCTGTCCTGAGGACATTCATCCATTGTAAGCCTTCTCAGCCTGCGACGTGGTACAATGTTGTGTCTAGAGCAAGCGCTCGCAATGCTGCATTCTGGTCTTGCTCTTTAAGAGCCACTCAGGGCAGGGAAACCAGGAAGATGTCATTGACACACACGCTGGGCATTTCACATCACGGATTTCTCCACGGCACTGGGGATTTGAGGGTGTTATGGAATCACTTTTCTCCTCCCCTCTGGATTCAGAACCAATGGAGAAATAATTCACGGGAATCAAAGATCACGTGAACGGTGTTCCTGCTGAGAAGCCTGGTTTGAAGACTTGGCTGGGATCCAAGGGCAGCAGGACTGGCTTCCCTTCCCCCTGGATTGAAACTGTGGACTGTCCCAGAGGGCACAGGAGTGGGGCAATCACACGCAGGACTCCCATGACACAGAGTGGCAGGGAAGACAGTATGGGGAGCCCGCAGGCGGGCAGACGGTCTCAGCAAGGTCAGCTTCATGCACTTTCCCCATCTTCCCCAGGAAGCCAAGGAAGAATGGTCTCAGCTCTTCGGGAAGGGGGGGACCCTATTCTGTAGGAATCACGAGGAGTGGAGCACACGAGGTTCCCTCCTAACAGACTGCTGAAGACAAAGACAAAGGATCCTCTAATTTTGGAGGCCATGTAGAAGACCCTGAGGAGGAAAGCCCAATCTGGACCTCTGCAGCAACCACACCGTCTCCATCTGTCAGCGGCCCCAGGTCTCCTTTTTTACACCAAGAAGCTGACCTGCTTTGTAGCTCTTGGCTCAAATAGCCAGACACAGCAGTGTCTATGGATCCAAATCGCCTCTGTCAGAGCTCTCCAGCCTGTGCCCGGGGGGCTGTTTTTCTGTGTCCCCTCTCCTGAAAGCATTATGCAGCCCGAAGTAGAGGCTGACATTTTGAAGGATTGCTTTTCCTGAATTTGCTGCATTTTCCCGTCTCGGGGTAAGAGACAGGCTGCAGACACTACTCTGGGGTCGCTGTAGCTCCAGAATGCATTAGCGGATTGGGCCGGGTGCAAATTATAGCATCCTTGACTCCACATGCTTTTCTGATTGGTGTGGTGTTTTCCAATCTGCTAGCATTTCACGAGCAAAGCATTCTTTTAATTACTTTTGGCTATAGGTGGGTCTATTTTGCTCTGCCTCTTCTCCTCCTTGGCCCCAAACCCCTATCTATCGCTCCTCACTGCACTGTCTCCTGCAACGACCTACTTCCAGAGGAGGCCAAGGACAGGGGCCTTCTGGTGCCTCTCCCAGGACCTCAGGATCTTAAGAAACTGGTGCCGGCCCAGTGTTGCACTGGGGTGGGTTGGTTTGGGTGCCTTGAAGCATCAAAGATGTTTAAAACAGGCGTGACTCCCAGGTTTGGTTGATGTGATTTTCTACCCACCATAAATGATCTTGCACTTAAAATACTTGTGCATTTTCAACTGTCCAGCTGCCCAGGCAGGGTGGAAGGTGACAGAAGGGGCCACATGAGTGCAGAGGTTTAACGCAGTGGGTTCTGCAACACTGTCTTTCCCATGGATGCTGCCCGGGAGTCAAGGAGAGCCAGATCCCACAGAAGCCAACAAGATTCGTAGGCAAATATCCTCAGGCTGAGTAACCTCCAAGTTACTCAGGCTGAGTAACCTTCAAGTATCTTGAATTCATCTCGCTTCCAGAAATTCCATAAAAACCAAGGGGAATTTCCATATACATGATCTTGGCTTCACAGTGGTCTTTTCTTTTGTCTTCATTGTGATGAAAAACACAATCCTGTAAAGAGTCTCTACAACACCACCTTAGCACACCCAAGTTCAGGCCATTGCTGTCTGTCCCCTGGGTTGGCCCCTCCTTCCTTCCACGCTCTTGACCTCCAGCTCTCTGTCCACAGCTGCCGGCTTCAGTCTCCTAGTGCCCAGTTTTAATCTTGTGTGTCTCTTGGTTGAAACTTGCCAGAGGCTCGCCTCACTGAATGGAGTACAAGGACCCCAGTGTTGGTCCAAGCACAGCCCCCCCGCCGCCCTGTCGTCCCCACCGTGAAGTAGTACTGACCTAACTTTCTGGACTTCACCTGCAGCTTGCTACCCCTCCTCCCCCAGCACTTACTCTCTGCGCAGAGGTCAGACTGTGTCTGTTCCCCTCTCTCCTCTGCCAGGACAGCCCCCAGCTCCTTCTCCCTGCAGAATCCTCCCCACCATTCTAGGCCACCTCCAAACACTACCTTCTTCTAAAACCTCCCCTGTCATTCTAGGCAGACACACTTTTTTTGGGTGTTCACGTGTGGAAACACCGTTTCCCATTCTGTTCTCTCTCCATCGGTGTGCCTGTCTTACCCTTCTCTCTGTGGGCAGTTTCTCTGTTTCTCTTGGATTCCCCTCAGCGTGTAGCCCAGTGTCTTACCCTTAGGAATGGTTCGATAAATTGAATTGATTTGGAGTTGAAGTACTTTACTAATCATGTGCACCGAAACACCATCTTCCCAAATATTTTCTTTTTTCAATTTATTTTTTTAAAGATTTTATTTGTTTATTTAAGAGAGAGAGCGAGAGAGAAAGTTCGAATAGAGGGGAGCGGCAGAGGGAGAGGGAGAAGCAGACTCCCTGCTGAGCAGGGAGCCCCATGACGCAGAGCTCGATCCCAGGACCTGAGATCATTGACCCACCCAGGCGCCCCTTCCCGGATATTTTCTATCCTACGTTCAGAAATTGAAATATCCATTCCAAATGATATCAAGGGAGAAAACTTCTCTTCAGTTTTTAGAATGGTTTCTGGTTTCTTCATCAGATTTTAGGCAGCATAGAGGCATGTGGGGGCTGGGGGGGCCTGGGGAACAGAGCTTAGTGACTTAGTGACACCTCAAAGGCTTTAAAATGAGGCTTGAATCCCTGTTCCATCACGGACTACTTGTGTGACCTTGAGGAAGTTCCTCATCTCTCTGAACTTCAGTTTTTCATCTCTAAATAGAGAGAAAACTACCTATTTTATAAGTTTATTTGTGAGAATATTAAATCAGGAAGTTTCTATTAAGCACTACTTCCTTCGGTGGCTAGTCTATAGGCCGTACAAAGCATAGTTGTCATACTCACCCTTATCCTAGTAGAAAATCAGCTTCCGTAATCATTCTACGGTCTCCATATTTTACTCCAGAATCAGTCACGGCATCTTTTAATGAGTACATATTGAATACCTATATATTTACCCAGCATGCTACCGACTACGGGGCGGGTAGAGATGGAGACCCAAGCATCCAAGAGGACAAGAGTCTCATCTGTTTGAATGGACAATCATAGTGTAAGAACGTTTATTGAACGGTGCTATGGACAGGTGTTCAAGTGCATGTTAAATGGTAAAGGAGATTTACTGAAACCAAAGTGGGGGCAATGGAAAGTGGCAAGGAGAAGCCCCTGTTCTCAGGGCCTTGCTGATGCTCTCCACAGGCTGACCGGAGCATTTCTGTTACCCTGTGGCTGCATGGGCCCAGCCCTCTGCAGGTGGCTACCCCTTCCCCACCCCCACTCCTGCACTTGGAAGAGCCCCACACTTGGCTCAGTCCTCTGCTGTCATCACCTTGAAATTCTTCCTACTGTTCTAACAGATTCTGCCTTTGCATTTTGTGCTGGGCCCCATAAATCATGGAGCCAGTCCTGCTTACTGGAATTGGAGGGGTTATGCTGAATGCATTTTCTGTCCCCAGAGTCTGACACAGTATGTGCTCATAAATATTTCTGAAATGAATGAAGTTCACTTCGACAGTTGTATGAGCGACAAATGCTCATACCTCCGCTTTTACCTAAAGTTTTAGACTTGAGGCTTATAAAGTTTGGTACATCTGTGCCTTAGACTTTGAATTTTGTGAAATAGGACATTTACTATTTTCTACAAAATGTCCATGCAGGGGAAGCAAAGAGAGAAGCCATCAGCTGGGTGACTTCTCCACCTCGATTTCTAACTCCTTGGCTCTTTTTATACCAATGGTTATGACTTAGAGCCCCTCACACCCAACACACACACGCACACACACACACACACGTGCACACACACACCTTTTCCTGAGCTTGTTTTAGGACCGATGGACCCCCTGAAGTAAACAAATTCATAGCCATATTTTTTTTATTATGTTAGTCACCATACAGTACATCATTAGTTTTTTTTTTTTAAAGATTTTATTTATTTATTTGACAGAGAGAGATCACAAGCAGGCAGAGAGGCAGGCAGAGAGAGAGGAGGAAGCAGGCTCCCTGCTGAGCAGAGAGCCCAATGCCGGGCTCCATCCCAGGACCCTGGGATCATGACCCTGAGCCGAAGGCAGTAGCTTAACCCACTGAGCCACCCAGGCGCCCCTACATCATTAGTTTTTGATGTAGTGTTCCATGATTCATTGTTTTAATAGCACATACTTAAAAAGCAATTCAAAGGGCACCTGAGTGGCTCAGTCTGTTAAGTGTCTGCCTTTGGCTCAGGTCATGATCCCCGGGTCCTGGGATGGAGCCCCACCAGCAGGAGTCTGCTTCTCCCTCTCCTCTGCCTCCTCCTCCCTGCCCATGCCCTGTCTCTGTCTCTCACTCTCTGTCTGTAAGAGAAATAAAATCTTTTTGTTTCTTAAAGATTTTATTTATATATTTGACAGACAGAGATCACAAGGAGGCAGAGAGGCAGAGAGAGAGG
This sequence comes from Mustela putorius furo, assembly GCF_011764305.1. Taxonomy (NCBI): domain Eukaryota; kingdom Metazoa; phylum Chordata; class Mammalia; order Carnivora; family Mustelidae; genus Mustela; species Mustela putorius. The sequence goes on along the minus strand of NW_025421481.1, from coordinate 10,876,251 downwards.
GAGAAGCAGGCTCCCTGCCAAGCAGAGAGCCTGATGCGGGGCTCGATCCCAGGACCCTGAGATCATGACCTGAGCTGAAGGCAGAGGCCTAACCCACTGAGCCACTTAGGTGCCCTGAAATAAAATCTTTTAAAAAATAATAAAATAAAATGCAATTCAAGTACAACTTCTGAAATCTGTTGGAGTAACAGTAGACAAGTCAAAGACACACTGGAAAACACATTCTGACATACATTTTTTGGCGTGTGGTAGTAAAATATACATAACATAAAATTAACCATTTTAACCATTTTAAAGTTACAGCTTCGTAACGTTAAGTCCATTCACACTGTTATGGTCCCAGCACCACAGTGGGGCTCCAGACCTTCCCATCACCCCCAACTCAACATCCAACAATAAACTCCCATATCCCACTATCCCCCCAGACCCTGGGAACCACTCCCTACTTTCTGTCTCTATGAACTTGGTCATTCTGAGCACCTCACATAAGGAGAATTGTGCAATATTTGTTCTTCTCTGTCTTGTTTTACCTAGGGTAATGTCTTCCAAGTTTACCCATGTCATAGCATGTGCCAGAACTCTGTTCTTCTTAAAGGCTGAGTAATATTCCTCCAGGGGGACAAGCCACATTTTGTCTATTCATCCATCTGTTAATGGACAGTTCAGTTTCAGATATATTTTTAAAAGAAATATAAATTTATATATATATATATTTAATTTTTAACTTTTAATATTCTATTTATTTAATATATTTAATTATATTAATATATAAATATATATTAAAAATAGATATAATATAAATAAATATTTATATAAACATAAATTTTTAAATGCATTAAAATATAAATATGTATGAATATTAATATATATTACTCTATTAATATATTTATAAATATATGTTAAATACATTTAAATATATTTATATATAACATATAATATATAATAATATATTTGAAAAATATATTAACTATATAAATATGTCTAGACAAATATAATTATTTAATTATATTAATATATATTTATATAAACAAATATATTAAATATATAAATATATTTATATACATACATTTATATAAATATTTAATGTATAAATATATATAAACTATATAAATATAAAAATAAAGTATCAATTTTATTCATAATTTTATAAATTTTTATAATTCATAAAATTGTTATTTATAATTTTAATTTATTTAATTAATTTAATTTAATATATTTAATTTTAAACTATTTAAACTTAAAGTCTTGATGAGGATGGGGGCCAACTTCCCTCATGGCCCGTGAGCTAGCCCGCACCTCTTGCCCATACAGCCTGGGAGATCTGCTGCCATCACAAAGCGAAAGGTGACATCCGCGGAGGTAGACCTTTGGTCAAACCTGGGTTTATCGGCAGTGTCTCAGAAACGTCCACAGAACACCCGCACACCCGACAGGGACATGAGCCTAAAGGAAGGATGCAGATGCATCCATCAACAGTTTCATACCCCAGAGATTATTTCTGTATCACCCAATTGAGCCCCAAATCACAGCATCAGGTTTGCCTCAAAGCTGACTTGGATCCTGTCTCAAGGGAAGTTGTTTGTTCATTCTCGGAGCTTGTGTGGGATGAAGTGTGGGAAGGAAGATGTAAACAGACGGTAAATAAGACGCATCGGTTGTGGAACACGCCAACCTTGTTACCATATTATATTTATCCAAGTCAGTAAAAGTCAGCAATAACCTAAACTCCATTGACTAACACCGCCAGGGGGAGTTTGGGGAGAATTCTCCTTCCTTCCTATTTGTATTCATTTACTGCATATCTGTAGAGCCTGTGGCATTACAAAAGCGAGCAAGGTGGGGAAGGAAGTTGCACACTTAGAAACAATAAACAAGGAAATACACAAGATGCCTTCAGAGCGTGCAAGTCCTACCAGGGACAGAATTGAGGAGAGGTGACTACCAGGGACAGAATTGAGGAGAGGTGACGGGGAGTGGCTGGGGGCAGGAATGGGAGTGTCCCTTTTGACCAGGCCATCAGGTAAGGCTGTTCTTAGGAGGAAAGCCTGGAGCGGAGCCATAAAGGGCCTTCCAGGAAGAGGAACCTGTGAATGGGCAGGTACTATATCTAGAAAGAGCTCAGTGTGTTAAAGGAGTGGAAAGAAGGCACACAACTGTGGCAGAACACAATAGTGGAGGAAGGGAAAAATCTTGGCCAGTTTCCCTTTCTAAATGGGGTGCACGCCCTGAGCCAAGGAGCAAGCAAAGGCAGAGGGTCGTTTTCTAGGCTCCGGGCCTGCAGTAGGCAACGATACTTTGGGGTGGGTGTAGGGTTGGGGGTGGGAGGGTAAAGCTGCATCAATCCCTGTCCCGCGTGTTCTGTAGATAGCTGGACATTCACGTTCAAAGCTCTGAAGAGAAATCTAATCCGGAAATCGAGATTTAGAACTCAACGGGTGGCACGTGAAGTCATAAAAGAGCATGAAAAATCTTGGAAGAATGTCCGTGGAATAAGAAGAAAAGACCAAAAGCCTATCTCCAGAGACATCAACATTTCAGGGTGAGCAGAATAAGAGGAAACAGAAATGGCAGAGAGGGCCAAAGAGAGGCATGAGCAAGGAGAGGGAGTCTTTCAAGAAAGGGTGTGGCCGGCAGTACCAACCAGACATTCACGGCCAGAAGCCCCCCTGCAAATGTGGCTGGTGCTTTAACCATTGGCTGGAACTGTGATGTCCAGGGACACAAGAGATGTGTCTGAGGCAATGGCATCCGGTTCTTTTGACTTGGTCTGGCTTTGTGCACGGAGGTGGGGGTGGAGGAGGAAGGAGAAGGAGATGGAGATATGAGACGTGTCAGACGCACACTCGGCAAAGGTTTCCCAATGAGGATTAACGTCAGTGAAGTTCTGTAGACATCGGCCAAGTTGCCAAGCGTGGAGGAGAACCTATTCCAGGCAGAGAGGACAGCAAGGGAACATCCTGGCCACAGCCTGTTGTCTAGCATGCCCGGACTATTGAGGGCATGTGGGAGAGTCATGTGAGATCAGCTCCCGAAGACACCAGGGTGATAACAGGACTTTCGGTCTTTTTAAGAGTTTACATTTTCTTTCAAGGCAATAGGGATCTACCAAGACATTTGAAGCCAAGGGCTGATATGATTAAATTTACATGTTGGGCTGATCACCCTGGCAACAGAGAGAGGCTGTAGCATTAATGCAAGGTGAGAAATTACAAAAGCCTGTAGCAGGGAGGGTGGCATTGTGATATAGTGAGAAAGGGCTGTCAGGGCATTTTATACATACTGGCCAATTAGATGTTGACACCTTAAGTCAGGCTCCACGGCAAAGGCTAAGGTAACAGAATTTCTAGTTATTAGCTGTGCACACGTCTCCCCAAAATAAGAACTGCATATCCCACTTTCCTTGCAACTATAAGGGTTCTGGGAGCCGTCTTTGTGAATTACCCACTCTCTACCCTCTGCCCTTCTTCCTCATCATTTCCTCCTTCCTACCGGAAGTGATGACTAGAACTGGGGCAGCCATCTTGGACCGTGAGAGGACCATGACCTTAGGAAGAGAGGTCAAACATAGAAGAGAAATAATATGGAAGTTACCTTTCACGGTAGAGATAAACTTCTATCTCATTTAAGACACTGTTATATTAGACCCCTTTTAACCTTTTAATTAATTGAGCTCTCATCTTTACCTGTTCATAAAAATCCCAGACTCTGGGAGCCAGTATTCTGTACCACCCCCTCAGCTTTTAGCATATCCTCCTTTGGTCTCTAGTGTCTTTTTGGCTCCTTGGCACCCAGCACATGCCCTGTACCTAGTATATGCTCAATAAGCACTGGAGAGGAGGGGCAGGATGCAGTACCCAGGGCTGTTTTCTTGTTTTCAGACCTTGTTAATCACCAGGTCGCAGAAGAAATTTGCAAAGGGAATTTCATCATGCAAAACAGTTAACGCCTTGCCAAGTGCCTACACCCGGGGAGTGTAAATGAGTAGGGAGGAAACTCCAGGAAGACTGACTCAGGTCCCCTCACCTGGAGACAGGCAGCCTTGAAAACACTGACTCATGTACTCCTGGGGGGCCCTGATTTGCATCCATTAACAGCAGGAAGAGCAGGGAATTCAAGCTGTGGCTAAGATTCAGGTGAGTGCTTCAGATGACTCGCCCATTCCCTCCCCGAGCTGCTTCTTCCGGTAGCATACATCCCATTTACCACAAATTCATGTTTCCTGCACGTCTTGTTCAATAGGCCTCCTCTACTAACTCAGGAATCAAGCCTGCCTTCTTCACCCTGAAGAAGAGGTTGAAGCACCTCTGTGCTCAATAAAATCCTGTCTGGAAAATAAATGAGTCAACCTTTTCAGGCAAAGAGAAAAGAGATTAACTGATAGAATCTGTCAAGCTGTCCATGGGAAAACCCCTTTGCAAGTTTTAAGGAAATTATTGTATTGATACATAAGATTTGTCACTCGGTGGGTGAGCCCTGGTGGGAGCTTGGATCCTGAGTCAAGTTCCTGAGTCGGAGTCCTATCCAGCCACGTAATCTTTCTCACCCAGTGCTCCAGGAAATGCGAATGATTTTCAATATTCGCCTAAAATAAAAATGACCAGTAAATCAGTTGGGAGCAAAAGGAACAGGACAATCAAAGGCTGTGCCCAAAGGCAGACGGAAATGACTGTGAGATGATCCCTAGGCCCAGGCTTGGGAGCCCGGCATGGACGCGGCACCGCCAGGGGCTGAGCAGGGTGGGGTGCGGAGCGGGTGCGCCCGGCGAGGAGCGGGTGCGCGGGCAGGGCGCCCTCTGCCGGGGGTGAAGGAAGAGGCGCCCGCACGCGCGGGGAGGGGACACCGACTTCTTCCAGGGGAGGTGTTCTTCACACGTCTTTTTCGACCCCCGCCCTTACAGCCCCACTCTTCACCGGCTCGAGGGGAAGGACTGCTGTTCACTGCAGATACTGATCGCCCTGGTCCCAGAAAGCTGGGGCGCTCCCCACTTCCCAACCCTGAAGTCCCAAAGAAAGACGAGATTGCTTGAAAGGATCGGAAATGGCAGGTCTTAAAGGACCCGCAGGACCCTCTTTGGGCCACGTCCCCATTCCCTCCCCGAGCTGTGAAGCGCAGGGGCCGGAGACCCCCTAGGGCTGAGAGATCTCCGCGTGGGAAAGGGGACTGAGTAGGGCCTGAGCGCCTGCAGCAGGTCCTGGGGGGGAACACCCCCGGGACAGCCTCCCGGCACCGTCCAGGACAGGCCTGAGGCCGAGAGTCTGGACCCCTGCACCTCCGGGGGGGGGGGTGCCCGGAGGTAGGGAGAAGCGCCCTTGACCCACGTGGGGGCCGAGGCCGGCTCTGTCCCCCGCCTCACCAGGCCCCCACTCTGGTTGCTCATCTGCAGAATCCGGAGGCTGAATGAGATAGTCAGGTGGCCCCGACCCCGAGCCCCTGATCTGTTGTCTGTTCTGATTTAGACTCCGACTGTGCCCGTCGGGGCTGCTGAAGAACAGAGAGGAAGGTCTGGAGTGTGACCCAGAAGAAAACAGTGGGTGGGACCGAGTCACCAGCTCCCTTCCCCAGGAAGGCAGGAAGGGCCCTCCTTAAGGGCCCGGTCGCTCTTTATTGAATCGGGAGTGACACCTAGTGGCTCATGCGCCTCACGGTCACGGCCGTGCTGGTTCTCTGGGGTCTCAGAAGCCGCACTTGCCTGTCCTTGGTACTCCCAGCTAAAAGCTCTGGAAGCGCCAGCGCTGACCGAGGACGTTTTCTGGGACTTCCCGGGCTCTGCCCACAGCCTTTTTCCTGCCTTGTTGTCTGTCCAGCTGGCTCGGGCATATCCCTCACTCTTGGGCAGCAAGTGCGTTTGTATCTGGCTGCTGTTCTAGGGGCTGGGGATACAAAGATAGCTGAAGCTTGGGCCCTGCCCTCAAGTAAATGACAGCCCAGCTTGTGGGGAATGGAGCTGTAAACAAATATGACATTACATTGGACAGATGTTGAGTGTTTGTTGGATGCTGTCCAGGAAACAGAGGGGGACTTCAATTCTGTCTGGAGGCATAGAGGAAGGCAACAATCCTTGGGCTAAGTGGTCCTGCCCCCCCCCCCCAATTTTATTTAAATTCCAGGTAGTTAACATCTAGTGTGTTATTAGGTTCAGGGGGGAATTCTGTGATTCATCAGCTGTGTATATCAGCTGATGTGGTAGGCAGAAGTCTGTGCCCCTAGGTTCCCAGCCCCCCTTCTTCTGTACACACACCTTCTTCCAGCTACTCAAACACGGATTTAGGTTCAGCTGTAAGAGATTTTGCAGACGCCATGAAGATTAACCAATCAGCTGACCTTAAAATCTGGAAATTATCCTTGGTGGCCTGACCTAATCAGGCCACTTTGATAAGACTAGGCTGGTCCCAGCAAAGGAGATTTAAAGCACGGAAAGAATGCATCCTAGGCGAGAATCTCATCTGCCGGCTCTAGAAATGAAGGGGGGACACACCGCAAAGAAGGTGAGCAGCCTTTAGGTGCTGAGAACAACCCCTGGCCAGCAGAGAAAGAGGAGAAACTGAGTTCTGCCAACAACCAGTGAGCTGGGAAGAGAACCCTGAGCTCTACGTGAGAACACAGCCCCAGCTAACACGGTGATTTTAGCTTTGTGGGAACCTGAGCAAAGAAGCAGCCGTATTTTGCCCAGCTGCTAACTTTGTGGTAATTTGTTATATCGCTGTAGGAAACCAACACAGATGGCCATCTGAAAGAGAGGAACAGCATGGACGAAGGCTCAGAGGCATAAAGCAACAAGGTGCCTTTGGAAAACTGAAGTTACTCGGGATAGGTGAGTGGGAAGTGTGGGAAGCAAGAGAGGTGGCAAAATGTAATGCAGAGAATTTGGCTTTGGGTCAGAGGGACTGTGCTCTTGGGCTAGTTAACTTCATTCTCTGTATCTCAGTTTTCTCAAAGGTAAAATGGGGCTCAGACTAGTAGTTAAAACAAAGCATTGTTTAATGGGACATATGCCTATGGAGGGTTCAACACAGTCTTGAGGTATGATAAGTGTTCCAAAAATAGTGGGTAGTCCTAGCTGTACCAATTAATCATGTGCAGATGGACCAGACTAAGGAGAGGCTAAGTAATGTGGTTTCCTACAGCGTGGTTGGAGACCACCTTGTGGGATGGCCTGGGGAGCTTATTAAAAATGCAGACGCCTGAGTCCTACCTTGAATTCAGACTAAATCAGACTCTCAGGGCGGTGGGGGCGAAGGGGGGGGGACGCACAAGAATCTGCACTTTCAGAAACTTCCCAGGTGACCTTTATGGGATAATTAGGCCTTGGTAAGAGCGTGGGTGAGAGCGAGAGACTGACAGACTCAAGCAGGAGGTCGGCAGCGAGAGCGGGACGAGGGCGGCAGGCTGTGAAGCCGGTAAGACCTGCAGAACCAGCTAATGTAGTCCGAGGGTTAGCTCGGGACGCTTGGTGGGGGGGGAGGGGGGCGGTGTCGGTGGAGGTGGTGACATTGACTCAGGTTGGGTCTTGCGAGTCCGCGCATCCGTGGGACATCCCGCTGGAAAGTCCTGTAGACAGGTAGAAGGACTAAAATTCAGGAGGTGAGTTGGGGCTGGAATTTTGGAAGTCTGCAAGGATAAGAAGTCGCGGGACGGTGCCTGTGGAGTAAGAGGGTGCTCAGGGATAGACTTCAAATGGACCCGTCAGAAAGGCTGACCGCATGCTGGGAAGGGCGGAGGGCCAGGGAGGCGGCCATGACCATGTCGCTGGCCTTGGAGCAGTCCAGATGGAGAAGGTGTGAACGTACCCCAAGACCTAGCTGCCAGCTGCTCATTGGCAGGATGGGTGAGGCCCATTTTGGTGAGATTAGCTAGGGACATTTGGCAGTGGGGGCGGGGGCCATGTGGGCGGAGGGTCCCCGCTGGGACAAAGGAGGCCAGACCACCTCGGGCAGGAAGTAGGGACTCTTCTTCAGAATCATGACTGTGAGGAGAAAGAGAAATCGGTGGTGGGGGTGGGGGGTGCCTTGAAGAGTCCACAGCCTTCCCCTCATATCCACTGGTGCAAACCTAGACACAGGCCAACACCACCACCGTGGCTCTGGCTGGGCCCCCCAGTGCCCACCGAACCGGACCGAGGTTCTCAAAGATGGGGTACCTAGGGGCCCAAGGTTGAAGGTACAGATAGGTTTACAGGTGTGGGGCTGGGCCCATGAGGCAAGGAAGAGGAGTGCAGTTGAGACAGGCTTCACCCTGTGGAGAAGGCAGCTGGGAAAAGAGGAGGGCCCACAGGCCAAAGGGTCGCTGAGCTCTGTGGAGGGCCCGGCTGGGAGTAAAGGACCGGAGTCCCGAACTAGTGAGCTTACCTCAGAGGGTCGCTGCTAGGGTCTGTGGGATGGCACCTGCGTGGGGATCGGCCTCAGAAGCACTGAGAAGCAGCAGCTCTCCCAGGGTTACCCTTGTTGTTATTTTACAAGCCAGGTAACGGCACCTCTCTGCCCAGAACCTTCTGGTCGTTTCCCACCTCACACAGAGTAAGAGCCGAGGTCCTCTACTAGGAGCTGAGCCTTCCTCTGCGCCTCCCTCCAACCGCATGGGTCTCGGAGTTCATCAAGCATGGCCAGCTAGCTCCCACCTCCCACCTCCACACCTTTGTTCCTGATGCCTCTTTTCCCTGTAACACTCTTGTTCCCGTCATCCCCGTGGTTTGTCCCGTCCCTCCTTCAGAACTCGGCTGCAGGGTCGCGCTCAGTAAGACCTGCCTTGATCCCTTCATGAAGGTCTTGGCTCAAATGTCCCCTCTTCAGGGAGTCCCACTGCCACCACCTAAAATAGCCCTCCCTCTCTATCCTCACTCTGTTGTTTTGTTTTAAAGACTTTTATTTATTTATTGGAGAGCAAGAGAGCGAGCATGAACAGGGCGAGAGGCAGAGGGAGAAGCAGATTCCCCCCGAGGAGGGAGCCCTAGCCACGCTCTGCTTTGCTTTCCTTCAACAAACTTGTCCACACCTGGTGGACGTATTTGTTCACTTGCATATAGTTTACCTCCCCAGCTAGACGTCTGCGCCAGGAGGGCAAGGGTGTAGCTTAGATCACTGTGTATCCCAAATGCCCATGATGGCACCAGGCACAAAGTGGACACGCGATACCTATTCACTGAATTGCTGTGTTATCATCGTTGTTTACATCATTATTAATAGTGGTATATTGGAAAGCAGAAGGTAAGGAGCAATTGTCCTGCGAGGAGTGGACAAGGGCAGGAGGTAGGTGGTCAGGCAGGACACCCTGAATGCATTTCCAGTGGTAACTACAAGAGGGAACAAGGGTCCTCCCCACCACTCCCTGGCATGGATTACTCGCTACCCCCAGCCCTCTGGGCACCAAAAGCATGGATTTCAGCGCAAGCAGTGGCCCAGAGAGACTCTCCTCCCAGAGTCCCTGGGACAGCATACACTGGTGCTCTGTTAACACTTGGGACGTGATTGTACAGGAACTTCTTGGAACCTTTGAAAGAGCGTCAGTAACACCAACATCTGGTTCATCTGTTCCTGGACATGAACCAACAGCTCTTCATTTTCAACATGGATCTCAGCCACTGAGGCTAGGTCTGGGGTCTTCTGCTAAGAGGGGAGGACAAGGAAGCAGAGAGCAGGTACCAGAGCCACGCTGCCTGGCCCAAACCCTAGATCCACTGCCTACTTGGATAACCTCTGTGCCTCAGTTTCCTCATCTGGAAACTAAGGAAAATTGTAATACCTCTTAAGGTTGTTATGTGAGCAGATATATAATATATGTATATACTTAACACACATGCAATAGATTAATATTTGTGTGTGTGTGTGTGAGTGTGTGTACACACATACACACATTTTTTGTCAGTAATTTTTTAAAATTTTTAAAATTTTTTTATAAACATATAATGTATTTTTAGCCCCAGGGGTATAAGTCTGTGAATCGCCAGGTTTACACACTTCATGGCACTCACCATAGCACATACCCTCCCCAATGTCCATAACCCCATCTCCCTTCTCCCAACCCCCCTCCCCCCAGCCACCCTCAGTTGTTTTGTGACATTAAGAGTCTCTTATGGTTTGTCTCCTCCCGATCCCATCTTGTTTCATTTATTCTTTTCCTACCCCCCAAACCCCCCAAGCTGCATCTCCACTTCCTCATATCAGGGAGATCATATGATAGTTGTCTTTCTCCGATTGACTTATTTCGCTAAGCATCATACCCTCTAGTTCCATCCACGTCATCACAGATGGCAAGATTTCATTTTCTTGATGGCTGCATAGTATTCATATATATATTTTATATGTGGTATATATCTATATCTATAGATATCTATAGATATAGATATATACCACATCTTCTTTATCCATTCATCTGTTGATGGACATCTAGGTTCTTTCCATAGTTTGGCTATTGTGGACATTACTGCTATAAACATTCGGGTGCATGTGCCCCTTCGGATCACTAGGTTTGTATCTTTAGGGTAAATACCCAGTAGTGCAATTGCTGGGTCATAGGGTAGCTCTATTTTCAGCTTTTTGAGGAACCTCCATGCTGTTTTCCAGAGTGGTTGCACGAGCTTGCATTCCCACCAACAGTGTAGGAGGGTTCCCCTTTCTCCACATCCTCACCAGCATCTGTAATTTCCTGACTTGTTAATTTTAGCCATTCTGACTGGTGTGAGGTGGTATCTCATTGTGGTTTTGATTTGTGTTTCTTTGATGCCGAGTGATGTGGAGCACTTTTTCATGTGTCTATTGGCCATGTGGATGTCTTCTTTGCAGAAATGTCTGTTCATGTCCTCTGCCCATTTCTTGATTGGATTATTTGTTCTTTGGGTGTTGAGTTTGCTAAGCTCTTTATAGATTTTGGATACTAGCCCTTTATCAGATATGTTGTTTGCAAATATCTTCTCCCATGACAGACACTGTCAGTTGTCTTTTGGTTTTGTTGACTGTTTCCTTTGCTGTGCAAAAGCTTTTGATCTTGATGAAGTCCCAATAGTTCATTTTTGCCCTAACTTCCCTTGCCTTTGGCGATGTTCCTAGGAAGAAGTTGCTGCGGCTGAGATCGAAGAGGTTGCTGCCTGTGCATACACACATTTTTTTAACAGTTTCTGGTATATGCCAAGAGCTATGAAAGGTTTGAGAGTTCACCCTACTCATGAGCTCATAAGTCACCCCAACACCCTTTCATTAATGTTGACAGATGACGCAAGACTCTGGTCAGGGGCAAAGGATGAAGGACTTTATTGCTTGCATCACTAGCAATGCCAGAATGTCAACATTTGTGCCAGGTCCCTGAGCCCAGTTCTCATGGAGCCAGGCAAAGACAACACTACCATGTACAGCAGGTTGTATGGTAGGAATGGAGCCCTGAGCTTGGGGAGTCAAATATTTTATCATGGGCAGTAAGTAATGCTCTTTGCTTCTGCAGGAGACACTATCTCTATCTTCCAAGGGTCTTTGCTAACCAACAGCTCCAGAAAAGATCATCTGGAACAAAGAGTTGGGACCCCGGAGTATGGGAGGTAAGGAAGTGTAAGAGATCCCTGGGAATTGTCTCCCAAGAGCGTGTGGTAAGAACTACTATTACTATAAATAGACTACTACAGAAAATGGACCCATACAACATAACTACATTTCTTCTGGTGACTCTGAGATGGATAGAAATTAAAAGAAAGAAAGCCAAGACAGGGACTAAAGTAAAGTTACGAAGACTAATGGCAAGTCATGGCGTATGAGTTAACATTCAGTGACTAGACTACCAAATGCTTTCACAAATGGGTTTCTGGGGGGAAAAACTGCTGTCAGCAATTGATTGTGATCTCGGGCAAATGAGTTTGCAATTTCATGCTGAATAATCTATCATTCCGTATCTTGGAAACTCAGGCACTCAATCTTTTTTGACAGGCAGCATGTAGAGTCTATTGCCAGGAAGGAAGGCGGTTGTCAAATTCCTAATTTTTCTCTGTGAAAAATTAACATTTAACTCAAACATAAGATCTGGAGGAACACATAAGACCTTAATTACATAGCACAATCCATGATTTGTGCTAATTAATAAGCTGATGAAAAATTCATTGGAACTCAGAGAAGAATCAAGGGAAAAAATTGGCCAGTGTGAACACTGAGTTTCTATAAAATGTTTAAGTCTTTCCAAATGGGCAGCCATGGTCTGTCATAATTATAATTTAATCATTCCCATGATTGTTTCATTTCATAAGATTTTAGTTACACATCAAAATCTGTGCAGAGAGACTATTTCTTTAAACTTTGTGATTTCTAATGGTTCTATTATACGAGCCTGTTAGAGATTTTTAAAGAAAGCCGGCTCAGCTACCTGAAATACGAATTTTTTAAAAGATGTGAGGGAAGACATCTGTTTGAATCCTGGCTTTGCCATTCACTAGCTGTGACCTCCAGCAAGTTCTTTGAGCTCTTTGTGCCTGTTCCCCCTATGCAAATGGAGATGATGATGATGCATGAGGTTATGGTGAAGGTGAACGGTTATTGCTGTGAATTAATCATTTGCCTCCTCCCCTCCAGAATCTTAACCAAACCACATCAGGAACCAGATGGAGATTGAAATGCAGCAACTGGCTTGTTATCAGTACAGCTGGACAGGTTAATAAGATGGTACTTAGGCAGAAATTGGGCTCCCTGCCTCCACCCTCTGCACCCCAGGACCTGGCTCTGGGTGATACCAGGAAGCCCCAGGGAGCAGGAAAGAGAGCAGCCAGGGGGAGACCTGCTGTTTTCTGTCCTTTGTGTGGTGTGTTCTGGCTTCTTAAACACTGGTTGATGCATTCAATTACATCCACTTATTCATTTATCCCGCAAGTAATTATAGAGGGTAGATGACTTGTCAAGGGTACTTGCAAACAAGTTGCAAATGAAATAATGAGCCAGGCATTGGTGCCTACCCTCATGCAGCTTACAATCTTACCTGCAGAGGGACGGGGGTCAAACCACTGCAGCATTTCTCCAGGAATCAGGAGGGGAGACTACATAAGAAAAATATTAGTAAAACATTTACCAAAAGTACCTGGCCCCTACTAAGCACTCTGAACTCTTGGTGGCTACTACTATCTCTATCACTACTACTATTATGAACCAGCTTTGTGATTGTGCATATCACCATACCACTTGGTCTATTAATAATACTTCCATAAAACATAAAACCAGCTTCCCCGAGCAAGTGTTTGTGAAAGGGCAAGTAGGAAAGGCTAGTTATGTTTCTATAATACAGATGAAAATAAAATATGCAATTGTTCAGACAAAATCTGATCATCTGAAGACCTGCCACAATCATTTCCTCTCCCAGCACACCCGGAGGAAGGCTGCTGAAGTCTCCTTCCATCCACCTGCGGAAATTAAACTGCATGAAGGCAGGCATCAAAGCCCGGCTTATTTTTAAGTGTTGCGATTCATTTGCAAGTACCCTCGACAAGCCGTATGCCCTCACTAATTGTATGTGGGGAATGAATGAATGGATGTAAATTGAATGCATCAGCCAATGTTCAGGAAGCCAGAGCATTCCAGGTGAAGGACAGAAAATAAGAACAAATTAAAAATTGCATCGAGCTGCCTTCTGCTTCTCCCAGCCTCTGCCTCTCGGATAACTGACCTGACCTGCCCTCCCCATTCTTTCTCCCTTTTAAAAAACCAAACTCCTGGCTTATTTGACAGCAAGTTGGATGGAGTTTGGGAATGGAATGAGTCTTGCAGTTGTAATGAATCAGAAACTGGGCACAAACATCAGATCTCGGCAACAGCAGAATCCTCGCTGTTTCACATGCTCTCGTCCCTTAGGCTTGAACAGATTAGAGGCTAATAATTTATGTTGAAATCCCACGAAGCCCTCCACAAAGTGCTATTGCCGGTCCCCATCTTTTGACTGACGGATATGAAAATAGGGACTGATTTGAAAAACCTAAGGCTATTTGGCTGGAGCAGCATTAATCTCTCCATTAGAAACTAAGAAATGAGAGGGTGGGGAGGCCCCAGACAACCACAAAGAAACAGACGTGGAAGGCCACGCCTTTTTCCAAATAGGAGACTCACACCAGCTCTTCCAGCTTGAGTTAGCTCTCCGAGCCACTGGGACCTCAAATTGGCAACAATAATTTTTTTCCATGCTAGTTAAAATGCCCTTAAGCTACAGTCATTAGATTTGCTGGACAGCGGCATCATTCTGATGTTATCGGCACTGTCTTCCTGTTTTCATGAATAATGTATAAGAAGGAGCTGTTAGAAATGGATTCTTCCATGGCTGACGGTATCGCCACCAGACAGGTCCCTGAATCCTTAGTCATTTTATCTGCAGCAGGAACAGATCTCCCTCCTCTGCACGCTACCCCCCGGGGCCGCCTGCCATGCATATTGGAGAGCCTTCCGAAGGTGCCCTATCTCCCCCTCTAATCTCAGTAGTATGGAAACAGGCAGCAGGGAGACAAGAAGAGGTGCCCAGAACCTTCCTTCCTTTTCATTTTTGCTCCATGTCAGAGGAGTGGTGTGGGGGCTACTGATTGCCAAGTTCATGGGTTTGATTCTCAGCCCTGCCTGCTGTGGGCCAGCCCACCTTGCTCCGTCTGTATCCAGGTGCCTGTGGAGAAAGCGCTTGTCCATGGGCACAGGTGAGGGCTGGGAAGGATAACCTTTTTTGCCTTTTCTTTTGTTTTCTTCTCTGTTTCTCTGTGCTTACATCTATCATAGCTTTACAAAGAAAAGGCACATCTTTCAGCCCTGCCCCTTCACTCATTCATTCAACCTATTTTTATTATCTGTGAGGCTTCTAGTGAAGGAGGCATGCAGTAATCAAGGATTCTAGAAATGAATAGAAAATATGTACAAAGAAGAGCATTCATTGTGGGCGTATAATAGAGGGAAGCAGTCGAGTCAGGGAATGCAGTGAAAGGAAGTGAGACTGAGCTAAGAGCTGAAAGACAGGGATGTCAGCCAGGCAGCAAGAACAACATGTGCAAAGTCCCTGTGGCAGGAGGGGGGGCAGGGCGCCCATCAGAGGAAGTAGAGCATGACCAGGGGCCACAGGATAGTTTATAAATAAGAGCCAGCATTTCTCTCCCCGCTTTGACATCTTATCCACTCATCCAGTTTCTCCTTTCTGACAGTCTCTGCTTCCCTTCGAGTCCAAGAATTGCTCAGTCCTGGCTCTCCTCCTCCTTCCTGGCTGTCCCTATTCATCCAGATTCATCCACTATTGCCTCTTAAACTGCAGGCATTAACTTAGAACTTTCTGACGCTCCTGTCCCCTGGTGTCCGGTGCAGTGCCTGTCGAAGGATCCGAAAGAATGCAATGACCATTTATTGTTCTGAGCTCCAACGGAGAACTGGAAAGCATTGTGAATACCCAACATCGGAGTGGGTAGACTGTCACACCCATATACTAGAGGGTCACACAGTCATTTAAAATGATGTTTTAGATAAACAAATGATTTTGAACATTTCTCATGATATAACAGGAACTTAAAAGCAGAATGTAAAATTCATCCTAAAGTGTAATCTCAATTTACATGGAAAAGAAGACCAGAAACAAATCCAGCATTGTATTGAGAGGATATCTCTGTAGGTAGAATTATTTGTGGTTTTATTATTTTATTTTGTTTTAAGATTTTATTTATTTATTCGACAGAGAGCGAGAGAGGGAACACAAGCAGGGGGAGTGGGAGAGGGAGAAGCAGACTTCCCGCCAAGCAGAGAACCTGACACGGGCCTTGATCGCAGGACTTGGGGATCATGATCTGAGCCAAAGGCAGACACTTAAGGACTGAGCCACCCAGGCACCCCTACTCATGGTTTAAATTTCTTTTTTTATACTGCTCCATCTTCCCCTTCAATGGGTTAACTAATTTAATTCATAAATCCTTTATCAAATTAGTTAGTTTAATTGAACTAATACTGAAGCCCTTATTACACGCCAGGCATCACTACCAATTCAGTGATGGACAAAACACACACATGTCTGTCGTAAAGAATTACTTTTATAAATTAAAGAAAAAAAATTTTTTAGAAACAAGTTGACTTAAAAATATCACTCTGAGAAAACCACTCAAAAGTGCTTCCTCCCAAGGATGTCAGTGGGGAAACCATCCAGCAGCATGTTGACGTTACCAGCAAAGTGTGCCAAGGACTGAACCTTGATGACCGTCCATTTGTCATTTGTGCCTGAGGCAAGATGCTGGGAACAAGAACTCCCTCCTGTCAGCATCTATTACTCTGGAGTAGAAAACTCTGTACCACCACCTTATAAAATTTAGTCCCCCCTCCCCAGACGCTTGCAGTCACTTCATTCCAGCCCTCCCGTGGGGGACCTTTCCAGGGATTTTGTTCCATTGTCATCAGGCCTCGGAGATTTGAGAAGCTTCCTCCCACGTCTGAAGCCTAGCAGCCTACCTGTTGTTCCTAACAGTGCCCAAAGTGGGGGCTTGTGATCAGACCACAGCAAAAGCACCAGCCAGTATGAACAAGAAGCCAGTCAGAGCCTGAGATTCTCCCGTAAACTAAGAATCTGTTTTCAGGAGAAGGGAGATAACAGGCAGATGAGATATGGGAGATGGACAGAGACTTTTCTGAACCACTGAGGAGTTCTTCCGGGGCGAGGGGTTCTCTAATAAAAGCCCAGCACGTGTATGAACTGGTAAACTATGAAGTTCCATATTTCTCTTCAAGTGGGATAGAATTTCTCTCTCCTGTGGTTCTCTTCCTCCTCTTCCAACCTAGCTGTTTTGTCTCTTCCTGCTTCTCCAATATTCCATCTTTGTCTTGTCTGGAAGAGTCTGTTTCAGAATGGCAAGTCTTCCTGACAGTGAAGAGTGTATCACCCGAGAATGAGCCTAAGCGGTAGACAGAATGGGCAATACTTATTCTACTACTCGTTGTCTATTTTAATGCACTTAGGAAAATCTGCGTCTAGCACGTCCAACCTACGATTTCATGATAGGCTCTGGCAGCCTACGCTTTAAAAAGTCAGTTAATATAAAGAGAGCCAATAAAGAGAAAAACGATTAAATATATTGTGATACATGTGATATGCAAAGGTGGTAAAATGGGTGAAATGGGGCGGGCATGTGGGGTACATGAGAACTAGAGGGGGAATTCTGCCACAAATCCAAGGCGCCTCCTGGGGAAGGGCCAGAAAACTCTCCTGGTTCCCTAGGGTAACTCTGATGCACACATCTGCATTCATCCTGGAGCTCCCAGAAGCCTTTGCCGTTCTGAATCCCAGAACTTCCCCAGGTCTAAGAGCTGAGTTCTCAAGCCGGTAGACTTCATCTCCATCAGGGAGAGGGGTTTTGTTTTCAAAACCAGGCACTCTCGCACAAAAATGCAGGTTTGTGGTCCTCTTTAAAAACTGGAAGTTCTTGGGGCACCTGGGTGGCTCCGTGGGTTAAGCCTCTGCCTTTGGCTCAGGTCATGATCTCAGAGTCCTGGGATCAAGCCCCGTATTGGGCTCTCTGCTCAGCAGAGAGCCTGGTTCCTCCTCTCTCTCTCTGTGCCTATCTCTCTGCCTACTTGTGATCTCTGCCTGTCAAATAAATAAATAAAATTAAAAAAAAAAAAAAAACCTGGAAGTTCTTGGGGGCACCTGGGTGGCTCAGTGGGTTAAAAACTGGAAGTTCTGGTGCTCTGGGTCTAACCCCTGTACCGAGAAAATCAGGTGACCACCGGCCCCGGGGAGAGCTGTTCTCTGACATAAGGTCCTGTGGGTGTGCTTCTGTTCCCGGGAGCCGCCCCAAGACTAAGGGTAAAAAGAGGCTTCCTCTTCTGTCAGGTTTCTCTTCCTCTGCTTCTCATCCTTCTCTTTCCTGCCTCACCTCTCTTCCCTAGCAATCCCTCCCCACTCGCCCGCCCACACACGCATAAATACATCTCCAGGAAATGGCTGCGAGAGTGAAACTTCTCTCTTCTACCTCTGATGCCCAGGGTTCTCCTTGCCTGAATGGTGGCCCAGATTCACTGATGACTCCCAGCATGACGACTGATTGCCTTTCAGCCTCGTGATTGGCGCAGGATCATTTGAAACTGCCTTATAGGTTGTTTCTGGGTAGGATGTGTCGTGGACGTAAAAATTCCATTTTCTTCCTGCTACCATACTGTAAGGGAAAGGACGCATGATTTGGAGTCAGGGTATCTGAGTTCCAATCCTGATTCCCTCGTTCATGGGCTGTGAGATCTTGGGAAAGTCATTTAACTTCTCTTCTCCTCTGTTTCCTTATCTGTAGCACAGAACTTGTATGAAGAGGAAATAAATATATATATAGTGCTTAGAATAGAGCCTGGTACACAGTAAGGGTTGCAAACGTGTGGGCCTATTCTACGAGTAATAAATAGTCTTCCCTCTTATGAACTCCCATTGGGATAAGTTCTAACTCTGTACCCCGGATATGATAATATTAGTCCTATTCCTTTTATCCATTCCTTATTACTGTCACATAAGTGCTGGGCACTACACGGAGCCTTAGAACACACACACAAAAATAAGAAAGTGTCTTCGCCCTTCAAAAAGCTTCCTATCCCTAGTTGATTTGGAATTTAAGGTTAAGTAAATGTCATACGACAGTTGTTTAAATAATTACAAGGTTAAATTAAGCAAACATCACATAATTGTTTAAATAAGCAGAAGGCCAATGCCGAACAAAGCATTGCGTTATTCGAGATTCAGTCCACAAGGTTCAGTCCCCCAAAGAGTTCGAGACAAATTGGCATCTTGAAAGGTGCCCCTTCTACCTGAACTTACGACCCGAAGAGTGGGAAGCAGCGGAGACTAGCAGAGGCTACCACAAGGAGATGACCTCTTGGATGTGGGTCCTGCACACACCCCCTACACACCATTTGAGGGCATGCAGACTGGCATTGGGATGGGGGGTGGGGGACTGGTGTTGGGACTGGGGGTGGGGGGAGGAATACGTCCCGGATTCAGAGCAGCTGGGACCTATTCAGCTCTGTTTCTTTGTGTGATTTCAAGTTAATTGAATTCACTGTGCCTCAGTTTCCCTATTTTAATGGAAGCATGCTCCTCCTTTTCTCATTGGTAATGATCAGGGTGACATGCGGCACCTGCTAGGTGGTCACGCTGCTAGAATGCCGAATGGGGGTGGGGGGTTGTCTACTAGCATTATAGTAGGGCTGGCCAAATCCGGGGGCAGCTGCAAATCTTTCCACAATCAATATCTCCATCAACCACCAGTACTGTGTTAATTAGCGTATTGAATATCAGAATTCGTTTTTTATTGCTGAAATTAGTGACTTGTTAATTTGCATAGTGCAAGTTGGAAACAACTCTCATCAAAGACAGTCAAGACGTATGATGGGGCTAAAATGGTTCAGAGGCAGCCCCATCCCCCGTACCCCACTTCCCCCCCTACACACACACACCTGGAAAGATGAGGGAATAAGAATCCAGCCTGCCCCTAAGACCTATACCATTGGGACAGCCCCTGAGGCTTGACCCCGAGTCAGCTTCTGGCCACCGGAAGAGGGGATGTCTGATGGCACCAAGCCTGCCGGGGGCCCAGCATTGTGCCTTAGGAACCAGAAAGGATAGAGAGCTGGAACTTCATCAGGATTATGTCATCAAGGTTTTCTGCCTGGGTGGCTAAAGAAATGCTGTCTAAAAGTGGAAGCATGGCAGATGTTGGCTTGAAGCTTGCCTCCCTTTAGCCAGGACGTGGGGTTTAGGGGGAGAGCCAACAGCACCACCTGGGGCTCTCTCATGGCTGCTGTTCACCATCCAGAGAAGACACAAGTGCTGTGTCTGACCAAACTGGCCTGTGTCTGCTCCCAAGAAGTGGGGGAGTTGGGAGGGGGCACAGGAGAGGAGCAGGGAGGCCCTGCCCTGATGACCTCTTTGATTTCCTGGGGCTTCTCTTCCCACCCAGCCTTGGTGGGTGGGTCCTGCAAGGCTGACGGGCGTGTTAGCACCTGGCAGCTGTGGCTGGTGTCTCTAGAAGGCTGGTGGTGAAGGAAAGCACATGCTTCGCATTTCCTCCTGGCTGTTCCCAAGGGTCCAAGGAAGGGCTTCTTGCTCCATGCTACCACGAGTTAAGTCCCTTCCAGCACTTCCCTACTCTAGCTTTACCTAGAGAGCGACTCCCATCAGTATTTCCCAATCTCCAGGCTGAATCGGAGGGTAGGGGTGGGGCAGGCCAGAAAGAACACAGATCCTAGCCTTCCCGGGCCTCCTGGAGCATGCACGTTAGAATGCTGTCCTCAGACCGAAATCTGGCCACAGTGTGGAAAAAGTCAACTACTGTCGACCATTCAGAAGGTCAAGAACAGCTGTACAACAGAACTTTCTACGGTGATGAGCATGTTGTCTATCAGCGCTGTCCAACATGGCAGCCACTCACCGCCCAGAGCCGCTGAGTACTAGAACCGAGACTGTTGTGGTCAAGGAGCTGAATTTCAAATTTGACTTCATTGTAATTAACTTAAATAGCCACATGTGGCCAGTGGCTCCTGTATTGGATGGCACAAGCCTGGAGCCTGGCCACTCTTCCCAGCCCTTAGGACATTGTGTCAAGCCTGCACTGGTCCGATCAAACGCCAGCCTCTTTCTCCCAAACACTTGTCATGAGCTGAGCTGCCTGGCTCTCCCTCTGTATTTCAATCCAGAGTGTTCCAGCTTGGGTGCATAAAGGGAAGGAACCCAGTGCTTTCCAAACATTCTCACAACAGGGACACACAAGAGGTGAGGCCTCTAGGGAATGGAAGAGTTAAAGATACATGGGATGGATAGAATGCACTATTTGGTGCTGTTGAATATGGTCATGGGTCCTATTATACGAATAGTGGTAACGCATTGTCCCCCACTTGTATATACGTGTGAGGACGTCATCACAGTGTGTGCTTCAGGCAAGGCAAGGAGAGCAAGAATTAGACTCCCCATTGCAAGGATAAGAAACCTGAAGGTCAGTCCAGTCAAGGGGGTCCTAGAGCAGGTAATGATAGAGCTGAGACCAGAACCAGCTGTCTGACTCCTAACGCCTCACCCCTCGGGCATCTGAATTGGCCCTGCTTAGAGAGGGGACATGGAGGGGAGAAGAGAGAGGCCACGATCACCCTGACAATTTGATAGTGTCTTAAATGGGGGCTCTTTTGTTTTACTCCCACAGAGAGCCACACTGGACACCCGTATATTGTTTCACTGTCTAGCACTGTAGAAGCCCAAATGAGTTCCCACAACTCGGGTGGGGAATCTGCTTTCCAGAACCCCAATGAGTCGTCTTGATCCCTCTTGCTTTCTTACTGTTTTCTTAGGGATCTTACTAATGAATCTCTTCCTAGCAGATCGTCTGCCCTTTGCACAACTCCAAAGGGTGCCTTCATGTATGATACAATACGCAGCACAGTCGTATTACACAACGGACTTTATTCCTGCATTGGACAAACTAGGTTCCTGTCTTTCCACTTCAGTTCATTTTCCCATTATTTTTCCTGGGTGTTACCATGAAGCATGAATAAGGCTAAGGGTTCACCACCTTGGCTGTTTATCTGAATTGGTGGTGCTTTAAAAAAGAACAGCACAAAATTTCACCCCTTGAGAAGATGGGGTTGGGCTGGGCATCTGCTTTTTCTCCAAGCTCCCCCAGATGATCCCACCGCTGAGAACCAAGACTCCTAGAACTGAGAACCAAGACTCCTGGACCAGTAATCAGGACACTCCCGTTTCCCACACGCTAGCCTCCCTGAGCCTGTTTCCTAGTCTGTAAAATGGAGAGAGATGAGGTCTGTCTTACTTTGATTAGTTTGAAGCATGTGAGCTTGTGCGAAAGAATTTTGAAAAGTAATCTGTGTATTTACACTGGTTAGGGAGCTCGTGGCCAGCAGGCAGACCCCACCTGCAAACAGGCCCGGCGCTCAGTGGACGGGTGACATTTCCCCATGGGTTCCCATGGCCTGCTTGCCTCCATCACACCATGCTAAAAATGGGCAGAGGGTGGGTGGAGCTCAAAATACTTTAACTAGAGTGTAATTGTGTGGGCAGCTTCCACTTGAGCTAGGTAATTCTGGACAAATGGAAGCTCGCCTGCAGGAAGCTATATTTATTTCCCAAATAGCTGTGAGAGCCCCCAGGAATGTCAGACACACATTTTGGTTTTATCTGTTTTGAGACCTTCAGGCCATGGGATTAGAAAGCTCCGGGAATGAATCAGAAGGCAGAAATACACAATTATTTATGCCCGACCTCAGAGCTAATACTCAGGGTAAACTCACAGCCATTTGATGTGGAAACATTTTAATCTGAGAAATCAAATGCAGGAAAGATACTACCCCCTTACTCTTCATTTCCAGGAACACACACACATTCATACACATACCACACATTAAATGTCCAGAATTAGGCTGTTATTGAACCCTAGCTATATACAAATTACAGATTACATAACACTCAAAGATGCTGACAGTACTTTCTGTTGAAACTTCATGGTTTTACCTCTACGCCAAACAGATCTGTGTCATTTCCATTAATTACATTTTATGTATTCAGTGTATCACAAATTAGCCATAGTAGGAAAAGAAATGCATTAAGGATTTTACATTGATAAAGATACTGGGAAGACGAAGTCAAGCTTTTGATTGGCCCCAACACAACTGTCAGACTTCTTATGTAGTAAATTCAAATTCTTTCTGCGAAGACAGACATTTTCAAACTATATCTTCTATCAAAATTACTATAAGAAATAGTTGTTGGGATCCTATCCCAGACCTAGAGAACCAGAAACTATTGGATGGGGGTTGAGTCATCTGTATTTTAAACAAGTGTTAAAAACACAGTCCACCTAGCATGCCTGCAGGGAGCCTTTCAGGAGTATCAAAGTGTGATAGGGTAAATAAACCAAGAGAAATCCCAGTCCCCATCTGAGCACTCCTGGAAAACTTTACACTGAAGGCTGCTTACATGAGAGGGACCCCAGAAATCATCTCTCTGTCTTCCTGATAGATCACTGAAGCACACTGGAACTTTGGATTTCTGACAGGATTGCCCAGTACAGTTGCTCAAGTTAAGCACTGCACAAGAGGACCTCCTCTAGAGAACCACCATTTATAGCAAAGGCATTTGATGTGTATATTTATTACTACACTTTTTCTGGCTGATGGCACTATGGGTCCTGTCCCAATGAATCAGCTCATGACAATTTTCCAACAGATAAAAGCAAAAGGTCTTGAAGAAGGGGAGAAGATTTGCTTTTGTAATTCATACATAAGTGCAGTTTGGGCTAGCCCCAGCCCAGTTCAGTTCCTTTCCACTGGCTTCTTTCCTGATCATCCCTGGCCTGGGGGAGGAAGGGCTGCTTCTGCCTCTGGGAGGGCTAAGTGTGCAGTGGCCTGACTCTCACAGCCCAGGAGCCCCTCCACCTGCTCCCAGGGCAGGCTCCCTGTGCACTGCCAGCTGGCATAAAAGTGAAGTAAGCAGTCTGGCTTCTTACTGGTCAGTTTCCAGGTGTGGCCAGTTTTCCTTGAGTTACCCTGCAAGAACAGAAGACCTCACCCCTTTCTTTCCTTTCTTCCCTGAGTTCTGCTTGGGTTACCCCTGTGCTGTAAAAAGACCCTCTCTTGAACTGGTTTTCAGTTTTTCCTTGCCATAACATCTGGCCTTTACCTTCAAGACATCCAAACTATTCCTACATCTTATCTGGGTGCCTGAACCGTCCCTGTTCAGGGATTTTAGGGTACTGTTGATTACCCCAAAACTTTGAGGTTTGGTCTACACTTCCTTCCTCCCAAGGAACTATCAAAAAGGAAGGGTTTTTTGGTTGTTGGGTTTTTTTTTTTTAAGATTTATTTATTTATTTTAGAGAGAGTGTGCGCACACTCACGTGAGTGGGGGAGTAAGAGGGGGAAGGCTCTTCCAGCAGACTCCCCGCTGACCAAGGAGCCTCACGCGGGGCTGAATCTCATGACCCATGTGATCATGACCTGAGCCCAAACCAAGGGTCAGGTGCTTAACTGACTGAACCACCAGGTGCCCCTGAAAAGGAAGTGTTTCTTAGTGAAAAGCTGATGGACCCTCAAATTCTATCTTGCCCCTGCCCTCCACTTTCACACCCCAGCTGCTGTCAGGGTAACAACCTCCCTTTCCGTCTCATCTTCACACCTCTCTTTGTAAACCAGAGTGGAATGAGGAAGTATGTGCTGGTAGGGCTAGTTTAAAATTCTCTGAAGGAGGGACACACGACTCCTAGGATTCGTGTGGATGCCGTGGTGGCTGGAGGGAACACTGCCTTACAGCGGGAACCCCAATTCATTTATTTATTCCGTGTGTGCACAACAGGTACACTGATCATTCATTCACTGAGCATCTCTACGTGCTGGGCACTCTGCTAGGAGTTGAGGGCAAATCGGTAACACAGCCAGCCTCTTGCCTGCAGGGAGTGAACGGTCTAGAAGAGGAGACATTCCATAGAAGGGTAAACAAAGAATGACACAAGCAATAGCACACTGCGTTAAATGCTCTAAAGGGAACGAGCCCTGCTTTGGAAGAGGGAATACTAGGAGGAGACCTACTTTAGACTGAGTGAGGGAAGGCTTGTGTGAGCAGATGCTGTGAGATCTGAAGAATGAGAGAGAACTGGGAAGCTTGTTCCAGAAGCAAGGACAGTAATACAGAGACTGAGAACAGAGAACCTCCAGGATATATTTCCAGGATATATATATATATATATATGTTTCCCTCCTCAGGTTTCTCTCCATCCTGGCTCTTTTGTGATTTCTCCTAGTAAAGTATGAAAGCGCCATTCCAGGCATACATAGTAACAAACACCTGTTCTGTGCCTGCGGCGATTTTAAGTGTGTTTCGTGCCTTAACTCAGTGAATCCTCTTAACAACGCCAAGATGGAGGTACCATGCATGTCCCCACTTTACAGATGAGGAAACTACACGAGGCAGTATGCAAGAATAGTCAGTATTAATATTAAAATTAGTAATTTATTCAGCCATGCCATATTGAGCCTTGTCAGGTTCCTGGAAGACTGCATTTTATTCATTTCTGACCTTTTCGCTACCCAGTTAGATCCTCCCTCCTGGGCTGTCTTCTGTGTGACTTGCAAATTTCAAGCTTGTTTTTAAAATCCATTGTTCAAGGCATAGGTGGGAAATCTTTTCACACTGCCGATCAGGCTTTACAGAAAAATTATTTGCTGTGTCCTCCCTAGCTGGCGTACTTCTTCGAGTTCTAGCCAATTCTATAAATGCTTTTTGAGAACCTACTAATTGTCCAATGTGACCCTGGATGCCAGGATCAGATCTAGAAATTTATTTATTTATTTTTAAAGATTTTATGTATTTATGTATTTATTTGACAGATCACAAGTAGGCAGAGAGGCAGGCAGAGAGAGGAAGGAAAGCAGGCTCCCCGCTGAGCAGAGAGCCCGATGTGGAGCTTGATCCCAGGACCCTGAGATCATGACCCAAGCTGAAGGCAGAGGCTTTAACACACTGAGCCACCCAGGCGCCCCAGATCTAGAAATTTAAAACCAAGGAAACACGCACACACACACACACACACACACACACACACAGGGATAGCTGTAATAGAATAAGATCTATGCCCTCCTTGTCTCATCATTGAAAACCAAATACAAATGAGGAAACGAGTCCGTGGCTGTGGATTAGGAAAAATATGACCGACGGTCAAGTAGCCAACTGCCCAGCAGGTGTGTTCTCAACCTTAGTTCACTTTCTTGTTGTACAAATACTACATGTGTAGCTGGCCAAAACCCTTTTCAACATGAAGAGGTAACAACTCCCTATTTTGGAACATGTTGCCCTTATTAATCTGATTTGTCTGAGAATTGCTTCTCTGCCCACCCAAGCCACCTCATTTTCTCCTAAGTCCCTACTGTGCATATGTAGATTTAGTCAAATAGAGACTTCCCTTTCAAAAAAAAAAAATCATGTGTACAGAAACTAATAAGCTCTAATAAGTGAAATAGTAATTGTCAAAGAATTGGTGCCCGGTGTGCTTATTTCTAAGTTGAGAAAGAAATTCATTTTTGCAACAATAAAATAGTGATCTGCCCTTCCCTCGTGCTCCCCCCGCCTCTCGTTTAGGTAAGTCCTAAAATAAACAGGAAAGGGGAACTGTGAATCAGCCCAGTCAATTATTACAGCTTTTTATTTGCAAAAAAGAAAAATGACAGGAGTTTCTTATTTGTATTTTAATGCGCAGAAAATTCCCCTTCTAGGGGGACCTGGGTTCCTTCTTGATCCGTTTTCAGAGGGACTTCATGCGATGGGCAAACTGCCTCTCTAGGGGGAAAGCATGATGTCGGCTCCCTGAGCCCTCTCCTATCTCTGAAATGTCCACATTTGATGAGGCAAGAATATCCCAGAGGAGAAAAAGGACCCAACAGCTACTAAATCAGTGGAAAACACAGTAACACCCACATTAAAGAACCACATTCCAAGGACGGTTCCTGGAGGTGTATTTTAAAAAGATCTTTCCGACCAGCAAGCTGATTGGGTCCTATCCCCTTTCTGTTGTTGAATCTAAGAACCTAATTTTTTTTAAGCAGCGGAATACAGATGATAATGTAATGCCTCGAGTAGGTGGGAAACGACATCCTAGGCCTGTGTCCGCGACAGCAGGGAAACCCATACTGACCCTGGTTTTCAGCCTGGTCCCTCTGTGGTAGAGGGGCCTTGGGACAAGAGTTTTTAATCTGGGTCTATGAACTGAGATGGTAAAAACCTAATTACTTCTTCATTTTCCCTAACTGCAATGTAACATTCCTGCCATCATGTATGTAGGCAACGAATTAGAATAGTAATAGAAGCACCTATGACTTTGTCACCAAGAGAAACCACAGATGGTCTTCAACTCCCATGACAACTGTTGCAGATCTCTGGATTTAGACTTATCCCTACTGCAGGTCACGATTACATACTAGAGATGCCACGAGGTCTTATTATTTACAATATTACTAAAGAAGCGCATCTGTTACCTTGTCGTAATGTTATTATTTTGTAACAGTATTTCAACATAGTCGGCTTCCTTTGTAGTTCTATGTATTTTTTTTCTTTTAACTTTCTTAAAAATCGTTTCAAAATTGGGGTGCTTGGGTGGCTCAGTTGATTAAGCCACCAACTCTTGATTTCAGCTCAGGTCATGGTCTCATGGGTCATGAGATCGAGCCCCGCACTGAGCTCTGCACTGCTCTGCACTGCGCGTGGAGCCTACTTAAGATTCTGTCTCCCTCTCTGTCCACTCCCCACCTCCCCTCACCCCCCCAACCCACATGTGCTCTCTCTCTCTAAAAAAAGTCTAATAATTGAAAAACATTCTGAGACCTATCTATAGATTTCAGCAGACTGTCAAAGAAGTCCATGCCCACATCCCACTCCCTACCAAAAAAAAAAAAAAAAAAAAGTTAAGAACCACTTAAAAGACTCTCGGTGTTGTTCCCATTGCTTTTGGTGACTTCAGTATGGCCCCATTGCAAAAACCCAGCTTCCACGCAGCGAGGGGCCTATAAAATCAATCTATTGGTGCATTTCACTGTGCCTTTCACATGGTTTTGGCTCCCACTTTTCTAATAACACACCTCCACAAAAACCTCAAATGCAGTACCATTGTGAAATATGGAGTCATTTGATCTTCAAATCACTGGTTTAAACCGCATCAGCTTTCAGCTGTTCCAGAGCTGACTGTCTGAGCTGTGACTGACTGAGGCCCCCTTTTCTCCCTGGTTTCCTCTCTGGCTGTTCACCACACAGTTTTTACGATGGGTCACAGGTGCCCTGGCAGACAGGCACAGCACCTGGGGGAAGTGACATTCAAATGTGACAATTTTCCTACATCCCTAAGAAGTCGTGGATGGGTGGAGGTTGCAAGTGTTGATTAAATTAAGATTTGGGATTACCTGCGGATTTTAATTACTATGCCATTCCTGTCCCCGTGCCCTCTGTCTCCCGCCCCCCCCCCCCACCACAGCACCCCCGTAGCTCTAATGAGACACTTATCAGATGCTGTTTTGTATTGTTACTTATCTTTGCAGCGCACATGCTCTCTGAGTTCATGGAACCCATGTTATCCTCTTGGGTAGCTCCGGTGCTTGGCAGACAATAGACCTGCTGGGAAGAGGTGTGGCTGAATTGAATGGTTGTCTACCGAGCACATTTAGTGGGCCAGTGCTAAGAGGATTATTTTCTACCTTGGATTTGTTTATGCAATAGCTATTCTGCAAATACTGAACACTTACTATGTGCCAGGCCTCATGCTAGACATTAGAGACAAAGATGAATACAATCGAACCACTTCCTCCAAGAATGCTAGGACCATCGGGACACTCCATTGCAATGGAGTGTAATGATGGCAGAGTTAAGGGTGGGAACCTGGTAGTGTTAGTGGTACCAAGGGGGGAGTGGTGAGTTCTGGAGAATGAAAGTCAGAGAAGGTGCTAGACTTGGGAATCCCGTGAGTAAGACTTAGCTGCTAGGAAGAGGGGTTTGGAGACCTTCCTGAAATGGGGAACCACATATCTTACTAGAGGAACACACACATCATTCTTTACCTACCCATCACCCATTTCCTCCCCTTCCATCCTTCTTCCCTGCTACTGGAACTTTAGTTTTGTATCTGGAATGATCTGGGATGACCTCAAGGGAGGTAAGCTCCTCACCCCCTACCCCCCTCATCCAGGCTCCTGAGCCAGTCAGGAACCAATCATGGCCATTCCTTTCTATTTTGCCAGCGACTGATCTCAAGCAGGCATGTGATCACATTCTGGTCAATGAGAAATAAGGGGAAGTCAACTCAGGTCCTTGCTTTGGATATAAAAAGACAAAGTCATGCTGGGAGAAAGCCGGCTTTCCCCTTCTTGGCTTGATATTTGCAAATGTGGCAGCTGTCTTGTGAGAGCAAAAAGATAATAAGAGCTTAGGGGTTCTTTGATTTTAACACTGAATAGCAACCAATACTGTCAACTGGGCTCCTTGTGTACAAAAGTTTAACCCCTATTTGTCTATGCTACAAGTAGCTAGATTTTCTTCATAACTGATTTCCACAGCTCCCCTTAGCTACTTTTCATGGGTCTCCCTGATGGGGAACAATGAGATCGAGTGACTAATACTCCTGAGTTTTACTGGCTGATTATCCCCCACCTGTATAGCTCTAGGACTCAACTCCTTCCTTCTTCAATCTCATCAGTCATTGTAGGGAGACCACAGCCAAACATCTTTGAGAAGTGACTTCTTCCTTGCCACTCTGTATCACCAACCCCTCCACCCTGCCCCGTGCTGAAGCCGTGTTCTATGCAAAGGCAGGAAGGAAGCCCTACTCTCTGCCTCTGTGTTCAGTATGTCACTGACCCCATGATGCGTGAATGCCTTGAATATCATAAGCCTTGGTCAAAGCACACCTTCCAGCTCCCGCCTACCCCTGCTCCCTGTTGGGGAAGGTCTACTTTTCTTTGTGTCTTTTCACAGAAGCCTAGCATCAACCTCCTCCTTTAGACAGAACAAAGCAACACAGTTCCAGGCATATCAGTCCATACCAACAGGTGCCTCAGAGTTCAGGTTCACTGGCCCTGCAAGATTACTCTCCAATAAGCTCAGCCCAGAGTGTGGTTACATGTGTCTGTGAAGGAATAGCAACATAATATTCCAAAGACAGGCAGGAAGGGGCCTTGTATATCAAGCTAAGAAGTGTAAGCTATAATCTCTAAACCAGAGATTCCCAACAAGTATATTCATTATCTGGTGTGTTGAGATACAAACCTACTCTCTCAGCCCCTAGGACTGCTGGCAGAGCCTAGCAGCCAGAGCCCCTAGTCCAGTTACCTCCAGCAGCAAGTGGCCTTGTGTGGGTCTAGGAGGGTGGGTGGGGTGAGGCAGAGTGGAGCTTGATAGGGTCATGACATAAAAAAGACTATAAAACAGGGGTACCTGGGTGGCTCAGTGGGTTAAAGCCTTTGTCTTCAGCTCAGGTCATGATCGTAGGGTCCTGGGATGGAGCCCTGCGGCAGGCTCTCTGCTTAGCAGGGAGCCTGCTTCCTCCACACCCCCCCACACCCCCAGCCTGCTTCTCTGCCTACTTGTGATCTCTGGCTATCAAATAAATAAATAAAATCTTTTTTTAAAAAAAGACTATAAAACAATGAGGAGTCATTGAAGGATTTTTAAAAAGTAGCAGTCTGATAAACTTGCCATTTTGGAAGAAAATGAGAGGGCAGTGGATAGGAGGGGTGGACAGGGCGCATGGGACCGGGAATGCTGATCTCACCTAAAACAGCCCAGGTCTGAAATGAGGACAGACCCAATTATGGAGTAGAGATGGGAACACAGAAGGGATGTGGGATATGAGAACCCTTAAGGAGATAAAAATCAATGGATTTACTAGCTGGTTAGATATAAAGAGGGAGGGAGGTGTCCAAGATAACTTTCCAGCTTTTGGACGGAGAACATGGGTGGACAATGGTATCGTCAATATTGGGAACATGGTAGGGGGTGTGTAGAAGAAAGCTGGTTTGAGATGCTGGGGAATGTCAAGAGAGATGACCAGATGACCCTTAGACACATGGATCTAACACTCAAGAGATCACACTGGTGTAGAGATTTTAGAATTTGTGTCTTTCTAAGTAATAGCAGAAGCCCATGAGCATTGGTGATATTGATCAGGGAGAGAAGAACAGTGACAGGAGAGTGCCAAAGACAGAGCTGGTGACAAAAGCCCTAACCAGCTAGTCAAAGGGCCAGTCCTAGTGGACCTTGGTCTCTGTCTCTGTCTCTCTCTCTCTCTCTCTCTCTCTCTCAGTGATTCTCTTTGTCTCTGCTTCTCTTGAAGTGTTGGCCCCATTGTCTGCTATTGCAGACAGGACTTTTCTACTGGGCAGAGAACAAAGTCACTGGTAGCCCCAGAGTAGCCTCCTCAGTAAGAGGCATTTTTCCTCCCACAATCCATACAACAATCTCTAGAAAGAACTCTGATTGGTTTTGCTTGGATGACATGACCTATGCTTAGACCAGACACAACTGACAGATATGGAGCGCTTGGATGGGCCAGACTGGGTCATGTGCCCACATCTGCCTGCCTTAGAGGCCAGTTCCATTAGCAGCCAAAGGGGGTGGTAAAGCTTTCTGCGCAGATAAGTACAGTTACCATGATTCCTTCCACATCAGCATTTAAAGAGGTAGGTAGAAGAAGAGGAACCAGTAAAGGAGACAGAAAATTGACATGTTCAGAGTAGATCCTCAGCATTACAAAGACCAAGACCTGTGTCTTCCTCATATCTATTTCCTCCTTCCACCCATTCTCTGGCACCGAGCGCTATGTCTGTAATCAACAAGCATGTATAGACTGAATTTACAAACACTCCCTATGATAAGTAGCACGGCTTTGTCAAAAGACATAAAGAGTAAAACCAGAAATTGGATTTGTTAAATATACAAAAGCACATTTTTAAAAAAGTGGCTGGTCACCGCTGACACAGTCATTACCAGATATTCTGGAAAGAGCTGCCTTTTTTCATGATTTGGATGGAGATTCTATATCAATTCGGGCCAAAACAGTTACAGTTGAGGATGTGATTTGGGGAGTGTCTTATGAAAATCAGGTGGCGTTGTTTTGAAGAATGTTCATTTCATTGCTCTGTTCTAGGGCTGACTGTAATTTCATGCTGCATATGCAAGCCTGCAGGCAGGCACCTTAATTACTGCAGATGCCACAGTGAAAGAGGAGGCCTAATCAAACCTTTATTAATCGGTGACATACTTCCACTTTTGGAGAACAGATGCTAAGAAAGAAAGGAAGCTGGAAACCATAGTACCCAACAACTCCCCTCAGGTACTGATAAACCAGTCTTCATTTTTTCAAGTACCTTTTATATCCACTAGGGGGAACCGTAGTGCACATCAAAAGCTGGCTCGGTGTGTAAGGAATGAATGATATCTCCGCGAAAACTTGCTTGTCTGTTGATGGGTGCCTCCTCGACAGGGTTCAGAGATCTGGCATGTTGTCATATTTTTCCAACAGATGAGAAAATATCATTCAAGGTAGGTTCAAGAAAATCAATTGTTTACATTCTTACTGGCTTTAGAGGGGATCCACTAACCATCTTAGATGAAAGTTTTTCTTGGAAGCAGACATTTCTAAAGGAGGGTTTTTATTTGTTAGAATCTTTGCTTATCAAAAAATAGAAAATGTTGAATCTGTGCCCTTTCAGTTTGAAAGAGCTTAATTTTAAATACCTGTTAGACACTAGTGTGATCTTAATGCTCAGTGGAATTCTTAAAGTATTATTGGCACTCAGTTGATAATTATTATAATTATTATAAGCTTGTCTAACATAATTACAGTATAAGACTCTTCCCTTTTCAACACAAAACCATTTTCAAAGTCTGAAAGGTGCTGTAAATTAACAAATAATCAAATGCAATGCTCAAAGTCAGTGGGTTTTTTCCTCCATTTTGTCAATAACGTTTTTGTGGGATATTGCTTTTCTCCTTCTGTCTTCACTGTCTTTAACAGAGATAATCAATTCACAAATTGATACATACATATTGTGCATTTGCCGGGTGAAGTCATTGTATTTGGGGCTGTGGGTACCCCCGAAGAATGACCCCCGTCCCTAAGGACTTTAGTCTTTAGAGCACAATTCAACCGATGTTTCTTGAATATTGAGTCTATATGGGGCCCAGTAAGCTGCAGAGAGATAGAACAGTCAGTCTAGTTCACTGCCACATCCCCAGCTCTCAGCATGCGTTTAGTGCATGCTAGGTTCTCAGAAAGTATCTGTTAAAGAAATGAGAAGGTAAATGAACAAAAAGTTTGAAGCCTGCAAGAAATCATGGAGAGAAACTGCCTGAGAGACCGTCCCCTGACCTCAAGGAATCTACAATCGAGTAAAAGATAGATACACAATTAATGTACGGTGTGTAACGGAAGTTGTAAGATGTAAAGGCTATCATAGACTGGCAAATAAGGTGCTATTCAAGGTCAGAGGAGGGAATTTGTAACCAACTGGAGGAATCAGTTCGGTTAAACAAATTCAACAGGCAAGTTTGAGTACGGTACTAGAAAGGAGCCTGACAAGCAAGAGATACTCATTATCATTCTGGAATAAATGAATGAACATTTACTATACACCAGGTCCTGTGCTCATTCCCGGAGGCACCAAGATGAACGAGAACTTGATTTCTCTTTTAATTTAATCTTTTAAGAAGCTCATAGTCCAGTAGAGAGCTTCTAGTATATTTTCAAGAAAGACTGCCAGGAGAAAGTGGCTTTTAAACTAAACCTTGATGAATGATCTGGAGTTTGCAAGGTGGAAAAGAGGGGAAGGATATGTTGGGTAAAACGTATAAGCATATGCAAGAGCATGGAGGCATGTTAGGGCTTGGCTGGTTTACAGAATATCCCACTGCTAAGAATGAAAGATAGTATCCAGTATACCCCTAGCTCTTACCATAAAGCCCTGTAAATGGGAGTCCTTTAGTAACTACTTGTTGTTTTTGATAATAGTGGTGGTAAGAGCCAAAAGATGACCAGACGTCCTAAGTGTTGGTCCAACCCAAGTAATATGCTTAGGACTAGGCATGTGCCTCAGAAACTCTAGTTAAAATTCCTTCCTAAGGATAGGATTTGAAATGGGTGTTGTGGGCTACCTTGGGTCTCTCCCCTCCCCTATTCATAGGTTGAAGTCCTAACCCCCCCCTATCTCAAAATGTGACTGTATGTGGAGATGGGGTCTTTGCAGAAGTAAAATGAATTTGGTCAGGGTGGGTCCCATTCTCACTGGACTGATGCCCGTAGAAGAAGAGATCTGGGCACAGCTGTGTACAGAGGGAAGACCATATGTGTAGGCACGGGGATAAGAAAGGCTATCTATGAGCCAAGGAGAGAGGCCTCCGAGGAAACAATCGGGCTGACACCTTGGTCTCAGACTTGGAGGTCTCAGAACTGGGAGAAAATAGATTCTCGTTGTAACAGCCACGCCATGTGTGGTGTTTGGTTTTGGCAGTCCTAGAAAACTCCTACAATGGGCTAACATAGCCCTGGAGCCCCCTGGTATCTAATAACAGTAATAATAATAATGATGTTATTATTTATTGAGCATTTCCTGTGTTCCAGACATTATATGAAATTGTACATATGATCTCATTTAACGTGCTTGGAAACCCCATGAGGTAGAAGTTCAGAGAGCCCAAGTCTGCATCGTCATGGAGCAATGGCTCTGGGTCTGGAACCTAGGCCTGACTAGGGCCACAGCTGGCCTACATAGTCTTTATACATAGAAAAATCATCTCTTCGTTTGGACATGCCCAACCCCATGCCAGAGAGCAGGGTGCAGTGAGCAGAAGGGGCGGGCTGCATTTCAGTCCTAGCCGGTGGGCTTCCTGGGATCCTGCAGCCACAAGGTGTGTGTGGGGGGGTCCTTTATCTAGCCTGATTCTGCTAATTGGGCTCAGAACAGCTGTCTTTAGTCCTCACTCAGCAAAAAAACCCAACTTGCTGGGATCACACACCTCCCCTGTCCCCGACATCTCTCCCCCACCCCCAATCAAAGAGACTGACAAGCGCATCTTTGATTATTTTGACTATGAATGTAAGTGTGCCTTTTTGGACAGTTAAAGCTCCGGAATGTTCCAAAGTGCAGCTTTCATGGTGGTGGGGGAAAGGCCTCTGACAGTGTAAATATTTAATCACCATTAAGAATGCTCAATAAATGAGGGGAGTTGGGTTTCAGATTGGCTGGTTCAGATGATTAAAGCACAAAAATCATAGCAGGGTAAAAAAATAATGTACCCTCAAAAAAAGTACCGTCTTTAGAACTCAAGATGATTTCTATTTCTACTCCACAGAGAGCTGTGTGGGTCACCTGTCCTTGAGCCATGAGGGAGCCAAGAATAACCAATTTATCTTTAAAGGTTAGTGGGGGGTGGATGGGCCAAGGTCTGAAGATGAGGAAATTTGGCAATCTCTTAATAATCCTGTGTCAGTAATCATGAATAAAAATGGAATTTCTCAACTGAATTGAAGGGACGGCTGAAGCTCACTCTTAAGGAGAAATGTCTAAAAAGGAAAAAGCAGTATGTTCAGTTTTGTGTCTTATTTGAAAATATACTTCAAACGTTCAGCAGTGTTTTAGAGATCATAACTACCCCTGTCTCCACGTCACCTTCTGAACCCTTAGCTCCCAGTAGTTCCTGGTTTACTTTTAAGGGAAAGCTTTCAGTTTTATGATTTAGCTGGAAAAAAAATATAATCCTACCCAGTCGAGTTTCCATTTCTCTGTATCAGCAGGGTGAACAGAGTGTAGGAAAGTCTGTGCCAACAGAAGAAAAGTAGAGCTTTTCTTTTGCCAGGTTTGGGGAGAACCAAACACTTGGAAAGTCTAGGAGTTCCAGTGTGCCTGACGGTCTCTCATGCTTTCCACGGATGGACAAACAGAACATCTGGGTTTAGACATGACGCTAAGTCACTTCTCTATCCATGTTTGGAGGGAGGTGGCGGTAGGGTTCTGACAGGAAGCAGGGGACGCATGCAAACGGATACATTAACGAAGGGCCCATGGCAGACGTGTGCGAAAGGGCAGGGCTGGTGACGGAGAAAGGGACTGGCTGCCACAGGCCTGAGGCTGAGGCCGTCGCTGTAAGCCAGAGAAGGCTCTGGGAGAAGGCTGCTCACAGGATCTGTGGTCTTCAAAGGGCACAGCCACATCGCATAAACAGGGTAGCAGGGAAGGAGCTGGGAGAAGAACTATCTGGAAGTCGCCCCTAGCCATCTACCTCTGGATCTCTTGCTGGCACCTTCCACCGGCTGAATCCAACTGGAAGCCAAGAGGCAAGGGAGATGTCCATACATGTCAAGCCCCTGGGCATGAAGCGGGATGGGAGACAGTGGGGAAATGGGTTGTGGAGAGAAATGGAGGATATCCAGCACCGATGGGGAAGAACACAGAAATGGGAAGAATTAGAAAGCGTGCAGAAGGCGGGCTGAAAGCTTGGTCTTCCGTGGGATCTGCAGGCTGCCAGGGTCTGGGAGAAGTTCTTTGGACCTCCATGCTCCCCGTGCCTTCCTCACATGGGGGGACGGGTGCGGATGTCCTTACCACGGGACCAAACGCTGAGCTTCCTGACAGCCATTCATGCTCAAAGCTGATGCCAGTTGCTTCTGGCCCACCTTGGTAGAAGTATTTTCCAGGGAGTGGCAAGAACACAAGAATCAGAAGGGGTACCATTTGGGGGGGGGGTGGCGAGCCACTGGCCTCTCACCGCCAGGTCCAGAAACTTCATTGTCAGCTCAGAGCTTCTCCCCCTGTCAAGATCTCAAGGAAATGGAAGTATGAGTGACTGTGAAGTTATCTGTGTGTTTATCTTATCTTCTGCTATTCATTTCAAGAGTTTGAGTTATTATTAATATGACGGCCTGTTTCTGGCAGCTCTTCTCTTTGAATGGGTTTGTGCCAAGTTGCCAGTTATCAAAGGATTCGGAGCCTAGGATTATGGTGGCAGGGAGCCTCGGAACCGGGGTGGCAGAACAGAGACACAGGAAAACACACCGTGTTAAAGGGGGATCCGCATTTTGTGTCTAGTCCTTGATGCTCTCTTGGCTCCATATTTCGAAAGAACAGCAAGAAAAATATAAGCAGGGGCAGACTTGAGTCTTGTGAAACTCAGACAAAGGCTTGTGACCAAGAAACTACTCAGCAAGTGACAGAGATTCCCCAAATTGGAAGAAATAATTAACCATTGATTTTGTGTACTTCATGCAGGGTGAACCCCCAGCTGGTCTGGGAAAACACTGATGATTTACCATATTTTTCTCTCAACCGGCAAGGGTCTCAGACTTTTAACCACTGATGCTTTGGGGGAATGTTTTGGAGAAAGGGTTCAAAAGAAACTTCTTGACACTGAGTGTATTAC
Organism: Mustela putorius furo; assembly: GCF_011764305.1. Classification (NCBI taxonomy): domain Eukaryota; kingdom Metazoa; phylum Chordata; class Mammalia; order Carnivora; family Mustelidae; genus Mustela; species Mustela putorius. The sequence continues at coordinate 10,839,372 of NW_025421481.1, read as the reverse complement.
CTGAGAAGAGCGGCACTAGGGGTCCAGATGATGTCCTAGAACCAGCCTCTTAAAAACAACCAACAGTTGACATCCCCTCTCTAGGAAACAACTCATGGGTCCCCAAAGCTGACCGAAGGCTCTTATCTAGCTTAAGGGAAGTCTTTGGACCTTGAGTCAAGAATTGTTTCTTTTTGTACCTCCAAATCATTCTCCCATCTACAATTGTGAGTCTGCTGCTGAACGACCATGAGCTATGAAGCCGGGACAGAGAAAAGAGGATGGAAGTCATGCTTGGGGTAAATCGTATCCTCCCTACGGAAGGAACAGCCCTTGGCCTTCATCGCTTCAACCAAAGGCAATGGGGCGGTATCCCCAAGCATAAGAACGCTCAACAATTGTCTGGGGCCATGCTGGGCGGGCAAGAAGACGAAGCATTGTGTTCCTTTAGCCACATCTTAACTGCGCTGCGTTTGACTGACTTTTCATGTTGATTGAATTGCATTCAACTCGTCTCTCAGCATCAATTCAAACTTATTAAATGGCTCTCCATCTTATCTGCTTTCAACCATCTACTCATCAGCAGACTAGAAAGGAGGCTGGCTCATGTCTTTTTTCCTGTCAGTCACCAAAAGGGGCCAGGAGCTTTGATAAGGACCTGGATGCGGAAGACCATGTAGACTTGAGCAGAGCTGTGGGGAAGGAAGCAGCCTGTCTGAAGTCCTAGCAGGATAGCACTGGTATGATCGGACCCACCGGGGTACCCAAGTGCTGCTGGAGGGGTTGTAACTCCTTGAACGAGGCAGAGAATTTGTTGGCCACCAGAACTGGTATCTTCGGTGCTTTCGATCTCTGTCAGCCTAGTCATCCTACAGATCACTGTCAGATTTTTTTTTTCTTTAAAGTCAGAAAGAAAACTGAGAACACCAATGATAGCTGTCTTGTGACTGTGACCAGTTGTCTGCTGAACAGTTTTTCATGTCCTGAGCCTCAGCAGGAAACCATTGAATCTATAAAGTCCGGTCCGGCAGAAATGAGTCTGATTGTGGATGGTCTGGTTAACCCAGATTGTCGGAGCTGCCTGGGGGAGCTGACTTTCTCATTATGAAGACTTTCCCATCTAGTGAATGCTACAAATAAAACGGCTCCGAATCAGTCTGAACTGCCTGTTTCCGTGGTAGCGGGCCTCTGTCTGGAGGATAAATTTGCACCGTCTTCTTTTTCTTTGGGTTTCAGCCAGTGGTGTGACAAGGAGTTCCAAATGTGCAGCGAGTGACACCCACCAGCATGGGCTCCGTCAGTGGGAGAGGGACGCCGTGTCACCGGTGGGACTCGCACCCCCCCCGGGTTGGGCGCCAGAGTCCAGGGGGGAAGCGAGCTGAGCCACATGCCCACTGATTTCTGTTGTTTGTATTTCCCACGCTTTTCAAGTGTGAGATTATGTCCTCCAGGTGGAGCTTTAGTACACAGGAAAATTGGAAAGGGGCAAACATGTTTGTACAAAATGGGGTAGACTCAGCAAAGAATATATTTACATGCTCCCTAGTCTCCTGCCTTTCTTATGCCAAAAAGTAGGCACAGCTTCTGACTCCCTTCCCCATAGGCGCCTGCAGACAATTCAAGGATGGAAGAAAAGGAGGCGTGCTTCCAGGAGTGGGGCTTGTCGTCCCGGATTCTAGAATGGCGAGAAACTGTAGCCATCAGAGCCATTTACGCTCCTTGCTGCTAGTATTTTTCAGATGTTTCTTTCTCAGAACGAGGCGGCAACGAATTGAGTGGTGATCAAAATGCCAACCATAGAGTATGTTTAATCCAAATAGCTCCCAAGATGGTCTCCTCCTGATTGTCACAGCTCTGCAGGACTTAAGAGAAATTACGTGGTTACCAGTGAAGTAAAACTATCTCCAGAATGGAATTGGACTGTTGCGTCTCAGCACAGCGACAGCCATGCCGCGGCGGGTTCGTGGCAGCAGTGATGATCGCTGTTTTCCTCATCATTCACAGGGAAAAGTGTCACCGTGTCCACAACGGGAATCCGCTCCTATGCTGGGAGGGCTTCGGTGAGTTTCTGCAGGTGTTACTTGGGTACTACTTTTCCCGTTTCCAGCAGAGCAAAAAAGTGATTAAAACATTTCAGGTAGGCAGAGAATGGGGGAGTGGGGCCTGATTATCTTGCAGCAGATAGCATATCTGATGTGCATTATGGACAGTCTCCCGACTAACGTCAGTCTGGGGGCCCAGGCTTTCTCCCTCACTCATCCCCCTCCCCAGTACCCCGGCTGCCACTGCCACACAGCTCAGGGCAAAGTATTTCCTGCCCACTGGCAGGCAGAGATAATGTCATCCAATTGCAGACAAGGAAATTATTGAATGGGACGATGACCACTGTGAATGCAGAATACGAGAGCCACTGCTGGGATGGCGGGATCCTTTAACTGCATGGCAAGGGCAGAAACTTCTGTTTCTCTTCTGCTTCCTGCCTCAGCCCCCCTCCGTCCCTCCTGCCTCCCCAGGCTCCTTCTCCTGCCTCATCCATCAGCACGGGGGAGAACTTGAAGCGCTATTTTAGAAGCTGGAAACCTGCGGCAGCTGCTCCTTCAAGAGGGTTCAGCATCTGGAGGAAGCCCATTCACCCTATTCCCCCCACCAAAATAGAGTCCATCTAGAGTTGGGGAGCCAGGAAGGGAAGGAAGAAAGATGATGTATCCTGTTACTCTCCCTGGGCCCTGTGGCCTAGAAGCAGCCGGGGAAGGGACAGAGATCTTTTTGCAAAGATGCGTCAGGGTCCTGGGGAGCCCCTTATTACACCCCCCGCCTCGGGGTCACCTGCCAGACTTGAAGTGTGTTGTTGGTGCCATCAGCTGCCTCAGGAAGCTGGGAGGCATTTGTGCTTCCTCTGAGAGATCATGAACCTAGCCCCACACGTGCAATGATTCAGAAATTCACTGTGCTCCAGAAATTCTTGGTGGCTTTGGGGGCACCCCTAGGTGGGTTGGTGAGACCTCAGAGGGCCTGAAGAAAAGAAGTGGGAAAGAATGAGGCAGAGAGAGAGAGAGAGCCTCTAGGGAATAAAGGGTACCTCTAGGGAATAAAGGCTGGGCTGGGGAGGGCAGCTTGGAGCATTTCACTTGGGGAACTCTGCAGGCCCACTTGCTGAAAATGATCTCGCAGCCTTATTGGATTGGCCACAGGTGGCACCTGGCTAGAGCGAGAGATGTGTAAGCGGCCCTGAAGCTAGACAGGAATTCGAAACTCACCTCTACTGTTAACCAGCCCTAGGGCCCAGGAGAGTTCCATAACCTCAACCATGATCATTCTCACTAGTAAGTGAGGATGATGATAACAACAGTCACTAATTAAAAGGGTTATTAGGGTATTAAATGAGTCTTAATCCATGGGGTAAATTTCGAACAGTAGCCGGCACATAGTAAGTGCTCAATAAATGTTAGCCAGGAACATTAAGGCTAGATGGTGAGTAGAACTTTCTAAGTGCCAGGTCTGGGAGCCTGGGACTCCGTTGCCAAGGGAGATCAGAGAACCTTTTCAAATATGGGAGCTCTGGCCCTGGGGATTGTCCAGAACCAGAGTCTCGGCGCCTGCCTTTCCCCCACCTCGCTCCTCTGACCCGGGGAAACCCAACCCCTGCGGCAGGGACGCCTCCGTCCCCTGTGCCTCCGGCTCGTGCACGTCTCCCGCGCGCCTCCCCAGGGCCTCCCTCCCGCCGCTCCACACCTGTCAGCCGCCCTGCAGCCTCCCTGTGGCCTGAGCCCTGGGCCTCAGTTGCAAACCCTCGGCGCCCTGGGTCCTCGCTCCCCGGTGCCTGGCGCATCCCCCGGCCGCTCTCATAAACAAAACCCGAGCGTTGGAGCAGCCCCGCGGGCGGACGCGCGCGGGAGCCCGCTCGGCATACTGCTAGCGCGCCCCGGGAGCCCCGGGAGAGCCAAGGGGCTATGGTGGCGGCCGCGGCGGCAACAGCAGGCGGCTCAGCTTTGTTATGAATAGATGAAAGAGGCCACCTACACAGTAACCCAAATTACGAGACCTTCCTCCTCCCTATCTCACCGAATCAAGAGGGGAGGGGAGATGGGCGTGGAGGGAGGGAGGGCGGGCGGGCAGGAGGCGGAGGGCGGAGGAGGAAGAGGATGAGGAAGGGGGCCAGTTGCATCCCACTTTCACAATGGGAAAGTGAAACGCACAAGCGCACCCAACCTCTCCAGCCCTCCCCGCCTGCCTCGCTCCCCTCCGCCCGTCCCCTCCCTTACCCTCCGCGCCTCCCCGCGAGCGCCAGCGCTGCACAGAGGAACTCTCCGGAGAAGCAGGGCGAGGAGGAAGCCGCTCCGGAGCGCGCAGGGCTTGCCGCCGCCGCCGCCGCAGCCGCAGCCGCCACAGCCGCCGCGCAGGCTGCCGGAGCGGCCCCGCCGCGTGCCGCCCTCCCTGCTCTCCTTCCCGGGCGAGCCGCGGGGATGGGGCGGCCGCGGGAGCCAGAGCGCGCGCAGGAGCCGCCGCCGCCGCCGCCCGCGTCTCCGTCGCCGCGCGCCTGAGCCGCCGTCGCCGCCGCGCGCCCTGCCCGGGGGCGGCCCCCCCAGCCCCATGGAGGTCTCCCGGAGGAAGGCACCGCCGCGCCCCCCGCGCCCAGCCGCGCCGCTGCCCCTGCTCGCTTATCTGCTGGCGCTGGCGGCGCCGAGCCGGGGCGCGGACGAACCCGTGTGGCGGTCGGAGCAAGCCATCGGAGCCATCGCGGCGAGCCGGGAGGACGGCGTGTTCGTGGCGAGCGGCAGCTGCCTGGACCAGCTGGACTACAGCCTGGAGCACAGGCTCTCGCGCCTGTACCGGGACCAAGCGGGCAACTGCACGGAGCCCGTCTCGCTGGCGCCCCCCGCGCGGCCCCGGCCGGGGAGCAGCTTCAGCAAGCTGCTGCTGCCCTACAGCGAGGGGGCGGGCGACCTCCAGGGGCTGCTGCTCACCGGCTGGACCTTCGACCGGGGCGCCTGCGAGGTGCGGCTGCTGGGCAACCTGAGCCACGGCTCCCTGCGCAACGGCACCGAGGTGGTGTCGTGTCACCCGCAGGGCTCGACGGCCGGCGTGGTGTACCGCGCGGGGGACCAGAACCGCTGGTACCTGGCGGTGGCCGCCACCTACGTGCTGCCGGAGCCTGAGACGGCTAGCCGCTGCAACCCGGCGGCGTCCGACCGCGACACCGCCATCGCCCTCAAGGACACGGAGGGACGCAGCCTGGCCACGGAGGAGCTGGGCCGCCTCAAGCTGCGCGGGGGCGCGGGCAGCCTGCACTTCGTGGACGCCTTTCTCTGGAACGGCAGCGTCTACTTCCCCTACTACCCCTACAACTACACGAGCGGCGCCGCCACCGGCTGGCCCAGCATGGTGCGCATCGCGCAGAGCGCCAAGGTGCTGCAGTTCCAGGGCCAGGCGGCCCTCGACTGCGGCCACGGCCACCCCGACGGCCGGCGCCTGCTCCTCTCCTCCAGCCTGGTGGAGGCCCTGGGCGTCTGGGCGGGCGTGTTCAGCGCGGCCACCGGGGAGGGCCAGGAGAGGCGCTCCCCCGCCACCACCGCACTCTGCCTCTTCAGGATGAGTGAGATCCAGGAGCGCGCCAAGAGCTGCCCCTGGGACTTCCAGACGGCCGAGCAGAACTGCGTAAGTCCTGCCTCCGGGGCGCCGCGGGGAGTGTTGGTCGAGACCGAGCGGGAGGGAGACCCGGTTGCCATTCACCAAGTCCCGGGTTCCCACAGCTCGGTGGCTGCCGAAGAGCCGTTCTCTTACGGTCTCCGAGACCTCGGGCTGCCCTAAAGCACAGCCGGAGTTCCCCAAAGGGAGTGGAAAAGGGAGGTGGAGAGGGTAGGAGTTTGGCTGAAAACTCTAGTGCTGCACCCCAGTGCCGTCCTTTTCTGTGCAAACGACGCTTGTTTGGGGCTGAGCCTCCGCAGGCAGCCTACCCCCCCCCCCCCCGCTTCCCTAATCGCTTCCCCGGGTGCATGGGCTTAGCAGGCGTGTGGGTTTGACCCTTCTCTACACGGTTACCAAACACGGCGCCCTAGGCAGAGAAGGCGGTTGAACCTAAAGGGCGCGCTGCCACACCCCAGCCTTTGCGCCCCCCCCCCCAACCAGCAACACACGTGATGTGGTCCGAAGAGTTGCTAGCCTGCTCAGCATGGGTCAGTGCTAGCCTAGAAGAGGGGCTCCCGCTTGGGGGAACAGAACCCTCGGCGTGACCCGGTGTGAGGGGGCGGGGCTGCGGCTGTGCTGTGAGTGCGCTGTGGTCTCCGGGGGGAGAGGCAGGGGAGGCTGAGGTCTCTTTGTGGATAAAAGCTTCAGCCTGGAGGGGAGAGTGAGATAAGAGGTTGGGATGCCGCACAGTTTATAGGCTGCATGTTACCGGACTCGACTGTGGGGCTCAGGGACACCACCCTTGTGTTGTGCCCACCCAGCCAGAGCCCAGGTTCCCGCCCCCGGGTTCTTAGGGCAGCCACAGCTTGACTCTTGAGATTGGCAGCTCTTTGACTGGAAAATAAAGCGGCGGTTCAAGAGGGTCCAGTTGATGGGGATTAGGGAGCCATTGTGCACTTCTCAGAGGCCGTTTTCCTTCCAAGGCTGCTGGCACGTCGACTCCACATATGGCCCCTGAGAGGGGAGCCTGCTGAGAGCCTCCTTTATAACTGGACAGAAATCAAAGAGCAGAAATTAACGGCTACAGGTGTTGCCATTGTTTTGGGGTAAAATGCGTCAGAGAGGAAGGGAAGACGTCTCCACTTGGAAAACGTGTTGTAGTGATACATTGTTGTGCAAACAGGGGAGCCTGGGCTCTAGGTATGGTAATGTGTGTACAGAAAGACCCTCCCAGCCCCACCCACCCTTTTCTCTGCCAAGCACATCTTACCAAATATTCGCCCTGTTCTCCAAGGAGGGAGAAAGAAAAAACAAAACGGAGGTCCTTTCGAAGGTTCCTTAGATGGTCATTTGCTTCTCCCTCCTTGCCTATCAGTTGTGTGCTGGGACCTGCGGGTAATGCCTTCATTTAGTTACTGGTATAATTTTTTAAAGCATAGGTTATAACTAGTGCTCCCTAAATGTCTTCGTCTTGCCATACACATATACTGTTTCATATGTTTTTATTAGATGTTTAGCATCTGAGAGTTCAAGTGGGGCAGAAATCGTAGCCTTCTACTTCTCCATAGAAAGACTTGAACGCACCTCCAAATGTTACTTAGTGCCAAGCTTTAGGCATCCTTGGTCTCTGGAGTTAATGACAAGACAGCTCAGAGGCCCACAGCGGGTAATAACAGTAGAGGTCCAGGCTCTGTCATCTGACAGCTGTGTGGATGTGTGGAGCCAAAACAATTCTCTTGACTGCCTCTCTGTACCCGTTGGGTCCTGGAAGACTTCGCTCCCTTCCAAACCCAGCAGGCATCCCAAGTGCATTCCGAATCCACGTTTTGGCTGGATCAGGTGTTCCTACTTGCTCTGGGATGAGGAGGGGAAGGGAGGGGGGGGCAGTCGGAGAGCTGTTTATCCCTCTTCACGGGAGCTTCTGGAGAGAGCTTTCCCTTGGAAATCAAGCCAGGTATAAATACACGCTGCCAAAAATCTGGAACCGGAAAAATAAATAATTAAAAGGGGTCCCTCCGCAGCCTTTCTTGCTGCTGTTATTTACCAAGAATTCCCAGTGTGCTGAGAGCTGTGGATTCTGAAAGACAGGGTCCCTACCCTCTGAGCTTGTCATCCAAGTTAAATAATATACTCTGGTTCAAACAATAGCATGTCATGGCTGCACAGGTGGGAGCTTGGAGTTTTGCTTTTTTTTTTTTTCTAATTTAAGTAAATTCCTTGCTGCTACCATGCATTAAAGAGCCTTAATGGAAGTAAATTTCAAGAGGGGTTTGAATGGGGGGGGGAGGTGGTAGGTTTGATGAAAAAGCTGACAATTTTTCGAACCTATTAAACAGGCAGATAAGATACTTAATTCAACAGCTATTTGCTTGGCGCCTGCTTGTGTAAACAATGCCGCGTGCTGGGTGCTACTGGATTTGCCACTGAAAGGACAATAGCAGGTTGCAGCCCCATTTAATGGGGTCACAGGATCAGCGTGCCCCCAACTGTCACTCAGAACAATGATGTCATTTGATTGCATTTGTTCTGCATTTTATTTTCTAGTTTTGAATGCAATGCATTTTGGAAAAGGCAGACTGAATTACAGGTGCCTAAAACCAGAGACTGACTTGAAACACTCTAGAGGGAGCCTCAATAGACTCCAACAGCGATTCCTTCAGAGCAGACCCAGGGATTTTAACAGTAACCCAGAGGCAGTGAGGCACAAGCGGCTGAGTTGGCTGGCCTTCTCCTTTCCTACTAGGTGGCTCTCTCTTCTTTTCCATCTTCAACCAGCCATGGGTAGCAAAGTGACAGGAGTGACTGGGCTGTGTTTTCTCCTTTCTTGGTTCTCCTATGTCAGTGGCTTCCGCTGGGGATTAATTTACGAGGTGCTTGTGCAATGAGTGTGTACCCAGCTGTTCACATGCTGGGTCTTTAACTTTTCTGCCTTGGCACCAACATTGAATCACTTTCACAATTAGAGCAGGTTACCTTCAGCCTATACCCACGTCAAGGGAGCTGATTTCCGCAGCCCCTTTCTCTGATGACCCTAATAAGTATTGGTACAGCACTTCCCCATATATTTTCTCAGCCCCTGATCAAGTCTAAAGTTGATTCTATGAGGAACAGCCCCATCTACCTGATGAGGAAACTGAAGAGAAGTGACTTGCTCAAGATAACAAAATAAGTGCCTGAGCCTTCTGGCTTAAACTCAGATCTTGAAAGTCTACCTCTGTATTCTTCCCCACCACTCTAGTGTTTCTCAAACTTTCTCTTGAAAGAGGCAGCCACCAACCTCCCGTACAATGTGGGGTTGAAGCTGATCGGTGCCCTTTAAAGTGTTTTAAAATTTCATGTGATTCCCACACTCCCCCCACCCAGCTCATTCTGTTAAATTACATGCAAGTTCATGAACTTCCTTCCCCTCTGAACTCCTGCTTCTCTTGCCACACCAACACACCCAAAGAAAAGTGGATGCACGTTTCCAAGTCTGGCTGTTCCCACAGTGGCGTGGTCACCATGGTTGGGTCCTGGGGTTGCTTGTGGTCTACACATGGTGTCCACCTGCTCCATAGACACTAAGGGTGGTATGTTTTTCATAACCGTCGGCTAATAGGGTGGATGCTTGTAGTTCATTCTTAGCTCTTATGGGGAAACACAGGCCCTTCCACACTCCCGTACGTCCAAAGCCTGATAGAATTTAACCGTCATGTGGACAACCACAAAGACACTCACGTGCTCTCCAGCAGACAGTCACCCAAGATCCTGCTAGTGGTGGTGTGCAGAAGTACTGTCCCAGGATCTCTCCGCAGTGCAGACTTGTGCATTGCCTCTTGACCTCAAAATCCACAGTCTTCCTGTGATGTTTATTCCTCCTTTAGTTTCTGTTATGATCCTGTCTAGCCATTTCACAATCTGCAGACCAGCTGGTGAATTCTCCCCCTCTACACACATCTGAAACACAAGGGTAGATCTAGAAGAAAAAAAACCAAAAAACAACAACAACAAAAAAACCCAAAAAACAAAGCAAAAAAAAAAAAAACCCTAAAAAAACCCAGTACCGACTTAGAGGGGAAAAGCAATATAGCTACTATCTACTAGGTTGTTCTAATGGCCAGGCTTTGGGCTAAGCACTTGACATGCCTTATTTTCGGTTGATTCTCACAGTCCTCCTCTGGGGCAAGGACTGAAGTTGCTACTGTGATTTTATAGGTGAGAGAATTGAGGCTGGAGAGCTTTGGTTAGATTCCACAGCTGTGAAATGGCAGAACATTTAGAACCAGCGGGGGTGGGAGGGCTGACTCGTGGACCTGAGCTTGTGAACCACCGCCGCAGGCCACCCAGGATGTGATTGTTGGGTTCTGGTGTCAGTCCTAACTTGTTTGGAGCAAGTCAGGCCCTCCTGACTGCTCTGATAAGATCAGCTGTTTGCGGACAGTAGATGTGAAAGAATGGAGCATCCATGGCTCCAAGAATGGCATTTCTCTTTTTGCAGATTGTACAACCAAGAAAGTTCAGACTCTAAGAGGGCCGTAGCTCCTCTTCTGTCAACTTTTGGACTGTTTTGACATTCTTTATATTAAGGCTCACAAACAACCTCAAGAAGACCAACAAGGCCTCAAGGGGCTTCTCCTGGTCTTTGTTCTTGGACACAACCCAGCTCAGGTCCTGAATTGAGAGAGCTCAGCCTGTTAAGTCTGGGTTATGGCACCTCTTGTCTCTCTGTTAGCATCCACAATTAAAACGCGAGCCCCAGAAGGTTCAGGAATTGGTAGCATTTTGTTTCCTGTTGAACGCAGAGTACTTCGCTTAGTACCTGGTGTGTAGTTAGGACTTGAGAAATATTTGTGGAATGAGCCAATGCAAGGTCTTAGAGGATCCTGTTGGAAATATTTCCTTGCTTAGGAGCAACACTTTCTTGAGTCTGTCCACTTCAAACTGCTTGAACCATTGGCTTTTTTTTTTTTTTTTTAATGTCTGATGTGTTAGAACCTCTTTCTTCCTGAATCCCAGGCAATCTGGCATTCCTCCGCCCCTCCAGGCCTTCCCAGAAATCCCCATTGATTGGAAAAGTCAGACTTCTGGTTTTACCAATCTGCGAGTTAACTTTGACCATGGAAACCCAGCATGGTTGGAATTCCTATGATATAATTTCATAGCATGTGTGGTTGTGCTTTTCCGTGATGGGAGGAAAGGGCCTGATGCCGCAAGGCAGTGGTTCTCAAAGCGCAGTCGCTGGACCAAACGCATCAGATCAGCATTGCCTGGGAACTTGTTAGAAATGCACATTCTCGGGCCCCCCATCAGATTTACTAAATCAGAAACTGAGTGGGTAGGTAGCATTTTCATTTTTTCTGGGTAAATACCCAATATTCCAGTGGAATTACTGGAGCCTACGGCAATTCTGTTTTTAACTTTTTGAGGAACTACCATACTGTTTCCCAGAGTGGCTGCACGAGTCTGCATTCCCACCAACAGTACAGAAAGGTTCCTTTTTCTCCCCATCCTCACCAACACCTGTCGTTTCTTGTGTTGATTTTAGCCATTCTGACAGGTGTGAGGTACTAGCTCTTCGTGGTTTTGATTTGCATTTCCCTGATGGTGAGTGATGTGGAGCATCTTTTCATGTGTCTCTTGAACCCCTGATCCTCTTCTAACTGCTCAAAGCAAATGCCTAGAAAACCTTCTAAACTTTTTCCATTTTTGAGCTTGTATTCTGAGTCTCACGAACCTAGAGGTCACAGTTTAATTAGCCCCTCCACTCTTGTATACAGCAGTCTATTTGCAATTCATTTCAGGATTTGGGGGGAGGATTTCCAGAGTTTTCCGCTCTCCTGTACATCAGAACCAGCTCCACACCTTGAAATTCTCTGAGCATCTACTCTTTAGAGCGTCAGGGCTCATACGAATCTCTGTCTTAGGCACAGTTGGTTACGTGAAACAAGCATCTACTTGAGCAAGCTCAGATCAGGGGGCGGAGGGCTTAGTGGAAAGAACTAGGCGGAATTCCATGGAAATCTGGGAATAGGAGCAGGACTGTGTAGGGGTTTCAGGCACAAACTCTGGAGCCAGGTCAACTGGGACCAAAGGCGCCATGTATAAGTTGTGGGACCTTGAGCAAATTACTTACTCTTTCTGTGCCCCAGTTTCCTCATCTATAAATCGGCATCCTGTTTGCTTCATAGGACTATTGTCTGGACTAAGAAGTTAATATGTCTTGGATAAACCCCACATGACCCCTAGGAAATGCTGTGTATGTATTTACTGTCCTCACCATCAGGATTATTGATAGTAACAGGATGTGGCTTCCTCGATACGGAGTTGAAAGGAGGTTCTGGACCCAAGGCAGCTCAAAGAAGCTCAGCAGCAGGAAGTAACAGTTGCTCATTCTAAGGTTCCACTGTCAACATGGCTTAGCCTGGCTACTTCCCTCTCTCCTGCCCCCAGTGCCCTCTTCTTCCTCAAACATCTGCCTCTCCAGCCCTCCACATGAATGCTGCAGCCTGCTGTGATACCCACTCTACGTTTCAACAGCATTTAACCTGCTCTGGCTCCCCACTGGCAACAACAATCTGTATTGTTTACTCAGATTTCCATGAAAGAGATCAAGCGTCCAGCTCACCTTTTCACACCAAATTAGAGCCCTAGTTCAGGGTAGGGATTTCTGGTTCTTGGGGCAAGATGCCTGGCCCAGTCAGAAGGAGGAGGTCAATAGGGCAGATTCCCTGCACATGGAATGGTGAAGAGCCCTGCTGTGGACGCCATGTCGTTTATAATAACACGGTACCATCTCTCCTCCCTCTAAGCTTCTTGATGTTCTCTGTCTTCCCTGAACGTGTGGTGGCCCGTGGCTGATCAGGACTGAGGCCTGCTCTGGGAAATCCCAAAGTCTGCTGGTGGGGTGGGGGGTCGGGTGGGAGTGGGGGTAGGGCAATTTGGAGGACTTATGGGTCTAACCTGTTTGTAGGAGCGAACTACTACTGTAGAAGTAGTATTAAGTTTGCTGTTTCGCTTTTTATGAAATGTGCCCAGAGTGGGGTTCTTTTGGTCTTAATATTCTGTTTTGAGGAAAACGGTAATTTTCCTACTGTCACAAAATTAAATAGAATTGTGACCTTTTCCCCCCACAGTCTGTGGCTGAGTTTTATATTGGTTTGTCTGCCTCAGAGTTGCAGATACTGCTCTCCTGAGAGGAGTTACAGTGGGGATCTGACCCCAGGAAGCCCGGTCTTGCTACGCTGGCCGGTGGTCTCAGCAGACGTCAGCATACCTTTCCTGTAAAGGTCAGCCCATCGATAATCATGGGCTGTATGTGCCACACACCTGCTGCTGAGTGTGCTGCTGTTGTGTGCAAGCAATTGTAGACGATACACACGTGAGCAAATGGGACAGCGTGCCAATAAAACTTTATGCACACTGAAGTCTGAGTTTCATATAATTTTCACATATGAAATCTCCTTTTCATTTTTATCCCCCAGCCATTTAAAAATGTAAAAGCTATTCTTAGCTCCTGGGCCATTCAAAGAAAAAAAAAAAAAAACCCAAACAGGCGTCGGCCAGATTTGGCCCACAGGTGGGAGCCGCCCACCCTCCTACCCTTGATGGCAAGGGGGAGGGTAAAGCAAGCCTGTGCAATGTCAGGGGACGCGGTGAGAGGTAGCCAAAAAACCCAGTGGATGCCCTTAGATGGAGGGTCAGACTCAGCCAGGAAAGATCTTGGAGGCTTCAGAGAGGTGATGCTACAGCTGTGTCTCGAAGCTGTGTGGAGGAGGCAAGGAAGGGAGTTGCAGAGAGAGGGGACAGCTTGCACACAGGCGGGATGTTGAATAAGCTTGCAAACCGCAGGTAGCTCCCCCTGGCTGGGAAGCATCCAGAAATGAGCAGGCAGGGCCAGATGGCTACAGGCTTAATGAGACAGGCAAAGACGGCTGGACTTTCTCCTGATGGTCAGTCGCTTTCAGATCTTCCAAACGCAGTTCTTAACAATCAGTCTTAACCAGGAGCCCCGTATGAGAGAGTGGTTAGTACTCATCATTGACTTGCTGCACTGGGTGAGTCCCTGGTCAAATGCTGGGACACAGGGGGCAGCAGGGGTTTGGAGGTTCCGAGAACCCTGTGGCATGTCCTTCACCACCTTGCCTGTCCCTGAGGCATCTCAGAGGGACTTCTAGGATTCTGCCAAACAGGGTGTGAAAACCATAGCCATGGCTGATGGAAGACAAGAGCGGGGCGATACGCAGACACAATCTGATGGTGTTCTAGAGCCATCACTCAGAACAGTGGAGAGGCAAAACCACGGATCAGAAGGATGCTCCCTGGTTCAAACCAACAATTTATTGGGTTTCTATTACATGCCATGTGTTGTGCTAAAATACTTCTGTCAGTGGTAAATAGAAGAGATAACATGTAGCAAGTAAAGAGTTTTTTTTTTGTTTGTTTGTTTTTTTTACATTGGAATAATAACTAGCATTTATGGAGCACCTACTGTTACCAGTGGTGTTCTAGCACGTTAGCAGCAGAGGCACAGGCTAAGGTTGTGAGCTTAGCTGGTACTAGTGAAGGTTCTGTTTAAGCAGTTTGAGTCGACACTAGGAAGATGAGAAAGGGTATTTGTAGATGGCCCCTTGGAGAACTGGGACACAAGTACTCCTTGCACACTGGGCAAGTGCAAGGGCTCAAAGGAGAATGACTTGGCCGGCTGAAAGAACAAGGTCAGCCTGGTTGGGTACTGGGGAGGGGGTAAGGGGAGAGGGTTGCGGTAGGAGGTTGGAGAAGGCGGCAGCAGTAGCCAGATCCTGTAGGCCTCACAGGCCGTGGGAAGGAGAGGATGTTTTATTTGCAAAGCATGGAGGAGCCTTGGAAGGGAAGTGACACGATTGGCATTGAGTCTCTAGATAATGCAGTTCCATGGGGAATGGATGGGAGGTTGGCTCTGGTAGAAGCAGGAAAAGCTTCAGGCGGGAAATGACGTCACCTTAGTCTAGAGTGGAGATGGTGAACATGGAGAGAATCACATGGATTCTGTGGATTGCAATAACCCAGCTGACGATATGATAACCCTGTAGACGATATGAACCAGGGTGTTGGCAGTGAGGGTGGAGAGGGAGGGATTAAATGAAATACCTTTTTAAAGATGTAGACTTGAGAGGTTTGGCGACCAGTTGGAAGACAAGTTGAATTTAGTTGATTTGGTGATGCCTTTGGGACAACCAGGAAGAGCCACCATGCAGGCGGGGGACAGAGAAGTTAGGGACTGGGGATGTGCCAGGCTCAGTGTTCAGCTCGACTCGGTGCTATTGAGGCTGGATGTGCCTCCAGGGGAATTGCCAGGTCTGTCTGTTTCCCAAGCGTCATAAAAGGGTCTCACACCTAGTGGGCCCTCGATACACATTTGTCCAAAGGGAAAGGTGTTCTCCATTTCACGGAGAAGATGGTGATTCTAGCACAGTGAACTGAGAGCTTCCAGGAAGAGGTGATACCTGGAGCTATGTTGATAGGAAGCCAGGGAGCCCAAAGGGAGGGACATTTCCCTGTGAGGGAATGAAGCTGGATTTCTTGTTGCTCCCCTATCACCCCCTCACCCAGACCTGGTCTTGGAAGAGTCTGCTGGAGAAGCATTTGCTCAAACAACCAGCTGCTCCTAATCATTGCTCACTGACATCTTCCCGAGGCTCCATTTTCAGCAGTGACCAGTCTTAAGAATTGGATTCCAAGTGCTCACCCTTCCTTCTCTGAGGCAACAGGAGGAGTACCTAGCCCAGAGCACCCAAGGGTTGTAGGTGTCATGGAGGGCCAGCCTCCTGTGTGCAGCAACATCTCTATGTCATCGACCCCAAGGGCTCCAACCACCTTGGAGCCCTTGTGCCATGGACTTCTGTGAAGCCTATAGACCCTTCTCCAAATAACGGTTTTAGATGCATAAAATAGAAATGAATTACAAAATGAACCAGTTATATGGCTACAGAGATAGAGCAAATTGTGTTTTTCAAATTGAGCTATAGTAATACGTCTCTTTTAAAAATATGGATTGATTTATTTTAGAGAGAACGAGAGCGAGAGCATGTGTGCACAAGTGGGGGGAGGAGCAGAGGGAGAGAATCTCTAAGCAGACTCCCCACTGAGCTAGGAGCCTGTTGTGGGACTCGATCTCATGACCCATGGGATCATGACTTGAGCCAAAACTGGGAGTCGGGTGCTCAATGGACTGAGCCACCCAGGTGCCCTGAGATGTAGTAATATATCTTAACACATTAACTAGCAGGATCTAGCAGTAGTAACTCCCATAATTTCAAAGTAGAGATAAGCCTAGATGATATTTAGAGATATCTGAACAACTATAAAATGATATGAAAATAATCTGATTTCTTTTGGTGACAAAGTCACAGTTTCCATTAATACTACTGTGTCCTGCATTCATAATTAAAGAAAATGCTGTATTTCAGTTGGAGTTAGGTGAAATATAGTTGACCCTCTAACAACACAGGTTCGAACTCGGCAGGTCCAATTGGATTTTTTTTTTTTTATAAATACAATACTGTAAATGTATTTCCCTTTAGATTCTGTTAAATATTTTCTTGTCTCTAGTTTATTTTATCTTAATACAGTATAGAATACATATAAGATACAAAATACATGTTAATTGATAAGGCTTCAGGTAAACAGGTTATGGGTTGTTAAGCTCTGTGGGGAGTCAAAAGTTATACACAGATTTTCATTGGCATGAGGGGTTGGCACCCCTAACACCTGTGCCGCTCGAGGCTCAACTGTAAATTTATTTTTTTAATTCCTGAATTCTATCCATGAACTGTGGATGTCAATGGATCCCCTCCCGAAACCATTCATTTCAGTTGTTATTTCTGAAGCCAGCAACACAAAATATAATGTATTTTCTTTCAAAGCCTATTTCTTTGGCTTATTTTGATAAGAGGGGGTTTATTCCCATTTGTATTTTATAGATCACACTCTTTTCCAAGAGCAAGTGCTCCATAAATGATGGGTGGGTAGGTGGACGGTTGGTGGTGGATGGGGAGACAGGTGATGGTGGATGGAGAAAAGTCTCAGACAGGTTAAATGACCTGCCTAAAGACTCACGACCCATAAGTAATAGAGCTTGAACTTGAACCCACATTTTTTTAACTCTAAATCTCTTGTTCTGTTTCTTCTTCCATGGTACCATTATGCTATTTTCATTTTAAAGAGTTAGCCCAATGCAAGGCTGTGTTCATAAATTATGGTATTCTAATCATGAAAAAACAGTCCAATTATTCTTTTTTGGTCAGAGAACAACCCAAAGTACTTTGTTCCCATGGGAGGACCATATTTTCTGCAAACTGACTCTGTAGACTGCCTATGGACTGAGAGGGCAAGAGACCCAGAACTTTCTCTTATGACTTATGGAGAAACTATGGATGTAAAATTTGGAGAAGGCCAAGATGTATGGTGGTAAGAGGTGTAGGGTAGTTAGTATTGCTCCCTAAGGCAGAACCAAGGTCCACTGTTCACAAGGACAAATTTTGGCTCAACTGCAGAACTTGGTAATTACTAGACCTACTTATCCATGTACCAAGGTATTGACTGAAAGAATTCAAATGTTGATCCACATATTTATTCATGCATTCAATAAACATTTATTGACAACCTACCACATATCAGATGCCTAGGTGTATGCTGCCTTCAAAATGCAGAATCAGAGAAACTATTATTAGAGCTGGGAGTCTGTCTACTGGGAGACAGATAATAAATAAAATTTTGAAACAATCTTGCAGGGAAAAGTGGAGTTCTATGATTCATAATAATTGGAATAGGGATGGAAAGGTCTATAGTTACATGTCGGCAAGGAGATGACATTGAATTTGAAACCTGAAAGATTAGAAAGATCCAGCATACAAGGGGAACTAGAAATAACATGTGCAAAGGCCCTAAGGCAGAAATATGGTAACATGTTAAAAAGTCTCAAAGAACTGTGGGAATTGAGGTGGAATGAAAGAGAGGACTGGTGGGAATAAATGAGAAGAAGTCCACAGGGATGAACTCAGGTAGGATCTGGGGAGACATCTGGATGTAGTTCTAGTGTGATGGGAAGGTGATAAAGAAATTTAGGCAAGAGAGTAACATCACTTGCTTTATGTTTTAAAGGATCACTCTGACTGCTGGTCAGAGAAAGATTATAAGTTGAAAGGGAGAGATCAGGAGAGAGATGGAGGGTGCTTAGCCTGGGGGCAGACTATGGAGATGGAGAAGACCAATGGGATTGTTGGCAAATCCAGCTGAGATTTTTCATGTATGGCTGTGGGGAGTGACAGAAAGGAGCTGAGGGTGATTGGTGACACCTTTCATCATGTTGGGGAAGACTGGGGAGGAACACGGTTGGAGGCAAGAAACTTCTAAATAAGCGTTTTCCAGCAACTCCAAAACCTGTGACAGATTCCAGTGGTTCTCAAGGAGAAAGATGCTATTTGTTCAGTATGTAGAGATGTGGGGGAAGGAGCTTTCATACTTAATCAAATGACAGGATGGGGACAGTACTGACATTTTATGGACAAGGGTCAGGGATGCTGAAAGTCCTGTATCACACAGGACTGCTCCCATGATAACGAAATACCCCATCTAGAACACCAGCAGCTTCCTTGTCCAAAAACATTTGTGGACTGAGAGCTTTTCAACTCTAAGAATATAGAAAAATGTGTTTTTTTCCCCCACTGTCAGCCATTCATCTCTTTTTGTGAATTATTTGAGTCAGGTTCTTTTCAGAACTAATTGAAATTAGCCACAAGGAGCAGATGGAGATTTTGATGGAGGAAGAGGTGTAAAGCATGAAGGAGGAAGGATAAATCCTGGAGAGTGGGACTTTGATGGTGGGCAGGGCTTCGAGGCTGACACTGAGGGGTTCAGAGGGAGGAGAGAAGACAGAAGAGCAAGTGGGAACAGGCAAAATTCAAACTTCATTCTGTGTTTCCTGCGGTTCGACTGCTAGTTGCCTGATGCCTGCTGGTGTACACACTGTCCAGCCATGTCCCCAAACTTCCCTTCACCCCTTGTGCACGCTTTGAACTTTTGCTTTTGATCATTTGAGTCCTCAGGGTAAATTCTTCCTTCAGAGGATCAGAGAGATGCCGTAAGCTTAGAACCCAAGCAATGTTGTGTACTCTAGAAGAATAAAGAGAAGCAACAGGAGTCTTAATGGCTAATGAAATCATGAACTTGGGTGAGAAATTGTTCCTTCCATCTCTCTACCTTAATAAAGATCATCTACTTATTTTCACGTACAAGGTTTTATCTGAGTCTCACAACAATGCTAACAGGCAGAGCATATATATTAGTCTGTCCATTTTATAGATTTGGTCATTGAGGTTCAGGGACATCTCAAAATCAAGCAGCCCATAGCGGGCAGAATGGGAGGAGGGGTGTGTGTGTGTGTGTGTGTGTGTGTGTGTGTGTGTGTGTCTGCACAAATCTCCAGTGTAGGACTCCACCTGAGGTTTCCCAACCACAAGTGGACCCCTGGTGAGTTCTAGGAAATGGTGAAGAAACTGTTTCAAAATAAGTATATGCCAAAGGAGAGGAGCTGGATACAAAAGTAACTGCCCAAGAGGCATTTTCTCAAGGTAGAAGTAGTGAATAAGCCCCCTGTTGGTATCTTTCCTGGAAACACCAAACTGAGGGAGTCTTTTCAGCACCTTGTGAGTAGAAGACTTGACTCTTGCTGGGTCCCTAACACTTGAGGCCCCTCTTTCATGCACATTGCCTCCTGCTGTCCCCATAACAGCTCAAGTAGGGCTGGGAACAGCCTCCATTAGGTGTGATGAGTCAGGCCATCTTTTGCATGGTAGGAGCAAGGCCACGGTGTTACTCAGCTCTGGAGGGTGCCATTCACCCCAGAATACATGACTGGAGCCCCCTGGAGTTGTACGCTGGGAGTGTGTATTGTCAATGAAAGGTCCTATAAGGGTGCTGCCAGGAGGTCAAGCTGTTTCCGCTTGCGATGGGCCCACTGCTTCCCATACACACACTCTCTCTCACACACACATGCCTCCAGCCCTCCCCCTTCTGGGTAGCCTTGGTTCCACTTTGGTACGTGGAGCCCAAGGCTCTCTCTTTTTGAGCCCAAACATTGTCTGAGACCAGGTAGCTTTTTCCCTCAAACGGAGGAAACTTTCCCTCTTCAGGCTAAAGCGTGGGTGTGACGTCGTGGTGAGACATGGCAGGCGGGAGAAGCAGAATGACAACTCTGAGGGAACCAAGAAAGCCCAAAGGGGAGACAAGGTGTAGAGCTAAATCAAGATTGGATTCTGTCATGAAAGGCAGAACTGGCAAAAGCATCATTACAAGGCATTAACCTTGTTACACAAAGACGAACAAGCAGAGGCTGGGATTCAGAAATAAATTACACATAATAAACTAGACAGAATAGGCTGAGAGCCACATTAGCGATGACGCCCTAAGGGGAGAGAAGGGCAAGATAGAGAATAGGCCAAAAAAGAAAAAAAAAAAAAAAGAGTAAGAATAATCTCTGGAAACAGGGGGCCGACTGCACATTTCACCCCTTTTTCGGCTTGGCTCCCTGGCTATTAACTTCACTTCTATGAGGAGGTGTCTCTGAAGGCTGTCTCTCTTTTGTTTTCATTTGCTGAAATGAGCATAAGAAAGCCACTCAGAGGGCCCCTTTTTCCATTCACGGGGACTTGTCCATTTCTGTGTGTTTGTAGCACAAAAGAATCCATTTCCATTCAGCCAGAGCTGCCCTTAGAGTTTACGTGAGGTCCAAGCCGGCTCTTTCCTATTTTCTTCCAGGCTCACTGATGTAATTGGCTGTGCAATCCTGACCGTGGCCAAGGTCTTCCACGGTGAGGGGAATAAGCGTCAGCCAGTTCTTGGTCCCTCGTAGCTGAGGAAAAGCTAGAGTCTTGTGTCACGTCCAACACAACTCTCATTTCTTGCAGCGACTTGCTTTTGGTTGCAAGTAACAGAAAACCCATTCAACAGCAACTTAAACCATAGCATCTGTTGTTAGTAAATGTTTAAAGGCTCAAAGCTGTGCTCCATGGTGTTCTCAAGAACCTAGAGCCATTATTTACCCCCGCACCGATTTTAGCATGTTGATTTTCATCCACCATCTTGAATCTCATGGAAGCAAAGTGGCCATCACTCTGGGCACGGGGGCCTCACACAACAGTTATCAAAAGGAGCAAGTGAGGGGAGAGGGCAGATGGACTCTTCTCAAGAGCTGCTGCTTATCGTAGAGATTTCTTCTCAGAAGCCCCTTCAGTGAACTTCCCCCATCTCACTGGCCCAAACTGGACCAGGCTCGAAAGAGTAGGAAAGCAAATGCTTGGCGGTGGAGAATGAGATTACCCCGTGGCTTAGACCCATCATAGTTTCCCAGACTACCAGGTCAAAGTCAGGGTTGTTGTGGCAAAGAAGGTAGGAATAACTGCCTTGAGTGTGGCAGCAACCATTAGTGTTTTAAAATGAGGTAATGAAAACAAATATGGATCTTGTATTTCTGTGCACCGGATGTTGTTCCAAGGTTCACTGGGCTTGCATACTTAGAGTTATTATCAACCCTTGCATCGCATAGAGGAGGAAACTGAGTCGTGGAGAGGTTAAATAACATGCACAAAATTACTTAGCTGGGAAGTGACAGAGTCAGGATTAGGTAAGGTGATAAAATAGTCCGTGTAGCACACAGTCAGTGCATGTTACTGAGACCAGCAAACAGGGACCAGCATGTTAGGACTTCTGCTATCACTGGTGTACTTCTACTATCACTCTTCTCTATTGTCCCCTACCAATAAGGCTAAATCGTAAGCCTTATTCACAAATGAGAAAGCCAGCCCCCAACAGGGTCACACAAACTGCCCCGGTCAGCCAGGGAGTGAGAACTGAACTTGAATGCAGACCTAAGCTCTCTGACCACCTAATTCCAGGAGGGCTGTTCATGCCACCGGCTCCCAAGTTCAGGAGTGTTGATTTCATGGCTCTACTACTTACCTGTGTTACTGATCCAGGACTTCATTTGGAAAACTACAATTATTAAGGAACGGTCAGATGTCAGGGAAGGGTGCTCGAAAAGATGGGATGGTAATTTGGAAGCAATTTTTGTCCTTATGTCTTTACAGCTTTTGAGACACTTCTGAATTTTTTTGTTTTTATTTTTGGTTTTGTTTTGTTTGTTTTTTTGTGGGTCTAAGCAGAATATCACAAGCAGAATTTCTCATCCAGCCTCAGCAAAGACTTACTGTGATGTCATGGTTCTTGGCTAGTCAGAATGGCTACACTTATCAAGCACTTATTGTATACCAGGCGTAGGCATACCCTGTCCCATGTGGTCCTTGTGGATGAATAATCAGCAACCGATAGCCATAACTTTTTCTGTGCCATGGGTTGAGGGGGAATGGAGTCCTCCAGTCAAAGAGAACAGTACTAGAACATTCCAGATGCCCAGACATATGACACCTAATTCTCTGAGTTAGCCTCTCTGCAATGCTCAAATATTTAATAAGAGTAATAGGCATGGTCAGCTGATCTGAATTTGAACAATTCTGGTTTTATTTTAAAGGAAGATGTGTGGTGTGGTTTTATTATTTTTTTCAATCTAAAGGTCATCTGATTTTTCTCTTTCTGCTTATAGTCATGAGGCATCCTTATCTAAACAGTGATCTATTGTTCTGATTCTCAAACCCACAGAATTTTTTTCTTCTTAACTTCAATTTTAACAGGATACTTCCTCATCTTCCCCGACGGCATGAAAAGTATCTAACAGGGGGGAGAAAAGTCTCTATGGGCTCTCTAAAAATCTTCTTAAACTGAGTTCACTATGGAATATTTTATGCAAATAAGTCACTTTCTCTTAGGTTATGACATCTTTCCCTTAAAAAGTGATCACAGCATTGGAGAAATCCTTGCTAGCTTATCTTTTCTTCCCAGCGCAACTTCAACAAAGAAATATAGACGGCAGTTTAAAGGCTTCAGAAATCAATTTAGTCCATGAATCCATTACTTTAGATGTTAATGAAACTTGGGTTTAAAAATAATGAATGTTTAATAAGACATAAATTGAAAGACATAAACACTGTCAGCAATAATATAATGAAGTTAATAAGTCTTAGCCTCCCCCTGCGTACCTCCCCTCCCCCCAGACAGGACAACTTGAAGAGTTCCAGTGAGGCTTACGGGAGTTGGCCGGCTCTCCTGTTGGCTAAAACTTAAATGTGGGTTTGGAAACCTTAGTACAATTGGGAACTGAGCTCTGGCCGATAAAGTATGCTATCACACCGTATTTAGTAGCTGCAGATGGTAACGGCTTGCTCTAGCGCTGTATCTTCCAGACATTTGTGTAACAAACTCAGTTTCCTGTCGTTGAAGGCAGGAAGCACCGTGAAACTCTTCACGCCTTGAACCAAGAAAGACCAAGACATTTTGGTGGACACTCACTCTGCCCTGCGTTTAAAGAGGGGCTTTAACTAATGAGTGGAAGCAAGCAAGCTCAGTGCTGTAGACCGTCAGAATGCCTTCGGGCTGGAAGCTGAACTTTTTGTTTCTTCTTCAAGAGCATCAGCCCCATGTCCAGCCCTCCTGCTTAGTTCCTCTTTAGCTCTGTGATTCTGTCCTACCCACCAGTCATGAATGTATCTTTCCCTTTTTACCCTCTGAATTAATTACCCTGTCTTCGGGCTTTACATTGCAGGCATCTGGTAAATCCGCAGTCCCTCCTCTCTGCCTTCACACCCAATGGGATGGTCCACCTCACAGCTTGGGAAGTGGCCTGTTTAACCTCACAGGAGCCAATCCCTCGCTAAAATAATTTGCAGGAGGGTCCTGCAAACCGCCAAGCATGGGATTTTCTCCCTCCTAATTCAGCAGTGGGCTCTTTCTTGGCAATAGAGTGGAACTTGATTTCATCTATCAGCTGGGGGAGTGTTGGATGGATGGCTAGTTCACTGCTGGCGATCAATACATGTTAATACACAGTCAACAAATGGCTTTCTGTGCGTTGGGCAGGCGTGGTGATCCTGCAGAAAACGGGGCTAAGCAGTTGCTCCTGGGGGTCTTGTCTAAGAAAATGTGCTTGGGGCTCAAGGAGGATTGTTCCCAGGTGGGCATGAGTGATTACCGCTGTTAAAAATGATCTTTTTTTCATTTGTGCGTTTGTGTGCATGTTCAGAAAGAAGGCGAGCAACCTGAGAGAGTCCAGCCAATCGCCTCATCTACCTTGATCCATTCCGACCTGACATCCGTTTATGGCACCGTGGTAATGAACAGGACTGTTTTGTTCTTGGGGACTGGAGATGGCCAGTTACTTAAGGTTGGTTTTTTGTGCCTTCTTCAATGTCAATTTTCATCGTGATCCATTTTGTGATTTTAAATTTATTTACTTGTGTTTTTTTTTTTTTTTTATTGTTTCTGGGTTATACACGACATCTTACCAACTGCTCTGTGAACTGCTCCGAGACCCTCAGAAATGACCACAAAGAGATTTCTGGAAATCTGTATGTGATGGCCTCCCTAGCCATGTGTAAGGAAACTCGAACCACCTTGCTTCCCAGGAGCATGCCAAATTATTCTCCCTCCTTTACTCATACGCTTCCGAGGGGAGGTAAATGGGGGGTCTGGCCCTCCCGCTCCCCGCTTTCCTAAGACAGTTCACCCTTTGCTCCTTGTCTCCTTTGTAATGGAAATGTACAATGTACCTGATTTCTGATAACTTGAAACAGATGAGGGATGGTATGGTTTGAAAAGTAGAAAGAACAGGTGTTCCTTCCCTCCAACCCACTTGCCACCTGTGGAAGGGTTTTGTTTTATGCCCTTTGTGCCCACATCAGGGAGAGGTTAGAGACCCAAAATCCTTTGAGACCCCGCCTGACTTTTATCTTGGAGGACTATTTTTTCCCCACTGTATGGGTATACCATGGGTCAAGTTGAGGTTATGATTCCCTGGGGGTGGCGGGGAGGCAGTAGGAGGAGGAGAAGATAAACCCAGGGTTACCTAATGACTTGTCTGGAGTGATAGAGTGGCTGGCCTCTTAGCTTCATCAGCAAGCATTTATTGAACACGTCCCACGGCCTCCGTCAACGTCGGGGCTGGGAATGGCGCAGTTTCTGTCACCTTAGGCTGATGTTCCTCTGCCTCCCGGTAGTCAGTTGATTTACTGTCAGCTCAGAATCTAAATTGAGTACAAACAGATCTGATTTCTCAACTGATCTCCCATCGACAACTAGCTGTGTGACTGCAGGTGAATCGCCTAACTTCTCTGGGCTTCCTTTTCCTCATCTGTAAAATGAGATCGCGCTAGACAACCTAGAAACCCCCTTTCTCTCCTGATAGTCTCTAATTCCGCCTTCTGTGCACTTATCTCCCACTTTCGCCAAAACTATTTGCTTGTTTCCCTGATGTGCATTGTGTATTCTGGTCACCCCACCCCCCACCTTTAAAGGTTCATGCTGTGCCCCCTTCTTGTTTTTTCTTTTGTTTTTTTTTCTCTACTGAAACCTACAATGTGTCTGTGCTTTGGCTCAGCTCATGCTCTACCTGCTCTCTGAGGCCTCCAAAGCCCAGAGTGACCATGTTTTCCCCTCCTCTGAAATACTCATTAGCTGTCTCCTTCTTTTGGCTCCTTACAGATGTCTTGCTTTGATGCCCAGCCTTTTCACTCCTGTTGGTCTTGCCTCCCCCACTTCATTTTTTAAGCTTCTCGAGAAGGGGGTCCCGAATCCCCACAGACTAATACAATGCTGCGTGCCTGGTAGGCATTTGATTTAATCTGTTTTCTTTGGAGGAAACCCAGTAACATATGGGAGGGAGTTTCTTTGTATACACATTCTTTTAAAATATACATTGATCATCTTTCCTGTTGCGTGAGCTTGATTTCCTGGGGAAAGGTAAACACCCATCCGTCACTCTACGCAAGTTGCTTGGCGCGGTGCGGTGACACATGTGGCTCCACCAACCCTGGGCAGGCGGATTGGACCCATTTCACCTGGCACAGGACGCGGCCATCCGTCCTTCCTGGGGCCTCCTCACCAATTATCTCTTCAGATGGAGGCTCTTTCTGATGAATTTTGTGACGAGAACACTGTTTCCCCAAAACGGAGCCAACCAAATGGCTACATGGTAAACAGGAGGTGAGGGAACACTTGGCCCTAAATCGTTCCCCGGGGGACGGCCTGGTTTCGCCTGTCCTGTCGGCTCACCCCCCGGGGCTGGCATGCAGCTGGCCAGGTCACCGTGTTGTTGTGGCATCAGAGGGCTGGGCCCAGGCTGCTGCTTCCAGCTGATGAGGAGGAGGCAGCTGACTGAAGCGGGGCTTTCCTCAGTGTCTGTGAGAGGCACGCCTTCAGAAGCCTTCCCTGTGGCCTTGTTTTTAGGATCCCAATAACACGTGCAGGTTGGTTTGGGGGCTTATTTGGTGACTGCTGGCATTTGTGCTTTGTTTCCCTAGTGCCTGTCCCTCTCCGTGTTCTAACGAATTCCATCCTCTCCACGACGCCGTGAGGTAGTTACAGACTAGGCCCGTTTTACCCAGAAGGGAAGGGAGGCCCGGAGAACGTGGATGATTTGCCCGAGGTACACAGGGCACAGGAGAGATCTGCATGTGGGGGGACTCCTGCGTCTGCACTAATGTCCCCCGAGCTACCCTGAGTTTGTGATGTCTGGCTCAACCACTCCTGGAAGGTTCCCTGCGGGGAGACGGGAAGCACATTGATAGGGATCCACAGAGGGACAGGGACAGTGGAACCCATGGTCCTAGGGTGTCCGTCAGGGTTTTTAGAAGCACCAGGAAGAATCCCAGCTCTGGGAGGAGGCAGACCATCTGACTAGAGGAATACCTGTATGGCATGATAACTTCCGGGGAGTTAAACCCTGCTCCCGGCTTCACTCAGGAAGGTCCCTTTCCTCAGGAGGAAATTGTGAGGGAAATAGCTGAACTGACTTGGCCACGCCAGATTCCCTAGACCAGCCCAGTAATTCCCAAGACTTCCCCATGTCTTAGACGCGGCCCATGAAATTACCCAGAGTCCCAAGACCCGGGATTGTGTCGCTGATTGGGAAGGCATAGATAATCCCCGAATGCCTTTATTCAAAGACTTCAAGCTTCTCCCTTGCCAGACTTGTCACCAGAACTGTTAGAAAAGATGAACATCGATAGACACAAGCTTGGCTTCTGAAGCCACAGAGTGGAGGTACTAATAAGCAACGCAAAACACAACCCAACCCAAGGCAGCCGGTGGGAGGAGGAGAAGAAAGAGGGCTTGGATCACCCACAGCCTGACTTATCAGTTTCCCAGTGATCAAGAGCTGGCAGTATTTTGACAGATGCCAGGCACTGTAGTATATGCCTGGTTGGATGAGGGGCAGGAAACAGCAGTTGGGGGCCAATTGCTGGTTTGGGGTTTGTTTTTTGTTTTTTTTTGTTTTGTTTTTGTTTTTGTTTTTGTTTTTTACCACTACATGCATACACACACACACACACACTCTCTCTCTCTCTCTCTAACTTAAATCTCCAAAAACCTCATGGGATTTTAGCATTGTTCGGTGCGATTTTAAACCTCAGGTTATTTAAATATTTTTTTTCTTATTACAAAAGTAATATATGTTCCTAGAAAAAGTTACAAAGTAACAGGGGGTGAGGAGAAAACAGAAAAAAAACAAAACAAACAAACAAAAAACCCTAGTTCTGTTGTGTAGGGGCAACTGATGGCAGCATTTTAGATTTTTGTGTGTGTGTGTGTAGTTGAGGTCAGACTTTATCTAATTTTGCACCCATTTTTTTCCCTTTAATGAGGGAAAAAATGCCTGTATTAAAGTGTTATGGAAAACTCTTTGTAAACAGTATTTTTTAAATAGTTGGGTCATATTCTGCAATGGGGTAACATGATGCTGGGCTTGGCCAGGGATACTGAATCATCCTTAAAGACCCTCACTGCCTCCAGGTGATGTGGCCCCACCTACAGAGGTAAGATTGAGAAGTGGAAGAATGGAAAGCTTTGTGATATGCTAATGTCTGCACTGCCCTTTTTTCCTGCGTTTATTCCTAAGATTCCTTGTAAGATTCTGGAAAAATGGAAGTTTAGAACTTGAAAGGGTCCTTTCCACAGTGCAGTCCTCCCCCTGGTTTTATTGAAGTGTGATCCTAGTGGCTGCAAGTTGGGTTGTGTTGTCACCCTATCCCCCAGGGTTATTTCCTCATTTTACTTCCTTTCTGAGGAAGATCGCATGCTGTACTTCCTTGGTTGTCAGCATCTCCCCTGCGATCAGCTGAGCGAGGATGGCCACGCTGAAGTCAGTTTTTGGGGATTCACGTCTCACGTGTTGCACACCCGCACCCTGCAGGGCGTACCTGTTTTTATAAACATGCGCCGAATCTTTGTCCGGATTGTGGTACAGCTTATTGTGGGGTTTGGGTTCCTTTGAGCTGACTGTCGCATGTAGAAAATTGTCCTTATTTCAAGGGCAGAATTGACTATTTTGAGCTTCTTCCAGGTGGTAAAATAAGTAATAATGGAATATGCATGAAATTTGAAATTTGTAACTTTATGCATGCCCATTAACCTTTCTTGTAAGCATAAAAGATAAGGCAGCAGGCGAGGCATAATAATAGCCAACATTTCTGAGCTCTAACTTCTGTGCCGGGCATGAGAACAAGGGTCTGCCTGGGTTAACTCATTTCATCCTTGTGCGTCAATCGTGTTACCATCCCCAACTTTATAAATGAGAAAGACCTGAGGCTCGGAGAGGTTACACAACTTGCTCAAGGTGATTGGAACTGAAGCAACTCGTCCCCAATGGAGTCTGTAGAGCTTAGTGGAATTTGTAGAACTGGTTTTGTTTTGTTTTTAAAATTTTCTTTCAAATATTGGCGGCTCTGAGTTAATACCAAGTTGCAGGTATTTGATGTTTCATGAGAAGGGCTCTGGCTTCTGTGGTTTTAGTTTGTTCCTATTTGAGGATAGCGCCTGGCATCCTAACCCGGCATGGTGCAGACCTCTGTATTAGAGGGCAGAGGCTCCTCCTCTCAGAGCTGCGAGGGGCTCATGGGAGCCTCTGAATCTCCTATGGGACCCCAGCTTCTCCCCTGTGGGCTCTTTGAGAGCAAAGGAAGAAAATCTGTGTTCAAGTTGATTTTGTGGTAGGCGGCTAGTGTGGGGTTTCTCCAACATCCCTAGGACTGAAGTAGGTTTCAGAGGAACAGAAGCCCTATTATGTGTGTCCCTTCCCATATTGAGCAGAGAAGCACTGCTTCAAGTCAGGACTGGCTATCCCTGTGGCCTTCAAAACTCTATTCCCCCAGGCGGATTTCATTTATCCAACCATGGAGCAAAAAGTCGGACCAGTTCCAGAAAGTTCTTCCATATCCTTGCAGGAGGCAAAGTGTGTGACACCTGAAGTCTGCCTTGATCCTGGTCTTAAAGTTGTCAAAGGAAAATAAGACATAACAAAAATAATAAGATACTTTATAAGGACAAGCTCTCTTTCTATTCCCAGAGAATATTCAAATAAAGGAAAGGAGGCCATGCAGAACCCGGGACAGGACCTGGGGCCGGAAGTAAGGGTGGTGGGGTTGGCTGAGCTGAGGTCAAAACAGCAGGAAGTGTCAAAACTTGGAAATGGCCTCCTTGATTGGCTGCTTGGAGTGTCATATGATTGGAAATGGCCTCCTTGATTGGCTGCTTGGAGCGTCTTATGATTGGAAATGGCCTCCGTGATTGGCTGCTTGGAGTGTCATATGAAGTGAGTTCAGGTTCACCTCCATCTCATTCTTTCTAGTTTGTGAGTTTGCAGGGACTCCCCAGTTTAGAACTATTAGTGCCAGGTAACCCCCAAACTGAGAACTTGTGGTTCAAGCTGTAGCCTTCTCTTACTATTACACTGAAATAAGTAGACTGGAAATAAAAGAGGAATTTGCCTTAATCTTTATATTTCACCTTTATTACTCCTAACTACTGAAGCCCTTTAAACACTGTTGGATAATTACCTTGCTTTCTCGTGTGTGTGTATGTGTGGTTTATGTCCCCATTTGCAGCATTTCTTAGAAACTATTTATTTTTTTTAAAAATGAGAAGATTGGCTTGGTTGCCCTTTAACTGGAAAGAAATTTGAAGTATATATTTTAGCTTTTTGAACACCCATGGCTTTTCCATGTCATGGTAATGGTAAAGAAAAAAGAAATAGTCTTTAAATTTTTTTCTCTCCTCCCCACCCCCCATTTTCCTCAGCAAGCTGTCCTTTCCGTGGGTGGTGTTGAACTTGTAACATATCTGTCTGATGTAGAAGTCTCACACACCACACATTTCAGGACTGGAGTTGGGAGGTTGTTTTGTATGCAACAAAAATCCCAAGGCTAGTTAATAGCTTACTATGAAGCTTCAGGAAGATGTCGACAGAAACAATATGTTGACACAAACTGAAATTCTCCACTGGGGAAAATTTGTTTTCGACACAGGCTTCAGCTGGAAAAAAAAAAAAAAAAAATCTGAAGAGCCTTATAAAAATCTTGAATGCTAATAGAATTTTTTTCATTTAATAAATATTTATTGGGCACCTTTTATGTGCCAGACACTATTCTGGGTGCCGATACAAAAATGAATAAAAGAGGCAACCCCCTGCTCTTGTGATGGGAAGAAAAAGACAGAAGATACGTAACTGAATTTACCAGCAATAAAGCCATTTCAGACAGTAGTATGTGCTCTGAAAGAAACAGACTGATGGGTAGACCACGACAGCGGGGTGAGGTAGAAAGGCAACTAGGGAAGGCTTCTCAGAGGAGGCGACATCTGAGACTCAAAAGATGAAGGGGTAAATGAGCATATGCATGGCAAAGACTCGGGTTGACTCCAGATTCGAGCTATATTAAGGAGAATTCTGGAAGCAAGAGATGAAAACCCACATCATGCCCAAGGAACGCGTATGAATTAGACGAGTGGCTTTTATACAAAACTCAACCCATTTTGGGTTTCTGTGACTCACTGTTACTTCCTGCCTCACTTCACCGATCGAGCTCTTTCCCCAAAGCTGCCCAGTTAAACTGAGCTGAGGAGGGAACATTTCCTGGGCTCCAGTCTGGCTGGCTTTCTTCTCTGTGTTGATGTTGACACGAATTTTGCAGTTAGGAGATCCAAGTGTTGCTTTGATGCCCTGGGAATGGGCTATACGGTTGGTGTGGGGGGAGGTGATATTAATAGAAATCTAGCAGGAAAGAAAGCCATGTCTCTCCTGTCCTAGAGTCACCTGAGAGAGGTGAGGACCACAGTACCCAGACCCCTCCACGTCACATGTTGGGGTCTCTTTGTGATGAAAATGAGAAGTTCCTATTGTCCTGTCCTCAGGGTTATGGAGATCCTTTTATGTGGAATCTAGCAAAAAAAAAAAAAAAAAAAAAAACCAAAACCAAAAAACAAACAAATAAAATGAAACAATTGGGTCCACTCATCCTCACTTTTCACATTTAAATCGTATGTATTTGTTTTCTAAGATAATACATTGACATCGTTCCAAATTCAAAAGAACCAAGAGAATATACAGTGAAAACTACACATTCCTGACCTAGGGGGCAAAGAGGGGAGTGAGTTTCTTGGGTATCTTCCCAGAGATATTTTATATATGTTTGCAAGCAAAAGGGGAAAGATCGTCTTTCTCTCATTTTGTCAAATATACAATATATTAAACATGCTATATATGTATATAAACATGTTTATGCAATATGTAGATATACATAATATAATGTGTTAAACGTATATAGAAAGA
Source organism: Mustela putorius furo (assembly GCF_011764305.1). Taxonomy (NCBI): domain Eukaryota; kingdom Metazoa; phylum Chordata; class Mammalia; order Carnivora; family Mustelidae; genus Mustela; species Mustela putorius. Next base: position 10,808,045 of record NW_025421481.1, on the reverse strand, counting down.
GCTTCCTAATGACTTTTATGGCTAAATAGTACTATACTGTTTATACTGTGTTTAATCAGTTCTCTATGGTTGGACGTTTAGGCTGTTTCAATCTTTTGTTTATAATGTGTGATGCACTAAACCTCCATGTACATATGTCGTTCAATATAGATGTGAGGGGCTGTGGGGTCTAAGGGTATGTGCTTTATAATTTTGATAGATAATGCCAAGCTACCTTCTAGGGAAGTCTCACTCCCACCATCAGTGAAACATAACCAATTTCAGCCCAGCATCCGTAGTTACTAGGACAAGCTCTCCGTGTTAGCCACTCTAGGTAGCTCATTTAGGAATCTGGCTGGCAAAGCCTGGTACCCAGTACCACAGAAAGGCTTTCCTGCTGCAATTTGGAGTTCCAGAGAAAATCCTGGTGCCTCATCATGTATGGGTGAATCAAAGTTGCCCCAAACTGGATCTTTCCAGCCCTTACCCATCTGCGTCAATCATGCTCCAAGAATTAAGTCCTGATAAAAACTGCAACGTAGCTTCTGACTCACTTAAAATGGATGAGCGGTGGTGTTTTGTAAATTGTGTTTTTCTTCTGAAGCAAATCCCAGACAGTGGCATTTCACCCCTCCGTGCTGCGTTACACATCTCTAAAAAATGCTGTTTCTCAAGTAACTGTACCCATGATGCTGTTACCACAACAAAGTTATCCAGTCATCCTTTCGAATTATCCACTATTGCCTTTGCAGAGCTACATTTTCCTCATTGGCTCAAGAATGTCTTTGAAAATTATTTTTGTTCAAACTGGTATCCAGACAAGGTCCTCCAATCACCTGTGGGCTGCCTTGTCTCTCTCAGTCTGGAGTGACCACCTTCCAGCCTTTATCTGCTGCCACTGACTGAGGAAGTGAAGCCTGTTGTCTTGTCAGATGCCTCACGTTGTAGATTTGGCTGTTTGTTTCCTCATGGGGTCGTTCAGCTCCTGCCTCCCCTTTCTGCTTCCTGATGCTAAATGAAAGTTCGCACTAAAGGCTTGATTAGATTCGAGGTCCATTTGGTTGGCGCGAATGCCTCAAAGGTGGTTGTGCCCAATGGTGCCTTTGACGTGATGGATTCCTCCTGGACAGCAGCCTGTCTTCTCTCGAGCTGCGCTTGAGAATATTTTTATCAATGTTTTTTAACTGGCTTCCTGTTTCTTCTCTTCTCTATGACCACTTTCTAGAACCTGATCAATTGTTTGTCTCTGAGCTGATTAATAAGGACTATGAATTAGAGATGGGGAGACATGAACCTGGCAGGCTCACACTTGGGCTGCGCCTGTCTGATATTTCCCTGCTTTCACGGTTCTCGGTAGGCTGGTGTTGTCCAACAGAACTTTCCATGATGATGGAAATGCTCTGTGTCTGCACTTCCAGTCCTGCACTTCCAGGTAGGCACTAGCCAGAGGCGGCTAGCGAGCGCTTGAAATGGGCAGTGGCTCCCTCGCTCTCACTTGGAGTGAGAGTAAGGTCTTTATATGGGCCTACGAGAACCTACATTACACACCCCTTCCTCACTACCCACTGCACTCTGCCTCGCTGGTGCTGCTCGTGCCCCACTGCCCCCCCCACCCCCAGACTGTAGGGCATCGGGACCAAGGGGCCAAACATGTGTCATCCAGACACCCAAGTGACCCACTCCAGCATCTCCTGCATGTAGCTACCTAACTACCACCTCTCAGTGAGACCTACCCTGAGCACACATCCTTATCTCTTTACCCCACTTTATTTTGACCGACATCGCCTTCTAATAGGGTTTATAATTTACTCATTGTCGGCCACCACTCCCCTATGCACACACACACGTTCCATGAGGGTAGTTTCTACTCCCCTTCCCTCCACTCATTTGTTCAGGGCAATTTTCCAAACACCTAGAACATGCCAGATATATAGGGGCTATTCAGTAAATATTTATTGATTGAGATGAGTGAAACTTGGGTATGTCCATTTTCAAAGCTATACTTGGCTCTATTTTATATATAAGTACATACCCACCTGCTTGGGCCTGTTCAGTTGTCCTGCTTACATTAAGATGTTTAAGTATGTCAAATTGTATAGGAGAATCAGAGTCAACTGTGCAAGTCATCAAACTGACTTCCTTTGGTCTTAGGATCACTTGGCGTAGTATTAAGGAAGCTGTCGCTTGTAGCTTCTTGTAAAGCCGGGTGTATTAAGGAATTATGGATGTCAAGCTTCCACCTATGAGGTTACTGCCACAGGACCGAAGGCTGGCTGTGCATGTGTGTGTGTGCGCACGTGTGTGTGCGTGACTGTACTTGTTCTTACCGGCTTTACGGAAGACTGAGACAGCAGATGCTTGAGGAACACGGTACCGCAGCCCATATATGTAGTGAGTGAAGAAGCACGTGGTCTTAGAACTAAGCTACGAGTCTTGCCTCCCCCCACCCCCGCTATTTGACGTATTTAATAGAAATCATATTTCTCTTTTTGAAAAAAAAAATAGGTTGTTCTGGGTGAGAATTTGACTTCAAATTGTCCAGAGGTTATCTATGAAATTAAAGAAGAGACACCCATTTTCTACAAACTGGTTCCTCATCCTAAGAAGAATATCTACATCTATCTAACGGCCGGGAAAGAGGTAGGTAAAAATACCAGCTATTGCTTCTGACTTCCGAATAGAAAGTGTTTAATTAACGTCATTATCTAGTAGCGAAGCTTTTACTTTGAACTATCGGGTTTAAACACTGCTGCAGGCTTCAAGAAGACCTGCAGTGGTTCACGGACGTGGAATTAAAAACCTTGCTGTCAGTAAGTAAGCAAGAAATATTACCTATTTAGACAATTTTATTATTGGCTATATTTCCAATGCTACGTTTTTCAGGGGAGGGGTGTGCTTGCAAATGGGTGCATAATCAGCTAGGTAACTGAATTTACACATTTATTGTGCGGGCACTGAACGGTTAGATGCATTTATGAATATACCCAATGGGATTGGCTTTGGAATTTGGGGTTAATATCAGGCCATGGTCTCATACACATTCATGAACCAGGAAATATATGGCACTCCCCCTCCCTCCCTTAATTTATTTGTCTGTTCTAGTTTTTCTTCTTGCTTCTGCTTACTGAAATAAAGAGAATATCTTTCTCCATTTTCTTCCTTTTTACAAGGTGCTTTCACCAAGGGAAGGGAAGAAAACTAATTTTCATTCAGCCCCTACTGACCACGTGCTAGTTACTATTCTAAATAGGGTCTCTCTACGTGCATACAGTTGTGTCTATCCACACACACCTATAAAAACAATGTTGTTGAAATATGTTAATAATTTAATGAGATAAAATTACCCTTGTGTTATACAGGAAGAGCCTAAGACTTGGAGAGGTTAAATAATTCACTCAAGGGTGTGTGTGTGTATGTTAGATAAATATATATGCCTATATATAGATAAACAAGGTCAAATCCTAAACCTGTGAAAACTAGCAGCCTATTCTGGCATAGTAATTTGGCTCCGTGGCCACTGGAACATACAAAGTGCAAAGAAGATCAATGAGACTTACAGAATTCTACAATGGGATAACAGCTGCCCTTGGCCCACCCCCACTTTCCATTCTCTGTCTCTCAGTCTAAGGGGAATGGTAATGATATCAAGCCACATGGTTGTTATAGTCACGAGGTAGGTACACGAGCACTCTGTAGTCTCCAGAATTCCTAGAAAGGCCATATTGCCCTTTGCACGTTGTGAAGTCAGTTACGCAGAATGAGCACATGGTGATGGATGGTGGACCTGGTCTGCGCTGGTAAACCAGTTGTCCACCCAATAGAATCTTCTCGAGCGGCTTGTTTCACCACTCAGCACTTTCCATTCTATTTCTTCCCTGGGCTTCCTTCATTTGAAAGACTTTGGTCTATTCCACAGACTGCCTGTATTAAGTAACTATTCCCATTCCCAGGTTTTATTTATCAAGGGCATCTGGAAACTGCCAGCCGGGGAACAGACTGTGCTACCACACGGAGCCAATAAAATTCCAGCCCAAAGCATAGACTCTTGAAGTCTTGCTTGACCCATGCATGTTTTTTCCATTCAGCTCTTTGAAACATTGCAAATAGCTCACAAGTTCTCATGACTGCTTTCCTTGGGACTCACGACCGTAAGCTGGGAACCACTGGGAGAGCCACAGATAGCTGACAGGTCCTCATTTTCTGGAAGCTGAAGACTGCTTAGCCTCTGGTCATTCAAAGTCTGAAGTCCAAGGGAGAGTTTTTGACTGGGCATTAAAGCTGGTTATTCGTACATTTTTCACTTAGGTTTACTGCTGTGGATCCTATTAGATTCTGGTTAAGCCAGTATAATCCCTAGAGAGCCAAAACCTAGGGAAGGTTCTGTCCTGGACTCTTGGGGAGATAGTAACAGCCAAACTAATATGCCCTGGTACATCTATCAAATATGTGGCCATTAAAAATAACCATATGAAGATTTATGCATTGCTGTGTTAGTCACTATAATGTGTTATTAAGTTAGAGAAGCAGGTCCAATGTAAGTACTTACAGTGTTCTCTCTTTTGCACGGAGTTATGTTGTTTGTATGTTTAAGTACACTGTGTAAAGGTTCTCACAGAAGGTTCTAGAGATTATTCCACTAAGTGTTCTGGGCAAAAGTGGCCCTAGGAGGAGATGGTATTGACTGTACCCCTCCTGGAGTATCACGATGCCCAGCATATTCAAAGGCTCTCAGAAGCCTTGCTCTAAGGAAACTGATTTGCCTTTTCAGTGGAAGATTTCACATGTTTGTTGGGCTGTGGAACCCTTTCCCCACACAGTAGTGATAACCAACATTTATTGAGCACTTAGTGTATGCCAGACACATATAGTAACCCCATGGAGTCAGCGGCACCATCACCATTTCACTGATGAGGAAACAAGGTTAGAGAGATTATGTATTTATGAAAACCCCTCCAGAATTAAGATGTTGTGTGAGCTACGAGGAAATAGCCACATTCTGGTTAATTCTGGCTCAGGCTGGTGGTCTGCCCCTGCATCTTTCAGCAGCATCGAGGACTATGAGAAATGGACAGGTTTATCCCCCATGAAGTCAACTTAGAATTGAAGAATACTCCTCAGGATAGCCTATTTTCCTCACCAACCCTTTCTAGAACTCTGTTTCTCTAACCTTTTAAAGAAGTTACTTCTACCTTCTAGCATGAATAACTTCCCAGCTTAATGTGTTCCCCAGGTTTCCTTACTGCCTGCTGTGGGATTTTGCCTGCAGAAAACATGCCATGCAACACTGAGGACCTGTCTGCCTCCTGCCACCCCGTCTCCAGGCTCCTACTGACTGTCTCAGATGCCTGGGTCTGCCCAGCATGGGCACCTGCTCTGTGGGTTGCTTTTTCCCTGACAACTGGAAGAGGTGGCTTGAGGGGCAGGCAGTGATTTGAATATTCCCTGATTGTTTCATTCTCAACTCCAGTGGAGGGAATGTGAGTGAGTGAACTAGGAGCTGAAGCAATGGAGTTACCCTGGCAGGGATGTGGGTTTGTCCTCATGTCCATGTCCAGTGCCAGCCTCACGCTGACGCTCCTGGGTCAGAGCCTTTGCCATCCCCAGACGCTCATTTCCAAAGCACCACTGACCCCACACTGATTTTTTTTTTTTTTTTTGGAAGACCAGGTGACCCGATTCTACAAGCCCCTTGGAAATCAACACCAACCAATCAGAAACCTGACTGTGTCTCAGACTCACCTGAGTGAGCCCCTAAAAATTTCAGATTCCCAGGCTGGGTCTCAGACCTATGGGCAGGAGTCTGGGCACTGGGGTTAGCAGGGTATCTGGGGATCCACACTTGCAAGGCTTCCCCGGGGGCTTCTGAGGACCACTGCCCCAGATCATCGCAGAGATATCTGGAGTTCAAGTCAATCAGTGTGCTCTTCCTGGCCCCTCAACAGATAAGGGGTTGTTGTTTTTCCAGCATTGCCTGTAATTCCGTCTGAACCGCGGGTGTCTTTATTTTTAGGTGAGGAGAATTCGTGTTGCCAACTGCAGTAGACATCCATCCTGCACGGAGTGTTTAACGGCTGCAGACCCTCACTGTGGTTGGTGCCATTCGCTACAAAGGTATTCCCTGATTCTTTCTCACTAACTCACATGTTCAGGGAGGCGGGGGGAGTGTCAGGTGGCAGAACACTTGTTGCCCTACTTTGAGGATCCGTTCCGATGACCTGGGGGAACGGAGCCCTTCGCTGCCCACTGGAGTATCACGGTGGAATCCTAATTGTCAGCGATGTTCCCAGCTGTGCCAGGGCCACCAGACGGTTGGACTGGGACCGTTCAGGGCTGCCCGTGCCCAGGCGTGGGAGCGGGGGAGGCTGGGGTTGTCAGTGCTGCTTGTACTTTCTACAGAGTTCCCCAGGACTCCAGAGAGAGAGAGAGAGAGAGAGAGAGAGAGAGGCAAAAGGTTCCCCCCCCAGAGGAGATGAAAGAATAGGGAGGTTTGAAAATTTTCAGCTGAATCCCCATACTGTCACGCATCTGGCTGGCTGGGTGGAAGCCTGGGGATTGATGGCGCTGTCCCCTGCGGTGCCGTACGGCTGGGGGTCTGGTGTACGGTCTCGGTCCCCGGAGCAGAATGGGCCCGGCCTGGGCTTGAATTACGATGTTCACGACCCATCCGGGCTCTGGGGCGACTTGTAGAGGCTTCCTCCTCGCCATGGCAGCTCCTAGCTTGGCTGGGACCGGGCTGGTTGGATTGGCTGTTGCCATGGCAACCCAGTACTCGGGCTCCCGCTACAGAAGCGAGGAGGAGAGCGCCTGAGCGGTAGCTCCGGCAGGGAGAGGGGAAAAAAAAAAATAAAAAGAAAAGAAAAAAAAAAAACATAACAGTGTCTGTCAGTTCGGTGCTTTCAGTTTTTAAAGGTGAAAAAGGATAAGGAGGAGTGGAACAGGTGCAGAGAAGCTGAAGGCTGAACAAGAGGGCAGTTGGGGGAAAGAAAAGAAGACTGGGGAGAGAATGGGGGAGCCCCTGCGGAAGGAAGCCCAGGGCAGTGACGGGAGATGGGGAGAAAATGGCCCAACCAAGAGGTTCAGGAAACAGGCGAAAAACGTGGGGCTGGGATTCATTAGGAGTTCGCCGAGGAAGTTGAAAGCTACGACGCACCCAGACGCATACTCGCCCTTGCCTTTCGCTGCGCTTCCTCACGGGGCTGTTTCTGTCAGAATCATTGGCAGACAAAAGGAGCAGGGCCGGGAAAATGCTCATGAATAACTGTAATTGGGTAGGAACGTTTTCTTCGCGTGGCTCACCCAAGTCTAGGGTTTAAGGAAATTAACCACTCATCACAGCGTGTCATCGCCACACACCCACTAGGACGCACAACTGCCCTCTCCTTTCCCACCCGTTCCATTTAGGTCGGTTCCCTGTGTTTGCAGAGCTCCCTGCAGGGGTTCATTTGGTGGCAGCACCGAGAATTCATTAGCCACACAGAGCTAGTGGCTACTATATTGGCAACCACAGGTCTGGAGTTCATGGACGAAGTGTACGGGCTGGTGAGATGACTTTGGGGTTTAGATGCATCTAGATGGGACGTGAAGAAGCCTGAAGACCAGTCACGGGAGGCCATGTCGACTGAGGGGAGGAGTAGTTGGGGAACTGAGCACGGAGGTGGCACCGCGATTGGGGGCAGAGAGAGGAAGAGGGGGAGGGAACAGCCAGAAAGGGAAGAGGAAAGGCTGAAGGAGGTGGTCTCCAGGTTGCCAAGGCCAGAAAGAAGGGAGTGGTCCACTGTGCCAGATGGTGCTTGAGAGGCTGGGCAAGAGAAGAGAACTGATCCATTGGACCTAGCAGGTGATGACTGGTGACCGTGACCGGGGCCGTTGTGGCAAGTGGTGCTAATGCTGCAAGAGAAACATGAAAGAGCAGAGCAGAGATGACTCTTCAGAGGAGCTTTGCTGAGGAAAACAGCAGAAAAATGGAGCAGACATTGGAGGAGAAAGTAAAATCCAGAGGGTCTTATTGTTTATAAGGTGTGTGAAAGCACACTATGCTTTGGGGCTATTGGGGAAGTTCCAGTGGAGAAGGAGAAACTGATGGTGCAAGAAAGGGAAAGGGCCCTTGCGCAGTTGTGTCTCAGAAGATGAAAGGAAAGGCGATCTCACGCACACACGCACGCGAGGGGAGGCAAGGCTCTGGGAAGGAGGTATGCGAGTCAGCCTTGGTCACGGGAGGAAAGGTGCAGAACATGGGTCCTGGGGCAGGTAGGTGGGGGAAGGGTAAGTGGCATCAGTTTATATTGCTTACATCATGTTCAGTGACTTCGGAGCCGTCAGAGTGAGGTGGGGGAGGAAGTACTGGAGGTTTGAAGAGAGAAGGGAGAGAAGGTGGGAAAGAGAGTTGGACAGGTAATGGAGATGGGAAATATAGTGTGATCCCTGGGCAGCAGCAGGGCCCTGTGGAGGCCAGTGGTCTTGCTTTTGGAATGAGAACACTCAGTGTGGTTTTGCTTTCGAAGGCTGTGTTCAGCTCTGCTGGTGTGGTCACAGAGTTGGGGAGAACTAGGTTGAGCAAGGTAGGGCTTTGCAGGAAATACACAGTGGGCGGGGGAGGGACCTGGGGACTGAAGGTGTATCCAAGGGAAGCATGATGGTATTGTCATGGATATTGGTACTTAAACTAGTACCAGGGGACCCTGGGCTCTCTGCTGGAAGCAACTCTAAGGAGGGCAGTGAGAGATGGGAACAGGGCATGGGATCTGTGCTTGGGAGGTTGTGGTTGGATTTAAGACTTGTTGGACCTGGGGAACTGGAACGAGGTAGTAGCTGGACTGTAGTAGGGAGGTCATGTGTGCGGTGACACTATTGGTAATGGCTAAGTCTAGGTTATGAAGTAAGATGGAAGACAAGATCGTTGGCAGGGAGGGGGTCAAGGAACTGAGGTAGCAGTGTTGGATGAACCATCTGTTTGGAAATTATAGTCGCCAAGACCAACTGTGGAAACAATGTTGGAGTGAGGAGCAAAATAGTCCAGAAAAGGAAGGAATTGGCAGGGCTGGGGGTGCACTGTAGATGGTTGCAACAAGGAGAACTTTGGGGTGGTGTGGGCTGATGGCATGACTGCCTGAGCTTCCAAGCTGGGGCACTTTGGCTTGGGGGACAGGCTTGGAAAGGGGGAGGAAAGAAGAAGCATCCAGAAAAGGCAGCGAGACGCAAGCAGGACACTTACACATGAGTGAGAGGAAGCAGCCAGCCCCTGAGCTGGCTTTGAAGAAACTCTCCCCTGGGCAGAGGCTGGTTTCGTGAGCACAAGAAGGTAAGAGGAATGATCCAAGAAGAGGCTGAAGACACATCATTTATTGATGATGGGCTAGAAGTTCTAGCCTTCTATAAAGTATGACTCAGGCTTCCCCTGGTTCTCCTCTTGCTCCCTCACCCCTGTCCCAGTACTCTCCAAGAGGAAGGATAATTTTAAATCTAAACCAGATCATGTCACTCCCCAGTTCAAAACCTGCATTGGCTTTCTCTCCTAGAATCCAGTTTGACTGTCTGACTACAAGATGAGTACATTATCTGACTCTTCCGTGCCTCTCATGCCTGTCTCTCCTCTGTTCACTCCACCCCACCAGCTTTCCTTCTGACTTGGGAATATGCCAGGCTTGTTCCCACTCCTGGTACTTTGCACTTGTTGTTTCCTCAGTCTAGAATATTCTTCCCCAGATCCTTCCACAGCTGATCACCCAGTCTGAAATGGCCTCACCTCATTCATAATCACCTCACTGTTTTATTTTCATCATGGCCCCGTCATAAGAAGTGATCTTCTTTCTCTGCCTCTCTTATTAAAATGAAAGTTCCATGAACATAGGGTCCTTGTCTTGTTCACGATTATATTCCCAGAGTCTACAACAGTGTCTGACACAGAGTAGGTGCTCAAAAAATATACATTAAGTGAATGAAGTAGATTGAGTGATTGAGAAACTCTACCCGTGGCGGGTTGAGCTGTGTGTGTTAAGTCATATAGAATTTTCTAGACTGATGGCCCTTCCCAGCCACATCGGATCACTTAAGTTTCAAAGTGGCTTGATTCTGGCCTAAGACGAAATAAAACTAAGCCTCAGATCCGTGACTCATATTGAGTTCCCAGTACCATTCAAAATTAGGAATTCTAAAGGGGGATCTTTTCTTATAACCGTAGAGCATCCCACTGTGTTTATTTTAAATGTCACAGATTTATTTAGAAAAATAATTTATTTTCCCTTTTGAGAAGGTTGAACTTTTTTGCATATGTGTCTAGAAAATGGATTTGTTGGGCACGGGGGGTGGGCAAGAAAACTATCTTAACTTCCTTTTGATTGCGTGTTAAGAATAGGCATCTAGTATAAGCAGATAAAAAGCAATTAGATAAACAATGAGCTCTAAAAAGTCTAGTATTTTATTGTTGGAACCTCAAATCCAACCTGTGCTGAATTTGCCTGTGTGGGTGGAAAGTGAATTTTTGCAGGCTGAATATCTTGGGTTTGGAAGCAGTTTCTCAGTTTCTCCCATATTGCAAAGCATAGCACATGTGTTCAGTTATGGATTTCCACAAAACTGGCAATCCTGAACCAATGAACGGGTGAGGTTCCAAAAGTTCATTTGCAAGTTTGTTTGGCACTCAGAACGCATTTTCCCATAGAAACAATGTCATAAATTAAGTCCCAAGCCAGCCCACGAAGTGCAATTTATTTAGTTTCAACAAATATTTATCAAGTATCTACCCAGAACGCAGTGTGGGAAATGAGACAACTAGGTGTTACTGAGAGAAATCAGATGCCATTCTTGGCCCTAAGAATTCTCATGCCAGCTAGGGAGACAGACATGTCAATAACCCATATGCATTCATTCAGTCATACATCCAATTAACAAATATTTATTGAGCACCTGTGATGTGATGAGGCCTTTGCTGGGGGCTCGGGTTATAGTTCTTTTTTGCCTATGTAGAGCCTTCGGTCTCGTGAAGAGTGTAGACAAGTGTATCAGTCAGGTTTCTGCTCCAGTGATACTGTGTTAACAAACTCTTAGGGCTTAGAAGACTTGTTTTTCTTGTTCATGGGTCCACTCCAATGGGGGTAGGGATGTCGTCTGCCTCAAAGTGCAGGTTGAGAGGCAGATTCCGGTTGTGTTCGCACATCTCCCGTCCTGTACATACCATTGTCCAGGAAGTACCAGAGGCCATGCTAAGCTGGACAGCACGTTCAAAGCCCCTGCTCATGTGTTTGCTGGGGCTCCATTGGCCAACACAGCCCATAGCCAAGCCCAGCATCAGTGGGGTAGGAATATGGTCTGCCTACTCCCGTGGGAGACGATGCAAAGAAGGCAAAGTGTAGGAATGGGTCCTTCCAGTACAGGAGAGCCTGAAGAACCGGACACAGCAATCCAGTCTACCTCAACAAGGAAAAGAACTATCCATCCACCAAGAAGTAAATAGTGTATATGATAAGGGTTCCCACAGAGGCAGGGGAGGATTCCATGGGGGCACATAAAGAACATCTAACCCATCTTCAAAGTGAGGCAAGTTTTGCTGCAGGAAGGAATGTCTAGGCTGAACCTGAGGCCCAAGCAGATTTCAGCCAGGTAAAGCCAAGCCAGGTGACCAGCTGAGGGAACAGGTGCACCAAGGCCGGCGGCTGCAGGAGCTCCTGGTCTGGTGGTCAGTGTGCATGGAGCATACAGCCTTGGGGTGGGGGGTTGGAGGGGGAGCTGTTGAGAAAGTGGCATGGCTACAGGAGCCGTGGAGGACTGGTCCCATAAGCCGTGTAAAGAATTTCCATTTTATTGGAAGGACTTTGGGGAGCTATTGCAGAGCTTTGATTAGAAGAATGACCAGATCGGTTGTGTGTTTTAGAATAAACATTCTGGTGAAGATGGATTGCAGGGGACCTGCTGGTTGCTGGAGGACCTCTTAAAAGGTGACTGTAAACCAGCAAGAGATGGGGAACTGGTCAGAGGGTTGATAGTAGCGATGGGAAGATCTCAAGAGCTCAAGACTCAGGACTCCCGATTCAAGAGCTCTTTGGGAGATAGAATTGACAGAATTTGGCATTTAATTAGATTCCCCCTTGAGTTTGACACAGTCAAAATAGGGTTATAAAATGAAAAATAAAATATCAAGGTGGCCACAGCTACTGGTTTTTTTGGAATATGTGTTCTTTCTCTCTGATCTAAGTCCTCATAAAGACAATAAAGAAGTGCCACCCAAGGGATAGATTCCTACCGTCCCACGCATTGGAGTAGGCATTAGATTGGAGCCCAAAGGATGAACCCGGAAGTCAGAGCGGGAGGACTTGGGAGTGATGTCAGAGCTGAGTGTCAGAGGGCTCTGTGGGGTGAGTTCCTGCTCTTTTCCCAGCAACACAGTGACCTTGGTGTTGAGATGGTGGAGGAAGGAGTGAACAGTGTCATTACTGAGCAGGAATGTTTGGGAGGCACGGTAATGCTGGGGGTGACTTCCGCTCTGGCGGAGGGGAGTCCAGCCAAGGAGGAAGAGTACAGGGCCTGGAGTCAGCTTGCTTGGGATTGAACCCAGGTTTCTTTGTGACCTGCAGGTTTTCTTATCTTCATGTGCGGATCTCCTCTTCAATAAAGTAGGGTTAATAATACCTTAAAGGGGGACTGAGAAGATTAAATCAGATATGCACAAAAAGACCTGGACACACAATGCCAGAGTCCTAGTTAGGACTCAAGCAATGCTAGCTCTGGTGATGGTGGAAGCCCAGAGGAGGGAGCTGTGGCTTGTAACCAAGGCTGGGGCAGGCTTCACAGAGTTGGTGGCATTAAATTTAGGCCTTGACCAAAATTAGTACAGGAGACAACGGGTGTTGGCGAGGATGCAGAGAAAGGGGAACCCTCTTGCACTGTTGGTGGGAACGCAGGCTGGTGCAGTCACTCTGGAAAACAGTGTGGAGGTTCCTCAAAAAGCTAAAAATAGAACTACCCTATGGTCCAGCAACTGCACTACTAAGTATTTACCCAAAGGACGTGAAAATACAGATCCAAAGGAATGCATGCCCCCTGGTGTTTATAGCAGCGTTGTCAACAATAGCCAAACTCTGGAGAGAGCCCAAATGTCCCTCGACTGCTGAATGGATAAAGATGTGACAGACAGATAGACACAGACACAGACACACACACACACACACACACACACACACAGGAATATTACTCAGCCATCAAAAAGAATGAATTCTTGCCATTTGCAAAGACAAGGACAGAGCTAGAATGTATTTTGCTAAGCGAAATAAGTTCATCAGAGAAAGATGAATACCATCTGATTTCACTCCTACGTGGAATTTAAGAAACAAAATGGATGAACATTCACGAGGGAGATAAAAAGAGGGAAACAAATCATGAGAGACTCAATGATAGAGAACGAGCAGGGTTGACGGAGGGGGAAGGGGTGGGATGGATGGGGGATGGGTTTGAAGAAGGGCCGTCCTGACGAGCACTGGGTATTATGTGTAAATGATGAACCAGTGAACTCTACTCCTGAACCAACACTGAGCTGGATGTCAACTAACTAGATCGTAAATTGTAAATTATAAATTGTAAATTTTTAAAAAAGATTAAACAAAAAATGAGGCCCTGAAGCCCAAGGGAACAGGGAACGGAAGGCATCTTAGAGGATCCGGGACAGGGAGTGGTCTTCTGAGGGAGTGACAGGCTGGATAGTAGCCCTAGAAGCCAGAGGGCATGGGGGTTTGGGGGGGACCAGGGTGTGAAGGGGGTCTGCATATTAGGGGGTTCCGGAGACCCATGAAAGGGTTTTCAGCAGAGGACAGCATCATCTTTGTGTTTTGAAAAGATCATCCTGGGGCACTTGGGTGGCTCAGTGGGTTAAGCCTCTGCCTTCGGCTCAGGTCATGATCCCAGAGTCCTGGGATCGAGCCCCGATTCTGGCTCTCTGCTCAGCAGGGAGCCGGCTTCCTCCTCTCTTTCTGCCTGCCTCTCTGCCTACTTGTGATCTCTGTCTGTCCAATAAATGAATAAAATCTTTAAAAAAATAAAAAATAATAAAAAGATCATCCTGATGGCAGGGTCCAGCACTACCCCAAGCATCAGCTTCATCAGACTCCCCAGCCGCATACCTTCCAGGCTCCACTGTACTGCGGCATGTCTGTCTCATAACCAACGAGCTTATCTCCCGTCTCCTCCTGAGTCATCCACTTGGCCGCTCCTTCTCCAGCTTTCATGCACTTCCCACCAGTCCCAGCATGACCATGGGGCTCAGCGTGCTCTGGTCCCAGTCACATAAGGGAATCAGGGCTGGTCCTCTTCAGAAAACGGGCTGTGCAGGAAAGGCCAGGCTTCTTTTCTGTCCTACCCTGTCATGCCCCACTCTGCACAGGGACTGTGTAGGGTCAGGCTGCTAATCAGCAGGCACATTAACTAAAGGGTGTCTTAGTGCCTCTGGAGGATTCGTGTAAACCTGACACTCACCCATATTCTTCTACAGGTTTCTTCCATGTAGACACGTGGAAAACCTTTGAGCAGCCCCCACCAGCTGCTGCTGGTAGATCATTCCTTGACCTGGCATGACAATGGGGCTCTCTGGCTAGTCCCACAGTCAGCCTTCCTGAAGGAGTGGGAGTACCAGAGGGGATTTTGAATACAAGAGAGAAAAACAGAAATGTGACTGCTAAACGAAATTGTCCCCAGTAGCCTGGAGTAACAAATAAACAAGCAAGAAAGAGTTATAGGATTGGCTTATGGCCCTATCCAGTTCCTTACACCGCTGTCCTGTTGGGTCTGCCTGCCCTCGCTCCTCCAAGACATTCTCACCTCAAGCCTCCCCGGCCATTTTTTTGACTCTAAGGGCCATAAGCTGTGACTGCTCAAAAACTTGACCGAGGTAACCTTTGGGGCATGGCAACCCACAAGCACACTCTTGCGAGGTCGGCATTCCTGCGGCCGGGTCTGACCTCCTGGGCGGTGGACAGTGCGCGACAGAGATGCCCACTGAGGGCTTTCTGTAGAGGAGCCCCTGGGGTGTGCCCACAGACCCTTCAGGACACAGTCGCAGTGCGCCTCCTCCGAGAAGCCTGCCCCGACTCCAGGCCCACTCTTCGTGGGTGGGTGGGGGGACGTGCTCACTCTACACCAGACACTGTGCCCTGCGCCCCGTGCCCTATACCTGTAGTCCTCCTGCTGCCCTGTGAAGTCTGTACTAGGACCATCCCCACATTAGGGAGGAGGAAACAGCCTCAGGTTGTATGTTCCTTTCCCACTACTGCGGTAACAAAGGATCACAACCTTAGTGACTTAGAACATCAGGCATTTATTGCCTTACAGTTCTGGAAGTCAGAAGTCTGCAGTGGGTTTCCCTGGGCTACCATCGAGGTGATGAAAGGGTGGTGTTCCCTCTGGAGGCCAGAGGGAGAATTCATGTCCTTGTCTTTTCTAGCTGCTGGAGGAGACTGCCCACCTTAGCCCATGGCTGCTTCTGTGTCTTCCAAGTCGGCAACATAGTCCCTCACATCTCTCGGGCTCTGAAATCTGTTTCCATCGTCATGTCCCCTTCTCGGACTCTGACCTTCCTGCCTCCGCTCGATCCCCCTGTGACTACTTTGGGTCCGCACTGATCCTCCAAGACAATTTCCCCATCTTGAGATCCTTAATCTGCAAAGTCCTTTTAGCTGTTCAGGGGAACATATGCCCAGGTCCCAGGGATGGAGACGTGGGTGTCTTTGGGGGTTCCATTGATGTCGGGTCGCACAGGTAGCAGAACCTAGCTCAATCTCCAGAGTCAGTGCCTTCACCTACCGCTGTAGGGAAAGGGAAGGGGAACAAGGAAGGGATATTGTCCCTGTGGCAGTAGAGGGAAGAGCTAGGTCTAAAAAGACCCTTGGTGGATGACAGGCTCTGCCTACCAAAGACGACAGGACTCAGAGCCTACCTGACTTGTAGAAAGCCTTCCACCTTCAAAGTGTGAGCATCCCTGCTTTCAGTTAGCAAGTATCTGTCAAGAACCTAATGTGTGGCCGCCGCTGTTCTAAGCACTAGGATTCTGCCACAGGGAATGGCACAGCCGTAAGTCTTTGCCCTCGTGGAGGTCCTTCTGACGGGGTGTTGCCTTCCTAAGGCTGCCCTAGCCTAGGACCACAATGTAAGGGCTTACAACACCACAGATGCATTCCCTCACCTAGAAATCCGTAGGGGGTTCCTTGTGTTTCCTGGCTCTCTCATGACACGGGCTTTTCCTCTTTGTGTCTCCAGACCTCCCCCCACTTTCTCTTTTCCAGGCGCCGGTCACTGGGTACCTTGAATCCAGGAGGCTCTCCTCCTGGAATCCTTGCATTACATCTTCACAGACCCTCGTTCCAAATCAGGTCACCTTCTGAGGTTCTGGGTGGACGTGAATGTTGAGGGAACGTGGTTCAACTCACCACGCGAGGGAAGAGGGACTGTGTGAGTGTGAAGAAAGAGAGAGCACGTCAGATGGTGATCAGTGTTCTGAAGAAAAATACAGCCGAGGACAGGGGTAGGGGGCTCCTGGCTGGAGGCACCAGAGGTTGCCGTTGGAACCTGAGTGGTCCCCGAAGGCCTCACTGGAAGGACGTGTCTGAGCCAAGACTTGAGCTGGAGATGTCCCCCTTCGTGGGTATGGCCACTACCAGCCACGTGGCCAAGAAGAGAGTTTCAGACAGGTTGTTCTCATTCTGTGTTTGCTCCCCTCTCCTCCTGATCAGGGGTGTGTCCTCGTGCTTGCAGCCTGGACAGTGACCCTCCTTGATGGTCCAGTGCCATGCGAATGGCAGCGATCATGGTAATCATGGGATCTGGCGGCAACCTCTCCTTCTTGGGTGAGGACCCCAGTGTGCCGACTAATTGTGTAGAAGCAAGTAGGACAACTCTCTGTAGGGTGGAAACAGTGGGGAGTAAAGAGGAGTATGATTCTGGACCTCAGGGCAGTCCTGAACTACCCTGACCGAGGCCCAACCCATGCATCTGGGTTAGCAAGAATGCTGAAAGGGATTTGGGGGCCTTCTCACAGTGGAGGGGGGGGTCCCAGGTGAACCCAGATCCCCTGGGTTCTTCTTGATCACCTCCGCTGTCAGGAGCTGTGAACAAATCCTACTCCTTTCAAAGCAGAAGGTGGAGAGAGGATGAAATCATCGAGGGGCACAGCCCTTGGTACCCTGAGAGCTGACAGAGGTCGACCAGGGAGAAGGCTCACTTTACTCAGAAGCCAGTTTTATTTGGAAGTGCTGGCCGCCGAGGTCCAAAGAAACTGCTTACCCACACCATCTCTTTAATTGATGTTCTCTGACTTGGAACAAGGACCATTAGGAACGCCCCTTTTAGTAAATACATGTTTTAATGGAATAGATTTTTTTTTTTTGAAATGACCTTATCTCAGGCAGCAGGCACTTTCATAAGTATGTATTGATTGGCTTTTAAAAATTCCTCAAATGTTTTCACTTGTCTCTGTGACCTAGAAGATGTCCTGTTCCCAGCACCTTCTCCAGCTTCAAACACAATGTTCCCATCTTCTTTGGAAGCCTTCCAGGCGGCCTTTCATGGTTTTGCTTTTGTAATGTTTTGTAAAGCTGAGGTGCTTATGTTTGGCTGTATAGAGAGGCCCGATGAGGCCTTCGGTATTTGTCCCAGGAAGAGGGGCCACCTGCGTTCCCAGTGGAGAAATGGAGGCCCAGAGTGGCAAAGGCATGTGGGGGCAGAGCAGCTTTGAGCCCAGATCTTCTTGACTCAAAAGGCACCCTTTTCCCATGTTTATTTCCACATTATGTATTTTTAAAAACCCTCCCTTAAATTCTTCAGCTCGTGGTTTGTGTTTGGAAGTAAAAAAAAAAAAAAAAAAAAAAAAAAGCCAGCTTCAGTAAACTCATCACCCACAAAAGAACCACATGGGGTGCAGGCTACAGATCCCTTTTGTGTGAGGGTTTCAGTCTGCAAATGTGTCTTATGTGTGCTAAATAGCTCTGAGTTTTAAGACAAAGGCTGGTTTTCCACCAGGCCAGTTAACAGGCCAGCCCAGTGAACAAAAATCAATGAAACAACTTACGCTGGTATCATGGAGACATAGTCAAGAATTTTAGTCACTTTAAAATTGAATTCTTAATTCAGTGGGGCTAACGCTTGTTGCATTCGGGCTGTGGGTCGGGCCCTGAACGAGGCCCTTGGGGAAAAGCGACGAATGAGGCTCTGCCCCGGAGAAGCTCACAGGTTAGGGCGGAAAGCGTCCACCAAGCCAATACTGTCCGTACACCGTGGAAAGGGCTTCTAGGCGGTGCTTGAGGCTGGGGAGACCCCAGAGAGCCCTTTTGTCTTGGGAGGAAGGCACAATGTGATTGAGAATCCTCCAAGAAGCTTTGAACTGGGGCTGCCTCCTTATGGAGGAAAGGTACGCTGCATGTTGACCCGGCACATGTGAGTGATGCCGGAGGGCTGTCCGGAGAGCCCCACTGCCCCGATCCCTGCCTCGTCATTACCATTTTGTGTTTGCATAGCTTAATGTCATCCAAATGCTTGCGTGAAGTCTGTTTCACTTGCCGGAGTAATAAGTATCACAACAATGACTACTATATACTGAGGCAGTATTGTAAGCCTCAATTAAATAGATGCACATTTTGCTAACAATCCCATGAGGTAGAAACCATTAATATCTGCATTTCTGCAGGTGGACAGCCCGAGACACAGAGGGGGCACATGACTTGCCACGACACTGGTGTGTAACTGGCAGAAGCATTATCCCCTTTGTGTGCTAGCCAGTCTGTCCTTTAGTCAATTCCTCGCAGAGAATAGAGTTCCAAGCTTTAAGTGGAACATGCTGTTCCTTCTCCCTGGAATGCTGTTCCTGTTATTCTTGATGTGACTTGATGGTTTTCATCCTAGACCTCTGAACTAAAATGTCACCTTTCCTGGCCAATCTGAAGTAATTCCTCTGTGCCATGTTCTTGGTTTCTGCAGAAGACCTACCTTAATTTAAAATTATTTTAAATTACTGTTTATTTTCTCGCTGGAATGTAAACTCATTAGTAGGGGGATTCTAATGGGTTGATACATTAATGTGTCCACAGTGCCAACTATGGTCTTTGGTGTCTGGTGGGTGCTCAGTAAATATTTGTGGTGCAAATGCCAAATACAGCACTAGGTCCTGGGGGGGTGGCAAGGTGAATGAGGTGGGTCTTTCCCTTGGGGGACCTGCTGTCTAGTGGGAGAGACAGGCAATCAGCGGTGAATGCGATGTGCTGTATACACCTGGAGCACATGTAAGGGGCCACAGGAACACAGCAGAGAGAGCTACTGCTTTGCCCGGAGCTTGGGCAGACATCATGGAGGAAGTGACTTTGAACTCGCCTTGAACAAGGAACACCATTTCACCAAGTATACTGCAGGCTCAAGGGCATTCTGGGGCCTGTGGGAGCAGCATATGCTAGGGACAGCCAGGCGTGTTTGCAGTGCACATGTTAATCAAATAGACAGACTCATCAATCCACAGTTGCCTAGGGATGAGTTTGGAGAAGAAGGCAGGAGCTAGATACTAGTGCCAGGGTAGAGACATGACCGTGGAAATGTGTGTTCTAGGCTCCTGGTCATAAAAGACCCATAGGAAGAGGAGTTTGATGCTGGCAAAAGAGTGCCATTGAAGGTTATTTTAAGTAGGAAGTGCTATGATCAGCTCTGTGCTTGAGAATGACCTAGATGTCTGTCTGGAGGCTGATTGGAGGCACTAGAGTTGGCAAGGTAGGAGCCCAGCTACAAGGTGATGGATGAGGGTAGAATGTAGGAGATAACATAGAGGAATGCTTAGAATTAATAGGTCATTACCAGCTGAATCCGAGAGTTGAGAAAAAAAGCCGGAAGACCCAAATTTTCTAATTTGATCCACTGTTTGAATTACTGTTCATTGACCAAGTTCAAGCAATATTTCCCAGTGTGCATGATGAGAACTTCTAAAAAAGTTAGAAGATGTTGCATCATTCATTCCTGTCTTGGAAAGTTACAAAGCACCCCAGTATAGCCAAGGCTCTGAGAAGTCCTGCAGCAGAGAGATTAGTTTAATTTTATTTGCCCAGTGTCTCCCAAACCTCTTAACAACAGGACCCTACTTTAGATACCTCCAGAACAACCCAAAGAATACTGGTTTTCTGAGAAGTGACTAAAACCTATATTTTCCTATGTGGCCCGTGCTCGAGGAGGACCTGTTGACTTTTATCTTGGCATTTATGATGCCATTATCCTGGGAAGTTCTTGGAAACTTTGAGGAATTTGGCACAGGAGTAAAGACTGCTGAGGTTCACACCGGGCCACCTGACCACTCTGCCTTACAGTTTCCTCATCCTTGCAGGGGAGCTGATAATAATAATGTCTACTTCCTGAGGTGGTTGTGAGGATCAGTGAGTTGCTTTCTGGGAAGCCCCAGGAGAAGTGCCTAGCCTGCAGGAAGAGCTCAGTAAGTGTTAGTTTCTGTGCGAGGCCATAGAGGCGTATAAATGAGACCACAGATGTAGGAAATGGCACTGCTTGGTTTTCATGTCTTGGGCACTCGGCTTGCTAACCCCGTGACCTTGGGAAAGCAATATGGTGCCTTCTGCACCTCAGTTGCCCTCATCTGTAAAGCAGGGCCAATGATCGTTCTTTTTCATAGGTTTGTTATGAAGATTAAATGAATCACATTACATGAAAGGTGGCCCTAGCATGTGAGATGGTTTCATTTTTTTTTTTTAAAAAAGGTCTTCTAAATTGCTTCTGGAATTAGCATAATTTGATCATGTAGATTACCTTTTGGCTCCAGTGATGGAGGTCCAATTTTTCAGATTCCCCAGCACTTATTTGGATCTGGTGTTTTGGTATTCCCCTTTCCTGACTATGGGGGCCTGGATTCAGCATGTAGTTTGCCCCGGGGGGCCATCCTATTCTCTTCTATTTGGTCGAGTTTGGTTTCTTTGTCTCTTGGACTGATGATGTCAATAAGAGCCCCCATATTTTGGGGACCATCTAGCTCTTCCTCTGTGCCTTTCCTAAAAATGCAGGCATCTGCTTGAAATCCCTTAGCAGAAGACCTTGGGATGTTCTTGGAGCCAAACCTCCCCCCCCCCCGGTATGGACACAGCCTCCTGCTCCCTGAGACAGAGGCTGGATCGTTTTCTTGTTAAAAGTTTTCTGATATGATATCAGTATAGAATCTTTGGAATAGGTCACACCAACCCCACATTCAAGCCAATTACCTGGTATTTAGTTACGGGACTGTCTGCTTTTGGCGAACAATTAGATTAGGGGATGCTGCTGAAAGTCGAGCGGCAGGAAGTAGAAGTTACATTTCTGAGTTCAGAGTTTCCATTTCAGGGTTCTATTGCAGAGTGAGCTTTTTGAGGATGGAGGCAGGGAAGATGCCTCCTCCCCCACCATGCCCGTTCGGGCACCTGTGGGTTCTGAGTGGGAAGTTTGAGGTCCACCTGATTCCCCTGGGGGCTCCTAGAGGAAGGACAGGGTCATAGGCTGTCTCCAGAAGAAGGGCCATGACACTGTGCTGTGGATTTTGACATTCGGAGTGAATGTCCGGGACCCAGCAGAGACTCAGGTGTGGTAGATCCTTGGGGACAGTCCTCCAGGGGTTTCCATGTATTTTTGCCAATGTTGTTATTAGCAGCTTACATTTTCTGTCAGCAAGAGTGAGTGTGATAATGTTGAAGTTGTGCAAGTTATGGGATAGTTTATGTGTTGATGTGGGATTTTTTTTTTCTTTTTTTGATTGGAAGGAGGCCGAAGTCCTAGGAAAGGGATCGCCCTAGGGAGGGGCGGCTGGCAAGGTGTCTAGTTGGCACCATCCAAGCCCTGGAGCCCTCTCTGAACTGAGGCCAGGATACTGTACCCTGCGGGGCACAAGAAAAAATTCCCTATTAAATTCTGTTAGGATTTGGGGCAATTTTTGCACGGTAATAAGCTTTGGGTTGCTCTTTGGGCTTCTCAAAAGGGAAGTGTTAACTCAAAGATTGTAAACGATGAAGTGTTCTGGCATGCTGCTGACCTAGTTGGATAGTCATAACTCCGAGAGCAGGTGAGAAAAGGCCTCCATGGTCCCAGGGTGTCAAATACTAATGACAGAGGAGCTCACTTACATGCCCAAATTCACTTTTATCCTAGTTTTTCAGGGCTCTGATATCTGTCACTTAACTTTTAAAACTCATATTTACAAACACTATGGTAAGTAATTTCAGGGACACCTGAATTGTGGGTCTGAAGCTTTTTGCTTATTGTAGTATTGATTATACTGCTTCATTTGGTGACTAGAGAAAAGTAGCCTTCCATTTATTTTTATATTATTTTACAAGTTTTTACCAGCAGTCGTGTATGTGACATTTACCTTGGTAGCTAAGGACCAATAGCCTCTCACTGAATGAGAAAAAAGAGAGAGAGATTTTCTGGCCTGATAGAGTCAGATTCCAAGGTTCCCTAGCCCATAGGCATTTTATCTGCCTGGGAACTTTAGGTCTTTTTTTTCTTTTTTTCAGAAGTGGGTCTCCCTGTTCTTTATGTTGGCATGAAGACAATTAATAATTTAAATCCTACCCATTAAAAAACCAGAAATAATGTATAAATATAATAGTGTAGTAATAAATTTAAAAGTCGATCCAGCTGGGCAGTGTTCCCAGACTACCAGCTGAGCAAAAATACAAATCCGTAAGGTAGGAGAAAACTGTTATAGGATGCAAATGGCCACAGTCACATTGTTTCCTGCTACTCTTTATTGCAAATGTACAGCCTTGAAGTTACATTATGGATAAATAGGTTTTGTGGGCTAAACCGGGGACCTAATCACTGTTTATAACATTATTTCTGTGGGGAGAAAGATGTAGTCCATATTACAGACAGGTGGGTAACAAGCAAAATGGGGGGGCACAATAGGTTTGTAAATTGGGGGACTCCTGGGATTTTAACCTGTAGATGGATGTTTTGTGTTCAGGGCTAGGGATAGATGAAAATCAGAGGCCTCTCAGAATCCCCCCATCCCCCTCAAGTCCTTGCTGTCCTTTCAACCTCCAGACTCTGCCTGACTTTCTCTAATGTCAGTCCCCGGGGTGCTCATCCTGGCGTAGCCCCACCCTCCCCCACCCCTACTGGGGCCCCAGGAAGCCAGCAGGCACCCTGAATGTCTTTACCCTTTCACACCTTATTAAGTGGGTAGTTAAGGTTCATAGGAGGCCACGCAGATGGGTGACCAAGTGGGTGGCTCTGTAGGCAGATTTCTGTCGCTTGTGGCTGTGTGACGTTGGCACGTTATCTCACTTCTCCAAGCCTCTATTTCATGCCTTAAGAAGGAGGTGGTTGGGAGGACTAATGTGGGAGTGCCGCCTGTAAGCATGCGGGCCAGTGCCTGGGATAGGAACAGGGTTCCCTCCTCATAGGTGCTTGCTGGGCGTGTTTCTCACTGATATTTGAGTTCACACAGATTTCCATGAACTCGGGAAGCAAACCCGTACTTTAAAAGTACTTTCTGGATTCTGAGCAGCAAACCTAGAAACAAGTGCCTGGGACCTTTCTGTTCAAGAGTTGAAGCCTGGATGGGTTTTGAACATAGTTTTGTCATGAGTTGGGGGGAGACGGAGGGGGTGGTCCATGCACTCATATAGTTGAGTGGGCAACGTCAAAGTCTGTTATTGTTTTGTTTTGTTTTTGTTTGTTTCTTGTGTTTTGTTTTGTTTTTTTAAAGTTTTTATTCACTTATTTGACAGAGAGAGACACAGCGAGAGAGGGAAGAACATAAGCAGGAGGGTGGGAGAGGGAGAAGCAGGTTTCTGGCTGAGCAGAGAGCCTGATGAGGGCTCCATCCCAGGACCCTGGGATCATGACCTGAGCCAAAGGCAGAGGATTAACAATGGAACCACCCAGGCACCCCTCTGTTATTGTTTTGAATAGATGAAGCTTTACAGCAGATTTCATAGAAACTCATCAGACTAAGCCTTCTTAACTAGTTTTTTTTTCACTAAGGTGGTTCCACATACTGTGTTTTTCACCTAAGGAAAATGGTTTTCTGTTTTTAAAAAATTTTTGGTTTGGGTTTAATTTTGTTTTGTGTTCTTCAGTGTTTCCTGATTTGCAAACAGGCGAATGTCTACGTATTGGCTTTATGGTGTAGGCATGAGATCAGATGGAAATAAGGACTGGAAAAAGAGAACAGTGACTGGGAGTCTAAGGGCTTCCGGGGAGACCCTCAGTAGAGGATGGGGCCTGAGCGGTAACACAGAGGAAGGGAAGCAAATGTGTCATTTGCCTGCCATGCCCAGTCTAATCCAAATCCCATTGTCCCCTTATCTGTCGCCTGAAGAAATTGAAATGAAGCCACTTAAGAGATCAGCCTACCTGAGAGCACGTCACTGAGGATCAGCCTCACAGAGAGCTGTGTCTGACTGCGAGGTTTTAATTTCATTTGGGCAAAGGTTTAAGTGTCTACACCACCTGACCATTGCTTTTGTGACACATAGGAGGGGATAATTTCAAAATAACTGCTTTTATTTTATTCAGATGTGGGGGCTATAAGATCTCCCGCTCCTGAAGAAATGTGAATGTGTGGGTAACGTGCTGTCATGAAGGTTTTATAATCTGCAATATTGGAGAAGTAATAAGATGTTGTTGTTGGTTGACCATCTGGTTGTACATTCTTGGTGTCACAGTTTGCTATTTCATTTTTTAAAATTTATTATTTTTACTGACGAGAAGCAAGTAATGAGAGTTTAGAAATTTCAGAGGTGTTTTAGAAGCAAGAAATTTAGGTTAATTGCTTAACATGGTTAGATTTTGTTTCTACCTTGTACAGAATGGGAAGTAAAAGGTTGGCTATATATTTTTTTCTTTTTTTCCCCCCCAAAGATAAACTGGAAACTCCTGATCTTTTCCTCTCTGGCCCCAGATTGGACCTTTGAGCTTCTATTAAAAACAGTCTCTTTGTCATAAGGAAGAGTCTAACATAAATTAGAAGAAAATTTTGGAAAGAAAAACACGCACAGAAAGGACCTATAGAGATTTCATATTTTATCTGTCCATTCAGAAATATTTATTGAGATCCCAGTATTTGCATATTGTGCTGCCAGACCCTGAGGGATTTGTAGAAGAAATCTTAAAGTCATTCTCCCTTCCTTTGAGGAGCTTAGTGCTTACTTGGGGGTGGGGGGGAGATGACAGCGACATATGAAACAGTTAAGTTGTAATTCAACACAGCATATGATTAAATACCAAAATGTATAGTTCCAACAAGAAATGCTATGAGTTCAGCAAGGGGGGGGGTGACAAGTCAGTGGCAGTACTGTGTTCTGCCTACAAATTGGCACAGTACAGCACTATTTGTATGAAATATCTTACACTTGTTTTTTTGGCAGCCTTAGGCCTTGACTTCCAGGCAGCATTAAGAGCCCACGACAATATTTGTACTCCAGTCTCCCCAGAACTGGCTTTTTGTTGTTTTGTTTTCAAACAGACAGAGTCTTAGACAAACCAGAGTGCCCAGGAGAGGCTGGGACTTTTGACAGTCATAACCCCTTTCCAATATAGAATAAGAAACCAGCTCCGTCATCCTGTTTTTCAATCCAGCCGCACTTATCCCTCGGTGGCAAATGCTCCCTGATACCGACAGGCCATTTAATTTGAACTTAATGTCCGTGACGGACGAGCTAGCCATCAAGGGTCGGATGAATTGATGGCTTTGGAAAAGTGCTGATGAAAATCCCCATGGTCAGGACATTGGAGAAGGAGCCCACACAGACGTAGGGGAGTTTGGACGCAGATGTGCTCCCAGCAAACAGGGTTCCCCAACCCTTGCTCAAAGTACTGTGCCCGAGGATGATGCTTAATGAAACTCACCGGCTTCCTGTTCTATTTTTGTCATATTCAAATGAGCATAGAGCTCAGAGATGAAGCCACGGGGCCTACATTTGTACAAATTGAAAAAGGAGAGGAGAGGAAGAAGAGGAAGTAAAATGCTTATGAAGTCTGATGCCCTTTCAGGGACCACATCCCACCCCTCTCCGACCCTTGGAGGGACAGATGAATGCCTTCATCACTTGGCTGCTTTTCGATCTTGTGATTCATGAATTTTCCATTTCTTTTCAAACTCACGGTTGCTGGGTCTCCTCAACCCCTCCATTTTAACCTCAGGCCTTGAGGAGGCGTAGATAACAAGGATGTTCTGGTCTCTTGATATTATCCAGTGGAATAGTTGTGGAGTTCAAGGCTTTTGAGCATAACACAGCCCTTGCTGTTCCTTCTTTTTGTCAGGTTGCTGGCCTTTCTGGTGAGGCAGGAGCTCCCAAGTGAGCGTGACCTAGAGTGGCCGAGACAGCCAGCAAAAGAGTGCACCCCACTCTACCCCCCCCCTTAGCTCCTGGTCATGTTTATTAGAGGACTTGGCCCCAACCACAGCTTAAGATTTATTTGGGACATCCTCTGCGCTGCCAGACTTGGGAAAGTGGCCCTGGAAAGTGTTGTTCCCATATCTTTCGATATAATTGGGTGTCTGTCTAAATAAATGCTTTGTAGCAGATGGTTATAGAATGGCTTATCACATTCTTGGGGAAGACTCTGCCCTCGAAATATTTATATTTAATTCTCAGACTAAAAAGCAGAAGATGGCCTTATTAGTGTCTTAATAACAGAAAGATTCCCACAGTAGGTTGATATTCTGGGAATGAGCCCCAGACCTAAAATTTATATAATATATAAACCATTTCTTGGACTTGTCCTTTGCACCCGGGTTTTTCTTGAAGGGAGCTCTTTAATTTTAGAATCCACGAGAGGATGTGCTTTGGGTGTGTTTAATGATGTCATCCTGAGAGAGGCCACAGGAGCCAAAGTTCAGCGTGTTTTCTGCATTGGTTTTCTGCTTGTAGACATGATGGAAAAAATGCTCTGCTCTGGTCCCATTGCTTTTCATGGTTTTAGCATCACGTTCCCATTCTCGCTCAAAATCAATAACCCTCTGCACAGAGCCTGCCGTTCTGTACTGAAGCCAAGTATGAGATATTTTAACTAATGCATGTGTGGGGTTGCTGTTTTGTTGCCTTTTCCTTTTTTGGATAGGTGTACTTTTAAAGAAGATTGTGTACACCCAGAGAACCATGAAAACTGGCTGGATATTTCGTCGGGAGCTAAAAAGTGCCCTCAAATTAACCTATTCCGAAGCAGTAAAGATAAGGTAAGAGGAAAGATTATAATTTGTCTCTGTTGTCTCATTTTGCACAATTGATGCTAACTTCCTTCTGTGTGTGAATTATCTTCTAGCATTAAAGAAGCTTAGTTAGGAGAGTCCATTCATTTAGTTACTTATACTGAATGCCTGGCAGATGCCGTACTCTGGGCGAGATGCTAGAGAAATAGCAGAGAACAGAGAGATGGTGAGCTGCCCTCATGGAGTCTGTTGTCTTGTAGAGCTGAAGACTACCCTCATTCATTGAATTTAAAGAAAAAAAAAAGAACTATTAATGTAGTAGAAAAATGTATTGTTTAAAAAAAGAAGAAGAAGAGAGTGCAGATTCATGGTCAAAAAGATTACTTAAGGGACGCCTGGGTGGCTCAGTTGGTTAAGCAGCTGCCTTCAGCTCAGGTCATGATCCCAGCGTCCTGGGATCGAGTCCCACATTGGGCTCCTTGCTCCACAGGGAGCCTGCCTCTCCCTCTGACTCTGCCTGCCACTCTGCCTGTGCTCGCTCTCTCTCTCTCTGACAAATAAATAAATAAAATCTTTAAAAAAAAAAAAAGATTACTTAAATGTGACTTAAGGGTAGAATGTTATTTTATGGCCCTTCCCCTAATGCATGCAGGCTTCTCCTAGTAACTGTCTTATATATATGGCTTTAAGCAGTACTGGGAGAGAGGGCAAGAAACCACCATGGCCAGTGAATATTACAAATGTGGTCCCTTGGAAATCCAGTGGGCTCTTGTTATGGCCATACCACCATTGGCAGGCCCCCCGCCCTGTCACTGGCCAAGAGAAAGGACGCAATGAGAAGCATATGACTCAAACATCTCATTCACGCACGGTCCATGCCCTATGGGAATATGGAATTCCTGCCTTGTAATTTCAGCAGTGCTGTAAGGAGACATTTTCTCCCTAATTATAGTTCTTGTATTATGAATAATTGTACAGAATCCCCATCAGCAGCCAGTTGACCTGTCTGTTGAGCTTGCTCTGTTTTATTTGAATGCCACATTAACAAGGAAATGGGCCACTTTCTCTTTTCCCGTACACTTTGCCATTTCAAATAGCAAGAACCATACCACTTAAGATGATTTAACATTTAATAAAGGAGAGCCAGAGCATTTAATGAGTGATAAATAATAAAAGAATAAAGCTTTCAAGTCATAACTGATCAGAACTTACGGATTTAAAGTTATTTGGCTGTTACCACTTTCTGTTGCCTTCCGGCAGGTTGGGGTTGGGGGGGAGGCTGTGAAAAAAGAACTTTCAAAGCCTTCATCCAAAACTCCACCAGCCCTGAGTCAGACTGAAAAAATTGTGTGAAGAAGATGCTTAGGTATCTCAGCATAGGTGTGGTCAAATTTTTCTCTTATCAGTCTTAAAAATAGCTAACTTTGGTTCTGATAGAGAATGATTTTTTTTTAAAAATGATGTTTGAATACACCCAGGGCTCTGATAAATGGTTAAGATTATGCAAGATTTTTTTTTAAATCATTTTGAAAATTTTAAGGGTGCCACTTCAGCCAGGGTAGTAAGAGAAAGTATCTTGTTTATTGTATAAAAGATGCTGCTTATGCAATTTGCTTACCAATCTTTGAACTCGTTGGTATAAATTAATCACCATTTCTATCTAGTTTGGAACATTGCAAAAAATATTTACCACCCAGACAACCACTAGTGCTTTCTTCTCTACCCAAATCCCACTGTGGTTTACCCAAATCCCTGTAGAAGCTTCCCACATAACCATTACCTTGCTCTCCAGCTACCATTGCTCTCAAGGTAAAGGAGATAAGAATTTAGTAATCTGAGTAAAGTTCATCTTTGAAACCAACTTTGGACTGATTATTTTAATAACATTGATAAGACGTGATACCATCGCTTAGTCATATTGTCTGAAAATATTTCCTACTCTTGTGGTCATCTGTGACTTACCCTAACGTTCCAGATCTTTGTTGATTTAAGTAATACCGGATCCTGATCTACAGAGATGGCTGTCTATAGCTTGGGTCAAAGAGTGTTGGCTACCTGCCCACCATATGCCTAGTAACATTCTAGTAGCTTTCTGAGTCCAGAAAGACCCTGATATAATGCAGAGCCTCTGCTTCCAAGAAGCATCATCTCTTTACACAAATCAATTAGAAGATTGTATATCCTCATCCTCATTACAGAATCGGCATTAACAAGAAATAATTGGAGCAATTCCAGTTGGCTTGGAGGGATTTCGTGAGGTTTTGTTGAGCAAAAACAGCAAGATGCAGAAAAGTATGTGTAGCATGATCTTGTATTGATCAAAAACTCAATATATGCTATTGATATATATAGCATATATGATATGCTATTGATATAGCATGATCTACTGTATATGTTTATGTCTCTATATAATTATTTGCGCATGAAGAAAAAATATGAACGAATTCTTACTAGGTCGTAAAAATGGGCTCTCCTGATGGCGGGACTGATGATGTGGTGAGAGGGAAGGCTGAGACAAGTAGGAAAAAAAAAAAAAAGAAAAATGAAATTCTCACATACACAAACACAAAAAGGATGTGTGACATCCCATTTTTGCATTATGCAAAATCATTTGTTTACCTATAAAGAGATTGTAACAATCAGTGAAAATGGCTAATACTAATAAAAACAGAAAAGACAGAAATAGAAGTATCTCCTACAAACAACAGGACTCTTAAGGCAGAAATACCAAAAACATTCTTTTACAAATCAGATTGAAAACAAGGACTTCCACCATCACTGATGCAACGAGCATTGTTTTTAAAGTTGTGTTTGGTGCAGTAACACAAGAGACAAGTAAGATATAGTTATGGGAAAGGAATAGATTAAAAAGTATCCCTATTTGCTCATCTGAAGTGGTTGTATATCTTCCAAATCTAAATATATTAGCTTTTAAAATTACTCTAATTAAAATAAAAGTGCTAAATGTTCAACAAACATTCAAATATCAATAACATCAAGTGAGGTAAAGGAGTTAAGGTCAATTAATAAAAGATCCCATTCATCGACAATAACCAAAATACTCAGGCATGAACTTAAAGGGTGAGGTGTATACCTTATATTTTAAAATCACTTTCACTGGAAGATACATGTTGAAGACAGCTACCAAAAACAGAAATTTGGGCTATGCAATAGCTTGCCTTAAACGTTTTTTCTAATGGTAATTAGTGGGGCAGTGGTCTATTGCAGCTGTTTATAACTCACGATAGAAAAACCTTACCAATAAAAAAAAAAGCATAAATAAAAATAAAAGCAAAACACACAAAGTATTTTCTTGGAAGTTAGGAAAAAACATCTTGAATACATCCAGACACAGTAAGCTATCATAAAAATGTCATTTTTTCCTCAACCTATTTTCTAGATTTCATGTCATCCCAGTGAAGATTGGAATTAGACTTTTTCTTAAAAGTAATATAAATTTCAGCTGGAGCACTAAGAACTGGTCAAGAATATCCAAAATGTATTTTGGAAAAACAGAAATGTATTTAAGCTAGACCATTTCCATACAATTATAAACTTGTAGATAGCAACAATAACTCAACCCATGATTCTGTTTAAAAGTAGGAATATAGATCATGGGAATAGGCTACAAAGCTCAGAAATAAATGTAAAAATTGTAAGATCAGATATCATAAACTAAGAAGGAACAAAAGAATTATTTCCTAAAAGAGGCTGAGATAACAGACTTACAATATGGAAAGATAACAATTCGTATTTTACATTAAATATAAAAATTTAAGCTAATTAAGAAATTCATAGAAAAAGCTAACCCTAAAAAACAGAAAATAGAAATGGGCATCAGATAATTGGAAGTATAATTTCCTTAGCTCTGAAGCAATGTAGTATGCATTAACAAAGGGAAAACATTCATATACTTGTCATTTCAAAATATATAACAAGAAAGATAACTAAAGCACAATTCAGGAAAACATTTGCAGCAGGCAAGATATTCATTGCAAGATATTAAATCCAGGAGAAATTAAAAAGATAAACACCAAAGAGTGGACAAAAGCTTACATTCTCACAAGAGGAGGTTTAAAGAGTTAGACATAGTTAGGGGAATATGTTCAACTTCACTAGCTATCTAATAAATACAAACTAAAGTGATAAGATATGCTAACATCTGGCATTGGCAATGCCAATTAGTACAACCTTTTTGGAGAGCAATTTGCTGTTCTGTTTCAAAAGTCATAAGTATATTCATTTTATTTGAAACACTAATTCCAGGCTTTAAATTCTGAAGAAGTAACTTGAAAGAAGCAAAAATGTAAGCATGCAGATGCCATTTCGGTAGTTTTGTAGACTGAGAAACCTGGAAATAACCACATTGTTTGGCAATAAGCAGAATGGTTAAGTAAAATAAGGTCTGCCAACCTGCTAGAATGTTGTGCAGCAAGCTCTCTGGCTCTGGGGGAATTACCAGCTAATTGACATTCAAACTCTCTATTTCATTTGACTCTTTGTGTCTTCATTCCCTCTCTATCCAGCTTAGTTGGGGAAGGAGCTGTCAACCTGATAAGGATTCCCAAGTCAGGTTTATTAAGCCAGGTGTCAGCTTTTTATCCCTACTTGCCTGGAACCCACACTCACACAAAAAATACCTTCAGATCCCTGGCTACCTACCCTCTCCTTCCACTGCACTTGAAAAAACTTGCTATTTTCAGGTCAGCTCCAACCTGGCTTCTGCTCCAGAGTTCCCTGTAACTGTTCTTGCTGAGATCACTAGCGAACTCCTTGTAGCCATTCCAGCAGACACTGTAAATCCTCCTCTTACTTCATCTGTTGGCTGTGTTCTTGAAACCTCTCCCATTGCCCTCGCTCCCTTGGCACACCCTGTCCATGCTCTCTTCCTTCTCTCTGGCCATGCCTCAGCCTCCCTTGCTGGCTTCATCTCTCCTTGACTCTAAATACTGGAGTTGTTTTAGACCCCGTTTGGACTCTTCCTGTGGTTAGCTCTCTACTTTCTCTAAAGACCATTTTATCCACTCCCTCGTCTTCATATCTCGTCTCTGTGCTCATTGTCTCCTTTATCTCTAGCCCAGATTGCCCCTCTGAGTTCCAGGCCCATATCTAACTTGACCTATCTCTTGATTATTACACAACTATCTTGAACTACAGGCAAACACAATTGAAATCTTGCATTTTCCACCCAAAGTCTGCCTCTCCCTCGGTGTGTCACATCTCAGTACACGGTACTTCTTTCCATCTGCTTTCCTTACCCAAATCCTCCATATCCACAGGCTCTACTTCTCGTCCTGCCCCATGCTACTGCTAAAGAGTATCCTGAATCTGTCAGTTCTTTCCTTCTCTACTGTACCATCCTAGCCCAGGCTTCTATCCCAGCTTGGAGATCTCTTCACACCAGATGGCCATCCAGTTTCTGAAAGGTGACATCCCCATGTTTCTGCTAGACTATAAGCTCTTCGAGGGCAGGAGCCACAGCTATTTTGTTCACTAAAGCACTTAATACCTTGCACCGCCCTTGGCGTGTGTTAAGAGATTGATAAATAGGGAACCAATAAATGCAATGATTATGGTTACATAAAAGCTATGTGAGAATTGGAAGGAAATATGGAAAATTTGATTTCACAAGAATTTCTGATTCTGTTGTTGTAGCATTTGAGTAATGAAATAAATTTAAGGCCTGTATGCATACAGGATAATATATGATCATGTGTTGAGATGTGTGTGCATCTGGGTCGAAGGAAGCAGCATGAATGAGAGCTCAGCCATTTATTGGAGGTGAGCTAGTGGGAGTAGTCTGGGTTTCGTTTTGTTGTTATGCTCTAGTCTGCTAGAGATGGTTGGGTTTCAGTCTAGGTAAGGCTGGATTATAAGAACTTTCCTTCTCTGGCAAGTTTTTACGGCTGAGAAACAGAGTGTCTTGAAAATGGAAAGATGGTGCTGACCCCAGGACTAGATTAGATGTAGCAAGCTTATTTGAGGACAAGAGACAGCAGAGTTTGAAGCTGGCCATTTGGAAAGTCCAGGTGAAAGTCAGAGGTATAACAAAAGATGAACACCTCCCAGGGTGTCTGGGGCTATGGCTCTTCGTCATAGGTGGCAAGTTACCACTCCCCTGCTCCCATCTTTCTAATGCTTAGCCCACCTTCCCACCAGATCCCTTTCATGCACCTGCTGCCAAAGGAGTCTACCACTGGTGTATTAATTCCTTGAATTTCCTTTTTTTCCCCTGACTTTCATTTTCTTTTTTTTTTTTTTTAACTGAAATGCAACCACCTAACATTGTGTAAATTTAAGATATACAATGGGTTAGTTTGATACATTGATCTATTGCCATACAATTACCACTGTAACATTAACATCTCTATCTCATCACACCGCATTACTTTTTTGTGGTAGGATAACTTTCCTCTTTCAACGTGAGCACTGGCTGCCTAGTTTGTTTAGGTAATTCCTTTTGGGAAGAAGTTGCTTTAGGGGAAATTTCAAAGTTTTCTCTTTGTGTCCATCTGTGTACACACACATACATATAGCCTCCCACCCCAAAACTCTGATTGTATGTTTGCCCGCAAATGAATCCTTAATTTTAAATAGATTTCATAGGTCTCCTTCCTTAACTATAATCTAATAACAGTACTGGTAAGAAATAAAGAAATGAAAAATGTATTTTAGCACCCAAGAAATCAAGGTCCAACTTCTTAAATAAACCCTGGCCCAAACAGAAACAAATGAAAAAAAAAAAAAATCACGTGTTTGGATGGGAATACTTAATATCACAAATATATAAGATCTCCTAAAACTGATGCATATACTTAATACAATTCCAATTAAATTCATTGTCTCCCCACCCAGTTTGGGTAAGATAATCTTAAAATTTATATGGAAGAGCGATGTCTACGAGATGCTAAGAAAAGTACAAAAATAACAATAGAGATTTGCCTTTTCAGATGTTAAATATATTTAAAATCACAGTAGTAAAAGCTTGACATTGGGATAGAAGTAAATCAATAGATAATTGGAACAGAGCAGAATTCAGAAATAGATTCTAGATACATGGTAATTTAATATATGACAAAAGCAGTATTTCAGGTCAGTGAGAAAAGGAGGGTATTTTTTAAGTAAGTGGTTATGACATAACTGATTAACCATCTGGATAAAAGTAAAGATGGACTCTTATCTCATACTCTACATAAAAATACCTTCCAGATAGGTTATAGATAGAAGTTTAAAAAAAAAAACAAAAACAAAGATGGTGGAACAATTTTATACTTGTCTATAAGCTAAAGTTTGGGAATAACTTTAAAACCAAGACAAAAACATGATACCATAAAAACGTCGTGTGGGGTAAAAGATAACCACATGTACAAGTTGCAAGACAAAGAGATTAGGAGAAAATGTGTCAGAAATATGGACAGATAAGGATTACTATCTCTACAGAGCACTCTTGAAAACTGATAAGAAAAATACACACAGAGCAGAAAAAACGGTCCGAGAATAGGAATATGAGATTCACAGAAGGGCAAAGCAAATAGTGGGTGAAACCTCTCTTTCTTTACCTCTCCGGTCTGAGAAGTTCTCCTTGTCTGGCATGTCAGAGGGTGAGTTCATGTAAGGCTCGAGGATGGATGGAGAGGGTATGAAAACAACGACGTGGTTCCTGAATCTTCTTCTTCCCCACACAGACTACAGTGACTGTGGTGGGAAGCTTCCCTCCCAGGCGCGCAGAGTGGGAGTGCGCGGTGAAGAGCGCGGACACGGGCAGGCAGCTCTGTAGGGGTAAAAGTCCACCAAGCAAGCCCTGCACCTGCAGCATTCCCACGAGAGCGACCTACAAAGGTATGTGGACTTTTGGCTGGTTTTTTTTGTTTGTTAAGTGAAGAAAGCAAGAGATCCTCCTGAGCACAGATGGCTCAGGAAGCAAGTTGAATGGGAGGGAGAGTGTCTAGCCTCCCTCCCACATAGACTCAGTCTTTGCCTACCTCCCGCTCTACCTCCCCCCTCCCCTTGGCTGTTCCCCTTGGCTCTCCCTCCTCCTAGGACTCCAGCATCCCCCTCTTCCGTGTGAGTGGAGGATGACAGCAGAAGGGGGTGCTGGAGACACCCATGGGGTAAAGCTAGAGACCATTGGGCTGACCCTACCCAAAGGGCTCAGGTAATTCAGAGATCGGAAAAGCTGGGAACACCCTGGATAAGATGAGAAAATAGGACAGCTAATATTCTATCACCTTAACATCATTGTATCCATTCAGAAAGGAAGTATTTTTCGAGTATCTACTATGGCCCTGGCACTGTGCTAGGTGCTGGGGATATGGTGACCGAAAGACAGCTGGAGGTGGAGACAAGTAGACGACTTGTTACAATGCGGTTGTGTGAATGCACAGAGAACCGTGGGAAGTGGAGGGAAGGGGCACCTAACTGAACCTGGGCAGTGGCTGACGGAATGAAGAAATCTTCCTGGAGGATGAACAGAGGGGAGCCACAGAAAAGGGAGAAGAGTGTTCCAGGCAGAGACCAACTATTATGATGGCTAGTAAGAGAGAAAAGCCAAAAGAGCCAAAAGAGCTTCTATGTGGTTCAGGCAAATGGGGTAGGGACAGAATGATAGAATGATAGAAAATAGACACCAAAGAAGGCACAGTGTCTGGTGTAAAGAGCCATTTACAATCAATAAATTTTTGTTGAATGAATGAATGAATGAATGAATGTGGCCACAGGTGGAGGATGTCTAGAAGAGGAAAGGAGTGAGCTGTGAAAAATCAGATAGAAGAAAAGCCGTTGGGGTGATCCCAGTGGGGGGGACCGTGAAAGCGGGTGCCGAGACAGATAGGGATGGAGAGACGTGGACAGATTCCAGAGATAGCTAGGAGTTATTGTGGACACACTCAGGAATCTCCATGGGCAAGAAAGACGAGAAGTAGGGTCACATCTTTGGTACAGGCCTCCTAACATGGGACAAGATCATGATGGAATGGAGTTTTGGGGTGAGAGCTGGTATTACTCAGTTAATCCCAAATCTCTCTGAAGGGAATTTAGTGCACCAGACCAGAGCCCCAAGCTTTAAAAAATGCCTCTCAGCCTCTGGGCTCTTGGTGACTGTTTGGGATCAGATAGCTTGGAAAATGATTCCAGTTCTCCATTTTTCTTTGTTTACACTATGCAGCCTTTGTGATATGCTTCTAGTTAAATGTGGTCATTATAACGCATATATAAAATCTGTTTTTCAAGTATTTGCAATCACCTTGTAAAGCTCTTTGGTTGCATTTACAGCTTCTCTCCATTGCACCTGACCTCTGCCTGCCTTTTTCTTGGAATGCCTTGCATATTCTCAGCCAGCAAACTCACTCCAGTCCCACCTCCTGTACTCACCCAGCCCATGGTCATTGCCAATGTCCTGTCTGTGCCCTCACCCCTTTCATCAAATCCTGTTGCCCTTCTGCTCTGAAACATTGGAGGAAGAGTCACTTCCTTCATAACAGTCCAGGCAGTTTGGGCACCCCTCACAGGCCCCACAGGCACCCCCATCTTGGTAGGCAGGTGCTACGTGGAACTCAGACCACTCATAGGCTGTTTCCTTGAGTGTCCGTCCTGTCATTGTTGGGTTTTTCCACCTAAGCCATTTAATCTCTCATAGAATCACTGTAAATCCTACCAGAGCAGAGATCAAATATATACGTTTCCTTGGGATATTTCCCAGTAGTGTTTTGTGCACAGCTGACATGAAGAAAAGTGCAACTTTTCCTGGTGTTCATCACTGAACCTTGTAGATTCCACTGAAATGTGTTTTCCCTGGGAGTCTTTCCATGCTTCCTGTCTGTATGTCCATTCTACCGACATTTACAAGTGGCTGTGCCAATACTCTTGCCGGGAGGTCACTCTAGCCCTCAGACCTCCGGGTCTTTGCAGCCGGGGGTTATCCTTTCCCACATAACCACTTTATGTGGACAGAATTGTGTGTGGCATCCTGACTTCCAGAATGAACTCTACTGCTGTAGAGAAGTGTCTGAAGGTAAGGGTTTTCAGACTTTGGGAATCTCACGCTAATAAAAGTTCACGAAGAAAAGTAAGGAGTGCCAACCAACTTACGCCAACTTCTTATTTGGCCAAGTGAAGGCTTTTATTTTCAAAGGCTTGTCCTCTGTCTTCATTAACTCAGAAAAGGAGACAGTATCCTACCAACCGGATGTCAGTGAAAAACTCACAGAGGAGCACTGGTTCCTGGACACGGTGGGCTTTGAGGGGGCCACTCTGGGCTGTGACACCCAGCCCCGGCTGTACACAGTCACGTCATGGGGGAACATGCCCCACCACAGAGTCCCAGAGGCTCTCGACATGTGTTTCGTCAGGATATCAAGGAGCATGGTCCTGGGATCTGTTTTTATCTGTTTCTCAAGTGATTCTGACACACCACAGTGTTGGGGAGTCGCCTTGGATACAATATAGAAGTTAAGGACATACATGATCTATGACATTTCTCCAATGCTGATTGAGCACGGTTTTTATCTTTCTTGTTACTTTATTTTTTTGAGGGGCTTCTACCCAGTGAGTATGTTTTCCAAAGCAAATAAGAGAACTTTCTATCATAGATTTGGCAACAGTTGACTCTAAGAGGCTCATGGAAGCCGGCCCATGGGAGGCACACTTCGAGTCTGTTGGGCAAATATTGGTAGTGTGGATGTTGCTGAAGCTACAGGATTTTCATCTCTAACATTCTGGTTAGCATGTTCTAGGCAGTTCTTGCTCGGTGACTTGTTTTATTCTTATGCTGTGGCCAATTACAAGCTGAGATAGTGATCCCGGGGAGAGGATGAGATGTAAATGGGCTGTAAAATGGCTTTTTCCTAGTGATTATCCATGGGAGGCTTGGAACGCGAGGTGGGCCCGGGTCTGTTTGGAGGCTTGTGCTGTGCACTTTGGCTGCCTGATGTGAATGGCCCACGGGAAGGAACCACATACTGATTGAAATGCTGGCAAGCAGCTGGCACAGCCCCACCCTCTATGCAAAGGAGGCAAAAATATTTATTTTTTGCATTTACAGCTTTGCTTGACGATAGCGGGACTCCACCGTAAATGACATTTTTTTCCCCTTTGCTCCAGATGTTTTGGTTGTCAACGTGACATTCTCCGTCGGCTCTTGGCGTTTATCAAAAAGATTCAACTTTACCAACTGCTCATCATTAAGAGAGTAAGATTTTATTTGAAATTTAAATATTCTCTCATTGGTTTTAATTTATTTATTTGCTTTACGCCTCCATCTCCTCCGTAAAGAACTCTTTTGTGGGGTAGAACTTTCTACAGTGCCTTTTGGAGCATGGCCTAACGGGAGATAGGGGGGCCGCTGAGCTCATCACCTGTCTCATTCAAGCCCTAGTAAGGAAGGTGAAGCAGCTGAGGAGAAAAACTGGGCGTAAGTGATCCTACCAACAGGGAAATACGTTTTCCTCAGACCAAGAGGCGCCTTGGAGTGAGTCCAGGGAGGGGCTTGGTGGGAGGGGGGCCGCAGTGTTCTCCCCTGATCTGAAGGACGGCTTTGGGAACTTGAGTCAAGGGAGAGGGTGGGAGCATGAGCCAAGGGAAGTCATCAAGGAGGAGGGCCAGATGAAATCTCTTTCATCGAAAGACCGTGTTCATTCCCACCCCCCACCGCCAACTTTTCATACCACCTTTGGCCGTGTTGGGCTACGTAACCCCCCCTGAGGTAGGGCCACACCTCACTCCTTGCTTCTAAAGCAGAGAGAAGACAGGGAGGAAATGTGTTTCTCAGATTCCTGATTTTCCAGTTGAAAGATGGGTTGGAGGTTCCCATGGAAACAACAGGAAGCTGTATTATTAGTGATTCTATAGTTCATTCAGTCGTTTGATTGACCAACTCTGTGGGTATCGAATGCGAGTTTCTTTTGGCCTGGCCTGAGAACCACTGTGGCTGGGGGGCGGGGGGGATGAGTTCAGGCTCAAAACAGAGTCGGAGAGCCTCTCTACTGCTAGCCGAACAGGAGTGCCGGGACCCCATTTTCACCACTGTGGCACTCTTAAGGAGGGATCAAGTTCGGTTATTTCTAATAAACTGGTTGCATTTGGGGAGGGGGAAGAAGCCAGGCTTGGAACAGAAAGCCTCAGAAGTCTGTGAAAATGGGAAAAATGGGGGGAGAGTTACAAAGAGTTTGATGGCTCAGTGAGAGCTGAAACAGAAAGCAGGTACCCCTTCCCCCGTGTAGAGGCCAGGAGGAAGGAGGTGACTGGCCCCCGGCCCACAGCTAGGTCATTAAGAACCAGCTGCTCAGACCCGCCGTCCCCCCAGAGGGGGAGGGTGCCCTGTCCTTGAGCACCTACTTCTCTTAGGAAGAGGCTCAGTACAGGACCCACTCCTGAGGGGCCGTGATGGGAATGCAGATCACAAGCCTGCTTCGAGCACACTTAGGTGGCTGCATACACACTTCAGGGAGCCTGTGTTTCCTTCTCCCATCGAAGCGGCCATTTCTCTAGATCAGAGTCACAGAACACTTTGGCTTTCTTTCTTTCTTTCTTTTTTTTTTTTTGAAGACCTTAAAATACGAAGTGTGTCCCCTCTCCCTGCACTGGCTGTCCTGCAGTCCCGGTTGACCTCCTGCAGCTGTGTTTCCAGACCAACCTCAGTTTCTGTTTCTATTGTTCCTTCAACTCTGATTTTCCTATGACGAGCTTCTCAGGTCCTCTGCTGTTAATCCCCACGTGATAGGTTATTTGATGAGTAGTAGATGCAGTTCTTCCTTAATTTGACTAAAATCAAATTCTGACACCCCCTTCCCTTTACTTGCCAGGCGATACTTACGGTCTCGCATCTTCTGGGCAGTTGAGGGGTGTCTCCACTCCAGCGAGTGAGGGCGTGCTGATCTCAGGGTGCAGACGGGGAGGTCGGTCTCCAGAGGGGAACTTACCTGAGGGTGGACAAACCGCAGAACCAGAATCAGAAACAGAGCCTGTGGGTTCTTGTTATCTACCAGCGCAGCAGGTGATCCCAAGCTTCCGGTTTCCATAGCAACAGCCCTGCAGGTGTGATGACAGTCCATCAGCCCCCGGGGCTGCCCAGAGCGGGCACGAAGTCAGTGCTGTAGCCTAGCCTCAGAGGACCGTCCTCTCTCCCCAGGGGTGGGGGGGGGGTTCATCAGTCTGTACAGGATATGGGGTCCCCCCGTTTTTTAAATGCTCGCACCCCGCATCATAGAGGGAATTTCTAGGTTATGGACATTTTCCTAAAAATGCAGGAATTAAGTTGGTTTTCCGTGTTGCCAGGTGTCCAGTGTGTATTGGAACTGGCTGTGCTTGGTGTAAAAGTGAGAGGAAGTGTATCCATCCCTTCACAGCTTGTGACCCTTCTGATTACAAGCGAAGCCAGGTAAAGTACCATTTTTTGGTGTTACAAGGTTTAACCAAAAAATAAATGTTTGTGGGGCACCTGGGTGGCTCAGTGAGTTAGGCCTCTGCCTTCGGTTCAGGTCATGATCTCAGGGTCCTGGGCTCAAGCCCTGCATCAGGCTCTCTGCTCAGTAGGGAGCCTGCTTCCCTCTCTCTCTCTCTCTGTCTGGCTCTCTGCCTACTTGTGATCTCTGTCAAATAAATAAAATCTTTAAAAAATAAATAAATAAATGTTTGTGACCCCCCAGTCCCAGTCTGTCTTTCATGTTTCTTTCAAACTGTAAGTGTCCCATCTGTTTGGGTGTTGAAGGGCTATTCTTCATTCCAGGAGCACTGTCCAGTCACTGTGGAGAAACGGACACCACCCGAGACAGCAGGAGGAGGAAGATTCAAGGAGAATAGGAGTAATAGGACCCATTCCGGCTTGCAGGTCAGACCCGGTTTGGGACTCCTAATGGAAAAAATTCCCCTTTTGAATGACAATAACAACTCCTCCCACTTTGAGCTCCTTTTGAAAATGCCCTGTTTTACTTTCCACCAAAATTCCCTTTTTTACCTTCGATTTTTAACCAAGTTTCACTTAATTGGCTCAATACATCAAAGGCTGTGCACTCACATAAAAGAAATTAAAATTCTGTAATTATGAAAAATGATATCGTTCCAGTAGGAGTAAAATCTTCAAGGTGACTTGGCAGCTCACTCTGAGGGAGTTAGAAGGAAGCAGAGAGCGCACAGTACTGAGGGGATTTCAGTTCGACACATTGTGGTGACTTTCCTGGGGGTTATTGGTGTGAAGGGAGTCTATGCAAAATATACCAACTAACTTCCTTCAGATTGCCTCTCTTTACTTTGCAGAGGTGACGTGACCCATAGTTAATTGTGTCAAAACAAAGAGTTGTTTCTTATGACATACACTTTTCCCCAAAAATTTTCTTCATGGGAAAATATTTTCCATCAAATTTTCTTGGAAATTCCATGGATTTCTTGGAAATTCTTGCAAATCACCAAGTTCAACCAGCAGACATGTCTGAAAAGTAAGGATAGGACAATGTGAATGTTCTAGTGGTTGTGCCCAGTGGCTGACTTCACTGAGCCGACAGGAGTTAATTGAGCATGTACTAGGTGGTGACAAACAGAAAAGGATAGGTTCTTGCTCTTATGAATCTGGAGGTTCAGCAGGGGCAGACAAATTAAAACACGACATTTCTTTTTCTAAAAAAAAAAAAAAAGACTTTGTTTTCTATTTCACGACTAATCTATGGCTTTGATTTATCCATTTGCTGTTATTTAAGGTCAAGTGCCAATATAGTAGATAAGTAGCACATTTTTCATCGCTACTGAAAAGTTGATAATAACTTCCGGTGAATAACTACCAGGCAGAGGGACTGTGAATCAAAATGGATTACGAAGTTAATTAAAGGCATTAGAAAGCCTTGGTGTGCCAGTCTCTCCAGATTTGAAGTCTTTGAGGTTTTATTAAGTGGTGGGCTACTACTCTTCTCTTCCCATTAGCTCATAGAACTAAGACAGAATGACAGGTATTTGGATCAAGA
The DNA here is from genome assembly GCF_011764305.1 of Mustela putorius furo. Classification (NCBI taxonomy): domain Eukaryota; kingdom Metazoa; phylum Chordata; class Mammalia; order Carnivora; family Mustelidae; genus Mustela; species Mustela putorius. Next base: position 10,765,985 of record NW_025421481.1, on the reverse strand, counting down.
ATGCAGTGGCTTCTTTTTTTAAAAATTTTTTTATTTTTTTTTATTTTTTTAAAGATTTTATTTATTTATTTGACAGACAGAGATCACAAGTAGGCAGAGAGGCAGGCAGAGAGAGAGAGAGAAGCAGGCTTCCTGCAGAGCAGGGAGCCCGATGCGGGGCTCGATCCCAGGACCCTGAGATCATGACCCGAGCCGAAGGCAGCCGCCCAAACCACTGAGCCACCCAGGCACCCCAAGAATGCAGTGGCTTCTTAAAAGAGTTAAATTTCTCTTTTGTTGCTGTTTTAATTGTTTCCTTCAGTTTTAGCAAGACACACCTAACAGAATTTACCATCTTTGCCACTTCTAAGTATACAGTTAGTGGTTTTAAGGACATGCACCCTGTTGGAGAACCATCACCACATTCCCTCTCCAGAACAGATTTCACCTTGCAAAACTGAAACTTTGTACCCATTAAAAAATAACTTCCCATTTTCTCTCCCCCCACCCTGCCCCCCGCCAGTCCCTGGCAACCACCATTCTACTTCCTGTCTCTATGAATTTGATGACACTAGGTACTTCATCTAAGGGGAGTCATATAGGAACTGTCCTTTTGTTGACTTACTTCATTTAACATAATGCCCTCAAGGTTCATCCATATTATTAGCGTGGAACACGATTTCTTCCCTCTTGAAGGTCGAAAAACATTCCACTCTGTGCATATAGTACATTTTGTTTATCCATTCATCTGTGGATGGACACTTGGGTTGCTTCTACTTTTTGGCAATTGTAAATAATGCTACTATAAACATGGGTGTACAGATACCTCTTGAAAACCCTGTTTTGATTATTTAGGGAATATATCCAAAAGGGGACTTGCCAAATTGTATGGCAATCCTATTTTTAATTTTGGGGGGAATGCCGTGCTATTTTTCATGGTGTTCTGCCATGTTACATTCCCACCAACAGTGTACAAGCATTCCAGTTTCTCCACATCCTTCTAACTCTTGTGATTTTTGTGGTTGTTTTTAATGGTCACCATTCTAAGTGGGTATTAAGGTGGTATTTCATTGTAGATTTGAGTCATTTTCCCTAAAGGTTAGAGATACTGAGCATCTTTTCATGTGCTTATTGGCCATTTGTGTTTCTTCTTGGAGAAATGTCTGTTCAAGTTCTATGCCCATTTTTCAATCAGGTTGTTTTGTTGTTGTTGAGTTCTTTATATATTCTGGATATCAACCCTTTATCAGATACATGATTTGCAAATGTTTTCTCCCATTCTATAGGTTGCCCTTTCATTCTGTGGATTGTAGACTCCGATGCACAGAAGTTCTTAATTTTGATGAAGTCCAGTTTTATTTATTTTTTTTTAATTTTGTTGCCCATGCTTTTGGTGTCCTATCCAATCATTGCCAAATCCAATGTCATGAAGCTTTTTGCCCATGTTTTCTTCTAAGAGTCTTAAAGTTTTAATTCTTACTTTAGATCTTTGGTCCATTTTTAGTTAATTTTCATATATGGCATAGAGTAAGGATCCAACTTCATTCTTTTCCAGGTAGATATCCAGTTTTCCCAACACCACTTGTTGAAAGACTGGCTTTTTCCCATTTAACGGTGTTGGCACCCTTATCAAAAATCATTTCATCAGATATGCAAGGTTTTACTTCTGGGCCATCTGTTCTGTTCTGCTGGTCTATATGTCTGTCTTTATACCCCTCTCACACTGTTTTCATTACTGTAGCTTTGTAATAAGGTTTGAAATCACAAAGTGTGAGTCCTTCAACTTTATTTGTCTTTTTCAAGACTGTTTGGGAAAAAGTTAAATTTTATTTTGAGGTAATTATAGATTACATGTACTTTTAAGAAAATAATACAGAGAAATCTTCCATATCTTTTGCCCAGTTTCCATCAGTTGTAACATCTTGCAAAACCATCACACAATATCACAACCAAGAAATTGACAGGGATAACAGTCAAATACAGAACAGCTCTATCATCATACCCCCTTTCCTCCTCCCTCTCACTCCCCATTTCTAGCCCCTCGTGTCTACTAATCTGTACTCCATTTCTATGATTTTGTAATTTCAACGAGGCTGTATAAATGGAATCATCCTGACATGCCCTTTTGGGATTGGCCTTTTTAACTCAACATAATTCTCTGGAAATTCATCCAAGTTCTTTTACAGATCAATCGTGTGTTCCTTTTTTATTGCTGAGTGGTAATCCAGGCAATGACTTTTAAAATTTCTTCTATATTAGTGTCTTCCTGTGCCTTTTGACCTTTGACACTGGGCTGTTAAAAGAACTGGCTGGGTTACCAAGAGGGCAGAGCGAGGCTGAACACAACTGGGAGCCCAGGCCCATCTCGAGGGCTGCTATGCGAATGACCCTTCTTAGTCTGGAGAAAGGTATTTTGTTGATACTGGAATGTTTCCTTTAAATATATAGCTCAGGGCAGAATCCCAATTTAGGATCATAGGGAATGGTGTAGTATTGGTCACAGGAGGGATTTCTCCTGCTCTGCCATATACGACTGTCTTTTGTTATCCTGGGGATGTGTAACCCCACATTTCCAGTCTGGGTCCTGTGTTAGCCTTGATTGAAGTACTGAACGCTCTTCCTAGCAGAGAAGCCACTGAGAGCTCTCCCTCCATACATCTTTCTGCGTCACCCCTGTACCGAGTGCTTCCCGTGGGCCGGGTGCTGGAGACAGGAGATGGCAACAGTGCAGACATGCTCTTTGGCTTCATGACGCTGAGCTAGAGTTGACACTTCCTACAGGTGTCGTTTTGAGCATCTGGTTGATGCCATTATATCGAGCTTCGTAGCTGTAATGAGGAGGGCACAAACGAACCCAGCACATGTCTTGCCATCAGTCTCACGAATCTTGTACATGAGTACATAAGAAAGAATATAAAATAAAAATATTAGCATAGGAGAAGCACCAGAAAGTATGCCAACTCAGAGAGCCTGGCTGTGCCCACAGCCTTGGCTCAGTTGTTCCTATTTATTGATGCCCAGTGCCTGGCAGCTGACGGCACTGAATCAGCGTGGTTGGTGAAGGTTTTGATGGACAGATGGATTGATGGACAGAGATGGAACTTCAGCCAACCGCTGAGGGACGAAACACATGGAGACAGAGGACTGAGTGTTCTCAGCAGAGTGGCTAGTGTTAGCAAAAGCATAATGGGTCACCAGAAAATTCCAGGGCATCCATACCTGGTGGCTGGGAGACCCCAAGTAATTCAGTCTGACCAGAGATGGGTGCAGGAAATCCAGGGACACAGGGCTGACATGACCCAGTAGCCGGCATCTGTGGGGCCTTCCACACCAGGCCGAGGAGCCTGGCTTTTGTCCTCCAACAGCTGCAGAATGCTACTCGAGACATTTATCTTTTAAGCTGGGAATTGGCTCATCCAAGGACGTGGCACTTAGGAGACAGGGTTCCTGGTTCAGGCTCGGGTTGGGCCTCCTGCCGTCATGCTGGTCCAGGCACCTATCCCTAGTCCCTTTACCCGAGCTACAAATATGGTCATGTATCGGGGAGGGGGCTGCCTTAAGGAAAGGCATCACCACAACAGGGAAGTGAACTCCAAATTCTATGTTTGCCCTTTGGCTGAGAAGTGCTTTCAGCTGTGGAAGCCAGTCTCTCCCAGGGGGTTGGCCCCGGGGACCCTGCACTCACTTCTCTTCCTTTTCTTAACAGTCTTCCACCTGCTGAGAGAAGCGCTGGCTGCTCTCCCTTTCCTGTTCTCACGGAAAGGTTGTGAAGGTCTATGATATGATGTTGTTCTAATATTTGCTACTCTTCGCTGTCTGCTTATCTCGGTCGGGTGGAAACACGCCCTACAAAGCCATGTCTCCTGCTCCCGAGCATTCACCTACGTTCCCCGTGTTCTTTCTTTGTCTTCCTCGCCCCTCCTCTTCTCATCCTCCATCCTTCCGAACGTGCATCCTAATTTCTCACAGGCAGTTCGAATCGACTCCTTCACAGACCTTGCCTTTAGCAGCGAGATGAAGTTTAGGACCTACCTTGTTGCGTGGCTTGGGCTCCGTGCCGTTGAAGGCACCGGCAAATGTTTATTGATCCAGTCATTCAAACCGTGTTTATTGAGCACACTGTGTGCTAGACAGGGGGGCAAAACCTGTGCCTTCAAGGAACTTGCATTGCAGCACTTAGAGTATATTGGAGGAAATAAAATCCATTTTCGTGAAGCAGTTCAGTGCGTGCAACAGAAGAAGGAATGAGAAGGACCGCCGGGCTGTCCTAGCTGGCACGGTGGTGACCCACAGTTGCTGAGCCTGTGCTGTGTCCTGAACACAGAGTGGCTCTTTACGTGAGCTCACAGTGTCCCCATTTTACAGACAGAGAGCTGTTGGCGTGCAGAGGATAGGTAGCTAGTAAATGATAGTCAAGAGCTCTGAACACAGGCAGTTCTGATGCCGGAGCCTACAGTTTTAACCACTACGCTACTCTGTAGGACCTCGAAGGAGGGAAAGAAGCATGAAATGATGTGGTGTTCATGGTAAGAGTCAGTCTGGAGGGGAGAAAACTAACACTGGCTTCTCTTGGCATTTAACTGGCAGAGCCTGGCCCGTCCATGGCACAAACATGGGTGGGCTGAAGACCTCCAGCCAGGGCCGTGGGGGTATCAGCCTCCGAGCCCCCAAAGAGGGGAGGCTGGGGTGTGGTGAGAGTAGAGGGAGCCGACCCCAGCAAAACTGGTATCTTCTCCAGGACTAGGAGAGCCAAAGAGGCCCAAGGTGGAAAACTGAGGCCCAGAGGAGACTGGAATGGCACGAGCATCATGCTGGAGTCAAAACCCAGCAGAGGGGTGGATTTGGAGAGGTTGAGTCTAATTTACACACGAGCATCATGCTGGAGTCAAAACCCAGCAGAGGGGTGGATTTGGAGAGGTTGAGTCTAATTTACAGTCAGGCCTCTCTCCAGGCGTGGAGCTGCCCACCCTGGTCCCGGAGTCCCAGTCACCCAAGCCAGTTCTGATTTGCCACACTCGGAAGGTTAGCGGCCAAGAGTGACTACTATGGGGACTGGTCTTGGCAGCCCCTCCTGGGGCCGTATCAGCCTCCCCGTAGAGTCCCCGTGTCAGAGAGGCGAGCCTTGATCGCCTAGCCCAGGACCTTGGTCTGTCATCTTCTGGTCTATCTCAGTTGTCGTTCTGACTGTTGCTATGTCCCGGGACCCCCTGGAGATCGGAGGTTACATCCCAAGTTTCCTGGGGCCTGTCCCAGGGCTGCCGGGAGGGAGCGTGACCCCCTTGTTCTCTCTAGTGCTCTCCTTTTGCTTCGGCGGGACTGTATTTTCTTTCAGGATCTCACCTCCTTTTATACCGCCCCATTCCCTCTGCTGGTCACCGCTTTTTTTCACTTTCTCCATTTCATGAATACATTACTTCTGTCCTTCTCAGTCATTAATAAAGATGTTAAATAATTCTGAACCAAATATTCACCCCTGTCGAGCCCTACAGGACATTTTCCTTTAATTAGTTGTGCTACCTTTCATCTCTCTAATGTCCTTTGGTTTCAGATTTCCAGCTGGTTTTGAATCCATGTGACTTTTCATCCAGTCCTGTTTGAACTAATTTCGCCAGTGAAACTCTGAGAGACGTTTTTCTGAGCGTCGATTTGGGTCCAGGCCTACCGAGAGCTTTGCTATATTCAGATTTTTTTAAAACAGATTAATAGAGCACAATTTGGTCTTAATAAATGGAGCCTTCGTAATGCACCTCTTTCCGATGTTCTTTTCAATCATGGCAGTAGTTTCTCCATTAATGTCACAGTAATTTGAATTGTGTTGACGTCAGACTTCACAAAACCGTACTCTGTCAGCAGCGACCCTCTCAGACCTTTCCAGAGATAGCTATTATTAAGGGCTGTGCTGTTTCCAATCTTCCGCAGTGACTTCGCTTTAAGAAAATAAAAACAAACGAGGATTCTGTAATCACCTAATTAACCAGTTTCTAATGTGCTTTCATATACAAAATGGGAAGTAATTTCAAACTGGTGAGCGACCAGAGTTCATAGTGTTTTATTAAATAATTTAAACTTGGGCAGCCATTTAAAAAGCGTTCTTCTGTCTTTAAAATGTAACTGACAAGAAGTGGACTGTTCTGAGGTTAATTGCCGAACAACACAGCTTGTGAAGGTTACCGTCAGGGGTATTTGGATTTGGCGTTTGGAAATCCTTGGTCCTAAGATGAGGGTGGAGTCCTACTGTATGGCTGGAAGAAAGGATCTCTTTGTATCAAACTAGATTCTGTTTTTAAATTAACCCGTTCTGTGTGTCAGCTCGGGGGGCCCATGACTTCCGACTGGGCTGTGAGATTAACTCTTGATTAAAATATAAAAATAGGTTTAAAGTAAGTGTGTGAAACATTTGTTGGGAGGTCATTCTTTGCCTTCTGTCTGTACAGGATTTTTAAAACCTTTATCAGTAAAAATAGAAAATGCTATATTTCTAAGAATTGTTACAGCCCCATGGTACAGCCGTATAGCTACCCGCATTTTTTTTTTTTATACCTGCACAGTGTATTCGATGAGGTCCTCTTGCTAGCTCTTTAACTCACTTATTAAGAGAGGTTCTCCAAGCAAACAAAGGGCAACTAATCTGACCCTCTTTGCAAACAGACTAGAAGCATCTGCTTTCAGGAGATTGACCGGGGCTGGATTTCATCCTAGACCGCCGATGGAAACTTCTCTAAACAATAAGGTTTAAAAATAAAATCCTTTTGAAGTAGCAGGGCTCTCTCTGCTCAGGGAGAAATAAAAAGTTAATAAGGCAATGTGGTGGGTCTTCCGATGGCATTTACAGAACCGTTTAAGGAGCAAAATACAACCCCCCCCCAAAAATGTATATATATATTTTTACATTAGTTATAAGGTTCTTTTTATCCTCTCCCAAGGGTAGAGAAGTAGCATTTCTTTGGGGTGTGTGAGACTCTGGTTGGAGCAGATATCCCAGTATAAATACAGGAATCCAGAAGGGCTGTCCAGAAAGAAACGTGGAGATTGTGGCAGACTTGGGCGAAAATGTGAGTCTTTGTTGGGATTAACATATAACAAAACACAGGCTATCTTGCCACCCTAAGGCGGCAGCGGACTTCCCCCGTGCAAGGGCTGGCATGTTTCTTCTCCAAAGAGCCAGATGGTGTAAGGTTTAGGCTTCGTGAGCTCCGCGGTTTCTGCCACAGCTACTCCCCGCTGTAGCGCAAAGCAGCCACAGGCGAGCCATCATTGAATGGGGTGGACACTAAAATCTGCATTTCATGTATTTTCACATGTCATGGAACATTATTACTTCTTTGACATTTCTTTCATGGGTCATACAAAGGCAGGCGATGGGCTGGATTTGGCTTGCTACAGGCAGATCCACTAGTCAGCTAACTCCTGCTCTGGTGCCCACAGAGATCATGTGCCCCCACGACACCTGCTGCAGTTCTGGGGACCCCTACATGCTCAATACATATGCGTTCACTTAGCTGTCACCGTGTCAGAGTGAAGAGTAAGCCGTTAGCCATAGAGCACACACTTGACATTTGCAAGGGATTTATCTTGAAGTCTTTGCTAATCCCCCCACTCCAAGTACCACTCCTGCAGCTAATTTCCCCCATAAAGTGCAGTCAAGTATAACAGAGTAATTAAAGTGACCCTTTCGGACCCTTCGTGATTCTATAAATATGGGGCAAAAGTCCTCTACTAAGTGATTAAAATAAATTCTGCCACGGAAATCAATTCTCTGTCACATGACATCATTGCTGGGATGACACGAACGATGAATTTACCTCAACCCACAGAACCAATCCATAGTGCTAATGAGTGTTGGTGACCGCTCTGTCATATAACACCTGTGTTTGCTGAGGAGCAGAATCACACCTCCCTCTCAGCAGGAGGCTCCGCCCGAACAGCCCCAAAAGTCCACCGTGACAAGCATCACACCTATAAAGGAGCGGGGAACAGGAGGCTGCTTCAGGAAGCAGGTGGTAGGCAGGTGTTGGGCATGACTGATGCTCTCCCAGTGCCATTGGTGGCCTCTTTCTGGATTGGGTCCTCCACATGGATACACTGGCATTGATAGCTTAGCCGAATTTCGCATGACTCTGTGTCTCTAGCCCTGGAGGTTGTTTTCAAACATCAACTGTGCGAGTATGAAACGCTGTCATGCTAGAGATCTGCTGTACTTTATATCGGCCAGAATCAGAATTTTCTGTCCTGTTCTGATCACCCTGTCATAGAAGAACACAGACACGCAGGAAATGGTCTATACGAAAGAACGACAAAATGATCAAAACGATAGATGGTAGCATCTGTAGGAGAAAAGTGAAAGAAATCAGAATTGTCTCATCTTTGAAAGGGAAAGTGATTCTGCCATCACATGAAGGCCTTTTTCTTTTAAGGAGAATTTGTCATTTTTTTTTCTTTACCTGTGTGGAACCCTTCTGATTTTTTTAGATTTTATTTATTTATTCATTCATTCATTCATTTGAGAGAGAGAGAGAAAGAGCATGAGTGGGGGGAGAGGGAGAGAGAGAGAATCCCAAGCGGACTCTACGCTGAGTGCAGAGTCTAACACGGGGCTCCATCCCATGACCCCGAGACCGTGACCCAACCCAAAACCAAGAGTCAGACTTTTGAGGAAATTTTGATTAGACATTGCAAACAGAGAAGTAAGGTGTCTACGCGTACATGAATGGGTACCGTGGAGAAGACACAATTGACCACACCGGTTTGGCTTCTGACTATTGGATATTAGGTGGCAGATTGGGTTGATTTTCAAATAGCCCAACTGAGACAAACAAAAAATAGGCACTGTGGGCGCCTGGGTGGCTCAGTGGGTTGGGCCGCTGCCTTCAGCTCAGGTCATGATCTCAGGGTTCCGGGATCGAGTCCCGCATCGGGCTCTCTGCTCGGCAGGGAGCCTGCTTCCTCCTCACTCTCTCTCTGCCTGTCTCTCTGCCTCCTTGTGATCTCTCTCTGTCAAATAAATAAATAAACTCTTAAAAAAAAAAAAAATAGGCACTGCTTTCTAGGGAATTAAATTTATCCAGAATGACATTTATTCCAGCTTAATGATAACGCTTCTTGGCCTAGCTTCAGCAGACGCCTTGTCTTTCCTTTCATGTTGTTGGATGGGGAGCCGTAAGGCACTGAGCATTTGCAAGACTCTGATGAGATCTCACCCTTCAGACAGAATGTCAGACTCTTCAACTGTATTTTCAACTGTCTTGTGAGACGAAGACTAATTGGTTTGACCTCATGCTGTCGCATGTTGAGAGACATGAATCTTCAGCACTCTTCCTTGAATTCATTGATTTCATTAAACACTGTCTGCTTGTGTTTGCAAAATGTCGTAATTTCCCAGTGATTTCTTCGAACGGCAGCACATAAACAGATTTTTTGGAACAATGCCATTTCTTAGCTTTGATCTTGTGTGTGAAACTTTATTTCCAACAGGTCTTTTACATTAAGTCCATTGAGCCACGGAAGATATCAACTTTAGGGAAAAGCAACGTGATCGTCACGGGGGCAAACTTTACCCAGGCATCCAAAATTACTATGATCCTGAAAGGAACCAGTACTTGCGAGAAGGATGTGTGAGTTGACATAATAGTCATTTATCCTTGATAATATAGAAAAAGCTCAACGTTATGCCAGAGGCATATCATGGTGATTACGATCTTCTCAAAGTATTGCCATGTGCCAAAATGGGCCGTTGGTCTGCATATTTGATAAGACGTAATTTCAAGAAGGAGAATAATTTAAACACCACATTTGAAGTTAATTGTGAGAGAATCTGTTCCCTCTTACCCCCAAAACCTCAGAACCCACTAATTTTAGGGCCTTGCCTATTTGAGGTCTTAATTCATATCCATTAATAAAATCAAGTATTTTGGATAACAAACATGATCTTGAAAATGATCCCCTTAGGAAATCAGTTGCATTCTTAGGAATTTGAATAAAATAGAACAGCTCTTCCAATGTATCACCCAAAGTTGAAAAAAGAAGCTTCCTGATCTGTTTTATTCGTTATAGCCTTCTCTTCATTGGATTGGTGTCAGGCTACATGAACTAAATGGAACATATGTTAGTAGTTAAAGAAAAAAAGACCAAACTCCCCAACACAGATATCTGGTCAGTGTACCGTTTGAACATCATTATTTCTGGGATTTCTTTTCCCCTAACTCATCCTTTCAGTGAAACTTTGAGAGAGAAAATAATTTTTCAGTGTCTCCCCAACATTCTTGTGCAAATGTTACCCCCCAAGAGAGAAATCGTAATAATAACTCAATAGATAATTTGAGTTTTCTGCTTGTTAGCTTTTATAACTTTGAGTTAAATTGAAGTAAAAGACATCCACAATCTCTATGAAGTATAACACCGAGCTCGTTCACATCGTGGAAATGCATAGGAGCCAACGTGTTGAAGCATGATGTTTTGGTTTTTAACTACTACAACAGATTTGTATGGCATTTTAATCTGCCATACTTATTTACTGAATTTTCTGTTTTAATTCATTTGCTGCATATCACTGCCATCCTCTTCCCCCTCCCCGCAGTAAATTTGGGATGTCTGTCATCTTGATGGAGAAAGCTGTTTGTGGGAGGCTCTGCTGTTTACCAGAATTATCAAGCACACATTAACGGCTATATCTACGCGGCATAGGCATTTTTGTGCCGTTGATCCCAGCTAAATACCTTATTGCAAAAATCTTTCATTTTGTGTAGCAAAATCTGTGAAGTTAGACACCTATGTATTCACCGAAAGGCAATCATCGTCACTGGAACATAAGTCGGTGTTCAGAGCATTACCCTATTTTTGACTCTTTATGCTCTCATTTCAATTCCGAATGTGTCTTGAGAGACTGCAGTTATTAGATTAAATGACTCTGAGGCCTTTCTGCGTGTAGCATTTCAGTAACCACATCAGAGTGGTGAACCCAAGTTCACGAGGAGTAAACATAATACCCAGTTAATCCTATATGGGAGTTCATGCCGTAATCCCGAACTCTTTTACTATGGTATTTTTCAAATGCCTAATTATTCTGAAGGGAAAAAATACAAGAATAATAGCAGAATGACCCACATGTCCGCCTGTCTCCTTCCAAAATTTGTAAACAAGTCTGGATTTTAATGATCACCCATTTGACAATGAATTTCCTAGAGCTTGGCTCTGAATATAAAGCTTAGAATGTAAATCCGAGGAGGGTGAATGCACACTGACTCACATGCTTTTTGAATTTGCTTTTTGTTAGGATCTGTTATTACTACCTACAGGATATGTGTGTAAGCGTTAATAATCGTGCACATATCCTCTAGTGTCAATAAAGTCACGTGTAGCCTAATTACACTGAGCGTTATTCAGCACAACCCAGTCTTAATGATTTTTTGCTTTACAGAGTCATTGTAAACATGATGTACAGAGGAAGTGCAGGTTGCAGAGGGAATATTCTAGAAGGCTTTGCTTTGACCCCTGAAGGCTGTGGAGGACAGGCCCCACTGGATATCAGAAGCACCCAGGATACTTCCAAGCAATTTCTTGTCTGCAGCTCCTTGGGAGGCAGCTTGGTTTGATGCTGATTGAACCCGGAGACCCCTAGGCTCTTGGGATGGGCTCTGGTCATGCCAGAGCATGCTGTCTGCCCTCTGAATGTCAGAATCATCTATCTCTGCCTAGGATGGGGTTCTAACCTGCTCTACTGGAACTTCTCTTTTTTTTTTAAGCTTTCCACCATGGAAATTTCCAGTCATACCCAAGAGAGAAGAGTACATCGAACTTCTCTGTACCCATCCTCCAGCTTCAAAACTTAGCAACATTTTGCCCATCTCATTTCATTTTTGGAGGGGAGGGAAGGATGGTGGCTAGGGTTTTTAGAACCGTGCTGCGGACTCCATATCCTTTCCCTCACACATATATCAGTATATGTCTCCTACAGATGAGGATAGTGCCATTCTCACGCTCAGAAAAATTAACCAGAATTCCTTAACATAACCTAGGCCCATGTCCGTGTTCCACTTTCTGTTAGGAGTTCTTAAGGGAAATGGTTACATCTCCTTGCCCCACTTCCATGGGAAATGCAAATAAAAACATACACATGCGCAGAAGAAAGAGGAACCCTGCCCCCAGGTGATGCCCACAGTGGTCAGCAGTCCCTGATGAAGCAGCAGTTGCCTCCAACTGCTGTGATAGTGGGTGGGTTGTTGCAGTTCAAATAAAAGTCATACACGGTCATGTTCAGAAGTCAGCTGTGCTAAGCGTCTGGGTCCTTTAAGAGTTGTTTTTCTGCCCTTTTCTAGGATCCAGGTTAGCCACGTGCTAAATGACACCCATATGAAATTCTCTCTACCATCAAGCCGGAAAGAAATGAAGGACGTGTGTATCCAGTTCGATGGCGGGAACTGTACATCTGTGGGACCCTTGTCGTACATCGCTCTGCCACATTGTTCCCTCATATACCCTGCCACCACCTGGATCAGGTGCTTTCTAGATTCATATTTTTCTGTCATTGTGTGTAAAGGGGTCATGATCTCAGGGTTGTGAGAGTGAGCCCTACATCAGGCTCCGTGCTGGGCGTGGAACCTGCTGAAGATTCCCTCTCTCCCTCTGTCCCCCTCCCCCTTGCCCCACTCTCTCTTTCTCCCTCTCTCTCAAAAAAAGAAAAAAAAGAAAAAAAAAAGAAAAGAAAGAAAGGGGTCATATGCATAAAGATCATGGATTTCACTCAAATAAAGATAGAAATAGTAGTCCTATGTAAACTCCTCTCACAGAATTCCCCTTAGGATTTATTCCTAGAAAACACACAGACACAAACAGACACAGACACACACACACACACCCGACCAGTAGTTGTTCCCTTCAAAACTGCGAGCGTGTCCTGCTTTCCTCTGAGCTGTGGCTACCACGAAGCTCACAGCTAAGTTGTATGTTCATACTGTGGTTTCTCTTCAGTTTGTATGTCTTTCACCCTTTACAATGTTCGTTCCATTGCAGTACCTATGCTTAGCCTGCATTTCTGGTACATATACATGACATCTCACTTCTGCCCGTGACACAAAGCTTCTCTCTTACATCTTTCATTTTATAACCTTTCGAATAAGCTGATTTGAATAATTCGAGGAAATATTGGGAGCTATCTAAATGAAAAGCAGTATCTGCATTTCAAAGATCCTCCCTAAGAGAGAGATTGACATTCCAAAATAAACTCTTCCAATATATTAAAAAATTTTTGTCTAGTTGAATTTAAATTCTCATTCAGATTTTGGAATATAACCCTAAAGATATTTTCATAGTAAGAGATTTCACCTAACACAGCATGAAGCTGATTTTCAAAGTACTGTCTAGATGAAAATGTAGATGAACCTTTGTTTTTAAAAGAAAAAAGAAAAAAAAGAAACGGGAGAAAAACACCTCTAGTCCAGTGTTCATATTTAAGATTAAGTCAGAGGTGGATGTCAGGGTTGGTTTCTTTTCTTGGCTTGTAAGTAAATGGTTTCTTCCTTGTGTCTTCATATGGTCTTCCCTCTATGACTGTCTGGGTCCTACCCTCCTCTTTTTATAAGGACTCCAGTCATATTACTGGATTAGGGCCCACCCCAATGACCTCATTTAATTTTTAAAGACCCTGTCTCCAAATATAAGAGACGGGGGCTTGGGACTTCAACAGTTCTGCCCCGAACAGTGGTATGAGAAAAAGTGAACTCTCCAAACCAAGCCTCTGGCATTGAACCACCTCCGCTGGGATCTAAATCCTTCCTACAAATAAACAGAAACAGTGACATGGCCTTCCCCACATGCCGTGTGTGTTTCATCTATTAACTCAGTTTATTGTCACAAAGGGAGTAGCCCCTTTAGCAGAAGAGGAAACTGAGGCATAGAGCATTCCAACGACTTGCCTGGCCTCCCAGGCATTCTGGCCTAGGCTGCTATGCACCAAACCACCAGCATTCTGCTTTGCCATCAAATAAGAGGCTTCTTTATTATCTTTTTAATTGAAGTATCATCGACATATGATATTACAAGAGTTTCAGGTGCACAGCATCGTGATTTGATTAGCTTCTTAGTGTCCAGTCACCTGTGCTAATCTGAGCCCAGGACCCTGAGTTATGCCGGGGCCGGGATGTGGCTCTTAGGCAGCTCAGCCCCAATTTCTAGAAACAGCAACAGGCTGGCATGAGGCCAACTCAGCCTTTTCCCCCTTGTGACTGGGTCACGGCTTCATGTCTTCCTTCTGCCCTATACAGATTGGCCTCCTCATGCTCACCTCGCGGTCTTGTCACCCTGGGCCCGGCTGGTGCACAGAGCTGACATTCCCAGGCTCCTGTCCCCTGGAATGACCTACATGAATGGGGAGGGGGGCAGATGAGGGCGCCAGAGCTGGGGACAGCTGTTTATTTCACATCTAATGACCACTTGGCTTCTGTGCGATTATGTGCTGAGAATATGTGAAATCATTTGGCTTGGTTTTGGAGAGAATGGAACTGTTATTTATATGGCCTACCAAATGGGAATTTATAGTTTTAATGTCATTTATAATTTTACCTTGTCCAAAATGTTCCCTATCTCCCTAAATAAAGTATAATTGGTAGGTTGGGAGTTTGATTTTGAAAATTGTTAGATTGAAGTATCTTAATATAGATTAAACAGCAATCAAACAAAATTCTGTTTAGTGAAACCTTTTCAGGGTATAGCCAATGATCTGATTATATGTGGCAACGTGACACAGCAAGGCTCCAAATTCTGTAAAAGAATTTGGGCATTTTCCTAGAATTAACGCCGGATCTGACCTGAATTCTTATATTTATGTATCTTAAAAACTATACGTTTGTGGCCGGTATCATTAAAAGAGTTATAGAATTGTCCCACATTTGAAATTAAAATGTATTACTTGGCTCTCACACATAACTGAGTTTTATATTTAGTGTGAATAAAGTGATAGCTTTGTTCATAAATGCAAAATGCCTGCCTGTTTACTATGAAACTCCTCTTGTTGCTTTTTTCTTTGCAGTGGTGGTCAAAATATAACCATCGTGGGCAGAAATTTTGACGTAATTGACAACTTAATCATTTCACACGAGTTAAAAGGAAACATAAATGTAAGTCTTCAGCTACCTTGTAATCATAGTAATTTTCAAGGATGATTTTGTTTTCATCACACTACCGTCCCTTGGGGAGTATCTTTTATTTCTGTGCCTTTACAAGCTTTTACCTGTTGGGGGATATACAGCATCTGGGCTCTGAGGGCAGTAATAAGACCTGTCCTTGCGGTGCAGTATTTCCCGTTGTGGCACAGAGGAGAGAGAATGAGCTTGGTATGACAAGGTCTGCCATTGTCGCCATGTGGGCTTTGTAGGGAGGCACTTTAATGGGACAATGTTTAGAAATAAGTGTGAAAATGCCTGTGAGGGGTGAGCGTGTGATGGCATTCCCATTGTGTGGACAGAGCTGAGGTTCTGAGGCCAAGTGACCTGCCCGAGTCCCCGAAATCTTGCCATGGACTCCTCCCTTTCCTGCCATTGTCTGATTTGGTCCCTTTCCTGCTGACCTGGCCTCCTCTTACCTGGCATTTTCCCCACACGGGGGTCTGGTTTCCAGTCCTTGTCCACTCGTTAGCACCAACAGGAGGCCCAGAAGGGCCTCATCCCACAAAATGATGCATTTCAGATACAGGTTGGGCCTCTGAGGGCACTCCGACCCTCTTCTCGAATGCTCTCCCCATTCTCTCTTCTCCGTTCTCTCCTTCCTTAACGAGAGATGTGAGAGAAGCAGCCTCTCCGGGCCCCACCTGACCACTTCCTGCCAGAGTGGGCAGGTGTGCTCGTGGCCACAGATATGGCCGTGCTTTGGACCTGTGTGGCTTGGGGCCTGGGCACAGACGGCCTTCCTGAGTCACCCTTACAGTCGTCAACACACATCTGCCCCCTGACACAGCCAGAGCCAGTTCCTGGCCTCACTTCCTATCTGGTTCTAGGCCATGACTTCTCTATGTGGACGCACACCGGTTTTTGGTTCTTCACATCGCCAGAAATGCACATAAGAGCTCCAGAGTTAGAGAGGTGTTCAGGGGGAGGGAGGTGTTGTCTGTCTTAGCTTTTTGTGTCAGATCTTCCCACCTAGGGCCTCTTCCTACCCTCTCTTTTCTTTTTCTTTCTTTTTTTTAAAGATTTTTTTTTTTTTAAATTTTAGAGAGAGATTGAGAGAGCACATGGAGGTACAAGGCAGAGGGAGAGAGAGTCCAAAGAAGATGCCATGCTAAATGTGGAGCCCAGTGTGGGGCTCAATCCCACAACCCCGAGACCATGACCCGAGCTGAAGTCAAGTCAGACACTTGACCAGCTGAGCCACACAGGGGCTCTCCACCCCGCCCAACCCCGCTCTTTTCATCTCCAATAGTAGAAAGTCAAAAACAGGTGAACTTCCACCTGAGATTTTTTTCACAAGTCTTACTGATCTCTTTTGTTTTTTTGTTTTGTTTTGAGATTGTATCTTCAAGCATCCATACCCAACGTGGGGCTCAAACTCCCAGCCCCAGGGTCAAGTCACACAGCCTGCAGACTGAGCCTGCCAGGAGCCCTTACGGTTCTTCTTCAAGACCTTTCTCAATCTCTTTTCCAGGGGCTTTCTGTGCCCATATCTCTGCACCCCTAAAAATGACAGTATTGACATTTTTTGTGACTAAACCTGTAAAACAGGCCACACTTTCTGTGTTCTCTCCAGCCTTCATGCATTGCATTTTCATGGGGCCACATTGTCCCTTTTGCTTTTGTTTCCCTGATTTCCTGTTAGGCCTGCAAAACCTTTTCCTCACTTGGGGCCAGTGATCTCCGCTAAGCGCCACAGACATTCCCTAGACGAGGAGGGATGTGGCCAGTGGTGTGCAGGTCACCACAGCCTCCCTGGGGCACCGTCCACTCCCTGCCTGCATTTCCCAACCCACCTTGAGGACTCTCGGGACACACAGACCCTGCAAAGTCTTTGGTGCCAAGCATCCCTCTTTGTCTCGGCTCCTTCTGTCTGCGCTCCTTTCTCCGTCGCGTGACCCCAGGAGCAATCGCTAAGAGCATTTGCAGGGACAGCAGCTAGCATCTGTGGAGTGCTGACTGTGTGCCTGGCATGATTGGAAGCATTTCTGCACATGTAACCCCATGTAATTTCATTCCCATTTAGTCGAATGAGCCCTCATCACATTTAATGTGATTTCGGGTTCATTCAGCCCTGTAAAGGGAGGTAGTATCAGTTTCCCCAGTTTGCAGATGAGAAATTAGAAGCACAGAGAAGTTCAGTTGCCCGGGTCACCTCACTCCTCCTATGCAGGGTTGGGGCTCAGAAACGAAGTTGATTTTTGTTGCTTTTTAAATTGGTTTTGTTTGTTTGTTTGTTTTTAAAGGTTTTATTTATTTATTTGACAGAGACCGTGAGAGAGGGAACACAAGCAGGGGGAGTGGGAGAGGGAGAAGCAGGCTTCCCATCAAGCAGGGAGCCCAGGGCTTGATCCCAGGACCTTGGGATCATGACCTGAGCCAAAGGCAGCTGCTTAACGACGGAGCCACCCAGGTGCCCGGAACGAAGTTGTTAAAAATGCTCTTTTCTCCTCCCTCAGGTCTCTGAATATTGTGTGACAGATTCCTGCAGGTTTTTAGCCCCCAGTTTAAAGAGTTCAAAAGCGCGTACGAACGTCACCGTGAAGCTGAGAGTCCAGGACACCTTCTTGGACTGCGGAAGTCTGCAGTATCTTGAGGACCCTAGGTTCACGGGGTGTCGGGTCGAACCCGAGGGGGACACAGAGCTGGAAGTAAAAATTCAAGTAGGTTTCTTGCTTCCTTTGGGTGGGATGCACCCCCCACCTCAACGGGCAAGGACAAGGAGTGGTTGGGTCTGTGGGTTCCCTTGGTGCCCTGATTTCTTCTTCTCCTCTTTGTTCTTCCCAGAAAGAAAATGACGAGTTCAACATCTCCAAGACAGACATTGAAATCACTCTCTTCCACGGGGAAAACGAGCAATTAAATTGCAGTTTTGAAAACATTACGAGAAATCAAGATCTCACCATCATCCTTTGCAAAATCAAAGGCATCAATAATGCAAACAGCATCGACACCTCGTCCAAGAAAGTTCGTGTAAGTTACCTGAGGGTCCTACCTATTGATTATACCTTATTTGAGGCACTTGCTTGGCGACACAGGAGCCAGAATGGCATCTGTCACAGATCTCTAGCTCTTAGCTTTAAATAGCAGATAAACAAAGCTGCTATTGCAGGCGCACTCACAATTCTTCCAAAATAACTGGCGGAACCCATCCATATGCCTATTCGAATGTTAAAGCATTGAATGCACCATTGTCTATAATGCTAACGAGCCTTGATAGCTTTTGTTCTAGCCATACATTTAGACAGTCGCACCTGCAGGCGGAATCTCCAGATCTCGGATGAATGATCCACTGTTCTTTTGCCAAATGTAAGGATGACATGTCTTAGCAGAAACCCAGAACACTCAGAGTAACATTCGATTCTGATGGAGACCAGATGATCTCTGGGCCGTGGGCTGCTTCCTCCGTCATGGAGTCAGGCTTGCCACAGTTCTTGTCCCGACATGTTTTGAAGGGCCCATCACGGGTAAATTTATGTCCCATAATGAAGATGGGAGACCCTTGGGAACAGAAACCTATTAGAAGTCTTTCTTTATGTTGTTCATGCCATATGAGGCTCTCTACAGTCTATACCCTCCCAAAAATGCTTTATGATCTGTAGTCATAAATACTGAATAAAGGTCAAGAAAAAAGAGCATCAGACTAGAGCACCCCCCCCCCATACACAATATGTGTTCATGTCCCAGCTGTGCCAGCTAATAGTTGCATGGCCTTAGGTAAGTCACTTGGCTTAGCTGAGCCTCCCATGGTCCATCTGTGTGGTAAAGAGGATAATCGATAATCAACATGACAATCAGTCAATACAATCATCAGTAATGACAGCTGAACTCACAAGCGCCCCCACGGGTCACACTGGCTGAGGAGAGCAAGGCTAGCCATCTCTATTCAGGAAATGGTCTCTGAGTGCCTCTTCTGTGATGGGAACACAGGGGAGAAGAAAACAGATCCCCCAGGTTCTACCTTTGTGGGGATTACCTAAAGAGACATGGAGCGAAGAATGTACATGAAAAATGTGTGAGGTTGTGGTGATCGCCATGGAGAAGCATGAAGCAGGGGCAGGCAGTGCTGCAGGGTGTGCAGGGAGGGCAGCCAAGGACTCTTTGGGAAGATGACATTTGACCTCCAGGAGGAGAGGGAATGAGCCAGGACCTCTCTGGGGTAGAGAGTTCTAGGCCTGCAGGTTGCAAAGATCTTGAGGCAGGAGCCTGTCTGGTGCATTTGAGGAGCAACAAGCAGCCCAGTGTGGCTAGGGCAGAGGGAACACGGGGGAGTATTCAAGGAGCCTGGAGAAGTAACCAAGGGAGTAGGGAGAGGTAACAGATCATTAGGAACGTGTGGGCCAGGGCCTACTGAGCCTGAGTGGCTCAGTTGTTTAAACACCTTCCTTCAGCTCAGGTCATGATCCCAGGGTCCTGGGATTGAGTTCCGCATTGGGCTTCCTGCTCAGTGGGGAGTCTGTTTCTCCCACTGCCCCTTCTCCCTGCTTGTGATCTCTGTCTCTCTCAAATTAATAAATAACATCTTGGTGGGGGGAGTTAAAAAACAAAACAAAACAAAAAAACGTGCGAGCCATTGTGAGGGCTTGGCTTTGAGCTTTGGGAAGCCACTAGGGAGTTTTGGCTAGGACTATCTTGAGCCCATTCACTCAATTGATGCATTTAGTCTTCGAGACAACTTTCTGAAGAGTCACTATCCACAGGAAGTAAGATAAGGTAACTGTCTGCCTCAATTAAGTACTAATGGGTGAAAACCCAAATCACAACTTTGGGAAAGGAATCACAGGTACATGTTGAGGGCTTTCGAAGCATTCTTTAGGATGCCTCATCAATACAAAGCTGGATTACAAAGGTGGCATCTTGGTTTATGAGGAAGGTAAAGATAAGGTAAGGCTGTGTTAAACCCCTAGGGCAAAGAGGACTCAATTCTAAAATCTTCAGGTGCAGTCCAGTGCTCCTCAACTGACATATTTGGAAAGTGAGGCACAGTGAATGTTCTCGATGTGCTCAAGTTCACATAACCAACCCATCTGAGGTGGGACTTCAATTCATATATCCCACCTAGCTTGTCACCTTTTTGTATCTTGGGGGAAATGATCTGGAGGAAAAAATGTGTCCATAAATATGGTGCTGAACTCAATGAATCTAATGACATTCTGTCCCATTAGGTCAAACTGGGAAACTTGGAGCTCTACGTTGAGCAGGAAACAGTTCCTACCACTTGGTATTTTCTGATTGTCCTTCCCGTCTTGCTAGTGATTGTCATCTTTGGTAAGTGTCCTATTCGATTTTGTCAGAGAAATGATTCCCTGGGGCCTCTCGTCAGGCCAGCAGACTCAGCTTTCAGGAACTGTCTGCCTCAATTAAGTACTAATGGGTGAAAACCCAAATCACAACTTTGGGAAAGGAATCACAGGTACATGTTGAGGGCTTTCGAAGCATTCTTTAGGATGCCTCATCAATACAAAGCTGGATTACAAAGGTGGCATCTTGGTGTTTGAGATACATCGTCCACTTTTCTTCCCCAATACTGTGAATCATGATGACAGATGTCCCATTTACATTATTCTTTCAGAATTCCTCTGGCATTTTGGACTTTCAGGATCTGGTCATCTCCTCCTGCCTTCTCACCTCACCAAATACCACCCCCTGCTCCCACCCCAGCTCTGCTTTTCCTGGCAGAACTACCTTTTAGAAGCGCGATCTGTACCATCTATTAAAATGTCGCAAGGCTCATCCGAGCACAGCAATCTCAGGGTTGTTGCTTGCTGGCTGAATCTGGGCCACCAATCTGTTTTGTTTGGCCCACACAGCATTTTTTTAACTATGAAGTAGCTGATAGCATTTTAAAATTAGGTGAGCCACCTATGTTGTATACCTGAGACCAATGTAACATTTGTGTCCACTGTACTTCAACTAAAAAATAATTTAAGTTGAGTCACATTTTTAAAAATATCTCTAGAAAATTTGAAAGATCTGGCTCATTGCATCTCCACTTTTCCATAGCATCAGTTTACAGGAGCTGAATAGCAGTGGAACCATGAGGGAGGGCATGTGGTCACTGGGGTTTTGCCACAGTCCCCACCACTCCCTGTTGTCTCCACCTGGGCCACATGACTCACCTGCATACCAGACCCCTGTAACAATTTAGTGTGTGACCTGGTTCTGAGCTGCTTTTCATCCAAAGTCTGTTTCCCCTTGCCCATCTCAGAAATAGAACCCCTCTCCACCAACTGAGAGAGCACTTCCCATCTGTTGATTTCACACAGGTGTTGCCTTTCTAGCACTTTCTGTTAATAGTTGCTACTGTTTCCTTCCATCCACTCCTTCATTCATCCATCCCCACACCCACTGAACACATGTGTTGTCGGTAACAGTGCAAGCCTCCGGAGCTAGAGAGCATAAGGGAAGGCCCGGCCCTTTCTCCCGGTGGGTTCTCAGTCCAGAGAGGGAAAGATTTCTGTGTGTGTTTAACTGGCCCGATGGAATGAATTCATTTTGCAGAGGCCCTATTTTGGCTTGTAGATGGTCATTTCAGGTATTGTCTTGGGGCTTCTTCTCACGTTGTCCACCCCTGTTCTGTAGCTGGAATCCAGAATTGGGCTTGATATTTTAATAAAGTCCTGGCTGGCACTGCCTACAAGTAAGAAGATTATGTATAAATTCTAAACACTGAGCTCTATTTTGAGAATCCGCCAGTGGCAAGCAGCTGTAGACCGCAGTCTCCCCATAAAGTCCTCTCCGCTTTGTGACTTACTAGCAGCCGCTGATCTCTTCCTGTGCCGTGTGTGACTCAGCGCTCCTGTCCCCTCACTGTGTCATAGACGTTGTTTGTGCTCTTTACGGTGAGGTGGGCTCACTTTGACCCATAGCTTTGGCTCCACTGGTAGTGGCAGTGCCCTTTAAAATTCTCATCCCCTTTTTGCCATGATTCTAGGCCATTATGGGTGACCAGCAGCTTGAGCAGGTGTAAAGTGTACAAGTATTTTAGCCCATCGGTCACGTCATTAGTGAAAACACAAAGCGTCCTGGCCAAGGCCTGCCACCTTCTGAACATCTCCACTGTGGCTTCCCCAGTTGTCAGCCAATAAAAACCTACTGCTGGGTGGGTGCCACAGCCTCACTGCCTTTCCCTGCCCTGAGCCCTTGTAACCTGAAATGTGGCCCAAAGGATGCTGACCCTAAGTCATGCTCCTGGAGGAAGAGGTTCCGTGGCCACATAAGTTTGGAAATCACTGTGCGCCCCATCCTTTTTTGAAGATGCATAGTGCATGTTAGGGTGAAGACTGTTGAGTTTGTGAAATGATCCAGTGAAGAACCGCACTGAGTTTTGCTTCCTCCAGGATCCTTCATATCTACGGGTCCTTCGATCATGCAGTTGCTATTAAAGGAGGGAAACCTTTCCAGAATAATAACGCAGTTGACCATTGTTGAATATTCTTTTTAAAAAAACAACTTCTGAATGCTTTCTGTGAGTTACTTCTTGCATTCGTCTCAACATCACAGTGAGGTGTGAGCCCTTTGGCCAATAAAGCAGCCAGGCACAGAGATGCTAAGGAACTTACCCCGGGGTCACACAGCTCATAGTTGGCAGAGTGGGGATGTGAACTGAGAGTGTTCAGGGCACTGTCTCAACAGCACAGTTAGAAGCAAGACAAAATGGGGAAGAAACCATGTCCCAGATGCCAGGGCTCATTGTGGACCGCTCCCAATGTCAGCCGACTTGATCTATGCAAGTTTGCTTACGGAGCTCGCTGTGGATCTGTGATTTCCTTCTGCAATTGTGGCTTGACTTTATTTCTCCAGGGATGTTTAGAAACATTGAAAAAAAGAATGGAACAATATCAGCCACTGTGGCTGCAGGGAAAACGTGGCTTATTTCATTACTTTTCAGCCAGCTGGGATCGTTGGTTACAAGCGAGGTTATTTGATTTAGTTCTTACTTTTAAGGTGGGTGGTTTTCTGTTTCCCTGTTACATTTCAGCATCTTCCTCTTTAGAGTGACCCCTCACTGGGACTTTTTCCCTTTATAAATTCCACCTCTTAAATGCTGTTCTTTTCTCTCTTCCTCTGTCTCTGTCTCTGTCTCTCTCTCTCTTTCTCTGTAAAAGAAACGTCAAGGTTGGCTTCGTTTTCCTTTTTGTTTTTGAAGCTAACGTGTCAATTTGATGCTAGATTTCTGTCTTCTCAGCGGCCGTGGGGGTAACCAGGCACAAATCGAAGGAGCTGAGCCGCAAACAGAGCCAACAGCTGGAGCTCCTGGAGAGTGAGCTCCGGAAAGAGATACGTGATGGTAGGCTCCAAAATTTTATTTGTGGAAAAACGAGCTTTTTTTTTTTTTTTCCTTTTTTAAACAATCTTCTCACTACCACCATGCCCCGCCCCGTTAAATGGAGCTGGCCAGAGTAACAAGAACTGTTGTATAATAGAAGACATCTGAGCGGTGGGGTCTAGGCCTGGCTCTGTGTTTATTTCAGCTCTGCTCTGCAGCCAACCAAGTAATTATCCATTGTTTCTTCTTTAATGAAAACCAAGGTCATCCTCCGTGTTAGACAAAACAGCAGAAGATCTTATCCATTGTTTGTTGAGTTAAAATATTGCTCTTGGGATTCTGTTTTGCAGGCTTTGCTGAGCTGCAGATGGATAAATTGGATGTGGTTGATAGTTTTGGAACCGTTCCCTTCCTTGACTACAAACATTTTGCTCTGAGAACTTTCTTCCCCGAGGTAAAAGAGCATTGATCATATTCCTTAAGGTTGAGTCTTGAATAATAATGAAGGAGCTTGTTGCTCTCATCAAAAAACGGGTGTTTTCTTCCAAGGCAGCTATAGATAATGTGCTTGGTATGAAATAAGGGCTTCAGTTTGAGCAGAGCAGGGAGAAGGATAATTATTAATTGGATTGATTAGGGCATAAAGCAGTGATGGGTCACTGACGATTATTCTTTGTCCAGTAACAAAAACCTAGGAGGGACAGAAGTTCAGAGTGATGATTTTTGTTTTATTTTACTACCTGTTTAGAGCTGAATTTGTAGCTGGGAAGCGAGCTAGTTTATTTAAAAATCAATAAATTGTGGGCTGGCCAATTTGTTGTGTTTATCTGCATGACTTCCATTGCAGCTACTAGATTTTTCACTATTACTTCTCAATTGGAAATGAAAAGTATTGTGGGCCAGGAGGAAGGGAGGGAGACATGTATGGAATCTGAGTTGATAGCAGCCATTTTTAGCAATGTTGAGTTTTTCATGGTTCTCTCCACCAGTTGTTCTCTGCTGATCAGTCCATATCATCCTCATTTCATAGAAATAGATGCACGAAATGATTGACGAATGCATCCTGGGACCCCGAGGAGCAGTCTCCTTTAGCCCTTTGGGTTTTCATCTTGCTCTGTTCTGACGCCTCCATCTTGTCTCCTACTCACTCAGCCTTTGTCCTTTACACTCCCGAGTCTTGAGCAAAGTACACTCATCTGCCCGTCCCCACCTTCACATCCTGATTGCACCCCTGCCCCACTCCGCTCACTGGTGACCACAGAAGGGCCCAAACTCTGGAACATCAACACAGACGATCATATTTCAATCTAGACTTCTGAGCAAAGCCAGGTCAAAACAGAGCTGTATCACCTTACCTGAAGCTTCTCAGCTACATTGGGCCCAAAGCCTAGGGTTCAGAAACTCAGACACATGCAGTAAGCAATTTCCAGCTTCTCTATATTTCTAGAAGCGGACACCATGATATGTGATGCTGTGTCTGGAGGTTGGGATAGCTCCATAAAATGTCCACCAAATAAAACACCCATGATATTGATATATATTTTTTTTGGGGGGGGGTGTTGTAAATCAAGAAAACTATAAATAAGATTTCAATTTTTTTGTGCTTGTAAATATACTTTTTTAAACTTCTCCTCCCAGAGAATCAGGCACCAAGGCTTGTATTTGCCCCCTCACCCACCCATGTCCACGGCAGAACACCACTGAGGGAGAAAGTTCAGTTCCCTGAATCAGGATGACTATGCAGGACATCATGAGTCCTATTTCCCAGCTATCTGAGATCCCCATTAAGAATTTAATAGGAATAAAACAACAGCGATTTCTACCATCCACACGAAGCTTGTGTGGGCTTTTACAGTTAATGATTGCCCTTGAGTGCTGAAGAGAGTCATCTGTGGCCTGAAAAAGAAATTGTCCTATCTTCTAAATTCAGTAATCAAGAGCAAGATAAGTGATGAATGCAAAAGACGCTATTGCAAGTTGAGTGTTTTGAGGGAAAAAGAAAATCCCGGGTAAAAGGCTGTATTATTTTAGAAGAGAGATACAGTTGACCCTAGAACAACACAGGTTTGAACTGCACAGGTGCACTTATACATGGATTTTTTTTTCAATCAAATAGTGCAGTCCTATAAATGTATATCCTCTTCCCTGTGATTTTCTTAGTAACATTTTCTTTTCTCTAGCTTACTCTATGGTAAGAATACAGTATATAATACAGAAAACATACAAAATGTGTGTTCATTGGTAAGGCTTCTGGTCAGCAGCAGGCAATGTATTAGTAGTTAAGTTTTGGGGGAAAGTTACACGCCAATTTTGACTACCCACAGGGTCCGTGTTCCTCCCCTCACCCCACATTGATCAAGGGTCATCTGTAGTTGCAGGAAGCCAAACAGACTTAACTCAGGGTTCTGTGTAATCTCGAAGAGCAACTGGGAAAGCCAGGAAGACTGAAGTCAGGAGGAGTCAGTAAAGGAGAAGACCAGGAAAAACGGGCATCACTATCAGAACCCTAGCAAGACCTGAGTTAAAATGGACTTTATAATGAAAGGTCTAGAGGATGGAGGAACATAGTCTGCGATGTCATAGATCAGGAACCCCATCCTCTAGGCCTGGGGACAGCTGGTAGACTGAGAACTTGAGCAGTCAGCACCTACTGGACACCAGTAGACAGAACCAGAGGAAATGGTAGGTTCGCAGAGGCCGACGTATGACCCATTCTGGCTCTGTGCTGGTTTTTGGCTCTTCACAGTTTTCCTTTTCATTGTATTGACTACTTTGTTTTGCTTAGAATAGGAGCAAAAATAAGGGTGAGCAGTGCATCCCATCTCCTAGAAGAGGGAAATTTAAATGAAAGGAGGAAGGAGCTTTAGAACACAGGGAGCTGTGGTGGCATTTCCCTATTTAAGGTCAGGAATCGATCTGTTTAAACTGTCGTCCATATCAAGTTGGTTCAGCAGAAAAATGTTAGGACCTAGAAAATGCAAACCCAGGGTATGAGTTCTCTGCATATTACTAAGGGAGGGTATGACCAAAATAGTTTGAGGTCTTCTGCTTAAGCTAACAAATTTGAAACTATAAAGCAAAAATTCTCTGCAGAAGAAATTTACTTTAATGAGGTATGAAAATAGACTAAAGTTTCAAATATTACCCCCAAAAAAGAGGAAGAGAAAAACCTGAATGTTCATGTTTTTATTTTCATTCTGTTGACTCATTTTTACTCAGCATGCTTTTAAAATTTAATCCTTTAATTCCAAGAAGACTTATGATACATTAAAAAGGGAAACTCAAATTGAAAAGTTTATATCCAGGAGCAACGTAGCATAGCACATAAAAATAATTGTGGAAACCAGCAGGACAATAACACTGTGATCTAGTTTGCCATAAATTAGTGATAAAAGCAATAAACTTGGCTGAGATAGAACTTACTGTGCATGCATTCATTTTATTTTCACACCAAGTCTAGGAGATGAGAGTTAGGAGTGTCCCCACTTTGCAGATGAGCAAAGTCAGGCACAGAGAGCTTATATAACTTGTCCAAAGTCACGTGACCAGTAGGTGCTAAAACCAAGACTGAAACCCAAGTTTCAGCTCCAGATTTCTAACTTATAACTGCCCCGCTTACCCCATCTCCATGGCACAGTCTCTTGAGACACTGGATACTACAAAACTAAGACTTATAGAAACTTCGGGACACAACTCAGTATTTATCCCAAGGGGGCAAACTGCTTCAGGAGTGGTCTGCACATTTGCATAATCTTCTTTACCACTTCTTTCACTTTTGAGTCTGTTCTTTGAAAGTGGGAGATGCCTTCCTCTACCCAAACTGGAACCGATGCAATGGTAACGATGCTTCTTAGAGGCTTTCAGAACTCACCGGGGCTTCTTGAGAGCTGAATAATTATTTATTATGTATTAGAGGATATAAAATGAACGTGAGCCCGGGGCTCTTCAGATTAGCAAACAGAGTCTCTGCTTTATTAAAATGGACTTGGGTATTGTAACAAAAATACACTATTCATTTCCTTTGGATGTTATGAATAATAAAAGTGTCTCCTTCCTCTCAGTCAGGTGGCTTCACACACATCTTCACTGAAGATATGCATGTAAGTCTATAAGTTTTCATTTTTAGCCCATGACTGCCTGCCTTTCATAGTGTCCTCCCCTTCATCATCATCTCCACTGTTGAATTTTTGTGAGCTTTTTGGAATCATGGATTCAGTATTAAATAATTCATTGTCTTGGAAAACCCATTGTGGATCTACCTTCTAACTTTAAGTTTTTAACATTATATTATTATATTATTTTATGTCATATCATATCACATCATATCATATCATAGCATATTCATTTATTTTTTCCAGAATAGAGATGCCACTGACAAGAATGAAAGTCTCACAGCTTTGGATGCTCTGATTTGTAATAAAAGTTTCCTTGTGACTGTCATCCACACCCTTGAGAAGCAGAAGAACTTTTCAGTGAAGGACAGGTATTAGTCAATTTATTTACATTTTGAAAGTCATTAAATACAGAAAATAAAAATGTGAGCTCCTTATTTTATTTTCGGACCACAACCTGAACTTGGTGTCCACATGCCTTGAAAACATGGATTCATCTAGAGGCTGTCTAATCGGGGTCATGAAACCATGATAGCTCCATTTTAGGTCACATGACCCCAATACAATTCTGTTTTGAAGACATGTGCGCGCGCGCGCGCACACACACACACACACACACACACACTCCTCCTTCCCCACAAAGAAAGCCCTGAAAAACCCCAACACCAAGAAAAAACACGAGTCCTGACTCAAAAAAGCAGAAGTGCTATTTTCGGTCTTTAAAACACCTAAAAATTTGGGAAAGATACTCACTTCTTGTTTACCACTCTGGCTTAAGTTTAAGAGCCATAAAGACATAAAATGTGCTTGGGTTAACACCGGTGCATGGTTTTTATGGGTTGAGGACAAAGGTGGTTGACCTAAGACATTAAAAAGAACCCAGGTGCCCATAGGACAGCACCCCATTGCCCCTCAGCTTCCATGGAAATTCCCATCAGCGTCAACCTAGTCACGGCTGATAGTTAACCTCATTAACCAAGGCCCTTTGTTTATGTGGTTCTTTGTCGTCTGTATATCTTGTTTTTTTCTTCTCTCTCCGTTTTATTGAGATGGAATTGGCATACAGCACTCTAAGTTTAAGATGTATGACACAATGATCTTCCTTGCACCTGTTGCAAAATAATGACCATAACAAGTTCAGTCAGCAACCATCATCTCATACAGATACAGGAAAAAGGGGGAAAAAATCAACTTTTGGGATTTATTCTTAGAACTTTCAAATGATACAGCAGTGTTAACTGTAGTCACCGTGTTGTATGTTACGTCCGTAGCATCTACTTATCTTGTAGCTGGAAGTTTCTGTGTTTTGTCCACCTTCCTCCAATTCCCCCTCCATTCTCCACTTCTGATAACCCCAAATCTGATCTCTTTTTCCATGAGCTTGGTTATTTTTCTTCTTTTTTTCAGATTCCACATATAAGCAAGATCATACAGTATTTGTCTTTCTCTGATATTTTCATTTAGCATAAGGTCCACAATCCATCCACAATCCATCCGTGTTGTCACAAATGACAAGATTTCATTCTCCTGTATGGCTGAACAGCATTCTGGGGTGCGTGTGTGGCGGGGTGTGTATACACATACACCACACTTTCTTTATCCATTCATCTGCTCACGGACAGTGGGTTGTCTCGATGTCTTGAGTATTGTAACCGAGGCTCTGTTTTTAAACAGGTGTCTGTTTGCCTCCTTCTTGACCATTGCACTGCAAACCAAGCTGGTCTATCTGACCAGCATCCTGGAGGTGCTGACCAGGGACTTGATGGAACAGTCCAGCAACATGCAGCCGAAACTCATGCTAAGACGCACAGAGTCTGTGGTCGAGAAACTCCTCACAAACTGGATGTCCGTCTGCCTTTCCGGTTTTCTGCGGGTAAGTGTCACCTCCCGCAGCAGGGTCAGAGGTAAGACAATAGGTGGTTATTTTTAACAGATGCTGATGTCTTTGCCAGGATAAATCCTGAGCACTCCATGGTGTCAGCATTTAACCTCTTGTAGACACGGTCCTTCCGAGGAGCACATGGAGGAGAAAATAAAATTGTTTTTGCTGGAACTGGCCTATGGAAATGCAGTTCATTTAGATCTTTCTTTTTCACTTTTAAACAATTTTACTATGGTAAAAAACAACATGAAACCTATCCTCTTACTTGATTTTTAAGGGGTGCCCCACAGAGTAGGCACGACGTGGTACGATCGATTTCTAGAACTTACTTATCTTGCATAACTGAGATTTTATGCCACTGACTTTTAGCCCACCCTCACATCAGTAATTGACAACCAGAAACCAGAAAATGTCCTGGGTGGAGGGGATATCTCCGATATTGAAGGGAACCCAGTGCGTGCAGGGCCTCTGAAACATCTTGGAAATACCCATTTACCTCCTCATACTGGAAGCTGTTTATGCTCAGTTCTAACTAGTCATCCCACATTATTCCATCTGTTTAGCAAGTCCCCAAAGAGCCGCCTGCCCCTCAAGTTTGCTTTGTTGGAATCACTGTATGAATGTGGTCGTAGTCTGATTGAATCTTAAAATCATTTTGAACGCCAACTTGGCGCAGACTTCAGCAGGCAAGGTCATGGCTCCTGGAGCCTGCTGTCCGGTCCGCACCTGGACCCCTTACCCCGCTAGAGGAGGCTTCTGCACCTCTCTGAGCCTTGGGTTTATAGCCGAGAGCCCTATCTTAGGACTACTCTGAAGCCCAGATGAGAGAATGGGTGCAGTGGTTTAGCACCAAGAAAGCACTCCGTATATGTTGACCTTTACTGGTATAAAATATTAATAGGACAAGAGGAGTGTCCCGTTGAACCCGATCATTCAGCCCCTCCGAGGCCCCTGGTACAGAAGCTTCTTATCCTTGTTTAATTTCACCAGCCATCCAGATTCCAGCAAAACTGCATAATTGTGTATTTGTAGCCAGTTCCAAAATCTAATTAAACTTTGAATAAGATACACTGCTATGCCACAGGTTTTAACAGTGCTACTTAAGTTTGGATCCAAAAGCAGCACTTTAAATAGACTGTGCTTAGTTTAATGTTTAATGCAATCTTACAAGTAGATGCACATTTTTTTTTTTTTTTTTTACGAACGCCGTCCTCTCCCAAGGCACTACCCATTTATTAAGATTAATGAAATCTGCCTTCTTTTCTGTTTACTTGGTATAAATCATCATACGCTTTGGGGAGGTGTTGAGCAGTTATTTCTGGGGCAAATATTTTCATATTTTCGCTTCCCACCATCCTTGCTTCAGCCACAACCGCATCGAAAGAGAGCCGGCAAGACCCACACCCAGGGCTGGGTCTTGGTCTTCAAAGTCAGACTCCTGCCCCACCACCAGCACCACTGAATCAGAAGCCCTTGGTTGCGGGCGGTGGGGGGAGGGGGCGGCAGGGGGAGCCAGAAACCGATGTTTGCCAAGCTCCTCAGGATAATTGCCCATGCCTTGCATTTGAGAATCCTGGGGTGGTACAAAGAGCACTGGACTGGGAGTCTTGGTTAGAAGCAGCAGGTTCGGGCTCTAAACTCATCTCAGCCCCAGATGGCTGTGTGTCTCTGGGAATGGCACCTTTTCTCTGGACAAATGTTTTCTATCCACAGAGTGAAGGGCCTCGTCACTGGTTTTAAATTTCTTTCTAGCCCTTTCTTGTGATCTTGCGCTTGGAGCCTTGCTCTTGCTGCCCTTGAGCCTACAAGGGGTAAGATGGTCCAAAATTCCGGGCCCTAAGCCCAAATGGCTCCTTGGAGCCAAGGATTCAGGGTCCCGATCCTGCAGTCTGATTCAGGAGGATCCTGAGCATGACGGCGGCACGCTTAGCAGGAGGAAGTGACTTCAAGCCGCCCGGTGCTTTCAATTTCGGTGGAAAAATTCCCTCTGGCACAGGGGGGTCTGACTTCCCACAACCAGTGCCTGAGGGGATGTGGGGCTCTGACAGCCTTGGTCCCCCTGCCCTGCCTCCACAGACATCTGCCCGGATGCCCCTAGCTCGGTGACCCTCAGGTGCCCGCCTCCTCTGAGCTTCCAGGGCTCTGCGAGTGCCGTGGTAATGCCAGCTGCTGTTTGTCGAATGTGCCAGACGTCATGCTAGGAGTTTTGCTTACTTTTTCGCACTGAAGCCTCTCATTTAATCCTGTGAGGGAGGGATCGTCATGGCCACTTTGCACGGGCTGGTGGGGGCGGTGGGATTTGGAGCACGCGGAATAGAGGTGACTTTCCCCAGATCCCATGGCTGGCGAGGGACGGCACCAGGGTTTGAGAGCGCTTAGCTACCACTTCCCCAGGGAGGTAGGTACCTTCTTAGAGGCTTAGGGAGGATTTAGGGCTGGAAGTAGATCACGGGCATGAAAGTCTTCAGCTCAGCCAGGGCCGGAGTCTGGTCTCACAAAGGAAAGGAAGGTGAAGGGGGTGGAGCTTCGTTCCCATCCAGGTAGGGCGGGGTGGGTGGGGCTCGGCCAGGTGCGCTTGGCTACAGCTGGCCACCTAAGCTGCTGTGTGTTCCCTGCTCTAATAAGACACCTAAGGCCCCAGCAGGTAGGACTAACTGAGGACTAGTGTTTAATAGTGGCAAAAAACCTCATGGCTTTCAAAGCCCTCTGGGAAGGTGTTCAAACCACAGAAGCTCTGGCCTCCGCTCTGACATGCTGGGTCTGGGGGTCTAATGTAGGGCCCAGGCATCTGAATTTTTTATGAGAGCCCCCGGGGAGTTCTGCTAATGATTACCCAGGGTTGGAACCATGAGTAGGGTAACAGTATAAGGCCAAATATCACTTCTCTCAGGCTGGTGGCTTTCCGGAGAATTCTGGAGAACTCCTGACTGCAGAGACTCCGAGTCTGTAGCTACCCCTCCTCACAGGCCTGCAGAACTCACCTGTGGTCCCCAGCTGCACCCTTGGTGGCCCAACTGGCCCACGAGGCTCACAAGGACACCCACCCCTGTCTCTGATGTGTGCTGGAGGAAAAAGGAGAAGTAGAAGTTCTAGGTTTGCAGTCAGGACATTACCCCAGAGGGCAGAGGGAAAGAGAAGAGAGCAGTGTGGTTGTGAACCACTAAATAAAGGAAGTGTCCCATAAGAACTGAAATGTCAGGTGCTAGTCCCAACCCTCTCCCCATCTGGGAAATTTTCAAACATTCCACCTCTGTCCTACACTAAGGAAGAGACTCAAGGATCTGTCAGCAGGGAAGAAAAGGATAAAAATCCCACGTCAGCGGTGGGATCTGGGGAAATCACATCTATTCCGTGTGCCCCAACACACCCCTGTGCAAAATGGTCATAACAGTATTTCCCTCACAGGATTAAGTGAGACGATTCAGTGAGAAAAGGTCACAGGAAAAGTGATGGGAAGCCAGTGGGGAATGGGGTGGCAGGAGGGGGTCAAAGGAAGCCCTGGAACTGGGGAGGACATGTGTCCTTGTAGGGACGCGGGATGCCAGGAGTCTTGCAAGAGGTCTCCATTGACTTGTTCAAGGCAGAGCAGGGGAGAGAGCTCAGGGAGCCCTCCTCTGAAAGCCAGACGGTGAAGCTTGACTGGAAACAGTGCTTCAAGCCTCAGTCGTCTGGCTGGCTTCTTCATCACCAAGGGTTTGACTGCCAGGTTCTGGCCTGAGCTCTTCCTCTTCCATGTGCTTGGTTAATGCCCGCTGATGGCAGACACTGATTATTTGGTGAGTGTGCTACTGCCGATGGAGGGCTGCTTGCTCTGGGAGGCGTCCGCGGAAGCAGAACGCACAAGCCTCCCGCATGAGCTGCTCAGAATGTGAGCAAGCGAGGGCGGCTATAAGGTTGGAGGCATCTCAGCCAGCATGAGAGGGCAAGCCCCGGTCGAGGAGTAAGTGCCCACAGCAGATGTTTGCAGACAGATGCGATCGGGATGCGCCAAACCCCAGGGAAAGCCTTCGAGCCATAGACGTGGCTCTGGTCCAGGGAAGGGAGTTCAAGAGCCGCCTCCCAACCAAGGTGCTCAGGGGTGTCTGTGCACCCACAGCTCTGCAAACCACAGCAAGCTGGCCGGAATGGCCGCAAGTTGTGATAACTAAAGGCCGCTTCCTTCCCTAGAACCTCTTACCACCAAAAAGCCTCCTCCCTGGCCAATGTACAAAATGTTCTGACATTTATTCTGGTTACCAAGGCTAATTGTTGTGTATTTTTCTTTAAATGACATTTATTTTCGGTTTGCTCAGAAAGGCAATTAAATAGGGATGTAAGCAAAGGTTAACCCTTCACCTCTACTCTAGGCATTAGCCAGCCGATGAGCATCAGTCTGACCTCCAGAAGCTTCAACATCAAAGAACCACCCGCTGAGGACTTGGGACTCTGTGCGCGTGTGTGCATGTGCGCGTCTGGGCACGCATGCAGCGGGGCAAGGACGCGTCGCCTGCGTTTTGCGCCCAATCCTGAGTGGAGCGATGTGTGTTTTCTTGGGAGTCTCATGTTGACTGTTAGAAAACACTGCCTCCTGTCTCCTGTCGCACTGCCATAAACTGAAACTTTAACTCTTTGGAAAGTACAGTGGATTCCGCAGACCGCTGACTGTCACTCTTGTGTCTCTTCCAAGGAGACGGTTGGAGAGCCATTCTATTTGCTGGTGACGACGTTGAACCAGAAAATAAACAAGGGTCCTGTGGATGTGATCACCTGCAAAGCCCTGTACACCCTGAACGAGGACTGGCTGCTGTGGCAGGTTCCGGAATTCAGTACCGTGGTATGTTGGCTGGGACGCCTTCCACCCCCCCACCCCGCCCTGGAACGGAGCCGGGCTGGGAGCTCGGCGTTCGGGGTGATGGGGGTTTTAACGGCAGTCACTTAAAACAAAATGACATGGTTCCTACTGCGGGAGGCCTCAGACGATGAGTTAATTAAAAACAGTAGTTGATAAAATATTAACACGTGTTCACATAATAGATTTTAATTACTTGGGTGGGGGGGAACTGTAATGATGCCTGGGGTACTCATCAATTTCCAAAGATTTTAATATCAGGAAAGCTTATAGCTTTCAGCATCGTCAAAGGAAATGCAAAGTACTCCCTATTCAGCGCTTATAATTGCAATCAGAATTTCTCAAACGGCTCTGCTCTGGAAGACAATGTGTGAAGATATATTTCAACCAAATTGAGGCCGTCTTATTTTAGAACGATAACACAAGACAAATTCCACTGTGTTCCCCGTGCAACATGACACCCTTACTTTATTTTCATGGATTAGTTACAAATGTTTGGTGTCACGCACTTAATGTTCTGTGATCTCATAGATATTTTTAGAGGAACGCTGTAAATCACTACAGGAAGACGGCTGCCTGGCTGCCGGAGGGTTTCACCCATTCGAGAACTTCTTTTCACCCATCCCCATCCCACCCCCAGCCTCTTCCCTTCCTAAAGGAAGAGAGAGCAGTTTCTTGCACATTCACGATTTGTAGAGACAGGGCCAAGTGTGACAAGTATCTCCAAAATTACTTGGGCATTTTCTGTTCGTAGGGACTGGGGAAAGAGATCGTTGTCATTCAGGTTGGTCTTTAGCTTTATGGAGACTCGGGCTTTTTCACAATCTCATTAGTGGAGGAGGAGGGAAGAAAGACAGTGGGGTTTGGGTATTACTCAGTAAGGGAGCTGAGTCTCCTGTGGCTTCGCTCTAGATGGTGAGACCTGTGGCATCATCCTGGAAGAATTCACTCCCTAATTGGGGAAGGCACCATGTCACTGTGGGCCGTGTTATGGTTATGCTCTCTGGTGGGACGATAGACCACAAATCAGCCGTGTCCAGTTCTAAGTCCCTGCCAGAGGTAGTTCACCCTCCACTGAAGATGGTACCGCGCTGGACTGCCGTCTGCAAGGCGGGAGCCTGAGTAGAGAGTTAACATTTCTCGATGTTCTGATTTTTGTTTATGTAACTGTCCCCGGCTGAGAGGCGGCGAGGAGCAGTGGTTATAAACCAGCACGCAGCGGAGGGCACAGACTCCGGTGTGTTTGTGATCTGCCTGCGCCCATCCGCGTGGTGTGGGGCAAGTTTCCAAACCTCCCGGTGCCTCAGTCTCCTCACCCGTAAAATGGGAAGGATGATCATAGTGCCAGTTTCATGGGGCCATCGCAGGGGTTAAGAACAGTGAATGTGGGGTATCTGGGTGGCTTTGTTGGTGAAGCACCTGCTTCGGCTCAGGTCATGATCCCTGGGTTCTGGGATCAAGTCCCCCCTCTCTCCCTGCTCAGCCGGGAGTCTGCTTCTCCCTCTCCTTCTGCTGCTCCCCCTGCTTGTTCTCTCTCTGGCTCACTCTCTTTCAAATAAATACAGTCTTCAAAAAAAAAAAAAAAAAAAAAAACATTGACTGCCATGGCTTTCTGTGTAAAGCTTTACTAAATAGTTCCAGCTCAGGTCATGATCTCAGGGTCCTGGGATTGAGCCCTGTGTCGGGCTCCATGCTGGGTGTGGAACTTGCTTGGGATTTTTTCTCTCTCTCTCTGCCTCTGCCCCTCCACCTGCTCTCATACATGCGTATGCTCTCTCTCACTCTCTCTTTTTCTATCTCTAAAATACATAAATAAATCTTTAAAAAAGAAAAAAGAGATGCCGATCCAGACAGACCAATGTCTGGGCCTTTTCTCAGGACTGTGAAATCAGAGCTGCTGGGGAAGAAGCCCAGGCAGACACAGGCGCAGGCATGACCAAGGCACAGCCTTCTTGGACAGAGCCCCCGGCTGTCTTGGAGAACAAAAGACAAATTTTGCCTCAGGACCTGTTGACATCCTTCTCAACCTAGGCCGGGGGAATGCAGGTCCCACCCCCAAAGATGTGTATGCTTTTCCTCTGAAACATTTTGGAAGCCCCATAGGGTCCCAAAGAGAAATATTTGCAAGGGTATGTAGGTTGGGGGGACCCAGCAGTAATTTCCTTTCATGAAAACGTAAACCCCTGAACCCCAACAGGAAGGAGAGGGAAGGAGGGGGCCAGACTGGAAGCGGGGGGGGGGGGGGGGAAGAACTCAAATGCCTGAAGCAACTTCTGAGGTTTGAGTCCTCTTTAATGCTTGACATGGCAACACTTTTTCCGCCTTTCATTTTGAAACATTGTTTATTTCACAGTCCATTAAGACCATGTGTTTCGGATTTGTTAACTCCCAGCTCCTCACCAAAATGTTTCTTGATGTTGAAGGGATTCCTGTGGACTCTTGGATTCTTTTTTCCTTTATAGTCCCTGGGGAAAAGGCTAATGGGAAATTAGGATTTTAGAAATCCAGATAAATCTTCCCTTACAAATTCAGATTTGCCAGTAGACAGAGACTAGAAAAGGGGTGGGCCACTGGTTTCTAGGGTCCTCGCTTTCAAAATGATTTTTAATGCTTTATTGTACCTGTCCCAACCTGACTGTTTCATGGTAGAGGGTTACCTTAGAAACTCCAGAGGAGGCACTGACCTGGGCGATGCTGGCGTGACAAAATGTTAGCAGAAGGTCAATATAAAAAAATTTAAGGTTTTTCATTTCCTTTCAGGCAAGTTCCCTCAGTCTTAAGCATCATATTATAGTTTTCTCCTTCCTCCTCTCTCCTCCCTCCTCCTCTCTCCTCCCTCCTCCCCCTATTTCCTCCTCCCCCTCCCCCTTTCTCCTCTCTCTCCCTCCTCCCTCTTCCCCCTCTTCCTCCTCCCTCTTTCTCTCTCACCTCCAAGGTAATCCCTCACCCCAGTCATGTATGCACAGTGGTTTGCGATCTTGATTTTCTTAAATTTGCCTGAGGTGGTTGATGTAATTGAAAACCAAGGTATGCTGAACAAACTCCATTCTGTGTGTGTGTGTGTGTGTGTGTGTGTGTGTGTAAATTCTTTCAAGGAAAAAGAAGTCAGAGAAAAAAATCGAGAGCCGTCACATAAGCAACTTGAAATGCCAGAGCTTGGTGCCATGACAGGGAGACATCTGGAAGAGGCTCCAACCTCCTGTGTGGCTCAGTGCTCAGCAACACAGCCCCTCACCCAGCCACCTGAAAGTTGGGTTTCACACCTCTAAGATTAGGATGTGTTCTCCCTGAGGTGTGGGGTGTTTTCTAGAACATGGAGACATTCTGCCAATTTCTTACCCATGAAATCATTATACTCACAAATAGGCTCAGAGCAGTAATCCTTCGTTCGGTGGGTTCTGGGAGGAGAATTCCTCTCTTTCCTCAAATCTGAGCAAAGCCCCGTAGAGTCACAGTCACACTTGCTCTAGCACGGCAAGAATCACTCTCCTCCCTCCGAGCCCTGCAGGGTGGCCCTCAGGGCAGAGTCTGTCCCTGCAGGCTCATCCCCCACTGTTGGAATGTTGGATGCCCCCGGGGAGGGCATCCTCCCCATGCATGGTGTGTGGGGGGACTCTGCCTTCCTCCACCAGCAGGGAATTCAGATAGGACGGTGGGAGAGGAGTAAGGCTTATTACCCTGTGGTTCTTCTCCCTTGGCAACATTCTAGGCAATGTTTGATTTCATGGCTGGTGACTCTGGAGCCCGTCTCCATGCGCACGTGTCCTGTGCCGCAAGGAGGATCTCGGAGCAGAGCCCCTGGAACTTTGGGAGCCAGGGAAGGCGCGAGCACTTCAGTTCTAGGAAAGCACACCACACGGAAGAAGGGACCTGGGCTTCACTTTCAAGAGGAGATGAAAAAACCCAATACCAATAACTCGTAGCAAGTGTGCTGAATTAGCAAGAGAAGGTTGACTTGTAATCAAAGTTAAGCGAGAAATGGTTTTTTGAACTCTTAAACCCAGGAAATGAGCCTGCCAATCTGCTGTATCTGAGAGATAGCATCTTGGCACCCTGGGGAACAGTGTTCTGACAAACACAGTATTGCCCTCCTTCTCATATCTGTGTGAAAGTCTTTAAGATGATTAGAAATTCTTAGAAAAAGTGCAGATACATGCCTGTAGAAATCTTCCCGCCTCCGCTGTGGTCCGTGACGGCTGATGCCAGCCTGCCCCCCCTGGGTCTTTTTCACCCGGTCGTTACATTTCGGGGACAGTCATGTTTAATAAACTGTTTCCTCTGTAACAGAGCCCTCGCTGTCTCTCGTGAGAGTTCCACGTCTCCAAGCTTGCTCTAACACAGCGGCTCTCCCCACTACTCCCCAGCTCCTTCTGTTCCATTTACTTTGTCCCTTTCAGAAGATCCATTATCCCCATAATTAAACAACCCACTGTCCCGATTAAGTCATTCTCTGTTACTTCAATTACATCCCATTGTTCATTAAATCCTGATGTTTGTACTTCAGCAGTCTTGTTTTTAATACTCCTAGCATTTGTGGAGAAACAGTGAAGTTAATTAACAATTCTTGGGCGTTTTTTTTTTTTCCTTTTTCTCTCTACCATAGTACAAATCATTTCCATTATGACTTGCAATAATACTGAAACCATTACTAACTTCGTAGTTACTGTTCTGAGCTTCCTGATCAAAGAAGTGAAACCACTTTTTTATAATCATTTTAGGTAAGTCATTCCCTAGTCGATGGCAAGCAGTGGAAAATGAAAAATTAACATTAAATGAGTGCTTGAAATGACTTTCCTCTTCATACTTTTTCTTCTCATACCCATAATCTTGGGATTAGGAAATAATTTAGTTACCTAAATACGAAAGTATTTAATTTTCTTCTTTATAGCTCAAATGTTACTTTATTACTTCATTGTTAAGGATCCTTATTTATACTTCTACTCCTCAGAGAATGGTAACTTTTATAGCACATCATGGTGGAGATAAAAGGCATTTTTTTCCATATGTTTTTTCTGACACTGTCAAAGTCAGCATTTCATTTGAAG
The DNA here is from genome assembly GCF_011764305.1 of Mustela putorius furo. Classification (NCBI taxonomy): domain Eukaryota; kingdom Metazoa; phylum Chordata; class Mammalia; order Carnivora; family Mustelidae; genus Mustela; species Mustela putorius. Next base: position 10,726,718 of record NW_025421481.1, on the reverse strand, counting down.
GCTCCATTGTCTAGAGCAGGGATCAGCAAACAAGAGCCTGTGGGCCAAATGTGGCCCTGCTGTCTGTTGTTATAAATAAAGTTTTATTGAAACTCAGCCATGCACATTCATTTACTGTTGTCTATGGCTATTTCCCTGCTACAACTGAAAAGTCAACTAGTGGTAACAGAGACTGTACAGGCTGCAGAGTCTTAAATATTTACTATCTGGCCTTTTACAGGAAGTTTGCCAGCTCTTATTCTAGAGCCTGACATAAAAGAGAAAAAGGACTAGAATCTGCCCTCCCACTAAACCCTAAAACCCTGAAAGCCTTGGTCTCTTTCCTCTTTTTCTGGGGACACATCAGTGGAAATGCCTTACCACTCTCCATCAATGTGAAACTCATGGGAGTGCTTTGCCAAAAACCAAACCGTGACATATTCATATTAAGCCTAAAGTACTGAAACCAGTCATTCTGGGCTTAAGTAAGACAGATTCTTGCTTGATTCTATTGTGAACAAATGCTAGCAAATATAGAAATTCTGTGATAGAAACTCACATTTGAGGAAATTCTCTTCATTCACTTATTTTTTTTCTTCAAGGTGGCAAAGGCCTCCCTTCCTCATTGTTAGGCTGGAGGGGAAAACTCCTTGACCCAGAAAGCTTTGGGCTGTGTTGGGGGGAAAGGGGAAGGAGGGGAGCAGGGATGCAGGGCAGCCAAGAGCAGCATTAGAGGGGGTATGTGGTAGCCGTCCCAGGGCTGCCTACTCCAGCTTAAGGAAGACCTCAGCTTAGAAGCTTCTGGGACTTGGACTTGTAACTCTGGGCTCAGGCTACTTCTACTGAACCTCTGGAAGCGTGTTCTCTCTCACCCCAAACCCCTCTAAATCCAGTTGGTATAAGAACCAGATCTCTCTCTCTCTCTCTCTTTCTCTTTTTTTTTTTTTTTAAAGATTTTATTTATTTATTTGACAGAGAGCAAGAGAGCACAAGTTGGGGCATGGCGGGGGGCAGCAGGCGCAGAGTGGCAGAGGGAGGGGGGAAGCAGGCTCCCTGCTCAGCGGGCCTTGATCCCAGGACCCTGGGATCATGACCCCTGAGCCAAGGGAGACACTTCACCGACTAAGCCACCCAGGTGCCCCCAGACTTTTCTCTTGACCTTCATTTGGCTTTCAAATAAAATTATAAAAAGTATATTTTATAGGTTTTATTTAATGAAAGCAATTATTGACCTAAGACCTTTTGTAATAAAGTGGCTGGCTTGTAATAAATTTTTTTAGAAATTATTTTCTAGGTATTATAAGGCATTACAGAAAGGATGCAGCAACAGCCCTGCCCTTTCGAGCCAAGCCTGTGGCTGAGGAATTTATAAGGTAGCTGGGTCAGCCTCTCCCCACCGAAGTGTGCAAGAAGTTGAGGGAAATGCCTCTTCCCCTGCCTTTGATTCATCCCGCCAGCTCCCCACCCCAGCCTTATTTTTTTCTATTTTTTCTATTTCTAATTCTGTTTTTTTTTTTTTCTCCTTGCTACCTTAACCCACCAAGTTGTGTGAAGAAATGGTGGGCAGACCTTCTAGTGAACCCCGAATGTGCTTGTCCGTCTAGCTGCTGCATAGCTTAGTGCTGAGAGGCAGGGGTTTAGAGTCTGACTATCTTGGGTGTGAAGCCAAGCTCAACCACTTTACTGACGGGCTGTTAGTGACTTTGGGCAAGTCACCAAACCTCTCTAAACCTGTTTCTTCCACTATAAACAGGTGATCAGAAAACCTAACCCTGTAGGCTTATTATGAGGTCAGAAACTAATCTATGTGAGATGGCCGGCCACCACACCTCAGAGGAGTTTTCATCATTTATTTTTGACAGTTTTTCTTGTCTGGGCAGTTTTTGTTGTCCGCTGTAAGGTCTACTAAGCACAGTGTCCTCTCACCCTTCTTCCTGGTCACTGATTTATTGGTGATGGGTGATACAGGGAGTTGATCAGCTGAATCCACTGTCATTAAAACCTCATGTTACTGTTAAAGACGTTACCCGTAATCGGTGTTTATAGTCTGTGGCACACAACATCCCACCGGACAGGTGTGAACAGGAGACCACAGTGATGAATCTGACCAATGACCTACCTACACAGGCTGGTGTGTGACCCACTTACGGAAGAACCAAGTCCTTCCCATCTGGTCCTTTTTCTGGGTTCTGGGCCATGCGTCTTCCAAATACCCTTCTCTGGTCCTCAGGCCACCTCATGGTCTTAAGTGCTCTCTCACCCCCCACACAGCCTTCTTCCACATTCCAGACAGCAGGACATAAGTAGGGCTATAGAAAAGGGGACAGATGGTCACCAGCTGTCTTGTAAGGAAGCTTCCTAGAGGCCACCACAGGACACGTCCTCTTAATCCCATTGGCCAGCGTGCAGTCTCATGGCCATGCCGAGCTGCGACAGAGGCTGGGAAAGGTCCTCTTTCCTCTGGCTGAGTGTGAGCTCCAGAAAAATATCTGTGGGTGGTACTCGCACCAGCCCACGGGGTTCTCCAGACTGAGTGCTTTCCATGGGGTTCCAGGCCAAGCCAAGCTAGGGAGGTCAAGCCTCCTCTTCGAGGCTGTCTGCATCCAGCCTGCCTTCTCTGAGAGCATTTATCGAGAACCCCAGGCCCACCCGGACTGCCACTGGACGTTTATCACCTTGACTGGCCTTTGGGGTTTGCAGTTAAGAGGGTGGACATAGCCTAGTGATGACCCTCAGCAGCTCTGTGACCTTGGACACATTTCTGAGCATCTTTCTGTCTGTTTCTTCACCTGTCAAGTGAAGCTAATGATAGTGTCCACTTCACTGAGCAATTCTTCAATGCACAGAGCAGGAGTAAATGAATTAGCACAGCGTGTGGGACAAGTCCTAGTAATGGTTAATTGCTCGGCATGCTGTATGTGAGCGCTGTGATTATTAGAAACCTAAAACAGTGGTTTTTTTTTTCAGCTTTTGTTTCCATAAATAATAATGGAAACCCTCAGATGGCAGATGGTGATTTTGAAAGGGCAAACACAGTTCTTCAAGTCCTCCACCCTCCACTCTACTCAAAGGAAGTGGGATTTTTTTTTTTTTTAATCTAGACTTCCTGACCTAGTAGCCCAAATAGAGGATTGAAGCTTGCTACTCACCAGTCTAGCTAGAACTGAAGCCAGTTGTGTCATGGTCCAGAGGCCTCCTCGTGTACTGCTGCCTGTGCAGTTCCTTTCCAGACCCAATTCAAATGTCTCTTCTTCCATGAAGTCTTCCCTGATTTCTCTCCCTTTGAAAAACCTCCTCTAAGCTAGAGGTAATTCTCTCTGAACCCCTTAAGCACTCTACCTATACCTACTATTTTCTACCTGGTATTAGAATTCTTTGTATACATTCCACAGTTTTTCTGCCAGTCTTCAAATACTTCCCAGTCAGGATCACTGCTAGGTTTCTATTTTGTATATTCTGCAATGCCCTGTTCCCAATAGGTGAGCCAAATAGCTGGGTGTTAGTGAGTGAATTTAGCTACCTGAGCATCAACAATGAGCTCTGTCAGGTTGGATACATTCAGCTGTAAGTAAGAGAAAAACCAGAATAAGGGAATTGCATTCCAGTGCAGAAAGTTAGGAGATGAGCAGCCTAAGGCTGGTCCATCTGCTCATCAGGATCATCATCTTTATTATTTTTCTTTTTCTTTCTTGCTTTTTCTCTTTTTCTTTTTTTTTTTTAAACATCTTTATTTTTTTTTCAGTGTTCCAAGATTCATTGTTTATGCACCACATCCAGTGTTCCATGAATATGTGCCCTCCTTAGTACTCACCACTAACCCAACCCTCCACTCCCCTCCTCTTCAAAACCCTCAGTTTGTTTCTCAGAGTCCACAGTCTCTCGTGTTTCATCTCCCCCCTCTAATTTCCCCCAGTTCACTTTTCCTTTCCTTCTCCCATTGTCCTCCATATTATTCCTTATGCTCCACAAGTAAGTGAAACCATACAATAATTGGCTTTCTCTGCTTGAATTATTTCATCTCCTCCAGTCCTGTCCATGTTGGTACAAAAGTTGGGTATTCGTCCTTTCTGATGGAGGCATAATTCTCCATTGTATATATGGACCACATCTTCTTTATCCACTCATCTGCTGAAGAGCATCTTGGTTCTTTCCACAGTTTGGCGACTATGGACATTGCTACTATGAACATTGGGGTACAGATGGCCCTTCTTTTCACTACATCTGTATCTTTGGGGTAAATACCCAATAGTGTAATTGCAGGGTCATAGGATAACTTGATTTTTAATTTTTTGAGGAATCTCCACCCTATTTTCCAAAGTGGCTGCACCAACTTGCATTCCCACCAACAGTGTAAGAGGGTTCCCCTTTCTCCACATCCTCTCCAACACTTGTTGCTTACTGTCTTGTTGATTTTGGCCATTCTAACGGGTGTAAGGTGGTATCTCAATGTGCTTTTGATTTGCATCTCCCTGATGGCTAGTGATGATGAACACTTTTTCATGTGTCTGTTAGCCATTTGTGTGTTTTCTTTGGAGAAGTGTCTGTTCATGTCTTCTGCCCATTTTTTGACATGACTGTCTGTTTTTTGGGCATTGAGTTTGAGGAGTTCTTTATAGATCTTGGATATCAGCCCTTTGTAGTGTCATTTTGAATATCTTCTCCCATTCTGTGGGTTGCCTCTTTGTTTTGTTGACTGTTCCCTTTGCTGTACAGAAGCTTTTTATCATGATAAAGTCCCAAAAGTTCATTTTTGCTTTTGTTTCCTCTGCCTTTGGAGATATGTTTTGAAACAAGTTGCTATGGCCAGTGTCAGAAGAGGTTAATGCCTATGTTCGCCTCTAAGATTTTGATAGATTCCTGCCTCACATTGAGATCTTTCATCAATTTCGAGTTTAGCTTTGTGTCTGATGTGAGAGAATGGTCAAGTTTCATTCTTCTATACATAGTTGTCCAGTTTTCCCAGCATCGTTTATTGAAGAGACTCTCTTTTTTCCATTGGATATTTTTTCTTGCTTTGTTGCAGATTATTTGACCATAGAACTGAGGGTCCATATCTGGACTCTCTACTCTGTTCTACTGGTCTGTGTGTCTGTTTTTGTACCAGTACCATGCTGTCTGGATGATCACAGCTTTGTAGTAAAGCTTGAAATCAGGCAATGTGATGCCCCAGCTTTTTTTTTTTTTTTTCTTTTTGAACATTTCCTTAGCGATTCGGGGTCATTTCTGGTTCCATACAAATTTTAGGATTGTTTGTTCCAGCACTTTGAAGAATGCCAGTGGAATTTCGATTGGGATGGCATTGAAAGTATACATTGCTTTGGGCAGTATAGACATTTTAACAATGTTTATTCTTCCAATCCATGAGCATGGAATGTTTTTCCATCTTTTTGTGTCTTCTTCAATTTCTTTCATGAGTGTTCTGTAGTTCTTTGAGTACAGATCCTTTACCTCTTTGGTTAGGTTTATTCTGAATTCTATATGAGTTCTAGTAGTTTGGGGGTGAAGTCTTTTGGGTTTTCCATGTAAAGTATCATGTCATCTGCAAAGAGAGAAAGTTTGACATCTTCTTTGCCAATTTGAATACCTTTTATTTCTTTTGTTGTCTGATTGCTGTTGCTAGGACTTCTAGTATTATGTTGAACAATAGTGGTGAGAGTGGACATCCTTGCTGTGTTCCTGATCTCAAAAGGAAGGCTTTCAGTTTTTCCCCATTGAGAATGATATTCACTGTGGGTTTTTCATAGATAGATTTTATGAGTTTGAGGAATGTTCCTTCTACCCCATACTTTGAAGAGTTTTTGTTTGTTTGTTTGTTTACTTTAAATAGTTTTAATCAGGAATGAATGCTATATCTTGTCAAATGCTTTTTCTTCATCAATTGAGAGGACCATGTGGTTCTTTTCTCTTCTCTTATTGATTTGTTCTGTCACATTGATTGATATATGAATGTTGAACAACCATTGTATCCCAGGGATAAATCATCTGGGTCACTATCTCTGTGCTCCTCTTTGGCCTCCCACCTAATTACAAAATAGCTGCCACAGCTCCAAATACTACAGTTCCCTTCTGTTAGAGTAGAAACTCTTTCCCTTTCTATCTCATTGGCCAAAACTGGGTTAAACGACCATATACCACTAACCGTATCTGTTGTCTCAGCTTTGTTGATACATTTATGCCAAAGAAATAGGGAAAGCCAGAGCTATTCAGGGACAGATTTCTGGAGAAAAGACCAGCATAGATTTTCAAGCACTTTAGTCTTTTGTGAGTACTGAAGACCAATTGCCATCCTATAGATCTGGACCATGCTTAGTTTACAAAACATTTTCATCTTTTGAAAGGCAGGATCACCAAAGTTTTAAGAACCTGAAGCTTAAGTGCCTGCTTCTACCATTTTCTTGCTAGGTGATCTTGTGCAATTTCCTTAACTTCTCTGTGCCTCAGTTTGTCATCTGTAAAATGAAAATAATAGAATCTATGAGATAAGCTTTCTGAGATTCTTAAATACAAATACACAGACATAGTTTATAACAGTATTTGGCACACAGGAAGCACTCCTTAATTTGCTATTATTATGTCATTATTTGGTGGTCTTGTCACTCCTTTTAAATAGAAACAGTGAGAGTGTTGGCGTGCCTGGCTGGCTCAGTCGATACAGCATGTGACTCTATCTCAGGGTTGTGAGTTCAAGCCCCACAGTGGGTACAGAAGGAAAGAAGGAAGGAAAGGAAAAGAAAAAAGAAAAAGAAAGAAAAAAGAAAAGAGAAGAGAAAAGAAAAGAAAAAGAGAAAGAAAGGAAGGAAGAGAGTGTTAAGGCTCAGAGAAATTAGATGACTTACCCACACTCCCACAGTTAAGTAGCATAAGGGGATAATCCAGATGGTCTGATGCCTGTGCTCAGAGCTCTCAGCCCGTCTAGCCTCCCTTCTTGAATTTTCTATCAACACTGACTGAGGGGGATGCCCTTGCACCTAGTGGCTAAATACTGTTTCAAAGGTGATGCTGTAGTTTGTCAAACACACTGTGAATTACCCAAAAACAAGGACTATATCTTAAGGTCCCTCCTATACCCTGCCCCTAACACCGAGTAGGGCACAGGGAAGATTCTGGCTAAATGGGTTTGTAAGGGGAGAGATGGTGCTTCCATGGGGGAATCTTTCCCTGTGGAAATCAGAGCCCAGTGTGCACTCCCTGAGCCCCGGGGGTAGGGGTGGGGTGAAAAGGTGGGGCCCACTCGGGAGCCCCTGATGCCAGGTAAGGCATTAGGAAATTGCTGTTGGAACTAAGGTTTGCAGTATAAAAAAATCAATTTGTGTCTGAATTGACTCTCTGAATTCCCTGTGGCCTCTCTCAAATCCCATTTTACCTTTCTCCCACCCATCCAGCTATGGAGGTAGTGGCGGATTTACATTATTTTACATCCAGTTAAGATTTTTTTTCTCCTTTTGGTTATGTTTTTAAGTAGAACATTTATTGCCTCTAAAGGGGTGTTTTTGTTAAAGACAATTGTGCCCTTTAGGTAGTCACAGTGTTATTTCACAAATACCTATAAAACTATGAAACAAGCTGGGATCGCTGGAGCTCTGATTAAGAGGGGCTTTCCAGTTGTCTTTATCTTTGGAAGCCCCATGAAACAGTGTAACCACCCTCATTCCCTGGTGCGACAGCAGCATGCAGAGTTGTGGGGAGACAGGGACAGGTCTACTTGGACTGTGAGGGCAGGACCCGTGTTTCCGCCTCTAGAAGCCCCGTTTGTGGCGGGCGTTTCGCTCAGGACTTTGCTTCGAGCTTGTCCCAGAGGCCCAGGGTTCCTGGGCTGTGGGTGGAAGCAGGGGTGAGAGGGGACTGGGTGTGGGGAACCCCGTCGCTGAGTGGTTCACAGTGCCCACTCCTCGCTCTGCCACTTACGAGTTGTGTCTCCGGCAGGCGTTATTTGACCCCTCTATACCTCCAGTTCCTCACTCAAAAGTGGGGATAATATTACTTTAAAAAGTCAGTGGGGGTCAGAGGTTGGCAGGTGGCTCAGTCAGTTAAGCTCAGTCAGTTAAGCTGGTTCTTGATCCAGTTCAGGTCTTGAGCTCAGGTCATGAGTTCAAGCCCCACGCTGGGCTTGGAGCCTACTTTAAAAAAAAGGGGGAGGGGATAATAAGAACACAGCCCCCTAACTAGGATGTTGGGAAGATTAAAAGAAGTGTGTCTAGAATTGAAGTTGGCAGGGTGTCCATCAATGTGCTGAACCGGGAAGGCAAGGGAGAGGACTCTGGCACAGGAGTGGCCTCTGATTCCTTCTAGATGGTCCGCCCAGCCCTTGGCCTCCTGCCACCACACCCTGCCTTCCGTCCTGTCCTGTAGGTCTGCGGAGTTCAGACCCCACAGCCTCAGAGTGTTTATCGTGTAGTTGGGACTGGACCGAAGTGGACTGTGTGTAATTGTCAGCAGGAGTGTAGAAGCAAGGTGCGAAGGCCTTGACAAGAACCCTCCCAGGGTTTGCCGTCCCCTCTCCCATGACCCTGGTCCTTCTGTCATCGCATTTCCCAAGGGCTCGCCAGCCAGACCCCGTGCTCTGTGCCCCGAGGTTAATTTAGTTGCCAGTCCCAGAGCCCGGGGCAGTTGCCATTGTGACTCCCACTGGGTAGCAGGGAAAACTGAGCGGAAAACTGACGGAAAACTCCGTCCCCAGAGCGGGTGGTTCCCCTGTTCGCAGGCAACACGATCCTTGCCCTGCTGGACACAGAGCATGGAGTCTGAGCCCTGGCTGCTCGGCTTCAGCGGGCTCTCTGCGTCTCCTTGTGGCGGCACATGACACTAGCTATAGTAAATGTTCTGAGAAGTGACGCGAGACCGTCGCTCACCGCTGTCCTCGTCATCCTCAGCATCAGTGTCCAGCCCGTCCCAGCAGCCTGTCCCTGTGCCAAGCGAGCGACAGGCATCATCTCATTTAATCTCTGTCACAACACTAGAAGGCCCACGGTGTTACTATACCCATTTGAAAGTTGAGTGAACCCCAAGGATCCCCGATTTCCCCTTAATTGTGTTTTCATTTTTTTTTTTTTTAACATTTCCAGTAATCATTTTACATTCCATCATGGCAACCAGGTTCAACAATGTTAAATGACTGGGAATTTCACACCAGATTCTCGATTCTGCCATCTCCAAGGTGCCTTCAGATCCAAACTGTGTGCTATGCTAATTACAGGAACACTCCCAGCCTTTCTCTGAGTGGGATCCCTCCCAGCCCCCTGAGGAGCTGCAGTAGGGAAACTTGGTTGTGTTACGTGAGTCGGTTCTCAAAGTAAACCTGAAAGGCTCCCTAGTTCTGTGTTTTCACACGTTCACCAAGGCCTTCCATCCCCCAGGTGTCCCATTCTGAGGGTTTGATATACTGGGAGAGCGTTAACTGAGGAAGTGTTAAGTAACGGGCGTTGAGAGGTAAAATAAAGCACGTGAGACTAGTAGTGCTGGGTGAGGGCCTCAGGGGGGTTTAATGAAGACTCGGGAAGCTGACTGAGGATGTCCAAGTGAAGGGGGCGATAAATGTTCTTGTCATTAATACGCACATTGAAAAGTGACCTCTTCCAGCAGGATCAATATGGGGACCTCCTGACCTTTCTTGTCACCTGGAACTTCACTTCTGGGACTCCGTGGTCCTGTTAATAAAAACAATAATCACCAGCCTGCCCTCATCTACTGTGGAACATTTTCCTTTTTTTTTTTCCTTTTGGAGGGGGAGGATGAAATTAGAAGTCACGACTTCTAGAATATTTATGGGTATATATGTTTTACTCTCGGATATATTTATTCAATACTGGTTCTGTAATGAGAGTTTTCACTTTTCTGTTTTCCTTTCCATTATCCCTGAAAAGAATGGGTTACGGGGAAGAGATTAACGTAGTATAATGCGACACAGTGTTTGCTAAGGTGCCGTCAGAGGTATTAGTAGGACTCGCCAAGGTTTGTGTCTTTTATGAATGCCTTTCAGATGGCAATTATCTAATAGACTGGGAAACCTGTTTGTGTTCTTGCAGGCATTAAACGTTGTCTTTGAAAAGATCCCGGAAAATGAGAGTGCAGATGTCTGTCGGAACATTTCAGTCAATGTTCTTGATTGTGACACCATAGGCCAAGCCAAAGAAAAGATCTTCCAGGCTTTCCTAAGCAAAAATGGCTCTCCTTATGGACTTCAGCTGAACGAAATTGGCCTGGGTAAGGCAATGAGGGAGTTATTTTGCCCCCACCCCCGGGTGCACGTCTCCCCCACTATCTCCCCCTTCCTCCCCGCCCACCGCCCACAAGCCTCGGCGGATGGAAGCTTACTCCCCCAGACCGCTCCCAGCGGGCACCTCTGGGGGCCCGGAGCCTGCACGGCTCCCCCACGAGCAGCATGAGTCCTCCTAGGAAGCATTATCCTTCAAAGACGCTGGTTTTTTTAAAAAAACATTATGTTTGTAAATCAGATTCATGAGATTGCTCGCCCCAAGACAGAATGGATTCACCTTGCATCGGGAAGTACAGAAAGGCGGGCACCCCGCGCCCGCTCTCTGTGTTGCGTTTTGCACTGGCGTTTGATTTGTTGGTTGTGACACCGAGCGGGTCATTAGCGGGTGGCTCAGACCCTGGGGTTGACTCCCGCGCCCTGGAAAGGTCCTCCTCCTCGCTGCCCGTTGCATCCTGCATCAAGCGTGGTCTGCGTCCTGCCCCCCAGCCCGGAGCAGCGTCTGCTGCGAATTCTTTCTGGGGCTCTAGCTGTACACTTCGGAGGCAAGCGTCCGCATGAGCGAGCTAACCGGGCTCCGCTGCACTCAAATGTTCGTCAACATTTTCAAGTTGAGCTCCCCGCGGCCCTCCCCAGAGACCGCCGCGTGGATTTTATAGCAGATAATGGGACAGGAAAGAAGAGTAAAATCACAGCGGTGACAGACAGCGTAACCAGGTTCATCTCCCCTCGAGGTACGGCTGTAGCCTCGGTGAAGCAGGCAACTGAAGTCGTCCCGCCCGACCCTCCAAGGCCAAACCTCCCACCAAATGGCCATTGAGAGCAGCCAGGGGGCGGGGCCTGGCAGGTGCAAGGAGCCGTACAGGTGTGTGGCAGCTGTGTGACGTGGCTTCAGAGAGAGGGGCCTCTCTTCTGCCTCTCTTCTGTGTCCTGTGGGTGGCCTGTCAGATGCTTGAAGGCCACTGTAGCTCACCTGGTTAGCGGCCGGGTCAAAGAGGCAGACCCAGATGGGAGACTGTGGTCAACCTTACTAGAAGCATCAACCTCTTGCAGCAGCCTCCCTCTGGCCAGTGTGTGGTTCTGGCCGCCAGGAGCTGGGTGCGGGGAGCCGACAGCCACAGGGAGGACAGCCTGGTGGCCTCAGTCCTGTCACCGAGGAGTCCGCGGCAGCACCCTCTCGCCGTGCCCTGAGCCCACCAGTTCCTCCTGATAGGGCAAGGCAGGGAGCAGAGCAAGTCAACTAGAAGCTTCACGTTGTAGCCTGATGAGAAGTGGAGGCACAGCCTCCCAGCCTGCCAGGCTTCCGCTCTCATGATGATCTTGTGGGCCACCTCGGGTTGGCCTGGGGAACTAAGGCGAACCTTCAGAACCAGCCTTACAGTTGTACTAGAATCCGATCCCAGAGCAGTTGTGGTGGGACGGCCTCTAGCAGAAGCTCACAAACTCAGAGGCCCAGAGGGGCAACCACTGTATTGGTCCACTTAGGACACCAGGAAATGGGACCCACCTTCATTGGCGGAGGACTCCGCATCGAAGGGGCCAGGTCCCACTTACCCTCAGCCAATAGTTGCATGTGGGTCTTTGGGGGTCAGTGTTAGCAGATGACCCCATTTTTTTTTTTAAAGAGAACTCAGTCTGAATTTTTATGAGCCATCTCCTGATCATTGACTGTTGGTGTTGAATTGACATTAGTAATAAGTGAAACACTGTGAAGGTTCACAAAAGAAAATACACATCAGTGGGCCACATTCTGGCCCTAGGGCACAAGTGGGAAACCTCCATGAAAGAGCTTGAGACCTGTGGCTTGGGGTGTTAGCCCACCATTCCCACCCCCACGCAGGGATGGACAGGAGACTGGCCCCAACGCACCTGCTTGGGAACATACAAATTTGGTGTTAGAATTTTCTGCAGAGCTTCATCTCTCTAAGGATACATTATTTTGTTTTCATTGGCTTTACTTCCAGGCTTAGCCTCAGAGTATAAGCTTCAGGGAAACATTGTCTTAAAAGTCAAAGCCCTAAACACAAAACAAAAACAAAACAAAACTCGGGCTCCCTGTCTGGCTGAGATATCACCGAACCTTCAAACTAATATTAACCACTTTATTTAAGCTGTATCCATAAATAATAATTGCTACTGTTATTACAGAGGAACATTTAAACTTTCTCACTATAATGTCAGAGAACAAAATAGACTTTTTTGTTTTCCTTCCCAGAGCTACAAGTGGGAACACGACAGAAAGAGCTGCTGGATATTGATAGTTCGTCTGTGATTCTCGAAGATGGAATAACCAAGCTAAATACCATCGGCCACTACGAGGTAAGAGCAGGGCTGAGACCCTGACATCTTCCCCGAGCCCCGTCCTGACTGGATTAGATCATCTCCAGGTAATACCATGGAAATTCTTTTTTTTTTTAAATTACACAACTCCCACCATTTTCTGGCATAGTTTGCTGATTGTGTCCTTCATTGCTCATTCGGAAGCTCCCAGGAACCCCCGTCTGTCGTGGCCTGTGGTTCCCCCAGCATCCTCCTCTGCCAGGCCGTCGATTTTCTTTTGACGGATCGCTTTCCATCCTGCAGTTTGGATGGGAAACCTCGCCTCACGGCTGTCCACAATGTTCACAGAACCTTGTAACCTTTGTGTACTGTCCCCCCCCACCCCCACCCCCGAGGAAGTTCGACATTTCTTGTTTGTTTACAGTCCTCAGTCAAACCTCCTGGGGCCCATGACCCACATGCTGGCTGAGTGCCAAGGTGGGTATGGGGTGCACGTGCCCTCTCAGAGAGCTGTGTGCCAGAGAAGCCTATCTAGAAAAAGAGAAAGGAGGCAGGGAAGGTTCCTGAACACGCTGGGACGGTGGGGATTATTCAGCCACATTACCCAGGTCTTTGTGGACTGTCGGCTCTGTGCCCAGTGCTGGGCTTGCAGGTTCCTGACCTCGAGGAGCCTGCTGCCTCAAGGACGGGGAAGAGGGGACGGAGACAAGGAAGGAGGCAACATGTACGGTGAGACGGGGCTGTGGCTTGGAGCATCAGAGAAAGCTTCCTGGAGGGAAGCTATGACTCAGCAGAGACCTGAAGGCAGAGGAGGACTTAACTGGGCTGGGGTGGGGCGCCTGCATACCCCACAGTTCTTCCACAGAAAGACTGCTCAACTCTCTAAAACTCGAGAGGTGTGAGGGTGGCCATGAGAGCCAACAGCAGCCAACGCGATGGAGGCCTCACCGTGCCAGACGCTGTCCTCCGCCCTGCCCCTCCTTTTTGCTTACTCCATCCTTTATATAGCAGACCTCTGAGGTGGGGGCTGTTATTAACCCTCTTTACAGATGGGTACACTGAGGCACAGGGAGGTTTACCAGCAGCTAGCCAGCGGCGGAGCCAAGATTTGGACCAAGAGAGTTGGGCCCCAGGGTTCACCACAGCCTGTCAAGGCGGAAGGCAGAGAAGTGGGGTGGGAAGCCATGGGTGGGGAGAGGGGGACCTATTGTGCGGCTCTGTCAGCTTCTTCAGGAATTTGACTTTTGTCCCCAAAGAAGCCACTGGAGGATCTTGAGGGATTTGTGTCTCAGAAATGCCTGCGGCTGTGTGTGGAACATGGGTAGGAGGTACAAACCTGGTAACAGGGGGGCCCTTGGAAGCTGCCACGAGAAGAATTTCAGGTGAGGATTGATGACGTAGTGGCTGTTGAGATGGAGACGAGCAGAGGGACTCAGAGATGGGAAGGGGATGGAGAGCTTCTGGGTGATGGAAGGTCAAGATGGCGCTCAGGGATGGCGGCGAGCAGAGGCCCCGACGCAGGAGCTCTTCCGGCGGTAAAGGAGGGCAGGAGCAGCTTCCCAGACCTCTTGGAAAGTTGGCGCCTCCTGTCTTTCGAAGTCACAGGAACACGTGGTTGGCACAGGAAGGCCTATGGAGCCTGCGGGCTGCCCCCTCCCCCCGTAGGAAGAAGAGACTGTTCCTGAGAGAGCAGTGGACAGAGGACCCCTCTCCCTTGGGCCCTCCGGCTGAGTGGTTCTCAGAGCCAGTTTGGGAAGAGCTGCTTGGGGTGACCCCTGGCTGGGTGCTGTCCCCAGAGCCTTTGCTGGAGAGCACCTGGCAGAGAGAGCTACAGAGCCACAGCTTGCTTCTGGACTCGCCCTGCTGTCCTCTTGCCAAGAGCTCTTGGCTGGTGGAGTTGGTGAAACTCCCCAGGGGACTTTCCTGCCACGCGCGCAGCACTGCGAGACACACTGCTGGGGGTGGGGGATGGGTGTTGTTTTAACGGAGAGGAGGTGGTTAGATCGGGGCGGCTGCTCTGCAAGTAGAAGTCCTTAGAGACGGGCTGAGTATGGCTTCAGTCTGATGTTCAGTGAAGCCTGGGAGCCATCTCCTTCCTTGCCTGTGTCCGAGCAGTGAGTGTGTGTCTGGCCAGTCTGGAAGGAACCCCATCACCGACGCCCTCCTTTGATGTTCTTGACTAGGGTGCTTGCCTTCTCAGCTGTGCGGGGGTTGGGGGGGGCAGCCTGGACAGGCTTCTTGGCGTCCCCCAGCAACCCTAGCTAGGGCACAAGGTGTGCCACAAAGGAAGGGGTTTGGGGCCGGGGGGAAGGCAGGACTAGACTCTCCAGTAGCGAAAGGGAAGAGCCACCATAGCTGTCTGGAAGGCCAGGGGAAGGCTGTCAGGAGAGATAGGACATCAGTCTTCACTGGAGACATCGGCTGTGCTAGACACCTATCTGCTTAAGGATGATAATGAAATTAATCCGGCCTGTAGTCACTTCCCGTCCAAATGATTTATTGGCTTCATACCCTAGCGTTGCCACATGGTGGTAATAAATGACAAGACTAGGACACAAGGGTTTAAAGGATTCTCCTTATGTTTAAAAAGCTAAGCCGTAAGGCAAATAAACTCAGAGAGCTTGAAGGAAACTGGGGAGGTCATCGGCCCTGTGCTCTCTACGCATGGACCATCTCAAATGCCCTGTTTTTCAAAGACTGCTCAGAAAAAAGTATCCTCCATCACCCTTGGCCGCCTAAATCTGTACTCTGTTTAGTAGTTTCCCCGCAGATTTAAAATCTGGAGTAATTTGACAGGGGTAGGCTGACGCTTACTTTTGCCCTTTCGTTAAAAAATTTTCTCCTAGAGCTGGCTTTTCCCTCCAAAGAGACAAGATGCTAATTACCACTCTTATTCATTTACTAAAGTACCCTAGTTTGAGTCACTGTAAGTGCTTGAAAGCAAAAAACTATATTTCATTTAAAAATAGGGTCTAACTCAGAATTTTAAGTGATTCAGACTCATCTCCCTCCAATTAGCCCAAATTAGTTAGGTTTTAAAGTTAATCTTTAGTGACGGCCAGTTCCTCCTCCTATCTAAACAAAGTCCTGTTGCTGGAGTGGGAGCCTGTTTCTTCTTGCCTCTTCTGTCCTTAGGGCAAATAGAGTGTAGCTGGTCTCTGAATGATTTACTGTCCAAATATTTGAAGAACAGGTTTCTGGAGGGGATCTGAAGACACGGCAAAAATACAGCATCTCGTGGGCCAGATGCAATCTCCACAACCCTGTTGCTGGCCGTGCTCTGTCCTCTGTAGTAAGGCGTCCTCGCCAACCCCAGACATGCGCAGGATTGCTTTCTACAGGGACCACAGCACTGTTTGCATGCATGAGCACTGATCACATTCATGACGGCGAAGGTGCTCTTCTGACCCTCCTTTTCCATCAGATGAGAGCAGAGGAGGGCCAATGTCTGCTGAGGTCTCATTCTGTACCATGCAAACAAGGGGTAAAACCAGCATCTCTACAAACACACTAAACCAGAGGCATCTTTCTCCCCTATAATTACATCTTCCCCAAGCGGTTCCTTAACTGGCCGTCGCTGTGTGTCATTTACAATGAAGGAAACTTCGGTGTGTTCCGGAGCTGAGGAGTTGGGGGGGGGGTGTCTCTGGGTCCAGGCTCTCTCTTCCCCTCCCCTCTACCCCCATGTGACATTTCACTGGATAGTGTCACGGCCCTCACACCCTGCGAGAGGGTGGTATCGAGGGTGCAGAACAGGTGTTGTGTCCGGCAGGAAATGTTCTCTGAACATCGCACGTCTCATTCTGAGCTGCGAGAGTCTGAGGGCAGAAAAGACGACTAACCACTCGTGGTGTTGAAGAATATTCTCACAACAGTCCTGTGCTAATGCCACTGCGGTCTCTGCTAATGCCACAATTGTCATTCAGATGACATTTAAAGCTCATGGAATGTTCCAAAGTGTCTGCCAGGTAAAGTCAGGGGTCCTTCCAGTCAGGTGTGTCATCCGTGACACTGTGGTAAAGGGATTTGACTAAAGGTCTCTCATAGTGTGGGTGACTTCAGAGATTGATTTGTTTATTTATTTAACATGAGGGGAGCGCTTCTTGCCCACTGGGCACTGTTCCAGCAGCTCTTACAAACGGCAACTGTTTTAGTCCTCGCTACAGCCTGGCAAGGAAGATCCTGTCATTCCCATGTCAGGGCACAGGGAGGCTGAGGAACTTGACCAAGTTCACATAGCTCTTCTCATGGGTACTCCAAGGCTAGAAGCCGATGCAAGAGGAATCATTTGCACCCTGTCCTTGCTTGGAAGCAGGCTTGTAGCCTGTGGCCCCAGCCTCGAAGGCAGCCTTGGCTAGGAAACTGGACCGCGTCATGAGAGATGCTGGTAGTTACTGTCTCTGATGTCAAAGTCAAGAAGGTAACATCTCTTAAAATCTTCTGACAGACCTCGTGTCAGTGAGTTTATCAAATCTTCTGACAGACCTTGTGTCAGTGAGTTTATTAGAATGGTGCCTTATTTCTAATCCTACCTTAGTATCATTAAAGGCCAGCAGTCCTTGGAGAGCACAGTGGTTGCCTCCCTCAGATAGGAAGCCTCTTTCAGGCATCAAAGAGCTCACAACTCCAGCCCGAGAAAAGCAGGGGAGTACTTAGGTTCCCAAACTCAGGCACCCTCTTGGAGGCCAAGCTCACTCCCAGAGGATGAGGTTAGGGTTCTCTCTGATAATCCTCAGAGGGAGTTTGCTACTGGCCCAGGCTTAATTCCAAGTACCAAAGAAGAAGCAGGAGCCCTACTGGCATTTTAACTAGTTGCAAGAAAATCCTTTAGCATTCTGTCCTGGGTGTCAAAAACCACGTGTGTGATTTGTATGTTGAGAATTTTCTGGTGGGTCCTTTCTAAACACTCTGATGAGTCCTGAGCCTCCTTTGCTCATGGACTGAACAAGGTTATCCCTTTGGCCCTGAGAAATTAGATTCCTTTCTCATTTGCCTCCAGCCTTGGGATGTCAGTGGGAAGAGCCAAAGCAGTAGACGGGGAGAACAGAATTGATGAGTGGTTGCAGGGGCAACACTAGTTGAATAGATCTCTGTTTTCCATAGAATATCATTTTAGGAATGAGAGATACCAGTATGGGTTTCCACATGGTGATTTGTATTGATTATTGTGTTTTCAATTTTTTTTCTTTAAGAAAAAAAGTATCACAAAATTTCATAATTTTCCATAAAATTCTTAGGCTAAAATTCTCGCTTTTCTCTTAGGCTAAACAATATGAAATGGTCAATATTTGACCGTTTTTACCTACAAAAATGGCAGATCTGTAAGGTTAAATCCAAGTTCAACCTTATATATCTAGAAAATCTATTTTTATGGAATTTTCTTCAACTTAGGCTTCAGAGAAATATTTTACAACAAGAAAACCTTCATTGCACATGCTTTGGAGGATGTGTACCTTCTGTTTATTTCGGGAGTGACTTGAAATTGTTGAAATGAGTCCTTTTAGCCCTGTGTGGTCATAATTCCTAATGCTGCTGCCGGAGGAGTCTCTAGTTTCCTCCACCCTGTTCCAACATGGGCCAGTCATCACCGAAGGGGTAGAGCCTTCTTGTCTCATTGAATCCTGGAGCACTGTGAGGCTGGAGGGAATTTAATTTGAAATAGCCCTGTGTTACCAGTTCTGCTCTGGGCTGGGGAAACATTCCTGCCGAAGATCCATCTAGTGACATTAATCTTTCTTTGATTTAATTTGGTTTTCATTCCTAAAGTAGGGGCCCAGAGGATGCTCCCTGCCTCACAGGAGTACAGGAGGATTAATGAGTCACTCTTAGGAAAGCATTTGGAGCTCCTCAGATGGAACAAACAGCATCATATTTTTAACACTTTAGATTCTGTGGCCCTTTACAAAAAGACATTTCTGTCCTTAACTCGGCAGCAGCTGACTTGTGCAAAATAGAAAATGGAAACCTTCCCCCCCACCCCCCGCCCCGCTCCTCAACATCTGTAAATAAACTACTTTCTGTCTCACAATGGCGGTAAAGTGTCACGTGGGGGGAAATGTTCCAGCCCTGGAGCAGCTGTGCAAGTTAGAAATACACTCACACACGCAGGCTCAGACACACACACACACACACACACAACTCATCCACTAATAAAATGCTTTACACTTGCTCTTGGGAGATAATTTCAGAGTAAAATTTCCTTGGTACAAGCTGCGTCTGCGCTCTTCTAATGCCTGAGCTCAGTGCCAGCCGCGAGTCGTTGCCAGCTCTTGAGAAGACGTTTGAACTTCTGGCAGCGCTCCTTATCGGAAGGCCCATCCGTGGTGTTTGTGCTTACAGGGCGAGGGTGCTCACGCTTAGCCAAACAAAGCGTCTGACAGTAGTGGAGTATTGGCTCAACACTCAACAGGATCCATTTGGGATTCATTCTTTGACAATTACCCAGAATGAGCCACCAGCTTCCTTTTATAAAAAGATATTTATTGGCTTAGAAACAGAGCCTATCCAGCACTTCCTGGGGAGGAATTTTTTAATGCTGTTCAAACGGTCTCATAAACTTGGTGTCTGAGTGTTGCTAAGGGGGTGCTGGTGCAGAGTGTTTACTTTAATTGCATCAAATATGGAAGAGAATGGAAAAAATCAACCAGGAAACAATGAATGGCTCAAGTGGAAAGGAGAGGATGTTTGGCAATAACAGCAGAGCAGAATTCAATAAGAGTTCAGAACCCATGCTGGAGACACTTGTCGGAGGCCTGATGGCCCAGCCAGCCCCCGCACCTAGAACTCCCCCTCCCTCTAAGATGCCGTGAACACCAGTGGTTGGCGGCCTCTGGCCTCAGTGTAGCAGCTGGTTAGACACAGCTGGCTGGACAGCTGCAGTCAGGGTGTCTGTGCAGGGTTGGCTTTGCTCTGTGTTCCTTCCTCTGTGGTGCGACCTGAAGGGGATTCGGCTTTAATCCTTCGGTGCTTGCTAAGCAGGTTTGTACATTCTGATAACCAATGTGCAGCAGCCCAGAAGAGAAATTCTAGGTTTCTCCTTTCTCCCAAACTGGGGAAGGCTAGATCCAAAGTAGTATTAGAATTCAAAAGACTGAGAACTTGAGAATGGATGGGAATAGCACTTAGCTGACCATGTTCCAAAACAATAGCATTAATCCTCCCTCCACAATCCCAGAATGAAGGCAAGGATTTGTGTATCCCTGACCTGCCTCTTCCTCAAGGCCCCTTTGTCTTAAAGTTTTGTAAACTAGCCCCTCTGAACAGTGAGGTCTGCCCTCTGCATCTTGGCAGCTAGTCCCCTTGGCCTGAAAGGTGCTTCTTCTCCTGGTTGGTTGTAGGGGAGGGCTGCACCGGAGGGCCATTTGGCCCTGAGTTGCACAGTCCCAAAAGGCCTCAGGTGAGAACTCTTGACTTTATTGATGAAAGAGAGTATGCATGGGCATTACAATAGTGTGTCAGTGTGGTAAAAGCATTTATTTGTCAAATGTGTGCACTTAAAATCTGTGGCACTTTTTTTTTAGCAGCTCTATATTGAGATGATTTATATACCATAAAGGTCACCTTCTAGAATGTACAATTCAATGGTTTTTGGTGCATTTACAGAGTTGTGTAATCATCACCACAATCTAATTTTAGAACATTTTCATCACCCCAAAAAGAAACCTTGAATTCATTAGCAGTCGTTCTTCAGTCTTCCAACCCCTGCTTTAGGCAACAAGTAATCTACTTTCTGTATGTATAAATCTGTCTATTCTGGACATTTTATATAAATAGGATCGTACACTATGTGGTCTTTTGTGACTGGCTTCTTTCACTTAGCATAATGTTGAGGTTTATGCTGTGGATGTATCAATACTTCTATCTTTTTATTGTATGGGAGTTTTTTTGTAGTAGATTCACAAATGCAATAATACAAAGTAATTTTAAAAGAAAGAGCTACTGGTGGCTACAACAATGTGGATAAACATCACAGACCTTTTATTGACCCTAAGAAGCCAGACATAAGAATATAACAGTTGACCTTTGGACAATGCAGGTTTGAACTCCACAGGTCCACTTGCATGCAGATTTTTTTCAGTCAATACAGTATAGTACTATAAATGTATCTTCTTTTGATCTTACTATTTTTTTCTCTAGCTTTATTGCAAGAATGCAGTATATAATACACAAAACATACAAAATATGTGTCAATTGACTGGTCTTGGTAAGGCTTCCTGTCGGGCTATTAGCAGTTAAGTTTTGGGGGAATTAAAAGTTATATGTGGAGTTTCAACTGTGCATGGTGGGGGAGTACCCCTAACCCCCATGTTATTCTAGGGTCAGCTGCATTATATGATTCCATTTATATGAAGTTCAAGAGCAGGTGGAAGTCGGACTAGTGATTACTTCTACCTGAGGATGCAGTGGTTACTGACTGGGAAGCAAAAATGGGGGTGCTTCTTGGGACCTTGAAATATTTCATATCTTCATGTGGGTAGTGTTTATGTAGGTATATACATACATGAACATTCACTGAGCTGCACACTTAGTGAATGTTTAGTGCTTTCCTGTAAGTCATACTTAAATGTTAAAGTTTTTATTTAAAAGTATATGCAATTTTTATGACTTTACAAGCTTTTTAAAAAAATATGATATAGCTGCAGAAAAGAGAATAAATCTTAAGTATACTGCTGGATGAATGGTCACAGAGTGAGCACTTCCTGTGAGCGCCACTCAGGTCAAGGAGAACATTACGGGCTCTTCAGAAGTCCCCTCCTTACCACTAACTCCTCTCCTGCAAACATCTGACATCATAGTTTGACTGTTTTGGTGTCCATTTGTTTTCTTTTTAGCTTTATGTGAATGGATTCACACAGTACATTTTCTTTTGTGTGGCTTCCTTTACTTCACGTTATCATTGTGAGGTCTACCCATGCAGTTTGTAGAAATAATTTGCTCACTTCCGTTGTTTAATATTCTATGGTACGGACATACCCCCAAAGTACTTCATCATTGATGATATCTGGTTGTTTCCAATATGGGGCAATTACAAATAGTTAACTCTCGCGATACGGACTTCTTTCTCTTGGGTATATACTTAGATGTGAAATCGCTGTCCTAGGATTAGATACCTGCTGTAGATAAGTTTTTGAACACCTGTTTCAGCATTTCTTAAAATAGTAGGAACCTCAAAAAGTTAGTGGCCCTCTCTTGACCCCTGAGAGGCCAGGGTACATCCTAGCACAGCCTTGTCTTCCCCTCCTCCAGGGCTGGTCCACGTCCCACTGGCCCTACAGTGTCTTGGCCTGCCCCTCCCAGCCTCACTACACCTCACTGCCTTGTCTGTCTCCTTCACAGGACTGTGAGCTCATTGAGGGCAGAGAGAGTGTCTTGGTCATCATTATAGCCCTAGCCTCCAGGACAGTGCCCAGCATGTAGAAATTCTTGATAAATATTTAATAAGTGAGAGAATGCAAGAACCATCCAGCTATCTAATTCATGGATGAAGTGGAGAAATACATTAAATTTTGAAAACTCATATATTTTTTATCTTTGCTTTCAGATATCAAATGGATCCACTATAAAGGTCTTTAAGAAGATAGCAAATTTTCCTTCAGGTAACCAATATAATGTTCACCCTTTGTTCTTACTCACCTTTATAAAGTATTGCTTTTTGCCTCTCTGATGTATTGTCACAAAAGTGAGATTGAGTTGTTGCTATATAATTCTTTGAAATCGGAGAAAAGCCATTTTAATGTGTTTCTATTCTGAAGAATGTGAGCCATGCGAGGAGGACAGGAAACAGTAACCAGTGGTTGACTGGGACAGCCCAGCACTAAGGAAGTTGCTGCCTTCAACAACCCTAAACTCGGGACAGAATCTTAGCCTTCCTCGCTCTGTGCCAACTTCTCAGTAAGATGGGGGCTAAGAGAGGAACTCCTCTGGCAAAATGAGGGGGAAGCTTGTAGATAATCACACAGCCCTGCAAGTGCTGAACAAACAAGATAATCCACTTAGAAATCCAAATCTCCTTTGATAGCCTCTGCAAGATTCCCAGAAAGTGAGTGAGGCAAACTAAATGGGGAGATTTTATGGGAAAGTCTATAAACTAGTCTCTATCCTCTCTACCACTTCCGGACAGGAAAACACTGTGATGGTGCCTTGAGAAAATCCCTAGATCCTAGCCCAGGTTTGTCTCCAGAGAAAATACACCCCAGCCAAGACAGTCAGTTCAGCTCTTAGAAGGGTTCCGGGCCTCATAACAGGACTTCACATACATACATACATACATATACACACACACACACACACACACACACACACACACACACACCTCTGGAGGGGAGGCTTCCTGATTTCTAGATTTAATACTAAGAGCAGCCTGGTAGGTCCCAAGACCTAGTCATTGCAAATAGGGAATGCAGGGACTCCAATTAAATAGAAAGGATAATTTCGTAGGTTGTAGAATACCCTTTTAGGGATCCCCCCCCCACCGCAGTCCATCATTATATCTGGCTATAGTGAGAGAAGGCATCTTCCAGAAGGTGACTGTCATTCTGGCAGAGGGGAATTGGTGTCCTTCTAAAAAGTGGAAGAGCTTTGTATTTTAAGCTTCAAAGATCAGGCCTTTTGTAGAGCTTACTGTTTGGGGATCTTGCATTTGGGTCTCTTCATGGGACCTCAGAGCAGTCAATGCCTCTGCTGCTTCTCTGTCCAGTTCAGCTGAGAGTCATCATTTTGATCACTCCCCTGCTAATCCTTCAAACCTCCTGGGCCTGTCCCCTTTCCCCACCCTCTCAGTCACAACCCCAGCCCTGGATGAACCCAACTACTGGCCTTTTCTGAACCTATACCCAGGCAACCACTGGAGGAAAGTACAGTTGGAGTCACTATAAATTCCTGGTGCCCAACAGGACCAGGACCCTCAGTGCAGCCTGCCTCCACTGTGTTTCTCTAGGTAGCTCGCTCTGTGTTCTCCAGAATTCTGCCTTCTCTCCTCAAAGCTCTGACCCACACAGCATTATCACCAGCTGACTTGATCCCATACCTCACAGAGAAAACTGGAATCAGAACTCTCTCAATGTCCAGCACCAAACCTCCCACCCGTCCTGTGTCTGCCCGGTTTTTTCCTCTGTGCCTTCCCTGGCATCCCAGAGCTGTGCCTTTCTCTTCCAAGGCCCGTCTCTCACCTGTGCCTTTGATCCCATCCTTTCCAACCTGCTGTACATTCTTACACCACAGATAATCATCTCTCATTTGAACTGTCTATACCTCCTCAC
This sequence comes from Mustela putorius furo, assembly GCF_011764305.1. Taxonomy (NCBI): domain Eukaryota; kingdom Metazoa; phylum Chordata; class Mammalia; order Carnivora; family Mustelidae; genus Mustela; species Mustela putorius. The sequence goes on along the minus strand of NW_025421481.1, from coordinate 10,702,991 downwards.
CTATTGCAGTTTTTCCCTTAGTGTTCCAAGATGTTCTAGTCTCCCTCATCTTCAGTACAGAAAACCTAGTGCCTTAATCCCTCTTTCCCAATTCACCACTCCCTTCACTGCCACATTTCTTTCAGGACTCTCCCCACTCTGTGCCACTCTTGCACCTGCTCTAGGAGCTCCAACTCATTGTCCTTTCCGATCCCAGAAGGGGTGCATTCTTCCTGTCTTTGGGTCTCCTCCATTTGCCAGGCTAACTCCAGTCGTTCATTTAGGTTCAGCTCCAATGCTTTCTTCTGAGAAACCTCCCAGAGTAGGGTGGTGGACCCTCGTTAGTTACTTTCTTAGCATATACTTCTTCACAAGCTTTATCACAATTCTAGTTATATAATTAATTGTATAATTAACCATAAAAAGTCCCTCATTGGCTAGGATGTAAACTCCATTGGGGGTGGGGTGGGAACTAGGTCTGTCTAGTGCCTCTGGCACTCAGTAGGTGCCATGGGTACATTTGCTAACGGAGAAGGCTTGAACCTCTCCTATCCCCGCCCCCAGCAAGGGACCGTTCAGCCTATTGGGAACCTGCTTCCTACTCCAGGCCCTGGCCCGTTCTGTCTTCACGTTGTTAAGATCTTGAGATGCAGCAGGGTGAAAAAAAATGTACCTATGAAGAGCTCAAGTAACCTCTTCTGTTTATAGCACAAATGGGGCGTTTTATGAGAAGGCCAATTAGCCCGTGGTTGTTTTTTTAATAGACCGTTTTCTCTCCCTTTCTCCGGCATTCAGATGTGGAATACTCAGAAGACCACTGCCATTTGGTGAGCTGTCTTTCTTGTGCTTGCCCCTGAGTTGGATGCCTTCTGTAGTAGAAACGGTCTCCTTGGGTAACGCTTCTACTGTTTTCCATTAGATTTTACCAGATTCAGAAGCATTCCAAGATGTGCAAGGAAAAAGACATCGAGGGAAGCACAAGTTCAAAGTAAAAGAAATGTATCTGACAAAGCTGCTGTCGACCAAGGTACACTTACTGTTCTGGGAGTGCTTTTACGGCTACCTTGGGGGTGTATGATGTGTTTGACTTAATTTCCACTGAAGTGTGAAAATGTTACAAATCCCTTGTGCCTTCTAGCAAAGCAAAATGAAAGTTTAAATTGTAAACACTTCCTACCCTCCTCTTTCTTATAAGCCACAAAGATAACAGCACTTTACAAATTTTGACTGTTGTATCTTCAATCAGGGATTTAATATTGTTCCCAGTTCCTTTACCCACCATCTCACTATTGTTATTTTTTAGGTTGATGGTACATTTTGTTTACTTACTATAGATGAGTGATAAAACTCCCACTCTGAATTGCAGATAAATGAAGGGTGGGGTCAGTGTCTATAAACCTAGTATATCTTTTTTTTTCCTTCATTTTAAAGTCAAGAATGCTGTTCCTCTATAAAAGTGTCAGGTGTAAAAGCCAGCGGAATACTAATACTAAATTTATTAGTATTAATACTAATACTAAAACTAAAGCAAATTTTACTTTATCTGGTTTATAGTGGGATTAGCCGAAGTCTGTGGTGATCCTTTTTTCCCACCTTGAAATGACTAGCAATATAAACGCTATTATGTACACCTGGCCCTGGTCTCCGGGTGGGCACTCTTCTTCAGAGTATAGCAGAAGGTATGCTTAGAGCTCAGTAGATTTGTTTAGTTGGTAGAGGACAGCCAGAGCCTCTTGATTTTCTCATCTGTCCCACAGAGCTCTGCCTATTTGGCTTTTGTAAAACACTCAAAATGCTTTGGAAAGTACGTAATAAAAACCTATGATGGAAATACTTGCAACGAAAAAATTCTGGGAACTGAGCAACATTGAGTTTTTCCAGGCTGAACATAACTATTAAAACTAAACATCCGTGGCTTCTTGGTTTATGTATACAGCCCTACAACTGCCATTTCAACTGCTAGAGATTTTTGTAAGATATCCTCTCTGTTGACTGAACAATGTTATCAGCAAGAAGCTGGTGAACCAAATGTAATCCTGGGCATGGATTTTCAGGGCCCTTGTCCCATACTGTGAGCGTGTTGGCCTCATTTGATAATTTGTCATATTTTCGTTTCAGGTTGTTTTTTCTGTTTTGTACATCGTTTTCTCTGAACTAGGATCATATTTTTCCATTGTATTCAAAAACCAATCTTTCTTTTTTTTTTTTTTTTTCCTCCAGTCTCCCAAGTCTGATGTTCTCTGTCTTTCAGGTGGCAATTCATTCTGTGCTTGAGAAACTTTTTAGAAGCATTTGGAGTTTACCCAACAGCAGAGCCCCATTTGCTATAAAATACTTCTTTGACTTTTTGGATGCCCAGGCTGAAAACAAAAAAATCACAGATCCTGATGTCGTACATATTTGGAAAACAAACAGGTGGGAACAAATAGTAGGTGATATTACTATTTTCAAGAATCTGGGACAGAATCTTAACTGAAAGGAGGGCATGGATAGTCACGAAAGGATTCATTATTCTTAGATCAGAATCCTTTGGCTTGGTGTGCTATCATGTCAGAGCAGATTCTTCCTCTGTTACTATTTTTAAACAAGAAACAAAACTCTTCCTATGCTGAGATCCTATTCTTTAGGACAAAACAAACAAACTTTATTTTCTTTAATGCATGCAAAGACCTTATATAGAATGTTAAATTTAGCTTGACCAGCAAAAGATAAGAAATCAGTATTTTGTGGTTTTTTATTATATGATGATTTCCCATTAGAGATTAATCATTTTTCAGTTATCAAGCTATCTGTCTGTACTCTGATTCTGCATGGATATTTCTATTTTTATTTGATTAAATGCAGTACTTAGATACTATGAGAGTTTTCCAAAGGACTGTGTTTTGTTTTCTAACATTTTACCTAAAGCTGAGGCGAGGTATCCAGCTCTATTCTCAACTTCTTCTCAGTAAAGAAACATGGCTCATTACCTTTATTTGAAATACTTTGTCCATGAGCTGTGAATAAGACGGTGTTAAGGAGTAATAGAAGTTTCCAGGGTCATCCCAAGCCCTCCTAAGTACTGACGGTGGGCAGAGCATTTTAAATAAATATTAAAATCTGAAGTTCCAGAGCTCTAGGTCTCATCTCCTCCCATTTAACCCAGGTCTGTCCCAACTACCTATACTGGTTCACTCCCATCCTGTGTCCCAGCCTCTGATTTGCCAGTCCTGCCACTCCTACACCAGGCTTGGGTGCCTCAAGCTCCCATTTTATTGGGAAGGTTGTGGCATCTGAGCAGGGGCAGGAGTCAGGACAGTAGAGCTACAGAGAGGCCCAACAGCCTTACGATGGAGGGAGTTTGCTAGGCCCGAGTTGAGATAATAATGGAAGGACTCCGAATATTCCCAGGTTCATATTCAAATATTTGAGCTGTTAGGTGCTGGAAATACAGCAATGAACTGAATAGGCAAAAATCCATGTTCTCACAGAGCTTGCATTCAGATGGATGGAAGAGACCATAAATAGGCAAATTATAGTATATTAGAAGGTTAGTAGAGCAGACAGCATGGGAAAGGAGGATGGAGAGTAATAGGGCCGTGGTCAGAGGAGGCTCACAGAGATGACATTCAAGTCAGGTCTTGAAAGAGGTGAGGGCATAAACCATGAGACTATCTGTTTGAAGATAGTTTCTGGAAGATGGACAACAAAAGCAAAAGTCCTGAGGCACACGCTTGCCCGATACGCATTAAGAACAGTGAAGAGGCCAGTGGTGGAGTTGGAATAAGGTGAGGGCTCGCAGAAGACAGCCTGGGCCCAGATCGTGCAGGGGCTTCATCCCAAGGCCCGTGGACAGCACAGAGGGTTTTGAGCAGAAAGACAGGATCTTACTCTGTGCTGTGGGAGAATTAACTGAGAATTAATGAGCCCCTGGGGGGTTAATAACCCAGGCAACCGTGCCTTAGGTCAGGGTGTGGCACTTGGGGTGAGAAGAGGTCAAGTTCTGGAGACTCGATGAAATGTTTTCATGGGTGGCCATCAACTAATGCGATCTAGATCTGGAGAAAATTCTAGTCTTGTCAGCGGCCACTTTCACATTTCTCCTGCTCCAGCCCTCCCATTCCGCAGTGCCTGTCAGTTTAACCCTTTCTTGCTCCGAGTGACGCTGCCATCTGTCACTTGGCATAGTTGGCAGAGCAGACTTGCGTACTTCAATAACAAGGGCAAAAACACCCGTTTACAAACTGTGATAAACAGAGCAGCCGCCTCCTACAAAGGGCTGTATCTGAAGAGATTTCTCTTTGGAACAGCCTTCCTCTTCGCTTCTGGGTAAACATCCTGAAGAACCCTCAGTTTGTTTTTGACATTAAGAAGACACCACACATAGACGGCTGTTTATCTGTGATTGCCCAGGCATTCATGGACGCATTTTCTCTCACAGAGCAGCAACTCGGGAAGGTAAGGCCTAGCTTTGGTATTTCTTATATGCACTCCTGTGAGTTGTAGCATTCTTTCTTTTAAACATCTAAACAATAAAGAGTCATTGGTAGTCATTGAAAATTTGCTTTCCTTTAAAAGCTCTCATTTTCCATCTAGTTTTTTAAAAAATAGATTATTCTCCCCATCCTACTGCCGAACTCTGCCTGTGAATACCTTTACCACAAAGTATAAATTTTGTTTCCTAGAAAAACATTCTGCAGACACTACTAAACTATGAAACTACTGAAATCAGCTTAGCTAAATTAATCCCATCTGAATATAGTTGAGCCTTGAATAATGGGTCATGATGGGCACCAATCCTTCATGGAGTTGAAAATTACCCTGTAACTTTTGGCTTCCCCAAGACTTAACTATTAGTAGTCCACTGCTGACCGGAAGCTTTGCTGCAAATATAAACAGCTGACTAACACATATTTTATATATTTATATGTATTATATACTGTATTCTTAAAGCTAGAGAAAACATCAAGGAAATCATAAGAGAAAATATATTTACAGTACTGAATCATGTTGAAAAAACTCCACAAAGAGTAAAGCGGACTCACATAGTTCAACAGTGTTGTTCAAGGGTCAACTGTACACTCAGTCTATCTGAATATAACAAATTGCTCACGGGGAAGAAGATCTGGCCTGAGATTTCTATTACCACTGGTTTGTCAATTCATAATCAAAACATCGATACTGTTTTTCTTTTGGCTTTGCTGAGCAGAAGCCCCAGGAAATCAAAGAAAGATAAAAATACAGAGCAAACTTTGAAAGGGATGTTTTGGTCTTATTCAGGCACTCCAAAATGTATTAAACTGAGCAGTATCAGTACCTAAATGCTTTCAGAAAATCTTCTAATGCTGAGCAGTGTCCCTTTGGTGTAAGGTTTGAGAGAGTGCCTGGAATGAAATGTGGTTGGTGTCTCATAGGTGCCTCGGCCTCCTAGTCTAAATCTATACTGTCACCACCATTTCTGCAAAACAGACCTGTCCTCACTTTTGTCTTCCTAGCATCACCTTGTCTCTCAAGGTAAAATTCTTTGTGTTATCCTTGACTCCTCCTCCTTCCTCCCTGCCCCTAATTGGGTACTACTCATTGCCATCTCCAAAGTGTCTTTTTCCCCTTCATTCTACTCTATCCCTCCATCCCCTTCCCTGGGAGAACTGCCTCAGAACTGGCCTCCTGGTCCCTGCTGTCTCATCCGCTACCTTCTCCTTTTTCGCTGTGTCTTGGGTTGTCATTCTAAAACAAAAATCTGGTCTTCTCCATCTCCTGCTTAAAAATTTTAAATACTTCCCATTCCCTACCAGGTAAAATCTTCACAGTGCCACAAGGCTCTTCCTGATTGGGTGTCAAGTCTCTTTTCTGGCAAACTCCATATACTTTCTATGCTACAGCTTTTACTTTTCCCAAACTTACCATGAACTTGTTTTCATATCCCTTTCTGTCTCATAACTCCTCTGTCTAGTAAAACTCTTATTCATTCATTCACTCCACAAACACAGCTTCCTCATGTGTACCAGGAGCTACAGGAGGCTATGATCAGTCTAAATGTAACTACTCTATGGACTTTCCCTGTACACTGCCCACACCTGTTCTTCATCTGACCAATGCAACGAAAATGCTTCTTTATTCACAGGAAGAAAAATGACTCTTAACTCATTACTATGTTCTTGTTATATTTCACTTAATCATCACAAGAACCACATAATGTAGTTATTATTACCCTCATTTTATAGGTGAGCAAATTGATGTTCTGAGAGGTTGCAGGTCTTGGTTAAGATCCCTCCAAGTTGTTAGGATCCCTGATTTGTCCAGCTCCGTGGTGTTTCTCTTTACACCCTGCCACTAATTATTGGTATCACAGTAACCACTGTGTACCTTTGTCTTTTAAAGGCAGGTACTGGTCATCTTTACCCTTTTACATTCAATGTCTACCACATGGCAAGCATCTCAGTAATAGCTCAGTGTAGGCATCCTTCACAATGATGCAGCCACCGATACGGCTCTTCGTGCCCTCAATACATTGAAAAATGTACTGGGACATCAGCCCTATCATTAACTCACCCATTTTCCCTGAGTAGGAATTTCAAAAATTTTGTGGAAAATGGCTTTTAAAAATAAAATCTTAATTTTTAATATTATCACTATTATAATTACATAAAAGCATGCAAGCTGACAGGGAACTTTTGCAAAATCAGACATCAGAGCCCCCAGTACTAATGACCATGTACTTCCTTGAGAACAGTAGAAGAGCTTTATAATCTAATAAAAGGGACAAGCAGAAAAATCCACCACCGCCAATTACTTACCACTTTCATGGTTATATAAAGGGCTCAATCAGACCTACAATCAAGTCTTTCATAAATGCCAAAATTCACTGGTGGGTGAGGATGAGAGCAAATGTTTTAATTCAGGCTTTTTACAACCATTAGTAATGAACTATGATAGAAATAAGTTCCATTGTTACAGTAACTCAAAATCATGCAAAAATAATAATTTTAGTTCTTTTATGAGAGGAAGGCAGAATATATTAGCATTTAATCCGCCTCAAAAGAACAGTGACTCACCAGAACTATCTGGATAGCAGTCAGTCATTCAGTCAACATTTATGAAGGCCCACTGCATGCAAAAAGCTTTGAAAGCTTTGTTACTAGGAGATAATAATGGTGGAAGTTCAGCTACACTGGTATTGTTATAAAATTCCCCATGGTTTTTTATTCTTGGCCGTGGCTGTTCTTTTTTTTAGGAAGCACCAACTAATAAACTTCTCTATGCCAAGGATATCCCAACCTACAAAGAGGAAGTAAAATCATATTACAAAGCAATCAGGGATTTGCCTCCATTGTCATCTTCGGAAATGGAAGAATTCTTAACTCAGGAATCTAAGGTATTGTTAGAAAGCAGAAATAAGAGGGGTGCTTGGGTGGCTCAGTTGGTTCAGCTTTCCAGGCTTGATTTTGGCTCAGGTTGTGATCTCAGGGTCCTGGGATCAGGCTCCATGCTGGACGTGGAACCTGGCTTTAAGATTCTTGTCCTCCTAAAAAAAAAAAAAAATCGAAATAAGAAAATATTTGCTTTTTTAAAAAGTCATTTCAGAATCTCTCAACAAGACTCTCTTTCTTTAAGAAACATGAAAATGAATTTAATGAAGAAGTGGCCTTGACAGAAATCTACAAATACATCGTAAAATATTTTGATGAGGTAAGATTTTTAAATAACATTTTAAAAAATTGATATTAGCCTCCAAGATTTGGGTGTAAAGCATTCTGTAGGTTTCAGGACAGCTCTGGCATCCCTAACGGCCAGACAGGGAAGCCAGGAAGCCTGTCTGAGGTGTGGGATCCTGGCACCAAGCCAGACCCTGCACGTGGCTGCCCCCTTCTTAGTTTTATCATGCTGCCCACCTTCGGACCAGCCTGAATTTACATTTGAGTTAATGGGGTCTGTAGCCATACTGACTTCAGGATAACTTTGATGAGTAAGCAGTGGTCCTATTAAATAGGGCCAGCTTATGCTTGATTGTAATCTGCTAAAATGAAAGCTAAGCTTGTTAAGTTGCCTAGATTCTGTATTCAATAGGTATATGAAAGTATAACATATTTCTAACTTAAGCAACTATTTCAATAAACCATTCTCCTTTGATTAATTCTCCTTAATCTGGATTTTTTTCTTTGGGAATTCACACAGACACAGTCATCAGATGCGCTGTTTCCAAATATATGTTAATTCCCCCTTCCCTGATTCCCCCCACTCAGTCATGCTGGGACAGGCTATCCATGTCAATGGTGAGAATAGCTCACCAATTCCATTTGCTACTTGAAGATCAAGTGAAGCGCTAAGGTAGGGTAGAGGCAATGAGTTCCTTACACATGATAAGCATCCTTCTTTCCAGGGGCCAGGGGTTAGAAGGGAAGCACTGGGGAGGGGAGGGGAGGGGAAAGGAGGCACCACACTGCCCAGGAGGGGAGGGGAGGGAAATACTTAACTGACCAGGATGCCCCTGCCTGCTGCATTTAAGAAGAAATACTTGCCTGCATGTTGGCTGCCCAGAATGCTTGCTGTGCTTGGAATGGCTGTGACATAATGCATAAAACAGGGCCTTGGAAGTCTGGCCCCATATTTGTAAGCAAATAGTTGGTACTTCTTGCTAGCTTCTATTTTAAGCCAAAGTGTTGTTGATCCTGTGATAATGACTTAGCAAAACAACTTGCAAAGTGAGTATGTAAATGATGGAAGAAAATGTTGGCATCTGTTTCATACAGATTTTACCACTCACAGCAACAGGAATGCAACCCCCCCCAAACAAAACAAAACAAAATTAAAAAAAAAAAAAACAACAACAAAAGAAACAAAACCCCAGAACTGTAATGTTAAAACCACAATATCTAAAATAACTGTTCTAATTGTCAACAGATTCTAAATAAACTAGAAAGAGAACGAGGGCTGGAAGAAGCTCAGAAACAACTCTTGCATGTAAAAGTCTTATTTGATGAAAAGAAGAAATGCAAGTGGATGTAAGCACTCTGGGGACTGGCTTAATCTGGCAAAATTCTTCAGACGACTTGGGAGCAAAATGGCTGCTTGAGCTACTCTGTGTCGTTAATTTTTTAAAGTTTGCACACAGGTTCCACTTTGAGCACAGTCTTTCAGAGACCAAGGCACATGCACAGCTTTTAGAAAGCATACCCACCATTGTGCCTGTGCATATACTGTGGGAACCTTTCTGTAAATAGAGTCGAAGTGGTTGTTGTAAACAGCCTCCTTGTTTACAGAGAATACAGGGCCAGTAAGCAAGTGTCAGTATTGTTAACTACAGTCTCCACTTAAGCACAATGACAACAGTGGTTTTGTTTGAAAACTACAGTTCTGTAGCACTTGTGACTACACTGCACTTCTGCAGAAAAGGGACACTGCCAGTGATGACAAGAAAATGTGAAATGAGTCATTTGGAAACAAGGCGGGAGTGTTAGGGCAACCTCGAGGATTTGCGGCATTGAAACTTTCCCCAGTAGTTCTTGGAAAAGCTGACCGCAGAATTTGGTAGTGTGTACACTTAGCATTTGTGAGTGTGTGTGTGTTTTTAAACCAAAAACTGACAGTGTTGCAACATTGTTGAAAGGGCTCGTGTTTTTCAGTGGTCGCCAGTTACACTCCATCAACTCACCTCCATCTCACGAAGGAGCTCTAAAGCAAGGAGAGTGAGGAGGTTTATTTAAAATGCAACAGCATTTTACCCACTTTGTCCTGATATGTTCCTTTTTTCATTTGTTCATATAAATGTATTTGATAGTGGACATGTTGGCTGTTGTAAAACAAAACAAAACACCATTAGTTTATTTCTGTCTAAAAACTTTGATCAGAACTAACTGTAGAAGAGTAACTTCCTCCCCTAATCCTACATTTCTGTACTTGGTGTCTCCTTGCTTTAGATTTCTGGTGAACCCTGTGATTATAAATACTTGTGTGTGATTACAAAAAAAAAAAAAGATACATTTTACATTTCATGAAATTGCTGTTCACACTGGAGTATTATATATGAATATATATATTTGAGGCCCAAGGCCTGAAAAATATTAGTATACAACTTGGTATCTTAGTCTTACTATGTACTTTTTGAAAGTATTCCTCACAAAGAAAGAATTCAAAATACCCAATTTATTCATGCCTTTCTTTTTAAAGAATCCCCTATCCAGTTACACTGTAGTCTTTTTATTGCTGGTTTTTTATTCCTGAATTTTTGCTGCTCATGACCAATTTTAATACCACTGTGTTTTCCTTCTATTAAATCAAAAGTAAAAAAATGTAATTGGCAACTCTCAACTTTCCTTGTGGCACCTTTTACCCTTGGTGCTCCGAATCCCAGATTAAGGAAAGACATTTTTTCAAGTAGCAAATAAAACACTGATCATCTATTCCTTAAAATCTTATACCAACACTGTATGGGATATCAGGATATCAGTGTGAATTTGTCTTCGAAAATGAAATTCTTTGTGCTCCTCAGTATCTAGCAAAGAGTAAGAGGTGATACCTCAGCAGAATGATCAAATAAGCAGTTATTACCCTGATAGGCCCCTTCCTAATCACGTCACTTTTGACCATTGTCTGTCCAATGGACACACCTCAAAAATACTACCAAATAGGTTACTTACAAGTATAAAGGTGAGAGGTCTGGTCCCCATCTAAGGCTGCGACAGTCTTGATGTGAAGGCATTCATAAGAGAATAACAGGACAGTTGAGAGCCAAGGGTAGGAGAGTTGCCCAAAAGACTTCCCCTTCTTTAGGGTACAGAAATGCTAAGAAAAGGATCAGCTACAGCTTTATCTAAGTATTCAGTAAATGCTACATGAGGGTGTCCCTGTCCAGCTCTCTGGCACATGAGTCCCATGGGGAGACCTACCTCCTCTTCCGGGTACGATGCTGCTGGGAACTTTGGGCAAGTCACTTACCTCTTTGTGCCTCAATTTCTGTATAATATTTCTAACCTACCTCACTGAGGTGGTGTGAAGATTCACTAATGTATGTAGCGTGTTTGTCAATCCTCCAGTGAAAAGCACTATCTAGATCACATTTTGGATCACATTAGCCAAATGCAGTAAATGGCCAAATTAGATGTGTGCTGAAGACAATCAGTCACTGGGTCTATATTAAACAGCAACCAGAGAAACAAATGGCAAACAATTTCTATTTTCAAGTTTCTTTGCATATTTTTTTGGTGCAAACAATTCATTTATAAACTTTTTTTTCTAACACTAGTGTCTACAGCAGCATTTAAAAATTATTTCTGTTACCTTTTCTGTATTAGGGATCTAAAGTCTATTTCTTATTGTATACCTGATTGAAGCTGTACTTGGAGATGAATGTTTTAAATGTCTATATCCAAAAATAAACATTTTGATGTAAATGTGGACTGTCTTTTTTTTTTTTTCCTTCAAATGTTCTATTATAGTAGAGTTTTTATTCTAAGTAGCTCCATGGAAATTATCTGGGTGCCAGTGCATATGTGAATAAGCAGCTCTGTAATGGAGTAAGTACATCTAGTTTCTTCTAAATGACGCTAAGGACTGCTCAGGTACAACCCTGGCCTCCACTATCTACCGGGACTTTTGATCCTGAAGACTTCTGGACAATGAACATTCCACTTAGTTTGGCGGACTTGAGCTCTGCCTTGTTGATGTGAAGTTATTGCAGCAGAATTCCTTTAAAAGAGGTTAGGGATACACAGAAATAAAACATTTATAATAACTTGGTTAGATCCACAACAGTGGGGGCCAACATTAAATACCAATAGTATTTCTAAGGGACCCCAAGGGATTCAAATTTTACAATGAATGGCCCTTGTTTTATACGGTCATAGGATATAATTATTTGTACTTTGTGGCTTTGGGTTAGAATAGAAAATAACAATGAGATCTTCTACATTGCTAAATACACACTGTATGGTCAAAATAAAATTAAACACACAACAATATAGAAAAATATTAAGTTCTTTAATTATGTGCACACAGCTTTTAGAATGGTAGCATTTTGTAATATTTAGATATCTTCAAGTTTTGTTTTTTAATGCTTTTAAATTGCCATCTTTTTTCAAGAACTAGAAGTTTAGAACTCCTGTATAAAGTAAACTGGAAAATGTTTACTGACCCTGTTACTGCCAACCATCTCAAAGAGTCTGAAGGAATTCAACATGGGCATATTTTAGGCAAAATGCCAAAAAAAAAAAAAAAGTCAAAAAATTTTGAAGTGAAATTAATAAAATAATTTAAAAACTTGATTCCCCCCCCCTTTTTTTTAACATTCTCAAAGGGTTGTCAATAAATATTCTAAATATCTCTTGAGCTGTTTTAATGCTTCGCTTATCATTAGTATAATCCTAAAATCCTGACACTGATGCAATATAGCATGTAGCCAGTACCTTTTCTCGAAGCACATTCAAATGTTCTGGCAAACAGTAATACAATATCTAAATGCCACATATGTTAAAACTTCAAGCTTTATTGAGTCACGCTGATTTCATCTCTTTTATCTGCCTTTTCTCCAAGAACATCATTCCCCAGGAGAGCCAAGTTCCTCTAGTTGTTTCCTTTGTGTTGTTTCTAGTTCTTCTAGTCTTTTGCGAAGTAGAGAGAGTTCCCTTTGATGCTGTTCCTCCTTAAAAGTAGAGAAAAAAGGTGGGGGTGAAGCAAGCTCAGAAAAACAGCTGGAAAAGTAACTGGTAGGCAACAGCCTGAGTAGCTCTTTCACTCAGGCCACAACATCTGGCATAGAAAGGATGACCATTTTAGCAGTCTGAGAAGACAGCATCACGGGCCAGACTACTAACTAGTCCTTGCTTCTCTTCTGCCTCAGGCGCCAGCCCTTGGCAAATCCCAAAGTCTGTTCGTCTATCTAGATATAAAACTCACCAGGGAGTGATTTGGAAAATACTAATGCAGGGCCCAGACATACTTACATGCCGATGTTTTAACAAGGCTGGAGTTTAGTAGTTTATTAAAAACAAAGCATTTGGTCTGAGATTCAGTTCAGTGACTAAAATCTTTGGTGCTTATAATATTATAAAATGTAATTACTTAATATATCATCTTTTGAAAATCATCCCATCAATTTGATTCCTTCAGTATCTCAGGGACCTACTTTGTAGAATGAGCCCAGGATATGGAATCAAACAGATTTAGGTTTGACACTCAGTTCTGTGACTTATTAGCTACGACCTTAGGCAAGTTACTTCACCTCTGACTCAGCTTCCTCATCCGTAAATTGGAATAACATCTTCCCTCAAAATATTTTCCATTAGGATTAAATAAAATATTATACGGAAAAATGCATAGTGCACAGCATTAGTAAACGCTCAGCAGCAGTTAGTAATGGAGTGAGCAGCAAACTCCAGGTTACTCAAAGACTCATTAGTCAAGTTTCTTCTTTTCAACTGTCCAGGGGATTTCATTCCTAGCATCATCACTAAAGGACAGAATAGATTCAAATCCACTTTGCTTTTACCAGCAAATTTCTATAGTAAAGAAAGATTTGAGTTTTTAACTCTGAATTTAAATGGGCAAAAACTTACAGAAATGTTTGTGCTTTTTTAAAACAAAACAAAACAAAACAAACAAAAAGCCCAAAAACATAAATGCTCGTACCTGCATATGAGGAGGAAAGGATAGGTCCATGCCTGGAACCATGGCTGATGACTGAAAGGTAACAGGATTGATAGATGCTGTTGGAGGTATGTTAGGAACCAAAATTAAACTTCGAAATTCATTATGTCTTCTCTGTATGTCCTTTAATCTTTTTTGAAGCCTTGTATATTCTTCAAATGGAACATTTTGTCTTAAAAAGAAAAAAAGTGTTTCTGTTCTTTAATAGTTACACTCTATTGAAGAACAGTATGATCCACAGAATTTCAAATGGGAATAAAATGGACTTCAAAATTATAAAATTTATCTTGTATGATTTATACATAAAATTCTATCTAGAAAGATAAATAGAAATATGACATCTTGATCATGTATTACTGTTAGTTCTGCAAGCTTTCAACTCATTTTTATTTTTTTAAAGATTTATTTATTTTAGGGGTGCCTAAGTAGTTCAGTCTGTTAAACATCTGCCTTTGGGGACGCCTGGGTGGCTCAGTTGGTTGGACAACTGCCTTCGGCTCAGGTCATGATCCCAGAGTCCAGGGATCGAGTCCCGCATCGGGTTCCCAGCTCCACGGGGAGTCTGCTTCTCTCTCTGCCCTTCTCTTCACTCATACTCTCTCTTACTGTCTCTCTCAAATAAATAAATAAAATCTTAAAAAAAAAAAAAAGATTAAAAAAAAAAAAGTCTGCCTTTGGCTCAGGTAATGATCCCAGGGGCTCCCTGCTCGGTATCTGCTTCTCCCTCTGTCCTTCCCCGTTCATGCTCCCTCTCCTTTTCTCTGAAATAAGTAAATTAAAGAAATCAAATCTTTTTTAAAAAGATTTGAGAGAGAGAGAGAGGGAGAGCGAGCACACACCTGAGTGTTCACACATGCAGGAAGTTCTGGGGAAGAGGGAGAGAGAATCTCCAGCAGACTCCCCACTGAATGGGAAGCACCACTCAGGACTTGATCTCATGACCCTGAGATCATGACCATAGCCAAAACCAAGAGTCAGCTGCTTAATCAAGTTAGCTGCCCAGGCAGCCCAATTATTAACTCATTTTCAAGTTTTATTTGCTAATTAATTGAAGAGTAAAAATTTCCACTCCACTCCACCAACCCATGAATCCTGAAACTAAAAGACTCCTTAAACTAAAAGGGTGCCTTTTATTATCAAAGGAGTCAAGTAGAAATAGAGAAAATACTAGGTTGAATCTTACAAAATTATCATTTTTATAGGTGAAATACGGCCCAATACAGGAATTACAGCCTAATTATTAAAAATGTAGCTGATGGGGGTGTCTGGATAGAACAGTCAGTTAAGCCAACTCTTGGTTTCAGCTCAGGGTCATGAGATCAAGTCCCACGTGGGATTCAGTGCTGAGCAGAAGCCTGCTAAAGTTTCTTTCTCTTTCTCCTACCCCCCTCCAGCCACACACATGTACACACACACTCTCAAATAAATAAATCAATCTTAAAAAAGAAATGTAACTAATGACAAAGGTAAAGCTACCCATTAACTTTTGGGAAAAAGGATCTGGGATAAAAAAGCGAACTTTTCACGCCTTTATATACCATCTCCTTTTTGGACATGAATTTCCTGACCATCAACCACACCACTAATTAAATACAGTTTTCAAAACCATTCAAAGTTCTAGATGATCAGTGCCACATAGGTGCCCAATCCTGAATGGATAATATTTCAAAATTAATGGTTATAGAAGAGGTAGTAAATTGAATTTTGTTTTAGAATAAATTTGGTGGCTTTTTACTTTGGGTCAGAATAATTCTAAAGCTGGCATGAATTTGGGATCCCTGGATAGCTCAGTCAGTTAAGCATCTGACTCTTGATTTTGACTCAGGTCATGATCTCAGGGTCATGAGACTGAGCACCATCTGCTTAAGATTCTCTCTCTCCCTCTGCTTCCCCCCCCACTCTTGGGATCTTTCTCTGAAAGAAAGAGGAAGAAGGAGAGAGGGAAGGAGGGAAAGAAAGGAAAGGAAAAAGAAGAGGCAAGAATTCCACAGTCTATATACTTCAGGTGTTCTAAAAAAACAACTTTCACATTTTGGTAATAATTACACCCAAGGAAGACAGGTGCACATTACGAAACATCACTGCTTGATATTTTAGGCAATTTCCATTACAGGAGAGTCTGACACTGTCTTGTGCTGAAGGCTACCACTGAAATTAGCTGAATCTGAAAAGTTTGTATTACCTTGAATCAAAAGGGTCAACAACGCCATTACCACTAAGTTAATACGGCAAATCATCTCTGCTCAAACATGCTCATCATGCAGATTAGCTGTGTTTGTGTGTAAACAAAAAATCAGAAGCTTTGGGCCAATAATATTTTTCTACAACAAGAAATCAAAAATCTTGATTCAAAATTCCAGCCACATTTTTGGAACTATGCAATGCTACAACTCTCTTGTCTCAGTAGCTAAGAAGAACTCACACCACTCCTGGCTACCAAAGGCAGGGACATTTCCTGTCAGTCCCAACCATAACACAAATGCCTGGCATATGTTAAAGACCTTTTGGTTTGAAGGAACATTCAACCAGAAAAAAAATAAGGGGGCGCCCGTGTGGCTCAATTGGTTGGGCGACTGCCTTCGACTCAGGTCATGATACCAGAGTCCCAGGATCAGGCTCCCAGCTCCATAGGGAGTCTGCTTCTCCCTCTGACCTTCTCCCCTCTCATGCTCTCTCTCTCTTTCTCAAATAAATAAATAAATCTTAAAAAAAATAATAATAAGGAAATGAATTAGGAGCACAATGAACAGTTTTAGAATTCTTTCAAACATAAAAGAAAACAAGTGTATTACAGAGAAAACAAAGAAAGTACATTTTAAAAAGAAAAAGTGTGTACATACACTCAGTATCAGAGTTCTGTAATGTCAAAGTCACTACATGGGATATGTATTTATACAGTTACCTATTTAACACCTGATTTTCTGTTTCTAATTCTTCTCTCTTTGCCTCTAACACTTCTACTTTCTCTTGTAGTCTCTTCAATTTGTTTTCATGAAGAGATTTTCTCTAGAAAAAAAATATGAGCAAGTACATTAATACAAAATCTCCTCTTTGAACAAAATACAGAGAGAATATTTTACTCAACAAAAGAATTTTCCTTAGAGATAAGTATTTTCAGTGAACACTAGCAGGAAAGATTAGTAGATATGATTCTTATTGAAAAATGCAAAGATATTGAGCCACAGATGTACCTCATATTCTCACTGTGACAAATAGAACTGTTATGAATGCCAAACCAGAAAATGGGTATCAATAACTAAACTGCTGCAAATAAAATATCTAAAAAAGGAAGGAGTCAAATTTACTAATGAGCTTACCTGTCACCAGATAAGGAATCACAAGCTCTTTACTTTCCCAAAAGATATGTGTTTTATAAAAGAACCAAAAATTTAAAATTAAAAGCATGCTTACAATTGATAAATTTCTACCAAAGCAATAAAGGACCAGAAAGCTAAGGGAGATTACAGATGCATCTCAGTTTGAAAGTATGCCCTTCTAAATATTAAAAAGAAAAAAATTTAAATTGTACAAAGGAAAAATTTTCTAGTATGGAAAAATCAGGGTATAATGCCAAAGTGGTATAAAAACAAAGGTAATTAATTTTTCATTTTTATAAAGAGGTTGTTTTGTTTTTTATAGAAAAATATGTATAAATGTTGCAACTCATTTAGTAGCTATAGGCCTTTCAAGTATTTGTTTTGTAACTCGTTCACTGAAGTATATCAGGCTTATAGAAAAATGCACAGAACGTAAATATAAAGCAAAATGTAAAAGCACAAAGCAAATGCCGACCCTCTTACCTCGCAAGGCCAGGAGCACTGCCTTATGAGAAGTGCCCCGACCCCTCCTCCTTTCACTCTCTACTCCCTTTAGTCCTCTGAAAAGGCAACCAGCTAATTTGCTTCCAAAGTTATAGCATAGTTTTGCTGATTTTTGAATATCATATGAACAGAATCATAGTCTTTCTGAAATTCTTTTACAAATGGCTTTTTTCTCTCAAGATTGTGAGGTGTATTCATGTCGTTGCTTACAGTAACTGTTCATTGCCACATATTGTCCTGTCCTTATGAATATCACATAGTTTAATGTATCTACCTGGTCTAGTTTCCTCTAAGGAAAAAGCAACCTCATGTGCCATGCTCATCTCTCTCAGTTTCCTACCTCTCCAAGATCTTGGCCTCCTAATTCTTTGCTGCCCTCCGTGGAGGTATTTTTTTAAAATACTTTGCCCAGTTCTTCTAGTTTTTATGTGGTGAGCTGATCCACAGACATATGTCTGTCATTATCAAAAGCATATGCTTTTAGGAATTTTAGTTCAACTAGCAGCAGACATTTTAAAGATGAAAATGCTTAATACTTCATCATTGTATTATTGTATAAATCTGCAATCTTAAAACTTCTCCCTTTTATCTCCAAATAGTCATATTTCTCCATTTTTATTGTTCATTTAAACTATAATACAAAATTTATTTTATCATCAAATCTTAAGTACACACACACACCGAGTACATGCTTAACTGGGCCCTATATTAACTATACAATACAAAATACAGGGACTTCTGAAGGGAATTCCAGTTGATAAGTACCAAATCATTAGAAAGGGCTTTCTAGAAAGGATAAGAAATTAATTAGGGAGAATCTGTAGTACAATGGGGATGTGGATTTGCCTGAAGCGTCTCCAGCAAGGGACTGATAAGTAAAAAAGACATTGTTTTAAGAAATCTGATATGGCATCAGTGTATGAGATAGACTTTGAAGTTTGCCTCTTCAGAGGAAAATCTAGATATAAATCTTGAAGCCAGGGTTCAGGACAATGCTGTCCCCATCCTCATCATCGTAAAACAACCAATCATTTACTGAGCACTTGCCAGGTGCCGGGAAATGAGCCAGAATGCAATAAAAGCACTGGTTGGTTAGTTGACTAAAAGACCTATTGAATGCCTTAGACCCCCTCATTAAAATCATTTCTTTGCAGACACCCTCATTACCTTGACCCAAATCTCCTTCTTCTTCAAACTCACCTGGAAAAACCTGGATCTTTATTAAATATGATGCTCTACTGTCTGGACCTATAAACTGGACACAGTTGGCAAACACACACACAACTATGTGCTATGCTACCTGACCCTCCTCCTAATTCCCCAATCCAATCACTCTTCCAAACTCTTACATTCTTTTTGTTTGTTTGTTTGTTTTTTATTTTTTTTTTAAGATTTTATTTATTTATTCGACAGACAGAGATCACAAGTAGGCAGAGAGGCAGGCAGAAAGGCAGGCAGAGAAAGAGGAAGGGAAGCAGGCTCCCTGCTGAGCAGAGAGCCAGATGTGGGGCTCAATCCCAGGACCCTGGGATCATGACTTGAGCTGAAGGCAGAGGCTTTAACCTACTGAGCCACCCAGGCGCCCCCAAACTCTTACATTCTTTTACAACTTCTTCTCTCTCCTCAGGTATCCAACATCTGCATTCTGCAGAGTCTGAGCTAAAGATGTGGAATCTTTTTTGCACTTAGAAAATTGCCCACCAGGAGAAAACTTCCACACATCTATCAATTTACCAGAAATTTATAATCATATATTTTGCCTCTTTCCCAGTTATAATAGATACACCATGTTCCTATGCCTTCCACCTCTGAATTGCTACTATAGGATATCATTCCTGTAACTGCCCCCTTTCTCCTGCATTACTGATTTTCCCCTTGCTGCGGAATCATTCTATAATTCACCCCTCCTTTTTAAGAAATTCTTTGAACTCACAACCCTCCTTAGCTACCATCCCCGTTCTCTACTTTATACAATGAAATTCCCTAGACAAACTCTATCTTCCACTTCAATCTGGCAACTACTCCTGACAAGGCCACCAACAGTCACTGCATAGCCAAATGAATCCCTAGTCTTCATACTGCTATTGTATCATCTTACTCTCAACATCATTTGATATAGTCGATCTTTCTTGAAGCACTTTTCTTCACTTGGCACCTAGTATCTTCTTGGTTCTCCTACCATACTGGCCACTCCCTCTCTGTTTCCTCCTTTTCTTCTCAACTTCTCAACTTCGGCATTCCTCAAAGCTCAATCCTCAGACCTGTTCTCCTCTTAATCTTCCTTTTCTTTCTAGTTGACCTCATTCAATCCCTTTGCTTTCAATACCATTTATGTGATGTGGACTCCCAAGTCTTTATTTCTAGTCTAGTCTTCCTTCCTGAATTACCAATTCATGGATCCACCAGACTACTGAACATTTCCACATGGAAGTCTATTGGGTATCTCCAAGAGTTAACATGTCCCAAAGGTCTTTATTTTACTGCAAAAACCCATTCTTTCTAAAATCTTTCCCATGTCAGTAAGTAGCAAGTCTATTTTAACTAAGTGCTCAAGCCCAGCATCTTGGTCATCTTTGCTTTACATATTTCATGCTCTACAACTATGGCAAACTCCACCTTTAAAATATATACAGAAACTGACTACCACTCAGTATTTGTCCCTCTACATAACAGCCAGAGATTCTTCTAAAATACACTGCAGATTATATTATTTTTCAATTTAGACCTCTCCAGTGTGTTCCTATCACATTTAGAATAAAAACCAAAGAATAAAAATATCACCTGGCCTACTACTTCTCTCCGTTCCAGCTACCTAGGTGTCCCTCTGCATTTCTTCAGCATACCAAGCAGACCCCTGCTTCTCTCTTTTACCTGCTATTCTGTCTGGAATACTGTTCCCCTACATATAGAACACAGCATCCTCCGTCCTTTCCTTCAGGTTCCTGCTCAAATGTTACCTTATCAAAAAGTCTTCCCTGACTACCTATTTAAAGAGCCCCTTCTGGGTCGTCTGGGTGGCTCAGTGGGTTAAATACTCTGCCTTCGGCTCTGGTCATGATCTTAGGGTCCTGGGATCGAGCCCCGAATCGGGCTCTCTGCTCAGCAAGGAGCCTGCTTCCCCTCCTCTCTCTCTGCCTGACTCTCTGCCTACTTGTGATCTCTGTCAAATAAATAAATAAATAAATAAATAAATAAATAAATAAATAGAATCTTTTAGAACAAACAAATAAATAAATAAAGAGACCCTTCTATCCCCCTTAGTTTTCCTCTTAGCATACATCTCCACCTGACAAATATTTGTTTCTTTAATCTGTCACCCACCCAATACAATGTAAGCTCCCCAGCACAGTCTTTACTTCTGTATTCCAGTGAACAAAACTACCAGATACATTAAGTGGTACTCAATAAATTTGTTGAGTAAATTGGTTAAATTAATACAGAGAAATCTGGTCGTGGATAGATCCTGAGCTGAGTGTTAGCAACAGGAATAAAAGGAAATGAGGTGAGGAGGGGAAAAAATGCAAACACATTATAAAGGAAAAATTTGTAAGCCTGATAAGTGTACTGGGTTGAGCAGTGTTCCCAGATATTCATGTCCACTGAGAACCTCAGAATGTGACCATTATACAGAAAGAAATTTATCTGGTCTTTGTCCTGGGTTTCTAGCACAGAGCTCCTAAAATCCTTGGAATTTCCTGAGTGACAGAAGTGTCCTTTGTTATTCATAGACTAACAATGAATAGTTGTCATCTTTGATTTATATCTTTCATGCTCTAAAAGTACTGTAAACTCCACAAGACACACAGGAAGAACACCAGATGAAGACAGAGGGACAGAATGAAATGATATGCCTACAAGCCAAGGAAAACTCAGGGATTGCTAGCAACCACCAGAAGCTAGGCGAGAAGTGTGGAACAGATCCAGCCTTAGAGGGAGTATGGTCCTGCAGGCATCTTGATTCTGGACTTCTGACCTCTAAGACTATGAAATAATACCTTTCTGATGTTTTAAGCCACAGAGTTTGCAGTAATTTGTTACAGCACCCCTTGGAAACCAATACAGTGACTAGATCTGGAGGGAAGGGAGCCCTGAGGATGAATCAAAGGTTTGAAGCCTAAGTGATAGGAAGAATACATTTTACCTCAAAGAAATGAGAGTTCAGAGGGGAAAATGGCTGTAAAGAATGATTTTAATTTTGACTTTAGTGGTCCAATACAATCAAAGGATTGTCAAGTGGATGTCTTAGTGTTAAAAGTATTATTCAACACAAAGGAACAATAGAAAAATCAAAAGAACACAAACCTAGGATTCCTCTTTTACCATCTTACCGCCAAATTCAATGAACTCTTTTCAGTAATCATGCTAAATGACAATTTATCTTTGATACCTTTCTTTTCCTGTGACTTCTACAATACCATATCATAGCTTCTACCTCCATGACCATTTCTCTACTAAATCTAGCTCCTCTTTCTAAGTCAACTTAATTCTTAGTTGTTTTATTCTTCAATCATCTCCAAAATCTCAAGGGTCTAATTCTTTATCTATAATCTGAATTACCGATCTCTATGCTTTCCTTTCCAATATTTCTAGCTACTTACACGGCACCCTGACTGAAGATGCTGGGACATGAGTACGGGGAATCCACACTCTGGATCACTCCAGATCTGACATGCATTTAATGGAACATATCTTCTCTTTCTACTCCACAGCTGACATGTGTTCTTCACTCCATCAAGACAACTCCATCTACATCCTCTCACAGCTACAACACTTCATATTTTTCTTTCTTATTTAGCACCATATCCTATAACTTTTCAAAATAATTCTAAAGAGTCACTTTTTCACTTTTATTCCTATATCACAAGCCCAAATTCCACACTTCTTGCCTCAATGTATTAAAATAGCTTCCCGGGGCACCTGGGTGGCTCAGTGGGTTAAAGCCTCTGCCTTCAGCTCAGGTCATGATCTCAGGGTCCTGGGATTGAGCCCCACGTTGGGCTCTCTGCTCAGCGGGGAGCCTTCCTCCTCCTCTCTCTCTCTGCCTGCCTCTCTGCCTACTTGTGATCTCTGTCTGTCAAATAAATAAATAAAATATTTTAAAAAATAAATAAATAAAATAAAATAGCTTCCTAACTGGTCTCCCTGTCTTCAGGCTTCCTTCTCCTGACACTGGTCTCAAACTTCAGCATCCACACAGATCACCTGGGAGTCACTATTAGTATTCTTTAGGTACTGCATGTTATCTTCTTTCTCCAGCTAGATTATATGGTCATGGCTTCTATTTTCCCGTAAGTGTATAATAAAATGTTAGGCCACACAACATATTCAACAGGTATTTTACAACTTCAAGACTACAGTTCATTTTTTCCCCAAAAAACATTCATAATAACAATCTAATCAAGAATAATTTCAGAGAAATATACCTTAGAATAAAAATAACAAGCTGTCATCTCAAGTGTCTCAAAAGGAAAAGTACAACCCATTGTGCTCAGGACCAAGAGGTCTCTCTTTATACTTATACTTCAACAATGTATAGAGAAAAACATACACAGAAGTCAACAGTCACAGAAAGGCGTTCCAACTCAAGATACCTAGTCAAGTTTTTCCAAACAAATCCATACAGCAAAATATCATTACACAAGACTTTACCTAAAAACACTTAACAGAAATGACATAAGCTTTGTGCATAGGAGTTGTAAATAAACATACACAGGTGGCAGTGAGCCATTTTTCTAGCCTTGGGGGAAAAAATGAAGCTGCTACTCCCCAGTTATAATAATCACTCACAGGAAAGCAACTCTAAAGGATTATGATTTCTGCCCTATAGTTAATATTTTGTGACTTGTTTTAAGTCTTACTGCATAAAAAAGTTATTATTTTTGTCATCTAAAGATCTTAAAAAGTTCTTAAGAATTATATTTATGTAATCTCACAGCCAAAATTTTCATATAGAAGCATTATCTTTAACTTGAACAGGAAAGAGTTTGAATTAAAGATATTAATTTTATAGTGATTATTCTACTATAAGAAATAAGACTCATATGGATACAATGAAGAAAAAAGCAGTTATGTATTTAAAATAAAAGAAATTGGGAAATTAAAAGAGTAAAAGCACAGAAAGAACACAGGATTAAGAACAGAAAAATGGGGTGCCTGGGTGGCTCAGTGGGTTAAGCCGCTGCCTTTGGCTCAGGTCATGATCTCAAGGTCCTGGGATCGAGTCCCGCATAGGGCTCTCTCTCTCTCTGCCTGCCTCTCTGTCTTCTTCTGATCTCTCTCTGTCAAATAAATAAATAAAATCTTAAAAAAAAAAAAAAACAGAAAAATGTAAATTATAGTCATGGCACTGAATCTTACTAGTCAAGTAATCTTGGCTACCTACCGCCTTAGTTTCCTAATCTGTAAAAGCTACCTGAATGCTAAAATCCCCCAGCCCTAAAATTATCCATACTCAAAAATTTTTTATAGTATTTCTATGTCACATATATTGTCTATTTTTCCACTTTAAAGTTATAAGCCTCTAAAGAAGTGTCCCATAAGGTGAGACAGCTCTGGGTCATAATTATTCGCTGAATTGAACTTAACAATTTCCTATGACTTAAAATCATAACCCACAGATCACATTTTTAAAAATGATACAGATACTTCCTATGTTCACACCCATCATTTGGCAGGTATTTTATTAGAAGAAAAAATTCACCCCACATCACAACATTGATGAAAGGTTACTTTGCCAGGTTTCTTAAATTATCAGCTCTTCCCCTCTTTCTAGTGTACCTACAATTAGTTGGTAATCTCTCTCACCACTGGATGTCACCTTTGCTCCAAAAGAAGTCAACCCAAACTAACCTCAGTAGTAATTAGAATCTGATCTCTAGAAACTTATTTCTAAAACCTTAACATAAACATTTCTCTGTGAAAGATAAAATCAGCTCTTATAATTTCTACAGATTTTTGGCTAAAATATGGCTTTACATGCTTCTAAGCTTCAAACAGTACAAGAAATCATAAGTAAAATTTCTAAAATCATCCCGAGCGTAAAACACTTCACCGAAATCCCATCAATAACCATAAGTACTCAGTATTTACACAGACAGAAAGAAAAATAAATGATAGACACAGGGGGAAAAATAAAGACAGTATTTCTCTCTGTGTAAGTACTGAGTACTTATATAAAGACAGTATTTATATTTGAGTATAAAACACTGAGAATTCCCAGATAGTAAATGCTGTTTTCTAATCTCAATGTTATACTACTTTGGGCATTACGGGAAGAGAAAAAGCAATATTCAGAAACCAAGAAGCAATGACTTGTAGACTCCTATTGTCATTCCAGCTATCAGGACGCATTTGGCCATTAGATCCAATAACCATAAGTGGGTGACTAGGAACTGTGTCTTTGGTGTCCAAATTCTTTATATGTAAATGATATACAATATGCAAATATGAAGAACTAACCTTTCCAATTAAATATACAGACATTAAAATACTGATGTGCCTACGCCTTGAAGGGCCTTCGTCTCATTTCAGACCTTCTTACCTCCCCAAAACAAATGGCCTTACTAATGGAACTTATCAAACGGAGGCATATTACATCATTTATGGGATTTTTTTAACACCACCCCCCACCCTCCACCTCCATACCCATGCACCAGATCTTGTTGGAAGTAAGTGCTGAATCACCACACCATGAGTCAAAGTTACTGAGGGGGCCATGCTACATTCCTTGGGTTTGCTGCAGTAGAAAAGAAGTTGTAAACCACTGTCTTAGATGAATCATCTGATTACATTATTTCCATGATGCTCTGAACTATTTCCAATAAAACAAAGGTTTTAGGTTACGAAGCAAATATGCTCGCAAAAGTGAAACTTAAAAAAGATCACAGCTGTGGTAACTATTATGGCTGTATGAGAAGCCATGGGGCCTACTTTCTCCTCGTGGGCAAGGAGATACTTGCTCCTACATTTCTAACTTGGAAACAAAAAAACATTTTAAACAAGAAGGATGTTACACCGTTGAAACAGACGCAATCATCCTGTAATTTATGTGCAGAATGAGTTAAGCTTGGCTTATATGGGCTAGTCTAGAAACTTTATCAATGAAAAACCACTGTGGGTAAACACATGTCAGCTCTGAAAAACCAACTTGGAACATGAAATTTAGAAATAAACCTGTTGAGCAATTTGCATTTTCCCTATTTATCTCTGCAAGGTTGATAGCAAAATGTCATGTTTAAATATCAAATTAAACATACATGAAAATCTCAGTTTTAATTACATTTTATCTTCCCAGAATAGTTAATTACGTTTTTCTCTACAGAAATCACTTTAATAAGAACCACTTGCCTTTTTCTGGGCAACCGCAGCTCGCTGCAGTTTTTCTTTAGCTTGATTATACTTTTCTTCTCGGTCATTGATACGTTCCTGAAGCTTATGCTTTTCTTCCAACCACTGTATCTGTTTTCCTTCCAAAGTCCTGTCAAAAGAATGTACACAAAACATGGAAGTTAACTCATAAGATTAAAAAGATGGTATCCCAAGTATAATCAAACTCACTACCTGCTTCACCACACTGTTAAGTATCCAACTGTAGGTTCTCCTGCATATTTGCTAATTCTCTCATTACTGAATACCTCTCGTGAACTAGGCACTGTGCTTACAACAGCGTGTGTACGATGCCATTTATTCTTCACAATAACCCCTTGAGCTAGGTACTTCTATCATCTCCATTTTACAGATAAGGAAACTGAAGCCTAGAAAGTAGTTAACAAATTTGCTTAAAGACTTATACATAGGGGGTGCCTAACGGGCTTAGTGGGTTAAGTGTCTGGCTATAGCTCAGGTCATGATCTCAGGGTCCTGGGATAGAGCCCCAGGGTCAGGCTCTCAGCTCAACAGGGAGTCTGCTTAAGGCTTACACCTTTTTAAAATTCAGCAGCAGGGCAAACACTTGATAACCAGCTTTGAACCATGATAACCACCAAGCTAAGAAAAACTAGATCTAGCCTGGGTGATGGGTATATTAAGAAGTGTGCGTATATTAAGAAGTACCCTTATTAAGTATATTATATTTAATGTGCCCTTCTTAATCTTAAGAAGGGCACATTAAGATGAGCACTGGGTGTTATATCTAAGTGATAAATCCCTAAACTACTCCTGAAGCTAATATTACACTATATGTTAACTAACTAGAATTTAAATAAAAACTTGAAACATTAAAAAAAAAAAAAACTGGGTCTAATAAAGCTGGTTAAAAATCAACCCAGATATCAAATCTTAAAGTAGGATGTTTTCTGACTAGAATAAAATTCATATAAATGGTATTTTAAGATAACATAACATATATATTTGAAGTTATTCTGCATACCTTGCATAATTTTTAGTATCATTACTACATATAATATGGCAGTACAAATAAGATTTATAAAATGAGATACCAGATGTTCTACGTTTTAGCTGGAACCTAAATCGTATTTGATTAACACTTTATTTTTTACTACATAATCCTATAAGTAACATTCAGAAATCAATGATCAATTACTTAAATTTGCTAGCCATACCATTGTTAGAATTCTTAAGTGCATTTTAATCAAACAGTTGAGGATTCCAAGATATACATTTCTATTTTTTGCAAAATATAAGCAAAATAATTTGGACCCTGTGGAATGTCACAAGGTATTATGGACAAACACCTTGCTTACTTTCTTAAACATCTCATGTGTGAAAGCCTTAAAATATGAAATCATGAGAAACTGAAGGGAAAAAAAAGTTTTATGTGGACAAGTAACCTTCAGAAGAGAAAATTCAAACAAAAACACTAACATTATGATGATAAAGCAAATACAAAAAAGCAGCTTTCTAACACATCTAAACAAAATTTTCCAGAGAATATAAGATGTTAAACATCACTGAAATCACATCCTTGCCAGTTTACTACACACTATTACTAACAAATTTCAAGGCCAAAAAATAAACAAATAAACGAACTTTTCAAAGGAAAAATCCGAGAAATTATAGCTCTAATTTTAGGAAGTTTTGCAAGTCACAGAATTTTTTTTCTGTTCTCTGGCATTCAGAAGGATAATTTGGATAGTTGAAGTAAAAAATGTATTACTGGGGGCGCCTGGGTGGCTCAGATGGTTAAGCCTCTGCTTTCGGCTCAGGTCATGGTCCCAGGGTCCTGGGATCAAGTCCTGCACCAGGCTCCTTGCTCAGAGGGGAAGCTGCTTCTCTCTCTTCCTCTACTGCTCCCCCTGCTTGTGCTCAATCTCTCTCTGTCAAATAAATAAATAAAATCTTAAAAAAAAAATTTTTTTTAATGTATCATTGTATTGGTTTTCTCAATGAATAAAGAAGTGTTTGTTTATCTGAGGGTTTTCAGAATATTGTGGTTAGGCAGAATTTTAAAAAGTCTTCTACCCTAAACGCCTTTAAAAATAAATAAATAAATAAATAAAATTCAAAAGTCCATAAAGCTCATTCTCTAGAAAGTACATTACCTAATATCATTGTACAATGTCAAAGGGTATTTGTAACTAGTACTCAAAACACATCAACATTGGAATCATCACTAAAAGAACTACATATAATATAACAGAAAGAAGAAATAGTTTGTACATAAAAAAGAGCAAACTCTACCGTTCAACTTCCAGTTGTGCTTTTTCAGCTTGGCTTCTTAAATTTCGGCATTCTTGTTTTAACCTCTCCACCATTTCTTTCAGCATTTCGTTTGAATTCAGCAACTCATTCTCTGACTGTGCAAGCGAGGTCACTTGGTTCTGCAAACTACTGATTTGCTTAAAACAAAAGAAAGAAGAGAAACATAAGGCCATATACGTAATACCGTATGAGAAAGGCAGAGGATAGTAAGCTCTTCCTTCTCAAAAGCCCCACCCAATTCATGTGTCCTTGAGGACACTCAGAAATTAAATAATGAACAGCAACAGCATTAGGATCCAATAGTATAGGATCATTTCTTAATATAACCAGACTATCAAGAACCAGATACCTTAGTCTGCCACTAAGTCCTCTCCCCTTCTTCCCAAAATAAACAGGTTGGAAAAGGTATTGGGAATAGGAAAAGGGTTATGAAAAGGAGAATAAGAGAAGCGAGAAAGGAGAATCCAACCATTAGAGAGATTTTCCATTGGACTTCCTATAGCCTCCTAGGAAAGAACAGATTTTAAAAGCACATCAGATGGAAAAGCTGCTAAGGAGATCCATTCTCCCATTTCCATATACCCTATGATCAGCAACCCTTCCAGGAGTTCTGCTTTTTAAATAGTTAGGAATCATAAATACAGAAGGGATCAATATTACATTGTTTTTAAGTAGTTTCAAAGCACTCCATACAACCAGTGTTGGGCAGAAGAAAGATATTCTAAGAAATTTAATGAATGGCAAGGATTCCTTGGCTCCTAGAGCCATTTATCAAACTATGATATGTCACTCGGACTTTTTCTACATCCTAATTTACCTTTATCTGGGAATATTTTTTCTCATGAAAAGTAGCTAATTATCTAGTTACAAATTAACACACTTTTAAGATACATCGAATAATCTTCACTTGGAACAGTTATACTTATTTCCTCCATAAGCCATTTTATCAATTAATTAACAAATACTCATTTTCTATTTTTTTTTTAAAGATTTTATTCATTTGAGAGGCAGAGAGGGAGCAAGAGCACAAGTGTGTGTGTGGAGGGGGGAGGAGAAGCAGAAGCAGACTCCCAGCTGAGCAAGGAGCATGATGAGGGGCTCAATCTCAGGACTTTGGGATCATGACCTGAACCAAAGGCTGATACTTACTTAACTGACTGAGCCACCCCGGTACCCCAGAAAATACTCATTTTCTTTCACCTTGTCTTACTTCTTAGCCATCCTCTAAGAAAACTCAGAAGGAGAGAATCAAGAGACACAGGACCAAAAGAACCCATTATAAGACTCAAGAGTCTAAAGAAACCAGATTCTTTACTCAATGAATTAAATAAATGCAAAATAATTCCAGTATTTCCTAAAAGCAGCAAACCAAATAAGACAAGATTATGTATATCGAAAGAGCAATTGTCAGAATAAAGTAAAATGGTATGTCTCAGATCTGTACTTCAGAATAAATTTCTCCACAAAGAACTACTCAGTCTTTATTTTTAACTGGAGTTGTAAATATTAAATCTGTATTACAGTTGACTGAACAAGTAACTTTTAAGGAGCTTAGTATCTTTCGTTATCTAACAAAGGACAGAAAGCCCAATGCCCCTGGTACTAAATAACTTCTCTCAGAGTATCAAATATTATGTCTGCCTAGTTGAGACTTAGAAACCACAACTGCATGTGGAAAGTAATACCAGCTAGCTTGCAAGCATAAATCCTGAAAATGGAATCTTCACTACCTCATAACTTTAAACAAAAAAATAATAATAAAGAACACTCTTCCATGTTTTACCCATATAAATTTTTCTTAAACTCAAATAACTTTAATTAAAATACAAAATTTCCTTCCAACAAATACAACCCTTAGATTTCACATTTCATAGGGATATAATAAGATACAGCTCATGGAGCAAGAAATAAAGTTACAAATCAATGCTACAGGGAACTTAAAACCTAGATAATCTTTCTAATCAATTTTTAAAATCAGATTATTAAAATACTGTTCTTTAAACTACAATTTAAAAAATTCATTTTTTAAAAATTAATTTTAAATTCAGCATATAAATTCAGTCACAGCATATAAAGACCTTCAGAAAAACAGCAGTTAGGAAAAGCAGCTTACTAATTAGAGCTTAAAGAGATTTAAACATTTTATCTTTGTCAACCTCATCAATATATTATCAATTGTAATGATTATATTTTCAAAATACTGATATGTGAAATTCCAATAGATTCAAAAAACACTTACACAAGCAACCTTAAGTGTCCATCCACGGATTAATAGATACATAAGAGGTGATATATACATACAACGGGACATTACTCAGCCCTAACAAAGAATAAAGTCTTGCCATTTGCAAAAACATGGATGGCTGTAGGGGTATAACGCTAAGTGAAATAAGTCACAAAGACAAATACCATATGATTTCATGTGGAATTTAAGAAATAAAACAAAACAAATGAAGAAAAAAAAAAAAGACAAAAAACCAGACCCTTCAATACACAGAACAAACTGGTGATTGCCAGAGAGGAAGATGGATGAAATCAAGGGGATTAAGAGTACTGTAACCATACTGGGGGTTGGGGGGAGAGTATAATTATCATGATGAGTGCTGAGTAATGTAAAGAATTGTTGAATGATTATATTGCACACCTCAAACTAATGTAACACTGTATGTTACTTAGACTTCAATAAAGAATATCAGAACACACATTCAAAATACAGACTTAAAGAAGCACTTAAAGAAATAAAAAGAAAATGTCTGCTAAAATCATACCTGTTTCAGGTCAAAATTTTCATTTTTTTCTTTCTCTGCATTTTCAATATTCACAGTTTGTTGTTGAAGTTTCAACCTAAATATCACAACCCAACAAACATCATTATTAAGAATCCATAGTTCATATATTTCAATGAATTAATTAGATAATCATTTGGGGGTACCCATATTAACACCAGATATTGTGCTTGCAAAGTAGCAGATAAAACGATAAAGATTTTGACTTTTGGCAGTGAAGTGTGTTCACATATAACTAAAATGTAACAAATTTCTGCTTTTGCTATGAAAAAACTATAAACTACCAGCATAGAGAAAATGAGAAATCAAGTATGTCTAAGAAGATGAGAGACTGTTTACATGGAGATATAAATTTGATGAGTAGGATTTTAATAAACATAGGGAACAATCAGAACAGATGGCCTTTGGTGGAAGAGTGAACAATGTATCACTAAGGCCTCAGAAAATCATCCAATGTGGGAGAAGCCATCTTTATCACCATACAGTATTTCATAGCTTTTAGATACGCTGCTACCTCACCTGCTCCCTACTAGGTTGTGGAGCTCCTCATTGTATCTTTAATGCTCACTCTGATATCTATAGTAAAACAGGCATTTAATTAAGGCTGGCCATTTTTTAAAATTTTTATTTACTTGTTTGACAGAGCACAGAGGGAGAGGGAGAAGCTGACTCCCTGCTGAGCATGGAGCCCAAGTCAGGACTCAATCCCAGGACCCTGGGATCATGACCTGAGCTAAAGGCTGACATTTAACCAACTGAGCTACCCAGTCACCCCAAGGCTGGTCATTTTTAACAAGAGTAATTTCTCACAATAATTCTATGGAAGTAAGTAGAGTCATTTCAATTTTACAGATAAAGAGATTGAGGCTCAGGCCCAAATCATATTGGCTACCAACCAGTCAAATGAAGAGAAGACTCGGGTCTTTTAACCCAAGTAAGTGTTTCTCTCCCATCTCATTATGCATCAATTTTAATGATTTTAAGTTCAAAATTTACCAAAAAAAAACCCCAAAAAAAACCAAAAACAAAAAGAAACAAAACCGTAACTAGTACAAGACACCATAGTGTATTTTATAAAATATATTACAACCTTTCATCCCTGAGGTGAATGTTTACACAATTCGTGTCCTTTTCAAAAGGAACGATACATTTTCAATGAGAACCTTAAAATGTAGAGTATCTCTGGTACCAAATGACAAACCACATGAGAAAGACTTAAAGCTAACAGGATATGCCAATATGTGATAGGATATGTCCTCAACCGCTCCGTTTGTGTTTTTTTTAATTTTTTAAAAGATTTTATTTATTTATTTGACAGAAAGATTTTATTTATTTATGCAGAGAAGCAGGCAGAGAGAGAGGGAAGCAGGCTCCTTGCGAGCAGAGAGCCCGATGTGGGGCTCAATCCCAGGACCCTGAGATCATGACCTGAGCCGAAGGCAGAGGCCTAACCCACTGAGTCACCCAGGCGCCCCCCATTTTTTAAAATTCTTTAAACACTTACTGAAATACAAATCATTTCGCATTTAGTATATACAGTTTGGCATTATTAGCATGCCTTATCAATCTAATTAGAACTGCTTATTAGAGGGGCGCCTGGGTGGCTCAGTGGGTTAAGCCGCTGCCTTCGGCTCAGGTCATGATCTCAGAGTCCTGGGATCGAGTCCCGCATCGGGCTCTCTGCTCAGCAGGGAGCCTGCTTCCCTCTCTCTCTCTCTGCCAGCCTCTCTACCTACCTGTGATCTCTCTCTGTCAAATAAAATAAAATAAAATAAATCTTTAAAAAAAAAAAAAAAAAAAGAACTGCTTATTAGAAAGACAACAGTCTCAAGAGCCTAGGGCTGTGCTTTAAACACTAATAAGCAGTCAATAAATATTTGTAGATGAATGAATCAACCCAAATTTTGGGTTAGACATTTAAATGTGTAAGGGACAATAAGACATGACAGAAACCAAAGACCCAATGCTTCCTGAGATTTTTACACACAAATGCCAGAAACACAAACGCCCTTCTCTAAAGGAAAAGAGACAGTCTGGCTCTTTCTTTGCTTCTTTAATAGTACCAGTCATACTCTTATTTCACAATTCCAACTATATTATTACTCTCTCAAACTTTCCATGCATTTCACCCTTACGTTTTTAGGGATGTTATTAACTTGGTGCTTTTAGATTATGGAGTTAATAAAGGTTTCTTTCTACAAAGTCATGACGATAGAAACAGAGGAGAAAACACTGTGGGTCCCAGCTCAGGTCCAGAGTTAGAAAGTTAGGCCTAAAGTAAATCTTAGCTCTGGTCAAGATTTTGGATATACCTGATGAATCAACAGGAAAGCAAATCCTGTTCAGAAAGCAATGTGGCCTAAATGTTTTCTAAATAAGTTATATAGATAAGAAAGGAAACAATGCCCTACAAATAAAAACTGAAGTCAAAGAAACTAATGATAAAGAGTATTTGACTTTCACTAAAATATGAAAGGAGTAAGAACACCATTATGGTAGACTATAAAAGATAACATGCAAAGTTTTCTTCAGTTCACTTCACTAAAGCAGTGCAGGGTCAGAATCTATAACTGATTAGATGGGTTTTTTAAAAAAATAATTAGTCCATGATTTGAGATCATTACAGTTAGGATTATGAGGGATAATGGAATTGAACATAAATAAAAATTAATAGAGCTGATTAGGGTTTAGTGAATAAATTCAATGGTCTTAATCTCAGAAACAAAAGAGTTCAGAACAAATTATTTCAAAAGGAACAAAGTATAGTATCTCTTTTGAGGAGAAGATTTTGAATATTTAAGGTATGTCACAACAAATCAAAAGGAAGCAAGTCTTAAAATAGAACTAAAAAGTAATAGAAGAAAGTGCAATTAATTAACTTTCATTAGGATATCAGTAAAAGCAGGGCGCCTGGGTAGTTCAGTTGGTTAAGCCCCCGACTCTTGATTTCAGCTCAGATCATGATTGAAGGGTTGTTGAGACTGAGCCCTGTGTCAGGCTCCATGCCACTGTGAAAACTGCTTAAGATTCTCTCTCTCAATAGTCCCCCACACCAATCTCTCTTAAAAAAAATAAAACAAAAGAAAACAAAAAAACTATCAGTATCAGTAAAGGCTACATAAGACAAATGCAATTTGGACTGGACCTTGGAAATCAGACACAGATGAAGAAGATAATGAAGTAAGACTCTAGAGAAACAAAAGGGATGGGATTCAGAGCTCTTGAGAAGTAAAGGGAAAATGGGTATCTTCATTAAAATAGAAAGGGAGGGGCGCCTGGGTGGCTCAGTTGGTTGAGCAACTTGGCTCAGGTCACGGTCCTGGAGTCCCGGGATCGAGTCCTGCATCGGGCTCCCAGCTCCATGGGGAGTCTGCTTCTCCCTCTGACCTTCTCACCTCTAATGTTCTCTCTCACTGTCTCTCTCTCAAATAAATAAATAAAATCTTTAAAAAAAAAATAGAAAGGGAGGAAAGAATAGATGAGGATATAGAAATTCGCCATGAGAAGTTGAGAGAATTTATGTCCACGAGTTTTTTTTCAGGTACAAGTAAGAGCACAGTTGAATGGTGGAGAAATAGATTCCAAGTTGAATGGGAAGCAAGGGAAGCAGGCTAACAGACTAGAGAAAGAAAGAAAGTACAAGAACTCGTTTGAATATCAATTTGAGTATCAAACTGCAGTGTCTTCAGTGAGATTGAAGTGGATAAGAGAAAGAAATTATGTCCTTGAAATGGTCAGTTCTAAGGGATGGCAAAGTCCAAGAAATGGCTAAGTGTAGGGCCTGCTAAAGTGGAATAAAGATAAAGAATACCAGACAGAAGATAAACTATAAGGCTAAGGTGTTAGATGGATCAGCAATATGAATGGTGCAGTCACAAAGAACAATGACAAAGGATAGAAAATAAAAACAAATTGAGCGAGAAGTCAAGGTCTTCAGCAACTATTGGGGAACATCATGCAGGTTAGTCATTGACAGAAAAGAAAATGGGAATAAGATGGACACAACGATTATCAAAAGCAAAACCATTTTAACCCAAGTTAGTCAAACAATTGTCTAGAGGCAAAAGTGGGGTTTACAAACACAGATTTCCTCTTTGGTCCCCAGTTGCAGGAACGAAGAAGGAAGAATAATTCCACTTAAAAACCTTCTAAAAGGTTGCCAGGACAAGGTCAGGTTTCAGTGAGAGTATATTTTTTTAAAATGTGGAGACGGTAAAAAAAAAAAAAATTATCGGTAATGGAATAGAGATTTTAGAGGCTACAGCAAAAATTGTTGAGAGTTTAATGGGTCAGCCATGAGCAGAAATCAAAAAGGATGAATAAGTCGCCAAATGAGAAACTATGAGATCAAGCACTTCATATTTTTTAAGTAATTATGGAAATAATTGAAGGAGAAATAGTTGGTACACCAGCTAACAGTTGATAGATAGCTGATAGACCAGAGGGCCAAGGTACAACAGAAAATGGAATGATATAAAAGTTTAAACAGAGACAATAGGAATAACAATGAGATGGAATCATTCCTAGTTCTCTTCAGAGTACAGGTACCTAATTATGATGATTATTGCCTAGGTTTTCTGTGATAGGCAGCTCATATGTGTCTTTTCAACATTCAACAAATATTTACTGACTACCTACAAATGCTAAGCTTAATCCTAAGTGTCACAGATATACCAGAGAATAACAAAAACAGAATCCCTATCCTTAGGGAATTTTTAGTCCAATGGTACTATCTGATTAAGGTTTTTTTTAATGATGGAAATGTTCTATAATTGATACCACTCAATATGATAGCCACTAGCTCAGTACATGTAGCTATTTCAAATAGTGCACATTTCAAACAGTGTAACAGAAGAACTAAATTTTTAATTTTAAAAATTTTTTATTAATTTAAAAATTAGATTTAAATAGTTCTACATCACTACTAATTCTGTATCAGGTATCCAAGTTCTGAGTCTAGCCATTATTAGCAAAAAGAGACTTCCCTGGGAGGGCATGAGACTCACTGAAGCAACAGGAAACTAGAGAACCAGAACCAGGCTAAAATAATTGACCAGAAGCACCAGTAAGGGCATACTAAAGAATAATCTGCTCTTCAAATGTTGCCACATATTCATCTATCACTGACTCTGCAGTTCAAATTCTAGAACAGAACTTGTCCAACTGCCCAAGTATTGTCCCTTCCTGCCCAAGAAGATGATACACAACAGATAATTCATCTGAAGATGAAATATAAATAGAAAGGAGGCATATTAAGTAACCGATTTATTTTATCAATGTTTCTGAAAAAAAAAAAAAAATCAGAAAGCCACAAGTGGAAAATAAGAGCTCTGGCTTTAAGCAATGCAAAAAACAAGGGATTCACTATAGGATTAATTTAAATGATCATGTTCCCTCTCCCTGAGCTGGTAATTGCTGCTCTTTCCCCAATATACCTCCTCTTCACTTCCGGTAACAAAACCGTACTTTCCCCACCCCCACCACTCTGAAATAGGCAAAAAACCTAGTTTAAGCCAGAGTCCACTATTCCCCACGTCGTAGTGATGGACCCAGGGATGGGCATGTGAACCAGGCCCAACTTCTTTTCTAGATTTTTTCTGACTTACATCAAATAAGAATCCTATCTCCTTCGATTTCAAAAATAAAGTCTTGGCTTCACAGAGAAAGCAGTAAGAGAGAAACAGATACAAGGGTCAGAGGAGAGGAGTAAGATGAAAGGAGGGAAGACGGTTTCTATATCCAGATGTCCGTGAGACCAGCACAATCTCTGTTCTTTTCACAATCTATGTCTGCTAATAAAGACCCTTTCTTCACTTGTTAGCTGGAATTGTATTACTGTCACAATCAAAAGTTGACTAGTTTCTTACTTAAAATCATTTTTAAGGGATGCCTGGGTGGCTCAGATGACAAAGCATCTGCCTTCAGCTTAGGTCATGATCCTGGGGGCCTGGAATGGAGTCCCACATTGGAGAGCCTGTTTCTCCTTCTCCCTCTGCCCCTCCCCTCTGCTTGTGCTTTCTCATTCTCTCTCAAATAAAGAAAATCTTTAAAAATAAATAAAATCCTTCTTAAAATATTTTAAATAACTTCTCTATATTTTTAATTTACAGGTAACTGTAAATCTTATAAACTCATTGTGGTATGGGACAGTCTCCTGAAATACAGAATACTGTCAGAATAACAATTTGGGGAGGAGTCAAGATGGTGGAGAAATATCAGGCTGGGAGGACATCAGGTAGTAGGAGATCAGCTAGATAGCTTATCAAACCATTCCGAACACCTACAAACCCAACAGGAGATCAAAGAGAAGAGCGGCAATTCTAGAAACAGAAAATCGACTACTTTCTGAAAGGAAGGACCAGCGGAGAAGTGAATTCAAAGAGATGGGAAGATAGACCACAGGGGTAGGGGCTGGCTCCCGGCAAGTGGGAGACCAAGGGAGCACAAAATCAGAACTTTTAAAGGTCTGCTCCACTGAGGGACATTGCTCCAGAAGCTAAGCCGGGCGCGGGGGGGGGGGGGGGCAAGTGGGAAAGCGTGGTCTCAGAGGGATTGGGGGTGTCTGAGTGCCACAGAGCTCGCAGGTCTTAAAGCGGGGAAGCCGCCTACAGAGATGGAGCTGAGGAGTGATCTCTCAACTTGGGGTTACCTTAAATTGTGGTCCATGGCACAGGCCACTGCTCTGTGAGGAGAGACCCCAAAAGATCTGGGGAGACCCCCCAACCCCACCGAAGAGCATAGGGATCTGCAGGGTTTGGAGACTCCAGGCAGGGCTGTGTGCCAGAGACAGAGACGCTTGGTCACAGGCTGGGTGAGCTCGGAGTGCAGCCAGAGGCCAGGGAGACAGGAGTGATTGAGCGCTTTTCTCCAAGGGTACACTGAGGAGTGGGGCCCCGAGCCCTCGGCTCCTCCAGGCTGGAGATTGGGAGGCCGCCATTTTCATTCCCGTCCTCCGGAACTCTAGGGAAAGCACTCAGGGAACAAAAGCACCCAAAAGCGAACCTAAGCGGATTACTTAGCCTGGCCCCTGATAAGGGCGGTGCAATTCCGCCTCTGGCAAAGGCACTTGAGAATCACTACAAAAGGCCCCTCCCCAGAAGATCAGCAAGAAATCCAGCCAAGACCAAGCTCACTTACCAAGGAGAACAGCGGAATTCCAGAGGAGAAAGCAAAGCATGGAATTCATGGCTTTCTCCCCATGATTCTTTAGTCTTGCAAAGTTAATTTTTTTTAAATGTTTTAATTTAATTTTATTTTATTATTTTATTTTATTATTTTTTATTATTTTATTTTATTATTTTATTATCTTATTTCATTATTTTTTTCTTCTGCTACATTTTTTTAACTTTTAACATTTCCTCTTTTAGCACTTTTTAACTAGTTTGTCTTACCAATACCTTTCATAAAAAAAAATCTTTTTTGAACCTTCATTATTATAGTCATATTCTATCCTTCATGTATCTAACTTTATTTTTTGTATACACATAGGTTTTTATTTCTTCTAAAAAAATTTGGGATGCAACTTCTTCTAATAGATCAAAATAGTCCCTAAATCTACACAGGGCTTTGTTCTAGTCTCCAGCCTGAGCAAATTCTCTCCATTTTCTTTTTCTTTATTCTCCAAACCAACTTACCATATCAACTCCTTTTTTAGAAATGGTTTAAAAAAATGTTTTTTCATCTTTATAGTCATATTCTATCCCTTCATTGTGTTTACCCTTATATATGTTTTACATTCTTTAAAATTTGGGGAGGTGGTTTCTTCTAAGAGACCAAAAACTCCCAAAATTAAGTGGGTGACCCTGTTCTATTTACCAGTCTAATATATATATTTTTCTTTTATATATATATTTTTTTTAATTTTTTTTTCTAAAGTTCTTTTTCCCCTCTTTCTTGCCCCCACGATTTGGGGTCCCTTCTGATTTGGTTAAAGCACATTTTCCTGGGGTCTTTGCCACCCTTTTAGTATTTTATTCCCTCCTTCATATATATTCTTATCAGGATAAAATGACAAGGCAGAAAAACTCACCACAAAAAAAAGAACAAAAGGTATTACTGAAGGCTAGGGACTTAATCAATATGCACATTTGTAATATGTCTGATCTAGAGTTCAGAATGACAATTCTCATGGAGCTAGCCAGGCTCGAAAAAGGCATGGAAGATATTAGAGAAACCCTGTCTGGAGAAATAAAAGCCCTTTCTGGAGAAATAAAAGAAACAAAATCTAACCAAGTTGAAATAAAAAAAGCTATTAATGAGGAGCAATCAAAAATGGAGGCTCTGACTGCTAGTATAAAGGAGGCAGAAGAGAGAATTAGCGATATAGAAGACCAAATGACAGAGAATAAAGATGTTGAGCAAAAGAGAGACGAACAACTACTGGACTACGAGGGGAGAATTCGAGAGATAAGTGATACCTTAAGACAAAGCAACATTAGAATAATTGGGACTCCAGAAGAGGAAGAAAGAGAGAGGGGAGCAGAAGGTATATTGGAGAGAATTATTGCAGAGAATTTCTCTAATATGGCAAAGGGAACAAGTATCAAAATCCAGGAAGTGCAGAGAAACCCCCTCAAAATCACTAAGAATAGGTCCACACCCCATCATCTAATAGTAAAATTTATAAGTCTTAGTGACAATGAGAAATTCCTGAAAGCAGCCCCAGACAAGAAGTCTGTAACATACAATGATAAAAATATTAGACTGGCAGCAGACTTATCCACAGAGATATCGCAGGCTGGAAAGAACCGGCATGATCTATTCAGAGCACTAAATGAGAAAAACATGCAGCCAAGAATCCTATATCCAGCTAGGCTATCATTGAAAATAGAGGGAGAGATAAAAAGTTTCCAGGACAAACAAAAACTAAAAGAATTTGTAAACACCAAACCAGCTCTACAGGAAAAACTGAAAGGGGTCCTCTAAGCAAAGAGAGACCCTAAAGTAGAAGATCAGAAAGGAGCAGAAAGAATATAAAGTAATAGTCACCTTACGGGCAATACAATGGCACTAAATTCATATCTCTCAATAGTTACCCTGAATGTAAATGGACTAAATGCCCCAATCAAAAGACACAGGTATCAGAACGGATAAAAAAAACAAAACCCCCCATCAATATGTTGTCTACAAGAAACTCATTTTAGACACAAAGACACCTCCAGATTTAAAGTGAGGGGGTGAAAAACAATTTATTATGCTAATGGACATCAAAAGAAAGCTGGGGTGGCAATCCTTATAACAGATCAATTAGATTTTAAGCCAGGGACTATAAAAACAGATGAGGAAGGACACTATATCATACTCAAAGGGTCTGTTCAATGAGAAGATCTAACAATTTTAAATATCTATGCCCCTAACATGGGAGCAGCCAACTATATAAACCAATTAATAACAAAATAAAAAAAAACCTAATCGACAATAATACAATAATAGTAGGGGACTTTAACACTCCCCTCACTGAAATGGACAAATCCTATAAGCAAAAGATCAACGAGGAAATAAAGGCCTTAAATGACACACTGGACCAGATAGACATCACAGATATATTCAGAACATTCCATCCCAGAGCAACAGAATATACATTCTTCTCTAGTGCATATGGAACATTCTCCAGAATAGATCACATCCTGGGTCATACATCAGGTCTCAAACAGTATCAAAAGATTGGGATCATACCCTGCATATTTTCAGACCACAATGCTCTGAAACTAGAACTCAATCACAAGAGGAAATTTGGAAAGAACCCAAATACATGGAGACTAAACAGCATCCTTCTAAAGAATGAATGAGTCAACCAGGAAACTAAAGAAGAATTGGAAAAAAATCATGGAAACAAATGATAATGAAAACATAACAGTTCAAAATCTGTGGGACACAACAAAGGCAGTCCTGAGAGGAAAATATATAGCGATACAAGCCTTTCTCAAGAAACAAGAAAGGTCTCAAATACACAACCTAACCCTACACCTAAAGGAGCTGGAGAAAGAAAAACAAAGAAAGCCTAGACCCAGCAGGAGAAGAGAAATAATATAGATCAGAGCAGAAATCAATGAAATAGAAACCAAAAAACCAACAGAACAAATCAATGAAACTAGGAGCTGGTTCTTTGAAAGAATTAATAAGATTGATAAAGCCCTAGTCAGACTTATCAAAAAGAAAAGAGAAAGGACCCAAATTAATAAAATCATGAATGAAAGAGGAGAAATCACAACCAACATCAAAGAAATACAAACAATTATAAGAACATATTATGAGCAAATTTGATGATCTAGACGAAAGGGATGCATTCCTAGAGACATTTAAACTACCACAACTGAACCAGGAAGAAATAGAAAACCAGCAAGGAGATTGAAGCAGTCATCAAAAATCTCCAAACAAACAAAAGCCCAGGGTCAGATGACTTCCCAGGGGAATTCTAACAAACATTTAAAGAAGAATTAATTCCTATTCTCTTGAAACTGTTCCAAAACATAGAAATGGAAGGAAAGCTTCAAAACTCATTTATGAGGCCAGCATTACCTTGATCCCAAAACCAGACAATGCCCCATCAAAAAAGAGAATTACAGACCAATATCCTTGATGAACACAGATGTGAAAATTCTCACCAAAATACTAGCCAATAGGATCCAACAGTACATTAAAAGGATTATTCACCACGACCAAGTGGGATTTATTCCAGGGCTGCAAGGTTGGTTCAATATCTGCAAATCAATCAATGTGATACAACACATTAATAAGAGAAAGAACAAGAACCATAAGATACTCTCAATAAATGCTGAAAAAGCATTTAACGAAGTACAGCATCCTTTCCTGATCAAAACTCTTCAAAGTGTAGGGATAGAGGGTACTTACCTCAATATCATCAAAGTCATCTATGAAAAACCCACCGCAAATATCATTCTCAATGGAGAAAAACTGAGAGCTTTTCGCTAAGGTCAGGAAAATGGCAGGGATGTCCCATTATCACCACTGCTATTCAACGTAGTACTAGAAGTCCTAGCCTCAGCAATCAGACAACAAAAAGAAATTAAAGGCATCCAAATCGGCAAAGAAGTCAAACTATCACTCTTTGCAGATGATATGATACTATATGTGGAAAACCTAAAAGACTCCACTCCAAATCTGCTAGAGCTTGTACAGGAATTCAGTAAAGTGTCAAGATATAAAATCAATGCACAGAAATCAGTTGCATTTCTTTACACCAACAACAAGACAAAAGAAAGAGAAATTAAGGAGTCAATCCCATTTATAATTGTACCCAAAACCATAAGATACCTAGATACCTAACCAAAGAGGTAAAGAATCTATACTCAGAAAACTATAAAGTACTCATGAAAGAAATTGAGGAAGACACAAAGAAATGGAAAAATGTTCCATGTTCATGGATTGGGAGAACAAATATTGTGAAAATGTCTATGCTACCTAAAGCAATCTACACATTTAATGCAATCCCTATCAAAAGCCCACCTTTCTTTTTCAAAGAAATGGAACAAATAAACCTAAAATTTATATGGAACCAGAAAAAACCTCAAATAGCCAGAAGAATGTTGAAAAAGAAAGCCAAAGTTGGTGGCATCACAATTCCAGACTTCAAGCTCTATTACAAAGCTGTCATCAACAAGACAGCATGGTTCTGGCACAAAAACAGACACACAGATCAATGGAACAGAATAAAGAGCCCAGAAATAGAACCTTAACTCTATGGTCAACTAATCTTTGACAAAGCAGGAAAGAATGTCCAATGGAAAAAAGTCTCTTCAACAGATGGTATTGGGGAAATTGGACAGCTACATGCAGAAAAATGAAACTGGACCATTCCTTACATCACACACAAAAATAGACTCAAAATGGATGAAGGACCTCAATGTCAGAAAGGAATCCATCAAAATCCTTGAGGAGAACGCAGCAGGCAGCAACCTCTTCGACCTCAGCCGC
Source organism: Mustela putorius furo (assembly GCF_011764305.1). NCBI lineage: Eukaryota > Metazoa > Chordata > Mammalia > Carnivora > Mustelidae > Mustela > Mustela putorius. The sequence goes on along the minus strand of NW_025421481.1, from coordinate 10,660,192 downwards.
AGCAACATCTTCCTAGGAACATCGCCAAAGGCAAGGGAAGCAAGGACAAAAATGAACTATTGGGACTTCGTCAAGATCAAAAGCTTTTGCACAGCAAGGGAAACAGTTAACAAAACCAAAAGACAACGGACAGAATGGGAGAAGATATTTGCAAATGACATATCAGATAAAGGGCTAGTATCCAAAATCTATAAAGAACTTATCGAACTCAACACCCAAAGAACAAATAATCCAATCAAGAGTGGGCAGAGGATATGAACAGACATTTCTGCAAAGAAGACATCCACATGGCCAACAGACACATGAAAAAATGCTCCACATCACTCGGCATCAGGGAAATACAAATCAAAACCACAATGAGATACCACCTCACACCAGTCAGAATGCCTAAAATTAACAAGTCAGGAAATGACAGATGCTGGTGAGGATGCAGAGAAAGGGGAACCCTCCTACACTGTTGGTGGGAATGCAAGCTGGCACAACCACTCTGGAAAACAGCATGGAGGTTCCTCAAAAAGTTGAAAATAGAGCTACCTTACAACCCAGCAATTACACTACTGGGTATCTACCCTAAAGATACAAATGTAGTGATCCAAAGGGGCACGTGCACCCGAATGTTTATAGCAGCAATGTCCACAATAGCCAAACTATGGAAAGAACCTAGATGTCCATCAACAGATGAATGAATAAAGAAAATTTGGTATATATATACAATGAAATACTATGCGGCCATCAAAAGAAATGAAATCTTGCCATTTGCGACAATGTGGATGGAACCAGAGGGTATTACGCTTAGCGAAATAAGTCAGTCGGAGAAAGACAACTATCATATGATCTCCCTGATATGAGGAAGGGGAGATGCAACGTGAGGGGTTTGGGGGGTAGGAAAAGAATAAATGAAACAAGATGGGATCAGGAGGGAGACAAACCATAAGAGACTCTTAATCTCACAAAACAAACTGAGGGCTGCCGTGGGGAGAGAGCGAGGGAGAGACGGAGAGGGGGGTGGGGTTATGGACATTGGGGAGGGTATGTGCTATGGTGAGTGCTGTGAAGTGTATAAACCTGGCGATTCACAGACCTGTACCCCGGGGGCTAATAATACATTATATGTTAATTAAAAATTTAAAAAAATTTAAAAAAAAAGAGTAACAATTTTGTTATTTAATAATGTAATTTAAGAACAAACCACTTCAGTGAGGACAGGATACTAGTATGTAATTAATAATTTAAAGCATCTGCAAAAGCAGTAATTAATCCTACTTATCACAGATATTTGTTGTTTGTAAATAAATGGATACTTCTGGTTTATATGACTGAGACTTTTCAGCTCCTTAAGCAAGACTTTTTTCTCTACAGGTAGTCTCTTGCTGACTTATTATAAATTCTAAATAAGACAAGCTTACAATCATGATTATTTTAATAAATGACCAAAATAGATCTAGTTTATGTAGGTAGACTTATAAATTAGAAAATCAGAACTGCCATGAGAAAAACACAATTGCAGACCATTAAAAAAAAGAAGTGGTACAGGGCCGCCTGGGCACGTCAGTTGGTTAAGTGACTGCCTTTAGCTTGGGTCATGATCCCAGAGTCCTGGGATCTAGCCCTACATCAGGCTCCCTGCTCCTTGAGGAGCCTGCTTCTCCCTCTTCTTCTATTTGCCGCTCCCCATGCTTGTGTTCTGTCAAATAAATAAAATCTTTTTTTCAAAAATGTCATATAAATTTTGCAAATTACTCTTTCTGCTATATTTTATGTTAGTTATTATGTCCTCATTTTAACATAAGTTGGGGTTAATTATACATTAGAAATGATCTCGAGAAACTGAAGAGAAATCAAAAAAATTATCAAAGTGACTAATGGAAAAGAAAATTATTTCTGTTAAAGAAAAGCTGAAGAAATGAATGCTATTTTATATAGCAAAACAAACAAACAAAAAGCCCTAAGGGCTATGTTTGTTATTGTCTCCAAGTAGTAACAGTTTGCTTGACCTCTATCACAATGTCAACAGAAACCAAACCAGGAGAATTAGGTTTAAATTCTTACAGAAAACATTCTAACTGGCTAAACTGTGGAATCATAATAGGATAAAACATTAAAGTAGGGGTTTTTCTGGGGGAAATTATCTCTCTCCTTTCTAGATATTGTCAAGGAGAAATAAACAAAAAAAGCTTCACCTGTGTAGAATGGTGAAAGAAAAGAAAATTACTCCTCTAAAAGCGAAGAGTACGACAAAACTGACTCTCCAAATCCACTACAGATTTATGACTCCAGAATTGTAGCAGTCAACATTTAAAGTAATCATTCATAAAAACTGACATGAGTAAATAATACATATATCTCTGCCTGAATTAATTTTTCCCAAGTAATGAGATTGATAAAACACTGTACATTAAGTATACTGGAATTTAAAGCTCACTTTAGAGCATGTTCAGTGTTGACACAAAATTTTTTATCCTGGGTGTCTCACTTGCTTAATCCTAGACCTGGCCCTAATATATTATGTCACACACACACACACACAAAATCAATGCATTCCATAAATTAGAACTAATAGAAACAATATTCTCCGATTATAATGCAATAAAACTATAAATTTAAAAAAGCCTCCCAGCTGGAAATTAAAAAACCTTCTGCTACAAACTGACCTGTGTCTCCCCCAAATTTGTATGTTGATGTCTCAACAGGAGTATTTTAGAATGTGATTGCATTTGGAGAGAGGACCTTTAAAGAGGTAACTAAGGTTAAATAAAGCTATCTCGATGAATCCTAACCCATATGACCGGTACCCTCATAAGAAGACGGAAAGGTACTAGACACAGGCACACAAAGGAAAGGCAGTGTGGGACAGAGCAAGAAAGTAACCATCTATAAGCCAACAACAAAAGAGGCCTCAGGAGAAACCAAGTCTGACAATACCTTGAGATCTCAAATTTCTAATGTCCAGAACTATCAGAAAATAAATTTCTATTGTCTAAACCCTCTTGATGGTGGTACTTTATTCTGACAGTCCTAACTAACTATTAGTTTCTTCTCTTATTAAACAACTACACCTTCTATTAATACTTCTATTAATTCTTGGGTGAAAAGGAAAATGTAAACTCAAATTACAAGTCCTAAAAGATAATAATTAAAACCTTAGAGAATATACTTAATATACCTAAAACAGGGATAAGAAAAATCTCATACTAGAAACTTTACTAACAAAAATGAAGAATACTTGTTGAGTAAATTCCCAACTCAAAATAAAACAAAAAAACAAATTAAAAGAAAGCATAAAGTATATTAACATGATCTTAGAAAACTCAAAATCTACAAAGCAGCTAGTAGAAAATACATGAGTTTAGTAAGGTCACAGGACTCAAGATCCTTACATAAAAGTCCACTGACTATATTTCCACATGCCAGCAATAAACAGAAAGTGAATTTTTTTATTTTTAAGATTTTATTTATCCACTTGACAGAGATCACAAGGAGGCAGAGAGGCAGGCAGAGACGGGGGCAGGCGGGGGGGTAAGCAGGCTCCCCACTGAGCAGAGAGCCAATGTGGGGCTCGAACCCAGGACCCTGAGACCATGATCTGAGCCGAAGGTATAGGCTTAACCCACCGGCCATCCACGTGCCCCAGAAAGTGAAATTTTAAAAAAACTGCTCCCATTTATAATCACATAAAAATGCTGAGGAATAAAATGTAACATTAAGATATGCATGACATATTCAATGAAAACTATAAAATTCTGATGATAGAAATTAAAGATGATCTGATTAAAGAAGAGACATGCCATATTCATGGATTGGATAGGCTCAGTACTGTTGAGATGACAACTCCTCTCAAACTGAGCTACAGATTCATTATAATTCCAATCAAAACCTTAACAAGCCTTTTTGGGAAAAGGTGATAGGCTGATTTTAAAATTTATGTGGAAAGGCAAAGGACTTAGAAGACCCAAAACAATCTTTCAAGAAAGAACAAGGTGGGGCACCTGGGTGGCTCAGTTGGTTAAGCAACTGCCTTCAGCTCAGGTCATGATCCTGGAGTCCCAGGATCAAGTCCCGCATTGGGCCCTCTGCTCATCAGGGAGCTGGCTTCTCCCTCTGCCCCTCGCCCCTTTCATGCTCACTCTCTCTCTCAAATAAATAAAATCTTAAAAAAAAAAAAAGAAAAAGAAAGAAAGAAAGAACAAGGTGGAGGATTTGCACTACCTGCATCAAACTTACTATAAAGCCGCTGTGGTCAAGACAGTGTGATATTCATATGAAGACGGACAAATGGATCAATACAATGGGACGGAGTCCAGAAATACACACATTTAAATGGACAACTGATTTTTAACAAAGGAACCAAAACAATTCAATGGAGGAAAAGACTGCTTTAACAAATGATGCTGGAACAACTGGATACCTATGTGGAAATAAAAAATGATTGTCTACCATCACCTCACACTACACAGAAATTAACATGAACTGGATCATATAACCCAAATGTAAGAAACAAAATACTAATCTTTTAGAAGAAAACAAAATAGTAATTTTTGTGACACAAGATCAGGCAAAGCTTTCAAAAAATTTAAAAAAAAAAAAACACACAAACTAGAAAAGAAAAAGAAATTATAAAATTGACTTTGTCAAAATAAATTTTGCTTTCAATAGACACAATTAAAATAAACAAAGCAATCCACAGACTTAGAACATACCTGTCAAATATGTATCTCACAAAGGGCTTGTATGCAAAACAAAGCGCTGTTACAACTCAATATGAAAATAACATCCTAATTTTAAATATGGGCAAAATATGTGGATGAATACTTCAAAAATCCATATTACAAGAATCTAAACATCATTAGTCATTGGGGAAAATCAAATTAAGACCACAATGATACATTACTACACATCCGCTAGAGTTAGGTTAAAAAGACTGATAATAACAAGTGTCAGTTAAGATGTGTGAATCAAATGGAACTGTCATAGGGGAACTCTCATACGTTGCTATGGGAATGAAAAACAGCATGATCACTCTGTAAAACAGTTTTGCTATATATGTTGCAGAACAGTACTGCTATATGTCATCACTCAGCAATGTCATTCCTAGATATTTAACCAAGGGAAATAAAATTGTATGCCCAAAGACTTCTACATGAATGTTCATAGTAACATTAATCATAAAAGCCCCAAACTAATAACAACCCAAATATCTGCCCATCAAAAGGAAAATGAATAAACAAATCATGTTACATCCATTCAATGGAATCTTAATCAGTAACAGAAAGGAATGAAAAAGACTGATATATGCAACAACATGGATAAAGGCTGGGGATCAGAGGAAAGGTCAAGTGCAAAGAGACACAGGGAAAATTTTAGGGTAACAGAACTGTTCTTTGCTTTTACTATGGTGGTAATGATTACAAAACTTTATACAAATACCAAAAGGCATCACGCTGCACATTATTTAAATGGGTGAATTTTATTTTATGTACATTAAACACTAATAAAACTATAAAAACTTCTTAGTGGCAGAACAACACAGAAAGAAGAAGAAAGTAGAAATTAATGAGGTAGGAAATAGAAAAACAGTTGACTCCATAAATCTAATTCCTAGTTTAAAAAAATATGGAACTATATGCTTAAAATGATTAAAACAGTGAATTTTGTTATGTATATTTTATCACAATAAGAAGAATAAAATCAACAAAGCACTAGCCGACTAGATTAACAAATAGAGGAAGCAAGCACATATATAAATAAGAAATAACCTAGGGAAAGTAAGCATTCATTAAAACAGAACAAATTGAAAAATAAAAACTATTTTGCAGACCTCTATGCAGACAAATTTGAAAACCAAGATGAAGTAATTTCTTATGAAAACACAGATCATCAAAATTGATCCCACAATAGAGACAGAGAGCTTTAACAGATTGTTTTCTATAGAATAAACAGATAATTACTCCAGAAATGGAGGTTGGTTCAAGATTAAGAAATCCATTAACACACAATATTAATAGTGCAAGAGAGGAAAAATTATGACTGTCTGCAGAGATGATGAAAACCTTTGAAAATTTGTGACATCATGCCTATCATTTCTACTATAGTGTTTGCCAAATGATCTTTTCCTATTTCTGTCATTTTCTCCATGTTTGTTAGTTGGAATTCTCCTGAAAAGAGCTTTTCTTCTAAATATTATACATTATGTCATCTAGACACATAGATTTTTATTTTATCCTATGGATTATAACATTATATTATAACTTATTTCTTTGTTCAAACTGTCTCAGATTTGGTCACTGGGTGTTAAGATTAGTGGAAAAATGTATGATGACAAAGTATGACAAAAAATATTTACATAGTCTCAAAGTATTTACCCATAAGGTAATTATATATTACAAAGAGAAAAAAACAGTCATTTTATACTGGAAAAATCTGGCCAACATCACCTTAACCAAAGTGAACATCACTAGTAAGGGAACAAGTAATACACCTCCTAATATAATGCACTGAAGAAACATGACTTTGATTTTGATGTTATTTTTGCTAGAAATATATAACCTGAATTTAATCATAAAGAATTTAAGACAAACTCAAATTGAGGGATAATCTCTAAAATAACTGGTTAGCAATTTTCAAGTAAAGGCAATGTATGATTCTGGACTGGATCTTGGACCAGAAGAAGGATATCAGTAGGACAACTGGTAAAATTTGAGTAAAATCTATAGGTTTGATACAGTACTATTTATTTCCTGATTATATTAATGTTAGTATATTAGCTTTGATTATTGTAATATGGCTATATAGGATGTCAATCTTTAGCGATCTCAGTGAAGGTCAGGTAGGAATTCTGTGTATGACTTTTATAATGTTTTGATAGCTCTAAGATCATTCATTCCAAAATGAAGTTTAAAATATATATATGCATAGATAACCTAATACTCTGAAGTTCCCTTCTGGCCGACTCTTCTGCCATCTGTGAAGCCCGCAATTTCTCTTCACACTGATCCTTTTCAGATTGCCTCCAGACATCATGTTCCACTTTCATTTTCTCTAAATCCGCTAATCTGTTCTCAAGTTCTATCCTAAAACAACAGATGATAATTATGTTACAAAAACTACAATGAGGATGCTATGACAGCAAAATGTTTTCATTTGCAAGGAGACTGAACACAAAATAAGGTAATTAAGTACTTACTTTTCATCTTGTAATACCACAAGTTTTTGATAACCTTCTTCCTTGGCAGCTTGTACTTTACGTATTAATTCACGATCCTTTTCTACTAGGAGAGCTTTGTGGTGTTCGACAGCTGACTTGAGAATTTCATTGTCTGACTGTAATCCTAATATTTTTTTAAGGAAAAAGATATGCTGTATTCAAAGTTATCAAGCTGAAAATCATAACAGCAAGCATCCATCAGCTGGTAAGACAACTAAAAGACCGCAGAAATTTAAGTCTGGATATGTATTCTCAAAGATCTTTACGTTATTAGTAAGCCTTTTAAGAATGAAATAGACTAAAACTCAGTTAACTATTCTGTCATTTTATTTAGCATACATATATAAACACTTTAATAAAAGACTAGATATATTTACTCGCTTGACTCTTGAGAACTGGGGGCATCAACCTAGGTGATATCCAAAGAGATATAAATATTTACTCCACTTCTAAAAGGGTTTTGTAATCTTAGCCCCAGAGACAGCATCATCATAAAGCTGGTTGAAAGTAGAGTGAATAAAATCATGGAACCCTTCAAAACCTATCATTCTAACAGAACTGTTGGATTACCAATAGAAATAAAAATTGGAAGGGCACCTGAGTGGCTCAGTCAGTTAAGTCAGGCAGGTGCCTTTGGCTCAGGTCATGATCCCAGGGTCCTAGGATCAAGCTCCACATCAGGTTCTCTGCTCAATGGGGAGTCTGCTTCTCCCTCTCTCTCTGCCTCCCAGCTCATGCTTTTGTTCTCACTCTCTATCTCAAATAAATAAAATCTTAAAAAAAAAAAAAAAAGAAATAGAAATTCGAAACTTTCAAGTTTATCCAACGAATTCACAAATTTTCCTTACATTGATATGTCAAGTATTTTGCAGATGGAATAACTATGACAAATTCATATGTAACACAAAATTTTAAAAGAATGCAAAACTAGATCACAAACACTTTACATCCCTTGAAAAATTACTCCCTAAATTCTATAGAAATTCATGAATCAACATCAAGTAGAGATTAATGATACAAACACTAATTCATCATAAGCTCTGCCTAAAACCACAGAGACCAGTTCAGCTAAAGACCAACTTGAGAACAGTTATAGGTCAAAAACAGCTGATTTAAACACCCTTTAAAAACAAATGAGGCTCAGTAACTAGCCTAGTGTCTACGTAAAAACAAAAATTGGGCCTACGATCTACCTATCTTCCTTATGTTATTTTTTTTTTTTTTTAAGATTTTATTTGTCAGGAATAGAGAGAGAGAGCACAAGCAGGGCAGGCGACAGGCAGAAGGAGAAGCCACCCAGATGTCCCTCTTCCTTACGTTCTTAAAATGGTCTCACATCACTAAAATGGTCTGGGACTAATAATCACATGATCTAAACAGATTCACAACTATAAACCCAGAAAGTATGGAATCCCATTTGGAAAGTTTCACTTAATTTATGTGTTAATCAAATAACTGTATAAACATAAGACTGATTTTTTTAAGAGATACAACGCAAAATGAACATTCAACATAAATAAAAAACAATCCATATGTGCTCTAAGATTAAAATTCAGTTAGGCTCAAAAATAAAAATTTAGTTTGATCTATATTAATAATTTGTTTCTATGCAAAAATAATAGTAAAAAGCATGGGAAATCATATATTACCATCCAGTTCACTTTGAATCTTATTTCTTTCTCTTTCTAGCTCACTCTTAGCTCTTGCTGCCTCCAGTTTGATGTCTGTTATTTCTAGTTTGTTTGAATGTTTAAGTTCTTTTACCTGTTGATAATTAGAAATTGAAATTACTATAGGTCATTTTCTTGCCATTAGCTGCTTACCCAAAAACATCAGCAGAAATGAGAAAATGTTTTGGAAAGCAGAGTACACAGTATAAGCACCTTCCAAGAGGGAAGGTGCTTCAGGGCTTTGAACAGTATCTGGTACCAAGAAAACAGAATTTCCTAACAGAATCGAGTTATTTCTTTACAAACATCAGGCTGGGGTCACCTGGCTTAATCTTGCCTTAAAAGGCTTACCTAAAAGTACCTAAAATCCAATAGTCAATGACCGGCTCATCTTCAAAGAAAAAAACCAAAAACCTCCTTTTAATAAAAGTGCTGGTGCCAAGAAGGCATTCTAGGTAGAAGGAACAGCACATAAAATGTTATAAAGGTATAATGTCACAACAGTATCCTTGCAAGAAAGCAACGAGCTATGCGTTCACGCAGAGGAAGGCATGCAATCAATCTGTGAAGTGGCGGGGAATAAACATTATCTGCTGCACAAAAGGGCCGCGTAGCCTGTTAGCTACTGAAGGTGACACAGTCAACTTTGTTTCAGAAAATTAACTCTAATTGCAAATTAAGATTGAGAAAATGAAAGTAAAGATGCCAATTAGAAGGCAAAGGATTGACAAAGTGGGCAAGAAGGAAGAATCAGCTGAATTTGGTGTGCGTGTGTGTGTGTATGTGTATGTGTGGATGTGGTGGCAGTGGGAAGAATGAGTACAAAACATATAAATCTAATTTAAACTTTTACTGCCCAAATCTAATTCTCTGAAAAGCCCTGAGTGAAGAGAAATAATTGTCAGTATCTTCCATATGATTAACTAATCACATACCATTTTTAGATTTCTCTGAGACAACCCTTCAGAAAACGGAATGATTTTAGTTCATGAGTAGTATTCATTCATTGGATAAATATTTACTGAGTACCTATTATGTGCCCCAGTACAGTTTTAGGAGCTGGGGTTACAGAAGCAAACAAGAAAGCTTCATCCTTCCAGCTATCTGCACTGCCCTCTACTATTTTATATCCTTTCCCTTTCATAAGGTACTTCTAAAGTTAGTCCTAGAGTTAATCCTATAACGAGGATTTAACCAATACAGATATAAAAATTTGATAAATCTGTACTCTGACACACTAATGCATAAAACTGTGAAATTAGAAGAGAAAACCACACATATATACAAATCAAATATGTCAGATGGTGGGAACAGGAGGGTAGAGGATCATATACTTCAGTGCAACAGAAATCTATAAAAACTGAAGATGGGAGTTAGAAACAAATGAGAAAAAGCTTCTAGAGCCAAAGAGGGTAAGGATGAGAAATAGAAGTGTTTTACCAAAGGAGATTCCATCTATGAAAGGTCTTAAGAACACTGTAAGGAATGGTTTGGTCAACATTCTCACTTAAAGAAAAATAGAAAAGCAAGTACTGTGCTGCCTTTGTACTGCTAACCACATTTAAGATGCATGTTTTGCTTCCAAATAAACTTACAGATTTTTTAATGACACTACATAAAATGAATACATTGTGCTGACACCAGGCTTGCAATTTTAAACATTACTGAAAATAAGTCTCACAGAACAATTTTCAACTACATGAAAGCAGCTAAGAAATTTTATTTATTTTAACAACTTAAACTTTCTGTGGATTGGGCTCTACTACATTTTAATTTCATGGACAGACAGAATTAAAACTATAAATGTCTTAAAATTTTGAAGAAATATAACTATAATGAAAATCCAATTTCTATAACAAATGAAATTATAACCTGCTATTATATACTAGCTGTAAAAGGTTAAGAATAACATAGCAGTTAATTAATAAGCCACACTGTAGCCTCTCTAAATATGAGGTGGAAAACTTTAGCCATCTTATTTTGCAAAAATTTCATTCATTTCAACAAGAACTATGAAATATATAAAAACCTATTTCTTCTGAGAAAATATTGTTCTACTAAATTGTAATTACTGAAACTGAAAGAACAGTAGACAGGAAGTCAAACAAGTGAAGTCTGACTTCAGGCCTACTTTTATTATTAAACTAGTGGTATACACTCAAAGTATTTGTCCTTGCTGCATTTGAGTTTACTTATCTATGGATCTATAGGAGTTTCAGTTTTCCTTTAGTGCCATGTTTCTATAATCCTGAAATAATGAATGCACTTATAGTAATTTTTAACTTCTTAAAAATATATTAAAAGGATTAAAAATGAAAAACTTACATGAATTGTATTACTGAGCTATGACAAACAGTAGCACTTCCTATAAGTAATCTGAATCAAATCCCAACTAGTCACAATAAACATTTCTCTCTGACCCTAGATCCCTGGTTCTTTACCTTTCTTGTGATCAGGCCTCAAAATTCCTAGGAAAACTAGAGATCATTTCCTAAACAAAATGTATAAGGTTACAATGTTACATATAATTTCAAGAGATACAGAGTCTTCTGAAGCTCCCCTGGGGCCAAGATATCCTGTCTCTCTTGTTTTTTCTCACAATACATTTTCCATTTGAGCCTTCATGCTGCCAATTTGCTTTATGCTTTTGATGTAACAGAAGCTCAGTATCCAGAAAGTACTACCAGTACTACTAACTTTAAGAACCATAAAAAAATGGCAGTATTAGGCATTTTACAAGGGTTCAGAATTTGTTAAAATTACACATACACATATACACAGACATGCAAGAAAACATATGTAAGCAAGAAAGATAGAGTTGGAAAACTGTATTATTCAAGAAGCTCTTGACACAAATTCCAAAGAGATAGTACTTAAACTCTGATCTTTTTTCAAAGGTCTGAAGGATGGTATGACCTCATTAATGTAGCTAATAAGGATAACTATGTGGGATGATTTCCTTAAACTGCATATTTTATTGGAGTTTTAAAGATCAAACACTTCCTGAGGAAACCAGAATTTATCTCATTGAATGTAAAATACCTTCAAGGTTGCCATTTTCAGGCCACCATTAGCAATACTTTTTAATACAAGACACTGAATCACACTGACATAATTCTGTTCAAAACCTGACAAACATTTACAAAATTTGAATAACTTAGACAAATACACCCCAGGTGCTCCTTTGCATTGCAAACAACCATTTGCTAGAGTTGCAAAATATTGATGAAAATCTCAAGTTGCAAAGAAAACTGTGACAATCATGTTTGAAATATCATTTTAAAATTTATCCTTCCAATGAAATCTTTTTACATGCATGATTCCAAATGAAAACTTGGTTTGTCTAAAGCTGAAGGGTGGTTTTTAATATGCCATTTATATGCAAAAAACACAAGTGTGCCCTTAAAATTAGGAAACTCTTAGCAATATCAGAATTGGAAAAAAGGCATGGCAGAACTTCCTGAATTTACTTCTTTGTATATTCCATTTCTTTGTATACTCTACCACTGTAGGAACTCTATCTCAATATGTATACATTTGGATGTATAAAAAAATCTACTTAGGTTAATCAGGAAGCAATTAAATTATTAATTTATTTTACAATCTTAGTAGGCTGGATGAGTTCCTAGGGATGAGCCAGAATGATGTTTCATTTCATCTATGAGGAAACTTGCTTACAGTTCTACAGATTTATATAATGAGGAATGGAATTTGTCATAGGCTTAAAGTTCCATGTTCTTCATGTATATCTTTTTCTCCTTTAAGGATATCACTAGTGTAAAACTGTTGCTATTATGTTCATCATAGGCTACTATCTACTGCATTCAATACCATCTTTAATCTTAGAAAAATCCTGACAGAAAAAGGCATTGTTCCCACTTAAAAGTTAAGCGAATTAGAAGTCACACAGGTAATGAGTGAGATAAATGAGTCAGGATCAAAAGACAGATTTATCTGATTCAAAGTCCATGAACTTTTCTATTGTACTTCACTACCCCCTCCAAAATGACAGTTTTTAATTTCTAAATACATTTTAGTCTCAACATAAAAGCTAGCCTAGAAAACACCTGAATTAAACTATTTCAACAATTAAAAATCTTCTTGCCTAATTTTCACATATTCTTTCTAGCATCAGCTATGTCTAATGAATTAAATACACTGGCTACAAAACCACTTCGTAAACTGTAAAGTAAAAAACTCAAACAAGAATTGTAAACGTCACTAGAGACAGAATCTACAAACATAAGAGTATGTGTTTGCCATGGAAAAAACTGGGTAGACTATCTCCCAAGGGTGGCATCTAATACATGCAGTATCATGGCTTATGGCCTTTTGGACACCGAAATCACCACTCTCAAGGCTGGACTCACATTAATAAAGTTTATAAAGACTGGTTTATAAAATCAGAGCTGTGAGAAAAAACTATAATGGAAAACAGAACACTCTAAGTCTGAAGGACCAGTGTGCATTCTCTCCCTGTAGACAAAATTACATGGGAAATTAAGTAACAGAAAGTTGTTTGGTGATCATATAATCAGAACAAATGGAATGAAATGAATTGATAGTTTCATGCCCACCATTTAAAACAGATTGATGAATTCCTTCCCACAATAAGAATTATCTCTTCAATGGGACAGAATTCATAGATTCTACTAAAACTCTCACTTCTGTTATGAACACTGCCTAAGTTCTCTCAAGTAATTTCTTGGCCAAGTCATTTATGACGACTACATTACTCCTTTAGATAAGTTCACTTCTACTAGGCTATAGTAAGTTCCTTCTGATCTGGGACCTCTTTTGTTTTTCAAGGTAATTTTACATAACTCTGCTCTGATGAAAAATAATTGATTTCACTGATTCAGAAACCACACTTATTTCTAAGATCTTGAAGATGCCCCCAAGTACTAACATTAATAATAGCTATTAATAATATTTGGGTAATTATCTACTAGACCTTATGCAAAGTGCTTTGTGCATAATATTGCATTTAATTTTGCCATAATCTATAAGGTATATATTAGTCTTGCATTATAAAGAAAAACACAAATTTTCAAGGAGAAAGTAAATTGCTCAAGGTCATACAGCTAGTAAGAAAAAGAAATGGAATTTGAATCTAGTCTGTCTTAACTCCAGAGAAGATATGATATTGTTATTCACTACAGTCTTCTAAAAAATATTTTCATCATTGCTCTCCTATTTCTGGTTATCAGATTCTTTATACATAAAGCATATGAGGGGAAAAACTGTAAGCTCCTGAGAAAACCTAGTATATAAAAGACATGCAGGGGCGCCTGGGTGGCTCAGTGGGTTAAGCCGCTGCCTTCGGCACAGGTCATGATCTCAGGGCCCTGGGCTTGAGTCCCGCATCAGGCTCTCTGCTCAGCAGGGAGCCTGCTTCCTCCTTCTCTCTGCCTGCCTCTCTGCCTACTTGTGATCTCTCTCTGTCAAATAAATAAATAAAATCTTTAAAAAAAATAAAAATTAAAAAAAATAAAAGACATGCAAACCATTATATATATTCTTTCAAAAATAACATAAGAGCACCTGGGTGGCTGGGTTGGTTAAGTGGATGGCTCTTGACTTCAGCTCAGATCATGATCTTTGGGTCCTGGGCTCAAGCCCCATGTCAGGCTCAATGCTCAGTGGGGAGTCTACTTGAGATTCTCTCTCTTCCTCTGCCCCTTGCCCTCTCGTTCTGACACAGTCTGTGTCTTTCTGACACACTCTAATAAATAAATATTTTTTTAAAAAATAACTAAAAATAACATAAATGCAGACCATGCTGCTATTATTAATTCACTCATTTAACAAGTATTTATAGAGTGCCTGTTCCAGGAGATGGAGATACAAGCTTATATTTGATTAAAGGAAAATGGGGTGGGAGAGAAAAGGAGAGACAAAAAATAAACAAATATAAATATACCAAATGCTGTTAAGAGCTATGAAGAAAAATAAAGCTGGTAAAAAAGACAGACAGTGAGGCAGAAGAGGGAAGATGGTATTTCACAAAGTGAAGACAAGGAAGGCCTCTCTGAGAATGCGATGTCTGAAAGAGGCAAGTAGGCAAACTACATGGATCTGAAGGAAGACCATGTCAGCAGGCAAGTGCGAAGGTCCTAGGACAGAAGTAAGAGTGAGAAGAAAGCCAGTAAGGCTGGAGCAAAGTGGACAGGAGGGAAAATGGACTGTGATGGCTCTAGAAAGACTGCAGAGGCAGCTCATGCAGAGCTCTGAATAGGTAGAGAGTCAGGAGGTTACTGTAAAAATTGAACCTAGAGAAATCATGGCTTGGAGAAGAGTAGTCACAGGAAAAGTAGTAAAAATTAGTCAGATTTTACATGTATTTGGAAGGCAGAATGATAGGATAAAAAAAGATTTCAATATAGAGAAGTAAACAATTTCAATATAAAATTTGTCCTTATGCAGAATCAAGCATTCCAAAAAATGAAGTAGAAACATTAAAATGACTTACTTTACTGGTCAACGTATTTATTTCCCGCTCAGCTTTATGCAATTTACTGATTAGAACAGTATTTTGTTCAGTGCTTGATTGTAGTTCTTTTTCCAAACGTTCAGCCTGTAGTTTAGCTGACTGTTTTTCAGCCTTTTATTAAAAAATATTTTTAAATTTATTCATAATTTTATAATTATATAAAAAGAAACACTATTTATTTTTAAAATAAATTTGTGTGTGTGTGTTTGTCTGTGTTCCAAAATTCATTGTTTATGTACCTCACCCAGTGCTCCATGCAATACATGCCCTCCTTAATACCCACAACCAGGCTCACCCAACCCTCCATCCCCCTTCCCTCCAAAACCCCCAGTTCGTTTCTCAGGGTCCACAGTCTCTCATGGACTCCTCCAATTTCCCCCAACTCACTTCTCTTCTCCATCTCCCCATGTCCTCCATGTTATTCCTTATGCTCCACAAGTAAGTGAAACCTTATGATAATTGACTCTCTCTGCTTGACTTAATATATGTATAATCATACTACCTCAAATTATTCAAAACCTCAATAATATTAACATGCACCAAAGCAACAAGAGTTTTCTCAAAGTAATTGGTAGAATTCAAATGAAAGATATTTGATCCAGGAAATATACAACAACAGTCTCTGGAGAAATGACGTATCGATAGCCACCAACAAAATAAAACATATACTTCTCTCATGAAAGAGAGTACCTAATGTACTCACTTGATACCGATTTACTCTTATTGTTGACACAATTCAAACAAACATTTTGGGGGGGTTTCAATGCATAACAGAAATATAAAAGCATAATAGAAAGTAGAAGAAAGGGTTCATTTGTAGTAGTGAGAACTAAAAATCTGAAAATCAAAGTAGATTAACAAATAAAAACACAAGATTTAAAAATTCACAATCCTCAACTAATCTGGAGACTCTGGAAGTACGAACAAAGAGCTCCACAGCTCTTGAACCCATCATATTATAAAGATTCTTAAATCTGTAAATTGTCAAGAAAATTTCTGGTTGATAACACTCATAGTACTCTTTCATTAGAAAGAAAACTAAATGCTTTTTAAAAATAAATTTCAACTCAAAATAGTTAAAATTAAAACGTTTGAAATTTAAGAATAAGCTTCACAGTTTTATAAGATCTCATTTCCTACATATCTTAAATATGACAAGAGTATATTCAACAAATAATTCAGGAAAAAACTGTTTTCCTCACATATAAAATGATACTCTTTGGGCACAATGACAGCCAGAAAAATCTAAGAAAGAAATGCTTCTTTTCATTTCATCTGACAAATGATAAAATTAACTACAGGCTCTTTTGAAAATGTCACAAATGAACCTCCCATCTTTTGTAATCATTCAACTTGTCCTGAAAATCATCATTCTAAATGACCTGAATGAAAGCTCTGCATTGGGATCATATGCTATATTCAATTGCAATCATCCCACTTATTCTGTCACTATAAATACATTAAGGATGGAAGGGTAGCAACATAAGAGTACCATTCTGAATTGCCTCATGTCTAAGGTCCAATGATAGAACTTTAGTTCAGGAAACCAGTAAATACTGTCAGAGGCTTCATCCAAAAAATAAAAAGGTGACTTCTACTCTTCAAAACATATCAATGTGCTCCCTGTACCCACTTTGTTGGCAGCAAATAAATAAATAAATAAATATTTTGCTAGGTGCCCACTAATTTCTCTACAACTCTAATCATTTCACAACTATTCTAACACACACACGTGCTCTCTCGCTCTCTTTCTGGATTGCTCAAAATAAATCAAAACAATTCAACTGGCATTATCCATTACATCTTAGACACTAAGAACTATGAAAAGTAAGCACACCTAAACAAGATAGTTAAGGGATGCAGAATATGCCACAGTGGCATAAAAATTATTTTGAACTGAAGGCATTTAATAATCAATAGACACAGGAAAAGGTTCTTCCCTGAACTCGTCTTAGCTGCCGAAAAGCAGAGCCTCCAAAAAGAATTATAAATCCCCTCCCCTGGGGTTTCATAGCCAGTGAAGACTGACTCCTATCAAGGGAGAAATCAGTAAAAAGATAAGAAATCACCTACACATTGTCCCAAAACTGTCATATCTCCTACCTATTTTCCTAAAGGTTCGTTTGTCTTTCCTAAAAGTCATTTGTGTTCCTATAAGTGCCCTTTCTCCCCCTCCCTTTCCCTAGTAAGCTGGTATGTAAGCCCCAAATTCTAACTACCACGTGGAGCGACATTATTCTGTGAACTCCTGTACACATATTTGAATAAATATTTTTTCTCTTGTTAATCTGTCTTTTGTCAGTTTAATTCACAACCTCCAACCTGTGAACGTAGGCAGATGAAGAAAAAGCTTTTCCTCTCCAACAATGGAAACCAAGAATTTTCAGAGAATACCTCTAGGCGTATCAGCCTACCTGTGCCAGCTCTCATCTTTCTCTAATGAACTCAAAGAACTATTTCACTGAAGACTTATATACATTAGCACCAAGTTGAATTGTATTGCTCTGGCAAGAAGCTGTCTTAAGATGTAAAAGTATGGTATTTTTATTTATACAGGACTTAGGATTTTAATATCTTGAATTCCATGTAAGGAAATAACTATTTAGGAAGAAACTGTTTTTCTGGTTTGAGAGGACTTTCCTCCTCAGAAATTCAAATTTTAAAAATTTGGCATATTCTACTTTCCAGTATTTCAAGAGTTAATTCATTTCAACTAGATGTCTTGACTCCCAAAGAATAAATAATCCCTTTGTAAATGTGGTAGCATAGCTATTGCTTATGAATCAATAGCTTTCTTCTTTACAAAAAGAATATATACTCTTGGGACTCTACAAATGCGTCAGCATTAGACTGGTAAGCATACATTTATGCTCTAAAAATCAAAGGCTTGTCAATTGCACTTTTAAAAAAGCATGCCATACTCTACCGGGAAGCAATTAAAATCTTACCTCCAGGGATCTGACTGTAGCCTGCATCTCAGCCAACTGCCGCACCTGAATTCTTTGGACATTTTCTACCTGAGCACCAGAATTCTCTTTTTCAGCCCTTAATTCTGCTACTTCAGCCTCTAAACCTTTTACTTTCTGACACAAACGAAATTTCTCTTGAAGAAGATGCTCCGCTCGTTTGCGGTCTCCTGAGGGCTCAACCATAAACAGTTGATTATGTAGTTCTTCTTTATCTTTCCTCAGGCTTGCAATCTAATAATAATTTGAAAGAAAGCACAGAACCTTAAATTATTGAATTTTCAGTCATGGATAAGCTTTACAAGTCAATAAATTAAAATTTAAAATTACACAATATAAAAAAGAAAGCTCAGGTGGTGAAATCAAGTACAAAGGGAAAAAACCTAAAATATCACGTTCTTCATTCTGCACTCAGCATGACTCAAATGTGAGGGCAAGGACCTTGGCCTATTTTTCTTCTATCTCCCCATGGTATCTAGAACAGGGTTTCATCAACTGCTGACTAAAATTCAAAATTATAAATAATACTATAACAATTAAAAATGTGTCAAGTATATTTTATAATTCATCAGAACATTAAGGGGTTTATGCAAGATCAGTATGCTGATTGTAGGGCGCCTGGGTGGCTCAGTCATTAAGCTCCTGCCATCGGCTTAGGTCATGATCCCAGGGTCCTGGGATCAAGCCCCATTCGGGCTCCCTGCTCCACGAGAAGCCTGTTTTTCCCTGTCCCACTCCCCCTGCCTATGTTCCCTCTCTTGCTGTCTCTGTCAAATAAACAAATTAAAAAATCTTTGAAAAAAATATGCTGACTGCTAAGCTTTTCCACAAGTGACAATAATTCTTGGGCTATATCTATACTAATAAAATTATCTATTCCAAGTCACTTAATTCACAAAAAAGCTGCTTGTCTGTGTAAATAACTACAAATGTGACTGATGAGAGTTTTTAAATGATAGCTGGGAGTTTATTAAAATCCTAGTTGCACTAATGGCCTCATTCTTACTTCTTACATTCAAGAAAGAAGTAAAAATCATTACCAGGGTATGTGGAAATCACAGGGGAACCTGATGAGCAAAAACACTAAGGACTTTCTCATTTGTGCCAACCACCACTGCCAGATCCCAGAAGCCTCCGAATCCACTAGTTTCAAATTGCTTCCTAACCTCAGGGACACTCTAGAGAAACCTCGCCTCCAGGAATGAGAGGGCTAAGTTATCACGGTAAAACTCATTCTTTCCTGATCCCCTCCTACTCACCCACCACCACATCTCAGCTAATCAGAGCAGCTCCTCTTGTTAAGTCTCTTTCTACATATGGGGTCTCTTCATATGATTCAACTAAAGGATTCAGCTGATTGAAGAAAAAAATAAGAAAAACGAATGAAAAAAACCACTGCTCTTAACAACTAGCCAGGATGATCTTAGAAGGATCACTCTAAGCCAAAAGGACCCCATGCTCTGCAACCTAGGCAAAAGTGACCCAAGAGATGATTGACGGCTCACGTTGCTATAAATGAATCTAAGAAGGGTGAGACCTCCACCCCAGCACAGAATCTGTTTTCCTCATCTATAAAATGAGAGTTTAGACTGGAAGCCCTCAAAAATCACTTTCAGTTTTAAAATCCAGTGATTCCAATTTGGTTTCAGACATGTTGAAATAAAGATGTCAATGGGAAATGCAGGTAGAGATATCTACCAGGCAAATATCATTTTTTTTCCAGAAAATAAAGTTCATTGTAGAAGGCAGCTATAAAAGTCAGTATCAAGCGCAGCTAATTAGTGTCTCTCTCCTATTTTTCCTGCCATTCTTTACATGACAACATTAGCCTCAGGTTTGGTCCCTGACTACATTTTCCCCCACTCCACATTCTCTTTTCTTCAGCTAGTGGTGTAACTTTGTGCAAGTTACTTTTTCACTGTGGCACCAATTAAAATGAAGGTCTTGGGCTGGATGTCTTTAAAATACCACTTAGCTTTTTGCATGAGGTATCTCAAACACAGTCTTAATGTGCTATATGAGAGGTGTGGTGGCTCATCTACATCAGGAGTCCATGTGTAACTCAAGTTCAGACAACAGTGCCCTTTACTGAGTATGATGGACCAAGTTCTGAGCTAAGTACACTAGACATATAATTTCATTTACTAACAATCATTTCCTCTTCATTTTACATATGGGGTCAGACAGCTAATGTTCTGGATTAGCATGTTTCCTACATTATTGCTCTCTCCAGTAGTTTTGAGAGCAACCTATGGGACAGCCGAAGTGGTAGCTGAAACTATGGTCAGAGCTGGCTAACAGCATAGTGAAGGTTAGATCCCACATTCATAACTCCCAACTAGAGCTCACTATCAAAGCATTCCTACAAAATCTGGTGATTGCTGCCTTCTGATTTCTCGATTTGTTTGCTCATTCATGTAACAAATATTGACTGAGTACTTACTATGTACCCAGCACTGTTCTAGGTAGTAAAGATACGCTACAGAACCAAGCAGACAGACAAACAATCACAAAATCTGTGCATTCCAAGAACTTCTATTTAACCACTACTATGACATTGCTCTCGTCCGGGTCATCAGGACACAGATCTTAGACACATCCTCAGCCCTTCCTCTTCCTCTACTCTTCCTTGATACCCGTAATTTGTTATACTCTCAATCCTTGCTCTAAATTTCCCAAAGGCTTTGTCTGAATTTCTATTTTATGACATTTTTTCAAATGTGCCTATATTACAGTTACCTCTACATTTACTTTATTCTCTTCTAGAATATAAGCTTACTTGACAGGAAATATGTTGTATTGAAATACATATGAAATATGGTGTATTTTACTTTTAAAAGATCATTGAAGTAAAGGAAACAAGAAACAAATCCACAACTAGGAATAATTGTTATCTTCTTTCCAAAGGATGGCTGTACCATTCTAACGCCCCAGGCACACAAAAGGAGAAAGTGGTATATGCAGTTGCTCCATCCATCTCTGCTTTTATTATCTTTAGGACACAGCATAGAGAAATGGTTAAGAGTACAGGCTCTGGAATCAAACAGCCTAAGTTTTTGTTGTTGTTGTTTTTAATACTTTAAAGATATTTCTCTACTGTCTTTCGGTTTATATTATTTCCAAAAGGAAATCTGTTTTCAGACGCAGAAAATACTTTTTTTTTTTTTTTACCTTTAAGATTTATTTGAGAGATTGAGAGAGAGAGCATATGCACAAGCAGGAGGGGCAGAGGAAGAGGGACAGAGAACCTCAAGCAGACTCCAGCTATGGCTGGAGGCCACCACGGGCTCTAACTCATGACCTTGAGATCACATCATGAGCCAAAACCAAGAGTTGGACACTTAACCAACTCCGTTACCCAGGCACCCGTATTTTTTTTTTTAATTAACCATATTTTTCGATGATGGTAGATTCATATTCAATTGTACATCCCTCCTCTTCTATTTTCTGAAAGATACTGCACAGAACTGGTTTTCATTCCTCTTTAAACACTTCATAGAATTCTCCAGTGACACCATTCTTTTGCTGAGTTTTTCAATATGAAGTCAGTTTTCTTAATAGATACATAGTATTCACATGATTTACTTCATATGGGGTGAGTTATGGTAGTATTTGCCTTTTGATCCATTTCATCTATGTTTGACAAATTTATTTGGATAGAGCTGTTCACCAGATTAGCTTTTTACCTTTTTGGTGTCTGCAAGATCTGTGGTGATATTGTTTTATTCCCGATATAGGCAATCTGTCTCTTCCCTCTTTTTTGGCAATCCTGCTAGAGGTTTGTCAATTTTATTAATCTTTTCAAAGAATAGCTCTTTGCTTCACTGATTTTCTCTACTGCTTTTGTTTTCAATTTCACTGTTTCTGCTCTCATCTTTCTTATTTCCTTCCCTCTTCTTAGTGTTTATTTTGATCCTATTTTTCTAGGTTCTTTAGGTAGAAGCTTAGATTACGGATTTGATCTATTTTTCTCTTTTCTAATGAATACATTTAGTGCTATTTCTGTGGTTAGAGAACTCACTCTGCATAATCTCAATTTTTTAAATCTGTAGAGTTTGTTTCTGGCCTAGGATACAGCCTGTTTGGGTGTATATTCAGTAGCCACTTGAAAAAAATGAGTTCAGGTGCTCTTGTTGGGTAGAGTGTTCTATAAATGTCGGTTAGATTCTTCTGGTTAATGGTGTTTTTGAGTTCTAGATTCTTCCTGATTTTCTAATTTTTCTATCAATTGTTGAAACATGGGTGCCAAATCTCCAACAATAATTAAATATTGCTCCTTGTAGTTGTATCAGTTTTTGCTTAACATATTTTGCAGTTCTGTTTGGTTCAAACACATTTAGTATTCCTGTCCTCATGATGGACTGACATTTTTTATCATTATGTTATCTTCTACCTCTGGTATTTTTCTTTGCTCTGAAGTCTACTTTATCCACTATTAATATAGCCATTTCTACTTCTTTTAACTAATATTTGAATATTTACAAGACATACCTCTTTCTACCCTTTTACTTACTAACTATACATATTATATTTGAAGATTTCCATAAACAGCATACAGTTGGGTCTTTTGTTTTTAAAATCAACTCTACAGGGACACCTCGGTGGCTCAGTTGGTTAAGCCACTGCCTTCGGCTCAGGTCATGATCCCTGGGTACTGGGAACGAGTCCCGCATCAGGCTCCTTGCTTGGCAGAGAGCCTGCTTCTCTCTCTGCCTCTGCATGCCACTCTGCCAGCTTGTGCTCTCTGACAAATAAATGAATAAATAAAATCTTTTAAAAAAACATAAATAAAATCAACGTTGCAGGGATATCTGGGTGTCTCAGTGAATTAAACGTTCAACTCCTGATTTGGGCTCAGGTCATGATCTCATGGTCATGGGATCAAGCCCTGTGTCAGGGACTCTCTTCCTCTCCCTCTACCTCTCCCCATTTGCGCTCTCTCTCTCTCTAAACAAAATCTTTAAAAAACAAATTAGTAAAATCAACTCTGCAAATCTCTTTGTTCTATTTGTACCATTTACCTTTATTATGACTATGAATATGTTATGGTTTTAAGTTTTTCATTTCTTTTCCTATTTCCTGTTCTAAGATGTTTTTTTCCTGCCTTCCTATGGTCTCCATAAACATTTTTTTTTAGGATTCCATTTTGATTTACTCATAATGTCCTGAGTATATCTCTTTGTATAACTTTCTTAGTTACTGCTCTGGACGTTATACATACATACCCTGTCACAGTCTACTGGTTTCATTTTACTAGCTCAAGTGGTAGTTAAAAACTTTACCTCTTTTTACATCTTTTTGCCCTTGTTTATGATCGTCTTAATTACTTCCACTATATACATTTAAAACTACATCAGACAGCATTATGTTTGCTTTAACCATCAAACAAAATTTAGAAAAGTCATTCAGGAAAGGAGTATCTATTGTATACACCCAGAGTTCTAAATGTGTTCTTTTAGACTTCTTGATATTTTGAGGTTCATTCTTTTACTGTTTTCTTTCTGTATAGAGAATTTCCCACAGGCATTCTTTTGAAACTATTGGTAAGAGATTGTCTTAGTTTTCCTTATTCTAAGAATATCTCGATTTACTTTTCATTCCTGAAGGACATTTTTGCTGGATAATTAAGAGTTGATACTTCTTTCCTTTTAGCATTTAATAATGTCACGGCACTTTGTTCTGGCCTCTATGGTTTCTGATGAGAAATGTCTTGGAATTGTTTTCCCCCATAAGCATCATACTTCTCACTGCTTTCAAGATCTTTTTCCCTATAGTTTTTATAAATTTGAGTATGATCTTTCTCAGGTAGATTACTTTCATTTTATCCTATTTTGCTATTCACTCAGCTTCTTGAATCTATGTTTGGGTCTATCATATATGGGGAGTTTTCAGCCTTTATTTCATTAAGTACTTTTTCAAGACTGTCCTCTCTTATCCTTTCAAAAACAAAAATCTTTGATCTTTCAAGATGATCCACAGGTACCTTTGACTCTCTGTGCTCATTTCTTTTTTTAATGCATTTTCTGTAGCTTGTTAAGATTGGGTAATTTCTAATGTTCTGTCTTGAAGTTCACAGAGTCTTTCCTCTATCCCCTCTCTTCTGTTGTTAAGAACAACTGAGGGTTTGTTTTTCGTTCTGTCTTGGGGAGCGGGGTTTCAATGATGAACATATTTTACAGTTCTAAAATTTTTATTTGGTTCTTTACACTATTTCTTTGCTAAAACTCTAATTTTTCCACTTGTTTCATGTTTGTAATTGTATATTAAAACATTTTTACCATGGCTGATTTGAAATCTTTGCCAGATAATTCTAAGATTACTGTCATCTCAGTGTTAGCATCTATTGCCTTTTTTCATCTAGTTTGATATTTTACTTCAAATTTTTATTTAAATTCTAGTTAACCTGTATGGTAAAACCAGTTTCAGGTGTAGAATTTAGTGATTCATCACTTACATGTAAGACTTGGTACTCATCACAATAAGTGCCCTCCTTAATGCCCATCACCCATTTAGCCCATGCCCCGTCCATCTCCTTCTACCACCTCTCAGTTTGTTCTCTATAGGTAAGTGTCTTTTAGGTTTGCTTCCCCATCTCTCTTTTCACCCCTTCCCCTATGTTCATCTGTTTTGCTTCTTAAATTCCACATGAGTGAAATCATATAATTGTCTTTCTCTGACTTATTTCACTTAGCCTAATACACTCTAGCTCCAACCACATATAGCAAATGGCAAGATACTATTTTTGATGGGTAATATTCCATTACACACACATACACACACACACACCATACATCTTCTTTATCCATTCATTGGTCAGTGGACATTTGGGCTCTCTCCATAGTTTGGCTATTATTGATAATCTTAACAACAGAGTGCACGTGGCCCTCCAAATCAGTATTTTTGTGTCCTTCAGGTAAATACCTAGTAGTACAATTGCTGGGTCACAGGGTAGTTCTACTGTTAACTTTTTGAGGAACCTCCATACTGTTTTCCAAAGTGATTGTACCAGTCTGTATTCTCATCAATAGCGCAAGAGGGTTCCCCTTTCTCCACAACCTCGCCAACACCTGTTACTTCTTGTGTTAATTTCAGCCATTCTGATAGGTGTGAGGTGGTATCTCATTGTGGTTTTGATTTGTACCTCCCTAATGAGGAGTGATGTTTAGCATCTTTTTATGTGTCTATTTGCCATCTGGATGCTTTCTTTGGAAAAATGTCTGTTCACTTCTTAGCTGGACTATTTATCATTTAGGTATTGAGTTTGTAAGTTCCCTACAGATTTTCGACACAACTCTTTATCAGATATGTCATTTGCAAATATCTTCTCCCATTTCATAGGTTGTCTTTTAGTTTTGAGATCTTTCAGGTTCTCGGTATGCCAACTGATTTTCTACTGAAATTTAAACTTTTGGGGTATTGTATTAGGAGACTCTGGATCTTATCTAAAGTTTATTTTAGTTGGCTTTTTAGGACATGGCTCTGCCAGGGAAAGGATGGTGTCATCACCTCATTACTACCAGGCAGAGGTAGTACGGATTCCCCACCTTAGCTCTAGGACACCCAGGATGGGACAGGCTTCTCATGACACCATGCTGGGTAGAAGTAGGAGTTCTACCATCCTACATTGTTGGTGGGAATGCAAGCTGGTGTAGCCACTCTGGAAAACAGCATGGAGGTTTCTCAAAAAATTGAAAAGAGAACTACCCTACAACCCAACAATTGCCCTACTGGGCATTTATCCTAAAGATACAAATATAGTGATCTGAAGGGGCACCTGCTCCCCAAGGTTTATAGCAGCAATGTCCACAATAGCCAAACTATGGAAAAAGCCTAGAAGTCCATCAACAGATGAATGGATAAAGAAGATGTGGGGGGTGTGTCTGTGTGTGTGTATACACATATACACAATGAAATAACATGCAGCCATCAAAAAATGTGAAATCTTGCCATTTGCAATGACATGGATAGAACAAGAAGGTATTATGCTAAGTGAAATAAGTCAATCAGGAAAGACAATTATTCAATGATGCCACAGATATGAGAAATTTGAGAAACAAGACGGAGGATCATAGGGGAAGGGAGGGAAAAATGAAACAAGACAAAGCCAGAAAGGGAGACTAACCATAAAGACCCTTAATCTTGGGGAAACAAGCTGAGGGTTGCTGGAGGGAAGGGGGATCGGAAGGATGAGGTGGCTGGGGGATGGACATTGAGGAGGGATGCGCTCTGGGGAGTGCTATGACTTGTGTAAGACTGATGAATCATGGAGAAAATATTTGCAAATGACATATCTGATAAAGGGCTAAGTATCCCAAATATACAATGCAGCTCCAAAACTCCACAAATAATTTAATTTAATTAAAAATGGGCAGAAGGCATGAACAGATATTTCTCCAAAGAAGACATACAGACGGCCAACAGACACATGAAAAGATGCTCAACATCACGCATCATTAGGGAAATAAAAATCAAAACTACAATGAGATATCACCTCACACCTGTCAGAATAGCTAAAATAAAAAATGCAAGAACCAAGTGTTGGCAAGGATGTAGAAAAAAAGGAACCTTATTGCACTTTCAGTGGGAATGCAAACTGGTACAGCCACTGTGGAAAACAGTATGGAGGTTCCTCAAAAAGCTAAAAATAGAATTATCCTACAATCCAGTAATAGCACTACTGGGTATTTACCCAAAGAAAATGAAAACACTAATTTGAAAAGATATATGCAACCCTATGTTTACCGCAGCATTATTTACAACAGCCAAATTATGGAAGCAATCCAAGTGTCCACTGATAGATGAATGGATAAAGATAATAGGCTATGTATAAATACAATGAAGTATTACCCAGCCATAAAAAAGAATGAAATTTGCCATTTGCAGCAACATGGATGGATCTAATGCGTTTAATCTAAGTGAAATAAGTCAGAGAAAAACAAGTACCATATAAGTTCACTCATATGTGGAACTTAAGAAACAAAACAAATGAACAAAGAAAAGAGAGACAAAAAAAAATTCTTAACTATAGAGAACAAGCTGGTTATGAGAGGGGAGATGGGTGGGGAAATGAGTGAAAAAGGTAAAGTGGATTAAGAGACACTTCTGATGAGCACTAAGTAATGTACAGAACTGTTGAATCACTATACTGTACACCTAAAACTAATAACAATGTATATTAATTATACTGGAATTTTTAAAAATCTTAATATTTTAAAAAAGTCTTTATATTTTAGATCAGTTTTAGGTTTACATCAAAACTGCACAGAAAGTACAGAATTCCCACATGTGCCCAGCCTCGCCCTCTATCAGCATCATACACCAGAGGGGTAGATTTGTTATAACTCATGAACATACAGTAATGTATCATTATGACCAAGTCTATAGTTTACAGGTGGGTTCACTCCTGGTGTACATTCTATGGATATTAATGAATGTATCCTGACGTGCACCCACCACTTTAGTATCACACGGAGCAGTCAGTACTCTAAAAATCCTCTGGGCTCCACCTATTCATTCCTCCCTCTCCCCTAATCCCTACTAACCAGAGATATTTTTAATGTCTCCATAGTTCTGCCTTTTCCTATATGTCATGTCATTGGAATACTACAGTACATAGCCTTTCCAGATTGGCTTCTTTCACTTAGTAATAAGTAATAAAGGTTCCACCATGTCTTTTCAGTTCACATAACTACTAACCTATTGAAGGACATACTGGTCACGTTTTGGCAATTAGGAACAAAGGTGCTAAAAATAACTGCACAAAGTTGTGCAGAAATAAATTCTCAGTTCTTTTAAGTAAATATCAAGAAGTATGAGCTAAATCTTATGGTAAATTATGTGTAGTAAAATTATGTTTAGTTTTCTAAGAAACTGCCAAACTGTCTTCTTCGAGTTGTTGTACCATTTTGCACTCCCACCACTATCGGTGGGAAGTCGCATTGCTCCACATCCTCACTGGCAATTAGTATCACCAGTGTTTTGGATCTGGCCATTCTCAATGTGTGTGTTTTAGTGTCTTGTTTTAATTTGCAATTCCCTAATAACATACAATGTTGAACATATTTTCATATTCTGATTTGCCATGTGAGATATCTGGTGATATATCTGCTATATAGATAGATAGATAGATCTATTATATATATATATGTATATATATATATATATAATATATCTATATATTGTCTGGTGAGATATCTGTTCAAGTGTTTGGCCCATTTTTAAACTATAACTAAGTATGTTTTCTTACCATCAAGTTTCATAATTCTTTGTATAGCCTAAATAACGGTCTTTTATCCTATGTGCCTGTAGTAAATATCTTCTATCAGTCAATGGCTTCTCATTCTCTTTACAATGTCTTTCACAGAGGTTTTTAATTTTAATAAAGTCTAACTAATTACTTCTTTTGTATGTCATATTTTTAATGTTGTATCTAAAAAGTCATTGCTAAACAAGGTCATCTAAGTTTTCCCCTATTATCTTCTAGGAGTTTGATAATTTTAAGTTTCACATTTAGGTCTATGTTCTACTTTTAATTTTTTGTGAAAGGTGTATTGTTTTTTATAGATTCATTTCTTCTTGTATGTGCATATCCAGTTGTTTTAGCACCATTTGTTGAAAATATTTTTTCTCCATTTAGTCTTTCCTCTTCTGTCAAAGACCAAATGGCTATATTTGTGTAAGTCTATTTCTAGGCTCTCTGGTCTATCGATCTATTTGTCTATTCTTTTGCCAATGGCTGACTTGGTTAAATAGCTTTATAGTAAATCCTGACGTCTACATTGTCAGTCATCTAACTTTGTTCTTTAATATTGTGTTGGCTATTCTGGGTCCTTTGTTTCTCTTTATAAACTTTAGATGCAGTTTGAGGATATTAACAAAATACTTTGCTGGCATTTTGATTGGGATTACACTGAAACTACAGATCAAGTTAGGAAGAACAGACATGTTGACAACATTGAGTCTTCCTATCCACAACATGGACTATCACTCCATTTATTTAGTTCTTTAATTTTGTTCATCAGATTTGTAGTTTTCTTCATACAGATCTTCTACATTTTTTTTTCAGATTTATATCTCAGTATTTCACTTTGGGGGATGCTAACATAAATGATACTACGCTTTTAAATTCCAATTTCACCTATTCATTCCTTTTACACAGGAAAGCGTCTTTTTGTACATTAACATTGTTTCCTGTAATTTCACTGTAACTGATTATTAATTTCAAGAGCTTTTGGTTCACTGTTTCAGATTTTCTACATAGACAATCAGTTATCTGCAAGCAAAAAGTTTTATTTCTCCCTATCAAATCTGTATCTTTTACTTCCTTTTCTTGTCTAACCATATTGAATAAGACACCCAGCATAATGTTGAAAAGGCAAGGTAAAAGGATATCCATGCCTCACTCTTCCTGATCTTAGTGGGAAAGCTCTACATTTCTCATCATTAAATATGATGTTAGCTATAGATTTTTTGTAGATATTCTTAGACAAATTAAGGTAGTTCCCTCTTCTATTTCTAGTCTGCTGAGAGTTTGTATCAAGAATGGATATTGGATTCTCTCATGATTCTTCGGCATCTACTGATATGATCATGTAATTTTTCTTTTTTGGCCTGTCGAGGTGATGGATTACATTAATTCATTTCCTAATGTTTAACCAGGTTTTCATGCCTATATAAACCCTACTTGTTCATGGTATATTATTTTTATACATTGTTGGATTTGATTTGCTAATATTTTGTTCAGGATTCTTGAATTTTTGTTCATGAGAGGCAGTGATCTATAGTTGTTGGTTTTTTGTTTTTTGTTTTTTTCTTATAATGTCTGTTTGGTTTAGGTATAAGGAAAGGTAATAGGTATCTGGCCTTTAGAATGAGGTAAGAAATACTACCTCTCATTCTATTTTCTGAAAAAGACTGTAGAGACCTGATGTTTCTTCCCTAAATGTTTTGTAGAGTTCATTTATAAACCCATCTGGGCTGCCCAGTCATTTTTTATTGGATGTCAGACATTGTGAATTTTATGGGGGAAAGTTCACTTAACTACTGGAGTAGTTCCCTGACCCCCCCCCCACCCCATCCCCCCTTGCTGGAGTCTTCTGGATTCCTTTACATACTTTTAAATCTTTATTCTGTTATGCTTTTAAGTTACTTAGAAACAGTCTGATCCTTGCAAATCTTGTTTTTACACTTGTTAGGGAGAAACAGAGCAGCCTTTAGTGTAGGGCTAATTTGGCTTTACTACTGAAGTAAAACCTTTCTGAGTCTTCTACTCAATGCACCATGCATGGTAAAGCCTTTCCACTCTGATGGACATAATATGGCACAATCGTAGGGCTGACTTCATTTGTTTTCCTTCTTGTAAGGATCACTGCACCTTGTACTACCTGTTTCTCAGTGTCTGGACACCACTGTTTTCTGTATTTTGTCTCAGTTTTCAGGCAAGACCTTAGAAAAATTCAGTCCCTATTACTCCATCAGAGCCAGAAACAGAAACTCCTAGACAATATGAATCATGGTTCTACCATCTACTATCTGTAGATGGACAGACCGTGGACTAATCTCAGTACTTTATGAGTGCTTTTTCAGAAATGAGTGTTTTCTCATTTATAAAATGGGAATAATGATTATCTAATTCCCACAGCTGACAGAATTCAAGTAAGTATAAAGTGATTCTCTCAATAAGTATGAATTTATTCTACCTCTATGTATTTCACTTCTTCAACTTCTGCAACTTGTGATTTACAAATCTGAAACCTATTTTAAAAATCTGCTATGTTTATTATGATAATTAGCACTATGATTAATGCTATCAGGTCCTAATAGTAGTAACACCATTACTGTGTGTCAGGGCTATTATGGTAAATATTTTGCACATGAAGTTTCATGTTCTCAGATCTCAGTTTTTAAAATCAAATTAGCTCACCTTTTTTATGTTACTACTATTCTAAGTTTCTCCTCTCCTCCTATATGCACTAGAATGAACTTTTC
This sequence comes from Mustela putorius furo, assembly GCF_011764305.1. Lineage (NCBI taxonomy): Eukaryota > Metazoa > Chordata > Mammalia > Carnivora > Mustelidae > Mustela > Mustela putorius. The sequence goes on along the minus strand of NW_025421481.1, from coordinate 10,628,875 downwards.
CTAAACTAATGATGGAATACAAAAACACTGTGATTTATTTATACTTAATGGAAGTGACACTTAAATTACTTACAAATCTAAAGTTCATATTTTAATCTAATTATGGATGTTATAGTTCCCTTTCTTTATATCCATATTTTCTCCTATTAAAAGAAAGATAGTCACAGGGAGAAAGCAATTCCCAGAACTACGTACTTGCCCCCCAGACACAGTTAGGGAAAAATTAGGGAATGGAATACAAGAACTATTGGGAAATGAGCTTATGTTCATTTCGTCTTAAAAAGAATTGAATTGAGACAGAACAAGAGAATACGGAAAATAAAATACATGCTGCCAGGGCACAGGGCACCTGAAAGCAGAGCAGTCCAAATGCTAAGAGTGAGATGAAGGTGGGGGGCACAGGAACTGAAATTAGAGATACCCTGGAACTATTTATATCATCTGAATTATAGACCTGACACTGAAGACTCCAGCATGCTAAGCAAGAGAATCAAATACTCCAAAATGTTGAGGATGTGTTAACATTTATTCAATATTTGCTGTGTGCTAGGTACTTATGTAAGTATTTTACATACCCCAATTTATTAAATCTTACAGATCCATGAGATATATATTACTGTTAACACCATTTTACAGATAAGGAGACGGAGGCACAGAGAAGTTCAATTTAGTTCTCAATGTCACATTAAATAAACATCTTGAACGTTTTAAATTTTACCTGTAAAAAGTTTAGTTTTTGAGATAGTTTAAACTGCATCCACAGAGAATTATTTTTTATTGTTTATTCATTTTTAAGAGAGAGTGAGTGAGAGCACGAATACGGCGGAGGGGGTAAGAGGGAGAGGGAAACGCAGACTTCCTCTGAGCAGGGAGCGTGACATAGGGCTTGATTTCAGGATCATGACCTGAGCCAAAGGCAGATGCTTAACCAACTGAGCCCCCAGGCGTCCCCATACAGAGAATTTTAATGAGTAAGATTTCACAGAGCCCTTCTAAAAGGTTTACCAAAATTCATCTCAGAGAATTCCCACTGGGAGGTAATTTAGTTTTAATTTGGGAGACTTCTGCCTATTATAATATGGTTTATAGTACTCTGAGAAGGGTGCAAGTCAGAGAATTTGGAATATTTTAGATAAAGGAGCCATATGGGCCACCTAGAGCTTCAGAACACACAAGGACAAAATTAGGAAGTGTTTTAAGAGGTTTCATGATGTCTATTGGTATTTGTATCAGGATAAAGACCAAAACTTGGAAATCATTATGTTACCAGTGTTGTAAGAAAAAAATACAATATGGCAACAAGGACCCAGAAAAGTTCTCCTTTCTGCCACAGGAATTTTGGTTTCTCACCAGCCCCATAAAAACCAAGGTACAGGGGTGCCTGGGTGGCTCAATCGGTTGAGTGTCATCAGGGAATCTGCTTTTCCCTCAGTCTCTCACCCCGATTGTGCTGTGTTTCTGTCTCTCTCACTTGCTCTCTCGCTCTCTCAAATAAATAAATCTTCAAAAAAGAAAAAAAAAGACACCTGGGTAGCTCAGTTGGTTAAGTATCTGCCTTTAGCTCAGTTCATGATCCCAGGGTCTTGGGACTGAATCCGGACTTGGGCTCCCTCCTCCATGGGGAGTCAGGGAGTCTGCTTCTCCCTCTGCACCTCCTTCCACTTATTCTCTCTCTCTCAAATAAATAAGTAAATAAAATCTTAAGGGAAAAAAAAAAAAAACAAGGTACAGCTCAGTTTGGAGAGCCAGATGGAATAATCTCAGGGTCTTGTCATTATATATTGTCACTCTAAAGTTTTTCATATGATGCAGTGCTCACTGCCCCTCTTTCAAAATCTTCACACTTGCCCCACTGGATTACTCTTGCTTCTTGCACTAGAGTTCAGTAGACCAGTATAATCAACTATACCTAAAACTCTCTGTATTGTTCATTATTTGCAGAACAAAAATTAGACGCCAAATAACATAATGAAAACACAACAGCACGTACCACTTTGAATAGTGCCTATATATACAACTTTAGAATTTCATCTGTATGAAGTCCCAGACTTAGTATGTTCTTATAGCCAAATGCATTGAGAAATCATGACCTCATATTACTTATAAAGACATCTACTTTCATATATATATTTTTAAGATTTTATTTATTTATTTGACAGGGAGATCACAAGTAGGCAGAGAGACAGGCAGAGAGAGAGGGGGAGGCAGGCTTCCGGCTGAGCAGAGAGCCCTATGCCAGGCTCGATCCCAGGACCCTGAGATCATGACCTGAGCTGAAGGCAGAGGCTTACCCCACTGAGCCACCCAGGCACCCCTCATACGTTCTTTTTAATTCAGAGTATCACTAGAGTGCTTCTCATGAAAACACTAACAAAATCTTCCTGAAGTATTTACCTAAGAACACAGTAAAGAATATTCAGTTACTTCTTTCATCTGTAGAAGTGAAAATGAACAAATATTGTGTGAATCCTTAATTAATGCAAAAAAAAGCCAATTATTTTTAGTACAAACTAACATATTTTATACCAATTTTAACTGTAAAATTGGAAGATGTTAAGAGTAGGCTTTTCTTTGAAGTTACTGCTATTTCATGATCCCCAATCATATCGCTAAGTTTTACTGCTCTTGTGTACAGAAATTAGTGTATAAACATAAGTAATGGAATGAAAGGACAAATATCCAATTGTCCAGTAATTAATACTGTTCCTGCATAACCAATCAGGAAGTATAAAGAAAAGAACTTTAATCTTATCAGAAAGTTTTACTTTTCTAGACTCTATTTATTAATAATGGCTTCTTAGCTAGCTGTTTATCTTCAGATTTCTCCATAAAAGATATTTAAATTGGGAAAATTAATGATGCCACTGACCCCTTAAAAACTTTAGTGAATATTATTTGGTCTTCCATGGGTGAAAAATAGATTAGTCATCAGATTTCAGATGCAAGTTTCATTCTTTAGAAAAACAATAAAACTAAGAAACTAGAGAATGCCAATAATTATTGCCAGATAAACATCAACATTAGATTTAAATGCAAAATATAAAATAAAGCACCAGTATCCTTAACCTCAGTGGTTATTCTTTAATACACTAAACCAACATTTTAGACTGAAAATCTTTATCATTCCTATTTTCCACAAGAAAATTTTTAAATGTAATTCTTTTATGTCTATCATGATTACAGATTTAAAACCTTCTGTCATCACAAGTAGTATAAATTGACAGATCTCTTAACAAAATTAGTTGCTGGATGGCTCCTAACTACCAGAGATTTGAAATTGCCACACCAAACTACAAACTTTGTGCTGGTAGTTGGGGTACCTGAGTTCTACCATAAACTTGGCTGCTGACTTTTTGTTAGATTTTGGGCAAGTTGCTTACCTTATGCTTCAAGTATCCTCATTTTAAATGGATAAAATAATACAGTTCTGTCCCATCACAGTGACTATTATAACAAGAGATCACAAGAGATCATAACAAGAGATTATAACAAGAGGTCATTAAGCAACTTAAAGTTGTGAAGAAGTTTTTTTTTTTTTTTTAAGATTTTATTTATTTATTTGACAGAGAGAAATCACAAGTAGAAGGAGAGGCAGGCAGAGAGAGAGAGAGAAGCAGGCTCCCTGCTGAGCAGAGAGCCCGATGCGGGACTTGATCTCAGGACTCTGAGATCATGACCTGAGCCGAAGGCAGCGGCTTAACGCACTGAGCCACCCAGGCGCCCTGAAGAAGTTTTTAATAAAAAATCCTAGGGGCGCCTGGGTGGCTCAGTGGGTTAAAGCCTCTGCCTTCGGCTCGGGTCATGATCCCAGAGTCCTGGGATCGAGCCCTGCATCGGGCTCTCTGCTCAGCAGGGAGTCTGCTTCCCCCCTCCCTCTCTCTCTGCCTGCCTCTCTGCCTACTTGTGATCTCTATCTGTCAAATAAATAAATAAAATCTTAAAAAAAAAAAGCCTATTTTAAATATTCATAGTTTTCTAGTATTGTATTACCAATGGACTCAAATGTTCCAATGTTCATATAGCTTCTTATATATCAAACAATCATGAAACAGTTTGCCCACTGATTAAAAACAAATATTGTGGAAATATCTGTGCTACCTAGAGCAATCTACATATTCAATGCAATCCATATCAAAATACCATGAACTTTTTTTCAAAGGGCTGGAACAAATCATCCTAAAATTTGTGCAGAACCAGAAAAGATACTGAATAGCCAAGAGGAATATTGAAAAAGAAAACCAAAACTGGTGGCATCACAATTCCAGACTTCAAGCTCTATTAAAAAGCTGTCATCATCAAGACAGTATGGTAATGACACAAAAACAGACACATAGGTCAATGGAACAGAACAGAGAGCCCAGAAATGGAACCTCCACTCCATGGGCAACTAATCTTCGACAAAGTAGGAAAGAATGACCAATGGAAAAAAGACAGTCTCTTCAACAAATGTGTTGAAGAAATGTGTTGAGAAAATGGGACAGCCACATGCAGAAAAATGAAACTGAACCATTTTCTTACACCATACACAAAGATAGACACAAAAAGGATGAAATATCTAACTGTGAGACAGGAATCCATCAAAATCTTAGAGGACAGAACACGGGCAGCAAGCTCTTCTACCTCGGCTGCAACAACTTCTTGCTAGACAAGTATCAAAAGGTAAGGGAAGGAAGGGCAAAACTGTACTACTGGGACTTCATCAAGATAAAAAGCTTTTGCACAGCAAAGGAAACAGTCAACAAACTAAAAGGTAACCTATGGAATGGAAGAAGATATTTGCAAATGACACTACAGATAAAGGGCTAGTAGTCAAGATCTATAAAGAACTTATGCAACTCAACACCTAAAACAAATAATCCAATCAAGAAATGGGCAGAGGAAGTGAACAGACATTTCTGCAAAGAAGACATCCAGATGGCCAACAGACAAATGAAAAGATGCTCAAAACCACTCGGCATCAAAGAAATACAAATCAAAACCTCAATGAGATACCACCTCACACCAGTCAGAATGGCTAAAATTAACAAGTCAGGAAATGACAGATGTTGGCGAGGATGCGGAGGAACGGGAACCCTCTTAATACTGTTGGTGGGAATGCAAGCTGGTGCAGCCACTCGGTAAAACAGCATGAAGTTTCCTCAAAAAGTTGAAAACAGAGCTACCCTATGACCCAGCAATTGCACTACTGGGTGTTTACCCTAAAGATACAAATGTCGTGATCCAAAGAGGCACATGCACCCCAATGTTTATAGCAGCAATGTCCACAATAACCAAACTATGGAAAGAGTGGAGATGTCTATCAACAGATGAATAGATAATACACAACGGAATATTACTCAGGCACCAGAAAGGATGAAATCTTAACCATTTACATTGACGTGGATGGAACTGGAGGGTACTATGCTGAGCTACGTAAGTCAAAGAAAGTTGATTATCCTATCGTTTCACTCATATGAGGAATTTAAGAAACAGCACAGAAGACAATAGGGGAAGGCAGGGAAAAACAGAATGGGAAGAAATCAGAGAGGGAGACAAACCATCAGAGACTCTTAATTAACTATAGGGGAGAAACTGAGGGTTGCTGCAGTGGGGGGTGGGGTAATTGGGTGGTGGGCATTAAGGAGGCCACATGACTAAAAAAAAAAAAAAAAAAAGAGAGCGAATAGGATGTGATGAGCACCAGGTGTTGTATACAACTGATGAATTACTGAACTCTACATCAGACACTAATAATGTTCTAATATGTTCAATGTTGGCTAACTGAATTTAAATTCAAAAATAATAAAAAGAATAGATCTGTTTGATCCAATTAGTAATTAGTAAAGAAAGGTGAGTATATTCTCATTCTTAATTCCAAATAAAGATGATGCAATAAATAAATAATGCAGGTGTGTTTACACATAGAATATTTCACATAACTATAGATACTAAGCTTTTTTTAACATATTCCACTAGTATTAGATTTTTTATTTCAATATAACAGAACTGATATATTTCTTTCTTCTTGAAAAATCACATAAAAGTCCATAAAGAATGATAAACACAAATTTTATTTTTGACAAAAATTAGGAAATGAAACATAAAATGAGTAGAAAGGCTGCCCAAGCAGTAGAGATAGAGTAGGGGAACATGCTACAGGCAGCAGAGAGAAAATTCTGCAGTTGTAGAAATCAGAAAGAACAAAATACACTTCTTGAATGTGATGGGCACACTCTAAAGTATAAGCCCCTTATTTCTGTCAGTAGAAACAAGGTACATGGGCTGATAGCCAGAGTTCTCCTCATGTGGTTTTGTTCCAAAAAAGTAGAGGGGGACAGTGCTACATAAAAATTCATATAAACAAACTATATGTGCAAAAAGAAATTTAACTCTCTGGCTATGGAAGATAAGAGACTGTCTACCTCCATTGACTGGGGCAAAATAAAGGAGGAACAAAAGAGGAAAAGCTAACAGCCAAAAAGAAAGTTCACCAATAAAAATCTTAATATAGAACAGATGAATATCATGCCAAATACTTCACCACTAATTAATGAAACTTAATTATGCAATTAACTAACTTAGAATTTACAAAAAAATCATAAAATTTTATTGACTAGAAGAAGAATAACTAAACCAGTATAACCACTCACCTCTGATTCATATTTTATTTTTTCTTCTTCTAAAATACGTGCAAATTCTTCTTTCTGGTGTTCAAATTCTGATTTGAGAAATGTATGTTCATAGCGAAGCTTATTATATTCAGTTCTATACTTTTCCACTTCCTAAATTAAAAGGAGACTATAATTTATGACAAGTTTATAAATGAAATTTGTACTCACTCCAAAAATCACTTTTGCAAATACAATTTTGAAGTACATTATATTGAAAGCCATTCTAAAAAGCAAAAAATAAGCTCAACAGAAATATAAATAAATCCCAGAAAATTCTTATGACAAGTATCCTACATACAGAATCAGTACATTCTTGAGAAGGTGCCAATAAAACACATTACCATTCAATTTACCCTATTTCCTCACTGATTCTCATAATAATGAAAATGAATAGCACATCAGAAGTTTTGACCTGTAAGCCTAATAAAATAATATTTAATAATGTAGTATACCTTTCTAAATTAGTTAACTTTTTAAAATTAACTCTATAGTAAAATATAAAATAGCCTCCTAAAAGACAGGATGAATTCTAAGTAGATAAAAGACTATTTGAATATTTAGTGTAACAACTTAAGGTTCAATCAAGTATTATAATGATAGTTCAACATACCAGTCTGAAGAATATATGTAGCACCAAATTTCCTGACTAACTAGGAACACATGCAGATCTCTGATATGCCCCAATTCTGCTAACACTACAAAAGTTGCTGGCATTCTAAAGTCAGTAAGAACTTAGGCAGTAGAGAAGATGAAGGAGACACTATTTCAGCATTCATCAGGAAATTAAGATATAAAAACACCTTCTAAAATATTCAGCTCACTGTAAATCTTTGGTTGAATGATTTCTCTAAGCCAGTATACAAACCAAGAAAATGGGTTTTATGATTTTATTAAAAATATACTTAAACAACAACAACAAAACCTTTTATTTAACTAGATCACCTACCTTAGGTCTAAGTGGCTTTAAATCCAAAATTTAAGTCTACTCCCAACCATAATGCTTTGGTTACCCACCAGGAGGATATTCAAACGATGACCTTACAAACCAGTAAGTCATTTATAAAAGTCATGTATAAAAAGAAATTTATAAAAATGGAGAGTAATATTCAGTTTAATTCATTCATTTATTCATCAATGCTCGGGAAGAGTCCAAAACCTCATCAAATGAATACTTCTATTATACAAAGCATTCTGCAACATACTATATAATCTACATAACAAACCTGTTTTGTGCAATGGCAGCATCACTAGACTACAGCTTTCCAAAGGAGGTCCATTTTGAAGGGGACAATATTCATGTGCTATATATAAGACCCAGGCTATTCATTAAATAAAGTTGCATTATATATATACATATATTATATATATATGTCTGGCATAGTACTTAATATAGGCCATCTTTTCCTATTTCATTTATTAAACAGTTAATTATATTTTACAAACATGAAATTTCATAAGAGGAAGGAAACATTTCAGTCTGAAGGAAAACTGTAACAATTTTCTATTTTTCTAGGGTTGCATGAAAACACTCTTTCATTCCACAAATATTGAGTACCTACTGTATGCTAGGAACTTAGAATATACAGTGAACCAAACAGATAAAGGTTCCTTCTCTCATGCAACTTACATTCTAGAGATGGTAATAAAGAAAATAAAAAATAAGCACAATAAATATACAGCATATTAGAGGATAAGTAATAGAGAAAAATAAAAAGTATAGCAGGGTAAATGAACATCCAAAGGTCTAAGAAGTGAAGGGAGAGGCAGGAAGCAATATTAAATAGAGACACACACTGTTCACAAAGTAGGCCTCATTGAGAAGGTGATATTTCAGCAAAGACTTAAAAAAGTTGAGGAAGGGGCACCTGGGTGGCCGAGCTGCTTAAGCCTCTGACTTTGGCTAGGCCAAGTTGAGCTCCCTGCTCAGCAGGGAGTCTGCTTCTCCCTCTCACTCTGCCCTCTACCCCCCTGCTTGTGCTCTCTCACACACTCTCTCTCTAATAAATAATTTTTAAAATCTTTAAAAAAAAAAAAAGAGAGAGAGAGAGAGAGAGAGAGGAAATGGGCTTAGAGATACCTGGAAAGATACTATTCATGTCAGAGGTAACAGTTATACCAAAGATCCTTTTTTTTTTTTTTTTTAAGATTTTTATTTATTTATTTGACAGACAGAGATTACAAGTAGGCAGAGGAGATAGGCAGAGAGAGAGAGGAGGAAGCAGGCTCCCTGTCGAGCAGAGAACCCAATGTGGGGCTCGATCCCAGGACCCTGGGACATGACCTGAGCTGAAGGCAGAAGCTTTAACCCTCTGAGCCGAAGGCAGAAGCTTTAACCCTCTGAGCCACCCAGGTGCCCCTATACAAAGATTCTTGATTTGTTTCATTTCTGGAGTGCCAAAGAAACATCAAAGAGGCCAATAAGAATGGAAGAAAGGAAGTCAGACAGATAATGGGATCTGATCTTGTGCAGCCCTAAAAGCTCCTTAAGTTAGAACGGGAGCTACTGCAGGGTTTCTGAATAGGGGAATGGTGCTTTTGATCAGTCACATAAAGATAAATGCACAGTTCCTTCTATATAAATTACTTACTTCATCCAGATTCCTAAAACGTTCTCTCATTGGAGTTTCTAATTCTTGTTGTATTTGGGCTCGTAACAACTCCAACTTTTGTGGAGTTAATACCTAGTAATGCAGAGAAACAAAGAATTCTAAATATAAAATCACAATATTAAAGAATTCACCAAATTTTAATGCTTAATTATAACAATAAAATCCAATTCATAGAAATTTCACTATATACCTAATTTTACAGTAACACTATATAAACAGAACCATCATTTGAAAGAATACTTGAAGGCCTCAATTTCAGGCTCTCAAGAGACATCAACAATTCCATTAACATGAGATAAAGATAGTCACTGATTATTATTATTATTATTAGAGATAACTATGTTGGCAGCTAAGGTTATCATGTTTTATATAATGGCTAATTATATTTCCATTTCCTAAAGCAATCAAAATAAAGGTATAATAATTTGGTACACCACAGAGAATTATTCAGACTTATTTTCAATCAGAAAAGGCTGACTTTTACTCTAGCCACCAAAATAAGGCTCCTCCCTATTAAGCTGTCTTACAGAACTCATATTTCAAAAAGTGATTAAGTATTTACATAAGCTCCTGAAGGACAAACACAGTCTTTATTCACCATGATGTGTTCCCAACACCTCACACTACTGCCTGGCACATTGGCTCACTCAATTATCAAATACTGGCTATAAAAAAAAACAAACAAAAATCCGGTTTGTACTTATACTAACCTCTGAAAACATTTATTCATCAATACTCCAAATAGTTCAAAAACTTCACTGAATGAATACTTGCTATATATAAAGCATTCTGCAACTTACTATATAATCTATATAACATACTGTTCTAAATACCTTCCATGCATTTACTAACTTAATTTAATCCCTGCAATGATCCTCAACATAGCTAAATTATCATCCCCCTTTTTTATAGAAACGGAAGCATACACAGAGTCTTACTTTCTAAAGATCACAAAAACTCACAAGAAGCATTTCTGCCCCATAAGAAGTTCAAACTCATGTGAAAATAACATACATACAAATAACTATAAAAATAACTAATATAGGCTTATCAGACTGGTAAAGACCAACAGAAAAGATATTAAGTAGAGAAATAGTGGCACATGAAAGGAATGGGAAAACTAAAGTTTAGGTAGAACAGAAACTTAAGAATGGAAAACATTTTAAATTCTCTGGGGAAAAAAATGTTCCTCAAAGGTAACTTACAGGCATTTTGCATTGAACTGCACTAAGCACTACAGACAATTTAGAATCCTGGATCCTTCTACATTATCGCTCTCTAAATACTGTGACAATCAAGGCTGCGCTGAAACATTTCCAAATGTCATTTAGCTCCAGAGCTAAATCCTGGCCGGGAAAAAAGGGAAAGAGGTGGGAGCCACAGGCAGAGGATTCCCAAGTATCACGTTCATACTCTTATAAACTACTTAGTATTCAACAGTAGTTACTTAAAATTTTTTTTAACTTAAAATGAATAAATATAATTAGATACATAATTCAAACAAAGGAAGTATTAAAAAACTAAGTCATCTTCCTTCATTTATCCAGTTTCCCTTTTAGGAAACAATCATAGCTTAAATTTCTTATGTATCTTTCTTGAAACAATATATAAGCATATATATATATATATATCACTTTTTAATTTTTACATAAAGAAAGGCATACTATACACATTATTTCTTCTGTACCTTGCTTATTCACTGAAGGTATTCAAGCTTAAGAAGGGCATCACCATATCTATATTTTAGGAAGAAGTTTGATGGATCAAAACCATGGTGAGAGTAAACTGGGGTGGGAGGTGATGAGGAGGAGGCAGAGGAAGGCAGTGAATGGAGCTGGGAAATCAGATAGAAAGCTCTTCTTAAAATCTGGTTTAATATGTCAAGAGTCTGGGTGAGAGTATCAAGAGTCCAAAGAGAGAAGGGGTAGTAATTAAAAGTTAAAGAATAATAAAGATCAAGATAAACCTTATTTAGATCCTGTTTCAAACAAACCAACTTTTAAAATAAGCAAAACTGGGGGCACCTGGGTGGCTCAGTTGGTTAAGCATCTGTCTTTGGCTCAGGTCATGATCCTGGGATCCTGATCCTGGGGTGGAGCTCCAGGTCAGGGTGCCTACCAAACGGGGAGTCTGCTTCTCCCTCTGCCCATATCCCATGCTAGTGCTCTCTCTCATTCTCTTGCTCACTCTCTCTCTCTTGAATTAATAAATCTTTAAAAAAAAAATAAGTAAAACTGTGGGATAATTAGGGAAATGTGAACAAAGATATAGTATTAAAAGATATTAGGGAATAAATACTTTAAGGTATGATAATGGTACTGTGGCTATGCTTTTAAAGGAAAGACTGTCTTGCTATATAATAGAAATACATATACTAAACTACTAGAGCTGAGATAACACAATTTGCTTCAAAATAATCCAGAAGGGTTGAAAGACAGAGCAGGGATGTCAGAAGATAAAACAAGACTGGCTAAGAGATGGTAAGTATTGACGGGTATGTGAGGATGCAACACTACCACCCTTTCTACTTTGGTACTTGTTTGAGATTTCTGTAATTAAAGGTTAATTAGAAATAAAAGTGCTTCCACTTCCAACAGATGGCATAATAGAGATCAGATTTATTCTCCTACATAAAACAAACAAAAGAATAAACAGAAATCAAATGTTTTCCAGATACTGGGCATAATTAAGCAGCAAAGATCTTTGAGAGACAAACAACAAAGAGAACTAAGCTTCCAGGCCATGTATAGGAAGGGATATCCAAGCAGGGTCTGATGACTCTCTGATTTAAGCAAATGGTACTACAAATCCAGGGAGAGCAATGCGGCTAGAATCACAAGCAGGGTAGCAGAAAAGAACGTGGCACAAAAACAAAATTATGAAGATCTGCCAAAGGCTCATTCAGAAGAGTACCCAAATCAGCATATGCATGTAAGGAAAATATTTAATTAAGGCCAGGAAAAGAATGACCTGAAAGAATTAGGTGAGTAATCTGACCTCACACAGAGCCAAGAATAGTTCCTTTTTCCAAAAGCCAGACTGAAAACTGTCATTTCATTGAGAAATGAGTACTCAGAAGGTTCTCAGCAGTGGCAAGTAATGAGCACTAAGCATTATTCTGCTCTCACTTAGCAAATCTTCAAAGCAAACCTCCAAAACATGAAACTGTTTCCAAGTAACTGTCCCAGAACAAAGCTCAAGAATATCAGAATACAAAAATATCTAGCATAGTAAAATTTACTATGTCTAGCCTCCAATAAAAATTTATCAGGCATGCAAAGAAGCAGGAAAATATTACCCAAAACAAACAGGAAAATCAACCAAAACCAACCCAGAAGGGATACAGTTGTTAGAATTAACAAAGATATTAAAATAGTTATTATAACTGAATTCCCTATGTTCGAAAAGCTAGAGAAAAGACTGAACATGGTAAGTGGATATAAGGAAATTATTAAAAAGACCTAAATCGGACCTCAAGTGTAAAAACTACAACTTCTGAGCTGAAAAATATATACTATATGGGATTAATGTAAGATTAGATACTGCAGAAGAAAAAGATCAGTGAACTTGAAGACATGTCAAAAGAATCTACCCAAAATGCAACAAGGAGACAAAAAAGATTGAAAGCAAAACTTATATGTATTCTTACTTTAGTCCTTAAGTCAACAGGGAAAATGTACCAATGGAAATATAAATCAACACAAAGGAGAAAAGAAAATTGAAGTTAGTAACTAACCAAAAGTCTTATAATCTATAAGGTCTCTGATAAAAAAGACTCTCAACAAGATTTTTTTTTAATCTCCTAAGAATCTTACAAAAAACAAGCACACATGCATAAGAAAAATCCATCTTCCCTCCAAACCCCTGCCAAAGCACATATACAACAAAGACAAAAAATTAGATTATTTTCTTCATGTCATTTTAGGAGAAAAGTACACTGTGTCCTAGACTTCTAATGGAATACTGCCACCACTTATCTCAAAAGAAACTTATAAGAATACTTTATCATACAATAGTCCATGTGTCATGACCTATACTAAATCTATATTACACCAACAATTATCATGTTAAGAATATAAAATAGACCACTGTTTTTCAAAGAATTTTTTTCTAAGATTTTATTTATTTATTTAACAGAAAGGGAGATCACAAGTAGGCAGAGAGACAGGCAGAGAGAGAGGGGGAAGCAGGCTCCCCGCTGAGCAGAGAACTTGATGCAAGGCTTGATCCCAGGAACCTGAGATCATGACCTGAGCTGAAGGCAGAGACTTAACTCACTGAGCCACGCAGGCGTCCCTCAAAGAACATTTTAATCTAAGAAGGCAGATATTGTTGTGTCAGAGATTATTTTAAAAAATGAAAAACTGAATAATAAATTTAGTTCTGAGCTTCCTGGCAGCCAAAGAAAATGGGAAACATACTGGGTTATATAGTTTCCATTGCCTGGCACAAAGAAAGCATATGAATTTTTGGTAAAGTAACTTTTAAAATTTGTAACAGAAATATTATCAAACAACTCATATTTTAAAAAAAGGTTCTGCTAACATGGTACATAATAACAATATAAAAATAGCTAACATGTTCTATTCATTTTCTACATCAAAGCACTATACTAACACTTTCTATGCACTGTTTCATGTCATCTTTACCATCACCCTCTAAGTTAGGCACTATTATTATTTCCATTCACTACAACTACAGCAGTGACACAGCAATATTCTTTAACTGACTATCTTTGATATCATTTTTCTATAAATGCCAAAGGGATATTAAATCTAAGTTCAGAAAAGGCATTTTGTAGGTAAAAAAGATAATACATGTATATCATCTTTGATATCTGAAATATAATCATCTTTCAACTGAAAATCATCTGAAAATAATCATCTTTCATAAACATTTATTATTTTTTATTATTGATTCTACTTTGTTGAATTAATTTTATTCAATTCGCAATTTGTATAAATTGCTAACACCCATAGAGCAAATAGCTAAATTTAGTTCCAACATGAATATATAAATATATAAATCTTTATTTTAGCTTAACTTTCCCAGATAAATATCATAGAGAAACCACTTATGGTTTATCTTGAAAAAAAGAAACTTTACCAGACAAATTAGATTTGTCAGCAAACACCGGCAAAGTTACCCCATGGAGAAATGTCCAAAGTTATTTTGTGTAGACCCAAGGAACAGTGTAAAAACCAACAGAGAGGCTACATGGAAGATGATTTCATTTCAACATGAGAGGGAAAATACTTCACATACTCCAATCCATGAATGGAACTGGATCACTTTAAACATTTATGAGGTTCTCTCCCACCAAAAGCACTGAAGCAGAGAATAAAGATCCTGTGTGACAAATGTTCCAAAAAGGAATTCGGCTTTGAATGGTGTATGAGTTTCCTAGAGCTTTGACAACAAAATACCATAAACTGGCTATCTTAAAAAAAAAAAAAAAAAAAAAATCCAGAAATTTATTGTCTCACAGTTCTGGAGGCTAGAAGTCCCAAAACAAGTTGTCCGCAAGGCCACACGCCCTAAAGGGAAGGATCCTTCTTTGCCTCATCCTAGCTTCTGGCAGTGTGCTGCTGATCCCTGTTCTTCCTTGTCAGCTGCAGCCCTTCAATCTTTGCTTCTGTCATGACAGGACATTCGGTCCCCCACCCCTCGCCCCTCACCCTGTGCTTCTGTCTTTGTCTCTGTTCTCTTCCAGAAGGACACCAGTCACATTGGATTAAGGGCCCATCATCCTTTAGTATGACCCTCATCTTAACTAATTACATCAGCAAAGACCATTTTCAAACACATTTTGAGATACTAGATATTAGAAGTTCAACATATTTTTTTGGCAGACACAAGTTAACTCATTACAGATAGGAAACAACATCATTGACTCTAAGATGCTTAAGCTTTAGGTAGATATGAGATAAGAAATAACACTATTATACATATGAAGAGAACAACAATTACGAATCATTCATTTATTCTATTTCTTCAAGTCATTCATTCAACAAATATTTGCTAATATATTATAAAATATATAAATACAAACAAATATACCTGAGCACTGGAGACACACTGAAAAGAGGTCCTGCCCTTATGGAGCACACATTCAAACAGAATAAATGCCACCACTTTTGAGTATCGACATGTGTCAGACACTGTACTAAAAATATACATGTTATTTCATTAGTCCTACAAAAACCGCCGTTAACAACTTTTATCCTCTTTACCACATGACAAAACTAAGACATAAAAACAGATGTTTGTTGAAGGTCTTCACTTCAACACTGGTGACCTGACCTTTTTTTTGTATAAAAATGACCTTTTTATCTTACATGACATTTTTTGTCTTGAAGTAAATTTTATCTGATATTAGCATAATTACTCTGTTTTTTCAGAGTAACAAGTAGACATGCTTATTTGTACCAAGCACATGCAAACAATAAGCTAAAGAAGACTACAGTGTTTATATCTACAATGCCAAAAGAATACTTTGAATTCCTTGTGGTCAGTACTCACAGATTCCCATTTCTATGGGCCTCTCAATTTTTGCAGTACATATATATCTACCAATTCTATAGGCTTACATTACATTTGCCTATTCAACTCATATTTCTGAGATTTTTGTTTGTTTAAAATGT
This sequence comes from Mustela putorius furo, assembly GCF_011764305.1. Taxonomy (NCBI): domain Eukaryota; kingdom Metazoa; phylum Chordata; class Mammalia; order Carnivora; family Mustelidae; genus Mustela; species Mustela putorius. Next base: position 10,612,972 of record NW_025421481.1, on the reverse strand, counting down.
CCCCAATACACTTAGGAATAAAACACCACCATACAGGCTCTAACCTAAGCTTAGTGGTACTTTTCCAAACAATGGAACAGCTCAAGAAGATACTGAATAACCGACTTCTAACACTGCTGTGAAAGGAATCCATGAATTGGATGATATGTCATACTAGATGACTTGAAAACATAGCTTTTTACTCTTATCAATTTATGACTCCAGTATTAAAAATACCTTATCATTTGTGCCAAGCACTAGATAAACAGAAATACACAGCTGGCGCCATTTAGAGATTAAATGAATACAGGAAAATATAACTGCTAATATCTACTAATTTGAAATTTATAATAAGTTTGACTGGTGCTACACGAAGTTTAGCTTTGGTCCCCTTTCCAGGCAAATGAGAAATGAAACAATAGTCAGTACTATACTTTGCTTTAGAAACTCCATTTACCCTACAATGCACACATAAGTTATGTGCACATATTATTTTTATAGTCTTTCAAGAAGTCCCTTAAAAAAACTATCAGTCTTATCAACCATACCACAGTAATAAATAAATTTTTTAAATAAATATCAGTCTTTTTTAGCTCAGTTTCACTTATAATACTTAAAGGAAAATTAGTAAAACTTTCTTTAAAAAAATATTTTTAACTCTGAATATGCATCAATTCAAATTGGCCTTTCCCCCAGTTATTCTGAATAGTGAAATACTTAAATCAGAACAGGTACTTTAATAGAAATTTACATGAAACAACAACTTCATGGCTAAATTCCACATGGTAGCTAGTATTCCAGAATATATGAAAGAATATTAAATTATACCACATGGACAACAGCAAAATATTCATTACGAATATAGGCAGAATTTGCCAAATTTACCAACATCTGACACTTTTGTACCACAGGGGCAAAAGGCAGGCCTCCCCTTCTTGGGATATGTTGCTTTGGCATGAAGATTACTTTGAGGTAAAAGCAATCAAAACCCAGCAGATTTAGGAAAAGCTCTTTACCTCCCTCTCAACTGCCTTAATTTAATTGGAAAGGAGAGCCTACATCAAGAATAGAGCTATTAATCTGTTTACCTAAGAAATCTATCTGCTTTTAACAGGGCAACATTTGTTTTCCAAATATCTCCTCCAACCATCCTGCTAATGATCTTCTTTCCCTTTGTATCCCTAGACTCTGCCTGTCTCCCTAGCTCAGGATGTCATACAAGCCTATTGTTCCCTATCTTTGCAATTTCATGTTTGTGATGTTTGTGTGGATTCTGCATACTTCCAAAATTAATTTTATTTTCTCTTGTTAATCTATCTCATGACAATTTGATTCTTAGTCTGGTTTAGAAGGACCTTGAAGAGCAGAGGAAAACTTTTTCCACCGAGAGTATTAAATGAAATATATTTACTTACCTGCAGTTTCATTTCTTCTAAGTCTTTAGCTTTCTCTAATAATTCCCCTCTTAGCTCTTCAAGAAGCATATGAAATTTTTCCTGGTCAGTCTGCTTTTCATTTAACAGGCGCTTTAGTTCATGTTGTGACTTTATGTACTCATCCTGCAATCTGATTTTTTAAAAAAGAAAAAATTCAATGTTAAGGACTTCCTTTGCCAACTGCATTATTTAATGTAAAGTCAACCAACACTACAGAACAAGACCAATTTCATACACTCCATTAAATTCATAAACCTCTTTTCTTTATGGAGTTTAATTATTAACACTATTTTATTAATACAATTTTACTTAGGGGTAAGGAAAAACACACTTAACCACCTAGATACATTTAATTTTATATGTTTTGCTACTTTCAAAGCAAGACTTACAAATTCATAGCATACTTGAGACCATGTTTAATTTTAAATAAAATAATTTTAAAGCAAAAATTTCACTGTATTAAGGAAGTTTTAAATATATATACTGCAAACTAACAAAATTATACTGTATGTTCCAGCGCAAATGTCCAGACAAAAATAATTTCTTAATAAAGCCCCTTACCTCCAAATTTAAGCAATTTACCTTGTATGTTCAGCTTTAAGAGTCTGATAGTTAGTTTTATGATGTGCACATCGTGACCTTTCATCAATTAACATTTTCTGAAACTCAGATTGAGAATCTGTCAGCCCACCGTCTCCACCAGAAGGAAAAATCGTGGGAAAAGTGTCCATATTGGCAAGTGAGCAATTAACCATGTAAAAGTAAGTTTGGCTTCCTTTTTGTTTTAGTTTTCTTTTCAAGGGTATTTTCCACTTCCTTCTTGCTAAGACAGACTCTCAGGATGCCAAATTATACCTGCAGAGAAATGCACTTAGTTAGCGATGAATTAAACTCCTTCAGTGTTATTCTTTTTATCCCTTCTTATTATTCGTCTATCCTTTCTATAACAAAACCCAAATTTTCAGATTTTTTAATTGTTCATCAAACAAAATGAACAAAGTTGAATTGCACCTTAACACATTTTCTCTTCTCCACACTAAGTTTCTGTGACCCTCAACATCACATCAAGTATTAACCTAACTAGAATTATTGACTTTTCTAGTTCAGGTACTCGCGGATTCATAAACTTTGGATATTTCCTGAAGCTACTGGGGTAAACATCACAGAATGATCCTAGTACAAAATCTATACTCTGAAATCAGAGAAAAGCCATTTAGCACTTGACAAGTGGTTGGAGAAAATGATAATCTTCACAAAGATGATCTTCAGCAAGTTAACTATGTGATTAATGCTACAAAGCGTTCTTTTATTTGACACAAGGTAGACTGCAGACTCAGATGAGGAATCAGTCAACACAAAGATGTTAATCACCTATGTGTTATGCACTGTGCTAAGAAAAGGAAAGTAACTCACCTCAGCTATCCCCAAAAGCACTGATTCAGAATTATGAAAGTAACTAAATGTTTATTATATGTAGAATTTTTAAAAAACGATGACAGTGTTCTTATTGTAAATAAAGACAAAAGTTTTCATCAAAATAATTCTCTCCCCTTTAGCTTCATTAATCTTTGTCAAGACTATTACATGTATCTTTTCCTAATAGCATTTCCCTTAGTCATGAGTCATCATGAAATACCTTTTCCTACTACAAGATCTTTAGCACATGAAAACCAACCATCAAATTTCAAATTAAATACTACCTAAGAAGACTTTTAAACTAAAATTGAAGTTACTCTGGTTTCCTGTCAAATCACATTTTAATACAAGGGACAACGTCTTCCACGAAAACTTTACTTCTTACTCATGTTGAATGTGCAACAGTGCACTGTTTGTAACAGCTGCCACAACATTATCCTATCAAAAGTATTTACTTGTCAGGGAATTAATTAACTGGATCATAAAAATGGCATGTAATTTTAACTCTGCATTGTTTTTTAAGATTTTATTTATTTATCTGACAGAGATCACAAGTAGGCAGAGAGGCACGCAGAGAGAGGGGAAGCAGGCTCTCCACGGAGCAGAGAGCCCAACTCGGGGCTCGATCCCAGGACCCTGGGACCATGACGCAAGCCGAAGGCAGAGGCCCTAACCCACTGAGCCACCCAGGCGCCCCAGCTCTGCTTTTTTATCCAAATTAATTTTTAGAAGATAGAAACATACAATAAACTTACCTCATATTTTCTAATAATACCCCCAAAAGGTATTATAAGGTTTTAACTTTAATTAGCTAAAAGCTAAAACTACATAAGAAACAACCAAGAGATATCCTTTAGTCCCACTACTAATGAAACAAAGATTTTCTAGATAAAATGAATAATTTTTTTCTTTTTTATTCCAGTTGACAGTAAATATTCTAACTCCTACTTTAAAATGGAAGTTCAGTCCCCATGCAGATAAAATTCACTAAGACCTGGACATTTTAGGAAAACACGGTTAAAAATGATTTAAATCCTTCCCCTTTTTGCACTAAAATCTACTACAAGTGCTTTCCAGGACTAATTGCAGCATATCCATTTCTCAATCACCACCACCATTACCTCATTAACCTTAAAAAAAAAAAAAAAAGTTTCTTCCTCCAGATGGGATAGTAAAGGAGCATCCAGGTGCAAGATGAAGTACATATCTTCCTGTTGGGTCTACAATTGACTATGAGTGGTAGGAGTGAGAGCTCCCCGTGCTACATCTCCCAACTCCATTTTAATGAGGTTTCTCATTATTAATTTTCACAACCTCATTGCCAATTCTAGTTCCATTATAAACACAGGTGTACTGCCCTCCAGGATCTTCTTAACTCAAAGTTATGAACTCCTGGGTTGCATATGCCAATAGTCATTTTCAGACTTTTCTCCTCTAGGAATATTTCAGAATCACAGAAAACTATCTGTCCATTTCCAAAACTCTTGGCAAGGTCAGGATAAATTTTGTATCTGTTTTTAGGTGGTTTGCACATAAATTCAGTTTTCTGGTTCAGTACTGATTAATTTATCAATGATAATCTTGGAAAATATAGTATCCTCCAAAGAGATAGCTAGTAACATAAAGAAAGGCCTCATAAAACTCAATTCTTTCTCTGACCTTCAAATGTGGTTCCACAACTCTATATTTAAGCTTACAAGGAAAAAACTTGTATCTTTTATGTGAATTACATAAAGACGCTTTTGGTTAAAAACAAAAACCCCAGTTACCTTAAACGCTGTGGGAAATGTATTATCAATCTCTTACACCAAGAAATCTGAAGATAGTCTTCACTTCCAGTACTAGAGGAAAAGGTAATTTAGATAAAGCCTCTTGCTTAGGACAAGAAAAGCTAGACATGTGTTTTAATAATCTGCTTAAAGACACTGGAAAACTAACAAGAGAATAAATATTCTCTGAAATGGGAACAGGAGAGGCTATGGATGCAGAAAGATGAAACTTGGATTTGGAACCACTATTCCCCTACAGGCATCTGCCAGTTCCAGAGAGGTGGCTGGAAGACTGAATGCCTTCTGACAGTCTTCAAATTCAAAGATACACAGATTAGACCAGCAAGGAGTCAAGAAGCCCTGGTGAACACCCCCTCCATTTTGGATATAGACTTTAAAGGTTTAAGCCTTATTATTCCTAACAAGGATAATTCAGACGAATGATACTAGAATAGGCTGCAACTTGCTCTAAAAAACAATTTTACAAATAAATGTGATGCAATAATTTTTTTAATTTTAAAACTCAAGCCCAGTGAATATAAAGTGACATGAATTAAAGTCACAAGAACCAAAAAGACAATAGACAAAGGGGCCTCACTATTAGAGTTATTAGAGAATGATTCTAAAAGAAATTTTCTTATTATTGTGTACAAGACAATAGAAAACAAGGTTGAGAATTTTGTGAGAGAATAAGAAACCATAAAAAGAAACCAAAGGAAATCTCTAAAACTGAAAAATTCTACAAACCAAATGAGAAAGTATAATAAAAAAAAAAAACCCTCAATGAGCAAGTATAATAGCCTACATAAGACATAGCTTAAAGAAGTAATTAGAAGATACGTTAAAAGAATATATTCAAGCTGAAGTAGAAAGAGAAATAAGGATGAAAAATACAAGAAAAAAGGACCCAACACTATATGGCCAACTATCTCTAACAAAGCAACAAATAATATCCAGTGGAGGGAGGTCTAGGTGGCTCAATCAGTTGAACATCTGACTCTTGGTTTGGCTCAGGTCATGATCTACGTTGTGGAATCAAGCCCACTTCAGGCTCCATGATCAGTGGACAGTCTGCTTCTCTCCTTCTTTCTCTCTCTCTCTGCTCCTCTATGAGCATATGTATGTTCTCTCTCTCTCTCAAATAAATAAATAAACCTTAAAAAAAAAAAAAAAACTTCAAAAAAAAAATATATCCAATGGAAAAAAGAGTCTCTTCAAGGTGCTGGGAAAATTGGACAGCAATATGCAGAAGAATGAAACTAGACCATTTTCTTATACCATACACAAAAATAAATTCAAAATGGATGAAACACCTAAGTGTAAAACAGGAAACCATCAAAATCCTAGAGGAGAAAGCAGGGAGCAAACTCTCTGACTTTGGCAACACCAACTTCTTCCTAGGCATGTCTCTAGAGGCATGGGAAATAAAAGCAAAAATGAACTATTGGGGCCTCATCAAGATAAAAACCTTCTGCACAGTGAAGGAAACAATCAACAAAACTAAAAGAAAACCACTGGAATGAGAGAAGGTATCTGCAAATAACATAACAGATAAAGGGTTAGTGTCCAAAATCTATAAAGAACTTACAAATTCAATACCCAACAAATAATCCAGTTAAGAAATGGGCAGAAGACAAGAATAGACACTTTTCAAAAGACATCCAGAGGGCTAATAAACACATGAAAAGATACTCAACATCACTCATCATCAAGGAACTATAAATCAAAACCACAATGAGACACCACCTTACACCTGTCAGAATGACTAAAATTAACTCAGGAAACAAAAAATGTTGGAGAGGATATGGAGAAAGGGAAACCCTTTAATACTGTTGGTGGGAATGCAAACTAGTACAGAGAAACAGTATGGAGTTTCCTCAAAAAGTTAAAAATAGAACTAACCTTGGGGGAGCCGGAGTGGCTCAGTGGGTTAAAGCCTCTGCCTTCAGCTCGGGTCATGATCCCAGGGTCCTGGGATGGAGCCCCGCATCGGGCACTCTGCTCAGCAGGGAGCCTGCTTCCTCCTCTCTCTCTCTGCCTGCCTCTCTGCTTACTTGTGATCTCTGTCAAATAAATAAATAAAATCTTTAAAAAAAAAAAATAGAACTAACCTATGACCCACCAATTGCACTACTAGGTATTTATCCAAAGGATACAAAAATGCTGATTCAAAGGGACACATGCACCTCATTGTTTACAGCTGTGCTATCAACAATAGCCAAATTACAGAAAGAGCCCAAATGTCCAGCAACTGATGAACAGATAAAGAAGACATGGAGTGTGTGTGTGTGACAGAATATTAATCCCCCATCAAAAAGAATGAAATCTTGGGGCACCTGGGTGGCTCAGAGGGTTAAGCCTCTGCCTTCGGCTCCGGTCATGATCTCAGGGTCCTGGGATCGAGTCCCGCATCGGGCTCTCTGCTCAGCAGGGAGCCTGCTTCCTCCTCTCTCTCTCTCTGCCTGCCTCTCTACCTGCTTGTGATCTCTGTCTGTCAAATAAATAAATAAAATCTTTAAAAAAAAAAAAGAATGAAATCTTGACATTTTTTTTAAAGGTTTTTTTTTTTAAAGGTTTTTTTTTTTTTTAAGACTTTATTTATTTGACAGAGAGAGATCAGTAGGCATAGAGGCAGGCAGAGAGAGAGAGAGGAGGAAGTAGGCTCCCCGCTGAGCAGAGAGCCCAATGCGGGACTCGATCCCAGGACCCTGAGATCTTGACATTTGTTATAACATGGAGAGAACTAGAGTATTAAGCTAAATGAAATAAGTCAGAGAAAGACAAGTATCATATGGTTTCACTCATATGCGGAATTTAAGAAACAAAACAGATGAACACAGGGGAAGGAAAGGAAAAAATAAAAAACAGAGAGGCAGACAATGCATAAGAGACAAATACAGAGAACTGAGGGTTGCTAGAGGGCAGGTGGGTGGGGGACTGGTTAAATGGGTGATGGACATTAAGGAGGACACTTGTTGGGATGAGCAGTGGGTGTTACTTTCAAGTGATGAATCACTAAATTCTAGTGAAGCCAATCCTATATTAAATGTAAACTAACTTGAATTTAAATAAAAATAAATAGATAAATAAGAAAAATACAAAAAAGGAAAGGAATACAAAGAATAAAGTTAAAATGTCATTCTAACAGATATGCCATTGGAATCCCAGAAGGAAAGGAGAGAGAACAGTACAGAAACAATACCTGCCCTCCCCCCAAAAACTTGCCAACTTCCCCCAAAAATGTTCTATAACCCACAAGCACATAAATAAAAAGAAATCACATGCATCCCATTAAGAAATCCACATCTAAGAACATCATCTTAAGATTTTATTAAGAAAAAGGGAAAATCTTAAGATCAGCCAGTTAAAGAACCAAAGTGCCTTGAAAAAAAAGCAACAAAAAGAACTGACTTAGGGCGCCTGGGGTTGCTCAGTCTGTTAAGCATTTGCTTTCAACTCAGGTCATGATCCCAGGATCCTGGGATCGAGCCCCATATTGGCTCCCTACTTAGGAGGGAGCCTGTTTCTCCCTCTCCCCCTGCTCATGCTCTCTACTTTTTGTCTCACTCTCTCAAATAAATAAAATCTTAAACACACACACACACACACAAACAGACTTCAACAGTGAAAGTCAGAACAAATGTAATATTACCTTTACAGTGCTGAAAGAAAATAACTGCCAAACTAACATTCTATAAATACAGCAAAATAATAATAATAATAATAATAATAATAATAATCTTTCAAGAATACTGGTAAAATAAAGACATTTTCAGATAAACAAAACACACTCATCCCAGAAGATGCACAATAAAAGAAACAATAAAGGACTCCTTCATACACAAGGAAAATTTATCTTAGATGTGGACAATACAAAAGATAAATGAAAACTGGAAATATGTGCATAATTCTAATTGAATACTGACTGCATAAAATAGTATCTTGGGGATTTTTAACATATATAGACTTAAAATAAATAAAGAAATGGCTTATAAGTCAGTAAAGGTAGAATTACAAGTGTTATAGAGCCCTTGTACTATATGGGAAAAGGCTAAAAGTATCAACAAATATTACACTTTGATAAATCAAGAATGCATATTGTAATCTCTAGGAAAGAGGCTGACAAACTATAACTCATAAGCCAAATTTGGCCTGCAGCCTTGTTTTGAATGGCCCCAAGCTAAGAATAATATCTCTTAAAAGCTTATGGATGCAAAAATCCTCAACAAAATATTAGCAAATCGAATCCAACAATGTATAAAAAGATTTATACACCATGACCAAGTAGAATTTATTCCAAGCAAGTAAGACTGGTTGAACATTAGAAAAATCAATTAATGCAATCTATTACATGAAAAGACTAAAGCAAAAAAAAATCACACAATCTTATCAATAAATGCAGAAAAAGCATTTGACAAAATTCAACACAACTCAACAAATTAGGTATGGAGAGGAACTTTCTCAACTTGATAAGGAACATCTATAAAAAAATCTACAGCTAACATTGTATTTAGTGGTGAGAAAGTAGAAATGTTCTAAGATCAAGAACAAAAAAGACTGTCTCCACTCACCACTCCTTTTTAACATCATAGTGGGAAGTCTTAGCTAATGAAGTAAGAAAAAATAAAATAAAAGGCATGTAAATACAGAAGGAATAAAACCATTTTTCTTTGTAGATGACATGACAGTATGTGTAGAAGACCCCCTCCCCCCAAAAAAATTCTCCTGGAATGATAAGCAATTACAGCAAGGCTTTATGATATAGAGTTAATATACAAAAAGTCTATAACTTTCCTATATATCAGCAACGAACAGATGGAATTTGAGATTTATGATACCATTTACATTAGTAACCCCCCAAAAAGAAAAAGCTCTAAATTTAATATGTGCTTTTTTAACATGAAGAAAATTACTAAACTCTGATACAAGGAAAAATCAAAAAACTAAATATATGAAAGGGTATTTATTCTATGTTCATGGATAGGACGACTCAATACTGTCAAAATGTAAGTTCTTACAAACTTGATCTACAGTTTCAATACAATCCCCAAACGTTACTTTATGCTTATCAACAAACTAATTCAAAAATTTATGTGGTGAGGCAAAAGACACAGAATAGCCCAATGCAGTACTGCAGAAGAACAAAGTCAGAAAACTGACACTATCTGACTTTGACATTTAACTATAAAAGCAAGAGTAATTAAGACGGTATAACATTGGGAGATCTGGGTGGCTCTGCCAGGTAAACACTGACATCTGACTCCACCAGGTAAGCACTGACATCTGACTCCGGGTATAGGCTCAGGTCATGACCTCAGCGTCATGAGACCAAGCCCCACATCAGGAACAGGGAGTCTGCTTGACATTCTTCCCTCTCCCCCTGCTCCTACCCCAACTGTGTGCATATTCTCCTCTCTTTCTCTCTCTCCCTCAAATAAATAAATTTTTTAAAAATTTTCTTTTTAAAATATTTATTTATTTGAGAGAGAGAGTGAACAAGAGCACGAGCAGGAAGATATGCAGAGGGAGAGGGAGAAGCAGGCTCCCCACTGAACAGAGAGCCCAACAAAGGGCTCAGTCCCAGGACCCTGGGATCATGACCTGAGCCGAAGGCAGAGACTTAACTCACTGAGCCACCTAACCCTAAATGAACAAATCCTTAAAGCGTTTGCTATTGGCAATTTAACAGACAAATAGATCAATGGAATAGAATAGAGTCCATATATAGACTAAAACAAATATAGTCAACTGATCTTTGACACAGGAGCACATGCCAAAAAAAAAAAAAAAAAAGTGGATCTAGGCAGACATTATACCCTTCACAAAAATTAGCTCAAATGGGTTATGTAAAATGCAAAACTATCAAATTCCTAGAAGATAAAAAAATCTCTGATATGACAGTAACTTTTTAGATACAACACCAAAGGCAAGATCCACAAAAAAATAATAATTGGTAAATTAGACTTCATTAAAATTTAAAACTTCTACTCTATGAAAGACACTGCCAAGAGAATGAGAAGAGAAGTCATACACTGGGAGGAAAATATTTGAAAAAGACGTATTTGATAAAGGACTGTTAACCAAAATATACAAAGTCAAATTGAGTAAGAAAAAAAATGGAATTAAAAACTGGCTCAAAGACCTTAACAGGCATCTCACCAAAGAAGATACATAAATTGCAGATAAGCATATGAAAATCAGATATGCAACATCATATGTTATTAGGGAATTGCAAATTGAAACAATGAGATACTACTACAAAACTATTAGGATACTACTACAAAACTATTAGGACAACACCAAATGCTGGTGAAAATGTGGAGCAATAGGAACTCTAATTCATTGGTTTTACCATACAGCCCAACAACAGCACTCTTTCATAGTTACCCAAATTACCGCACAAAAAAACTGCACATGAATGGCTATAGCATCTTTATTCATAATTGCCAAACCCTGGAAGCAATAAGATGTACTTCAGCAGATGAATGGATAACTGTGATTTATCCTAACAGTGAAGTATTATTCAGCCCTAAAAAGAAGTGAGCCATCAAGCCAGGAAAAGACATGAAGGAACCTTAAGTGCATATTACTAAATGAAAAAAAGCCATTCAAAAGGGATACATATTATAGGATTCCAACTTTATGACATTCTGGAAACATTAAAACTATAAAGACATTTAAAAAATTAGTGGTTGCCAAGGGTTAGGAAAGAAGAAGAGATGAACAGGCAGAGCACAGAGGATTTTTAGAGCAGTGAAATTATTCTGTATGATACTATAATCACAGAATACATAACAACACACATTTGTTAAAACCCACAGAATGGGGGCGCCTGGGTGGCTAAGTGGGTTAAGCCGCTGCCTTCGGCTCAGGTCATGATCTCAGGGTCCTGGGATCGAGTCCCGCATCGGGCTCTCTGCTCAGTGGGGAGCCTGCTTCCTCCTCTCTCTCTCTCTGCCTACTTGTGATCTCTCTCTGTCAGGTAAATAAATAAAATCTTTAAAAAAAAAAAACCCACAGAATGCACAATACCAAGAGTGAACCTTAATGTACATTATGGACTATGAGTGATAATGACATGTCAGTGTAGGCTCATCATCTGTAACAAATTTACCACTGTGCTGTGGGATGCAATAGTGAGGGAGGCTGTACCCGTGTGGAGGCAGGAGGTATATAGGAACCCTGTACTTCCTGCTCAATTTTTATGTAAACCTAAAACAGCTCTAAAAATGGAAAGAACACATAACAGAAACTCTACATGACCTGAAGAATCTAAAATACTTAACATAAAATATGCTGAACCTTCCTATAGGATAACCATGGAAGAATGCAGACAGAGAGGGAAAATTCGCATTACTCAAAACACTCGAAAAAAGGGTTTCTCAACCTTTGCACTACTGACCATTTAGACCAGATAATTCTTTGGACAGGGTGGGGGTGCCTATCTTATACATTGTAGCATATTTAGTAACATTTCTAGTCTCTACCCCTTAGATGCCAGTAGAACCACACCCACCAAAAGGAAAAACAAAAGTTCTCCACATTTGTACCCTAGGGGGGCAAAAATCACTTCCGGCCCTCCTTTGAGAATCATCCCTCCATTGAGAATTCGATTTAAAAGAAGGGAAGCAGGGAGATAAAATAGAACATAAATAAGTAGGGAAATAGGAAGAGTAAAGCAATAGACTTAGATACATGGATAATTACATTAAATTATATACAGTAATGCTTCAAATAATCAGAAATTTAAGAGAAAAATATAACCAACTATATAACTTTTTATAACAGATTTTTAAAAGGGAAGGGCATAAAGGTTGAAAGAAAAAAAGCAAAAACATAATTAAACACTAATCTAAAGACAGATAACAGAACTACACTAATATTAAATAAAGTAGATTTTAAGACCAAAAAAAAACAACAAAAAAAAACCCAAATAGAAACAGTTCTAGAGATGAAAAAACGCATTTGTAAAGATAAAAAAAGGCATTTGTAAAATTTGTAAATATAAAGATATATCTAGAAAACAATTTCCAGTAACTAGAAAATACACATTCCTTATAAACATACACTTAATATTTATAAATACTGACCACACACTGGGTATTTCAAAAAATCTAAAACATTTTTTTTTAAAGATTTTATTTATTTATCAGAGAGAGAGGGGGGGAGAGAGCGAGCACAGGCAGACAGAATGGCAGGCAGAGGCAGAGGGAGAAGCAGGCTCCCTGCTGAGCAAGGAGCCCAATGTGGGACTCGATCCCAGGACGCTGGGATCATGACCTGAGCCGAAGGCAGCTGCTTAACCAACTGAGCCACACAGGCGTCCCAATCTAAAACATTTTTAAAAACCAAAATTACACAACTATTTTTCTGACCAAAGTGCAATTAAACTAAAACTCAAAACAAAAAAAGTAACAGAAAAAGCTACATATGCTTACAAAGAAGACATTTCTAAATAACATGAATTAAAGAGAAGGTCACAATAGAAATCAGAAAATATCCAGAAGTAAATGATAACTGATAATACAACTTAAAACTTTTGGAATAAGACTTCTACTTCTGGGATGATGAAGCAGAGGTACATTTCCATATTAATACCACTAATACAAATAAAAGTCCTGAATGGGGTGTGTGTGTGTGTGCGCGCGCACGTACAGGACATATATAACACCTCTCCTCTGAAAAATGGGAGACCAGAGGCAAACCAGCTAATAGCCTCAGAATATAAGAATTGACAGACGGTGGGTTCCCAGGGTAATCTTTTAATACAAGATCTCCAACCTGGAGCTGAAGAAGCTAGCAATGGGTTCTGACTGGGGGGAAAAATGCCTTAACAAAAGTCTGCTCTCTAGTCAAAGTAACAAGCAAGTAGCAAGACAAAAATGTTTTAGACAATAACGATCTACTCCAGGAAAATACTACAGAAAACACTATGACTCCACCACCAACCATGCCAGCAAAGGCCAGACTGAATGAGGTACCCTAATATCCTGGTTGGATGATATACAAGAAGGCCAACTAGAAAGCTGGGACTCTCATCCCTGCTGAGCAGAAATGCAGCGCCACGCTTCTGCAATATCAGGGGAGACTACTTGGACACCCGAACTTCCACCCCTACCAAGAGAAAGGAAAAACACCTACCTCACCGTGCTGAAGTACCATCATAACCATCAGTAGAGAGACAAGTCTGGCACTGTCACTCAACAGTAACAAGGCTATTCTTTCTAGGGAATGACAGTGGAGACCACATGAGGAGCCAAAACTCCATGCCACCCAGCAATGATGATGATCTCCCACAACTCAGGTGTCAACAGAAGCCAACTGGGGAACCTAGACTTCTGCCCCCATCTGGCAATAATGAGGTAGCATTTCCCCTCTTTCCTGTGCCAGAAATGTCAGGAAAAGCCAGAACAGGAAACACAGTCTCATAACATTATACTCCCAAATGTCCAGGTTTCAATAGAAAATCACTATCCAAACCAAGAATAGGGAAGATCTTGGGGCGTATGAGTGGCTCAGTCAGTTAACTGTTCACCTCTTGGTTTTGGCTGAGATCACGACTCACGACCTCATTGGTCACGCAATGGAACAGTAAGACTCTACACTCAGCAGGGAGTCTGCTTGAAGATTCTCTCCCTCTGCCCTTCCTCCCAACTCCCATACACATCCTTCTCTCCTCTGTCTCTCTCTCTCTCCCTCTCTCCCCTTTCTCAAATAAATATTAGAAATTAAGAAACAAAGAAAGACAGACCGACAAGGAAGATCTCAAATTGAATGTAAAAGAACTTAAAGATATCAACAGTGAGCCAACAGATGTATTAAAGTTAGCTGACAAAGCTTTTAAACAAGTCATGTTAAAAAATATTTCAATGAGTGCGGCGCCTGGGTGGCTCGAGAGCCTGCTTTTCCCCCCTCTCTCTGCCTGCCTCTCTGCCTGCTTGTGATCTCTCTCTCTCTGTCAAATAAATAAAATCTTTAAAAAGAATTTTTCAATGACCAATTGCAAATAAGCTTGAAATAAACAAAAGAGAGAGAGAGAGAGAAACACAGCAAAGAAATACAAGTGTCAGCAAAGAATAAAAGATATAAAAAAGAACCAAGTAGGAACTATAGAACTGTAAAAATATAATGACCAAAATAAAAATCTAACTATGAGCTCAATAGCAGAAACAGAAAAGAATTAATGAACTGGAAGACAGAATAGAGATTACCGAACCTGAACAACAGAAAAGAAACATAAAAAGTAAATAATAGATGTTCATAAACTTGGACTAGAATAAAACATTTACCATTTGTGTCATCAGAGTATGGTTCCATTTATAGGTAATATCCAACATATCCCAAGTCCACAGAGATAGAAAGTATACTGGTAGCTATAAAGGGCTGCAGGGAGACAGAAAGAGTGACTGCTTAATGGACAAGAGTTATCTTTGGAGGTGATAAAATGTTTTGGAACTAGACAGAGGTGGTAGACATACAACACTATGAACACACAAAATGCCACCCAACTGCACACTTTAAAACATTATATTTTGTTATATGAATTTTACCACAAGATTTAAGAAAAAGAAGAAGAAACAGCAAACTGGGAACTGAAAGGCACCAATTTCGTGAAAGATGTATACAAAAAGAATATAGTTGGGGCACTTGAGGGGTGCAGTTGGCTAAGTGTCAGACTCTTGGTTTCAGCTCAGGTCGTGATGTCAGGGTCATTAGATTGAGCCCTGCGTCGGGCTCCATGCAGCATCTGCTTAGGACTCTCCTTCCCTACCCACCACCCCTCACCCCGCCCAATCTCTTGCTTTCTCTCTCAATTAAAAAAAAAAAATCTTTAATCAAAAAAAAAAAAAAAAAGAACAACAACAACAACAACAAAAAGAACAACAACAACAAAAAAAAAGAAACACTCTTGATTCTAAAATCTTCAGTGCCTTCCTTTCAAAACATGATCACAACAAGGATGTCCATTATCACCAATTTCATTTGACACTGTACCAAAAAATGTGGAACAAAAGTATAAAAGGTAAAAATAATTGGAAAAGGAAATATGAAACTTTCCTTATAAATAGATGTTCTAACAGTGTATGTAGAAAATCCAAAGAACTTGTAGAGAAATCATTGTAAGTTAATATGATTACTAGGTAGAGGAATATATAAAAAATTAATTGTACCTATGTATCAGCAACAAAATATTTTAAAGACATTCTTAACAGCATCAAAACACAACAAATGCCTAGGCAAAAGATGTGCAAACCATTATACAGATACAATTGGAAAAACTAAAAAATACCTAGGTAAACAGATATGTACCATACACTGGAAAATAATATTTTAAAGATATAAATTCTCCCCCAAACTGATCTATAGATGTAACACCAATCAATATATCCTAGCAAGTAGGTGTATGTGTGCACATGTGTGTGCAGGGATGTGTGTGTGTGCATGTGAAATTAAGCACATTGATTCAGAAATTTACATGGAAATGCAAAAGCCAGAAATATTTTTAAAGAACAGCAGAAACAATTTTAAAAAAACCAGATGGGAGGACTTAACCTACTGGATATCAAGACATTTTAAATCTACAGTAATTAAGCTGTTATGGCATTGAATTAATTATAGACAAAGAAATCAACAGATCAGAATACAGCCCAGAAACACATCCACCGATGTAAGATATTTAAAACCACAGGCAGTTTTGCTCATCAGCGAAGAAACAGACGTCTGCAATAAAAGGTACTGGGACAACCAGATCACTTTATGTAAAAAAAAAAGAAAAGAAAGAAAGAAACCTGGGCCCAACTTTGCAACACTAAAATTAACTGTCGTTGGACTGAAGCTTTAAACATGAAAAAGCAAAATAACAAAGCTAGAGAGTATTTTCAATAACTCAGGGCAGGGAAAAAAAACAAAGAAAGCTAAAAGGCAATTCCCTGTAAAATAAGACTGAGCTGGGCGCCTGGGTGGCTCAGTGGATTAAAGCGTCTGCTTTCAGCTCAGGCATCCCAGGGTCCTGGGATCAAGCCCCACATCGGGCTCTCTGCTCAGTGGCGAGCCTGCTTCTCCCCTCTCACTCTGCCTGCCTCTCTGCCTACTTGTGATCTCTGTCAAATAAATAAATAAAATCTTTTAAAAAAAGGAAGGAGAAGGAGGAGAAGAAGGAGAAGGAGGAGAAGAAAAAGTTGACAGGCCACTTGGATATCCTCTTTTGTGAAATGTGTATTTGAACCTTTTGCCCAATTATTTTTATCAAACTGTTTGCATATTCATGTATACATATTACATATTCATTAAAATAATAATGAGAAAGCCAAAAAGACTAACAATAACACATTTGAAGAAGATGGGAAGCAACAAGCTGTGCTGTAAACTGGCATGTCCACGCTAGAAAAAAATGAGCATTATCTACTTAAGTTAAAGATCTGTATATACTATGACTCAACAATTCCTCTACTTGAAATATACTCAACTGAAATGCTAGTACAAGTACACCAAGAGATTTCTGTTGTAATATTACTGTTAATAACAGTAGTATTCCCAAATGAAACCTAGAAAAAAACCAAATGTCCATTAAAACAGATGATGACAAAAATTGTGGCACAATGAAACTAGCACTATACGGCAATCAAAAGGACCTACATATATATTCTACACAGGTGAACATCAAACACAGACTGTGCAAATGAAAGAAGCCAGGCACAAAAGCATATAAAATTATTCTAAACATAAAGTGCAGAAAAAATTAAAAACAGGCAAAACTCTAGTATTTAGTGGATGCATGCTTAGGTTTGTTTAGGTTATAAAACTATAAAGAGAGAAAATTATTAACATAAGAGTCAGGATAGTATAACCTGAGAAAGGCTGGCAGTGTTCTACTTCTTAATACTCATGGTTACATGGGGGTTTACTTTGTAAATCATTCAAAAGGACAGTTTCTGTGCACTTTTCTGCTTTTTATAATTCAGGTTTGTTTGTTTTTTAAAGCATTCAGAATCCGGAATTCTAAAATTCAAAGTTTTAAATTTTTATTCAAAAATTGGGCTCAGTATCATCAAGATTCCTGGTCTTTTTCATTGAAAATGAGTACAGAAAACCTCCTTTAAGAGAGAAATAGGAGGCCTGGAAGGGAGAGATCTCACACACCACCACTCACTGTTGTTTATAATATATATTATATATTTATATATTACTGTTCTTCCCAATGGGAAGAAGCTTACTTTACTACTTCAGCAGGAGGAAACAAGATCTTCTCCTTCCAGCAACACAACAACCAATGAGAATTACAACTCAGCCACTGAAAAGCTACCACAACCCCAAACTCTCACTCCTCTCTAATGGACTTTCTTTCCTAACAACCTCTCCCAAATCCTTCCTTTCCTGTATAAAATAACACTCCTCTCCTTTGTTCTCTGGGCTTGCTTATGAACTTGGGATATAGTTTCTATATCCCGAATTGCATTTGGGGGTATTTGTTCTACTATTCCTGAATAAACTCTTTTTGCTAGTGAAATGACTGGATATTTTATGTTCAAGGTTGACACCATACTTCTGCCAGCACATCCTTAAGTTTAACTCTCCTTATGGTTCTGAAGCTATCACAACTTCAGACATCACATGGTTCCAGAAAACAGACCATTAATCCACCAGTTCTCCTAGGTTTAGTCTTTTTGTTTCAACGTAAAATTTACATTTAATAAAATACACAAGTTTAAATATATAATTCCATGAGCTCACAAAGAATCCAAGAGTATTCTACTGTTTAAGTATCATATTTTTACCCATTTTCTTACTGATGGGCATTTGGATTATTTCTGGTTATTATGAATATTAATTACAAATAAATCTACTAGGAACATTCTTGTACAAAACTTTTTGTGGACATGTCTTCAGTTGGAGAGGGGGTAAAAATATAAGTGTAAATAATTGTTGCATCATGGAGTATATGCTTATAAGAAACTGACAAATTTTTTTCCATTGTGGTTATACTATTTTCTGTTCCAACCAAAAATATGAGAGTTGTTTGCTCCACATTTTTGCCAAAATTTTGCCAAAAACTGTGTTGCCAGTTGTCAGAAGACAAACAAGACATCTGGGGAAAATGGCAAAGTATGAGGACCCAGAGCTCACCCTGTCCCACAAATACAGAAACAACCATAAAACGAATAACAAAATGGCAATAAGTACATACCTATCAATAATTACTTTATATGTAAATAGACTAAATGCTCCAATCAAAAGACACAGGGTGATGAAATGGATTAAAAAAATAAGACTCATCTATCTGCTGCCTACAAGAGACTCATTTCAGACTTAAAGATACCAGAGATTTAAAATGAAGGGATGGAAAAGCATTTATCATGTAAATGGATGTGAGAAGAAATACCAGAGGAGAAATATTTCTATCAGACAGAAGAGACTTTGAAACAAAGACTAATAAGAGACAAAGAAAAACAGTATATCATCATAAAGGGGATAACCCAACAAGATATAACAATTGTAAATATTTATAAGCCCAACATGGGAGCACTCAAATACATTAAAACACTTAATAACAAATAGAAAAGAACTAATGGATAGTAATACAGCAAGGGTAGGGGATTTTAACAACCCAGTTACACAAACGTCAGATCTTCCAAAAAGAAAATTGACAAGGAAATGGAGACTTTGAATGACACACTGGGCCACATGGATAAATTCAGATATACTCAGAACGTTCAACCCTGAAATAGCAGAATACATGTTCTTTCCAGTGCACATTCTCTGGAACAGAACATTTTCCAGAACAGGTCACATAATATAATAAAACAAGTCTCAACAAATTAAAAAAGATTAAATTCATACCAGGCATCTTTTCTGTCCACAATACTATGAAAAAATAAAACAACCACAAGAAAAAATCTGGAGAGAGCACAAATACATGGAGATTAAATAACATGCTACTAAACAACGGGTCAACCAAGAATTCAAAGAGAAAATAAAATATACATAGAGAACTAATGAAAAAGAAAAAAATGATCCAAAATCTTTGGGATACAGCAAAAGCTGTTCTAAGAGGAAAGTTTACATCAGTATAGGCCTACCACAAGAAGGAAGAAAAGTCTCAAATAACAGTCTTACACCTAAAGGAGCTAGAAAAAGAACAAAACCCAAACTGAGTAGAAGGAATGACATAGTAAAGGTTAGAGCAGAAATAAAGAAAACAGAAACTAAAAAAAAAACAATACATCAATGAAACCAGGAGTCAGTTCAATGAAAAGATCAAGAAAACTGATGAACCTTTAGCCACTCTCATAAAAAAAGGTAAAAGAATCAAAGAGGACTCAAATAAACAAAATCAAAAATGAAAGGGGATAAATAACAAGGGACACCATAGAAATACAAACAGTTGTAAGAGAATATTATAAAAAAATTATGTACTAACAAATGGACGACCTAAAAAAAACTGGTAAATTCCTAGAAACATGTAACCTCCTAAAACTGAATTAGGAAGAAACAGAAAATTTGAAAAAACCAATTACCTGTGTGTACCTGTTGTGATGAATACCAGTGATGTATAGAAGTGCTGAACCACTATACTCTATACCTGAAACTAATACCATACTGTACGTTAACTGGAACTCTCATAAAACTTTTTAAAAATTAAAAAATACCATCTTCTTTAAAAAGTTCACCAGCTGCTTTTCACTTTCTTTAAATTCCAGTGTAGTTAACATACAGTGTTATATTAGGTTCAGTATACAATACAGTAAGTCAATAATTTTACATATCACTCTTTGTTCATCAAGATAAATATACTCTTAATCCCCTTCACCTGTTTCACCCATTCCCCTCAACCTCCAACTCTGGTAACAATCTGTTTGCTTTCCATAGTTCAGAGTCTTTTTTTTTTTTTTTTTTGGTTGGCCTTTTTAAATTTTTCTTTTGCTCATTTGCTTTGTTTCTTAAATTCCACATATGAATAAAATCATAAGGTATTTGTCTTTCTCTGACCTACTTCACTTAGCTTTATATCCTCTAAATCCATCTATGTTGTTGCAAATGGCAAGCTTTCTTTCTTTTTATGGCTGAATGATATTCCACTGATTATATGGTTTATAGATAGATAGATGTTCCATTGTGTATATGGTTAGCTTTACTCCTAGATAGCTGTTTTTGGTACAATCATAAATGGGATTGATTCCTTAATTTCTTCTGCTGCTTCATCATTGGTGTATACAAATGTAACAGATTTCTGTATATTGATTTTGTATCATGCAACTTTACTGAACTCATTTATCAGGTTAGCAGTTTTTTGGTGAACTTTTTCAGGTTTTCTATGTATAGCATCATGTGCATCTACAAATAATGAAAGTTTTACTACTTCCTTGCCGATTTAGATGACTTTTATTTATTTTGTTCTCTGACTTCTGTGGCTAGAACTTCTTTACTATGTTGAATAAAAGTGGTGATAGTGGACATCCCTATCTAAGAGAAACAAAATTTTCAAGAGTTTATTTGAGCATCTACATCAATTTCAATCAGTGCCAGAGTGAAAGTGGTTAGAAGCACACCACCAAAAGGATTAAGTGGAGTGATTTTTATACAGAAAATATGGAAGTAAAGGAAGGAAATTATGTGATGAATATACAGCTTAAAGAGTTGCCTTAATCAAGAAAGCTTAGTTGGCTGTGATTAGTTGTTCTTAAGATTCATTTTCATGAATTCGAGTGCATGGATTCTGGCTTAGGCTCTGGTTTGGTCACAAAGGCTAAAGGAATTAGAGCCACCTCAGCCCAAGAGTGTCCTCGTTTAATTACTTTAACAGTCTTTTTAATTTTAGCCATTCTAAGGGATGTAGAGTGATTAACATCATGGCTGCAATTTGCGTTTCCCTGAAATACTTCCCAACCCCGACTCCCATATTTAATGGCCAAAGATCTTCTCAATCTAGGAAAAGATCTGTGCTTTAAAAATGTTTGCAACAAAGAATGTTTACTTTGCAACTGGTAAAATAATAGTGATTTGTATACTAGAAACAAATACGAATTTAAAATTTATCTCATGCAATACTTGTAGCTTCCTGAGCACATACTGCTGTTTTTTACCTCCATGTCTTTGCACATACTAATTTCCTTGTGGGGAAGGCCTTTTCTTATCCCTCTGTAATCTGTTCTAGTGAATTCCTCATCAGCCTTCAAAACCCTGTTGAGGAACACATAACTTCTTCCATGAAGTACTTCCTGACTTTCCCAAACATAATTAGGTAACCATTCTGTCTTCTATCCTATATTTTAGTATGCATAACACATGCAGTGTAACATCTTCCAGGGCAAGAAACAGGTCTTACTCATCTTTATAACCCCACATCTAAAACAAACACAGGCACATATCAGCTCAAAAATATCAGCTCAAAAATATCAAAATAATCATGTTATATAGAAATAATTATACAATATAATATATAATTATATATTATATAATTATAAATTAAATATACAATATATAATTAAATATAAATAATTATGTTAAATTAAATATGTAATTAAATATAAATAATTATGTTAAGTATAAAAAGTTATGTTCACCATTCTAACACTGCTTTAGGTCCAAAAATTTTTACATCTACTTTCATAACTGTGGCTTCCAGACTGTAGCGGGCTGAATGCTGGCCCAGAGGAAGAAATGTCACTTCCTAATCTCTGTAACCTAAGGATATTATCTTGTATAGCCAATAGATGTGATTAAATTAAGGATTTAAAAGGAGGCGTTTATCTTGGGTATGGGTGGGCCCTAAATGTAATCATATGTATCCTTCTAAGAGTGAGGCAGAGGAAGTTTTGAGACTGAAGAGGTGGCAGCAATGTGACCAAAAAGGCAGAGATGCTGCCCCAAGCTAAGGTATGCTCGGAGCTGTAAGATGGAGGGAAACGATTCTTCCTTAGAGCCTTTGGAGAAAGTGCAGCCCTTGATTTCAGTCTTCTGGTAGCCAAGCTGTGAAAGAATAAATTTTGTTGTTCTAAGCCCAGTCAGTATCTGTTCCAATAGCTACAGGTAACTAATACACTGGCTTCCTTTTTCTCTATTATTCCCAAAAACAGAATTTTATCAAAAATTTAAATTCCTACCATAATTAGGCTTTTCTGATTTCAGTCAACATACATGTATAAATTACAAAACATAGAAATGTTATTAGGCACTCAAACGATATAATAAAAGAAACAACTCTTATTGTACAGAGTTTACCAAATGAACTCACAACACAAATTTTTTTAAAAGTACGTGGTTGAAACAAACTTTTAAAAAAGAAAGGTCAGGGTGCCTGAGTGGCTCAGTGAGTTAAGGGTCTGCCTTTGGCTCAGGTCCTGATCCTAGAGTCCAGAGGCCAAGGATAGAGTTCACAGCAGACTCCCTGCTCAGCAGGGAGTCTGCTAATCCCTCTAACCCGCTTCCCACTTGTGCTTTCTCTCTCAAGCTCATACTCTTTCTCAAATAAATAAACTCTTTACAGAGAAAGGAAAGATGGGAGGGAGATTGGCTGGTTAAACAGATTACTTTGATCAGCCTGTTAATCAAGGAGCACTTATTAAATGAACTAGTCTCTGTGAAAATTTTTTTTTAAAGACTCAGCACAACCCCTCTCCAAATACCTCATCTTCCTCACCTTGCAGCTCTTACTATCATATAACCATACCCACTTGTCCTTCCCATCACTTCTTTTGACTAGTCCCAGCTCTAGAGACTTACCTATGACATCTTCTTTGCACAGGGGCTGTATTTCTTAAGTAGTGGTACAAAGTCTACCCCAAAGGATGGAAACTCAAAATATTCTAAAAGCACAGCTGCTGATATTCATGGAAAGCTTCCAAAACACACTCCACTAAAAAGCACATGCTATGCCTCTGAACATTTCAAAACATTGTTTTAAATACTACATGCCCCTAAAGTGATTGTTGTTTTTTAAAAACATTAGAAGTCTAAGGAGAACTACATCAGGCTTACATTGCACTTATAACAAAATGTTAGAAATCAATGCCTTTGAAATCCAGAAAGAATATTACAACAGTCACCGAAACAGCCTTTGGAAAGCCATCCCAGGGTATCTTGTATACCAAAAAATGTCACAACTTGACACCCTGCCAAAACCTCAAGTGCAGCTGAGAAGAGACCCTTCAAAACCCTGGTAAGGTGCCAGGCCCTAAGAATGTAATTGTGACTTAGAATGAAACAGGAGGGCAAGGAAAGAGGAAGGGAAGAAGATATGTATTAGAGTGGCTAGCAATCAGCCACCAACCACTCTGAATTAAAATGTTATGTTATTCTTATAATTGCACTGTCTGCCTCTGTACAGCTTAATTCATACAAAAGAATTCTAGAAAACAGGATATAGTAACCAGTCAACCTCAGAAATAAGTTACACAAGTCTCTGAAAAGTTCTGATCAGAAAAACAAAGATGACTGTTGCCTAAACTATACTTCAAACTCATTTTAATGTTTCTTAGTGTAGGCTCTCTTAAATATAACATGGGACTTTCCAAAAGATTTATCAGTACTTACTACCTTTGTGCAAGTTGTAGAGGCTTCTTTGCTAATAGGCCCATACACCTGAAACACATAAAGCTACCATACAGCTTGTAATACAAAATGAAGCCCTTTTATTGATCTGACAACTTATCCTGGGAATTATTTTTTTAAATAAATCTGAATTATTTCCATGAACTTTATGCCTTAGTCTGAAAAGTTAAATAAAAGAAAAAAAAAAGGAAAAAGGAAAAAAAAATTGATGAGTTCAAATGAGTTACATAAAGCAAAGTAATGTATTTTTGCTCAAGTTAACACATTCTCTTTTCCATCCTTGAGGATCTACCAGAAAGTATAAAATTTTTCAGAACCAGAAAAGGGAAATACATAAAAGTCATTCTCATGACACAGATTGATTTTAAAACCTTAAAAAAAAAAATGCAATTAAACAATCAGTATTTATTGAATGGAGAGGTCACCACACCATATTTACTGAGTGATCCACTTATACTAAGAGAGCTCTAAGGGGCATACAGAAATAAGCAGACCATCAAGTCAGGCAGACTTAGCAAGGAAGAGCTTGCCCATATTAAGAGTATTACAGACAAGGGGCGCCTGGGTGGCTCAGTGGGTTAAGCCACTGCCTTCGGCTCAGGTCATGATCTCAGGGTCCTGGGATCGAGTCCCGCATCGGGCTCTCTGTTCAGCAGGGAGCCTGCTTCCCTCTCTCTCTCTGCCTGCCTCTCTGCCTACTTGTGATCTCTCTCTGTCAAATAAATAAATAAAATCTTTAAAAAAAAAAAAAGGATTACAGACGTTTTCTAAGTGTCTGTTAAATGCTAGACACTGTTAGGTATAGGGATGCGGTAGTAAATAAATGAAAATCCTTGCCCTCAATGAGTTCATGTTGGTCAGTGAAACATACATGTTAACCAATAATTGCTGACTGAACAAGGGTAAGAGAAAATTTTACTATTTATTAAATTCTTTTTGTACTTAAAATTTTTTTGCCATGTACATATATTACCAATTCTAAGTAATACATAAATTTGGAAAGTTTATAAAGTATAAAGCAATGTAATGTATTTATAGATGACAGGAAAGAGAGGCCTAATTCTGCTAGAGAAGTTGTCAAGAAGACGTCACAAAGAGGGTAATCCTGAGATAAAGAAAGAAGCAGAGAAGAAATATCCAGTAAGGAAGGCATGGAGATGGAAGACAACTGTGTGGGTAGGGAATAAAGGGGTGGGGAGCAGACAAGCCTGCAGAGGTAGGGCAGGGCCTTGAAGGCAATGCAATGTACACTGACTCAAGTTTTTCCTCGGGTCTCAAACAGCCAATGAAAGGTTTTAAGCTTGTGGGTGGATGAGGGACAGTATAGGGTGATTTCAGATTTGTACTTAAGAAAAATAACTAGGTTATCCAAGGTTTGTAGAATAAACTGGGGTGGGGTAGAGGGGAGACCTTAAGAGAAAAGGAAAGGCTGGGAAAGTAATGATAAAGATCGGAACTGAAATACCGGCAGCAAGCAGTCAACAGGGATGGTCCTGAAAATAAATTTAGAGGTAGCAGTAAAATAAATTAGTAGTTAGATATTGATACCCCCTCCCTCAAAAAAATAAAATAAAATAAAATAAAAACTATTTTAATATTAGTTAAAAGACCAATCAGAAAATCAGAAAAGCAAAAGCAAAAGCAAAATGGAATCCCGTTAAAGTGAAGAAAGGTTGTTTCAAAGATTACAAGCACTAATCCTCCATATGAAAAAAGAATCAAGCAAGGAACCTTTGCAAAAGCATCTTAGTAAACGCAAATACCATCATAGTACAACACTCAAAATATCTACCTTTCTTCCATAGGGATTTCACCAGCAGAGGGATAAACACTAAAGCTTGCTCTGTCAGGAACAAAGACATAAAATAAGTATTTTGTTCTTTAAATGTCCACCTCCTGTAACTCCTCCTCATTCTTTCCTTCAAACAATCATCTCTATAGCAACATACTCTTAAGAAATTCGTGGGTGGAAAGCATATGTTTTTGCAAAAATATGTGAACTCAAGAACACGACTACTCTATTTTTCCCTTTAATATAAGAGATTCACAATACACCCTAACTGCAAAATAAAGATAACTGCAAAATATGGAACAAAAAAATAGACTTAAAAATACAAGGAAATGTAAAAATTGGTATTGCACACACTTACATGGAAATTCTTTTTATAGGTTACAATGACACCTTGTGGTAAGGCTTTTTAAACAACAACTTACCTTGGAAAATATTTTTAAACCAGAAATAAAATAAAATTGGTTTGGAAAATAGCAGAGACCAAGATCATATGCTGAGGTGGAATTAACATGTAACATAATCCATTTGGAAAAATAAGGTAACGGAGACTCTTTAAAAATTAAAAATAGAACTACTATATTATCCAGCAATTCCATTCTTGCTATTTACTAGAAGGAAATGAAAATGCAAACCTGGAAAGATAAAAGCACCCTGACATGTGCTGTAGTATTATTTACAATGGCCAAGATACAGGAACAACCTAAGTATCCGTGAACAAATGAATGGAGAAGAAAACTGATACAGACACACAAAAACACACAATGGAATATTATTCAGCCATTAAAACAGAATGAAATCTTGCCATTTGTGGTAACATGGAAGGACTGTGAGAGCATTATGTTAAGTGAAGTAAGTCAGAAGTAAGTAAGTGAATAAGTAAAATAAGTGCCCCCCACCCCCGACATACAAGACACCCCAACCCCAAAGACTGGTGGTTACCAGAGGCAGGAGATGAAGGTTGGGGAAAAATGAATGACCTGTGTTTATTGTTTAAATAAACTGAATTTTTAAAAAAAGAAATGAAGGGGCGCCTGTTTGCTCAGTTGATGGAGCATGTGACTCCTGATCTCAGGGTTCTGAGTTCAAGCCCCATGTGGGGTACAGATACTACTTAACAAATCTAAAAAAAAAAAAAGAAAAGAAAATTAAGGACAAAAAAAAAACAAAAACAAACTTTAAATAACATCATATTATGGGCACCTGGGTGGCTCACTGGGTTAAAGCCTCTGCCTTCGGCTCCGGTTATGATCCCAGGGTCCTAGGATCGAGCCCCACATCGGGCTCTCTGCTCAGCAGGGAGCCTGCTTCCCCCCCCCCTCTCCTCTCTCTCTCTCTCTCTCTGCCTGCCTCTCTTTCTACTTGTGATCTCTGTCAAATAAATAAATAAAATCATAAAAACATAACATCATATTATATAGGGTAAAGCACCTTACAAACTATAAAGTATTATATTATTCTTTTCAATTAAGCTAAAATTAGTTTTGAAATCTGGGGCAACCCTTTTACATGACAATACTGACTGACATACAGTTTATGAACTATGAAAACAATTTTGTCATTACTCCTTTCTTCTCAATTGATAATACATTAAAAATTTCAATCTTGATTAATCCAATTAACAGAACTTACAATCATCTTTCATCAAGACTTGGTTTACTAAACCATGCTGAACACTAGTAAACATAAAGAAAGGTTATTAATACACTTTGCACACAATCACCTTTATGAATCTCCAAAATATTCTTCTCCCTCAGCACCTACAGTACCATGATCACCTCTTATCTCTTTGACCTCTCTCCTTTATTTGTTCCCTTTCTCTCAGTCACCATGAGAATCTCTGATCCACTATGCATCTCTATAAGAAAAGTCAAGTTTTCTCTGACTACTTCATTTTTTACACCTATTTGAATGACACTCAAATTTACACCCACATTCCTAATGCAGCACATAACTCCCACTCTAATCACATGTCCCATCCACAACGGAAGCTCAACATAAGAATTACATTCATTAACTGCAAATTTCCATCTGCCTCCTTTAAAAAAAAATTACCACTATCCTCCCCTTATTTCTTAGTACACAACTCATTCCCCGACTCCTGTTAGTAATAAATTATTAATCTTGCTGATTCTTCTTCGTTTGTCTCTTGATTTTAATCATTCTTCTTCATTTCTAGAGCCATCACCCTCTAGAGCAAAACCGCAAATATTTTACACTTGATTTAAGAGAAACCTCCTAAACATGTGCCAGATTTTGGTCTTTCCTCATTCTTATATAACCTACAAATATCCACCACGACAATCCTTCTCCTACACTGTGTCCATTACTATAATTGCACTTTTATAATCCTCCTATTGTTTACTGGATCAAAGCTAAACTTCTCAAACTCAAAACCTTGGATTAGCCAACTCCCCCTACAAAAGCAAACATTTCATTTTGCTGCCTCCTAACACTCCTCTGCTAGAGTCTATTAAGTTAAGCATGCTTAACAGTCCCTCATACACGTCGCTTACTTTTACCTTGACAACTGTGTTCAAATAGTTATGCCAAATTAAAATACCTTCTTAAATCTCTTCCATTAATCCACAAAGCAAGATCAGACTAACGTGAAACCCTATGTCTAAACAATCAAGATACTACTTTCAGGGCTTATAGTTACTCTAAAAGTAAACATAAATAGGTTCTCCCTGTCTTTCTGCTCCACTGATTTCTGCTTTCCTTGTGCTTACTTCAGAATATTTATTCTGTATTCTATCACATCTGCACTTTTCTCCACTAGTGCTTTATAATTATGTAAACTATCTTTTTAAAGAAACTGTAAGTTTAAAGAAACTGTAAGTACCTCGAAGGAAAGAGGATAATCTTCTACTTTTTGGGTCATCTTCCTAACTCTCAGTTCCAGTAAAATTAGTTAACAATGAGGCATCTGGACACTATATCATA
The DNA here is from genome assembly GCF_011764305.1 of Mustela putorius furo. Lineage (NCBI taxonomy): Eukaryota > Metazoa > Chordata > Mammalia > Carnivora > Mustelidae > Mustela > Mustela putorius. The sequence goes on along the minus strand of NW_025421481.1, from coordinate 10,584,089 downwards.
CTCAAAGGGTCTGTCCAACAAGAAGGTCTAACAATTTTAAATATCTATGCCCCCAACATGGGAGCAGCCAACTATATAAACCAATTAGTAACAAAATCAAAGAAACACATCAACAATAATACAATAATAGTAGGGGACTTTAACACTCCCCTAACTGAAATGGACAGATCATCCAGGCAAAAGATCAACAAGGAAATAAAGGCCTTAAACGACTCACTGGACCAGATGGACATCACAGATATATTCAGAACATTTCATCCCAAAGCAACAGAATACACATTCTTCTCTAGTGTACATGGAACATTCTCCAGAATAGATCACATCCTTGGTCCTAAATCAGGACTCAACTGGTATCAAAAGATTGGGATCTTTCCCTGCATATTTTCAGACCACAATGCTCTGAAGCTAGAACTCAACCACAAGAGGAAGTTTGGAAAGAACCCAAATACATGGAGACTAAACAGCATCCTTCTAAAGAATGAATGGGTGAACCGGGAAATTAAAGAAGAATTGAAAAAAATCATGGAAATAAATGATAATGAAAATACAATGGTTCAAAATCTGTGGGACACAACAAAACAGTCCTGAGAGGAAAAATATATAGTGGTACAAGACTTTCTCAAGAAACAAGAAAGGTCTCAAGTACACAACCTAACCCTACACCTAAAGGAGCTGGAGAAAGAACAAGAAAGAAACCCTAAGCCCAGCAGGAGAAGAGAAATCATAAAGATCAGAGCAGAAATCAATGAAATAGAAACCAAAAAAACAATAGAACAAATCAACGAAACTAGGAGCTGGTTCTTTGAAAGAATTAATAAAATTGATAACCCCCTGGCCCGACTTATCAAAAAGAAAAGAAAAAGGACCCAAATAAATAAAATCATGAATGAAAGAGGAGAGATCACAGCTAACACCAAAGAAATACAAACTATTATAAGAACATACTATGAGCAACTCTACGCCAACAAATTTGACAATCTGGAAGAAATGGATGCATTCCTAGAAACATATAAACTACCACAACTGAACCAGGAAGAAATAGAAAGCCTGAACAGACCCATAACCAGTAAGGAGATTGAAACAGTCATTAAAAATCTCCAAACAAACAAAAGCCCAGGCCAGACGGCTTCCCGGGGGAATTCTACCAAACATTTAAAGAAGAACTAATTCCTATTCTTCTGAAACTGTTCCAAAAAATAGAAATGGAAGGAAAACTTCCAAACTCATTTTATGAGGCCAGCATCACTATGATCCCAAAACCAGACAAGGATCACATCAAAAAAGAGAGCTATAGACCAATATCCTTGATGAACACAGATGCAAAAATTCTCACCAAAATACTAGCCAATAGGATTCAACAGTACATTAAAAGGATTATTCACCACGACCAAGTGGGATTTATTCCAGGGCTGCAAGGTTGGTTCAACATCTGCAAATCAGTCAATGTGATACAACACATCAATAAAAGAAAGAACAAGAACCATATGATACTCTCAATAGATGCTGAAAAAGCATTTGACAATGTACAGCATCCCTTCCTGATCAAAACTCTTCAAAGTGTAGGGATAGAGGGCACATACCTCAATATCATCAAAGCTATCTATGAAAAACCCACCGCAAATATCATTCTCAATGGAGAAAAACTGAAAGCTTTTCCGCTAAGGTCAGGAACACAGCAGGAATGTCCATTATCACCACTGCTATTCAACATAGTACTAGAGGTCCTAGCCTCAGCAATCAGACAACAAAAAGAAATTAAAGGCATCCAAATCGGCAAAGAAGAAGTCAAATTATCACTCTTCACAGATGATGTGATACTATATGTGGAAAACCCAAAAGACTCCACTCCAAAACTGCTAGAACTTGTACAGGAATTCAGTAAAGTGTCAGGATATAAATTCAATGCACAGAAATCAGTTGCATTTCTCTACACCAACAACAAGACAGAAGAAAGAGAAATTAAGGAGTCAATCCCATTTACAATTGCACCCAAAACCATAAGATACCTAGGAATAAACCTAACCAAAGAGGCACAGAATCTATACTCAGAAAACTATAAAGTACTCATGAAAGAAACTGAGGAAGACACAAAGAAATGGAAAAATGTTCCATGCTTCTGGATTGGAAGAATAAATATTGTGAAAATGTCTATGCTACCTAAAGCAATCTACACATTTAATGCAATTCCTATCAAAGTACCATCCATCTTTTTCAAAGAAATGGAACAAATAATTCTAAAATTTATATGGAACCAGAAAAGACCTCGAATGGCCAAAGGGATATTGAAAAAGAAAGCCAACGTTGGTGGCATCACAATTCTGGACTTCAAGCTCTATTACAAAGCTGTCATCATCAAGACAGCATGGTACTGGCACAAAAACAGACACATAGATCAATGGAACAGAATAGAGAGCCCAGAAATAGACCCTCAACTCTATGGTCAATTCATCTTCGACAAAGCAGGAAAGAATGTCCAATGGAAAAAAGACAGCCTCTTCAATAAATGGTGTTGGGAAAATTGGACAGCCACATGCAGAAAAATGAAATTGCACCATTTCCTTATACCACACACGAAAATAGACTCAAAATGGATGAAGGACCTCAATGTGAGAAGGGAATCCATCAAAATCCTTGAGGAGAACACAAGCAGCAACCTCTTCGACCTCAGCCGCAGCAACATCTTCCTAGGAACATCGCCAACGGCAAGGGAAGCAAGGGCAAAAATGAACTATTGGGATTTCATCAAGATCAAAACCTTTTGCACAGCAAAGGAAACAGTTAACAAAATCAAAAGACAACTGACAGAATGGGAAAAGATATTTGCAAACGACATAGCAGATAAAGAACTAGTGTCCAAAATCTATAAAGAACTTTACAAACTCAACACCCAAAGAACAAATAATCCAATCAAGAAATGGGCAGAGGAGCGCCTGGGTGGCTCAGTGGGTTAAGCCGCTGCCTTCGGCTCAGGTCATGATCTCAGGGTCCTGGGATCGAGTCCCACATCAGGCTCTCTGCTCAGCAGGAAGCCTGCTTCCTCCTCTCTCTCTCTCTCTGCCTGCCTCTCTGCCTGCCTCTCTGCCTACCTGTGATCTCTGTCTGTCAAATAAATAAATAAAATCTTAAAAAAAAAAAAAAAGAAAGAAATGGGCAGAGGACATGAACAGACATTTCTGCAAAGAAGACATCCAGATGGCCAACAGACACACGAAAAAGTGCTCTATATCACTCAGCATCAGGGAAATACAAATCAAAACCACAATGAGGTATCACCTCACACCAGTCAGAATGGCTAAAATTAACAAGTCAGGAAATGACAGATGCTGGCGAGGATACGGAGAAAGGGGAACCCTTCTACACTGTTGGTGGGAATGTAAGCTGGTACAACCACTCTGGAAAACAGCATGGAGGTTCCTCAAAATGTTGAAAATAGAACTGCCCTATGACCCAGCAACTGTACTACTGGGTATTTACCCTAAAGATACAAACGTAGTGATCCAAAGGAGCACGTGCACCCGAATGTTTATAGCAGCAATGTCCACAATAGCCAAACTATGGAAAGAACCTAGATGTCCATCAACAGATGAATGGATCAAGAAGATGTGGAATATATACACAATGGAATACTATGCAGCCATCAAAAGAAATGAAATCTTGCCATTTGCGACAATGTGGATGGAACTAGAGCGTATCATGCTTAGCAAAATAAGTCAAGCGGAGAAAGACAACTATCATATGATACCCCTGATATGAGGAAGTGGTGATGCAACATGGGGGCTTCAGTGGGTAGGAGAAGAATAAATGAAACAAGATGGGATTGGGAGGGAGACAAACCATAAGTGACTCTTAATCTCACAAAACAAACTGAGGGTTGCTGGGGGGAGGGGGGTTTGGAGAAGTGGGGTGGGGTTATAGACATTGGGGAGGGTATGTGCTTTGGTGAGTGCTGTGAAGTGTGTAAACCTGGCGATTCACAGACCTGTACCCCTGGGGATAAAAATATATTATATGTTTATAAAAAATTAAAAATGAAAAATTAAAAGAAATTAAAAAAACAACAACAACAAACAGGAATGCCCTGAGTAGAATCAAACTTTTCATATCCTTCTCACCATCTCCAAAATGGAAAGTAAGTGTATTTCCACTGAAAGGTTTTAATTAAAAAGGCTTTTGGCAAAACAACAAACAAACAAACAATGAGGCATCTAGGTGGCTCAGTCGTTTAAGTGTGTGCCTTCAGCTCAAGCCATGATCCCAGGGTCCTAGGAATGAGCCATGCAGTGGGTCCTTGCTCAAAAAGGGGCCTACTTTACCTTTCCCTCTGCCTCCCCCTCCTTTTGTTTGTGCTCTCTCTGTCAAATAAATAAAATGTTCTTTTAAAAATTAGTAAGTGAGGGATGCCTGGGTGGCTCAGTGGGTCAAAGCCCCTGCCTTCCGCTCAGGTCATGATCTCTTGATCCTGAGATCAAGCCCTGCATCAGGCTCTTTGCTCAGCAAGGAGTCTTCTCCACCACTACCCCACACACACACCCCAGCCTGCCTCTCTGCCTACTACTGATATCTGTTCAAGTAAATAAATAAAATCTTTTTTTAAAAATTAGTTAATGACAAAAGCAAACCATAAAATTCCTTTGATGTGAATCCTACTTTCCGGCAGCCTTACAGTGTAATTTCAGAGATGGGGAGGAATGTAACCAAGAACAATGTTTGCAAATCAATTATGCATGCCTTATAACAATTATCCATCAACATATTGCAGCTGAAAAAAATTCTGGGTACAGTATGGTAGCCAAAAGCCTTAAAAATGAACAGATCCGGGGTGCCTGGGTGGCTCAGTGGGTTAAGCCGCTGCCTTCAGCTCAGGTCATGATCTCAGAGTCCTGGGATCGAGTCCCGCATCGGGCTCTCTGCTCAGCAGAGAGCCTGCTTCCCTCTCTCTCTCTCTGCCTGCCTCTCCATCTACTTGTGATTTCTCTCTGTCAAATAAATAAATAAAATCTTTAAAAAAAAAAAATGAACAGATCCTTTGACCTAGCACTTCCACATGTAGGAATTAATTTTAAGAAACTAATCAGGTATGCGTACCAACGTTTGTGTTGAGGGATCACCTTCATTTATCATTCTGTGAATATTTACTGAGTACATTCCAAGGGCCAGCTAGAAGTGGAAGACACCCTGCCTTCACGGTGCTTACATCAGCATGCTATTTATTACAGGAAAATGGGATTTTTTTAAAAAGCATGTTTAATAGTAAATTATGCCATATGCATGGATCAGATAGTAACCTGATTGTTAAGATACTGTTAAGATGTTCATTTCTCCCAAAATCAATGCAATGCCATTGAAAATCCCAGAAAGCATTACAGAACACACAGTACCCTAGAGGAATGCGCACCAGTGGGAGTTATTGACTCTGCTGCCTGGGCTAGAACAGCAGCACCCAAGGAGCACCCCACATGGGGCTTGAACAAGGATGAAGGACAGGCCCATGTCCGCCGATACCAAGAAGCCCTCCTCCAGGGAACCCAAGCAGCAGCAAAGAAACCACGAACATGGCCAGGTATCCACAGTCACTCAACACCAGGGGAGTCCCCCGGGGACTACTACAAAAGACTGTGTGAAGCCTATCAGGTGTACACTCCGTTCAGCCCCGAGGCACGGTACAGCCAACAAACGGTAAACCCCTCCTCCATGGCTCAAGCCGCCCCAGACATCAGGAAGAAACTCCAGAAACTGGAAGGATTTGCAGGGATGAACATCACCCAGCTAACAGAGGTTGCTGATAACTTCTTCATGAACAGAGAGGTCACAGCCGAGAGGGAAGCAGAAAAGAAAATGAAGAAAAAAGTCAGCTTCCTCTCCTCGTCCCTGAGGGAAAAGGACAATGCAAAGACAGGAAGGCTCCCTCCACCAAAAGGGGGGAAGCCCAGAAGCCCCTTGGCAAAAGACCAGTGTGCCTGCTGTAAGGAAAAGGGACACTGGAAAAATGAATGTCCCGACAGAGGAAAGGCTCCAAAGCCCAGCCTCTTCCTACAAGAAGAGGACCTCATAGGCCTGGCAGAAGTAGGGAACCGGGCTCATTCCTCTTTGGCCCTCATGAGCCCACAGTGAGAATGAAAGTAGGGGGCCAATCAATGACTTTCATGGTTGACACTGGGACCAAACACTCTGTTGTCCCCTCCTTGGTGGCCCCCTTTGGCACAAGAACTGCGACTATCATTGCAGCCACTGGGATGAAAGCAATACAGCAACCCTCCTGCCAAGCACAACAATGTGAACTCAGAGGTCACAAGGTCCGACATGAGTTCCTTTATTTGCCTGATTGCCCTATCTCCCTCCTGGGCAGAGACATAACTCTCTAAGCTCGGGGCTCAAATAACTTTTGAACCCACCAGGCATACTAGCCTCTGATTAAACCCAAGACAAGAAGAGGCGGGTCTTTGGTACTAGCGACCACCATGCCAAGAGAAGAAGAATGAAAGTTGTTTTGTGCTCGGGCACAAGCGAACAGCCCGCCGGAATTCAGACTTGCCTTTCCTACAGTATGGGCTGAGGACAACCCACCTGGACTAGCCCAGAATTGGGCCCCTATCATTGTTGAACTGATCCCGGGAGCCCAACCCCAAAGACAAAGGCAATATCCCCTTCCGCAAGAAGCTGAGATCAGCATCCAAGAACACCCAGCCAAACTCAAAGGAGGCAGGCATCCCGGTTGAGTGTCAATCAGCCTGGAATACCCCGACTCTTGCCAGTCAAGAAACCAGGAGTGGGATACCGACCAGTTCAGGACATGCGGGCCATCAAGAAGGTGGCCATGCCTCTGCACCCCATGGTCCCAAATCCATACACCCTCCTCAGCCAAATCCCGGGATCAGCCAGATGGTTCACTTGCCTGGACCTGAAGGATGCCTTCTTCTGTCTCCGCTTAGCTCCCCAGAGCCAGCCACTAGTTGTCTTTGAATGGACTAAACCCGATGTGGGCCATCAGATGCAAACAACTTAGACACACCTCCCTAAGGGGCTCAAGAATTCACCAACCCCCTTTGGCGAAGTACTGATCGCAGACCTCACCAGCTTCCCAAGAAAGGCCACACGGTATACCCTCCTCTAGTACATGGGTGACCTCCTCCTTGCCAGTGACACACAAGACTGTAATAAGGGCACCAAGGCCCTCCTACAGCTTCTGACAGACTGGGGATACAGGGTCTCAGGGAAGAAAGCAGAGAACTGCCAAAGACAGATCCAATACCTTGGTTTCCCCCTCACCCAAGGGAAGAGTGAATTAGGGCCGGACAGAAAGAGAGTCATCATCTTTCTGCCTTGGCCTTGGACAAAAAAAGTCGTACAAGAATTCCTAAGGGCTGCAGGATTCTGCCACATCTGGATCCCTAGGTTCTCAGCAATAGCGAAACCTCTCTATGATCTTGTAGGAGGTCCAGATCGCAAACCCCCTGCCTGGACTGAGGAAGCAGAAGCTGCCTTCACTGAGATGAAGTCTGCTCTGGGGCAGGCTCCAGCTCTGGCCCTACCAGATAGAGAAAAACCCTTCAAATCTCTTTGTACTTGAGAAAGAAAAGATAGTGCTCAGGGTACTCTCCTAGACTGTTGGGCCCTGGCAACGGCCAGTTGCATATCTGTCAAAGAAACTGGACCCTGTGGTAGCAGGATGGCCACTGTGTCTCAGGGCACTTGCAGCCTCACTCCAACTCATCAAGGAGGCCAACAAGCTCACCCTGGGACAAGAATTTAACGTCAAAGTCCCTCATGCGGTTGTGTCCCTCATGAACACACAGGGGCACTGCTTTCTTTCCAACTCTTGGCTAGCACAATACCAAGGGCGCCTCTGCCAAAACCCAAGGGTCAGCCTCGAGATAGTAAGGACATTAAACCCAGCAACCTTTCTCCCCATGAAAGATGGGGAGCCAAATCGTGACTGATCCGAGGTAAATGATGAAGTCCATGCAAGCCATCCGGATCTATGGGATCAAGCCATAAAGAACCCAGAGCTCACACTATGCAGGGATGGAGGCTGTTACCTAAAAGAGGGTACCCGGAAAGTGGGTTATGCAGTGACCACAACCACTGAAGTCCTAGAAGCCCAGGCATTAACTGCTGGATGGTCAGCACAATGGGCTGAGCTGTATGTCTAAGTCCGAGCCCTCACCCTGAGCTGTATGCCTAAGTCCGAGCCCTCACCCTCATGGATGCAATCAAGTCAACATCTATACTGACTCCTCGTCTCCCTTCACTACTGTGCACATGCATGGGGCCATCTCTAAGGAAACAGGCCTCCTTACTGTCGCAGGGAAGCTATCAAAAACAAGGAGGAGATACTAAAACTCCTTGAAGCTGTCTGGCTTCCAAAGGAAGCAGCAATCCTGCACTGTAAGGGACACCAGAAAGGAGATGACCCCAGAGCACAAGGAAATCGTCTAGCAGATGAAGCGGCCAAGACTGCAGCCAGGAGGGACAAGGTTCCTTCCCTCACAATGGCCCTGACACCCCTGGAAGAAGTCCCTCTTCCCAGTCACACTGAAAAAGAAAGAAAATGGGCCATGGCTGAGGGGCCACCCTGACTAAAAAGGGATGGGAGGTGATGCCAGACGGGTGTGTCTTCGTTCCAACAGCAACAGGAGGGCATCTAGTGAAGGAGTACCACCAACTTACTCATCTAGGAAAAACTGCAGTAGAGGCCCTCCTCAAGAAGCACTCCTACATCAGCGAGCTGCCGGCACTATGCCGAGCAACGAGTGAACGGCGCATAACGTGTGCTAAGAATAATGCTTGAACTATACCACGGCCCCCATTGGGGTCCAGAGAATAGGAGCAACCCCTCTGAAGATCTAGAAATAGAATTCACAGAGATACAGCCCAGCGAGGGGTACAAATATCTCCTAGTGACAGCGTGCACATACTCTGGTTGCACTGAGGCCTTCCCGACCAGGACGGAACAGAGCCGGGAAGTAACCAGAGTCCTCCTGCGAGAGACTGTGCCCGGGCTTGGTCTGCCATTAACAATCCACAGTGACAAGGGACCCCCGTTTGCAGCAGATATTGTACAGACCTTAACCAAATCTCTCTACATCACCTGGAAGCTCCACATGGCCTACCGGCCTCAAAGCTCAAAGTAGAATGGATGAATCATAGCCTCAAGGGAACCTTAGCAAAGTTCAGCCAGGTTACTAAATTTCCATGGCCAGATCTGCTACCCCAGCCTTCCTAGGCACTTGCTGCATGCCTGCAGCAATAGGCTTCTCCCCTTCCGACCTGGTGTATGGACAGCCTCCCCCGTGCCTAGAAGCCTTTCAGGGAACCTACATCAAATTGGAGGTAAGGAAATAGGGGAAAAGCTTCAGGCACTGGGGCCCATCTTAAATAAGCTACAGAAATATACCACCAAAAGGGCACCAATTTCCTTAGGGTCTCAGGTACACTCACTCCAAACAGGAGACTCAGATTGGGTCAAAGATTGGACAAAGGACACCCTCAAACCACAGTGGACCAGGCCCCACACTGTTGTTCTAATCACCCCTAATGTCCTCAAGGTCTCAGATGTCACCCCGTTGGTCCACCAATCCAGAGTAAAGAAGTCTCCCCAGTCAGAAGAGGAATCACATCAGCAGAAAACTCAACCAGACCCTATGGACCCGCTCCAGCTCCACCTTCAGCAAGACCTCACTGACTGATGGACATCTGTTCACCATGGTCCCTGCCTAACATCGGCACAATATCCCTCAGGAGTCAGGACTTTAAGTCCATAGAAAACACTTACCAGGCAAGCCACTGCCCAGATATTAATCTCACAGGGCTATCAGTCCATAGTAGATGATAATGATAACCTGTAAACTAGGTGTTTAAAGAGTCATCAAAGGGGGGGAATGATAAGGGAAAATGTGTGTTCTAAAATGGCCGATTGAGTCAGCAAAGGAGTCCTAGCCCCTGCTGCAGGGTTCTTCTGGGTTCTTCTCCCTAACCTAGTCCCACACATGCCAAAAGTACCAAGTATGCGGAAATGGAAGGGCATAAATTACCCCTTTGTCTGTGCTCAGGGCTCAATCCTTTGGAGATCATTCTCCTCTGATACCGCCGGTGTTAAACAAACCTCCAATCCTCCAAGGTCTCCGAGTGCTATTTGGTTCTTCTGCGAGGATCCAGTCCAGGTTCCGCAACAAAATACAACCAAAATCTAGTGTATGACTCCTGTATGATCATATTCACTTTTTTGTTGTTACTGTTTTTCTTCTTTTTTCTTTCCCCTTCTCTTCTCCCTTTTTTCCTTTTTTGTTTTGTTTTGTTAAAGTCTTTTTAAATTTTTCATCTTAACATTCTATCATTCCAATGTATTTAATTTTTGTATATATATGTTTTTCTTTCCTTACTATTTTGAGATATAGTTTCTTCTAGCAAACTGACCATATAATACTCACAAGATAGTGTATTGTTCCGTTCTGTTCACCTGTTTATATCCCTTCCTTTGCTTTTGTTGTTTTTTTTTTCTTTATTGCTCTTTCTTGTCTTTTAATTTCCATTTTCACAGTTACAGTCTATCCTTCATTATATTTAATTTTATTTTTGTACATATTTAAGTTTTTCCTTTAAAAATTATGAGATCTAGTTTCAAAAAAAAGAGACCAAAATACACACAGAATCCAGTGTACTGCTCTATCATGCTCATATTTCTGATTATAATCTCTTCCCCAGCCCCCTCACCCCCTTGTTTTGGGTCTCATCTTATTTGTTGAGAACATATTTCTCTGGGTTAGTTGTTGCCATTTTAGTATTTTGTCCTCTCGTTTATCTATTTTTCTCTGGACGGAATAACAAGAGAGAAAAACTCACCTCAAAAAAGGGAACAAAAGGGACGCCTGGGTGGCTCAGTTGGTTAAGCAGCTGCCTTCGGCTCAGGTCATGATCCCAGCGTCCTGGGATCGAGTCCCACATCGGGCTCCTTGCTCGGCCAGGAGCCCGCTTCTCCCTCTGCCTCTGCTGCCACTCTGTCTGCCTGTGCTTGCTTGTGCGCGCTCGCGCTCGCTCTCTCTCTCTCTCTTTCTCTGGCAAATAAATAGGTGAAATCTTTAAAAAAAAAAAAAAAAAGGAACAAAAGGGTGCCTGGGTAGCTCATTAAGTTAAGTATCTGCCTTCAGCTCAGGTCATGATCCCAGGATCCTGGGATCAAGCCCCATGTCAGGCTCCTTGCCTGACGGGGAGTCTGCTTCTTCCTCACCCTCTCCCTCTGCCTGCAGCTCCCCCTGCTTGTGCTCTCTCTGTCAAGTAAATAAATTAAAAAATAAAAAAGAAAGAGAACAAGAGGTAATACTGACTATCAGAGATCTACTCAGTATGGACGTTATATAAAATGTCAGAACTAGAGTTCAGAATAATGATTATATGGGCATGTGGATGGCTCAGTCAGTTGGGCATCTGCCCTCAGCTCAGGTCATGATCCCAGGGTCCTGGGATTGAGCCCCACATTGGGCTCTCTGCTCAGGGGGGATCCTGCTTCTCCTTCTGCCTGCTGCTCTGTCTACTTGTGCTCCCTCCCTCTCTATCAAATAAATAAATAAAATCTTAAAAAAAGAATAATGATTATAAAGAAACTAACTGGGCTTAAAAAGGTCCTATAAGACACTAGAGAAGCCCTTTCTGGAGAAATAAAAGAACTAAAATCTAACAAAGTCGAAATTTAAAAAAGGGTACTATGAGCTGCAATAAAAAATGGAGGCTCTAACTGCTAGAATAAATGAGGCAGAAGAGAGAATTAGTGATACAGAAGACCAAATTATAGAGAATAAAGAAGCAGAGAAAAAGAGAGATAAACAACTACTGGATCATGAGGGAAGAACTCGAGAGATAAGTAATACCATAAAATTAAACAATGTTAGAATAATTGGGATCCCAGAAGAAAAGGAAGGGGGGGGGGGAGCAGAAAGTATACTGGAGCAAATTAGTGGGGGAGAACTTCCCTAATCTGGGGAAGGGAACAGGCATCAAAGTCCAGGAGGCACACAGAATCCTCCTCAAAAATCAATAAAAACAGGTCAACACCCCAAGATATAATAGTGAAACTTATAAATCTCAGAGACAAAGAGAAAATCCTGAAAGCAGCTAGGGACAAGAGGTCAGTAACCTACAAGGAGAGAAACATTAGACTGGCAGAAGACCAATCCACAGAGACCTGGCAGGCCAAAGAGGAATGGTATAATATATTCAGTGTGCTAAATGGGAAAAATATGCAGTTAAGAATACTATATACAGCTACGATGTCATTCAACATAGGACTGATAAAAAGCTTGCAGGACAAACACAAACTTAAAGAATTTGTGATCACCAAAATAGCCCTACAAGAAATATTAAAAGGGATCTTCTATGCAAAGAGAGAGCCCATAAGTAACATAGACCAGAAAGGAACATATAACAGATCAATGAAACTAGGAGCTTGTTCTTTGAAAGAGTTAATAAGACCAATAAAACCCTGGCCAGACTTACCAAAAAGAAAAGAGAAAGGACCCAAACAAATAAAATCATGAATGCAAGAGAAGAGATCCCAACTAATGCTGAAAAAATCCAAACAATTATAAGAATATATTATAAGCAACTATATGCCAACAAATTAAGCAATCTGGGAGAAATGGATACATTCCTAGAAACATAAAAAATACCAAAACTGAACCAGGAACAAACAGAAAACTGCAGAGACCCAAAACCAGCAATGAAATTGAAGCAGAAACCAAAAATCTCCCAACAAGAGCCCAGGCCCAGATGGCTTCCCAGAGGAATTCTACCAAACTATTTTTTTAATTAATTTATTTTTTTTTACGATTTTATTGTTTATTTATTTGACAGACACAAGGTCACAAGTAGGCAGAGAGACAGGCAGAGAGAGAGGGAGAAGCCGGCTCTCCACCAAGCAGAGAACCCAATGTGGGGCTCAATCCCAGGACCCTGAGATCATGACCTGAGCCGAAGGCAGAGGCTTTAACCCACTGAGCCACCCAGGCGCCCCTCTATCAAACTTTTAAAGAAGAATACCTAGTCTTCTGAAGCTGTTTCAAAAAACAGAAATGGAAGGAAAACTTTCAAACTCTTTATATGAAGCCAGCATTACCTTGATCCCAAAACCAGACAAAGATCCCACCAAAAAGGAGAATTACAAACCAATATCCCTGATGAACATGGATGCAAAAATTCTCATCAAAATAGCAGCCAATAGGATCCAAGAGTACATTAAAAGGATCATTCACCAAAACCAAGTGGAATTTATTTCTGGGCCACAAGGGTTGGCTCAATATCTGTAAATCAATCAATGTGATACACTGCATAAATCAAAGGACAAGAACTATATGATCCCCTCAACAGATGCAGAAAAAACATTTGACAAAGTACAGCATCCTTTACTGATTAAAATAGGAAACATACCTCAGTATCATAAAACCATATATGAAAAACCCACAGTGAATATCATTCTCAATGGGGAAAAACTGAGAGCTTTTCCCCTACAGTCAGGAACACAGCAGGGATGTCCACTCTCACCACTGCTGTTCAAGAGAGTACTAGAAGCCATAGCCTCAGCAATCAGACAACAAAAAGAGATAAAAGGCATCTAAATTGGCAAAGAAGAAGTCAAACTCTCGCTCTTTGCAGATAACATGATACTCTATGTGAAAACCCACAAGACTCCACCCCAAAATTGCAAGAACTCATACAGTAATTCAGCAAAGTGGCAGAATATAAAACCAATGCACAGAAATCAGTAGCTGTTACTAACAATGAGACAGAAGAGAGAAAAATTAAAGTCTATCCCATTTACAACTGCACCAAAACCCGTAAGATACCTAAGAATAAACTTAACCAAAGAGGCAAAGGATCTGTACTCAGAAAACTACAGAACACTCATGAAAGAAACTGAGGAAAATACAAAGAAATGGAAAAACCTCATATAACTCCTGGAACATATACTGTTAAATGAACAGAACAAATTCTGCTAAAATGTCTATGCTATCTAGAGCAATCTTACATTCAATGCAACCCCTATCAAAATACCATCAACTTTTTTCACAGAGTTGGAACAAATAATCCTAAAATTTGTATGGAAACAGCGAAGATCCCAAATAGCCAGAGGGATGCTGAAAAAGAAAACCAAAACTGGTGGCATCACAATGCCAGACTTCAAGCTCTACTACAAAGCTGTCATCATCAAGATCAAGACATTATGGTACTGGCCCAAAAACAGACACACAGATCAATGGAACAGAATAGAGAACCCAGAAATGGACCCTTCACTCCATGGGCAACTAATCTTCGACAAAATAGGAAAGAATGTCCAATGGAAAAAAGACAGTCTCTTCAACAAATGGTGTTGGGAAAATGGGCCAACCACATGCAGAATAATGAAACTGGACCTGTTCCTTTCACCATACACAAAAATAGATTCAAAATGGATGAAAGACCTAAACGTGAGACAGAAATCCATCAAAATCCTAGAGAACATTGGGCGCCTGGGTGGCTCAGTGGGTTAAGCTGCTGCCTTCGGCTCAGGTCATGATCTCAGGGTCCTGGGATCGAGTCCCGCATCGGGCTCTCTGCTCTCTCTCTCTCTCTCTCTCTCTCGCTGCCTCTCTGCCTGCCTCTCTGTATACTTGTAATCTCTCTCTGTCAAATAAATAAATAAAATTTAAAAAAAAAAAATCCTTGAGAACATAGGCAGCAAACTCTTCCACCTTGGCTGCAGCAACTTCTTGCTGGACATGTCTCCAAGGCAAGGGAAACAAAGGCAAATATGAACTATTGGGACTTTATCAAGATAAAAAGCTTTTGCATAGCAAAGGAAACAGACAACAAAAAACTGACAGAATGGGAGAATATATTTGCAAATGACAGATCAGATAAAGGGCTAGTATTCAAAATCATTAAAGAACTTATCAAACTCAACACCCAACGTACAAATAATCCAGTCAAGAAATGCGCAGCAGACATGAACAGACATTTCTCCATAGAAGACATAAACAGCCAAGACACAGGGAAAAATCCTCCACATCACTCGGCAGCAGGGAAATACAAATCAAAACCACAATGAGAAACCACCTCACACCAGTCAGAATGGCAAAAATTAACAAGTGAAAAAACGACAGTTGCTGGTAAGACTGCAGAGAAAGGGGAACCCTCCTACACTGCTGGGGAGAATGCAAGCTGGTATAGCCACTCTGGAAAACAGTATGGAGTTTCCTCAAAAAGTTGGAAATAGAGCTTTCCTATGACCCAGCAACTGTCCTACTGGGTATTTACCCAAAAGATACAAATGTAGTGATCTGAAGGGGCACGTGTACCCAATGTTTATAGCAGCAATGTCCACAATAGCTAAACTATGGAAAGAGCCAAAATGCTCAACAGATGAATGGATAAAGAAGATGTGGTACACACACACACACACACACACACAATGGGATATCAGTCAGCCATCAAAAAATGAAAACTTGCCATTTGCAATGAAGTGGACGAAACTAAAGAGTATTATGCTAAGTGAAGTAAGTCAACCAGAGAAAGACAATTATACTACAATCTCACTCATATGTGGAATTTAAAAAACAAAACAGAGGAGCATAGGAGAAGAGAAGAAAAAATAAAACAACATGAAACCGGAGAGGGAGACAAACCATATGAGACTCTTGATCTTAGGAAACAAACTGAGGGTTGCTAGAGGGGAGGGTGGGTAGAGAGATGGGGGAACTGGGTGATGGACATTAGGAGGGCATGGATATAATGAGCACTGTTTATTATATAAAACTGATGAATCACAGAACTGTACCTCTGAAACCAATTAATACATTAAATGTTAATTAATTGAATTTTAATTAAAAATATTTAAACACTGAAAAAAGAAAAAAGTGAATATATAAACAAATTGAGGTATATCCATAAAATGGAACACTATTCAATAATCATGAATTTCTCACCATAAGTGAATCTCAAAATAATTATGTCAAGTGAAGAAAATCTAAACAAAAAGAGTACCTGTTACATGATTTTACCTATACAAAATGCAAACCAGTCAAAATGCCAGAAATGAGATGAATGGTTGCCTGGAAATGGAAGACAGTAAGCAGCTGGAGAGGGTAGGAGCAAAAGGGAATGATCACAAAGGGGCATAAGAAAACTTTTGCGGGTGATGGATATATTCAATATCTTGACTATGGTGATAGTCTCACAGTATATACATACATCAAAACTTAATTTTAAAAATGTACAATTTGTTATTTATTATATTTATATTCAATAAAATTGTTTTTAAAAATAAACATTGTAAATTACAGGAAAAAAAATTTTCCTAAAAGTGAATTTTAGGTCCAAATGTCACAGTAAAGTTTTTCTTTAAAAAAAAAAAAGTTATGGAAGGGTACTTAATAACATCCGGAAATGTTTGTTACAGAAGTAGAAAATGCAGGGGTGCCTAAGTGGTTCAGTCAGTTAAGTGTCTGACTCTTGACTTCAGCTTACATCTTGGATCTCAGGGTCATGAGTTCAGGCGCCATGCTGGATTCTATGCTGGGCATGAAGCCTACTAACACAAACACAGACTACAAAATACAGCATTATATAATCCTTATTTTGTAAAAAGCCTATTTATATGCCTATATATGCATAGAAAAAAAACAAAAGATAAGCACTAAAATATTATATATGGAAGACAGGTGTGATTTTATCATTTGCTTGTACATTTCCTGTACCTTTCTTATTTTACAACAAACATAAATTATATTTAAAACCACGGGAAAAATGTCAAGCCCACCTGAAGACCAATGGAGGAGGTAAAAGGGTTCCTTCTGTCCTTTGCACATCAGAAAACAGTGACCAAATACAAAAGAAAATGAGACTTAAGTTAAGACTGGGGGCACCTGGGTGGCTCAGTTGGTTAAGCCTCTGCTTTCAGCTCAGTTCATGATCTCAGGGTTCTGGGATCGAGTCCCACATCGGGCTCTCTGCTCAGCAGGGAGCCTGCTTCCTCCTCTCTCTCTGCTTGCCTCTCTGCCTACTTCTGATCTCTCTCTGTCAAATAAATAAAATCTTTAAAAAAAAAAAAAAAAAAGACTGAAGTTAAAGCCTCCACTTCAAGAAATAACCCAGAAGTCCTCAAATTCCATTCCTTTTCACACAAGTTTATGCAATACTCAAAAACATATTCAACAAAAACAACTGGTTGTTGTTGGCCCCAAATCCACTCTACAAAATCACCATCTACGACATCACTTAAAGGCCTTATCAGTGTAATCCGGTTTTATCTAAAACAGCACTATTCAGTTATTTAAGCATCTGCCTTCTGCTCAGGTCATAATCCCAGGCTCCTGGGATAGAGTGCAGCATTGGGCTCCTTGCTCAGCAGGGAGCCTGCTTCTCCCTCTGCTCTGTGCGTGTGTATGTGTGTGCCTGACAAATAAATAAAAGAAAAAAATCTTGAAAAAATAAAATAAATAAAACAGCAGTATTCAAACAATTTTAGCAAATGATCTTTTTCAAAATTAAATCTTATAGAACTCTGATATTTAAAAGACTGTCATTTTATTCATGTATATTAAAAATAAAAATATTAATTCAGAGTATTTTATACCAAAGATATATGTCAGATCTTTATTTCCATTTTAGCTAATATGTTGGAGGTCTCTAATGTTTTAAAATACAGTTTACAGCCCATTTGGATATATTTATCTTTTATTGTGACTTAAAATGGTTGAAGATATAGGTAAACAACATTCAAAACAAAATTCGGCAGAATCTTAAAGTATATCCCACTCAACAGTTTTGCAAAACTCGTCAATAATGATTATTTCAAGCTTATTAACATAGTATACAAAAGCTTTCACAATCTAAGCCCTCTTTACCTTTCTATTCTCATCTCTCACAACTCTATGATATATACTTTCACCCTAATAAAACTAACCTGCTTGTAGGTCACTGAACTCACATTTGCTCACCTCATATTGATCCCTCTGCCTAGAATGCAATCTCCTAATCTCACCTTTCAGTCATTTTTAATATTCAACTCAGTCACTACTTCCTTCTGAAAGTCTTTTCTAGATGTTTCCCTTATTTTCTTCTAATCCATTCTGAGTTAAGAGTCATTGTG
This sequence comes from Mustela putorius furo, assembly GCF_011764305.1. Classification (NCBI taxonomy): domain Eukaryota; kingdom Metazoa; phylum Chordata; class Mammalia; order Carnivora; family Mustelidae; genus Mustela; species Mustela putorius. Next base: position 10,565,974 of record NW_025421481.1, on the reverse strand, counting down.
AGCTCTTCCATAATGCCATGTATTTATCCATATCAATTTATTTACTTCACTATATTCTAATCAGCCATTTGTATTCCGATCTCCTACACTAGGCTAAATCGTCCTTAAGAGCAAAGATTACATCTTAGTCATCTTAATACCCCCAAACCTTACATAATAGCTGGTACATGTCAGGTAGTCAATAAACACATGTTGAATGAATATTAAGCATTCTTCCATTTAAGAAAAGGACAGTAAAAGCAAGAAATTGCACAAGTCTTGGGATTCCACAACCCCAAAAGCTTTATAATTTGATGCCTAAGGAAAATCATGGAATTTAACTCAACAAGTACATTTGGAGTAACTAATAAATGCCTAATATTGTGCAAAGGATTAATGAGTGATATAAAGGAAGTATGGGTCAGGGTGCCAGGATGGCTCAGTCAGTTGAGTATCTGCCTTTTGCTTGGGTCATGACCTCCAGGTCCTAGGATTAAGTCCCACAAGCAGGCTTCCTGCTCAGCAGGGAGTCTGTTTCTCCTCTCCCTTTGCCACTCCCCACAACTCATGCTCCTTCTCTCTCCAAAAAAAAAAAAAAAGAGGCAGTATAGGTCAAGTTTCATCCTTCAGAGAGAAAAGTTCCATACAGAATCATGAAAACTGACTTCCTGGGGCACCTGGATGGCTCAGTCAGTTAAGTGTCCCACCTGTGGTTTTGGCTCAGGTTATGATCTCAGGGTCATAAGCTCACCCTGGAGTTGGGCTCTGTGCTCAGCAGGCAGTCAGCTTGAGATTCTCTCTCTCCGTTCCCTCTGCCCTTCCCCCACTCATATTTGCTCACACTCTCCCTCCTTCTCCTCTTTCTCTAGAATAAGTAAATCTTAAAAAAAAAAAAAAAAAAAAAAAAGACCTCCTGCTTCCAGCATGAGAGAATGAGCAGGTTGATAAATACTCTTCACAAGAGTCAAACAACAACCATTTCAGTGATGTGGAATTCAATCAAAGGCATTCAACAAACTGAAAAGTGTTTACTCATGAAACAACTGGGTAGGACATGAGTCTACAGCAATCTTACCCTTGGCTACTCCCATCTCCTCCCACCTCTGTAAGTGTAGGAGTTTTAACAAGGGTAAGGCAAACTGGGAAGAGCAGGATCACCACTGCTGGAGGGTAATCTGTTGATCTGATGCACCATGAGTTAAAGTGGAGATTTCTGTGGTCACCTAACTGTGAGAGCCAGTGGCACCTTTAGCCTGAGTCTGTAGGACTCTATGTGGCAAGCAACAAACTAGCAGGCTAGCTGGGGATTTTACAGGAATTCTGGAGGTTGAGACAGCTGGGGGGTGGGGGGGGGCAAGGGAGACTCAATAAAATATTACTACTACAGGTTACACTAAGACTGTGTACTGGAGACTGAAGCAGGTCCATGGCACTCACACATCCTTGGCCAACAAAGCTATACATATGGCAAGAGAGGCTGGTGCAAAGTAAAAGCCAGGGCAAGCCTAAAAATGACTGGTGTCTGAACGCACTCTGTTACCCTCATTTAGATCCATCAGCAGTACTAGCCATATTAGTATTAAGCATTCCCTGTAATAGTCAAATTGTCTGAACACAACTTCTGACCAATCCTTGAACACTAAGGTATGCAGACACAGGAAGCCAGGTTTAAAAAAATAAATAAAACCAGCAGACATCAAGAATGACATAAAGTAGGGGCACCTGGGTGGCTCAGTCAGTTAAGCGTCTGCCTTCAGCTCACTTCATGATCCCAGGGTCCTGGATCAAGCCCTGCACAGGGCTCCCTGCTCAGTGGGGAAACTGCTTCTCCCTCTCCCTCTGTGTCCAAATTCTTCAGAATAAATTCAGTGAAATTCAATGAAAGTGCAAGAATTATATATTGCAAACTAAAAAAAATTGAGAGAAATTAAAAACCTAAATAGAGAGACATAACATATTCATGAATTGGAAGACTCTTGAGTTAGCTATTTTTCCCACACTGATCTATGGATTCAATGCAAATCTTATCAAATCACAACAGATGTTTTTTGTAGAAACTGACAAGTGGGTCCTAAATTTTGTATGTAAATGGAAAGAATCTGGAATCACTTTTGAAAAAGTTGGAAAGATTTACACTACCTATTTTGAGTTTTTTTCTTTGAATTTTTATTTGTATTTCTTTTTCTTAAGTAAATGTGGGGCTCGAACTCACAACCCCAAGATCAAGAGTCGCATGTTCCACTGAGCCAGCCAGACACCCTGAACTACACACTTTGAAACTTACTATAACACTACAGTTACCAAGGCAGTGTGGTACTGGAGTAAAGATAGGAATCTAGATGAATAGAACAGGATTGAGACTATAAATAAACCCTTATGATATAAGCAACTGATTTTTTTAATAGAGATGCCAATAGAATTCAAGGGAAAAAGAACAGCCTTTTTAATAATGATAGGGCAATTTGATGTCCAGTTGGTATAAAAAAAATTTTTTTTAAACTTTAGGGTAACTGGGTGACTCAATTAGTTAAGCATCTGCCTTCAGCTCAGGTCATGATTCTGGGGTCCTGGGACTGAGCCCCAGGTAGGGCCCCCTGCTCAGTGAGGAATCTGCTTCTTCTCCCTCTGCTCCTTCCCCCACTTGTGCGCATGGATGCACGCACACTTGTTCTCCCTCTCAAGTACATAAAATCTTAAAAAAAAAAAATGTTTAAAACTTCGACCATACACAAATGTTAATTCAATATGGGTCCTAGATCTAAATGAAGGAGCTAAAAGTAAACAGAGGAGAAAATCTTTGTGATCTTGGATCAGGCAAAAAGTTCTTTAAACACATCATCAAGATCCTAAGCCCAAAAAGGAAAAACTTATAAACTATACTTCATCAAAAACCTCTGTACTTTGGGGCGCCTGGGTGGCTCAGTGGGTTAGGCTGCTGCCTTCGGCTCGGGTCATGATCTCAGGGTCCTGGGATCGAGTCCCACGTCGGGCTCTCTGCTCAGCGGGGAGCCTGCTTCCTCCTCTCTCTCTGCCTGCCTCTCTGCCTACTTGTGATCTCTGTCTGTCAAATAAATAAATAAAATCTTTAAAAAAAAAAAACCTCTGTACTTCAAAGACACAAATATAAGAAAAAGTAAGCCACAGACCGGGAGAAAATCTTTGCAAATATATCTCTAATAAAAGACTTTAACACAGAATATATAAAGATCTTTTACAACTCAATAATAAAACAAAAAAAACAGAGGTTAAAAATGGGCAAAAGATTTGAATAGAATTGCACCAAAGATGACTTATAAAAGGCTAATAATAAGCACAGAAAATGCAACATCATTCATACTTAGGGAAATGCAAATTAAAATCACAAGTAGAGTTTTGGGAGCCCCCAACCCCCATGTTGTTCAAAGGTCAACCATAGATTCTTTCTCTATATTATGATGCTAACCAAAGACTTGACCTATCACCATTTGCAAGTTCACATCTCTGTAGAGAGTATCTTTGTATAGATGGGTTTACATTTATAGTGCTACACAATGTTTCTTGACTAACAATTTTCATTTAATCAAAAAACTAAAGGTGATAAGCATTCTTCTCTTGGCTTCCAGGATTCTACCCTTTCCTGGTTTTCCTCCATACTCTCTCTCTCCACCTACCCACTACATGTGATGTTCACCAGCCCTCTTCTGATTCCGCACATCCTCTTTAGCAATCCCACCTACACCCAGGATCTGAATTACCAGTATTGCTGATGACTTCTGACTCTCTCTCTCTCCAATTCAGAGAAACTTCTCCCCAATTTTACTTGATTCGTTAACTCCCTCCTGGTTAGGTTTAATACTTACCTGTATACACTCAGATTACACTTACATACTTCTAATCTGACATTTCCTTAATTATAATGTATTCTCTCTGCAGTTCTAGGTCAGGTGTCCTTCCAACATGCCACCAATTACACTCTCATTTATCTTTATAGCACCTTCGATTTATATTACAAATAACTACATATAAATTTTAAATAACCATTCATTTTCTCCCACCAGGCACTGCTTGAGACTTGGCACTATGTCTTATTAACAATCTTCCCAGTACCTAGTATAGTGCAAGACCCATGACAGGCACTCAAATACTGACTAAACCAATAAACAGAAGAAATTAAACGTGCTTTAAATTGTAAACATATAGGGCACTTGGGTAGCTCATTTGTCAAGTGTCCGACTCTTGGCTTTGGCTCAGGTTGTGATCTCAGGGTCATGAGACTGAGCCCCATGTTGGACTCTGCACTCAGCACAGAGTCTACTTAAGGCTCTCTTTCCCTCACCCTCTGCCACTTCTCCCCCACGTACACATGCACTTGCACTATCCAAAACAAACCTTTAAAAAATTAATGAAAAATAAACTGTAAACACACTACCTCTGAAAAACACTTTCAGTAATTTATTTTTTCTAAAGAGAAAACGGGCCAAAAAAAGTTAAGTGACTAACTCAGTCAAGTCTTCATCTCCTGAATCTTCCCCAAAATCATAATGCCTATTAGTTCATGCTTACTGATCTAAGCTTCCCATTAACCTCCAAAAGTAACATAAAAATATTATTTGGAGAAGAACCATTTCAAATGCATCCACCCCAGCTTTTGCTGGCTTTGTCAGCTGTAGGTAACTCAGATATTAATTATTACTTAATAGTTGTTCTGTTCAACATAGACTAATCTTTAATTTAACCAGTCTTTTCACATATCCTTCATATATAATTCAATATATATCACACATCTGTATGTGAAAAATAATGTGCAAGTTACAATTTGTCAGCACTCCAAAAATATCTAATTATATCATATGCTCTTTAACAATATCTCAAGCGTCTGCCTTAAACCAAAATGTGATTCAGAGGTGAAAAACATATTGAACGTGAATGCTAAAGATAAGCACTTCAACTTAGCAGAAAAATCCCTATAGTCCATTGCTAACGTTTTCAGTGGTTGCTATGTTATCCTGCAATTGTGTTACTGGGCAACAACTCAGAAGCTAGGATAGCAAGCTTACAAAAAAACAAATGACCCAAACCAGGATTTATAAAAATACTGAGACTCTACTTGTTTATACCTTTAAATGAAACAATTCCTGTCATAAGCATCAGACATAGGATTTACAGCAAGACTACAAAAATTACCCAGAATTTATTTAAAGACATATTTTGGAAGTGACGGGCACATTCCAAAATGAAATGGATAGGTTTAGGTTCCTCCCATCTCTATGAATTTTAGTGCAAAATAAATTTAAAGTTATAATATACAGAAAACAAGTAACTGGCACATCCTGCTTTCTTAATTTCTTTACTACTGGATTATATCTCAGTTACTTTAAAAAAAAAAAAAAAAAAAGCTGGACTAGCTAGACTAGCTAGACTATACAGCCTGTGATCTCTCCATGACCTACAGAGGCAGCCTCAATGGAAAAACATAAAAATTAAGATAACTATTACTTTATGAGGGCCAAATAAAAGTACTGACATAATTCATAAATCAGACCTGACCAGGAAAAAAGTAAAATAGAATAGAGGAAAATGGAGAGATAGGGAGAAAGGGATTATATAAGGGAGGTAGAGGAGGTAGAGAGAGGAGAGAGTTGGGGAAGTGTTTTTAAAATCAAGATTCTACTAAGGAAGAACCAGGAAACTGACCAAACTCCCCAAGCCCACTTGAGAGTAGTGCCAGCATTCCTGAGAGAGTTCTTACTGCTGATACTGTCATGGGAAATTCTCAAATATCACACTTTCTAGGAATACAAACTTTCCTTCCAATCCCCATGAATTCATGCTCTTTAATTCCCTTTCTTGTGATTTACAGTTGCCCTTCCTCTCTCAGCTACTCTCTCAAAGATTGTCTTTTACTTCTACTACACTATAAAAGGGGGAAAAAGTACAAATGCGCATTCCTCATCTCTAAGAAACATTTATTCAGCAACTTCTATTTGGAAGATACTAAGGATACACATCAGTGAGATCTGGTATCCTGCCCTTAAGGAGCTTACAATCTAATTAGGAAGGTAAGGCATATATATCCAAAATGATAAAATGCAATATAAAGTTTCAGATGAGAATGGCTAATAAAAACATCCTATAGAATTTCAGAGAAGAAAGAGTTCAGAACGTGTTACCCTAAAATATTCCACTTTGGCACATTATTTTGAGTTAAAAAAACTTAACAAACAGCAAATGCAAGAGAGGCACTCTGACCCTTCTTTTTCTTCCTGAAAATAGAAAATAAATATCCCAGAAGAAAAAAACTCTGTACCAGAAGTGAAGAAGACATTCTTATTCCCAGAGATAGGGAATCAAAGCCAAGAAATATGTACAAACAAGCCTTATTAAACTAATCTTTATCTTCCTAGTCACTTCCCCACAATTCATGACTTGTCTTTTTTACACAAATTTATTGTTTCTTTATCTAAAAGATATAAAAGCTTTCTACTCAGGGCACCTAGGTGGCTCAGTGGGATCAGCCTCTGCCTTCAGCTCAGGTCATGATCTCAGGTCCTGGGATCAGAGCCCCGCATCGGGCTCTCTGCTCAGCAGGGAGCCTGCCCTCTACCCCCACCGCTCTCTGCCTACGTGTGCTCTCTCTCTCAGTCAAATAAATAAATAAAATCTTTAAGAAAAAAAAAAAAAGCTTTCTGCTCTGGTTGCTTCAAGTCTTCTTTCTCCTGTGAAGGCCCCCAAGTACACATAAAAATTTTTTTAAACTTGTATGCTTTCCTCTGTTAATCTGTTTTATGTCAATTTAACTCTTAGGCCAGCTAGAGACTCTAAGAGTAGAGAACTTTTCCTCCCCGGCAGAGATTACAGTGGAGTTGAACTTCATAGAAAAGGAACAATTCAGATTTTAGGAAAGAAGGAAAGAAATCAGGACGGTAGACAGAATAACACAAAGGCTTGGAAGAAAGGGAGAAAGCACATAGGAGTTTTAGAGGATAGTGAGGAAGTCATTCTGGACACACAGTTTTTCTATGAAGAACATGAACATGAAATGGCAGACTGAGAGGAAATTTTGAAGAGTTCAGATTAAGAAATGTGAACTTTAGGTAGAAAAAAGTACTTCAGGAAATTTTTTACAAATGTACATACACACATGCCCTACAAGTACACACAGATTAGACAATCTGAAAAAATCACTGAACTTAATACATTATGTATGACAAAATTAAAATAAAATTCAATTACTTTAGACAGAGATAGTACCTAGAAAACACACAAAAAATTCTGACAATTAACTAATCTTTCCGTTAAGATTTCATTCTTCTAAACTTCTTGAATTAGAACTTCCATGTTACAAAATACTGACTTCCGATTACTAAGAACTTTATTATACAACATGAGTCATTCTTGATTTTTCTTCTCTGCTTGTCTTGCCCAACTCTTGAATATTTCATTACTTCAACATCAGCATATGGAAAAGAAAAAGGGGGAGGAAACTATAATGAAGTCAACAGATTTTTGCAATGTAGTAAGACATGCAACTTCAAGTTCCAATTCCCATTACCAATGGTTTGATTTCAAAGAAGTCATTCAGTCTCATAGTGTCTCAAATGTTCTCACTTCCTTTCTTACATACTTGAAAGTTTATAGAACTCAAAAAAAATCATGAAAAAGTGCTCTGAAAACTACTGCCATACAGTCATACAAATTGTATCAATAAGGGTTCAATGAGCAGGGAAAGAGTAAGGTTATTGGCTTGACCAAGGCTTAAAAGCCACTTGTAGATTGTGTTTCAATCTCCCAACACACTATGCCCTAAATTGGTATTATCTTCTTATTTGAAAAATTCCTGAATATAGCCTGCACACTTCATCTGGTTAGAAAATACTCAAAAGAAAGAATACTGGACATACACTGTCCTATATAACCAAAGGGTAACTCAAAGCCACTTACTTGCCACTTTGAAGAGTCCTGTATGACACGAATATTCAAAACATTCTAGTAATTCCACACAAAATGATTTTGAAATCAAAACTCAATACAGAAGGTGCGTATTAACTAAAACCACCTACAGGCTAAACCCATGAATTTACAGAATTCTGAATCCGGTTAATTGCAGGATAGTTACATTTAATTATATTCTAGTTGAGTATTGGACTTGTTTACGGAGACGTTGCTGGGTGACAGAAGCACTGCTTTCACAACCTACTCAGTTTTAGATCTCAAGTATTCTCTGCTCAGAGTCTAAACACTATCAACTGTAACATATATAAGAAATTAAGAACAAGCTTCTTGCCATCCTAGACATCTCTGAGCCTTCACTGAAACAGCTTCACAACCAAAACAGCTTTACAAGGAATGTAACTGTAACTTAAGGCTTTAAAAATACTTGGCAGTGGGCATTTTTAAGAGCTAAGTGCCCATTTATTACGGTCAAAAGCTGGTATAAGGATTTATCGAAATGTCCATTTAAGCCAGGCATTCATTTACTCCGTCTAGACCTTATCTCTGGAATTAAAATTGTCTGCGGGGTCTTGGAAAACGGTAGCACAGTTTTTTCATCACAAATGAAACTGGTGGTACCACACGTCCAGTCACTTAAACTAGCTACACAAGCGCCAAGCTAGAGTGCATCCAAAAACACCCAAAAGGGGCGCCTGGCTGGCTCAGGTCCAAGAGCACGCGCGCGGCTCGCAATCTCCGGGTGGTGAGTTCGAGTCCCGCACGGGGTGCAGAGATTATTTACATACATACATAAACTTAAGAAACAAAGGAGAAGGGAAAAAAAAAAAAAATGTCCCTAAGAAGTTTCATGTGCACTTAACTCGCCACCGAACATGTCTCAGCGCCTCCATTTCTAACACCCGCTCCAATTACTTTACAGGAAAAGTAACAACACAACATTCAAAGCCAAGTTGTTTAGAAAAGGGGAGCATCCCAAAAAACTACGGACCAGACAGCGTCCCCACAAAAAGAGGTTACGTACCAGACTCACACACAGTCCTTGCGACTTGCGCGCGTAAAACTTAACAGCGCCCGGGGCTGTGGCCGCGCTCGCCACCTGGGAACACCGGCACAGCTCCAGCCACCGGCACCCGCTCGACTCTCCTCGCCCCGGCATTGGGGCTAAGGGGTGAAGTTCCACACGCGGGGTGCTGGCCCGGCGGGCAGCCGCTCGCGGCGCAGGCTGAAGAGGACGAGCAGGGAAAGCAGGGCCGAGCGCGCCCCTCGGACTCCCACTCCAGGGAAAAGGTGAGGTTTCCCTGGAGAGCTCCGAGGACCGAAAGGGCGGCGGTGGAGGGAAGAGCTTCGCTGCGCCCGGGTGGACGGGCTGTCTCCGGGTAGCGAGGCGGCCCAGTGGCTGCCGACCGGCCGACACGCCACCCTCAGCCCGCCGCCCGCCGCCCGTCCAGCCCCGCGGAGCGCGTCGGTCGCGAGTCCTGAGGGCGCGCGAGCCAGGAAGTCCCGCCCCTACGCCGACGTCACCGGCGCCGCGGACGCCGGCCCGGGTCGGCAGCCGTTAGAGGGAGGAGACGAGCGGAGTTCGAGCGGGAGCGACGGCCGACCACGGCGGGAACGCCGGGTGGAGGCAGCGCTACGGCGGAGCGCCGGGGGGCCACAGAGATCCCTCCAGCCGAGAGCGGGCACGTGCTTCAACCAGCCGGACTGAAGTGCGTGGCTGAGCGAGGAGCCGGTCTCCCTCGCCTCCTCGCAGCGCTAGGTTTCTAGGGGGATTTTCCCCCCTTTTCGCGCTTCCCTTTGCCGGCTCTTCGCCCAGAGCAGGAGGTCCTGCTTCTGCCTTCGTCCCCGATCGTGCACATTTCATGATTCTGGAGTCGCCTGCCTGCCACGTCAGCCTGGGAGCAGGAGCTCCCGAGCGGCGAGTCCGCTCAGCTTGCCTGGAGGAACCGGCCGGGTCAGCACCAGGGCCCCCGGGGTGAATACTTCCCCGCCCCCCGCATCCTGCTCGGGAGTGAGGGTGCCCACTGGGGATAACATTGTGAGCTCTTTATCTTGAGGTTGCAAACTAAAGTTGGAAGAGAAGGTACCAGTTTTTGAGAGCGTCGGTTCTATGCCAAGGGCTGAAATAAGGTGGTTTCAGTCTCTAAGAATATGTAGTGGAAGAAACAGGCGCTCTTCCTTTCCCACGTTTGCTCAGTGACCTGGGTTGGGGTGGCGGTTCTCCTGCATTGTAAAGCACAGCTCATTTTTACATAGGCTGTAGCCGTGATTGGAAAGGCAACTCAGATAGGACCTTTTGGGGGGGGACCATCTTTTTTTTTGAAATGGGGAAAGAGGAGCCATTCCACGAGAGGATGCGCTGGCTAATGGAGTGTCAGCACATGGATTACAAAGGTGTGGGATACAGTATCCGTGAACAGAACATAGAATCCAGAAGCATACTGCTGTACCTTGTACAAGTGTTTAATAATACGAGCTCACATTTGCTGAGCATTTAGGTATCAAGTACAAGAGGCCTTTTTCAGGTTGTATTAGTTAACACTAAGCCAGGTGCAATTATCTGACTTTAGAACATTACCCAGAGCCATTACTGGTAAATGTTGACGCCAGACTTCTGAACTCCAGAAGTCTTGGTGGTCATCAGTAAACTATATGCTATAAATCACTGCTAAGTGGGGAAAAGATTATCTGAGAAATAACAACCAATGGAGACAGGCCCTCGATCTCCTTTCTCAAATAAATACCAGATGAATCAAAAATTTAAAGAAATGTAAAGAATGAAGCCATAAAAAACACTATAAGAAGATCAAGGAGAGTATTTGTATAATCTTGAGGTGAGAAAAGCCTTTGCTAACTATGAAATGAAAAACGGAAATCATAACAGAAAAAATTGGATGAAGAACAGAACAGCCTTTGCTAACTATGAAACAACAGAAATCATAACAAAAAATAACATGAAGATGATAATCTATATACAAGTTGTAATCTTCTATATACAAATAATGAACCACCGGAAACTACATTTGTATCTTGCAGAAAAAGAAGGAAAAATACTAATATACAAAGAGCTCATAGAATATCAATTTTAAGGGGTGCCTGGGTAGTACAGTCTATTAAGCATCCCACTCTTGGTTTCAGCTCAGGTTGTGATCTCAGGGTTGTGAAATTGAGCCCTTCAGTGGGCTCTGTGCTCAGTGCAGAGTCTGCTTAACACTCCCTCTCCCTCTTCCCTCTCCTTCTCACCCCCTTCTTACCCCATGAATGCATGTGTGCTGTCTCCAATCTTTAATTTTTAAAAAAGCTTCCAAAACACCACAAAAAAATTACCAAAGGAAATCAATAGGACATATTTAAATCAAGAAAAACAAACATCTAATTAAATGAAAAAGATGTTCTACATTCCAAACAGATCCTTTTTGTCCCTCTGCATATATAGGGATATGGGGTTACAACTACTATTGTGCACTATTGATGTTAAGGTTGAAATTGGGACAGTCTTAATTACCAAAATTTCATTAGCCTTTGCCCCAAAATCTCATTTCCTGGTCCATTCATAAGGAAAACATTCATATGGATGTTCCTCACTCTCTTTTTTGTAATAAGTGTTTTTGGAAACAATATAAGTGCCATCACTAGGATGCTAGTTAAATTACCGTGCATGTGCACAATGGAATACCCTTATGCTATTAATAACATGATGAATCTTTATTTACATGAAAATATGTTCATAACATATAGGCCCTCCCATAAAAGTAGACTATAAATCAGCAGGAACAGCATCTTCTTGACATGAATATATATGTGTGTATAAATATACAAAAAGATCTGGAGAGATGTTGGCCAAAAAACAAGTGATTTTTATTTTGTCTTTTGGATTTTTTTTATCTCGTTTGAATTTTTTTATGTCTGTATCATGTTTACAAAAAAAAAAAAACTTTTATTTTTATTTTATTTTTTTAAAGATTTTATTTATTTATTTGACAGAGAGAGATCACAAGTAGGCAGAGAGGCAGGCAGAGAGAGAGAGGAGGAAGCAGACTCCTTGCTGAGCAGAGAGCCTGATGCGGGACTCGATCCCAGGACCCTGAGATCATGACCTGAGCCGAAGGCAGCGGCTTAACCCACTGAGCCACCCAGGCGCCCCTATTTTTAATTAAAGCCAGTGAAGGGGGAGCCAGTTGACTGTAGACGCCCATAGTTAGATGACCAATGTGAAATAATTATATCTGAGAGCTAAATTCTCAGCTTTTTAAGTATCCTACATTTGATGATATTAATTTACCTCAAGTTGGTAAATGTAACTCATCACTTGGACATGATGATTCCGACTTCTTAAATTGGCCACTGTATCCATGCTATGTTTTGTTCTCTGTGTACTTCTCATGGTATTTGTCACACTGAATTATAATTCCTTCTTTCTGTCACTAGACTATTTGCTCCTATAATATGTATCCTTTTCTGCCATATGTTATATATTTGTTTTCCCCGATACATTATTTGTCATCTATTTTATTTTTTATGCAGAAATTTTACTTTTAAAGCAGTCAAAATGCTAATGAATTATACAGATAATATTAAGGGATAGTTCAACTTTATGCCAATAAATTTGACAACTTAAGTAAAATGAACAAATTCCTAAAAAGATAAAAAGAACCGACACAAGAAGAAAAAGAAAAGATAAATGGACCGATATCTATTAAAGAAATGCAATTTCTAATCAAAAACTTTCCTACAAAGAGAACTCCAGGGCCAGATGACTTCACCAGTAAATTTATCAGACTTTTAAAGAAGATAAAATACTAATCCTATAGATTTCAGAGAATAAAGCAGAAATGAACACTTCCAAACTCATTTTATGAAGCCAATATACTCCTGATATCAAAACTTGACCAGGACATTCTACAAAATAATTACAAACCAATAACCCTCATGAATATAGATGATAAAATGCTTAATTAAATATTGGCAAATTGAACCTTGCAATATAAAGGATGTGATGCTAAGGAAAGTGTGGTTTAGCACTGAAAAGTCAGTGTTAGTTCACTACACTAACAAAATGGAAGAGAAAAATAAAACAATGGTCTCAGTAGATGCAGGAAAAGCATCTGACAAAATTCAAACCCATTCACTTAAAAAAAAAAAAATTTAAGCAAGTTAAGTATAGAAAGGAACTTCCTTAGTATAACAATCATCTTTGAAAAATGTAGTGTTGAAATAGTAAATCTTTTCCCCCTAAGTTCAGGAACAATGTAAGATTCTAAGAATGTTTGCTCTCACCACTTCTATTCAGGGGTATGTTGAAGGTCTTAATCAATGTAAAAATGTAACAAAACATAATTGATGTAATCAATGTAACAAAATAATAAAATGCATAAAAATTGGAAAAACTTGGACTTTATGATTTCAAAATTTACAAAAAAACTACAGTAGTCAACACAGCTGTACTGCCAAAAACATACATATAATACAATATAATATACATATACATATATATACATATAATATACATATACATACAATTCAGAGTCCGTAAATAATACCTTTACATTTATGGTCAATTGACCTTGACAAAGGTGCCAAGACAATTCCATAGGGCAAAGAACAGTCCTCTCATAAAGTTATGCTGGGAAAACATGGAAAAGAATGAACTTGGACCCCTATACATAATACAAATGTTAAGATGAAGCAAAGATCTCAACGTAAGAACTAAAACTAAAACTCAGAAAAAAGCATAGCCATAAATCTTCATGGCATAACAATGGTTTCTTAGATGTGACACGAAGAACACAAACAACCAAAGGAAAAAAAAATTATACTTTATCAAAATTTAAAAATTTTGTGCTTCAAAGAACACTATCAAGAAAGTGAAAAAACCACATTTCCTGGTGTGCCTCTCAAGCCAAGCCTTGCCCCCACACCTGCCCGGCTACCAATGAAGTGTGAACACCATATGTGGAAGAAGATTCCATAAGTTGGTTGATACCAAGATATTTCTGAGTAATCGGTGTGTGACAACTGTGTGACTGAGGAGGAAGGGATCCAGGTTTCCCAGCAGAACACCAAGGACTTCTTTTGCGTTCTGAACCTTAAGAAATGTGATATCTCACAGCCCAAGGCGCTGGCAGTGCCGATATATCCACGGCCTCTGCCTTATTTTGCTAGTAAATTCTGCATCAGTGTGACTGATGCATCCAGAAGATGCTATGGCTTCCTCAAAAGTCTGGGGGTGTGCACTGTCTTTGATAGGATAGCTGGGGATTTCAGCTTCCTGGAGAGTCAGAAAGAACCTGTGCCTCAATACCACTAGCACAGTGAGGAAGAGCCAGTGTTCCCCAAGCTCACCTCCACCTATCCCAGCTGGGTCCCCTACTTGGAACGTGTGCTGGGCCACCCTGTCACCCCACCACCACCACCACCTCTATACCACCAAGTCTTCCCATCAGATCATGAGCTCTCTGGTGAAAGATTACTTCACCAGACAGCAGAACCTGGCTTCAGACAAGATTTTCCACATTATTATGGTCTCTGTTATAATAAGCTGAAGGCCCTTCGAGAAGATTTTCCCATAGCTTCCCATGGTTCCTGGGGTACTGACTGAGTGCGTATTAATCTCAGGTGAAATTGTTCAGATAATGGAGCAAAGTGACCTCTGGTGAAATGACACTGCCACGTATACCCCGTTTTCAGGCCTGTAGGAGAAGGTGAGGCACTGACACCACGATGGAGCTGGGACCAGCAGATATCTGGCACACAGCTTCAGACCTGTGGCCCAGCAGCTGTTTCATGAGGATGTGAGGGAGGTCACCTGCTGCACCCTGAGGAGCAAAGACTTCCAGGAGGTCACCGCTGAAAAGAATGGGGAGGTTTTGTTATGCTTTGCTTCTGGGTACTGCTTTCGAAACATCCAGGATATGGTTCTGGAGCTGGAGAAGGGCAAGTTGCCATGCCACTTGGTGGAAGTGCTTGCCTGGACCAGTGGATGTTTAAATGACAGAGGTCCAGCCTAGACCAAGGATGGGCATGCAGACAAGGTGCTGCTGTGGCAGATGGAAGGTATCAACACTGACCTCGTCGTGCAGCCCCTATATCAGCGCCCACATGCAGGAGCTATACCAGGAGCGCCTGAACAGGGCCAACTCCCCTGGAGCCCAGGAAGCCCTGCACACAATGTAGCAGGACCCAGGGCTCTCTGCCGTCACCGGAAACATCAAGAGCTAAAGGTCGAAAAGGCTGGGAGGCAGGTCCTATCAGCTGCCCAAGGAGGGAGGAAGAGCTGAGTGTGGGCATCAAAGACCCAGGAGGAAAACCACTCAGCTTCTCAGTTATCACTTTTGTTTTTTCAGAATTCTCTACCCCCTAATTGTTGGTGGCTCCCTCGGTCAGTTTGATTTGGTGCTACCTTTGTAATAATGTGTGACTGGAATATTTTAATAAGAGAAGGACTGCCCCAAGTTAAGTATCCTTTTAGCTTAAGACCAAAAAATAGGGCACCTGGGTGGCTCAGTCATTAAGCATCTGCCTTTGGCTCAGGTCATGATCCCAGGGTCCTGGGATCAAGCCCCATATGGGGCTCTCTGCTCCTTGGGAAGCCTGCTTCTCTCTCTCCCATTCCCCCTGCTTGTGTTCCCTCTCTCACTGTGTCTCTCTCCAAGTAAATCTTTAAAAAAAAAAAAAAAAAAAAAAGACAAAAATTATCCTGAAGAACAAGAATAAATGTAGATTACTATCTTTTAGGCTAAAAAAATCCCAAAAATGTCCTGTGAGGAGATAAGACCCCAGAAGTTCAGATTCATGTACCTCAGATTTGATGTGGAAATTAAGATAGGAAGCAAGCAGGCTGCAGGGTTTGTGGGGTCACACTCCACAGTCTACCTGATCTGGCTCTAATTTTTACCCACTTACATCATTCCTGAAAATGTTTTTGCGAGAACATGAATAAATTGCAACCTTTGGGAATCAGGGGCTCATATACAAATCTGGATTTCCAGCTTTTCTGACAACAGTGGGCCACATTCCTCAGTGCTGTGGTTGCCAGAGTACAGTAGCAGCCTCCTCCTGGGACTAGCCCTCTAACGAGGGGACCCTGTGGGTATTTGTGGCTGGGGCCCCATACTCATACTTTTATATTCAGCCTTATGGTGAACCCACCTTGAGGCGGGGAAGGTCTGACAAGGGTGACAGTTATTACCGACAGAAGCATGTAGGGTAGAGATGGGCTGCCCTGCTTAGGCCAGGCTGTGGGTTCAGGAAGGAGTTACCTTAATTCCTCCCCAGTGGGGTTAGCAGCAAAAGACCCTCCTGATCTGCTGTTGTCCTGCCTCCTCCCTACCTGTGTTTCTTGAGGGACCCTCTCATCCTGCAGCCTGCACCGCTCCTGTGAGTGCACCACAAAGAGAAGGGACTAGCAAGCAGCCAGAAATCTACAGAATCATGGCACTCCACATCAGGACTCATCCTTGAAATGAATGACATCCTTGAAATGGCCTGGTGTTGGGTTTTCAAAGCACTTGGATTTTGTTAGCATAAACGATGATGTCCTTAAGCCCTCCATGTTCTAAAGCCTTAGCAGCCTCAGTTTCTTTCATCCTATTCTGTATCATGTTGTACCTGTATACCTATCCAAGTTGATAGCTAGATATTGTGTAAAGTTGTATGTTTTGGGGGCACTTGGCTGGCTCAGAAGAGCATGAGACTCTTCATCCTGGGGTCATGAGTTCAAGCCCCACATTAGTGTAGAGATTACTTAAATAAAAGCTTTTTTTTAAAAATCGTATATTTTTTTTCCTTTCGATCTGTTCACAGATTTCATCCTCTGCAGAAACTTATATGAAATAAACAGGAAGAATGTAGGGAGAAAAAAGAAAGTGAAAAGACAACCTATAGAATAGGGGAGAATATTTGAAAATCACATCTGATAAGAACTTGTATTCAAAATATATCAAAAATTCTTACAATTCAACAATAAAAAGAAAAGCTAATTTAAAAATGGATGAAGGATTTGAACAGAGACTTCTCCAAAGAAGATATACAAAGAGCCAATAAGCACATGAGAAGGTGATCAACATCATTGGTCATTAGGGAAATGTAGATCAAAACCGTGATGAGATACCACTTTATACCCATGGCGTGGACATTAACAAGCATTAGTGAGAATGTGGAGAAATAGGAACCCTCATACCCCAGTGGTGGGAATGTACAATGGTACTTTGGGAATCACTTGGCATTTTCTCAAGAGGTTAAAATATAGTTACCATATGACCCAAAGATTCCTAGATACATACCCAAGTGAATTGGAAACCTATGATTACACAAAAATGTGGATACAAGTGTTCATAGAGCACTATTCATAATAACTAAAAGGTAGAAACAATCCAAATCACCATCAACTAATGAATAAATAAACAAAATGTGGTATATCTATACAATGGAATATGATTCAGCCATAAAACTGAAAAGTACTGATTCATGCTACCACCTGGATAAACCTTGAACACATTATATGCTAAGTGAAAGCTACATGTTACATGATTCCATTTATATGAACTATCCAGAATAGGAAAATCCATAGGGATTAAGAAAATAGATTAGTAGTTGTCAGGGGCTGGGGCTGGGGATAATGGGGAGTAACTGTTAATGAATACAGGGTTTATATTGGGAGTGATAAAAATATTTTGGAATCAGATAGTGATGAGGTTGCACAGCTTTGCAAATATACTAAAAGCCACTGAATTATTCACTTGGAAAGTGAATTTTATGGTGTATGGATTATATCAATAATAGTCATAGACAATATGATAATACCTATTATCATAAGTGCATACACAGGGTACATGTGGTAACCACATAGGTTATGTGGTAACCTATGTAATACACAAAAGAGCTACTAGAACTAATAATTTAGCAAGTCATAGGCTATAGCACCAATATACAAAAATCAATTCTAGATCTATATACCAGCAACAAACAACTGGGAATTGAAATTGAAAATAATACCATTTATAATGTATACAGAAACATCAGAAACCTAGGGATAAAGGAGACAAAAGATGTGTAAGACCTCTATATTGAAAACCACAAAACTTAGCTGGGGAAATTTTTAAAGTCTTAAATAAGTAGAGAAATACGTCATATCCATGGATGGTAAAACTGTATCATTAAGTTCTCCATTCTTCCTAAGTTGATTTGTAAATTCAACCCAATCTGTATCAAAATTCCGGCAGGCTCTCTTTAGTTTTTTGTTTTTTTTTTTTAGACATAGATGAATTAATTCTAAAATGTATCTTAAAAGCTGAAGGACATAGAATAGCCAAAACAATAAGTAAAAAGAACAAAGTTTGAAGTCTTATACTACCAGATTATAAGATTTCTGGAAAGTTATAGTAAGCAAGATAGTGTGTTACTACATAAGGATAGGCTAGTAAATAAACAGATCCAAGTCTACAAATAGAACTCCACATATGCAGTCATTTCATTTTTGACTAAGGCACTAAAGCAATTAAATGTGAAAGAAAGTTGTTGTTCCTGTTGTCTTAAAAAAATATATTGCTAAAACAATCTGATATCTATTTGTTTTTTTAAAAAAGAACCTGGGCCTTATTTTACTCCATATACAAAAATTAATTAAAGATGGTTCATAGGCCTAATATAAAACCCAAGTCTGTAAAACTTCTAAAAAAAAACATGGAAGAACATCTTTATAACTTTGGAGTAGGCAAATATCTCTTGCATGGGACACAAAAGGCACTAATCATAAAAGAAAAATTTGACCAAAGTTAGACTTCATCAAAACTTAAATTTCTGTTCTTCAAAGACAGAATTACACTACAGAATGAGAAATCTGTACCACACATGTATCTAGCACAGAACTTGTATCTGGAATATATAAAGAACTCCTATAAGTTAGTAAAAAATTAAGTTATGAACAATAACACACTGAAGATAATATCTCAACAAAGTAGGTGCAGAAGGAATATATCTCAACATAATAACACATATAACAAACCCACAGCTAACATCATACCTAACAGCGAGAAGCTGGAAGATTTTCCTCTAAGATCAGAAACAAAACAAAGATGCCCATTCTCACCACTTTTATTCAACATAGAATTGGAAACGCAACTAGTAATCAAAAAGTGTACCCACACTCAGAACAAAGGCAGGTATATGATCCTGAGGGATAAAATCCAAACTGCAGAAAAGCTCCATAAGCTGTCAAACAACAAATGGGTTTGTCTGCCGTGGCAGATAAATGAAAGAAAGAATTACCGTAAAACTGAAGGTTTGGGTATTATGGAGCTAACAAAGTTCACATTACGAGTAAGTGGAATAATGGGGTCTTTAGGAAACTAATAGGAAATTGTTTACAAGTTTAAATTTAAAATGAGAAAAAGTGAGGACATCTGTTTGGAGTATTTGAGCAAGAAAAAAATGCTCTAGGATACGGGAATTCCTTAAATAAAGAACAAGCATTCCAGTATTGCTTTTCACATTTAATACTTTGTTGCCAGAGCCAGAACTGATGTAGAGAAATAAGCTTGTATTTCAGAATGTCAAGAAAAAAAAGCTATATGTCATATGGCTCAGTGGCAGACAAAACTATTTTTGTCTCTTAAAATTTCACATACCTTCTCCTTTTCTCATCTCTCCTCCTCTCTTATTCCTCTTATCATTCTACTTTTCCCTCTTCTTCTGTTTCATCACCTTCATTTTTTCTTCTTCCTGAAGATCAGGTTTCTCAACCTTAGTTTCCTTTTTTGACTCCCTAAGAAGCCAGTTTAGATATTTCTTTTCCTAACTGCTTCCTCTGCCCCCTATGAGATCTTAAAGCACAGATATCTCAAATGTCTATTTATATACAGCGGCTCTTTGGAGGACCACAAACCATTGTAATATCTCGGGGTTTTTTGCCCATCAAGAATGCATGCCCCATATAATAAGCTCTTTGAGGGAATCATGTTTGGTTTACCTCTGTCCACTCTTGAGCTTAGTATAATTTTTGGAACATAGTAGGGAATCAATAAATATACTAGATGAATACTCATTGGGTAAAAAGTGAAAAATGATCTCTGCTACAAACTTATCATCCAACTAAACTAATATTCTTGGATCTTTTTTTAGACAATGCTACCTACTGCTGATTACTGAACAATGCCTCCACATTCCAAGAATGTGTTTCTGAGACTATATCCTTGTGACTTGGTAGAAACTTGGAAAGCACTCTAGTCACAAAAGCAGTGCATTTGCAGCCGGTTCTGAGGGTGGGTTAGTTACACAGCTAATTTAATCTATCATAATTAATGTTCTTTTCCTAGTTTCAGTTTCAGATACTGATCACTGCCTAAATTCTTCACTAAATTCTGATGCTATAAGTATCTTTGTATCTCTGATGCTATAAGTATCTTTGTATCTCTGATGCTATAAGTATCTTTGGTACTTCTATTCCATTATTCAATTTTATCAGTTTCAGCTGAGGTACAAACATTAGAGGATGAAAAGAAAGTGGAGGCACTGTGGGAGAGAGAAAAAAGAAATAGAGGTCGTTACACTTTTCTGTTTCTTTTTTTATCTGTAAGAGCTCTTCTAGCTCTAAAATTTTGTGATCTTGATGGTTATGCTCTGAGTGGTTCAAAATAAAACCATTTGGCAATCTGTGGAGATGTTGCTAGTTGCCTCAAGATGAGGGGGACAATGCTACCAGCATTTGTGGGTGAGGCCAGGAATGCTAAACATCCCATAATATACAGGACTTTGGTCAGTTCAGGTCCTTGGAAAAGAAGACACCAGGACAGAATCAGATGAGCAAGAGATTTATTGAGGAGAATGGCTGTTAAGAATAAAGGAGAAAGGAAGAAGTAGGCCAGGAGTGCCTTCATGCTGATGTAGTTCTGCTACTCATGAAAGAGAGGGAAGGAATCAAGGTTAGGTAGGAAGAGCCTCAGGCTGCAATACAGCTCTGAGAAAGTCTTGGCCATGCCAATAGGGAACCTTGGAGCAAAATCTAATCCTCATTTGAGGGGTCCCAATTTGGGCAGGCATGGCCTGGCTCTAGAACCTTCCTGTGCTCAGCCACTAGTGGGAGCAGGGGGTAGTTCAAGGAAGGTAAGACTGTAGCATAAATGCTGGGGTGAATCGCCAAAGTATGGCACTAGAAGATGGCCCACGGACTACAAGCCCCACAGTAGGCACTCAAGGGTGCTTGCTTTCGCTATTTCTTGCTCTCTCCTTTATAAAGAAAAAAAAAATAATACTACCCAGAAATCTTTGTCTGTAAAGCAAGAAAACAAGATGATATAAACAAGAACATCTCTGAGACATGCTTAGGTGATGATTTTGACAATTTTTCTTTCCTTTTTTTTTTTTCCCCAGGTTAAAGTTGGACAGAGAATAAATTTGGAGAGACAAGTCTTGAAAGTTGAGATCTAACATGGAAAATAAGATGAATTAACTTCCCAGGCTGCCTGACTATTTGCATTTCTAATTCGCAATGGTTTGTTTCTTCTTTTGACCTCAAAAGGTGTTGGGGAACTTAGGGAAAACTATATGTCATCTTTAAAATTCTACATATGGTCGTCAAGAGGAATAGCATCAAAATTTAAAAGAGGTGGTACCATCTGGCTTACAGTATCAATAATCTTATCACAGATCCATCCGTGTGGTTTCTGTTCAGACTCTGAGGCTCTCACTTCACTGTCAACCTCATTCACGTTTACAGTTTTAACACTGCAGCTGACCATTTTTTTAGTTGATGGTCTGCAACCCTTTGCCTGAGCTATAGGCAGAGTTACTATGGGTGGGAATCTTCACATCATCATTAACAAATACTTTACAGGTTTCTTTATGTGGCTAGCAGGTGCTTCTGAACAGGCCAGCTTGGAGGAATTTTCTTGGCATGATTTTTAATTTGTATCTTGATTTTTGGAGGTAAACTGATGTTATTTTTAATTGCTGCCGAGGCATTTTGTCAAAGGATTCCTTTTTGGTTCCTTTATATTTGTCATCTGCTTCATCTTCTTCATAAGTATCATTTCCTGATATTTCTGCAGATTTGGAAAAACTTGTATCTATTATTGATTCTCCTCTTTATGATTTCTTTGATCCTATTTTTTCTTTCTAGTCTTTCCAGCAAGTTCCCTCTCAAAAATCCGAGCAGTGTATCCCATGACCACCATAAAATACCCCTTGCACCACACTGATCGATTTCTCCACTCACATTCTGGGAGCGGCTCCTCTAAAATTCCCCTAGACTTCTCTTCCTGAGCTAACGCTTAGAAGGAGATTCCGAGGACAAACTACACCCCCATCACTCAGTTAGTCTCAGGGCTACATCTGCTCCTCCTCCTCCTCCACTACCCATTCCAAATCCTACTGTCTTCTACCTGTCACCTCTGCAGGTCTTAGTAGCTTACCTGGATGTGACCCAAATCCTTTTTCTTAGTGAGAATGTATGTTTATTGGCAACTATACCCTTCTCAGGCAGGAACTGCGGCACATGCCCTTCTACATTTCCAATTACATACCCAGAGGCCTCCAAGGGAATCACCAAGGATCCACATGTATTTTTCCCTTTATAGGAAAGCAACCCTTCCTCTTCCTGTTGATCTGGGTCATTTATCCCTACCAAGAATGGGGACTCCTCTTCTTGCCTGCTGGTGGCCAGACACAGGAAGTCCAAAGTGCCCAAACAGTAGCCATCGCTTATAGTTCAGTGGGACTCTTACTGTGTTCCTTGACAAAAGTGTACTTCCTTTGGGGACCAGAAATTCTAAACCTGCAAAGCACAGAGTTTTGAGAACAGGAAGCACAACATCTCCCATGGACTCACTGAGATGGTAAGTGGGACCACTTTTGCTCCCTCCACTTGTTCCTGGACGCACATGTTCTTCCTATTAGGGGCGGTGCCCGTCAAAGTTCTCTGATTTAGTGTATGTACTGCATCCTGAAGGAAGGTACTCAATCCTCACAGAATATTGCCTCTAAACTGCCACTTTAGCTGTGCCTTCAGTAGGGTGTCTAGTGTTCTCATCAGGCTGGCTGCTTCTGGGTAGTGCAGTGGGTGGTACAACCAGTAGATGCCCTGGACATGAGCTTCATACCTACATCACCTTTACTGTGAAGTGGTTTTCCTGTTGGGATGCTATGTTGAGTTGAATCCCATGCCAGTGGATATGGCCTTCTGTGAGCTCCTAGATAGTAGTAGATGTTGAGGCTATGCAAGCACAATAGGTGTTGGGTCCGTTATCAAAGGAACGAGACTGAGACAAAGTTATGCAAGGCCTTATTCTATGCCAAGCATTAGAAGTTAGACTGACCAGCCAGGGAACGAGGCTGAGACAAAGTAAAAGTTACGTAAAGCTTTATTCTATGCCAAGCATTAGAAGTCAGACTGAGTGGCCAGGGCCGCCTCGGAAGAGAGCGATGCCCCTTGGTCTTACAGGCTAGTTTTTATAGGGCACAATCGCAGACATCTGCATATGTGGCTTTGGCTGATTGGATGTCTCCTACCTGTGTGTTTTAGTAACGGTTACCTGGAACCGATACTAGTAACTGTTGGGGTGCTTATTAAACAACAAAATGGCCTTGTTTTAGGTGTGTGTTTTAGTAACAGTTACCTGGAACTGATATCAATAACTGTTGAGGCATTTATTAAACAACAAAATGTCTACCTAGGCAACATGGAGTCCCTATGGCTAAGTAGGCCCAGGCAGGCCCTAGGGGGTTAACATGTTTTAACGTGGAATCGACCCCAACATAGGCAAACACATACCCAGAATAGGTATTTATCCCTGTGAGGATGAACTACTGGTCACTACAGAATGGAAAGCACTCAGTGTTGTTGACTTGCCACCAAATGGCTCGCTAATCTTAAGTAAAATGCCTTCTTAGGGACTCAGTGTTAGTCTCTGTTGCTAGCAAGTTAGACCTCCAGAGATAGAAGCAGTTAGATTGGCCTTGAAGTGGGAATTCGTGCCGTTGGGCTCATGCGTGACCTCTGTCTCTGCAAACATGAGCATTCCATTCATGTGCCCACTGTGCCAGTTTTGAGGTAGGCCATGACAAAGCTTGGCTAACATCAACTGGTAGAATCTTGATATCTACTTGACTGTTCCATACCCTTTCCAATGTTGGAATCAGCATGTGAAGTAGGAATCTTTACCCTTGTGACCACTCTATTATGTCTGTCCACACACCTCTACTCCAGACCTCCCTGTCTCCAATCTGCCAGGCTTTTCCTTCAAAATCCCCATCACAGGTGCTGCTTCTTTCAAACAAAGCAGATGACCAACTATACTGCTTGAAGCTCTGCCCGCTAGGAAGATTTTTCTCTCTCTGTTGTCTTTTGGGGACACCAGAATACGGATATAATGTACCGCCATTCATTTTTTAGTTTCCATCCACGTACCAAGATGACTCATTGGTAATCAAGCTTGAACTTTTTCTTCTCCTCAGCTGGCCATAGCGCCTGAGGAAGGGGTGCTGGTACAAGCATAGTGGGCTATGTGGAGCGGGGACTACTGTTTATGCCTTGAGATTTGAGTATGAATGCATCATTTCCATCTTATGATGAACCACTGCTGGGCCCATCAACTTTACGACAGGGTGTGTCTGACAGAATTCAGCTCACGGTGGCACTCCTGGACGCATGGTAACTTGCTTGGTGCCTCATGGTCAAGCTTTCTGCCTCTACTGGGGCCCAGAAGAATGCCAGCGGCTGTTTCTTGAGAGGAGTAAAATCTTCTGCTCCAGATGGCCTGGCCTTGCTCCAAAATCCCAGAGGACTATATTGCGATCTCCTACTGGGACTTGCTTTAAATTCCACACTGACTGCTGCAGAGTGCACTGCCGTTCCAGGCCTCACTTAGGACTGGCAACCTTCCACACACCCCAGGATCTGAGCCAGAGTGGTATTCCTTGATGTGGAATTTGTGCTTTTGGAACCCAAAGAGGCCCACCAGATACTGTGTTTTGTTATAGAAGGAGAGGCACGATACAGAAATTTGTCTTTTACTCTGGAGCGCATATCTCCACATGTCACTGACTATTGGACTTCTGAAAACTTGACCGAATCTTCTTACAGTTTATCTCCCACCCTCGGGAGGCATATTATCTTACCAAGGCCTCTAGCGTGCAAGCCATTTCTTGCTCATCCTACCCCCGAGTAGATGACCCTAAATATATTGGTATAATATATCCGTGTAGAGCTCTATAGGATACCCAGACCGTCCAGATCTTTGGACTGTATTACAACAGAGGGCAGAAGAAGTAACATAGTGTTACTTGACCTCTTCCACATGAGTGTGAATTTCTTCTTCTTTTTTTTTTTTTAAGATTTTATTTATTTATTTGACAGAGAGAGATCACAATTAGACAGAGGCAGGCAGAGAGAGAGAGAGGGAAGCAGGGTCCTCGCTGAGCAGAGAGCCCAACGTGGGACTCGATCCCAGGACCCTGAGATCATGACCCGAGCTGAAGGCAGCAGCCCAACCCACTGAGCCATCCAGACGCCCCGACTGTGAATTGCTTCTTATCCTTATTTCTGACTGGAATATAAAGGAATGCTTTCACCAAATCAGTGACCACATACCATGTACCTGGGTCCTTTTTTTTTTTTAAGATTTTATTTATTTATCAGAGAGAGAGAGGGAGAGAGCGAGCACAGGCAGACAGAACGGCAGGCAGAGGCAGAGGGAGAAGCAGGCTCCCTGCTGAGCAAGAAGCCCGATTTGGGACTTGATCCCAGGATACCTGGGTCCTTCTTAATCTGCCCCCACAATTACAACATGCCCAGCACGGCCCGACTTGGGACTGCTGCTCACTTAAGCCTGCTGTGCCAGTCTACCTTCGTGCTGCAGGATACACAGTGGCACTAATCACCCCCATCAACCCTGGGACACAATATCATTTTTTATTAGGTTAACTGAGGTGGGGAACAGTTTCAAATACTCGTTGGCCTTCCTCACTATGTTAGTTCTTATCTAACAGCCTAAGGACCCAATCCTTCAACTGTCAATTACGTCTGTTGCAATTATATATTCAGGTACCAGGGAAACGAACAGGAGGTGGGTCAGACTTTAACCAGGACTCTACTGGTTGCTTCTGTAAGCCAGGCCTTACATGGACCCCGTGGCGTGCTGATGACACTTTGGATCTCCAGTTATCAGACTCTGCTCAGAACCTAAGTCTAAAGCTCCTTGAAATGACTGGGCATTCCCCTTTACCCATGCTCAGTATCCCACTCAAATAAATGTCTTGGGTCCCTCTGGGGAATGAGGAAAAGTTAAAATATGTAGTTTTCGTGATGTCGCAGAGTCCTTCTCCTAGGGTTCCAGTCACTTATACAGTCAGTGGACTCCAGATTTGAAAATTGGCTCAAATTCAGAAACTCAGCAACACATTATGACTTTTTATTGAGATTACCGCACCTCCATTCTTGCCTATCTATTTTGCCCCCAAGGTAAGATGAGAGAGGTCCTCTTGCTGTCACAACTGGGCTTTGGCTGTCCAGCCCCCAATTGTTCATCTCTCTCTGCAGGGCATCAGTATGACTTAGTAATAACTGACCAACTCCACTGTCTTTCTAAGCATTGCTCTCCCCATGTCTTTCAAACACCTGAATCATTATACAGGCAAGGATATTCCCCACACGAGGAGAAAACTGGTTTGTTTTGTTGTCCTTTACCAGTTATTTTCCCATTTTGAAAAATTACATCAGCGGCAACACTGATCTGATATTTGAATCACCAATACAATATGCCTTATCTGAATTCGTGCCTGTCTCATGTATACATGTGAATATGCTTTCTTAACCTTTACTTCAAGATATAAACATAAACAAAATTGCTAACAATATTCCTTTGAATATTGTTTTCTCTAAACTCTAAAATTATTTTAAGCATGTGGCATTCTCACCCTTGTTGGTGGGCATATAAATGATATAACTTCCAGAGAGGGAATTTGGCAATATCTAGCAAAATTAAAAGTTCATTTTAATTTTTACCTTAAATTTTTACCTTAAAGGGTAAAAAATTACCTTTTAATTTTTACCTTGACCCAGAATCCGACTTCTAGGAATCTATCCCAAAGAAAACACGACAAAAAATACCAAATTACAAAAATGCAAGGATATTTATTACAGTGATATTTGTTTATAGTCTAAGACTTCTTTCAATCCAGATGTTCATCAGTGGGGGACTGGTTGAAATACATTGTAATGTATCTACACATGGAATATTATGCAGTTATTACAAAGTAATAACTATATGTATTGTTATGGAATGATCCTAGAACATGATAAGTTATAAAAAAAAAAAGCAAGGTACAGAACAGTGGTATGTAGTGTATTCCTTTTTTTTTTATTAACTTTTATACTTTTATTAACAATACTGATGTTGTTTAGAAAATAGTTCTATGCAAATATACATATAAAGCAAATAAGTGATTATGCTAGTATCATTAAAAGAACTAAGAATTTTGGGGAATATCTGGGTGACTCAGTTGGTTAAGGGTCTAAATCTTGGTTTTGTCTCAGGTCCTGATCTCAAGATTATGGGATTGAGAGCCCCACCCACCTGCCCCACGTACTGGGCTCTGGGCTCAGTGTGGAGTCTGCTTACGATTCTTTCTCCCTCTGTCCCTCCCTTCTTACTCCCTCAAATAAAATGAAATCTTTTAAAAGGAACTAAGAATTTTGGTGTTAGGGAAGATATACAAATATAAAATCAAAGAGGAGAAAATTTTCTGTAATCTTACATTTAAATTAGAAGCATTAGTATGTTCTTAAGATATAATTTCCTATTTTAAAATATATATTTCCTAGCTCCTTCTACTGAAAAAGCCTATTTCAATGAGCCCTCCCACCACCCAGGTTATGATTTAAAAACTATTTTCCTATAAAAGGAAGAATAGCAGAATATGCCATCCCAAAATATGCTACTTAAGAATAAGGATAATTTTTACCTGATGACAACTGAGAAAAAGGCGATATGAGAAAAGCTCTCTGCTCTTTCCCTATTTGTCTGAAAGCAGGACATAAACTTGTAAAGGTGTCCCCTCCCCGCTCCTCTACCAAGAAAACGTCTTCAGTTAATCTTCAGAGACAACTCCAGACCCTTATCAGCCCAAAGAAGGCACCAGAAGTATCATATAGAACAATCCTTGCTAAAACCAGCCCTTATCTACCATTAGCTTCCCCATAAATACCTTCCCACAATTTGCCACCCTTAGAAGCTTAAAGTCCTTTTCCTTTGTCTTGTCACTTTTCTGTGAAAGTATCGTTCTTTGCTAAGATGCTATTTATAAACTCAAATTCTAACCAATCCTTTCGAGTTACTCGCCGCTGAGTACTCCCACTGAGGATGGATGTGTGGCAGACTTGTTGATAAACTTGTCTTACTCCTGTTAACCTTTTGCCTAAATTTGCAGGGCCTCAGCCAAGAAACCTGAGACAAGCGGAGGAAAATCCTTCTCTGTAGAACCAAGACTCTTTTGAGAAACAGTTGACTCCAGGTTGGGGGAAAAGTAAAATGAGCCTGAAATACCTTTTCATCCCCGAAAGCAAGGGAGGCAGTGAAGACTGTTAAAGTCACCTCAGAAAAACTCAGGAGCCAACTTAAAGAGGCTCCATCTGACCAAAAAATGAGCCAGTGTAAGCATCATAATGAATAATGACTGAAGTAAATTAAGAATATAAATTGTTTTAAAATCCTTAAACACAGGGGCGCCTGGGTGGCTCAGTAGGTTAAGCCGCTGCCTTCCGCTCAGGTCATGGTCTCAGGGTCCTGAGATCGAGTCCCGCATCGGGCTCTCTGCTCAGCGGGGAGCCTGCTTCCCTCTATCTCTCTCTCTGCCTGCCTCTCCGTCTGCTTGTGATCTCTGTCTGTCAAATAAATAAATAAAATCTTAAAAAATAAATAAATAATAATAATAATAAAATCCTTAAACACATAATGATATTCAAAAGTAAAATTGGGGGCACCTGAGTGTCGCAGTAAGTTAAAGCCTCTGCCTTCCGCTCGGGTCATGGTCTCAGGGTCCTAAGATCGAGTCCCGTGTCTGGCTTTCTGCTCCCGGCCCCCTCTCTATGCCTGCCGCTCTGCCTACTTGTGATCTCTGTCTGTCAAATAAATAAATAAAATATTTTCTAAAAAAAAGTAAAATTTTATCGTACAAATTTATTTGAAGACTAGTTTATAAAGTAAAAGGAATTAAACTGAGCACTTACACTGCCTATCCTTGAAAATTATATTCCCTACATAAATATTCAAAGAGGGACACATGGGAGGCACAGTCAGTAAAGCGTCCAACTCTCGGTTTCAGCTCAGATTGTGATCTTTGGGTTGTGGGACTGAGTCTCCTGTGGGCTCTGCACTCAGCTTGGAGTCTGCTTACGTTTCTCTCTCCCACTCTCTTTTCCCCTCCCTCTGCACTCTCTCTCTAAAATAAGTAAATATATTTTTTTAATTTTGAATTTTTAAAAGTTTTTTTTAAGATTTTTTTCCCTCTCTCCCATTCTCTTTTTCCTCTCCCTCTGCACTCTCTCTAACATAAGTAAATATATTTTTTTAAAATTTGAATTTTTAAAAGTTTTATATATATATATATATATATATATATTTTTTTTTTTTTTTTTTTTTTTTACTTGAGAGAGAGAGAGCATGAGAGGGGAGAAGGTCAGAGGGAGAAGCAGAGTCCCTATGGAGCTGGGAGCCCAATGCGGACTTGATTCCAGAACTCTGGAATCATGACCTGAGCTGAAGACAGACCCTTAATCAACTGGGCCACCCAGACACCCCCAAAGATTTTTTTTAAGTAATCTCTATACCCCAACACGGGGCTTGAGGTCACAACTCAAGATTAAGAATCACATGTTCTACTGGCTAAGCCAGCCAAGTACCCCAAAGAAATTTCTTTAGATCTCAAATAATACAGAAAAAAATATATAAAATTTGGGATGCCACCATTTTTCAATTCTTAATGAAATAATGGACCAAGGCAAAGATTGTCAGTATCTGCTAAGACATCAGAAAAAAATAAAAAGCCAGATACTGATGTGCTTACTGCTGCGATGCAGTGAGAAGGGCATAGCGACATTTGTGAAATATTCCTGCTCCCCACAGGGTGCCTGGGTAGCTCAGTCAGTTAAGCATCTGTCTTCAGCTCAGGGCATGTGGGATCGGGCCCCGAGCCGGGCTCCTTTGCTCAGTGGAGAACCTGCTTCTCCCTCTTACTCTCCCTCTGCCTGTAGCTCCCCCTGCCTGTGTTCTCTCTCACAATATCTCTACATGTCAGATAAATAATTATAATCTTTCAAAAAACTCCTGCCCCCCCAAAATAAAATTCAAATATCTTCAAACCTCTAGATCTAACAGTCAGATAATAGTAAATATTACAAAGGTAAAAAGAACATGACGAAATGACAACATAGGGACATAATCAGCAAAATCCTGAATGCGAGAAATTATGTGACAAATGACCCAGTTTCTTCAACAAATAAATGGCAGGAAATAAAAAAGGGAAGAATTACGATAGATTAAGAGACTTGAGAGATATATCAACCAAAGCAATTGTTTAAACTGATTCAAACAACTGTAAAAAAACAAAAAATGAAAATCTGAGAAAATTATTTAAATTCTGAACATATTATATTCAGGAATTATAGACTTTTGTTAAGTGATACAGTGGTGTGTGGTTGTTTTTAAATTGAAATAATTATTTATGAATGAAATAATACATCTGGGTACTATCTGGGATTTGTCTTAAAATAATCGGAACAAGTGGGATGTTATACAGATCTGTGGTTCTCAAACCTTAGTGGACGTACAAATCGACTGGATAGATGGTTAAAACCCAGATCCCTGGACCCTACTTTGGAGATTCTGATTCAGTAATCTGGGGTGAAGCCGATGAATTTGCATTTCTAAAAATATCCCATGTGACACTGATGCTGCATGTCCCAGGGTCTCATTTTGGAGGATGAAAAAGATTGGTTTTTTTTTTAAGATTTTATTTATTTATTGGACAAACAGAGATCACAATCAGGCAGAGAGGCAGGCAGAGAGAGAGAGAAAGAAGCAGGCTCCCCACGGAGAAGAGAGCCTGATGTGGGGCTTGATCCCAGGACTCTGGGATCATGACCTGAGCCGAAGACAGAGGCTTTAACCCACTGAGCCACCCAGGTGCCCGAAAAAGATTGGTTATCGATAAGTGATCACGGAAAAAGCTGGTATTATGCATGCAGTTAATTTTTTTTAAATGTAAGCTCTGTGCCCAATGTGGGGCTCCAACTCATAACCCTGAGATCAAGAGCCACATGCTCTACTAACTCAGCCAGCCAGGCACCCCCAGCAGATAGCTCATTATACTGAATATAACTGAACCAACATGCATATGGAGGGGGAGGGCAGGGTCTCCCATACCACCAAGCAGTTCTCCAGACACCAACCGGGTGGCCTACAGTTCAACTCAATTCTGACGCTGTCTACCTGGGGACAACTTCAGATTCCACAAGTTAAGGGATCAGTCTCACGAGACTGAGTTCCCAACCCCATCCCCTTTAGATGCCAATCACAGGTCTAGGCTATCACCTGTGCTTCTGACTGACAGGCTATAAATTGGAGGTTCCCATGACTCCCTCCTCAGGTTTGATTAATTTGCAATAGTGGCTCACAGAACTCAGAGAAATGCTTTACTTACTAGATTACTGGCTTATCACAAAATGATAGAACTTGGGAGTACCCAGATGGAAAAGATGCACAGGGCAAGGCATGGGAAAGGGGCACAGAGCTTCCATGCCCTCTCAAGGGCCCCCACACCTTGAATCTTCACATGTTCAACCCTCAACCAACATACAAGCTCTCCAAACCCCACCCTTTTTGTGGGGGCTCTATTACATTACATAGACATGATTGATTAAATCACTGGCCATTGGCAATCGATTCAACCTCCAGCACCTCTCCCCTCCCCTGAGGTTGGGGAGGAGGGAGCGGTGGGAATGAAGTAAGTTCCAACTCTCTGATCACATAGTTCCTCTGGTGACCAACCACCATCCTTAGATGCATTGCCAAAGTCACCCCATTAATATTAACAAAAGACACCTTCGCTGCCCTCCTCCCTTAAGAAATCCCAAGGGTTTTAGGAGCTCTATGCCAGAAACCCTATCTCATAATATCACAATACTCTTCTTCCTACTTCAGCATGTGCTTAACCTTCTTCATAATAAAATTTTTTTATAAAATTCATATGCCAGCCCCTGACAACTTCATTATGTCTGCCAATTTTCCCCATGAATTTACATACTGCAATATGAATTTTTATTACAAATTAACCTCATTTTATTTATCCCTTATACTACAGTTAGGGCATTTTATATGCATATATATTAATGATTAGAGGTAGGTTGCTTTATATATACTTGTTGCATTTGAGGATGGTGAAGAAGTGTTACAAATATTTATGATAAAGTGGAAATATTGAGTCCTGGAGGGGTGAAAACTGCTAGTACAAGACAGTCTGTGGGAAAATGAAGGCTATGGAGAAAAGCAAGCCCCCATGGCTGAAAAGGGGGATCGGTGCGAACCAAATCAGAGACCCAGGCCCACCAGGAGTTCCCTTTCCCTAATAGAGAAGCTTAACTAATCCGAAGTCTTCCTGAATCCTCCTAGAACATGTTCTTGTTCACCGTTTGGGATTTCCTGAGTATTCAAGATGGGAAAATGAGTCTGAAAACACATCGACTTTTCTCCGACCAGCAGTAGACTAGTTATTAACATTCGGCGAAGTTGTCCGAGATCTCCATTTCACTGAACTGCAGCCCAGTACCAGACAAGAGAATGGTTTGAGAAAGATGGCCGAAGGCAGTGGCTGCACTTTGGACTCCAAAGGGAAGGAAAATACTGACAGTCTGGGCCCCACCCTGTGATTCTGATTTCATAATCAAGTGTAGGGACGCCTGGGTAGCTCAGTTGGTTGATGTCCACCTTTTTGGCTCCCGCCATGATCTTGGAGTCCCAGGATCAAGTCCTACTTTGGGCTCCCTGCTCAGCAGGGAGTCTACCTTTTTTAACCCTGCCCTTCAGCCTGCGTTCTCTCTCTAAAATAAATAAAATCTTAAAAAAAAAAAAAAAAGAACTGCTAAATTTGTCACTTTTTTTATAGAACACCATTTTTTACTTGAAAGAATGCTGACACAGTGGCTGTTTAGACTTGGGTATTTGGGAGACAGCCTCTCAAAAATAAAGTGAGCCAGTCACTTTGAGGAAAACAAGTGACAATATTAGATGCCAATGGTGAAATCTGAGTTTTCAAGGGAAAACTGAAATTTGGAAAACTTGTATCTACCATAATGAGCTTGACTCCATACCAATATTAGAGATTTCTGTGGTAAATTGGTAGTGATATTAATAAATGTGATTTGGGAGATATTGTGTAATCAAATGTGTTAACACTTGGCGATTCATATAACTCAGCCAGTATTCTCCAGATGAATAGTGTATCATGTTACAAAATCATGTATGGATGATAGAACCATTCAAAGAATGAGTTAGACCAACTGATTTTAAGGTAACAGGGTACTGTAAGGTTTCAGATTCCACACTGCGACTAACCTTCAAAAACTACCACCCATGGAGGCACCTGGGTGGCTCAGTCAGTTAAGCATCTATCTGCCTTTGGCTCAGGTCATGATCCCGGGGTCCTGGGATGGAGCCCAGGGTCAAGCCCTGTGCGCTCCCTCATGTTCATTCGCTCTCAAATAAAACCTTAAAAACAAAACAAAACAAAACCACTACCTATGGAGTTCTGGTGTAGCACGAAGAATATCCACAGATAGCTGAAAAGGCCACTAAAATACCCCATCCCCTTTTTTCAACTACATAGCTGTACGCCAGATTTTCTTCATACACCTTAACCTACAGGAGTGGAAAACCTTTCCCTTTCTCCCATCCAGATTCTTTGGCCCAAGAAATTGACAGAAGAAAAACAACAGGAGAAAAACGAATTTAATTTTGTGCTTATAGGAGCCCACACGAAGACACGGGACCCTCCAGCAGGCTGGTAATTGAGGCTTATATACCATTCTGAGCCAAGGAGTAGGGGATTGAAAAGGGGAGGGAGATAACTCACAGGAAGGTGAAAAGAGCAGATGTTCGGTAAACAAATGTCTGCCATGCCGGGCCATGCAGACAAGTCTTTCAGATCTAAAAAGTTATTTTTGGTAAGAGCTGTCTTCCTGGTAGAGGTTCCCTATCTGGATTCTTTTAGGCAGTTAAGGAGGAAATGAGTAGCTCTCCCTGAGTCTGTTCTTAGGTCTAAATAATCCAGGCCAAAGTGGCACATTCTAGGGCAGCCTGCCCCAGACCCCCCTCCCCCAAACCAAACAACACATCACACTAGACAGAATGCAGAATCGGGGATTAGAATCCCAGTTGTCTCCTCTTAAACTGAATATTAAAGGGGGGTCAGGCTGGCTCAGTTGGTAGAGCATCTGACTCTAGATCTTGGAGTCATGAGTATGAGCCCCACATTGGTCATAGGGCTTACCTAAAAGTAAATAAACTATTAATGAGGTCTTAAAAGGGGGTGCCTGGGTGGCTCAGTGGGTTAAGCATCTGTCTACCTCTCAGGTCATGATCCCAGGGCATCATAGTCATTGAGGGTCTCAAAATTTGTAAAAGCTTAAGGGGATCTCGGGACCAAACATGTTGAGCATGTTCTAGAATTCCAGAAGTGTTCTATTTCTCAGTTTTATGGTGGCTACATGGATGTTTGTTTTGCAGTTATTTCTTACAGTATGTATAATACTTTTACATACTTTTGTAAATGTTGTATTTCATGATTTTTAAAATTGCTATTAAGGAAGCTGGTTCCTTGCTTATTAAAAGGAGCAAGGCTTTGGAAGTAAAAATTCATGATTCGGGGTGTCTGGGTGGCTCAGTTGTTAAGAGTCTGCCTTTGGCTCAGGTCATGATCCCAGGGTCCGAGGATCGAGCTTCACATCAGGCTCTCTGCTCAGCAGGGAGCCTGCTTCTCTCTCTCCCACTCCCCTGCTTGTGTTTCCTCTTTCACTGTGTTTCTCTCTGTCAAATAAATAAATAAAATCTTTAAAAAAAAATTAATGATTCAAGTTCTCTTTATCTGTGTTAACCCGTTGTATGGTTTTGGGGAAAAAAAAAAAAAAGACCATTACAACCCCAGCTTCCCTAAAGCATGAAAGTGCTTTTTATCAACTGTCATGTAGAATGCAAGTGTCAGCCATTATTAGGGCAGGAAGTAGCAACATGTATCCATTGAAAAGTTTCTCTCTCCCGGTGAACCTGCCTGTGACCTTGAAGCGGATTTTTAACTGACAGTTCCTTAAACCGTCATGTTTTCCATTTTTTACTTCCAGAATACCTGAAGTTAGATTTGGGGTTTTTTGGTAGGTTTGTTACAGATTACTTCTCCTCCAAATAGCCCTTAATCTTCTTGATGTATCTTTCTTAAACTGCCTCAACTTATATGTAACTCAATATCATCAACGACTTCAAATACTTTGTGGAAAAAGAGCAAGACAGGAAATCTCACATAAATAATAAAGGACACGGACGGTAACAGGAGAGCACGGTCCTTGCGTGTCCTCTTTCTACAGGTTGTGAGGCAATGTTTGTGGCAATCACATTTCCCTCTTTCTGCAGCCCAACACCCTCAGATAAGTAAATAAAGTGCAGGACTTTCATTTCCAGGCAGTTGTCATAGCAACTTTTGACTACCCGGAGAAGAAGGAATTCTCATATCTTAAGCCCGACTCCAGAAGAGCTAAAAAGACACAAAGACTAAAAGGAACATGAAAGAATGATCTGCAGGATATGAAGAAACTGGGTATCCCTTATTCAGAACTTGCCCACTAAATACATGTACCCTTCTCCCTGACACAGACTTCCCCTTCTAGATCTCAGAACTCAACAGCTGTAGACTAATAACAATTACCATTTATCATTTACTAGACGAGAGACACATAGAACATTACATACATTTGGGTGTTTTTTTTTTTAAATACTCCCAACAATACTACAAGTGTGATACTATTTTTGTCCACATTTTACTGACGACGAAATTGAGTGTAGAGAGAGAGAGAGAGATGAAGCCATTTACAGTAAGCTACGCAAGAAGTACTCAAACTGAAGCCTTCAACACGGTTGACCACTTGCTAAAACACTTCTCTAATTTTCTGGATTTCCTCCCACTTTACCGAGCAAATGCTTTGTCGGCTCCTTTGTTTCTGCCTGACCTGTAAATGCCGGCACACCCAGGATTAAGGCCTGGGCACTCTCTCCCCAGATGATCTCTTCCAGTCCGGCAACTTTACATGCTTTCTGTGTGTTGCTAATTCCCAAATGTATATATCCCACCCCAGACATCTCCCATGCATTACAACTGCTTCTTTGACACTTGGATATCTGATAAATATTTCAAAGATAATAAATCTTGTACAACTCCTGTCCTTCAGTCTTTCCTGTTCAGTAAATGGCAGCATTATCCAAATGGATACAGGAACCCAAATCCCTGAGTGCTCCTTGATTTCTCCTCCGCTCCACTCCCGCCCCAGCTGCTAATGTAGAAACAAATCAGTCACATTTATATCCAAGATCTATCTTAAATCTACTTCTTTTCATCTCCTTTACCACCACTGTAATGAAGACCACTGTCTTACCCCTCGACTCCTAGTCAGTGACTTCCCAACCAAGGCCCCTGCTTCTACTCTCCAGAGAACAACCAGAATGAGCTTTCAGAAACCATACACTGGACTTTCCTAGCTTCCAAGCTAGCAATGCCTTCCCTATTGCTTACATACAATCTGGACTCGTGGCAGCAGCCTAGAAGGCCCGACGTGGGCTAGCTCCTCCTTCCTGCCCAGCTTCTCCATTATTCTGCTGGAATATTCACAATATTCTTTCCTTCCCCTCTGTTCAACACAAAATTCAACAGAGTCCATTTGAAAGAACTCTTTGGTTTTATTCAGTGATTCATGAATCAGGCAGCATCCCATCTCGCAGACAGAAAGGAGCTCCAAGGAGCTGAACCAAATGAAAGACTTTTAGAGGCAGAAGGGAACAGGACAAGGAAGTACATGAGCAAAAAGTGGGCTGGTTGCAGCGAGGTCATTTTCCTTTAGGGGCTGGATGTCGGGGGTCCGTTGGGCTGATGACCTCACTAGTGCTGATCAGCTAATTCCTAACTGACTAGGTTAAGATTCCATTTCTGGGAGCAGCCAAAAATGTTAATTCAGCTAAGTCTTGGTTTGGTGACATAGGGCCCACCATAATGGACTCCATTTGAGACCTGCTGTCTTGTCTTCAACACTTCAAACACATCAAGCTCCTTTTGGCCTTGGGGACTTTGCTGCATAAACAGTACGAACTATCTCAAACTTCTCTCCGCTCATCTTCTTAGCTCGCTCTTTTTCATCCTTTGGGTTTCAGCTCAAATATCATTTTTCCTAGAGACTGCCTTATCTAAAGTGGCCTCCTGTTGGATCTCTCAGTTGATCATATCATTTTTATTAAAAGCACTTATGGCCTCCGTAATCTACTCTCTTCTCCCGCCCGCAGCGACTAGAAGCTTCATAGGGTCAGGAATCATACCTTTCTTTCTCATCTCTACATTCTCAAAGCTTCGGAGCCTATAGGAGGTGCTTAATCAACACTCACGAATAGAGAAGGAAGGAAAGATAAAGAAGGAAGGGAGGGAGGAAAGAAATTTAGTGCCAGGTTCCCAACCCAGAATTATTTTGCACCAAACTTCTTTTAACTACCTCCTTATTTTTAGCTTTTCGAGATGATTCCAAGTTAGGTGATTTCGTTCTGACTCTAGACTGATGCCTGAATTTCCCAAGACCTTAAGTTTGAGATGAGGGCAGAAGAGATGGGCCAGGATTGAATAGAACTGGAAGGGTCCCCCAGTAACCACAAACCTACCTTCTCCTGCAAACTCCTTTAGCTTTGGGGAGAGGACAAAAGATAGAGACCACTACAGCATGGTGTTGACTCCCTCAGGAGTGACGGTTAAATCCTGGAAAGTAGGAAAACATACTCCCGGTCACATCCTTGCCCACCAAGTCCTCAAGATGTTCAGAAAGTTGTTTTAGAGCAAACATGATTCCAAAACGTTAGCTCTTGGGATAGAATCGACATTGCATCTCATTGTCACTCATTAATTATTGGCACTAAGATGATGTCTAAGGAACTTATAAGGAAGGAGGACAGAAGGCCGCAGCACAGGCTACTCACACCGGAAGCACTGGGAGGGTAGCCTGAGGAAACTTAGATGGAGGGGAAGAAAAATGTTTTTTTTTTTCTCCTGTACCCTTCTAAATTCTTTGGTGGGGGGGAGTGGAACAAGACAGATTAACAAAAGAAAAGCATATCAATGTATATTAAATACGGTTTACATGACACAAGAGCCTTCAAAAGAAAATGAAGAGCCAACAAAACGATTAAACCTGAGTGTTCTCACCTCAGGTTTGATGAACTGTGGTCAGTGAGGAAAGGGATGACAAGAGAGCAAGAGTGGTTCCCTCCCATTCCTCTGTGTCCCTCTGTCTTCAGAGACAGGGATGATCCTTTCCTTATGATATAATAGGGAAGGCACCTTCCACATAAGGGTTTTATGACCTGCTTCTGGAGAAGGTTAGAAAGTCCTTCCTGCACAGGCTGTTTCTCACATTTCTGCAGCTTAAAATAGTCAATGAGCCAAGGCACTATATTTTGCGTTAGCACGTTCCAGACCTCATCATGGACTTTGCTCACAGCTGAGCACTCCATACTGACCCAGAATTGATTGTAAATTCCAGTTCCTTAGAGGAGGGAATAGGAAAAAAGAGGTTCTTCCACAGAGAATACAGCTCCAATTTACACAAGTTTCCAAAGAGCTTGAATCTCAAATACCTCACTCTACTTCTAGCACCAAAAAGAAGCATGCCAAGACCTGAGAGAAATAATTTGTTATAATTTGCATGTTAGTTGGCTTTCAGGAAGCTTGGCTCCTGAGCATCTTAAATGTCAAGGATTTTAGCATTAAAACACTTAGCTTTCCACACTTTAGAAACTCTCAATGCTAATGTTTTTGTTTTCTATTTTAACTAACAATTCTTTGGCTGACATCATTCATTTTCAAAGCGCTTAAATTCCTAATAAGTAAAAAAAAAAAAAAAAAAAAAGCAAGGCTTTGGAAGAGTTTGGACCATAGTGATAGACTGAAAATTAACTTTACCCTTGACCTTGATATTGACCTGCTGTGACCTTGCAAAGATCATTTATCTTCTTTTTTTCAGTCTTTTCATTCTAAGACATAAAAATAATGTGGAGATTATTTTGGGATCACTGGAGAAAATGGATAAGTCTAGATTATTTGTAGATGTACTCATATCAAATCCAATTATGTAAATGCTATTTTTAAATATCTTTCTAATTCTGTACTATATGATTTATAAGTTTCATACAGTGAAAACAAAATTTAATTTGCTAGTTTGTCAAAATCTAATATCTCTAGTTTCCTTTCAATTAGGGTGAAAGAGCCATAGGAAAACTGAAATAATGAAGTCTCCAGAGTTAATTTTGCGTCTTTTTCTGCTGCACAAAACCATGACTCTTAACTCTCTGCCTGAAAATTTCTCATTACTCAGGGGGTTCAATTCTCATGTCCCTGACCTTGGATCTATAAACACATTTGTATATGAATAGATGTATCACAAGAAATAAGGACATCAAAGACATTAAAACTGTATAATTTCTCTAGTAAACAAAGAATGCAAATGATGAAGTTCTTGAACCTAGGTGAGGTTCAATGGAGTGAGGTTTGGAGCCGACGGCTAAGAAAGAATTCTTAAGACGTCTTTGGTGCAAAAAGGTGGTTTATTAGAGCACGGGGACAGGACCCATGGGCAGATGGAGATGCTGCGCCGTTATCCTGAGGAGTGGCTGATTATATACACAGGAGTTGGGTAGGTGAGGACAAAGAGGGTGATGTTAGTCTCTAAGGAATTTTGGAAGCAAAGTCTCCAGGACCTTGAGGGGCTAGCTATTGTTGGGAGAAAGCTTATTTATTACTAGTAGTAAAAATCTTCTTCTGAGACCCTTTAGATGTCTGTCCGTGGGCCATATGCTTGGGAATGAATCTCGACACTATCTTGGAGATCTAGAGATAAAGTTTCACATTTCTCCTATCAAGTGTCCTTGTTAGTGAGATTTGGGTTTAGAAGAAATTTAACTTTATTTAGGGCTTGAGGAACTGAGTTATTTGTGCTATTATTAGATAGCTTCTTTGTTGTAAATCTCTAGGACATTGGTAAACCAAGGGAGACTCCTGTCTTGCAGGACTGCGATCTCTGCAAGTTAACTATTTGTTTTTCTTTTAGGGCAGCCAAAGGTGCCTGGGAATGTCACACATACTACTGAGGGGAGTGGGTGGAGAGGGGGTGCAAGGTGCCAGCTTTTGCTTTGTCCTCAGCCAGCCTCCCGCGCCTTCATCACAAACTCAAATTAAGTAACTTTCTCACCTCGCCATTTGGCAAATATTAAAAAATTACAATTTCAGCATTGGCTATGGTATAAGGAAACAGGTTTTCATATAATTAATGGGAGTATAAACTGGTAAGACTTTGTTGAGGAGCAATTTAGAAATAATTATCATAAGTTTCCAGTTTTTCTCTGAACAGCATGGTAGTTCATCAAGTTACAAACATACAATATCAAGCGTCACTCGGGATGCAAAGACAAGAAACCCCTCTTACACCGTTGGCAGGAAGATAAGCTAGCATGACCATTTCCAAACATGATCTGATAAGGCTGAAGTCGTGCCTCTCTTATGACTCAGCAGTTTCACGCCTGGGCACACAGTCAAGAGAAACCTTTGCACACGTGCTCATATCCCCACTGTAAGACCAAGAAAACGGAAACAGTCCCAGCTGTCAATCAACAATGCCACAGAGTGAATTACATCCACTGGCAACGACACAGGTGACCTCAGGAACAAGCAGCAGCAATAATGTATACGGCACGATTCCACTTGTATAAAGTTCAGAAACATGCAAATCTCATTCATATGTTATTTATAGGAACATATATGTGGTGAAACTGAAAACAAGGTAATGAGACACATAAACTCAGGATAGAGGTTCCCCCTGAGGAAGGGGAGGGAGGAGGAGGCAGGCAGGGGGCTCTAAAGGTAACAAAAATGTTTAATTTTTTCCCCTTGGTGTTAAGTTAAGGGTGTTTGGTGATAAAAGTGCTTCTTTTTACTTTATAAAATTTTTTTGTATCTAGTCAATGGTTTATAAAAACAAGTTAGGGTACCTGGGTGGCTCAGTCCATTAAGTGTCTGTCTTCGGTTCTGATCATGGGATCCCAAAAGTCCTGGGATGGAGTCCCGCATCCACTCCTTGCTCAGCAGGGGGTCTGCTTCTCCCTCTCCCTGATGTTCCCCCGCTTGTGCTCTCTCTCTCTGTCAAATAAATAAGTAAAAATCTTGAAAAAAAAAACGATAGAACTTAAAAATCCAGAAAACAGCCATTAGTCAACATAAATAGAATGATTTTGTTCACATGAAACTATACCTTTTGTGCATATGAACAGCATATAAAATGTCTGCAAGGACATACACTAATGTATTGATCACTATGATTACCTAGTGACTGAGTTTGGATAGACTTTGCTCATTGTTTCACTTTACTATGTTGGTTGTTCTTATAAAGGGCATGTGTTCTTTTATTATAAAGACAAAGCTGTTTTTTTTAAAGATACAAATATTAGGATGTTTATATATATATGTGTGTGTGTTATATGTATACTTTTTAATATATTACATATTGTGCTGCAAAGAATTAACCATAACCAAAGAGAGGTCTGGCCTTTGATCCCGGCTTCTGGGCAGTAACCTCTAAGCTCCCGGGATGCCCTGTCTGTTAAGAGCGTCTTTGTTCACCTGGGGCTTTGGGCGACACCAGATCATCTATGCCTTGATGGTAGGGGGCCTGGAGCCACATGCAATCAGCTCAGTCTGCAGGTGCTGGAGGCTAAGGTCAGCCAAGCAGGCAGTAAACCATATCTCTGTGACCAAGCCCCAGTAAAAACTCTGGACACGAAGACTCAGGAGAGCTGCTCCGGTTGGCAGCACTCCATGTATATTATCATGTGCATTGTTTCTGGGAGGAGTTAGGGCTGCCCACGACTCCACCAGGAAGGACAGCTGGAAGCTTCCCACTTGGAACACTCTTGGACTCTGGCGCACGCACCTCTTCCCATGGTTGTTTTTAATCTGCATCCTTCCATGGTAATAAACTGTAACC
The DNA here is from genome assembly GCF_011764305.1 of Mustela putorius furo. NCBI lineage: Eukaryota > Metazoa > Chordata > Mammalia > Carnivora > Mustelidae > Mustela > Mustela putorius. Next base: position 10,523,754 of record NW_025421481.1, on the reverse strand, counting down.
ATGAGTACTACAACTTTCAGTGAGCTCTGTCAGTCCTTCCAGCAAATTCTTGAAACTGAGAGTAGTTTTGTGGGCTCCCAAATTTACAGTTGCTATCAGAAGTGACAGTGGCCTTGGGAAGCCACAAACATTGCACATAATATTGCATATTATAACAGCAAAACAAACAAAACTTAGAGACCGCCTGTCAAACAAGAGAAAATGAGTAGAATGAATTCTGGTATAGCCACACTTTAGAATACTATTGCCATTCAAACCCTACAGAAGAATGTTTAAGTGGTATCCTAGGGAACAAGTGAGGTGCCTGGCTGGTTCAGCTGGTGGAACAAGCAACTCTTGATCTTGGGGTTGAGTCTGAGTTCCATGTTGGGTGTAGAGATTACTTTTTTAAAAAAGGAAACAAGAACTAAGACAATAAGATTTCTTTTTTTTTTTAAATTTACTTATTACTATCACTATTAATTTTCTTAATTTTACTTTGGTAAATTTACTTACTGCTATTACTATTAATATTACTTAAGTAAATTTTTATTTATTTGACAGAGAGAGAGAGATCACAAGTAGGCAGAGAGGCAGGCAGAGAGAGAGGGGGAAGCAGGCTCCCTGCTGAGGAGAGAGCCCGATGTAGGACTCGATCCCAGGACCCTGAGATCTTGGTCTGAGCCAAAGGAAGAGGATTAACCCACTGAGCCACCCAGGCGCCCCTAAGTTTTCTTTTTTAATGAAGAGTGTGCATGTGTGTGTATGTGAGAGAGAGATTCTGTGAGGAATGAATTAGGCACAGAATTTGCCTCAGAGCCCAGCATCAGATAGTCTTTCAGTGTGCACATATATTATCCAAAATCTCCTGAGCTTCCTGAGCCTGTACATGGCAGCCCCTTCTTCAGTGAAATTCTCCCTCTTACACCAACCATATGGTTACAGTTATATTACCAAATTCTTCATGGTCCCAACCCCCTGCCCTTGTTAGTCTGCAGTGGGTGACTGACTTATGTTGGGCCTGTCATGATACCCCAGCCCACTGGCCACAGCTGACTGGTGGAGGAATAGGAGAGTAAGAATTCTACCATAGAATTCTTTATAACTGAAAGTAGGAAAAAGCCCTTGTCCCTACATTGTGAAACATAGGAACTGCCAGTGGCAATCAAGAGGGAACCAATTGGCAGTGAGAGAAAATACCCAAAAACACATACAGTGAAGAGAATTAGAGGGGCATGGTTATGTTTGAAGCCACATCCAGTTTTCCCAAGACACAATTTCATCCCCTCCCCTTTGCCATATGGTTATAAGACCTTCAGTGATTTGATCTGCCTCAGTATCTTCCCAATGGGTTTCCCTTTTGCTTGGACTTTTCAAGATGGAGTTGTGTCATTGGCATTTAAGGGCGTTTATTAATAAATATACTGGCCATGTCAGAAGCGTGGCATATCTTTGATTTCTCTCTCTTACTTCCCACAAACAAGCAATCACAACATTTTGTTTATATTTCCACGTAATACCTCTCCAGCCCTTTTCTTTGATTGCAAAAGCCTCCTAACTCTATTCATTAATTCAGTTAATCAGTAAGTATGTACTGAGTGCCCAGGATATACCAACCACTTTTTCAGGTGTTAGAGAGGTAAACAGTAAACAAAACAAAGCCCCTTCCTTCATGAAGACTTCATTGTCATAGAAGGATACAATAAATATACAAACAAGCACATAATATAACGTCTAACAGTGATCAGTGCTACGAGCAAGCACTGGCCCAGTATTGCAGTAATGATCCCCAATCATGCCTTAGGTATTCCCCCTCCCACAATGATTCTGGCTTAACTCCTGGACATGTTTTAGCCAATGTGACATCACCAAACATGGCACAAGCAAGAGCTTAAAAAATACTTGTATATTGGACTTGCTTTCTCTTGCTTCTGAGAATACTTCTGCCACCATGTCAACTAGTCCCAACTGTCCCAGCCATTTCAGCTGTCCTAAGGTCTTACACACGTGAATATGGTCCCTAGATGATCCAGGCACAGCCAAGCCAGCCCAAGCCAGAAAAACTGTCAGCCATGCCACAGGATGTTTAAAAAAATAATAAATATTTGTTGTTTGCAGCCAGTAGGTTTGGGTTATGTTTTGTTACATGGCAAAAGCTAGCTGCGAGAGTGTTACAGTGAAATCAACAGTGATGAGGAGGCCTCTTTGAAGAGAGAACATCTGAACAGAGAGCTGCACAAAGAGAGAGATTAAACCATTTGGCTCTCTGAGGGAACAGAGTTTCAGGGGGAGGGAATAACATTCCAGGCAGAGGGAAGCATGTGAAGAGCTTTGAGGCAGAATGTTTGGCAAGTTCGGCGATAGTAAGTTTGTCAGAGTAGCTCGAGTTTAGTGCTCCAGGGGAAAGAGCAATAAGAAATTAGGTCAAAGAGGTGGCTGAGGATCTGTGCTATCCTACGTAAGGGTTGCCCTTTGGTATTTTGGTATTAATTACAATTACCAAATTGTAACAAGTTATCATCCCACTGGTAAAATATGTTACTTGCAATTAACAAATAGGGTTATTATTAAGCTATTGGTCTTTGCCAATCTGATAGGTGAAAAGATGGTGTTTTTTAAAAAATATTTTATTTATTTATTTGACAGAGAGAGAGAGATCACAAGTGTGCAGAGGGGCAGGCAGAGAAAGAGGAAAGCAGGCTCCCCAATGAGCAGAGAGCCCCATGTGGGGCTCGATCCCAGGACTCTGAGATCATGACCCAAGCTGAAGGCAGAGGCTTAACCCACGGAGCCACCCAGGTGCCCCAAAAAGATGGTTTTAATTTTTCTTTTTTTTTTTTTCAAAGATTTTACTTATTCATTTGAGAGAGAGACAGAGGGAGAGGAAGTGAGCATGAGCAGAGGGGGAGGCACACCCCACTGAACAGGGAGCCTGATGTGGGGCTCTATGTGGCTCTCAGTCCCAGGATCTCAGGATCATGATCTGAGCCGAAGGCAGACTCTTAACAGACTGAGCCACCCAGGTGCCCCTAATTTGCCTTTTTCTTATTATGAGTGAGGTTGAACAATTGTTCATCTAGTTTAAAGCCAATAGGATTTCTTTTCTGTGACTTGCCTACTTTTCTGCTGCGTTGTCAGTCGTTTTGTAGTTCTTCACCTACCAGAAAATAAGGCTTTGGCTGTGATTGAATCACGCGTTGAAAGAAATCAGTCTGGCTTCTGTAAAGAACAGACCGACGGGGCCACGCAAAGCATCCAGCAGAGCTGGCCGACTGCCACGCTAATGCTCCAGGTGAAAGAAGATGCCAGCTGGGATTAAAAATGGAGGGTCAGGATGGTGACAAGGGGTCAGACTCAGGATAGTATCACAGTAATAGCTAATATTCATTGTAAGTTCACTCTGTGTATTAGGCACTGCGGTAATGGCCCTGTAAGTACTTTCCCATTCTACTTCCCTAATAATTCTGAGGAAGTTGCTATTTTTTTCCACCTACAGAAGCAGGGGAAGTGGGTTTGCCAGCAAAGCCCACCCACTCCCCTGCGATGCCACACTCCCGACAGCCTCTCCTACCCGTTGTCCTACCATCTGTGCTCTCTGCAACCACAGTTCTGTCATTGTCATTCTCCTGCTTAAATACCCTACAGTGGCTCCCTAAGCCTCCGGCCTCCAGAGTCTACAGAACTGTGAAGACGTGGCCTGAGTTGACTGTTACCCCTCCCCCGCCTGCATTCCTCCCCGCTCAACGGCTGACCTGACCTGGGACACTCCCGGCCTGGAGCCCACAGACCTGCACCCCAGCTTCAGACCTGTGTGGGTTCTCCATCAACAGCACCCTTTCCTCTTCCCACTTCCTGTCCCAGACTCAGTCCCACTGGCCCCTCAGTCCCACCTTAGACGTGTATTCCTTTGGGAACTTTTTGCCTCCAAAAAATCCTGAATTAGGTGGCCCGTATCTATTTTCCCAAAGGAATCCTGAATTCTCCCCTCGGCAGGACTCAGCACACTAGCGTGCATAACTCCATCACAATCCCTCCCAACTGGACCACAAACCATTTCCAACTGTACTATAAACCCGAACACAAGCAATATTTGTTTTTTTTTCCTTAAATATTTCTATACAATGATTTTTAAAAGGTAAAGAAAATTGACAGTGCTTACAGATCAGAGTATAAAACTACATACTGGAAAAGTCTCTCTCCCCTCCTCCCACCACTTCCCATGCATTTAGTTTTCTTCTTCTACAAGAAGCTATTATAGTTTCTGTTTCTCTCCTAGAAACTGTTTATGCATATTCAAGACTACGTGTGTATTCATTTCTCCTATAAACATTTCACACAAATGCTAGCATGCCATACACATTTTGCTGTACCTTTTTTCACTTAGAATGTCTCAGGGAGCTTTCTTTTTTTTTTTTTTTAAGATTTTATTTATTTATTTTGAGAGAGAGAGAGACAGTGGAGGAAAGGGCAGAGGGAGAGGAAGAGGAAGAGAAGCAGGCCCCCTGCTGAGCACAGAGCCTGACATGGGGATGATCCCATGACCCCAAGCTCATGACCTCAAGATCATGACCCAAGCCAAATCCAAGAGTTGGTCACCTAATCGACCCAGTCCCTCTGGGGTCTTTCTATACCAATACATAAGGAGCTGCTTCTGTGTGCATGTCTGTGTGTGTGTGTGTGTGTGTGTGCACGCGCGTGCATGTGGGTGAGAGGCCCGAGCTACATTTTGTTCACTGTCACATTCCTCATTGCCTCATAGGGGGTCTGGCACATGCCAGGGACAAAATGACTCTAATTAAATTGCAATATAGGAGAGGTGCCTGTCGGTGGAGCATGTGACTCTTGATCTCAGGGTGTGGGTTCGAGCTCCATGTTGGGTATAGAGATTACTTAAAAAAAATAAAACATTTTAAAAAAGAAATTACAATAGAGTGGCTGGATGATGGACATTGGGGAGGGTATGTGCTGTAGTGAGTGCTGTGAATTGTGTAAGACTGGTGGTTTACACACCTGTACCCCGAAACAAAGGATACATTACATGTTAATAAAAATGAAAAATAAAAAAAGAAACAAATTATAATACAGGAAATTGATAAGTGCCAAGGATATTCAAATGACTAATAAACACACAGAAACATGTTCATCATCATGACTCTGCAGAGACATGTGAATCAAAAGCATGGTGAGAACTTACCACCCACCCACCAGAATGGCTAAAAAAAAAATCAAATGAAGATCCGGTAATAGCTAGTGTTAGAGAAGACACGGCCCACCTGAAGCCCTCACACTCGCTGCCGAGAACGTAGATGGATGCAGCCACTTTGGGAAAGTGGTGATAAGAACTACTAAAGTGGAACATATGCTTAAGCTATGACACACACTCTATTCTTAGGTGTGCATCCAACAGAAATGCTGGATGTGTTCACCAAAAGACACATAGAAAAAAGTGTGCAGTGAAGGATTGACCTTGCCCAAAGAAAGATTGGGTCCTTCGCCAGCTCCTGGAAGGTAACCTCTAAGCTCCGCTAATGTCCTGCCTGAGAAGAGTGTCTGTGCTCTCCTGGGGATTTTGGACCACACCAGCTTGCTTATGCCAGCAGTGTGACTTATGGTTAGGGCCTTAGGCCACCTGGTATCAGCTTGACATCTGGAAGAGCCACACAGCAGTCACCATATCTACATAACTTATCCGCCCCCCCCCCCGAAAAAATTCCTGGACACAAAGGCTATTGCCTCCTGGCTGGCTATATTCCATGCCTGTTGTTATCCGTCATTGCTGAGAGAAGTAAGTGCTGGGAAAGGACAACTATGAGCCCCCACCGGGAACGCTCTTGGATTTGCCCTCTAACCCTTTTCCCATTGCTGATTTTAGTCTCTGTTCTTTCATTGTTGTAGACCATAACTGTGCATATAACAGCTTTCTCTCCGAATTCTGAGCTCTGCCAGTGCGTTGTTGAACCCAAGGAGGGTCTGGGGTACCTCTCAGAGAGCAACAAGAATGTTCACAGAAGCATTATTCGTAACAGATAAAAACTGGGGGGAAAACCCAAATGACCATCAGCAGTAGAATATATAAACCAAACTTGGAGGTTCGTACGGCGGAGTACTCTAGAGCAAGAAAATAAACAGTACAACTGCACGGGACCATAGGCATGTATCTCTCAAACGCAATATTGAACAAGGGAATATACACAAAGGAGTACATAGTGTCTGATTTCATTTCTCGGGGGTTCAAAAACTAATCTATGGTGACAGAAGTTTGAATAAGGTTGCCTTTGGCATGGAGCAGAGGGAGAGGAGGCAAGCTCTGTAGCATCTCTTATAGGAGCATTCATCCCCTTCATGGAGCTCTACCCTCATGACCCCACCACTTCCCAAGGGGCCCACTTCCTAATACCATCCCCTTGGGAATTGGGATTTCAACATATGAATTTGGGGGGAGGAATACAAACATTCAGTCCATAACACTGGGAGAGGGCACAGGGGTGTTTCTGGGGTACTGGTAATGCTCTGGTTTCTGATCTGGGTGGTGGTTAGAGGGGGGATTCACTCCACAAACATTCATCAAGTTTGACACACGATGTGTGCACTTTATGTAATACATATATGTACATATAATATGTATATTATACCTCTACAAAGTTTGCTGCCGGGCACACCTAGTACAGTGTCAATGAAGGAAATGGGAAGAGGGGGAGAGGGAAAGGGAGAGAGGAAAGCGGAGGGGGCAGGGGAGAGGTATAGGGAGTCGGAGGGGGAGGGAGGAAGGGCAGTGACTAATGCTAAGTGCTGGCAAGTGCGCAGAGTAACTGGAATTCTGGGCTGGACAGACTTGCCAAATGGTAGGACCACTCTAGAGAATGGTTTGACAGTTTCCTACCAAGTGAAACATACACTGACCACGTGATCCAGCGATCCCACTCCAAGGAGTTCCTCAAAAGAAAGAAAAACGTATTCACACAAACACTTGTCTGCAAACGAGCAGCTTTACTCATTAGCTTAAAAAAACCTGAGAGAACTTAGATGCCCTTCAACAGGCGAGTGAGTAAACGGGCTGTGATGCATCCACCCGGCGGAGCGCGCTACTATTCCATTCAGCACGGAGCTAGAGCTTGCACCAACCGCGAGGGCTCTCAGGCACCAGGCCACGTGAAAGAAGTCCACCCAGAAGAGCTCCCCCTAGACGGTTCCTCTTCTATGACGTTCTGGGAGAGGCAAGACTTCAGTGACAGAAAACAGATCCCTGGCTGCCTGGAGCTGGCAGGTTGTGGGAGGGGTTGACGACAAAAGAAATTATATTCAACTCCCTACAAGGGAATTCTGGGGCCCTGGATGCCTGCCACCACGTGACTCTGCTGCTGTTGGCAACTGTAGGTATTTGTCAAAACTCAGAGCTGTCTGCTAAAAAGGATGAGTTTTACCTGTACCCAAAGGATACCTCCCTAAACCTCAAAGGATGTATAAAAATGTTCAAAGCTTCCTTTAAAATGATAATGGGTGCCACAAGAGATGTAAGGAATGAAGCCCCGAATACGGAAAGTTTCTTTCGAAGCAAGAATCAGGAAAGCTTTGAAGGAAACGTTGGTGTTAGAGCCGGGCCTGGAATGTGAATGATGCCTGGGAAGTCACCATCTTGAAGAACTAATTTCTAAACATGAATTCGTAGGAGCAAATACCAGAGAGAATCCTGTCTGTGCTTTTACCATTAGCACCTCTGCCGGAGACACAAACCAGCTAAACTCTCAGAGTCACTTAGAATCCTCGTGCAACGATACAGCGGCCACATTGCGTCTGCTGAAGAAACTATTCAGGGGCTCAGAGAAGTGGGGTCCTTGGGTCGTGCAGGAACTTCCAAGCTTCCTCCACAATGTTGGTCCCTTCAGAGTAAGAATGTCCCAGTGATGATAAACCTAATACTTACATTGCACTTACAATGTGCTAGGTCCTGTTCTGAATTTTTACATATATATTCGTATATAAAAATATAATTTAATACATATACATATAAATAGATTTTATATGTAGAATCTCTATATTTCATATATATATGTTTAAACTAATAAATATACAGTATATAAAATATGTATCATTTTATCTCTATAAAATATGGAGAGATAGATGAGTCCATCCTCCCAGCAGCACTATGTGGCAGGTGATTTTATTATCAACCTCATTTTACAGATGAGAAACTAGGGAACAGCTGCTTAAGGAACTTGCTCGGGGTACAGAATTAAGGAGGGTGGAGGCAGCCTTCAGTCTGAGCGGTGTGGCCCCAGAGCCCGTGTCCCTGAGCACAACGTTGGAGCCTCTTCCCGTACAAACACTGGTCAAGTGAGATCCGGAACGTGAGCCCGCGCTCTGCGCCTGGTCTGGAAGGAGGCACTGGCGTCCCCATCTGCCCTTCCACAGCCATAAGCAAGGAAGGCAGACCGGCAGGGGGGATGCTCATTTCCCCCCTGGAATTCAGCCCCCGACCCCAGTGACCAGCAAAGCCTCTGTCAGGTGATAAGGAGGCCTCGCCACCAAGCTGGAAGCAGTGCCGCAGAGCTGTTCACAAGTGCTAACACGAGTCAGACAGCCTTCCTTCCCAGCCTGCCTTCCCCCTTTCGGTAACTAGGAAACCTGGAGCTAGTGACTTCTTAACCTCTCTCTGCTTCTGCTTCTTTATCTGCAACATAAGAGAAATAAAACTACCTACTGAGTAAGAGAAATAATACGAGTAAAAACTTCGAACGGTGCCAGGCATAGTCAGGGCTCCAAAAATGCTATTACAGTGAAGCCTGCTGCGTTGGGCAGACATTTCCGCTGTAAGCCTGACGTTGTGGAGGCCGTCTTTTCTTCCCCCAGCTTTCCGGAGGTAGAACTGATATACGGCATCCTGTAAGTTTAAGGTGTACAACATGTTGACTTGATTCACTAATATACTGCAAAATGACTGACCATACCAGTAGCTAGCACCCCCATCCCATCCTGTAATGATTTTTTGTGTGTGTATGGTGAGAAAATGTAAGATCTACTCTCCTAGCAACTTCCAAGCGTAGACTACAGTATTATTTGCTGCGGTCGCCATGCTGTGCATTAGAGCCTCAGGACTTGCTGTCATGGCTGGAAGTTTGTACCTTTTAACCAATCTCCCCCTTCCCCCTACCCCCCAGAAGCCCCCAGTAATGTCCCCTCTTCTTTCTGTTTCTATGAGTTCAGCTTTTGTTTTTTTTAAGATTCCACATATATGATGGGAGCGAAAGCTCCCTTGACCTTGACCTTGACGATGGCTGCTTGTCTCTCCCTTCCCTGGCGGGGTCAGAGGACTTTTCCTGTCCTGCTGTCAGTCTGGAGTGGCTTCTCCCCAGCCTGAGCCAGGCCGGTGGTTCTCCTGGTTGCTTCCTGCGGCCGGCACTTTTTCTTGTCTCTAGCTATTATCATAGCCTTCTTCGGTTCATAAATACAGCATTAAAAAGTCATTGGCTCCTCTCCTTTTCCCATGTTCCACAGCTGTAATAGGTCCCCCAGGAACAGGAGTCTAGACCCAACCGCAAGCTGGGATAAGGAATAGGAAAATGAATTCTCTTGCGGTAAGGTTTTATTTAATGCTGTTTTTAGGAGCGGAAGCCTGTCCTCGCTACTCCCTGCAGCTTTGCGACGAGGCTGGGATTTCGGGCCTTTTCAAGACTGCAAATAGGCCTGACCCATCTGGCGAATCTCTAAGTCAACTCCTCTGTAGTGCACCACTGCTCCAAACTGGAGATATTTAAATTCAACTTTCTCCCCGACCTGGAGGAAAACAAACATCGTAGTGCTGCTTTAAGGGTTCCCACGAAGTCCCTGATGCCCCGGATCAGAAGGATGTAAATAGCAGAGGCGGTCTCTTCCCCTGGGTCATTTGCACGTGGTCTACTGGAGGAGAAGTCATTTGGAAGAACCCTTTGAAACTGCAAGAATGTCCCCAAAGGGGGTCCGTATTTTTAAAAACTCTGTACCTCTTCCTCCTCCTTATTTAAAAATTGCCTTCTCTCTGGGAGGCAGATCGAACCCTTCCGGCATCTCCGCACCTCCCCTCTTCCTCCTGGCTTTCCAAACCAAAGGGTGGAGTCTTTACAGAGTCTGAAAATGCCTCAGATGCGTTTGCCTCCTCAGCCTCTCTTGGGGCCGAGCGCAGACATGTGACCTGATTCCGGGCAGTGCAATGTGGGGAGATCTGACGGAGGGCATCTAAGAAAGGTTTCTTTGCGATGGATAAAGGAAAGAAAGGCTTCTCTCCTTCTTTGCTGGACACGTGTCTGGCGGCAGGAGATGCCTTGGGAGCCTCTTGTCCTCATCCCTTCCATTCAGGGCTTCCCCTGGTGCCAGGCCTGGCTCTGTGCCCATTCTTAGAAATCTCAGTCACTCACGTGGCTTCACCAGTTACCAGCAAATGTATATATTCGGTAACTCAGCAAATGTATATTAAGCACTTAACTCTGTGCCATGTTCTAGAAGCTAGAAGAAGATAGACAAGTTCTCTACTCTCAGGAAACTTGCAGCAGCTCCTGGCACAGGATCACCAATGGTCTCCGATCCATTTGTTTCTGTCTGGTGGGGCCACCATCCCTGACACAACACTTCTGAAGTCAGATTCACTCTCTTTTCTCCAAAACTGACTTCCTTGTTTCTGGTAGTGAGTCCCAGGCTCAAAATCGTGACATCGTCTTTGTCTTTTCATTCACCCTGTTGCTTGCCTACCCCACTTCTAGTCATTGACTCTACCCCTGCTGCCAGGTGCTGGAGCTACAAAGATACACTGTGCAACACAGAGATAATCACAATACAGTGGGCAATGTGCATCAGTAGAGGCTTATCCAAGATGGCGGGACGGAGTGTCCTAATTCTTCCAAGGGAGGCAAGCACGGAAAAATGGGGAGACCAGGAGAAGACTGCCTGAGCCGCAAATGGAAACTTGGGAAATAGAGGGCAGAACAGCGTCAAATGCAGCCCAGAAGTCAGATTATGAAAGGTCCTCTGGCAGCCTGGAAAGGTCTTTCGGCTTTGTAAACTAGGAGTGATCTTGGTGAGAATGGTTTCAGTGGAGTGTGGGTTCGCCTGGCGTAGCTGAAGGATGAATGGAGGATGGTGAGGAGGACTGGTTTTAATTCTCAGCATCTATCTTCCCTTCCGGAAACACCATCTTGATTATCCTTTGGGATCAGGCCTCTCTCAGACCTTGCTTGGGTAGAGCTGGCCGTACCTCCAGGTCCAGCATCTCGCCCGTCAGATCACCACATATCTGTGGCCACGGAGATTTATTCAGGGATGCGCTCATGACCAAATCCTGACCAGTGAGAAATGGGTGCTGAGCTCTGAGGAAAAGAGGTGTTCTCAGTCTATACCAGTCCAAACCCAGACTCTTATCTTGTCAGAGATGGACCACCACACTAGTCCTTTTACCAGTCCCCTTGTCTCCTCTTTGTGGTGACCACAGTTATTCCCAGCGCTGCTTCAAGAACTCCTGAGCACCCATCATTAAATATCTTGTGCGACTCGCCTCCAGCTCCACAATACAGACTGAATATACCATTCCTTGCACCTTCCTGTCAACAGGGCTTTACTTCTGTAAAAACCCTTCTCTGAGGTTGCCCACCCCTTTCCTTCCTACTATTCAAATCCTTCTCATCTTTCAATGTCTCAGCTCAACTGCCATCTTCCCTGACTCTCATTTGGTATCAATATGAATTGATGGTAATTTTTGGAAAACATGATTTATTGTCTAGTTTTATTACCTCTCATTTTACATGTTAATTTTTTGCTTTCCCAAACTACCTTGAAAGGAAGTTGAAGACAAAGACTGTCAAAATCACTGGTGTAGTGTGTAGCATCTATGACAGGGTTCTGTATGGTAGACATTCAAACATTTTCACAGAATGACTAATAGACATTTCCGAGTTTGGCAGTGGGTGGCAGAAAATAGAGATGAATGCAAAACTACAATTTAAATTATGAGAAGACATTTGGTCAGAGGCAAGAGAGGAGAAAAGATTGAATGGATGTAAATAGCCAAGAAGACAGAGTTGGAGGAGGTCAAACTTGACAAGGCAAGGGGCAGGGGACACAAAGACAAGCTCTAGACATACTGGATAGTCTGTGATCCATGGAGTGATGGGAAGGAGAAGCTAGGTGACCTAGTTGAGGGAATCACGCAACTGCTGACTTCAGCAGCAAGGTCTCAAGCAACTCAAAGTGGGTGCAAGGTGGGGGGACCTTTGGAAGTAGCATTCATTAGATTTAGGACATTTTATCACCCTCTTCAGCTCTCTCTGAAGATGCTGTAGGAGAATGAAGAAAAGCTCCCAAAAGGGCTTCATGAGGAATGTGGAATCGTAATGAATAACCATTCCTGATAAGGTCCCAGAAGACTTTCTCATTGTAATTCTCACCTATTTATGACTCCCTTTTCCTGACACATTCTCTTCACTGACCCTCTCTCTCTCATGGTTGTGCTTCTAATGAATGGTCCCTTCCTTCTCAGTCTCATTCATTGGGTCACTCCATCTTTATCTCCCTGGCCTCTGAGCAACAGATGGTGCCAGGCCTTCATCCTTAGGCCTCTTGTTGTCTAGATTTGTTCTCGAGTCCCAAAGGATCTTATCCAGATCCAGGGCTTTTATGAGCGGATGACACCAAGTTATGTATCTCAAGCCCTAACTTTTCTCTCCTCTTCCTTGACCTTTACACTTGTATATCCGTTGTCTACTCGTTATCTCTACTTGGAGGCCTAATCACTGTTCCAAACTTGGTATGTTTAGTATTGAGTTTTCACATACACACACATACACACATGCCACCTCCACCAAAGCCTACTTCACCTGCATTCTTGGCCATTTCTGTTAATTACTACTCCATGCTACCAGTTGTCAGGCACAACTCCTTGGGTCATGCTCACCTGTACCCTTTCTCATAGTTGATATCCAATCAATCAGCAAATCTGGGTAGCTCGGCCTTCAGAAGAGCTTGATTCTGAAATGTCTCACCATCTCTGCCACTACCACCCAAGCCCAGTCCACTGTCCTTTCTCATCTAGATGATCATAGCAGCCTTATAATTGATCTTTGTGTTTCCACCTTTGTTGCCTACCATCTCTTCCTGCAAAGCATCCAGAGGTTATCCTTCTGAAATGTAAATAAAATCCTACCACTCCTTAGCTCAAAACCCTCCAGTGAAATTCTGACCCATGCTACAACAAGAATGAGCCCTAAGGACATCATGCCTGGTGAAATAAGCCAGATACACAGGACAAATATTGTAGGACTCCACTTATAGGAGGTAGCTAGAATAGTCAAACTCATAGAGACACAAAGTAGAACAGTGGTAACCAGGGACTGGGGGGAAAGGTAATGGAAAGTTTTTACTTAATGGGTACAAAGTTTCAACTTGGGATGATGAAAATGTGCTAGAGATGAATAGTAATGATGGTTTCACAACAATGGGAATGTACTTAATGTCACTGAACTGTATACTGTAAAATGGTGAGAATGGTAAATTTTATTCAAGAAATTCTAAAGCCTCTAATGGCTTCCTATCTCATTTACAGTCAAACCCAAAGTCCTCATCAAGGCCTACAAAACCTTACCTCCTGCTACCACTCTGACCTCCTCGGTTACCACTCTCTGCCTGTCACACTGACCTCCTTGCTATTTCTCAATTAAGATACTGACACTCCCTCTCAAACGTGCCAAGCACTGTCCGACATTAGGACCTTTGTGTTTGTTATTCTTTCTGCCTAGAATTTCCCCCATCCTCACTCCCACCACCAAAAGTCCACATGGTTCATGTCTCCTGCCCATTTCTTGACTGGATTATTTGTTTTTTGGGTGTTGAGTTGGATAAGTTCTTTACAGATCTTGGATACTAGCTCTTTATCTAATGTCATTTGCAAATATCTTCTGCCATTTCATAGGTTGCCTTTCAGTTTTTTTTACTGTTTCCTTTGTTCTGCAAAGGCTGTTCTTGATGAAGTCCCAATAGTTCATTTTTGCCTTTGTTTCCCTTGCCTTTGGAAGCATGTCTAGCAAGCATTTGCTGTGGCCAAAGTCGAAGAGGTTGCTACTTGTGTTCTCCTCTAGGATTTTGATGGTTTCCTATCTCACATTTAGGACTTTCATCCATTTTGAGTTTATCTTTGTGTTGCATTTCTATTCACTAACAGTGAGACAGAACAAACAGAAATTAAGGAGTCAATCCCATTTACAATTGTACCAAAAACCATTAGATACCTAGGAATAAACTTAACCAAAGAGGTAAAAGACCTGTACTCTAAAAACTACAGAGCACTAATGAAAGAAATTGAGGAAGACACAACAAAATTGAAAAACCTTACATGCTCATGGATTAGAAGAATAAATATTGTTAAGATGTCTATGCTACCTAGAACAATGTACACATTCGATGCAATCCCTATCAAAATCCCATCAACTTTTTTCACAGGGCTGAAACAAATAATCTTAAAATTAGTATGGAACCAGAAAAGACCCCAAATAGCCAGAGGAATGTTGAAAAAGAAAACCAAAGCTGGTGGCATCACAATTCCAGACTTCAAACTCTATTACAAAGCTGTCATCATCAAGACAGTATGGTACTGGCACAAAAACAGACACATAGATCAATGCAACAGAATAGAGAGCCCAGAAATGGACCCTCCACTCTATGGTCAACTAATCTTTGACAAACCAGGAAAGAATGTCCAATGGAAAAAGGAAAGTCTCTCCCACAAACAGTATTGGGAAAATGGGAGGGCCACATGCAGAAGAATGAAACTGGATCATTTTCCTACATCACACACACAGATAAACACGAGTTTTTTAATGTAAGTTTTTAATGCATTTTTCTTAGTCTGAGTACTCTGAAAAGTAGAAACAAGTATTGAAATGCTGACATTTTATTTGGAAGAGTTGCAGGATGAAGAGAAAAGGGGACATGAGTGAGGCAAGGGGAGTTGTGAAGTATTTCATTGTGAGGCCTTATCATGTTGGCCACCACTTCACGACAAGCCATGACAGAGTCCCAGCTTGTCACTTGGCAGATGTGTTCACACGGCATGAGGGACTCTGGGAGGTTTGCAAAGGTTTACACCTCAGAGTAGTCCAAGGAATGGAGAAATGTGGGAAATTACTGCCTCACTCCTTTCTGTCACCTAATTCCTATTGATCAAGCTCCACTCATGTGAAACAAACTTTCCACAACTTCCAAGTTACATCAAACAACCCCTTAGTGGCTACACGTGAAACCAGATCCTATGTCTCATGGTGTGACATTTCAACAGAGTCTGGAAGTGAAGAGGCCACTTCGTGTCATGAACCAATCAACAAAATGAAGGAAGGCAGTCAGGAGATTTTCAGAAGTTGCACAAGATTTGTATCAAAAACAGTATTTTAAACAAAATTGGGACCATACCACACAGGTTACTTACATCATTGAGATATAATTCACATACCATAAAATTCACCTTTTTTAGTGGACAGTGCCATGGTCTTCAGTGTATTCACAAAGTGGTACAACCAGCGCCACTACCTAATTCCAAAACATTTTCATCAATTTGAAGAACTCCCATATCTATCAGCAATCACACCCCATTTTCCCTCCCCTCCAATCCCCAGAAACCACTAATCAACATTCTGTCTTTATGGATTTGCCCATTCTGGACATTTTGTATAAATGGAATCACACAATATGCAGCCTTTTGTATCTGGCTTCCTTCCCTAAGGGTAGTATCTTCCAGGTTCATCCATGCCATACCATTTATCAGTACTTCATTCCTTTTTATGGGTGGATAGTATTCCATTGTAAGGATATTCTGCATTTCATTTGTCCATTCATCCAGCTGAGGAAAATTTGGGCTGTTCTACTTTTTTGGCTATTATGAATAAAACTGCAATGAACATTCATAAACAAGATTTTATGTGGACGTATGTTTTCATTTTTTTTAAGTATATATCTAAAAGTGCTATATTTTCTTAGGTGTGTTTTTTGTGTTTCTCCTTTTTTATTGATAACCAAACCCATACTTCAAAATTATATAATGAGATAACTCTGGAAATCCCAAGTTTTGTTGGTGTCATTGCTTCTGATTGTTATTGTTTGTCTAGTGGCTTTGTGACCTAATTCTGTAAAGTCTGATTTCTTTGTTGTGTGTGACCACTGCAATGTCTGCTTAGCTTAATGGTCAATTTCTTGACGTACCTGAAACCAAACCGCATCTGGGTGGTTCAATGGGTTAGGCTTCTGCCTTTGTCTTAGGTCATGATCCCAGGGTCCTGAGATAGAGCCCCGCATCAGGCTCCCTGCTTAGCAGGGAGTCTGCTTGTCCCTCTCCTTCTGCTCCTCCCCACTGCTCATGCTCTCTCTGACTCTCTCAAATAAATGAATAAAAAAATCTTTACATGCCCCCCCCCCAAAAATGCCTGAAACCAACACATTGCCCAATTTTTGTTGAGGGTCTCTGTGTGTATATTGGGGAGAATGCTTTCAACATTCAAACAGTGGAAAGGCAATTTACGGTTCTTGCCTCAGCTTTCACTTCCTGCTTTCACAGAGCCTTAAGGTTAGCCAGAGGTGAGAGCTTAGGCCTTTCTTGTGTCTTGCTGAGCATGCACACAGCCCTGGTCATATGCACAGACATATGCATGAATACAGCCTTCTTGACTCCCAGAAATATTTGGAACTTTTTGAAGTCCCATATGATAATCTCATATGTTAGATTTTCCTTTTAAGCTTTTTGGTTAGCCTATTGTTTGCCCAATTTAATCCACCAACTAAGGCACCCATAGATGTTAAGCAATTATCTCTGATTGTTCTAGACAAATGCCTCTGGGGAAAAGGCTGTTAACAATGGTTTACCTTTGGGTCACATCACACAGCTTTGTGAGTAGTATCTTCCAGGGAACCACCGGACAGGTCAAATAATGTCACTTCTCTGGGTTTGGGTCTATGAAGGAACTCCAATACTGTTCTGCTCTCCTTGGTGGCTGCCAGTCTGCTGGTTTTCAACATGATTGTGGGTGTTCATTTTCAAGGCAACTGCAGAACTAGGAAGAGGAGGATGAGAATCGGGCAAATTAAAATGCCACAAAGCTCACTGCTTTTATTGCAATCCAATCATTTTTCTTGAACTAGCATTATTTGGTTGATTTTAACAATTTTGCCAGTTTTTTCATGGCTTTTATGGAAGAGAAGATTTTGAATACTTTTACTCTGCCATTTTCTCTGGTATCACCCCATACAGTTTTACTGTTTTTTCTAAATAAGCTCTAAGCCCATTGTGGGGCTTAAACTCACAAACCCAAGATCAAGAGTCACATACTCTACTGACCGAGGCAGCTAGACACCCCTCACCTATACAGTTTTAAATATTAATTTTTTATTATGCATGACCATTTTCCATACTCAAATATTCTCCAAAAAACATGAATATTAACAGATGCTTAATGTATCACTGAATTGATTTTATTTAATTAATCATCCTTTTATATTGAACTTTTAGATCATTTCCTATTTTGCTTTTCTATAGATAATGTTTTGATAAATATTTTTTTACTGTATCTCGGAATCCTTCTTTAATCTAAGTTGATGGATCCAGAAATAATGGTTTCAAGACAATAAACTTTTAAAAAAGATTTTATTTATTTATTTGTCAGAGAGATAAAGAGAACACAAGCAGGGGGAGAGGCAGGCAGAGGGAGAAGCAGGTAGAAAGAGAAGCAGGTCCCCAACAAGCAGGGAGCCTGATATGGGACTCGACCCCAGGGCTCCAGGATCATGACCTGAGCCAAAGGCAGATGCTTAACCAACTGAGCCCCCCCACATCTTGACAACAATCATTTTTAAAGCTAAGTTAGGAAATAATAGAAAGCCAGCTGCAAGTAACAGAAAAGCTAGCTAACAGCTGGGATATTTATTATTACATAACCAAGAAGTCTGAAAGAAGGTAGAGAAATCAGAATTTCATGTTTTTTTGCTCCAGCATCCTCAGGATGTTGACTTTTTATCTATGTGCTTATTGTTTATGGTAGCAAGACGGCTGCAATTCTCCCATGGTCACATAAGCAAGACTCAGGAAAGCAGAGGTGTACGAAGACGAAATAGAGACAATACTCCTCATACACCACTATCCTTAATTAGGAAAGAAAACCTTCCCTATAAACCTAGAAGAATTCTCTTACTGGATTATTTCCAATATTTGTCACATAACCTTTATTAACTGTTAGGGAATCTAGGAAAACAAGGACCTGGTCCTTTCCAGATTCAATAAAGAAATAAGAGGTTTGATAGAGCTGCTGAAGATTCAATTACATTAGATAGCAAAACTCACAGTAGTGCTGGATAACAAATCACCATGAACTTAGGGTTAAAAAATAATAAGCATTTTTTTTTCTTGCTCACATCTTGGAACAATTGAAAACTGACTAAACTAGGCTGGGTTTTGCTAAACTTGTCTATGGTTGGGCTCAGGTCTGTTCTATGCATGGTCACTTTGTTTTGCTTTTACCTTTTATTGTGAAATAAAATACAAAGAAAACAATGCAAAACAAATATAGATATAGCTATATCTATCTTAATGAATTATTATAAGATAAACATCCATGTAATTACCAACCAGGTTAAGAAATAGAACTTTGCCAGTTCAATTCCTTCTCTCAAACTTTCTCTAGTGATGCCTGGCTGGCTTGGTCAATAGAGCATGTGACTCTTGATCTCAGGGTCATGAGTTCAAGCCCCATATTGGGTGTAGAGCCTACTTAAAAAATAAAAAACTCTCTAGTTATCCTGGTTGCCTAAAACTTATTCTCTAATAAATTCCTCAGGAAGTACTCACAGGAATAATATTCCCTAAGTGCCTGCATATTCATAACAGCTTGTCTGTGTCCTTTATACTTGAATGTCACATTTTCTTAAGTATCCAAATATTTTTTTCTGACAAAGTATCACATTAAAAAGTCTAATGATACCCTACAACCCAACAATTGCACTACTAGGTATTTACCCCCAAAATACAAATGTAATGATCCAAAGGGTTACACGAACCCCAATGTTTATAACAGCAATGTCCACAATAGCAAAACTATGGAAAGAGCTGATATGTCCATCAACAGATGAGTGGATAAAGAAGATGTGGTACCCACACACACAATGGAATATTACTCAGCCATCAAAAAGAATGAAATCTTGCCATTTGCAATGACATGAATGGAACTAGAGGGTATTATGCTGAGCGAAATACATCAGTCAGAGAAAGACAAATACCATATGATTTCACTCATATATGCAATATAAGAAACAAAACATGAACATAGGGGAAGGGGAAGAAAGATAAAATAAGATGAAAATTCAGAGGGAGGCAAACTGTAAGAGATGCTGAACTCTGGGAAACAAAGTAAAAATTGCTGGAGAGCCGTTGGGGGGGGGGATAACTGAGTGATGGGCATTAAGGAGGGCTCCTGATATAAGCACTGGGTATTAAATGCAACTAATGAATCACTAAACTCTACCCCTGAGACTAATAATACACTCTATGTCAACTAAATTGAATTTAAATTAAAAAAAAATTTTTAGGGGTTCCTGGGTGGCTCAGTGGGTTAAGCCTCTGCCTTCAGCTCAGGTCATGATCTCAGGGTCCTGGGATCAAGCCCCGCATCAGGCTCTCTGCTCAGCAGGGAGCCTGCTTCCTCCTCTCTCTCTGCCTGCCTCTCTGCCTATTTGTGATCTCTTTCTCTCTGTCAAATAAGTAAATAAATAAAATCTTTTTTAAAAAATCTTTTTAAAGTCTTCCCTCCTTCCTTTATAAACCAAATGTTCTTTTGGCCTAGATGTCTAAAGAGCCTTTTTCTTTAAAGTCTAGAAATTTCACTAGACTATGTCTTAGTGTTGACCATTCAGTCCAATATTTTCATATGCTTAGTGTGCATTTTTAATATGTGCTTTCAAATCTATTTTATTACAGAAAAATTTTCTCCGATAATACCATGTAGTATTTGTTCAATCCTCTTGCTTCTGTTTGCTTATGCAGGAACTTCTGCTCACCATATGTTGGATCTTCTTTTCCCAAACTCATTCAATAGTTGTGTTGGTTTTCAACTCTTTATCGCTTTCTAATTTATCTTTTATTTTTAAAATTTCCCTTCATGGGGCACCTGGTGGCTTAGTCCATAAAGCATCTATCTGCCTTTGGCTCAGGTCATGAATCCCCGGGTCCTGGAATCGATCCCTGCTTCGGGTTCTCTGCTCAGTGGGGAGCCTGCTTCTCCCTCTGACCCTCCCCCATCTTGTGTTCTCTCACTCTCTCTCAAATAAATAAATAAAATGTTTTTTTAAAAATTCCCTTCTTTTCATCTTCTACTTCTCTTAAGGCCATATCTGTGTGTTTATTCACTGGATTCTTCATACTTTAGTACCCATTTTTTTTCTGTATTTTTCTTGATCTCTCTCCCTTCACTTCTGAGTTTCTCTATTTCTCATTAATTTTTTCTTTCATGTTTTATTAAGGACATTTCTTTCCTGAAGATATTAGTCTTTCAGCTCATTTTGAAATACTTCATTAATTTCATTTTTCCTTTTTCTGTCTCATGTTTTAAAGCAAGTCTTTATGCCTGCTTTCATTATCCGTGGTGATATTATTTATTCTCATTTTTCTTAGGATAACTTTGTATGAGATTTAGTCTCAATACATTTCTGCTGATCATTTTTGTACGAATTAAGTACGAACTTTCAGAAGGAAGCCTCGTTCAGGATAAGTTTTCTACTCCATAAAGTTACCTATTCTGTTGCGTTCCATGTAGCGCAACATTTGTGAGATTTCCTGGCCATATTCCCCTCTGCCACTTTTACTGGGACCTTCCTTTCCTTCATCTCCACCATGGCTTTTCGGCTCCCAGCAGCATCCTCGGGGACGGGCTGCGTCCTGAAAGGCCAGCTCCCCTAGCGAGTGAATTCTGATTGCTCCTTGGGGCTATGCTGCTCCAGACTTCTAGACCTTACCGCAGGCCCCCTGCACACACCTGCTAATTGGAGCAGGCAAAATGGGTTCAGCTGTTGTTCTAAAATGAGCCTGCTGAGCTTTCCAGGGAATGTGTCCTGGATATTTGGGGGGGGGGGGTCGTGGCGCGTTGTTGACAGGTTTGTTAGATGGCCCGCTGCTTCCCTCTGCTTCCTCGGGCACAAGGCTGCTGAGACCACGTGGCTCCTGTGACCGTCAATGACTTAGCCCCACCTGCCTGTATTTCAGACTTCGTAGGAACCCCTTCCCACCTGGCTCTATTGGAAATGCCTGTGGATTTTTTTTTTTTTTAAGATTTTATTTATTTGACAGACAGAGATCACAAGTAGGCAGAGAGAAAGGGGGAGGCAGGCTCCCTGCTGAGCAGAAAGCCCAGACCGGGGCGGGGGGTGGGGGGCCCTCGATCCCAGGACCCTGGGATCATGACCTGAGCTGAAGGCAGAGGCTTTAACCCACTGAGCCACCCAGGTGCCCCATACCTGTGGATTTTGGTTTTGCTCTTTAATTGTTCTTTTTCTGTGGAGATTAGGCAAGTACTAAACACTATTCTGACCCTACCCCTTCGTCTTCCCCAATCCCTGTGTTCACTCTGGCGCCCAGGCTGAGGGGCGGGAATATACACGGAGAAACCCACAGGCCATTGTGGTAAAAGCAGAAATGCAGGAGAGCAAACTGCAAGCCAGAGGATGCTTCAGCCTCTGCTTGCAGCACACATCTACTAACATTGCTTCACCCAAAAACAGCCATAAAGCCAAGGACGACATCAACCTGCCAGAAAATACACTTTGTTTCTAGGGAAAGGAACTGCAGAATCATGCAAAGAACATGATGAAGAATTGGGAACAATACCACAATATTCCACGCCGACCAACGACATCTGCCCCAAAGGCTTTTTCTAAATCTTGCTAAATCACTTTCCAGAAGGGTTTAATTTGACTTCCATCCCCAGATCTGAGAGTGCCTGTCACACTGCCACATTTATCTTTATTGAATATTTTTATAGTGCTGCTTATTTCCTAAGTAAAAAATATATATATAAATATGTATATGTGTGTGTGTGTGTGTGGTTTAATGTTTGGATTACACTTCTTTTACTTCTGTGAGATTTAATATTTTTTATTCATTTATTAGCCATTTCTCTTTCTTAATGACTTGTCTGCTCATGTCCTCTATCTACTGCTCTAAGGCAGATCTTGTTTTTCTTGTTGATTTATAAGGCCTTATTACATATTGAAGATTTTAATCTTTATCTTTCATATTTGTTACACTTATTTGTTCCAATTTATCATTTCCCTTTTGCATCATTTATCTAATTCTGCATAACAAATTGCCTTAAAACAGTGTTCTAAACCAAAAAACATTTATTATGGCTTATGAATCTGTGTCAGCAGGATGGGTCTGATGACCTGGACCAGGCATGGCTGATCTCTGCTGGGCTCATTCACACATCTGCTGTCTGCTGGTGGTATGGGTAGGGAACAGATGATCCAGGAAGGTCTCACTCACATATCAGCTGTTGGCTCGCTGCCAGTTGGTGCAATGAGGATTATTGGCTAGTGTTACTACCATACCCTTTTTTTTTTAATTGCATTTCTATTGTCTTTTGGTTTACATTTAACTGTGTTATATATTCAAAGCTATTGTTTTTTCCCTATGCGATTTCTTTATTGTTGTCATGCTGTTAAAGTTCTTCCCCAGTTCCAAGGTCTGATACATATTCTCTTGGGTTTTCTTCTAGATTTCCATTCTTGCATTTATTATCTCTAAGTCTTTAATCCAGTGGAAATTGATGAATGTGAAGTAAGAATTTAAATGGTGGCTTTTCCTCATGTAGTTAACCAATTATCCAAGCACCATTAATGGAATATTCTTTCCCTTTCTCGTGGATTAGTGGTATCACCTTTTATCACAGAGTGGATTGTGATACAGTCCTCAGGTCTGGTTCTCGGTTCTTGCCTTTGCTCCACTGACGTATCTGTCTGTGGGTTCTTGCATGGCCCAAACCTACCCAGGCAGGGGGTGGAAGGAACTCAGGGTTGGGTGAGATCATCGCCATTCTGTCTGCAAGTGAAGGTCATACTGCATAGCTTCTCTGAAGACTCCGGATGAGCTCTGAAAGTTCAGGAGGGAGTCACAGGGGGGATCCATCCAGACCTCTCTGAGGGCAGAAGGCTTTGAGCAGGGGGAGAGCACTTAAAAAGATGAGTATCAGGGCACCTGGGTGGCTCAGTGGGTTAGGCCGCTGCCTTCGGCTCAGGTCATGATCTCGGGGTCCTGGGATCGAGTCCCGCATCAGGCTCTCTGCTCAGCGGAGAGCCTGCTTCCTCCTCTCTCTCTCTCTCTGCCTGCCTCTCTGCCTACTTGTGATTTCTCTCTGTCAAATAAATAAATAAAATCTTTAAAAAAAAAAGATGAGTATCCTCACCTAGCATTTATTGGGAGAACAGAAAAAAGGGCCATAATTACAATCCTGATAAGGAGAGAAACACGGCTTTTCCCGCAGCTGTCTGATGCACCCGGGGCACCCCGGCCAGACTGGAGTCCCAGCGAGCCGTGTGACCGCTGTCCGCCCAGCACCTAGCAGCGCACTGCAGTCTTTCACCTGTGGCAGAATATATAATATTTATTGATTTTCCTCTGAGTAACAGGTTTAGTGAAGATTGTCAGTTCTCTGGGGGGATAAACATGAAATAGATTCCCCCCCTCAAATCTATCCGTTATGCTCTGTGAAACCTCCCTTTCCCGCTGGGTAGCAGCCCCCAGGTCATGACGTGTGTGTGTGTGTGTGTGTGTGTGTGTGTGTGTGTATCTCCCAGTCTGGTTCTACAACTTTTCATCATTTTAGTTATCAAAACGGTTTCTCCCCAGTTATTAAGATTCAGCTCTGTCCAATTTAAAATTTCAGTCTTCTATTTGATTCAAAGCTTTCCTCTTTGCCTCCAGTGCAGGAGAGGCTGCAGGCTTTAGGAGAGTTGGGGGTGGGGAGGGGAGTGAGGTCATGGCCTCCTCTCTCCCACTCCTCTCCTTCCTGCTTACCCCTCTGGCTTCTGGGGAAAGCTGAATATGGCCTTTTGTGGTCTGTGGCAGAACTGTGAGCCCCCATGGCTCACCAAGTGGTCCCCTCAGTGCTGAGCAGCTTCCGGTTGTCCCTTGAGGAACGTGGCTTCCTCTCCCAGCTTGCCCCCAGCACACAGCCTTGTGCAGCTCTGCTCCGATGAGCACGGCTCTGCCCAGCGTGTGGCCGTCTTCCTGCATGTCTACGGCCCCCAACTCTAGGGCTTGTGAGCAGAAGGATCCATCCCTATTCTGAAGCCCGGAGGTTGAGAGGGTGACCCCAGTCGCTTCACACCATCCTGTTACATTTCCATCCGCTAGACGCCGGCGCCAGGTTCCCGCAGATCCCAGAGCTGGGGTAACCCCAGGCTCTGTACATTCATCTGGGCTCTTGATGCTCTAAATGTCTCCACAGTACATTGATTTTGACAACTTGCATGATTAAGTAACTCACTATAAGATCTTAAGATCTGACAGAGAGGCGGAGTCACTTTCCTAAGACCACCCACCCAATCCGTGCCATGCTCGGATTAGAACGTGGTGTCATTGCTCTCTGTCTCTATCTCAAATAAATAAATAAATGAATAATCTAAAAAAGTAGAGGGGGCTGCCGGGGTGACTCAGCTGGTTAACTGACTCTTGGTTTCTGCTCGGGTCATGATCACAGGGTCCTGGGAACAAGTTCCCCAAGCCTCGGAGCACGGAGTCAGCCTGTCCCTCTACCTGTTTCTTCCCCGGGTTGTACGCTCTGGCACGTGCTCGCGTGCTCTCTCAAATTAATGAATAATTTTATTTATTTTTTAAAGATTTTATTTATCTATTTGACACACAGAGAGAGAGAGAGACAGTGAGAGAGAGAACATAGGCAGCGGGAGGGAGAACTAGGCTTCCCGCTGAACAGGGAGCCCGACTCAGAGCTTGATCCCAGGACCCTGAGGTCATGACCTGATCTGAAGTCAGACGCTTAACTACTAAGCCACCCAGGTGCCCCAAATAAATAATTTTAAATTAAAAAAAAAAAAAGGATTTAGTGTCAGAGTATAGAACCCAGGATTTTTCCATCAGGATAGGATTGGTCAGGCTTCCAGAAGGATCAGAACTGAGAACCTGGGCTTTGCTGTCAGGTCTCATCTGAGTCCTGGATGAACTACTACTATCTAGCCGGGCAATCTTGGACAACTTAGTTAACTTGATTTCAGTCTCCTCACCTGTAAAATCAGAAGAATAACAACAGTATCTGTCTTATAGGTTTATATTGCTTAAACGAGACCACGTAAGCAAAGCCCAGGCCTGACACCTAATGAGTTCTCACTGATGGCAGCTGTTTCATTTTGGCTTTTGTTTTTGTGTTGAGGCATAATTGACATACAGCATAGCATCAGTTTCAGGTGTACAATGTAGTAATTAGATATTTGTATATACTGCCAAACGACCACCACAGTAACATCAGTTACCATACATAGTTATGATTTAAACCTCCTGAAGAGGACTTTTTAAGATTTTATTTTTTATTTGACAGAGAGAGAAACAGCAAGAGCAAGAACAAGCAGGGGGAGAGGGAGAGGGAAAGCAGGCTTCCCACCGAGCCTGACGCGGGGCTCGATCCTAGGACCCTGGGATCATGACCAGAGCTGAAGGCAGACGCTTAACAACTGAGCCACCCAGGCGCCCCTCCTGATGAGGACTTTAAAGATAATAATATTGTATTGCATATTTGAACATCACTCTATTGGCGATGTTCAAATATGCAATACAATATTATTAACTATAGTTATATAGTAGTTATTGTTGTTCTAAATAAGCAACTATGCTTAGGCCATGGCTGAACTCACATAGGTCCAAATGTCACCGCCTTGCAGAGGGTTGAGTCGTATTCCCGGGGTTAACTCCCTCACGGGGGACCTGGTGTGTTGTTGAGGTCCTTCCACCTCTGTGGTGACCTTCTGCTCACCTCTTCTCACCACCTGCTTGATGGTGAGACAGGGTGGGAGCAGATTCGAGGAGGAGTGGCTACGGATTGGTACAAACACATTACTTTTGCCAAAAAAAAAAAAAAACAATTACCGTTTATGTTTTCTACTTGCAGAGACCATGTACCAGAAAACTCTTAAAATATTATCTCGTGTTTCTTCATACTTAGACCTACTGCTTTATGACAGATTGCCAAGTGGTGGTCAGGAGTCAGTTCACATTAAAGAAGAACAAAGATTATGGGACTATTGACCCTTTAAAAAAATCATTCCTGGGGTGTTCATTATTCACACTGCATCCACGCTCAACCCACCCTCTGGGTTTCTTATTTTACACTTATTTCCAGATTAATAGCCCAATTAGAAACCTATTGACTAAGGCTGTACTAAAGGCAATGACCCTTCACGCTACAAGCATGCTCTTTCAAAACCTCCCTGAAAACCAAAGAAGTGCGTTGGCGCTCCCATTCCTGGACTAACCGCGCCCCCTAGTGCTCACTCTCACACTCGGGCACCCGCGCCTCAGAGTCTCCTTTGTCATTTTTTTTCCTCCTAGGACATGAGCAGAGAAGGCCTGTCATCTCCACACTCCGTCTTCTCCAGCCCCTAACCCCCATCAGCCTGTTCTGTGTAGATAACCGACCGAAAGGCTCAGATGTTGCTTCTGGCTCGTGTATTTGAAATTAATTTAGCATATCCATCTTATTATGTGTTAAAAAGTGTTTCTCAGCAGATTGGTTAGGATAAACCTCCCTGTGGGAAAGCGAAGGGGGTGGACTCTCCTGGACTGTGTGGGAAGAGGGATGTGGCTTTCAAGTCCTACTCTCAGACTAGAAATTCACCTTCCTTGGCCCTGAGTTTCCCATCTTGTAAATGGAAACAGTGACCTTGCTCTGGTGGTTGCATCCTTGACTTGCAAAGGTTGAGCGAGACTTAGCGGTGGCCCCCTGAGCCTGCTCTAGCCTTCTCCCCACACACGGCAGGGTCCAGGAACTTGCTGCAGGGGCAGAGTCCCTGAGGGAAGGCCAGGGAAGGCCAGGGAAGGAAGGTGGTGACCACACATGGTCATTCCTGACGGACTCCTGGCAATATTCTCCATAGCACTGGATTGGAAAGGCCAGAGGAGCAGTGGACAGAGGCTGAGGACCAGGAGGTCTGGATTCAGTCTCTGTGGCATCGTGAATTGTGTGACCTTGGCAAAGTCATTTCACCTCAATGGGCCTCGGTTTCCCCAGCTGCAAAAGGAGGCAGCTGGGCCAGGGGTGGGGAGGGGGAGGGTTTCTCTAAGGGCCCTTCTGACTGTGGCATTCTGAGAGTCTGAGAGAAAATAGCAAAGCTCTTTGAAAACAGCAAAATCTGCCCTGTGTAGGTTTCACTACTGGAACCTCCTAGAAGAAAGAGACAATGTTAATTATTTGAGCAGCTAATTTTTTTTTTTTTAACAGCATTTCCATGTGTCAGGTCTTAGTCTAAGCTCTTCACTTATATGAACAGCTATCTGTAGAGTTATCCGGGTACAGCAATTATTAAT
The DNA here is from genome assembly GCF_011764305.1 of Mustela putorius furo. Classification (NCBI taxonomy): domain Eukaryota; kingdom Metazoa; phylum Chordata; class Mammalia; order Carnivora; family Mustelidae; genus Mustela; species Mustela putorius. The sequence goes on along the minus strand of NW_025421481.1, from coordinate 10,496,204 downwards.
GTGCAATTAATAATTAAGTGCTTTGGGGGGATAATTTCTAAACAGGAGTCTGATCAATAAGCTAGTTGGGGGGGGCATCTTCAGCTAATTAAGGGGGCGACTCCCTGTCTCTGCTATGAAAAGAAAAATGTCACCAAACATTACACACAGCCTGAGGGGTACGGATAGAGGAGGAAGGGGCTGCCGTTGCCAGGCAACTAGCTCCTCATCACTAATCATGAGCATAAAAGCCCTGGGTCTTCGTTTTCCACACAGCCAGTGGGCCACCCCCCTCCTTCCACCCCCCGCTCCCCACAGCCAGCTTTTGGGCTCTGATTCCAGACACCTGGACCTTGGAAAAGGCCCGGGATCCCCCTCAGTAATTCAGGGTGGACTCTGCTGCAAGAAAGCAAAATGAGAAAAGATTCTTTGTGTCCATCTCAGATGGGTGGAAGGCCTGGCACCAATATTCCAGAACACCCTTCCCTATACTACGGCCTTTTGAATAAGCCATCACCCCAGAGGCTTGCTCAGATTTGAGGAAAATCCCTTCCTGACCCCTGCATTCAGGGAAGGCTCTCGCTGTTTGCCGTGTGGATGCTGAGCAAACATGTGGGTCCCCGGGCTGCCTTCCAGCGTGCTCTGCAAACACTTCTCTCCGGATACAGCCAACTGTCCAATTAGGCGAGATGTAAGCCTCGTCCTCTGGGGATTTGTTGTCTTTAAGAGCAAGGACCCAGTGTGACCAGAGAGTTTACACAGCATGTGTCCTACAGGGAAAATGCTCCCACTGGGGATGCCGCGGTCCCACGGGGGCCTGGTCATCTTTTGGAAGCGCAGATGGCTGTCGCATCTGCGCACCATGCACGGGCTCACGGCCGGCCGCCATTGTACTACATGTTTGCATCTGTTTCCTTCTAAGGCACACAGGACTTCGAGGATGACAGAGGACTGCTTTGGTGCTATGAAGGCAAAATACTAGGTTTGGGATGTGGAACTGGAGTGGTCAAAGGGCTGCCTTGATCTATTTCAGGAAAAAAAAAAAAAAAGTCATTCCCAGCATTGAAAAGATAGACATCGCCCCAGAATGTGGACTGTACCACCAAGGCACTTATCTCCCATAGTCTGAGAGCTGTCCTGATCGCATGTCTGAAGCTTGGAAGGGGAACTGTCTTCCTTGGGGATCCCTGAGTGGCAGGCAGCACCCCTGGCAGGCCAGGTGGGCTGTGCTGCTCCTGAAGGGGGGACACATTTCAACTACCTGTTGCTGTCCCTCTGCCCCCCGCTTCCCCCCCACCGCTGCTCTGCTTATGTCACACTGGCCTCCTTACTGTTCCTCAAAACTCCCCATGCCAGGCCTTGGCACGTGTCCCCTTGATGCCCCTACCTGGGTTATCTGGACATGAGAGCTTCTTTCACCCTGCCCTGCTTGAAATAACAGATCGGCCACCCCCACTTACTCTCCCCACATGCCATTTTTAACATTCTTCAAAGTCCCTGAGTTTTCCTTCCCTCCTTCCTTCCGGAGCACGGCCACTTCCAGCCCTCAACCCACATTTGTGGAGTCAGTCACGATTCCTGTGCTTCTGTTCTGGTCCAGGAAGGCGCAAGGCTTCCATCCGCACGCCCCAGGCACCTGGAGCTTCAGTCTGGAGGAGCTGATGCAGGAGCTTCTGGTGTATCTTTAAGGATAGTTTATGTTTATTCAAACAAACACACATACAGAGCTATATTCTTCCCAACTGTCCTTTCCAAAAAAGTAATAGTAGAGTACTGCATGTTTCTTCTACATCTGGATTTTCTCACTTTGTATATCTTGAAGATCATTTCTCATCAGCTCAAATCAAGCTTCCTCCTTTTTTCTTATGGCTGAGCAATGTTCCAGTGTATGGAATTCACTCCTGCCCATCAGTGCAGGAATTTCTGTGCTTGGTCAGATGGATACACAGGCTGTCCCTCATCTTTTGTTGTTGCAGAATGTTGCAAATAATCTTGTATAGATGATACATTGTGCACATATGATCACATCTATAGGATAGATCTTTAGGAGTCAAATTGCTGAGTCAAAGGGCATGTGTACCTGTAATGTGGATAGATATTTCCAAAGTGCTCTGGACAGAAACTCTATCCATACTCCTGCCAACAATTCACGAGGGACTTTGTTTCCCCTCACATTCACCGAACTTTCTTTGATCTGTGCCAGTTGGATAGTTGAATAAGAAATACTGCAGTGTAATCTTATTTTGCATTTTCTTCTTGAGTAGGGTCACTATTTCTCCAATTATCTGAGAGGCATCTGTATTTCCTTTCTTATGAACTGCCCATTTTTCTATTAGACGGCTGGTTTTTGGGAAAAAAAAATCAATCGATAGGAACACTGACGTATTAGAAAAATTTACGTTGGCTGTGGTAGAGGACACAAATATTTCCCCCAGATGCCATGTGCCTTCGGATAAAGCCATGGTTCTCTGTCTTACAGAGTACTTGGGGCCTACTGCATTCATAGGTGTGTGTGTGAGAGAGCTCTCCCTTCTAGTTTACCTTTTAAATCCTTGACTGGGTGTCATTCTGTGTTTAGCAGTATTCTTGAAAGCTGCGTCTTTTATTAATTACATTGAAATTGGTGCTTCCCAGATAGGGTTTAGGATTCTCAACTCTTGAAGAACTGAGAACTCTATATCTTGAAGAATCTTGAGATTTTGGAAAGTACCCAACCTGTGGTAACTCTCATCTGTTTGATGTTAGCATTTATAAATCTCTGTTTCAGAAAGTGACATTTTTTTTTTTACTCTTTTTCAGGATTCCAGAATGTACCACCTGCTCTGGTCTTTAATCATCTCTCTAGTCGTTACAGGTGCAGAAGGTTGAAGCAGCTGGAGAGCATCTGTTCCCAGAGAAAAGGATCCCCCCCACCCGCCACGTCACTCTCCCTGACACACCATGCAAGGCACACACCATGCACCTATTGTCACCTCAGTGGGCCCACTCTCCCCGTGCCTGGCATTCCACAGCCTCCATCATTGGAGTTCCCCCCTCCCCCTCTCTCCCTGCTGCGACCCTCATTCGCAGCCTCTGCCCTCAGTTGGCTGGCCATTCCATCTCCTCATGCGTAGGGGCTCACCCAGGTTCACTGGGGTCTGAGTCATGTTCCTCTTTTAAAGAAGATGAATACAATTACCAGTCCAAAATTAAGTATGAAAATACATAGGCGGAGAACAATAACAAAAACCATAATGTTTTAAAAGCTGGAAAACCCACAAAAATACCAAATGCAGAAGAATTACATATTAGTTTTTGCTGGTTGTCTGACATGCTTCTTAAATACTTTTTCTTGGGGTGCCCGGGTGGCTCAGTCAGTTAAGTGTCTGCCTTAGGCTTAGGTCATGATTCCATGACCCTGGAATCGAGCCCTACGTTGGGCTCCCTGCTCAGCAGGAAGCCTGCTTCTCCCTCTTCCACTCCCCCTGCTTGTGTCCCTCTTTCACTGTCTCTCTCTCTCTCTCTGTCAAATAAATAAAATAAAATCTAAAACAAACAAACAAACAAACACTTTTCCCCCTCCCTTTTGGCTACAGACTCTTTGTCTCTTTGTATGACAATGACAGTAAGTGTGAGATACCATGATCAGTAGGAAGCATAGAGAGAGACTTTTGGCTTTTTTCCAGCATGGCTAATCATTTAGAAAAGTGCTTTTTTGGTGATGTGTTGCCAAGACCAGGTCCAATACGTTAGAATGCATGAGTCATGCACGCTCACTCTTGTTTTAATCTTGCAAGATTAAATCCACAGGAATCCTGAAAAATTCCATTCTTCCACAATTTCCATTAAAAAAGCAAAGCATGTATAGTGTGTTGATGTAGCTTTATGTGGTATATTCCTGATAGAGGAGAATTTAAATTTTGGCCAGAAGTCAAGAATTCAGTCCCTCATTTTATGATTCTACACATCTGATGATTTGAAGAGTTTTTCAAAGGACTAACATTTGGCTCTTTGTTTCCAACTTGTTTCTCCTCCCCACCCCACATATTTCTGGTGGCAATTGCCAATGGTACACCCTGATATCACAGTGCCACCACCAGCCCTGCTCCTTGTTGTCACCAGGCTGGGGGAGTCAGTGCCGTGAGAGTAACCCTAAAAACCATCCCTACACCCGGCCAACAGGCAAAGTTAACAAAACAACTGGAGGCCATAGAAACATATAGCATTTAACACACAGTAAATGTATTCTCATCTCAACTTCCTCTTCCTTGGTTTTCAAAAATGCCCATGGTCACGGCCAAGCTAGGGGGAGGGAGGATTTCCTAGCGGGGAAGTGGAGATGGAAACTGACGAGGTCCTCCTCACTGCAGCTAAGGTATCTCCTAAAAGTGGTGCAGGAACACATGAACTGGGGTCCCAGCCAGGGCTGTGGAGGGTCTCCCCTGAATGAGAGGCCTTATAGCTTACACCACATTAGCTTCCAGAGAGAGGCATTTCTGCCCCTGCTGGACCCCCAGCCCCCACTGTCTGGCCATCATGCAAAATAACTTGTGTACATGTCAAGACGGTTTTGATTTCCAGGGACAGTAATCCAACTGAAACCAACTGAACAAAGGATACACTGATTCCTAAACTTCGGGCTTCGGGAACAACAAGAACCAGGGATTACATGCTCCCAGCACTGTCTCCACGGCTCGGTCTCTGTCTCCACCACCGCAGACTCATGCCTCGCCCTCAGAGGACCGTTCATCTCCAGCAACCCCAGAGCACGGCCACTAGAGGGAAACCCTCAAGGGACTCAGACTCGGCCAGCGTGGATCACGTGGCCATTCCAGGACAGTGAGAGGTAGCTCCCGAGTAGACATTCAAGGTTGGAGTAGGGAAGAAGGGAGGGGGTGCTGTGGTAGAGAGAACAACAGTCTCCTGAAGATGTCCAAGCCCTAATTCTTGGAACAGAGAATGTGTTACCCTATATGGCAAAGGGGCTTTGTGAACAAGATTAAGCAAAAGATCTTGAAATGGGGAGATTATTCTGGGTTATTCTGGTGGGCCCAATAGAATCAGGTCTCTTTTTTTTTTTTCTTTTTAAGATATCATTTATTTATTTAAGAGAGGGAGAGAGAGCACAAGCAGTGGGAGACGGAGAAAGAGAAGCAGGCTTTCCGCTGAGCAGGACCCCAGGATTATGACCCGAGCCAAAGGCAGAGGCCCAACCAGCTGAGCCACCCAGGTGCCCCCAGGAGGTCTTTATAAGAAGGAGGCGGGAGAGTTAAAGAGGAGGGGATGTGCTGCTGTAGGCAGAGATCAGAGGAATGGGGCCCTGAGCCAAGGTATGCTGGCAGCTGCCATGACCTGGAAAAAAGCCAGGGAACAGATTTTTCCCAATGGTCTGCAGAAAGACTGCAGCCCTGCCAACATGGGATCTTACGATTTCCAGAACTGTAAGAAAATGAATGCATGTCACTTAAGCTAGCACGTTTGTGGCAATTTGTTAAAGCAGCAGAAGGAAACTAATAGAGTTCCTGAGCAGATGATAAAATGCAAGCCCACGGGGCCTTTTCCCTGCTCCCCGCTAGTCCTACCCACCTGCTGTGGGCTGAATTGTGTCCCCCAAATGCATGGGTTGAAATTCAAACCTTCAGTCCCTCAGAAAGCTGTATATGGAGTATTTGGCTTATACTGGGAGACAGAGTGAAGGTAAAATGAGGTCATGGGGTGGCCCCTCGTGCCAGGCACATGTCCTTACAATGAGAGGAGATTAGGACACAGACACGTAGAAAGGGAAGGTGATATGAAAATGGACATGGAAGATAGCCATCTCCAAGCCAAGGAGAGAAGCTTCAGAAGGAACTAGCCCTGCAGACACCTTTTCTCTGACTTCCAGCCTCCAGAACGGTGCAAGACGACATCTCTGTTGCTGAAGTCACCCAATCTGGGTATTTGCTATGGCAGCAAACAGATACACCTTCCTCCAGGGCAGTGACGTTCTACCCCCTTCACAAACTGCCTTTGGGGAGCCCAGATCACAGTGACACTGTTGTCTCAGAAAACCTGGTGGCTGAGAGTCACCCCAGTTTAACACAAGGATCACCTACAGGGGCCAGGAAGTAAAGTGGCCAAGTACAAGAAACGCGGTGTTTGCCATGTGCGCAATTCGCACCTATGTGATCTACATGGTCACAAAAAGCAGCTTGCTCCCAGTCATCCCGTCTGCCTTCCATTTCCTCACCTCCCATTGAGGACGGGTACAAGAAACACTCTTCTCCTTCCCTGGCAGTGCTGTGGGTCAAAGCCGCAGAAGGAGGGGAGCAAGGGCCCTTCTCCCATCCTCCAGGTGCAGGGGCACGTGGGAGGGGCCGAGGTGAGCCAGGCACAGGGGCAGGCACTGCTCGGCTCCAACCAGTTGTCACCAGGGCTGCTAGAATTTTCCAGTTTTTCTTTTTTCTTTTTTTAAAGATTTTATTTATTTGACAGAGAGAGATCACAAGTAGGCAGAGAGGCAGGCAGGTTGGGGGGAGAAGCAGGCTCCCCAATGAGCAGATAGCCTGGGGCTCCATCCCAGGACCCTGAGATCACAACCTGAGCCAAAGGCAGCAGCCTAACCCACTGAGCCACCCAGGCGCCCCAATATTCCAGTTTTTCAAAAGAAGCTAGAAATTTCCATTCAAACAAAACAAAACAAAACACAGGAAATCTGTTTTTTTTTTTTAATATTGACACCTTATTCAAAAATTTTAAAACCTGTGCTAGCTGCTTCACACCCATTAGGATGGCTACTACCAAAAGACGAAGGTATTGACAGAGATGTGGAGAATTCGGGACTCTGGTGCTCTGTTGGTGGGAATATAAAATGGTGCAGCCACTAAGGAAAAGAGCATGAAGCTTCCTCAAAAATTCATAGCAGCAATGTCCATAATTGCCAAACTGTGGGAAGAGCCAAGATGCCCTTCAACAGATGAATGGATAAAGAAGATATGGTCCATATATATAATGGAGTACTATGTCTCCATCAGAAAGGATGAAAACCCAACTTTTGCATCCACATGGATGGGGCTGGAGATTATTCTGAGTGAAATAAGTCAAGCAGAGAAATTATCATATGGTTTCACTTACTCGTGGAGCATAAGGAATAACATGGAGGACATGGGGAGATGGAGAGAAGTGAGTTGGGGGAAATCGGAGGGGGAGACAAACAAGAGAGACTGTGGACTCTGAGAAACAAACTGAGAATTTTAGAGGGGCGGGGGGTGTGAGGATAGTTGAGCCTGGTGGTCGGTGTTAAGGAGGGCACGTACTGCATGGAGCACTCTGTGTGGTGCATAAACAATGAATTCTGGAACACTGCATCCAAAACTAATGATGTATTTTATGGTAACTAACATAATGTAATAAAAGATAAATTAAAAGTAAAACCATTTATACATTTAAAAAAATTAAAAATAAGACAGCCATATAATCCCACAATTCCACTTCTGGCTATATACTCAAAATTGAGAGCAGAGCAGGGTCTCAAAGACATATCTGTACAACCATGTTCATAACCAAAAGGTGGAAGCAATCCAGTGTCCACTGACAGATGAATGGAGAAGCAAAATGTGGTGTATACATACAATGGAATATTCTTCAGCCTTCCGAAGGAAGGAGATGGAGGAACACATCCATTTGGATGAATACAACATGCATGAACCTGGAAGACAACACACTGAGTGAAATGAGTTGGGCTTATTATTTTATTTCACAACAAGACAACTCCTACAGGATTCAATTTATGTGAGATCCCTAGAGTAGTCAAAATCATAGAGGCAGAAAGTAGAATGGTGACTGCCAGGGGCTGGGGCAGGGAGGGAAGGATGGGGGGTTAGTGTTTAGTGGGACACAGAGTTGTGCAAGACCAGAAAAGTTCTGTGATGGTTGCGCATTATGAATGCACTTAATAGCGATCAAGTGTACACTTAAAAACGGTTAAGATAGTAAATTTTATGGTATGGTATGTATATTTTATTAGAATAAAAAAAGGTGGGGGAGACTTTGTTGGCTGCAATTGTTATTGCCAAATAAGACACATTTAAGGACTCAGTGGAGCCCATGGGCTACCAGTTTGCAATCCCTGGTTTAACACTTAAGTTTTTCTAGTTGTTTCGTGTGTTCATATCTTATTTACACAACAAGGAGGTGAAATTCTATGGAAGCAGGAGCTGTATCTTAAACACCTTTTGGGGGCACCTGGGTGGCTCAGTCTATTAAGCATCTGCCTTCTTAGGTCATGACCTTGGCGTCCTGGGGTGGAGCCCCGGAGTCAGGCTCCCTGCTCAGTGGGGAGTCTACTTCTCCCTCTGCCTGCAGCTCTCCCTGCTTGTGTACTCCGTCAATCTCTCTCTCTCTCTCTCTGTCAAGTAAATAAATAAAATCTTTAATAAAACACAAAATTCCTTTCATATCTACTAGAGCAGGTGCTCAGGACTCTGCAGTGGGCAAATCACAGGTGTCCTGCCAAATATTTGACACCACACACACACACACACACACGCCCCTAATAATGATAACGTTGTGCAGCACATGGAGCCGTGAGCAAAGGGGGCTGCGCTGCGGAGGCTCGGGGAAGGAGAGCAACTCAGATGTGGAGATGGTGTCAGGAGACTAGAGGCCCAGTAGGTAGGTGGGTCGGGAAAATGGGTCTCAGAAGTCACACTGAGGAGCCTCACTGCCATCCCAGTGGGCAGGGGACAGTCCTGAAGGCCCCTAAGCATGGAGGGACAGGACTAGATTTGACTCTGAGATGAATCATACAAATCATAAAAACTGGAGCCCAGGGGGCGCCTGGTTGGCTCAGGGGGTTAAAGCCTCTGCCTTCGGCTCAGGTCATGGTCCCAGGGTCCTGGGATGGAACCCCACATCAAGCTCTCTGTTCAGCAGGGAACCTGCTTTCTCATCTCTCTCTGCCTGCCTGTCTGCCTGCTTGTGATCTCTCTCTGTCAAATAAATAAATAAAATCTTAAAAAACAAAAACAAAAACTGGAGCCCAGGAATGACACTCAGGAAACAGCTCAACGCCCCTCTGCTTAGCTCTCTGGAGCCTCGCCGGCCTGTGTTTGGAGAATGGGGAGGTTGGCATCCCGGGGGGTTGGGGTGGGGAGGAACTGGGGAAGCCCGAGGGGCCTCAGTGGGAGGGGTGAGGGGTGACCCTTGAATGTGTGCCCCATTCAGAGCAGGTTGCTGTATGTGCACAATGCCGTGTGTGCCTGCCTGTGTGTGCACATGCGTGTACATGTGTGCATGTCTATGTATATGTGCATGTGTGCTGGGACGGGGGTGGCACATGCACGTGTATTTGGAGTAATTCCCAGGTGGATCTTGGCGAGCTGACTGTCCATGGGTTCTGCCTATTTCCTTCCTTTACACCTTTGCTAACCAGGTCCAGGCCCCGTCAGTGAGCGGAGATGGTCCTGTGGTCCAGCCATGGGATCGGCTTTGCCCCCTGGGGAGACCAGGGGGAGACACTGATTGACAGTTCTTGCTTCAAACCCATCGGAGACACCAGTCCCAAGCACTCAGTAGCCCGTGGCAACCCCTAGAGGCTGCTGCAAGCTCAGCTATGAGGACGGCTGTGCCCAGAGAACCCACTGGTTCCCCAGACACGGAAATGGCTGAGCCGGGACGAGATCACGCACAGTCTACACACGCATGCAGTTCTCGCTCGGGCGGGTCTGAAGGGGGAAATACCCATCCCCCGAGCACCCTTCTCTAAGAGGAAGATAAACAATAGAAGAAATGATGTGAACAAATATGATACTTCTCCAGTGGCCAACAGTTATTAACTGTACAACGTTTAATAACTGAACATTTATTAAGTGTACTTCTCTCCGTTTGCTCAAGGGCATTTCTTCAATACTGGCACTCGAAACAGTTTCTTCAGCAATAACTAACCAGCCACAATGAGTGGTGCCTCAGAAAGCCTGGAAAATACTGTGGCCAGAACAGCTACGTGGCCAGAGCAGTTTGAGGAGTGGTAAAGTGTGGGGACAAGGACCATTGTCTTTGGGGGGGGCAGTCTCGTGATTAGGACCGAGGGGTCTGCTGGCCCCAGAGATTCTGTACTGTGTGATGGAGGCCTCACTCTCTCTTCCCAATCTCGTGCATCGGTAAAGATGCCAGGACAGCCCACCATCTTTATCTACACGTACTCGAATCAATCGACACTTCTGAATATGAGCAGGCGTGCTTCCAAAGGGGCTCAGAGTTCTGCACTGTCCCCAGTGGCCTCTGCTGCTTCTCTTCTCTCCCTGAGCTGGATGTCAGCTTTGCATCTCCTCTGCCTGTGGTGCAGTAGGGATTCTGCTTGATGCGTCCCCTGAGCAACCAACAGCAGCCTCCAGAAACATCGAGAGATTCAAGATAAGTCTCAGTCCTGCTCCTGACCAGATCACCGCTCCTACACCCCAAGCTGGACTTCAGACCTTGTGCAGGAGATTGACATGGTCCCTGCGTGACACGGGGACAGCCACATTTCAGGTGTCCCATGGGTGACCTGGGAGAAGTCAAGTAGGAGGTACACTGAGGACAGAGAGGCTAAATGAGATGGAGCCCAAGAACGCACCCCACTTGGGAAAGCAGGGTTCTATCTTTCCCAAGCCCTGCTTTCCGCATAGTTTACTCCCAGCCTACCCTCAGATAACCTATTCTCTGAGTGCAGATAGACCCCCCCTACTCTCCAGGTTCAGGACCCCACCCACTCTCCAGGTTCAGGGCCTGTGCACTTGGCCAAAGGGGACAACTCGCTACAGCCTTAACCGACTCCATGCACTCCTGCCTCTGCACGTCTTTACCTCAAAGGCGCATTTGAGGGAGGCCTGTTCCATGTGACCATTCTGACCCACGAGATGGGGCTGTTTTATAACACCCTCTATGAAATTACTCAAAATGCTGCTTTATCTTAAAACTTAAAAGCAGTTTTAAGTTAAAGGGACAAATCAGGGACTGCGTGAAGGTTCATATCAAGAGATGGGTCCGTTATCTCTTAAACACACTACTTCGCAACAACAACAACAAAAAATTCACTCTTTGGGGGAGGGAGGCACTGATGGGAAGGAGGCACTGATTCTACTTTTTAATGGTTTGAGACGTCTTAGGAAATGAGATAGTAGAACATATTTCTTCGGGAAACATGAGAGGTGTGGTCACATGAGCATTCTGGCCCAGGGATTGTAAGGTTGGTCTTGTTGAGGGTCTTATAGAAGAGATCTTCCCCCCCCCCCAGTAAAAGGCAAGGATTAAGGAGAGCCTACAGCTCCTATTGTGGTTTTCCGTGAGGATGTGATGATCGGAGCTGGGGCAGCTATCTTGTGACCGGGAGGGGAGACATCATTAACACACTGAGGTTCGCAGAGAAGGATGACATGAGCTCGATCCTTGATCTTCACTGAGCTGATGAACTAACCTTGCAGCCACCTGCCTCCCCGCTTCTTTTTAAGTGAGGAAAATAAGTCCCTGTTGTTCACGCCCCTATTACTCTGTTTATGAATGGTGTGTTGAATGTACTGTGCATGAGATGGGATAAAAATGGACTTTAGAGTTGTTTCTCAGCATCCCTGGAAACTACTCAGAGGAGAGCACATCTCCATACTCCTAGATGAAAACTAGGGCAGACCCTTAGGTGACAGACAGTCTGAAGTCACTTTCAACAAATGCAGTCACAATTCTGGAATTCACATGGTCCAAGATTAATTTAAATATTAAAAAAAAAAAAAAACCTCAACCTGATTTTGTATCAAATCTCCCCTCCACCACCAGCCCTGTGTCAGGCCCAAAGCCTAAGATGGAAAGGGGTACATCGCTGGCTTCTCTCTTTTACTACCTCTTATTTCTCCTCTTTGCATCCGACTCGCCTCTACCAGCCTTCACAGGTGCATTTGATCCCTGAGGGAATGGGAGGGTCTTTCGTGAACAGGTCCTGCCATAAGTAGGTTGAGGCTTTCTGGTCAAGGCAGATGTGAAAGCTGACTTTCTTGCAGGTGCCTCTGAGGGCGGAATAGTCCTAGAATATTCCCCTATCTGAGGGTTCTTCTTTGAGGGTCCCCTTGACCTGAGGAGAGGCATCAGTGCTGGGGTCTCTCTCCTCGGCCCCAAGGCTGTGCCCACCTCTAGCTTCCTTCACTGTGACTCCCCCCACCCACCACATCACCCAGTCTGAGTCAGCCCAGGCCAATCTGCCTCCTGTGGGGCCCATGGCAGACCGAGGGGAAGCCCTGGGCACCCTGTGGCTGACCCCAGCACAAGCCTCTGCCAGCCACAGGCCTCTTTTGCTTTCTCACTTGTCAGTCAAAACTCTCTTTGAGGGGTGCCTGGGTAGCTCAGTGGGTTAAGTCACTGCCTTCGGCTCAGGTCATGGTCCCAGGGTCTTGGGATGGAGCCCTGCATCGGGCTCTCTGCTCAGCGGGGAGCCTGCTTCCCCCATCTCTCTACCTACTTGTGATCTCTGTCAAATAAATAAATAAAATCTTAAAAAAAAAAAAAAAACTCTCTTTGAGACCTGCTTTAAGGTAAAAATGGTAGAACCCCTACCCTAGCCACCACAGAAAAAATCTGAAGGAAAAACTGTCCAAGAATGCTCTGTCTTTCCCCTCTCAATCCTCCTGTGTTCTCCATCCTGGGAGTGGCTCAAGAGCTTCTGGAGAGGTCCTCCGCCACCCTCTTTGGAAGCTCTGCCCATGACAGCCGGGCTCTGCAGTGTGACCTTCTGTATTCTGGTGTCCTGCTCAAAATTGGGGTTTAACCACCCCCCTCTGAAATGCTTCTTACTGAGAAAAATAACCCCCTAGTGTCTGAGCTCGCGTTAATCACCTGGCTGCCCAGAAAGCCGCCCAGCAACTTTGCCAGGCCCAGCGGCTGCACGACACTCCTGACACAGTCAAGTCGAAGCTGGTAGCTTGTAAGAGGAGGAAAACGGTCAGTGTCCGACGAGAGATGAAACCAACGAAACATGTATAGGATGGGAAATTCCGCTGCCATTTAAAACAATATTTCGGAAGTATCTAAACACAGGGACCTAGGACGAGGTTCACATTTTGTTAAATTACATACAGTCAGAGGAAAAAGACTAACAGGAAATACGTAAAAAAAAAAAAAAGTTCAAAGTCCAGTTTGGTGGCAAGTGTAACACAGGTGCATTCTATCTGCACAGAAAGTAGCAGGGTGGACACCTGCCCCGCCCGGGTATATGGGGGAGGTGACTCTCACCTCCCAAGTTCTCAACTGTATACAAGTATTCCTTTTTCTTTTCTTTTTCTTCCTTCCTTCCTTTCCTCCTTCCTTCCTTCCTTTTCTTTTTTTTCAGATTTTACTTTTTTATTTGTCAGAGAGATAGAGCAAGAGAGCACCAGCAGGGAGAGCGGCAGGCAGAGGCAGAGGGAGAAGCAGGCTCCTCACTGAGCAAGGAACCAGATATGGGACTCGATCCCAGGACCCCAGAATCATGAACTGAGCCGAAAGCAGATGCTTCACTGACTGAGTCACCCAGGTGTTATACAAGTGTTCCTTTTTCAACTAAAAGGTCAGTGAGTTTGGGGTTTTGTTTTTTTTTCTTAAGTTGACATTTTTGGAGGGAAAAGGATAATAACTTTTTTTTCCCCTTGGTAGAAGAATTAAGGGGCATTTAAAAAAAGTCTTTTTCTTTGTTTCTTCTATATCTCCAAATCATTATGTACTACTAAAATAAACACACACACACACACACACACACACACACACGATAAAACTGTCCCCCCAGCCCCATTCAGGAACTGAACAACTGAGTCCTAAAGCCATGAGAGGCAGAAAACCAGAGAGGATGGGGATGCGGGGGGTGGATGGCCCTGAGTGGGGCAGCAGAGCCCAAGCAGAGGGAGAGGACATAGCCTGGCGGTAGACTGGTGGAGGACACAAGAGCCCAGGAGGTGAAGACAGCTTCCTCGTATTTCAAAGCCTGCCCGGGAAGGGAGGGATCATCCCTGCGGGGGTGGGGGGGGGTGGGGGGGTGGGCAGCCAGGGTGCTCTGAGTGCAGGGGGTGGGAGGGTGAGGCGGCTTGTCAAGGAGCGTCAGCACCCAAAACCACCCGTGGGGGAGGTGTGGGGAGCAGAGACAGAAATCAGGGACACGCAGAGGGGTGGGCAAGCGGGCGAGTATAGGAGAGGCCATGGAAGCCTGCGTCTCACCGTGGGAGAAGGGACTTGCAAACAGGAAAAAGAAGAGGAGAAGGAGTTCACGGGTGTTATGGGGATCAGAGATGTGGGCGTGTGCTCGTAGTTTTCAAAATTCAGATAGAGGCAGAAACAAGCTTAGAACTAAGTGTGTATCTATACGAATTTGTGTTTAAGCAAACAGAGATGTAGCTTAGCTTGGGATCCTAAAATAAAGCATCACAGACCAGGTGGCTTAACCAGTGGGCGTTTCCTTCTCAGTTCCAGAGGCTGTGAATCCAAGGGTGAGCTGTGGCAGACCTGACTCCTGGTGAGGGCGCCCTTCTTGGCATGTGGACAGCCACCTTCTCAGCTCACCTGGCTTTTCCTCAGCATACCCAGGTGCAGACAGACAGATCTCTCACGTCTGGTGTAGATAAGGCCACTAATCCCATCCGGAGGGCTTCTCTCTACGGTCTCATCTAGCCCTAATTACCTCCCAAAGGCCCCATCTCCAAACATCATCACACTGGAGGGTAGGGGCTTCAACATATGAACACCAACATTCAGTCCACCAGATGTATAGGCGTGAACATATATCATATTTTATATTACATACCATGCCTCAATCCATATACAGGCACCACATGGGTTCCTTGCCCCCCGACAATGACGGGGCCTACCTCAGTAGCAAAGAGCCAAGCTATCACCCAAATCTTGGCTTTTACATAATTTTCTACTCTACGAAAGCCGGATTCCGTGCAGAAAATGGCCCTTTCCAGCTCTAGGAAGGGAAAGCACAAAATGAGCCTGGAGCGAAAAGCAAGGTGTGGTCAAAAGGACTGTCAGAAGGACACAAAAGACAGCTTGAGTGAGTTCTCACTGGGAACAGGGGACAATGGGCCATTGTGATGAAGACTAATAATCATGGGTTTTGGGGCACCTGGGTGGCTCAGTGGGTTGAGCCACTGCCTTCGGCTCAGGTCATGATCTCGGGGTCCTGGGATCGAGCCCTGCATCGGGCTCTCTGCTCAGCAGGGAGCCTGCTTCCTCCTCTGTCTCTCTGCCGGCCTCTCTGCCTGCTTGTGATCTCTCTCTGTCAAAATAATAATAATAATAATAATAATAATAATCATGGGTTTTAACCCTTAGATTCAAAGAGGAAGTATGATTTCATACTGATATAAGAAGTGAATAAATTGAAAGTTTGATACTGACTAGGAGGAACATAGTACCTTCCCACAAGTAATTATTAATTACTAGAGGGGAAAACGTCTCTGCCGTGAAGCCTAGCAGATGCCACCTTAATCCAGGTATCAAAGTGAAATCATCAGTAATGGGACAAACCAAAATTGCAGCCCATATGAGAGGATACGATGATACAGCACCATTTCTGTGATGTTCCTGCCAAAGATAGATAACCTGAATGGAATCAAACCCACCAGAAGGGACATTGGTCAAAGTAATTGGCCTGTCATCTTTTAAAGTGCCAAAATCACAAAAATCAAGGATAGGAAGAGGACAAAAGTGAAAACCCAATGCAACTCATAATTCTGAATGGGATGTTTTGGCTATGAAGGACATAGTTGAACTTGACTGAGGTCTGAGAGTTGGATGTCAGTAATATATGCATCTAATGTCCTGATTGTTGATGTTTGTATGGAGGAGAATGTCTTTATCTTCAGGAATTACACACTAAAGTATTGTAGGTGACTGGACATCAGGTTGGCAACTTATTCTCAAGAGGTTTAGGAAAAATATAATTCTTTGTAGTAAATATCCAACTTTTCTCTAAGTTTGTGATCCTTTCATAATTTAAAAATATTTTTAAAAAAACACAGTAAATTTGGGGTGCCTGGGTGGCTCAGTGGGTTAAGCCTCTGCCTTCGGCTCAGGTCATGATCTCAGGGTCCTGGAATCGAGCCCCATATTGGGCTCTCTGCTCAGTGGGGAGCCTGCTTTCCTCCCTCTCTCTCTGCCTGCCTCTCTGCCTACTTGTGATCTCTGTCTGTCAAATAAATAAATAAAATCTTAAAAAAAATTATAAAAAAATAATCTTGGGGTCCTGGGATCGAGTCCTGTGTTGGGCTCCCTGTTCAGCAGGGAGTTGGCTTCTCCCTCTGCTCCTTCCCTTGCTTGTGCTTTCTCTCTCTCAAATAAATAAATTACTTTAAAAAAAAAATATTCTCGGGGCACCTGGGTGGCTCAGTGGGTTAAAGCCTCTGCCTTCGGCTCAGGTCATGATCCCAGGGTCCTGGGATCGAGCCCCGCATTGGGCTCTCTGCTCAGCAAGTAGCCTGCTTCTGCCTCTCTCTCTGCCTGCCTCTCTGCCTACTTGTGATCTCTGTCTGTCAAATAAATAAATAAAATCTTAAAAAAAAAATTTCTCTCATCAAAAAACCCCACAAAAATAGTGTTTTCTATTTCTAAAACATAGAAAGTGTTTCTATGTACATATTTGAATTAAATACCCCTAAATATGTAATATATATGATTATATACTACATATTAACACACTGATAGCCTCAGAACATGCTACATGTGTAAACATGTAGTTCTGGGGCCTGGAGACAGACCTGGACCTCCTGGTGAGAAAACAGTGGCTGGCAAGCCCCTGCGGTTCCAGAGTTCTAGAGAGGTGGGCCGGTCTTGGGAGGGCCAGGTGACTGCAGCTGGAGGCTGGCCCCTGCTGTAGCACCTAGACACCCACCTCTGAAGGCTTCCAAAAATCCTAGAAAACTCAGAACTATCATAAATTCAAAATTTCCAACATTCTGTCCCATGGTCCTCAGAAGTCACTGAAATCCCAAAGATTCTCCTATTTCAGGATCCCCAACTCAGGACACAGATAGCCTCGTGCTCTTCCGGTGGCCTGAGGGGTTAGAGGCCAACAGCGAAGGATTTGCGTCCCAGCTCCACCCTGTTGGGGCTGTGCCTCTGGCACTTCACACTGAAGGGCAACTGCTTCTCCCAGGGCCATGGCAGGGGGTTGCTGAAAGCACAAAACCGGAAAGCCCCCACACCCTGAGTCAGGTAGATGACAAGGTCTAAGAACAGGAACTGTTTTTCTTTATCAGTTAAAAGTTCACATTTCTGGGATGCCTGGGATGACCAAGTGGCTCAGCTGGTCAAGCCGCTGTCTTCGGCTCAGGTCATGATCCCAGGGTCTGGGATTGAGCCCCGCATCCGGCTCCTTGTCAGCGGGGAGTCTGCTTCTCTCTCCACCTCTGCCTGCCAGTCTGCCTGCTTGTGCGCTCTCTCTTTCTTTCTGTCTCTGACAAATAAATAAATAAATAAAATCTTAAATTAAAAAAAGTTCACATCTCCTTGTTTTAGGTCTAGAAATGTGGCTGGCCATTTAGATAAAAGTGAGAAGCCTAGGCCTGGCTCCGAGGTGTGCTCTCTTTTCAGCCAGGAGCAACTTCTGACCCCAGCGAGGTTTTATGAGATCTGCTTTATGGTCCTAGACTTTCTTCTGGGACAGGGTGAGGTAAAGGTCAGTATCAGGGAAAGTGAAGCTGAAGGAAGACTTTTAAGGAGTGTCATTGTTCCGGGGCAGCTGGGTGGCGCAGCTGGTTGGGTGGCCGACTCTTGCTTTCGGCTCAGGTCATGATCTCAGGGTCCTGGGACCGAGCTCCGGGCCTCGTGCATCAGGCTCTGTGCTCAACGAGGAGTGTGCTTCTCTCTCTCCTTCTCCCTCTGCCCCTCCTCTCTCTTTCTCTCCCTTATCAATAAATAAATCTCAAAAAAAAAAAAAATAGAAGTGTCACTGTTCTAGTGAGATATCCTTATTCCTTCACATTGGCAAGAGTTTCTGGTCGAAAGTTTGAGCAAACCCAGTCCAGGTTCAACAATGGCTATGGAACAACAGTCTAGGAATGGCAGATAAAGAAGAAAGAGCTACAGTCCCAGCCCGAGAGCTCCCAGAATAGAGGGGAGGGAAGGTAGCGCCAGAGAGTTTCCATCCCTACACTCGTCTCGTCTTTGACCACCACCCCTGCGCCGGGCACTGGGTGAGGTCCTCGGGGTGGGGTGTGGCTTGGCCACAAACTCACGGTTTACCACAGGAGAGAGACAGAACACAGACACCTCCCAAGCCTCAGGATAAAGGTCTTCTACCAAAGCATTCCCTCACAGGAAACCTCGAGGAGGGAAACTATGAGAGGGTCCAGGAGACTGATAATCAGGAGACGTGGGACCCCAGGCAGGAGGCGGCACTGGGAGTGACACTGCAGACTGGATTCCAAGGGCTCGTGCGGGGCGTGGGGCAGGAGAACAGGATGAAGCTGGGTTGGATGGAAATTCAGACTTGGCGGTGGGCGGTGGGACACCATGGAAGGATTTCAGCAGTGTAACAAGACCTTCCGATTTGTATTCTAGAAGATCTAGGCACAAGGGGGATGGACTGGGTGTGGGCAAAACTGGCTATTATGGCTGTCCTAGGGAGAAATAATGGTGCCCTGAACTATGGTATTGGCAGGTGGGGTAGAGCGAGGGGGGCGATTTGGGGGTTTATTTGGAAGGCTGATGCTAGTGAGGACAGATGGCTCTGAGGGTCCTAGTCCAGGTAGGGGAGTGGGGGGGTGGGTGGGGCTGTTAACAGCAGCACAGGAAGAGCAGAGTTGACACAAGGGCAAAACAACGGTTTGGGGTTTATATTTTGAGGGGCCCTGCAGGTACCAATGTAGAAACGAGGGGTAGGTGCATCTTGGAAAGATGGGTCTGTGGCTGGGAAAAGAGCCAGGTACTCACTGCCTGAGATGGTGATTATTGGTCTCAAGGTTGGCGGCTGAATGATGAAGGTCGGTAGAAAGGAGGTGAGGGGACACAAAGCAGAGGGGTCAAGGGGTGGGGGGAGAGCCAGAAGCACGGCGGCGGGGAGACCAACCGGAGCAGGAGGCCCCAGACCGACGGGAGCGGCGCAAAGGCAAAAGGCACAGGCGCTAAGTGAAGATCCGCGCTGTGGGATGGGGGCCAGAGCCGGAAACGGGTCGCTGGTGACCCCTGACGCGAGTTCCAGGGGAGTTCCGGGGGCTGACGCGAGGCTTCAGTGGACGGAGACGTCTTGGAAGACGGGGCTGGGACAAGGAGGTGAAGGGGAAGAGGACAGATGAGGAAGGGCCGGAGGCAGTGGCTCGGGGATGACAGCAGGGTGGCTGGGGGCGGGCTGACTCTCCTGCGAGCTCTAGGAGGAGGCAGGAGGCGGGACCACTGTTGGGAGTGAGCAAAGAAGGGGAGAAGGAGGGAGCCGCTGAGAGAGCTTAAGCCCCAGGAGCGGGGTTCCCAGCCTCTGTGGAGGGCGAGCTAATAGGGAAGGAAGCTCTGGGAGTGAGCCTTATCCTTGGCACTTGCTGCCTGAGGGCACACCCATGCCCCAGTGTTGAAGAGGCCCAGGGTTCCCAGGTATGAATCACTCCAGCAGAGGCCTGGGCTCAGGTGCGGGGAGCAGGTGGCCTGAGGCGGCGCTGTGCAGGGGTGTGGCGTGGAGGGTGTGGGAGGGTGAGGGCTGGAGTCCGGGATGGGGCGGGGGTTGGGACAGTAGCTCTTGGGGATTCAGAGGAGCCCGCAGGGAGGCCCTGTGTGCTCCCAGCTCAGCACCCAGCAGAGGGGGTTACTCACTGCTGACTCAGACCCAGGTGCACATTTGCATGTTATTCATTTCAAGCCCAAATGAGCAGGAATATCGGGAGCATCTCACCCCCTTTCCAAACAGAACCACCCCAGATCTTCTGAGTGCGCCTGCTGCTGGGCTGAGTCTCTCTGACTTAGACATATTTCCTTTTTAAAGGGCTCTATTCAGTCAAGCCCACATGGCTGTCTGTGAAATTGAGCTGAGAAGGAAAAAAAAACCCACACACTCAGGAAGTTCATTTCCGCTCTAAAAATACAGAGGTCAATTTTAATTTCAGGTTAAGTGCTCCGAGCATAGCCTTCCCCCACTGTCAAGTATTATTTCTGTTTATCACCTATCTTCTCCTGCCAGAACGTAAGCCCCACGAGGACAGGAACACTCTTGGTAAGCCTGTGCCTAGAACGGAGCCTGACACACGACCGTTGTTTAAGAAACACATGAAATGATGACGACTCCGCTTGCAAGAACCTTCTCTGATGATTCCCAGCCTCAGCACCTCACCGCTGAGGAAAGGGAGATCGTGAGAGGTGGAACATTTCCCTGGGTTAATCAGATCGCAGGGAAGGGGGAAGCCTCCTGCCTTTTCAAGCTGGGCTTCCCACACGGTCGTGCTGTCGTTCAGAAACAGCTTCAGAGTTTATTAGGTGACTCCTCCCGTGAAACCGATTCCTGCTAACCCAACCCTGCCAAGGACATCCCTGACACGAGAAGACAAATGTACTGATTTCCACTCAAACATAAACAGCTTCCAAGGAGCTGAAACACTCTGGCCAGCTGGCCAGCCTAGTCCGTCCCCGGGAGGACAGGGTCACTCACAAAGCCAAATGTCCCTCAGGGTGGCCAGAAGCCGGCACAGCCGAGTACACTCCAGGAGCCCGTGCGCCAGCTCCGCGAACTGGACACACAGAAGACCTGTTGCCGGTGGCCTGTCGGGGTCCCTGCAGCCCACTCCCCAGCTCTCCGAGAGAGCCAGCCACCAGCCTGCAGTCTCCTTCCACCCTTCCAGCTCCTCCTTTTAGGAAAAAGACTTGAGCGGCTGAATGGGGCTCCTTCATTCCAACTCTGCACACAGTGTTCCTCCGGTCTCTCTGGTAATTGTGTCTTGTTGACACGGGGAGACCTGACATCCAGCGGGAAGTCACCTTGCAACGACTCTGACCACACCATCGGAGGAAGGCCACCGCTCAGGGAATTGGGCCTGTGTCTGGGCTGCTGCTGGCTTGAGCCGCTGTGTGTGTGGGGGGTGTACCTGTCCCCACGGAGACCTCAATTTTGGCTGTCTGTGTTATACGTCTGTTGCCCACAGCTAGAGGGTTTGGGCTTCAAACTACGGGGGAAGTCTGATGAGTGAATAGTTGTCAAAGTCACTTTGGGGAGGGAACACACCTGGGGTTCAGTCAGTCAGCGTCCCTGCTTGTAAATGGACGGCCCGAGAATCAGAGAAGAATCCAGGTGTCCATGAGTTTCTTTGCTAACTGGAGTCCCTTAACTGTTCATACAGATCGAGGCATGACTTTGCTTTTTTCTACTACTCAGTAGCTTATTTTTAAGCAGAACAGGGGGAAAAAAAAAAAAAGAAAGAAAGAAATCCAATTCCCAATGCCTGGGCCAGAGCCAAACAACCACTAACAAAACAGCTGTTAACGTGGCCGACACTCATTCCCGTTAGCTGTTTTAGTTAAGCTCAAGGACTGGCAGGAGAGAAATTCTGGCCAGTTCTGCACGGAAAACCGTGGCAAGAGGTAGTCACCGAAGGCAGCAGCAGATGTCACGGAGCACAGAGCAGAAGCTACCAGGGGCCTTGCCGTCTCAAAGCTAAGCAAAAAAGCTGATAAATACTCAGCCACGCCAACTGCCTGTATTACACCGAAAGCAGCTCAGGAAGCCAGAGGAGTGTAGAAGTTTCTTTAATTAGCAGTTTTCCATTCTCTTAAGCCACAGATCCGTCAGCCCAGGTCACTGCCCTCCACACGGCGTGCCAATAAGGCGAACGTGTAAATGCACGGTCAGCAGCCACCATGTAGACTGCTGGGTCCTAGGAGTCCAAGTGACTCCCACGGCTCGCAGAGCTGGGAGCTAGTGAGTGGCTGCGAGCTGACTGCTCAATCCCTTTGATTACAGCACGGAGTAGTGGCTCCCCGGATAGACTCTCAGGTCACGCGAGCGTGGGGCCAAAGAGATGGTTAGTTGTCATAGCCACTCTGAACCTGTTTCCCCGTCTGTTAAGCAGGGGTAATGGCGCTTAACTCACTGGTTGTTGGAAAAATGACGTGTGATATTACATGCAAAGCCTTCGGCACATAGCATCATAGTACACGGTGAATGCTCAGAGAACCTGAGCTGTGAGCAGTCCTCCCAGCCCGTGAAACCCCAGAGAGCTGCTGTTGGCTCTCGTCCTGTTGTCCTGTAAATTTCTCCATCTCATAGCCATACCTATGAGAAAGTGACTTTGTGGGGTGCTTGGGTGGCTCAGTCGGTTAAGTGTCCAACTCTTGGATTCAACTCGGGTCATGATCTCTGCAAGGGGGTGCGGAATGGAGCCCCGCATCGGGCTCAAGATTCTCTCTCTCCCTTTCCCTTTGCCCCCCTCTCTCTCAAATAAAATATTTAAAAAGAAAAGTAACTTTTCAAAAAAATAAAAAAGAAAAGAAAAGAAAAAGGGGCGCCTGGGTGGCTCAGTGGGTTAAAGCCTCTGCTTTTGGCTCAGGTCATGATCCCAGGGTCCTGGGATCGAGCCCTGCATCTGGCTCTCTGCTCATAAGGGAGCCTGCTTCCTCCTCTCTCTGTCTGCCTCTGCCTACATGTGATTTCTGCCAAATAAATAAAATCTTAAAACAAATTTTAAAAAAAGAGAAAGAAAAGTAAGTTTGCAAGTAGGACTTCTGGAAAAGAAAAGCTTTTATGGAAGGTTATTAGGCTTTAAGTAACTTCATCAAGTTGTGACTCTGCACACCCCCCAGACATCCCAAATTTGGGGGTGGGAGTCTACACGTTACTCCACCTTAGAAAGCACTGCTTTATTCCATAGCATTATTTTCATTATTAGCTAAAATCCACTAATTAAACTTTCTCTCAATCTCCCTTATAAGGCAATACAGACTTGGTAAGGTGTTTTCCCTAAAGCAACATTTAGGAATATGCTGGTCTGGACGCGCATTAATGCAATCACTCCCATGTCCCGTCTTTCCATCTTCAGATCAAATAGCAACAGCTGTGCCAAAGAGCGGTGTACCCTGTAAGGTTTCCTAAGATTCAAGCGTGCTCTGTTTTCTAGGGTAGGGGATGGGCTGAGCTGTTCCGGGTTTTTCCATCATGTAAGCATTCTGTTTTGTTTGTAGAGGGTGGGTACTGGATGACCAGGAGAAAACGGCTCCAGCCCCGGAGCCAACTGGCAGCAGAGAGCTAACGAGGCAGGATCCGAAGCAAAAGCAACGAGAATCCTGACTCCGGATTTCGCTAACTATGGTCTCTGGGAAAGCTCACATGCCTGAGCTTCAGCTTCATCCAGGTAATGGGGATGATGGTCCTCACATCATAGGACTGGTCCAAATGAGCCGACCACACCCACGAGAGACCCCACTAGGCAGACTGCTTCAGCCGGAGGAGTCTGCTTGCCCCTCCCCCACTCGCTGTGCACACAGCTGTCCGAGCTGCGCCCTCTTCCTTACTCCAACACACGCAGGCTCCTGCCCTGTCCTCAGCATCCTTCCATGCTCCCCGCTTCCACGACACTGGGTCACATTTCCTACCATTCCGGGCCCTGTGAAGGAACCAGCCTTCTTTCCTCGCGGGGATTAAGGAATGGGCCGTACATCCCACACCAACAACTTTCTATGCAACAGACTTGGAAGTTAGTTTAAAAATTGATTACAGGGTGGTGGGGCTATTGTGGAGGGGGGAGGGATGAGCAGGTGGCACACAGAATTATTTAAGGACAGTGAAACTGGTGTGTGTGATACTAATGGCCTGGCGGACACATGCCATTATACGTTTGTCCGATCCCATGGAATGTACAAGAGCGAACCCTTGTACAGACCGTGAACTCTGGGTGACAGTGACGCATCCGTGCAGGCTACAGGCCATCACTTTCACAAATGTACCCTCGGCGGGTGGGGGGGCACCGATAGCAGGGGGTTATGCAGGTGTATGGATGGGGATGATGGGGAATCTCTGTACCTTCTGTAACTTTTTTTTTTTCAAGATTATTTATTTGTCAGAGAGAGAGAGCACAAGCAGAGGGACACGCAGGCAGAGGCGGAAGCAGGGTCCCCACTGAGCAGGGAGCCCAATGTGGGACTTAATCCCAGGACCCTGGGATTATGACCCAAGCCAAAGGCAGATGCCTAACTGACTGAGCCACCCAGGTGTCCCACCTTCTACATCTTCTTTAAAAAAAAAAAAAAATGTATTTACTTATTTCAGAGGAGGGGGAAGGGACAGAGGGAGAGAGAGAATCTCGAGCAGACTCCCCACTGAGCACAGAGCCCAATGCAGGACTCAATCTCACAACCCTGAGATCATGACCTGAGCAGAAAATCAAGGGTGGAATACTTAACCAACTGAGCCACCCAGGTGCCCTGGAAATCTCTGGACCTTCTGATCAAGTTTGCTGTGAACCTAAAACTCTTGTAAAAAATAAAATCCATTAAAAGATTTATTACACACGTGCCCACACGCACACACTTGCTACTGAGATGCACCATGACAAATATAGAAATTTAAGAAATCGAACTCTTTATTGAACATCAAAGCTAACATCAAATGTTTATTTAAAAAAATAATGGCACCTGCTTTGAAGGGGGTGATGATCTACATGGGATTTACAACTGTAGGCTGACGTGGGACTACACAGTATCTCACAAAATTGAAATTCTGCAAAAGACCTCACAACAAACATTTCTAGTTTCCATTTTCGGAACTGCTAACTACTGCCTAAACATATCTTAAACACAGAGCACATTTTGTTGAAACATTTCTCTTAGGACAAAGACAGGAGACATGTTTTAAATAAATTAAAATGGTAACACATAAACTATTCCTAAAACAATCAAGGTACATTACTTTCCAGCTTCTTATAAACAAAGGATTGCACTGACTTTAGAAAATTATAGGTTAGATCTGCTTTGTATCTTTTGGGTTACCAAACTCGTGTTAACTGTACCTTTTAGCTTCTTAACTACTTTTGATGTAAATAGACCAATATCATTCCTTTCAGTGATTAATCTTTTTAGACTAACTCCTTCCTTAACACATGGGCTAAACTTTTTGAAACACCTCTCTCCAGATAAAGTTCTGAATTTTAAATAACGCCATCTCACTCTTCCCCGGCTCACTCCTCAAAATTATAAAAATATGCAAAACAGGTTGTTGAATCACACGTTTTCATATTATTAAGCACCTTGAAATGCTTTTCCAAACCAATGCAACTATACTTAGATTCAACACAAAGATGTTCCTCTTTGATGCAAAACAATTTGGAATTTAAAATCCAACCCCAAAGGACACAAATAATTAAGTGCCCAAGGGAATCCAATTCCCGTCACTGTTATCGATCCTATAATTAAACCTGATATGCTGGAGAAATGGCAGGGCAATCAACATACCTAACAGGGCAATATTTCCATGAAAACAAGAGTGATAAAGCAGAGGGGCTGAGGTCCCATGGATGCTAATTGATTGATGGGGTAACTGCATTATGGGGGAAGGGGTGGGGAGTTTCAGAGAATCTCTCAATAGCTCACCATGATCACAGAAGCAAAACCACTAATGGTACATGTCAAAAACTTGGGACTGATCCCATTCTCTGCACAAAACCAGCAATGGAGTACTTTTATTTACTGCTTCATTGCGGTTTGAATTGGGGGGGGGGGTAGGATGTTTTGTTCTGGCTCCATCATACTCAAAACCAAGCTGGAGTAACCAATTTAAAGCCCACAGAAGAGTATTTTTGGGTTTCTGTTTTGTCCCCAGCAAACTATCATTATCTTGGTGATCATGAAAACAGTATGTCACCAAAAAATCCTGTGCTAGAATGCAATGTCCAGTTCGCTAAGGGAGCAGGTGTCTGCCCACCTCACGACTGAGTCTGTCCTCAGGTATGTACAAGAGGTTTCCTACCAACAAAGGATGGGGGGAAAAATTAGTTGACTTAAATGTAAATGACCAATTCCAGGATATGTCCTAGCTGGATCACAATTTTTAATTGAATAATTTATAAAATTTTATTTACTCCCTTTACGCAGGCAAGAAAACACACAACGGGAGGGTTTATTTCCTTAAGAAGAGAACGGTAAACTGCAGCGAGTAAAGAAAGGTCTCCTTGGAGTATATCAGCTTATTAAAAAGCTTCATGAACTTTCAACAAGACTCAAAAATAAATATGCCATGTAGGTTGAGCATATCCAGGTGAAAATAAGATTATCTGACATCTAATGAGAACCACTGGAAATACAAATTCTGTGCAAAGAAGTCATGATCAGGTGGGATGATTTAGACCCTAGAACATTTCAGAACAGAGCCAGTTTCTAGCAGCTTCTGTTCCCAGCTCCAGACAGGAGGGGGTGGAGTGTGCCGCTTTCCATTTTCTTCCCTGCTTCTCCCAGTGGGGAGGAGACACGCTGCCTCCTCCCCACTGGTTTGGAAGCGTCAGGGAAGCGTCTGGAAAGGTCTGGGAAGCATCAAAGCCAGTGATGAGCAGAGTATGGCAGCTTGCGGGTTAGCCGCCTCCCTCACTCGCTCTAAACAAACAGCGGCAGCAACCTCCGCTGCAAGCCCTGGCATGTCCAGAGGGCCTCAGAAAGATTCACAGACATGAAGGGTGCCCACCAGGGTCCAGCTTGATCCAAGGGAAGGGGCAGCCAGCCCTCGGCCAAATGAAGCCTGATGCCTACAGGCAATGGGGAATGCTGGCCATTAAAATGTAGAAGCAAAAGGAAGCACACCATTTTCTCTCCCTCTCTTCCCTGGATCTGGAACTCTTTTGTCCCCTGGATTCGATGGCTCACAGTGTATTTACAGCCAACTTGGCAGAACAAGGGAGGGTCTGACAGTGGAAGGGGACACAGCCATGAGATGGGGGTGGGGCTGGGAGCTCCTTCGTCCCTGAGTCCACAATCCGTACAGCCAAAGATGTCATCGAGTGATGCCTACTGTTTGAAAAAGCTTGAGTCCAGAATTAGATAGTGGGGAGAGTTGCATAAATTTGGGAATTTACTAAAACCACTGAACTGTAAAGTTAAAAAAAGATGAAGAAGAAAGCTTGAGTTGTCTGAGTCTCACACACACTGGACTTGGACCAAATGCTCGACTATTCCATTCTCTCAAACCACGGCACACTGTCACATTTTTTTCAGGAGTTTCCCTAAGAGCAGCTGTTCGCAAAATATTGCACTTAATTTAAATCCAGGCGATTCGATGTTTTCTGGAAGAAAATGTACACTAACATACATCTCCACGCCTTCAGATAACAGAGCGGATGGTGGGAGGAGGGACTGAACAGCAGTTTCCATTAAAACCTTCTATCTTCGTCTTCGTTAGGTGCAGAGAGAAAAAGATTTAAAGGGAAGTATCAGCTGAGAGAAAAAGATTTAAAGGAGAGTGTATCTGGGCCGAAAGTAGTAAGCAGCATCACCCAAACAGGCAGAAGATGTTAACTTCTGAAGGCTTTCACCTCAGGGGAAGAAGCACGGCCACTCCCTTCCCGTGGCATCTCAGTGAGCCCCTACAACACCATGGACAACCTCGGTGCAGACACTGGATCTAATTCATCAGACAGCGGCTGGTCTCAGCGGGCGTCCTCAGAAGACCTTCTCGGTCTTCATCTGACTGCCACCCCCGAGACCACACGCCCTGTTTTCCTCCCGCTTCCAGTGCCCCTACCTCAGTGCATTTCACCTCACACGGTACAATTCTGTCGTCCTTCTTAAAGGGGGAGAAAAAAACCCCCCAACACGAGCATCACTGGTGTTCACCTGCGTGGTAAGCTTTACAACCCTCCCCAGGCCGAGGAGTAAAGTGAACCACACCCCCACGGGGGGTTATCACAATCAAGACTCAGCGCAGCGCAAACCTCCGGAGCCTACACTCCCGCTCGAGCCACAGTCTGATGTGGGATCTGGAAGCATTTCTACGTGCTTAAAGGCCAGGCACTCGAGAGCCTTCTACTTGAGATAGAATTGGGCGTGCGGCTTCCTGGGTGTAAGGAGGCGAAAACCCCACTCTTGGATCTTCCTGTCTTACCATTTAAAGTGCAAGAAAACACCTAAGTTAGACTTCCACGGATAGACAAACGTGCTGTAAGATGTCCACGTTGTGGCAAGCCCCGCACAATGGACCACTGAGGACAAGGGGAACACCTGAGACCCGGCGTTATCCGGGAACCAGCGCAATGGATTACACAGGATCTACTGTACCTCTGTAGGCCACAAGTGTTCCCCGTGGCCAACGCCCACACTTTGTCCCCTGCCCAAGTCCTGCCACAGCCTTGCTGCTTACGGGACTTGGGGAGAACACCACCACCAGTGACTATGAAGCTCAATTTTGACAGAAACTTAAGGGAGACAGAGACTTAACACCCCATTTCTTGTGGGTCATTAATCACACCAAACGCTCAAGGACCACAGGTTTACCATGTTGGGCTAGTCAGGTGGGCAGGAAATCTGGTCTCATTAAGGCAGTGAGCGACGTGGGGCGAGCTTGGCAACAGGTCCACGTTCACCAAGCACAGGGGCTGAGCCGGCAGCGGCTGCGGCGTGAGGAGGCCTGGAGATATTTACAACGCGCGGCCCAGGCCTGGTGGGCTCTAGTCAGCACAACGGTTCGCTTTCAGATTTGGTGGTAATGCACAGAGTTTTCCTTAACACAGAAACATGAGTGAACATGAAGACAGGCACCGGTGGCTTCATCTGGGTATTATGATCCTTTCTATGGCACACACGATATGGTCCCAGTTTTTACAAAATATTGCGAGAAGAGTCACGGCGAAGAAGGTGCCGAGGATGTGGAAGCGGCTCTTCATCATGGGCGAGACAAATTTGGCAATGGTCGACACGCACACGAGGATGACGGTCATGAAGGCCAGGATCACGTTGATGCACTTTCCCAGGAGGACCTTGGCGTTCACGGTGTCTGTCTGCAGAACCTGCTGCTCCTGCTGGTGCAGCTCCAGCTTGGAGATGCGCGTCTGGCAGGACTCGAGGGCCTCCTGCGGACAAGAGGGAGAGCGGGGTCAGACGCTGGTGGGCTCAAGGGCTGCGGGGGAGCGCATGCACGAACAGGTACCAAGGCTCATTTACGCTGTTGTTCTTGG
This sequence comes from Mustela putorius furo, assembly GCF_011764305.1. Lineage (NCBI taxonomy): Eukaryota > Metazoa > Chordata > Mammalia > Carnivora > Mustelidae > Mustela > Mustela putorius. The sequence continues at coordinate 10,467,156 of NW_025421481.1, read as the reverse complement.
CAGAAAGAGCATGTGTACACAACCATAAAATACCACACATGGGGGTTTTACAGCTGAGTATTTTGAGTCTATTTGTATCTGAGATAAAGTACGTAAAATACTAGCATCTGTTGGTCTCCTCGGGGTCAAAGGAGAGGAGTGGTGGGGTTCCGGTTTGGGACAGTGGGCGACCTGCAGCCACAGAGCACTCCAGAGGATGAAGGGAGAATAGACGGGGACAGGAATGATGGGGCATCTCTGCTTTCACCTGCTCTTTGAATGCTATTATTCAGGACACCGTCCAAGGCTACACGTTCTCCCTAGATCTTGTTCTTTCCAACACTTCAATTACAAAGTCACAGCTGAGTCCACGTACCTCTCTGGTTCTTAAGATCAACTCAAGTATCTACATACCTCCCTGATAGCTCCATCTGAGACAGCGAACGAGAGAGAGCGAGCACGGGGGGGGGAGCAGAGGGAAAGGGAGAAGCAGACTCCCCGTTGACCACGGAGCCCAATGTGGGGCTCGTTCCCAGGACCCCAGAATCGTGACCTGAGCCGAAGGCAGACCCTTCACCAACTGAGCCACCCAGGCGCCCCTCTCCATCTGAGCTTCTTAAAATCACCTCAGATGCAGCCTTTGACAATGTGGCCTCACATCCCACACCATCTTCTGTACCTGTTCTCCTTCTGGTGTTCCCTTCCTCAGAAAACAGCACCTGACCTACCCAGTTCCTCCAGCCAGACCCGCCTCTCCTCTAAGGTGTCCCCCAGCCCCACTGACACAATAGCCAGCATCTATCTGCAGGGGTCCGTTTCTCTCACCTCGCTCTCCGTCCCGCTAGCCCTCCTGCCTCACAGAACGCCAGCCCCCTGCCGAGCTCACCATGCTCTGGCCACACAGGCTTTCTCAAGTTAGAAAAGAACCATGTTCGGGGCCTCTGGACTGTGCCTGAAATGACTGCCTGCCTGCTCCATCCCCTCTTCACCTGGACCTCTCTTCCCCGGCCAGCTCCCCCCTCCTCCACTGTCCTGTCTGGCCCCAGCAGAGGCTGAAGTCTCCCCCCAGCCCTCCCACCCCTGACGGACAGCCCACAGCTCGGGAGGACGGGGACCAGGCCTTGCTGCTGCACCCTGTATGGGGTGGCCGTCCCCTAGGGGTGGGCTGCACGCCAGGAAGGGCGCTGGGAGGCTCGAGAGAGAAGAACCTGGCAGCGGCACTGGGAGCCCCGCTGAGCGCTCTGGCCTGCCGTCTGACTCACTTCCTGAGAACTCTTTGCTGAGTTACAACACAGCCATCTTCTCAGGTTTTAAACAACCGTAACAGCCGTGACACGGATTCGCTTTTCTTCGGCGGGACGTGCTCTCTGCGCCGGAGATCAGGGTTCTCTGGCACTATCGTGACTTCCGTTACACAAGTCAGCACAGAGAAGGTGTTCACATTCGAAGCAGCGCTGGCCTCCAGGACAGGCACCTGCCCCGGAAACAACTGCCCCAGCCCAATGTGTCCTCCATTTGAGACACGCCACGGAAAAGGGGACAGCTAAGACAGAAGGTCAGCGTCCTTGGCAAACTGATTTGTCTTTAGCTGGGTCCGTGAATTACATATATAAATGGACTGATCAGAGAATTTAATGGCCTTGGAACCGTTATCCATTTTTTATTAAAAAAAAAAAAATCCAAGAAAGTTTAGTGAATGGGGAGCAATTTGAGTTACAGCTCCCACTCAGAGCTATTTGGCCCCATGATCTTTAGTACTTTCTTGGATCCAGTATTTAACTTATGGGGATGAGGACAAAGGACAGACTAGATTATCCTTAGGCCTTTTTTAATTGGGAAGTCAAGGGTGATAAAAAGCAAAACTCAATTTCTTGAAATTTGGTGTCTCTGGGGCAACAGTCACCCTGGCTGTAGCAGCTGGCCTGCCGTGGAGTCCTGCCTGTGACAACGAAAGAGCCGAGAACTAACAACAGCTGAGCGGGCCCCGAGGAACATGCCTTCTCACCAGTATGGTAATTATTTTCTGGCTGCCTACTACGCATCAGGCAAAGATTTAAGGACTTTCTGTGTATTATCCTATGTAATCTTCCTGACAATCTTTTGAGGGGAAGCTCATTGCTATTTCTGCTTTACAGATGAGGAAACTGAGGCAGAGGGAGTCAGCTTGTCCAGGATCACACGGTGTAGAGTGAGGATTCTCCCTCTCAACAAGACAACTGTCCAGTCGCTCATACAGATGTCCTCCCTGTACTTCTGAGTTAGAGACGAAAGCCAAAAAATGTTCAAATGAACTCTTCTAAATTGTGACGCTGCCCCTGTGATGTCCCTTTGTTTTACCAATGCATCCCTAAAGGGGTTCCCTTAAAAAAGGAAGAACAACATTAACCCAAACTATCCCCTAAATAAGAAAAACACATGTTTAGATATAATCCAGTGGCATCCCAGGCATGTTCTAAAAACAGAATGTTCTAATAAAACAAACTGCACTGTTCACCTTGCAACACTTAACGTTTAAATGGGTCAAATTCTTCAAACCAGTCAGTCGTGCGGACAATGTCCTAACCCAGAGCAGGGGCAAAATCCCCCAAGTGCCTCCTCCACCACGGTCCCCAGAGGTCAAGGTCTCCTATCAGCTTTGTTGGGCGCTCCAGCTCCCAGAACTGTCCAAGTCGATGCCTGGGATTGGCACAGACTCACAGCCCACGACACAGAGTAGAACAGAACGTGGGCGGCTGAGACTCCAGCTCACACGCTGCGAGGAAAAAAAATCTCCCTTCATGTTTCAGTTTTCTCCCTCCTAGAGTGGGGCTGGAAAAAATAACCATGGCCTACAAAGAAAAGTTGTAAAAATGCAGCTGAGCACTACTTGGAGAGTATACTTTTTTGCCTTTTCAATGGGAATGTAAATTGTGGCGGTCACTATGGAAAACAGTATGGAAGTTCCTTTCAAAATTAAAAATAGAACTGCTATACGATTCAGCAATTCTACTTTTGAGTATATATACCCGAAGGAAATGGAATCAGTTTCTAGAAGAGATCTCCCTACCCCCATGTTCACCGAAAGCATTACTGACAATAGCCAAGACAGGGAAACAACCCCAAAGTCCGTCGACAGATGAATAAAGAAAATGGGATACCCACACACACAACACACAACCGAGTATCACCGGGCCAGGAGAGAGAAGGCAGTCCTGTCAGGTGGCAACATGGATGGGCCCTGAGGGCAGGATGGTGGTGAGTCAGACTGAGGAAGACAAGCAGGCTCTGTGAGCTCGCTTCTATGTGGCATCTGACAAAACCAGACCCACAGGAACAGACCGGTGATGGCCACAGCCAGGGGGGTGGGGGGTGGGGGGAGGGGGGTGGGGGGGAAGGGCAGGGGAAATGGGTGAGAATGGCAAAAGGGACAAACTCCTAGTTATAAGGTAAGTCAGTCCTGAGGGCGTAACGTGCAGCATGGTGACAAGTTAACCATTCTGTCTTACGTATCTGACAGCGGCCAGGAGAGCAGGTCTTAAAAGTTCTCATCACAGAAAAAAATGAGTTAACTCTGTGAGTGATGGACGTTAACCGGACTAACTGTGGTGATCCCTGTCACTATATATATTATACATACATCAGATCATTATGTTGTACACTTCAATGTGAAGTGATACATTAATTATATCTCAGTAAAACTGGGAAAAAAGAAAGAGGCCCCTCCTGGAAGTAGAAAAAAAAAGGCATTCCAGAAGCCGAGGGCTGTTTCACTCAGTGACACCATCACGTTAATACTGGAACATGCCTCTGTGTGTACTGACGCAGTAAGCCCTTCCTTCCAACCATCTGGAGCCCACCATCCCAGCGAGTCCCACCCACATGGATGTTCTTGCACATTCCTTACTCGCCGACTGTTTGCAAGACCTTGGTCCAAGTCACTTAACCTTTCTGCCTTAGTCTCCACATCTGAGGAATGGGGAAAATGGTCGGAATTGCTTAAAAGGGCTGTTGTAAGGAGTGAATGCGGAGGAAAAAGGCATTTTGCTAGCGTGTGGCACACGGGGTACACTCAAGTCCTTGAAATTCTTGTAGCTGTCAAAGCTATTATTCTGCAGAGGAGTAAACAGATTCAAGGCTTGCTCAGGGTTACACAACGGGAAATGCCAGACCTGAGACTGAAATGCAACGTTTGGTCATGGAATGACCGGCCGCCCCACCAGTTCCTAGCCTGTTGGCCGCTGTGGGTCGGAATCCCGTGGCTTTCACCGTCTGTGCCATGGCACCTGGCCCCTGCTCCTGTTTCCCTGAGCTGTCTGGTGACTTACCTAATCTTGACTAGCCCCCTCCCCTGCTCAATAAGCTTCTCGAAGGCAAGGTTGGCCTCCTGTTTAGAAAGTTGAAGCACTTTTGGTGGTGGGGTTGGGGGAGGAGAAGAGGTTATAGGCGGTGGGCTTGGGTAGATAATAAATATTTACTAACCCAAAAAGGTACACAGAGAATAGCCTGTTTACTCCGTGACACGTGTAACACGAGCTAACGGGACTAGTAAGGTGGAGGATGTTTGTGGAGAAAACAGTTTGCTCCACACGTCAGAAATGCTTTAGGGCTGAGGGGTAAGGCACTCATGGTTTGTTAACGGACTTCGATGCTGGGACGAGCCTGCAGGAGTGTGTCATGACGAGAGGAACGTACCTGGATGTCCCGTGAGCGCTCATAGGCCTGGTAGGCCACCTTCTCCTCGATGCTGGCCAGCTCCTGCTTCAGGTTGGCGGTCTCGTGCTGATGCAGGTCAGTCAGGTCGTGGAGCTGGTCTTCCAGGCGCTCGTACCTTTGCAAAGAGAGGAGCTGATTCTGAGTGTGACACCTCACAGGTCTCCTTGTTCTCATTCCCTGGAAGACTATGTTTCCGACCAATAGAACATATCTAGGGGCGCCTGGTGGTTCGGTTCTTAAGCATACGCTTTTGGCTCAGATCATAATCTCAGGGTCCTGGGATCAAGCCCCACTTTGGGCTCCCTGCTCAGTGAGCCTGCCTCTCCCTCTGCCTGTCGCTCCCCGTGCTATGTTCTCTCTCTGTCAAATAAGTAAGTAAAATAAAAAAGAATACTTCTAGCTGTGGGGAACATGCTTTTGGAGAACCTGAATTCCAGCTCTAGAAAGGACTGGTCTCTGCCATCTTAACTTCTCTGGCCTCAACTCCTAAGGTGACATGTACACCGAATGCCACATTTCCACCCACAGTGGACGAGCACCTTCACGGGCTGTGGTTGGTGACAGAACAGACCTGATGTGTTCACTAGGGCTGCTCAAGAGACCGGGCTGTCTGGCACCCCAGGGTTCCCCCGTCTCCTGCCTGCACAAAACCTTCTGGTTCACAGGCACGGCTCGCACACGCCAGAGAGCCCACAAGGAAAGAACCTACTTCTGTGCTAGAGTCAACTCCACCATTTCCCAATGCATCCGCTAATTATGAAAACATGTTTCAGTTCTGGGAACTTAAGTGCCAGTAAAAACTTGAAGCTAATTGCAAATTTTAAATGGCTCATTGGGTGGCCTTTCCAAAAGTCCAAATCCTAACTGACAGAAGAACAAAGATTCCCATTCCCACCTCCCATTTTCCTCTTGGAAGAGGGACTGGTCTTATCGAAGTCTGTGTTAGATGCTTATAGAGGTCCCCTGACAGAACATTAAAGGAGAGAGAGACCAGGAGGCAGGGAGGGAAATTGAGAGGTTCTATGTCCCTTATACCTCAGGAAAAAAAGTAAGCCCAAAGAAAAATTAAATGCAGCTTTAATGATTATTCTCAGATAGGACTTCACAGGTATCCAATGTTGGCGAAGAAGCCTTTTAAAGATCTCTTACCGCAAGCAATACAGTCACGGGCTAACTCTTGAACATCACAAACATGACAAGATGGCAAAGAAGAACAAGAACGGTCCTAAATTTGTGTAAATGGAGATTTGGGATTTGGGATAAAATTTGGATCCAAAGAGTTCTGCATCCCAAACTATTCAGTTGGAATTAAATATTCTCTGGAAAACCTGTGTCTCAAAAATAGTTATGCGACAAAGAAACCAAAGCCAAAGATGCATGCTACCAAGTTTTAAAAAACTGTTTCATAAAGTGTAAGAGCTGAAAAAAGCCACATTTCTAAATTAATAGATTTAAAACCATGTAGGAGATATAAAATGTGTAAGTAAAATTTAAAGTTTAATCTTGTAATATGTAATGGGCACTGAATTTTTTTTAATCTACATTTTTACAAGTTAAATCTTCACTTTGGCCAAAACAACAACAACAAAAACATCGAAACTTTCTGTCTAGCTCTGTCAGCAGAATGTGTGACTGTCAGTCTCAGAGTTGTGGGTTCAAGCCTCACACTGGTGAACAGATAACTTAAAAAAGAAATCAAGTCTTAAAAAAAAATCCTTGGGGAATCTTTTCACTGGGGAAATGGTGGAAAATCACTTTTATTAATATTTTTATTAATAAGTTATAAGCACATAAAAGCCAGCCTACAAAATACCTTTTAAAATTAGCTAAGGTAATTCACAAGATGTGAATTTATATTCTACTCTTAAGATTTCTTTTGAAAACTCTTCACTTAAGGAGAAAAGTTTAACCAAAGTAAAATACAGTATATAAAGAAATACTCATTATATTAAAGACTTTAAGATTAAGGTAGCAAAGAAAATCGATCTTTTTTTTTTTTAGAAAATCAATCTTGATGAGCAATGCAGTGTTTTTTTTTTTCCTTGACGGTTATTACAGAGGAAAAGAAAACAGATCTGTGAATCGGTGCAACGAAACCTCTTCACAGAAGCCTCCTGAATCAGAGCAGGGTGTGCACGCATCCCAGACAACACAGCGATATTTGAAAAGACTCACACAACTTGCTCTAAAGTGTCAAACAGTAAGTCACAAGTTTATGAAGGTTGGCACCATGAAGCTGGGGGGAAAACTACTGATTTTCCACGATTTGGGATCCATATCCACACTCGTGGAAAATACAGCTCTCAGGACATCCCTGTCACGGAGGCCATCCTGCAAGCCAGGGTCAGTCAGGCTCCCGAAAGAAGGCGGGAGAAGAAGCAGACGTACCTGTACCTCTCCTCTTGCAGGGTCTGAGAAATAAAGCCGTACTCTCTCTTGAACTGCACTTTGAGCGCTTCGATGTCCTCGGCCAGCTGAGCCTGCGTGTCCTTGATCTCCCTCAGTTCCTCCAGGATCACGGTCAGCTTGCCCTGGCTGTCCAGCGCACCGGCGCCGCCGGCCCCGAAGGACTGGTTCCCGTTGCTGTCAGCGGAGCCCGACGTGCCGCTCGAACACTCGTCGTCGCTGCCATATTTGGGTTTGTTCATGATAGTGGCGCTGCCCCCATAGGCCCGGGGACTGCCCTCCGGCCGAAACTCCTCCAAGGAGTTCTTCAAGTGTGCGATGTTGTCGGCGCTACCGAACTTATTCCGGATCAGGTTGGCGAACTCTCTGGACTTGTTGAAGACGAACACGGGCGGAGTGAGGGACACGCCTGGCATGCCCGACTTCGCGCACTCCGTGCTGTGGGGGGCAGTTCGAGACTTGGCGGCGGCATCTCTCAGAGCGTGGAGGTTGTCTTTGGAAATGTCCTTGGAGCTTCTGGGGCCTCCGTTTTGCTCGAGCTCCCTGAGCTTTCTGTGATACTGCTCTAATTTCTTCTGCAGCTGGGCAATGGAGTGAGCGGATTTCTGATTCTTCTTCTCGAAGACCTGTTTGATGCGGCCGGCCTGCTGCTTGTCCGCGCTGCTGACCAGTTTCAGATACTCAGCAACGTTGCCGTCGCGGGATGTCTGCTCAATTTTTATCTGCTCGGTCACCTTCAGAATTTTTTGTTTCAGGCTGTCTGCACTGAGCTTGACCTTGTGGAAGTCCAGGATGCCATCTGGTACGTCAAAGTTGAGGTTGGTGTCTGACCCTCCTCGGCGAATGCTCAGGGGCAAGCTTAAGGTATTCATGTCATGACGTTCTACCTGCACGAGAGACAGGGAAGAAGCACTTTAAGGTTTGACATCAAAGGCAGAGTTCTTGTGATAGAATCTGTGTACACACAACAGACATACTTCATGTCCCAGGTTTTCAAACTCCAAGTATTCGGGGGTGCCGGGGGACCTCCATTGGTTTAATGTCAGACTCTTGGTTTCGGCTGGGTCATGATCTCAGGGTCGTGAGAGCAAGCCCCGTGTCAGGCTTTGCGCTCGGCGGGGAGCCTCTCTGAGACTCTCCTGCTTGCCACTTGTGCACGTGCTCTTTCTCTCTCTCAAATAAATAAATCTTTAAACTACAGGTATTCCTAAGATAAAAACTCCCTACTCTCCTCTCCAGTGGAAGAGAGGACAGACGAACCCTGTCCTGCATCCACATATACTAATGATGAGAGGCCGGTCCCGCAGGGTGTCCGATGTTTCGTCTCATTAGATGACAACTGCCAGTTGCCAGGGTAGAAAATGCATAATGGTGTGAGGTTACCAAGCAGTGTTAGTTTCCCAAAATGCCCGGGTAACTGGGGTGTCTACCACGCCCCGCTCCATGTGAACTGCAGCGGGAGGGGCGATGCATCCAATTCAGAACCCGCTCACGTAAGGGAAGACTGAGAAAACCGTTCCAGCAGGTACCTTCATCAACACAAGGAACTATTTTCTTAATGGAATCATTAAACAGATGTGATAAGATTAACTTTACTGAGTACTACGACTGTATTTAGAGGTGGAAATGAACAACCCCAAATCAAGACTGATGTGATTAAAAAACAAGAGCAAGTGGTGATACTAAGGGAAATGGCTTTCTCACTCTGGGGCCATCTGGGAAGAAGGACAAAGGATCACTGAGCATCGTGGCGAGGAGGGTAACTAGTTTGTGTCCAGAAAGGAAAGGCAAAGGTAGTCTGGGTGCCAGGTAAAGATGATGTTAAACCCATGTACGGAGGAACTGAGATGGCAAGAGGCAGGATCTGAACCCAAGTCACGCTAACGGGGTTCTTGTTCTACATCAGGACATCCTACCAGGGTGTTCCCAAAGGACTAAAGACAAGCCTTTATAGGGTCTGAATGCAATTTCTGAACAAAGACTAGTAACATCTCAGCCGATGCAGCTTACCTGTCAAGTTAACTACCCTTTGATTAAAATGATGCCTTGACACAGAGGAGCCTTGACTCCATTGGCTCAATGGAGACCAAATGGGAGACAATATTCAGCACAAGTCATCTTGTGTTTTAGGGGACAGTAGGCAGAAATAGCAAAATATTAATAAGATATTAACACACTTCCTCCCCTGCCCAAGTGACCCAGACTTGAATGTGTTCATTTCCAACAAAGAAGTATTAACACTTTGTCCCACGAAAAATCCTCCCCAGTGCTTTTTCCTAGAGAAAGGAGCCCGATGGCACCGTGGGACACAGTCCCAGGTTGGTGAGTCAGTCCTCCTACACAACTCACAGAAGTTTGTTAACATTATTTCTTGGCCCCTCTCTTCCAACACACAATTTTGCTATGAATGTTTTTATCTGGCAGAAGAGCATCACATAGGAAAGGCTGGAAGGAAATAAATGCCAAATCACTTGTAAAACTAGGAAAACGGATGAAAAAAAAAATTGTGACGTCAGCTGGTCAAGATGGAAAGACAGGGGTAGGGAAGAAAGAAGGGGTATGGCCGTCGTCTTCACGTCCTAGACGGATGGCAATGGGGAACTCAAGGGAACTAGGTACCCGTGGCTCGCTAGTGAACCCAGACAGGAATGGGTTCAAATGACACTAACACAGAATGCACTGAATCTAGAAAATGATTATTTGGGGCAGACAGGGCAATTCGTGGTAACCGTACAAACATGAGGCTACAAATCTGATTTCACTGGAGATATTCACTGATCTGACGATGCTCATCTAACTTCTCAGAAACTTTCTTTGGCTCCCCAAAGCCTCCCAAATTAAATAATACAATCCGGCCACAATAAGGCCTGGTTTACCTTTTAGGCCTCACCTTAGAGCTAATGGATGCCATTCATCTTGAGTGAGCCATCCAACCCAAAGTTCCCAGAATGCATGTGAATTATCTATGGATTTTCTCATATAAAGGATGCCTACCACCCATCCACTCCTGCTTATCAAAATCTCACATAGTCTCAAAGATCCACTTAAAACCCTAGTTCTGCCATGAGCTGTTCCCAGTCCATCAGAAAGTGGCCCATTCTTTCTGCGATCATCCGTGATGCTTTTGTGGAACCACCTGACGTGTCCTTGTGTCCCTGACCCGTGGATTTGATCCCCTACAGAGTACAGGCTCCTTCAGGGGAGAGACGTGTCATGCTTACACCTGGTCTCTACTCTTAGCTCTGCCCCTGTTCACCGCAGGCTGCCAATAACGTCTGTTGAACGCAAATGACATCTTTCTTTACTCTAGAAGAGTCACACTGAAATCACTTAAGATATATTTTAACAGAATCAGGAACATGGCCTTGGACGTTCTGCCCACATGGATCTGATCCTTTCAGGCAGAGCAGTTTTCCCAACAGCTGGGTAGCAAGTTCTAAATCACTTCAAACGGGTTCAACTAAATGGAGATTTTTCTGAGGATCCGTATGCAACAAGGTAACACAAATACAAACAAAGACCTTTAAACTTTAACTGAGGTATAATTTACACACAGAAAAGAACACATTTAAGAACACATAACCAGGATCCAGTAAAACAAAACAAGTGAAAACAAAGGGGCACCTGGGTGGCTTCATCAGTCGAGCCTCTGACTCTTGGTTTCAGCTCAGGTTATGATCTCAGGGTTGTGAGATCAAGCCCTGAGTCAGGCTCTGAGCTGCGCATGGAGCCTGCTTAAGATTTTCTCACTCCCTCTCCCTAATTCTCCCTCCCTCCCTCTCTAAAAAACAAACGAACAGAAAAACCCAAGAAAGCAAACCCAAGCTCCCCATGCCCCCTTCGATCATAAATCCAGAAGCCCCATCGCCGGGGGTAAGCATGCGCTTCACCTCTGAGAGCGCGCCTTAGTTTTGACTAATTATCACTCACTCTTCTGGTCTTTTTTGTGGCACTTTGTTTTTGCCTAAGACCTGTTTTTACCCTCTGGAGCTCAAAGATCAGATAGAGTTAGTTTAAGAAAAACTACCCAAACCTGCTTGGTACTGAGAAGTCCACGACGTTGGAAGACACAGAAGTTTCTCTCCTTTACCTTCCCAAAGGCAGCGGTAGGTCCCCGCCTCTTCCTCCTTCAAACCTCCTCCCCAGAGCCACAGGCCTTCCAGCACTGGTGCGTCCCTTGGAGTCAGCTGGGCCAGGACAGCCTCGAACACTCAGGAATGTTCGCACACAGAGAGCTGCCTGACTTTTGGCTCACTTTAAACTTGTAACAATGCTTGGCATGTCCTCGAGAGTCCAGGCTGGGGAAAGCAACAGCGTTCAAAACTCAAAAATCAATCAATCCTACTGCTCGTCAGCAAATCTCAGTTTAAAATGTTTGACGAGGGTAGAAGGTTGAAACTATTGCTGGGCCGCACCTTTTTACAGCCTTTTATAGCCCTCACTCTGCAGGGTAATTAAGAGCCAGCTGTACACATCACTACTAGATAGATGTCCATTCGTTCCCTAAACTCGAAGTGAAATTTCATCTCAGGGGAGAAAGCTGTGGGCGTCCTCCGTCCTCCATTTAGACGGGAGCCAGCCCTGAGGGCCCTCACGGGGCACAGCTGTTTCGGGGCGGGACGCAGGGAGGACAAAGGTTCAGAGTGGACCCGGAGACGATCTGCACATGAACTGCACACATCAGGGGACGCACAGCCTAGTTTGAGCACTGACATTAGTTGGTTTTGTGTTCTTAGCTAAATCAAGTCATTCGTAGTCTTCAACCTCCTCATCTTTATATAAAGAGATCAAGCTAGATCCCTCAGAGCTAACATGGCAAAATTCCATGAAATTTAATCCAAGCTATCTTTTCTGTGAGACATTATCAGGAAATAGTCAAGACCCTGAGCTCTGGAGATAAGAGTACTTTTGGTTTCAGTCTTGATGTCACTCTTACGAGCTGTGTGACTTTGGAAAAATGACCTCACCTCTCTGTGTCTTAGTTTCCTCTTCTGTCAAACAGAGATAATCCCTCTTCCAAGAGTTGTGAGGAACAAATGGCATAATGCACAGAAAGTACTTAAAGAGTTCCTGGCACAGAGAGTGGTTTCAAAAAAGGTTTGCTATTGTTGTCATTCTGATTTCATTTAAAAATGTACCTGTATGTAAAAATGGAAAGGCAAACAAGCTGCAAACAATGGTTATCTCTGCACATTGGGGTTAAGAAGAGTCATTCTTTTTATAATGTTTCCATATTTTCCAACTTAGGAAAAAAAATGAACACGAATTATCATTTCAGCAGAATAGATGCTATTTTTAAAAAATGACTGCTAGCCCCTTTCAGTACTCTTGTAATTACTTGGTTATTCTTAAGTTTATGTGAAAGGCAGACCACCAGCATCCCAGTGAAAAGCCATCCCTAATAATGTTTTCCTTCTGGCAGCAGACATTTCTCCTGTCACCTCAGTGTTCTGGAACAAAGGCTGCAGAAAAGTCTAAGCCCTGGACGAACATCAAAAACAGACAGTGAGTCATCTCTGCAACAATCCAAGCTTCCAGCACCATGTAAGTGAGCTCACCTTGCCCACCGGAAGCCAGGCCTACCTCAGTCCATTACAGCGCTGCTCCAACACACTGGGCGGGCTTCCAGAGAGGCTCTCTCCAGCGTGGTTCACAATTAACCCCTAAAAGCTCCAGAGGAAAATGAACAAGAGGGAAGGTCCGGCCAGGCAGAAGTACACCATCCAAAGCCCCACCCAAGAGAATGGGGAAAGGGAAAGAGAAGAACCAGGATGGGGGCGCCTAGAGGGCACGAGCTGAGGCTCTGGGGGTCACAGAGGGGCCTGAACATGCACAGGCCCAGAGAGGTCACAACTAGGGAGGGAGAACAGCCGAGGATACAAGGAACCTCTGGCGTTAAGGAAAGCTGCTGGAGCTCGGTCATACGAGGAAAGCTCCAGGTCTTTCAAACCAGCTGTCAGTTCCCAGGTTAACAAGTATGTCCCAGCACACATGAGGGTGCTTTCGAGGCCCTGAGAGGAACAAGTATCCTGAGGCACCCACAAGTCCCTGTGGCCGGGTGTCTGGGCCCACACGGCTGACGTTCTGGACTCTCACTCATTTCGGCCAGAATCTAACTTCAAGTCCTGAGGTAGGGCTGTTCCTGTGGCAATACCAATCAGAATGTGCTAGGCTTTGCTGTAGGAATAATGATGAAATCTCGGTGGCTTAAAAGCAAAAAAGGAAAAAAGAAAAGGTTGCTTTCTTGCTCATACTAACGACGGCTGACAATGAGCCGAGGGCCCCGGGCTGTGTGGGGGGCCTCCCGACCTTCCGCAATGTTGCTAGTGGCCAGGGCCGGACCAGGGACTTGGCGAATCATTTGCTGGGGCCTAGACTCCCAGAAGCAGAGACACCTTCGGATTCCCCTGCTCACTGCACTGGGCTTAGTGGATCTCAAGGGCCATACATGGCAGAGAAGCAATTTACAAATGAGAAGACTAGGCCCAGGGAAGTTCCCGAGCGCACACACTAGTAAACGGTCAAGTAAGGACTGAAACCCAGGCTGACTGTCTCCAATGACGGAGTACTTGGGAGATGAGTCACGCACTGTGCCACATAGTTTTTTTAGAATTCATACATTCTTCATGCTAATCCTATCTGATAAGAAAAGCAAGGTTTATAAAGAATATATATATATGTGGGGCACTTGGATGGCCCAGTGGGTCTGCCCTCGGTTCAGGTCACGATCCTGGAATGCAAGGATCGAGCCCGGCACTGGGCTCCCTGCTCAGCAGAGAGCCTGGTTCTCCCTCTCCCTCTGCCTACCTGTGCTCGTTCTGTCAAATACATAAATTAAAAATCTTCCAAAATAGTAAGAATCTATATGTTTCTTGAGGTCCTCCATAGATAATAACTTAGTTGGGGCTTAACTCCGATGTATGAAACATGAAAGACATTCTAAGATAAGCTCGGCCCCCAACTGTGTGAGAACCCATTCGGCAGGGTCCCTTCCACAGTTCTGCAGGTGACCCAGACTTGTGGGAACACTCTGCATCTGGTTTAGACCGCTCAGCCAGCACTCTCCTCCTGCAGGCTAAACTTGAAATCACTGCTTTTCTCACAATCACGTGCAAGCACGGACAGTCACTAAGACAAGAAAGAGAATGAGAGAAACAAGGCAAGAGCCAGAGAAGGGAGAGGAGAGACCTGTGGAAGAGAGGCAAGCCCCATGTGAGGCCTTAGCGCCTGAGGGGTTCAGTTCTGGGGGCACTGGGGAAAGGCACTCAGCAGATGAGCCAGGGATTTGCCTGGAGAAAAGCCTGTCCCTAGGCCGGGTGATTCGGCAGAGAGAACAAGGTGCCAGCCAGCATGGGGATACCTTTTTTACGCTCTAACAAAAACATGTGAGCTTTGCCTCTCACTTTGCTGCTAGGAATCCAGACGACACTGCTAAGCCATCTTCCCTCCTGCGGCTCTGTGGTAACCGGACGTGGGCTCACAAAGTATCGCGCCACTCAAGAAACATGGAACCCAGGGAAGCCCAAGCAGCCCCCTGGACCCTAGCACTCAACACCTCGTTTCCATGCTAAATGAGCTAACCAGTCCTGGAGAAGTAAGTCTGAGGGCCTGCCGAGCACCCTAATCCTGACCCAGTAAACACATTCACGTGGATTCCAGCACGGAACAGTCAATGCCTGGAGCTTAGCAGAATGTCACTTTGCCTCCCACTACCTGCAACACACGAAAACCCTTAACGCCCTCCATTCAGTGCCCCCAAAGGATATTTTGCCGGTCAAGTGTCTTCATAAAATATTTGTTCTGATTAGTTTAGACAAAGAACACTCCCTTCTGTAGTTCAGGTCTCACAAGAGTACGCCGTGGACTTAAAGGGAGTGTGCGTCAGTACGACCTTCCCAGGAAAAGGACTGAACTTCTCTAAAGTTCACGGCGTCCAGGACAGGAACTAATTTTTCCCCTGCCTCCTCTTCTCTTGGCATCAACGACAAAAGAAACTCGACAGCATCCCAAGTTCTAGCTCGGGCCTGTAGGCGCCGTTCTTCTCATTGCTACAGGATGGAGGAAGGTTAGGAGCAGGGGCGGGAGCACAGGACCCTTCGCTGGCCCAACCCTTTATCCAGACACTGCAAATTAACCGACGGAAGGCGATCAGACGAAGTGTTTAAGGCTCTCAAAAACAAATTTTTCAAGCATCTTCAAGCACTCACAAACACTTGATACTGTAATTAGAAACAATTAGCCTTTCATTAAGCCTCTACCAGGCAGCAGTGGTAACCTACTTTGAGTTACATGCACTCGAAAATGTAGGTATCTTCAAAATAGCTTCTAACTCACACTTTTGATTAATACAAACTCATCCCTTACAAAATGAGTCGGACCTGGTAAAGATTTACTGGATGCCATTTAATCTACAGAAGAATTCAATGAAAGTGGGGGGAAGGCTGCATGGAGAAGGCTAGGGTAATGAAAATTGGGCAAAGTACGCCAAATACCGACAGCAGGTCAAGGACAGCCACGGTTCCCTGGGTTGGGACTGTACAGGCGTGGCAAGCGACATCAAAAGGGGGCTATTTCCAGGAGAAAGGAGTTCTCTGGGCATCATCTGTACCTCAAAGATAGGCAAGTTTGGGAAAAGGAATTGAGCCCCTACCTCCTGTCTCTCCCCTCTACAGTAGAGTCTCTACAGCCTTCTGGAAGGAAGGGCTCACAGTTCCTTCTTTGTGGGGAGACGTGGGATTCTGCATTCTAAAGAAAGGGAAGCAGGAAACCCCAATTTTAGGACTAAATGCAGAATAAACGTTACTGTGGCTTTTAGTTCCTACACTTAGAAGAAACTGAGGGGTGTGAGAACCCCTGGGCACTGAACTGTTCACTCCCGGGGGGCAGGCTGGAACCCTTCCCTCCACGGGAGTTACTCTACACCAGTTTCTGGCAGCGCGTATCCCTAAAACCTGCCCTGGGAAGAGGACCGAGCGCTTGCCTTAAGAGCTGGAGGAGAGGGGCGCCTGGGTGGCTCAGTGGGTTAAGCCGCTGCCTTCGGCTCAGGTCATGATCTCAGGGTCCTGGGATTGAGTCCCGCATTGGGCTCTCTGCTCAGCAGGGAGCCTGCTTCCTCCTTCTCTCTGCCTGCCTCTCTGCCTCCTTGTGATCTCTCTCTGTCAAATAAATAAATAAAATCTTTAAAAAAAAAAAAAAAAGAGCTGGAGGAGAGGTGGAAATTTCACATGACACACAGGAGAACCACGCCGGGAACCAAGGCAGGAGAGGCAGCTCTGAAGGAGGAGTGAAAGACGGGTGTGCAAGCCCTTAGCCAGTGAACAAGATGAATGGCCTTTACTCACTGCCTCTCTCATCCCCAAAAGGAAGAGGGTGGGGGTTCTTGGGAAGAATGTGTGCTTAATCTACGTTTCCAAATGATAACCCTGAGCCAGGACCGTCTTGCAGTCTTTCGGCATCTCCTATCCAAACGAGGCCACGGAGGACTTCTCAGCACTCTCTCAGACACATATGACAATGACTAACTTCACACGAGGGGGGCTGACCTGCAACAGAAGTCAGACTCTCAGCCCTGAGAGAATCCTTGCAAATCTCACTTGGCTTAGTGCCCGT
This sequence comes from Mustela putorius furo, assembly GCF_011764305.1. Classification (NCBI taxonomy): domain Eukaryota; kingdom Metazoa; phylum Chordata; class Mammalia; order Carnivora; family Mustelidae; genus Mustela; species Mustela putorius. The sequence goes on along the minus strand of NW_025421481.1, from coordinate 10,450,470 downwards.
TTAAAAAAAAAAACAGCAGCTTGATGATGAACCCCAGAGATGTTCATTTCAATCCACATTATGTTAAGGTACCTTCCCCAGGAAAAGTAATTGTCCCTACAAGGGAAGGTAATTTGTCTACTACGGTACAGCTTCTTAGACAAATACATAAAGTGAAGATAACAGTCAACACGAGAGGGGTGTCCATCAGACAACAATCATCGTGTTTCCCTTTGTGCCTTGGGTGCTAGGAAGCTCAGAACCAAATGAGCAACTGTTAGACCTGGTGATTAGCCTTGCATTAAAAAAAAAAATTTTTTTTCTATATTATTGTTACTCTATTTCCCATCTGCCTTATCTCCCCTTAGGAGAAAGAGGTAGGCAGCCCTTACTCTATAGATACTATATAGTACATCATCCTGCCTGGCTGTGAAGGCTACGCTCTCACTCCCATACGTAAGAGGGGAAATGTGGTCAGACATACCCAGCTCAAAAACTGGCAGAGCTACTTCTGTCCTGCACTGCCAGGGTACCCAGAGAAAGCCACATTGAAGGTCACAGCTTGGCTCATATCCTTCAAAAAATTGCTTAATAAGACTGAGCCAGGAAACAACTTGATACTCGGGCCCCAAAGTACATTCCCAAAGCAAACCTAAGCCTCATCGTTAAGTTATTCTCTGAGGGTCAGCGTTGAATTTTGGGGGTATTATAAAAAAACAACAACAACACAAAACACCAACTGCATATGTACTGATAATCTGCAGTATCAGTTTTGTTATAAATAGATCAGAACACAACTAGCCATCAGATAGGGCTTCGAAATAATATACTTAATTCTGAAATAGAAAAAAATGACCTTTCTTAGTTTCTTTCCCTTCTGCAACATGGAACTTATTTCCTTTATACGATTTTATTTTTTCTAATGTAAGCCAGGGGTATTATCACCGAATAGCAATTAGAAATAAAAATCTCCCTTTCGTTCTACAAAATTATAAATACCATTATAGTCAAGGAAAAAAATTTCAATGCCCATGAAAAACACATTCATTTTTTGTGCAGAAGTTGTGTTAGGCTTCAAATGAGGCCAAGCAGTATTAAAACTGACTGCCTTGGGCCAAATAAAGCTATGTTTTTAAAAGATAAACCAGATCATGTCTTGGGTTCCTTCTGAAAACATTAAAAAATTCCCTAGACTAGGGGTGCCTGGCTGGCTCAGTCAGTCGAGCATGTGACTCTCGATCTCAGGGTCATGAGTTCAAGCCCCATGATGGATGGGGATGAAGCCTATTTAAAAAAAAAAAATAGTAATTAAAAAAATTCCCTAAAGAGTGAAATCCTTAGCAAAGAATTTAGAACTCTCTATCACTTCTCGGCCTTTTGGCTAAGACCAAGTGTGGAATTCTCTGATCGGGGCCCTGTCTTAGCCATATTCCAGGAGATATGTCCACAGTGCTAATTGAGCACATCTACGCAAGAGGTACCAGCGTGAGGCTGGAGCTTTACATCCACTCATTTAACTCCTGTGGGGCCATGAAGTAGGTGTCCGTAGGTGTGCTTTACAGATTGAATGGGGAAGCATCAAATAAGTTGTGGTTATAGCTACTCAGGAACCAGGACTTGTACCAGACTCTCAGCTTTTGGCCTGTATCTTACTCCATTACGCCAATGAGCCCCGGAATGCTCCGTATACTTGCCTGTTTCAGCGTGTTAAATGTCCGCTAGTTCCTCACCTAGTGTGGCCTCGCATGCCTCCACCCTAATTCACCTTTCAAGGACCAGTTCAGACATGGCCTCTTCCACAAAGCTACCCCCGCTCTCATGCTTGGGCGAGAACCGATTGCTTCCTTTTTGCTCTCCACAAAATTTGCCTTTACCCCTTTAACTGTGCTTACTTGGCTACGTACCCAAGCATCGTAGAACATTCTGCACCCCAACGTACCGCAGCCTCAAAGGGACGCGATGTCTAAGAAGCCACCTGTGTCCTGTCCCACGTTCCTTCCTCAATAGGACCTCAGTCTCTATTGCTCAATCAGTGCAGACAAACAGCCAGCTGGGGCAGCCAGGTGTCCCAGGTGTTCACAGTCTCTCAGCTGTTAGCGATGAGATCAAGGAGAACCTGGTTATCCAGGATTATCTTCCGGAAAGACTGGACGGCAGGCGGTTAATGGCTCATGATTCATGCCAAAGGTCAAATATTCAAAAACTGATGTGTCGCATGGCGTGTTCCTCCAAAGGGAATACAAGTGACCAATTAACAAAAGACAAATATTAAGATCCACAATGTACAGAACATGCAGGTGTACTAGTCCCTTCCTAAGTGACCGTTTCCCTGTGGTCACTGTCCTAAGTGTTGCTGAGACCACGTGCCTGCTTCCTTTAACACAACAGTCCATTATTTGTGATGGCCTAAGGATGTGTGCAGGCTTGCTCCACATTACACAAGAAACTGGAAAAAATAACAGATCTACAGCACCAGCAACAGGAACAAGTGTAGTTCCCTGTTCCCTAGGAAATCATAATAGAAGGTGAACCCCAAAATAAAGGAGTCCTTTTATCCTCCGAAGTGTGAGAAGGCAATGATTTCTTTTAAAGGACAAATCCAGGTCTCAAAAAGAATGTTTCGAGAGAAGGCAGGATCTTGGCAAAATAGTACAAATTAATTTTAAAAAGAGAAGCTACCAGTTAAAGACTTAAGCATCGTATAATTTTCTACGTGCTTCACATATATTACTTAGTTTTCCTTTTCAAGAATACAAAATTAAGGACTCCTACTTTACAGATGGAAAAAGCAAGTGGCTTGTCTGCGGTCATAAAGCCAGCAAGCGGCGGAGCAAGGAGTCCAGCGGGCTCCAAGGTCTGAGCAGACATCCCACCTTCCACTGGGAGCCCACTGTGATGCGCCAGACCCCTTCCTAGTTTCCCACGCCCTGACAACCCCTAACATTTACTTTACTTAAATCACTGTGTGTCCATTAAATATTGCTCAGTGAAAACACGTATGGGCGAGCAACCAGAAGAGCAAATACGAACAAACAGATTTAGGCAGTTCCTAGGGCCGCAGGGCAATTACTGGAGATGTTCCCAATTTGACATTAATAAGTCAGAAAAGAAACTAGCGTAAACCCCAAGATATCCTAAATAAAACATGTCGGCTGCTTCTGTTTCAACCACTAATGATGATTCTCAATGCCAGTGAAACAGGCCTGCCCATCCAGTCCCCCTTCTGGCTGAAGCCCTGGTAGGCAGATGATCATTAGAGGCTCGGCTACCAAGACAAAGGTAAGAGCAGGCTTCTTCCTCCCAGAGCCACAGCCGTTTAAAAGCACTGAAGAGCTGTATTTCGGATAGAGGACAGTCCTCTAGGAACACACTGTTTTATAATCTGGAAAAAAATCACTAGAAAGAAATAAACTGAACTGTGGATTGTGATTTTTAAGATAAATGCCACCCCATGATCTTTCTAAGCTCCCAGGCCTCTATCTGGGTTGACAGTTCTTTCCAAACAGAGGGCACAGCCTTCCAGGGCCTACTCGAAACATCTGCAAGCAACCAGCCCACGGAGATGCCCAGGAAAGCCCCAGTTCCAAAGCCACGTATCCTGAACAGAGGTTAATGACATCCCAGGGGTAGCACACGTTAGTGGTTAAAAGCAGATTCAGAGCGAGACTATATAGGTTCAAATCTCAGTTCTCCCATATCAAATGTATGATCGCAGGCAAATTGCCTCAGTTTCCTCATCTGTAAAGTGGGGACAGCAGTACCTATTTCAAAGGGCAATCGTGATGATTAAATGAATTAATAATTGTGAAGGACCTGGAACAGGGCCCTGTGCAGAATTAGGTGTTCTAAGTGCAGGCTATTGTTTGTCCAACATGACGTACCCCAAGCGAGCGGGAACTTCAGAAAGTCCAAAGCCAAGAGCCACAGTCCGGCTGTCACCATGATTAAGCTTTTCCAGTGGAAGATGATAATTCCCTCACTGCCCCGCTTCATGGAATCTGCTTGTGTACCCATGTGTGCCCTGCAGGGGAGAGGCAGGAGGAGCAAAGACAAGCAGAGTCTCAAAACACACAGGAGGCCCCTTCAGAATGCAGTTTCAATGAACCTGAACTGAACGATAAAGAGAACTTTTCCCAAAAAAGCCCATTTACCCAAAAGCAGAACATCTAGTATCTGAGAGACTAAATCCAACTTCTGAAAGGATGCAAGACCTCAAATGACTAAAATTTAAAATCTCAGTATCTGGTCCTTAAGTTTTTATACAGGGATCATCGTCTCCTATGTTGTTACTTTGATGAAAGGAGGGCCCTGAATTCAGGCCCTAAAGGGAGATGTCTAACAACTCCCCAAGGCTTTAAGCAAAATAAGAAAAAACTGTATTAGAAAAACTTGCTCCTTCCTGCAAGAAGCCTCCTAAACTAATTCTTGAGCGCGTTAGGTCATGGAAGCTTGTTTTTACAGATATGTGCGTTTTCAAACTAGGCTAGAGTGAATTCCATGAACTCTCTCAACGGCATCATCATCTGATTTTATCCAGGTTCTCTCTCCACGCCTGACTCATGCTGTCACCAAATCCTCTGACTTCTTTGCCTAATAATTTCTCCCTAGATCGAGCCTTCCCTGCTATCCCCAGATCCACCTTCCTGAGCCCACAACCCCACTTCCTACCTCGTCCAGACAAAGGGCAAGAGTTTAAACACACTGCATGGGGATGGAGAGCCGTTCCACTCCCCTTCTCCACTTCTGCTTGCCTCCAGTGAGAGCACGGGACAAGCTGCACAATGGCTCTTCCTTTAACAAAGGAACTGGGTTCTTCCTCCTGCTGGTACTTAGTCCCTGAGTAAGTTTCCTCTTCCAATTACCCTCGGTCTCCCTCCAACCTTCTACCACTTCCCCAGTGGGCCTCAGCACCGCAATGCACCGGACACATCTCTGCGCCACCTTTCCTCCCCAGTACTTATGTCATTCCCTCCTAGGCATACCCTGTCCTAGTCCTCTGCCTGATCCAAATCCTACCATCTCTGCAAGATTTCTTCCACTGACTCCTGCCCATCCTTCCTTCCACTCCTTCCCAATCCACTCTGGCTCTTATTAAGACTGTCGAGAGGAACCCTACTTGTTTTATCTTCCTTGCTGGATTTTTAGGTTACTGAAAGTACTCACTCTTTCTAAATGCCATAGGACACTCAGAACAGAACTAGGAGTATCAGAGAGCAGTGAACACTTATTTACATAACCAACTTCTCCATACTGCTTTATTACCGCTATAAAGCCCTAGTTCCAAATTCTGAAGAAGACCCACACTAAGAATATGTACTGATCAATACACACATACATATATGTATGCATATATACATGTATGTAACTGAAACAAGTTTTATGAAATAATACTTATCTTTGCTACATGCAACCCAACTACAAGCATATTTTTAAAAAATAGAGTTAGCTCATTTTTTTGGACCACTACATATTAGGAAATAATTAATCTTGTAGAAAAACTTCTTTTTGTACACACATCAGAAACAAAGTACCCTGACATCTGTAGGTGACTTATTCTGAAACGGATTGCATATACACTATATAAAGTAAATTAAAAAAATTTAATTGTTAAATCTGGATAAGGCAGATGGGTATTTGCTGTACTCTTCCTTCTACTTTTCCATATAAAAATATGACAGTTGTTATGCATTAAACTCATTGGTATGACCAATAAATGAGACTCAATCCTGTTTGAAAAACACTGCTTTATAATTAGGAAAAAGACAACCCATATGTTTCTATGCTTGATAATTGTATTTAAGGAGGCTCTAATATACTGAAGAATGTTCTATGGCTATTTCCTCTCCGGTGCGGTCAATAAACTTTCCACTGTTGAGTCTACTAATCTGTCCTACAACATTCTTCCCATGAAGCTTTCCGTGAATCATTACTTCCTTAGCAGTAAGTAGCTCTGATCAAGGAACATTTTACTTTGCAAAGTAAAACCGTGGACTTGGCATTTACCCTGACTTTTTTTTTTTTTAATTTAAAATTCAATTAACCAACATGTAGCACATCATTGGTTTTTGAGGTAGTGTTCAATGATTCATTAATTGCGTATCACTACCCTAAGACTTTTCATCCTAAGGAAAAGCTCTGTGCTTTTCATCAAGGCTTTAAAATGACTACACCTGGGAACACTCAACGATGAAGGCGACGCGCTGAAACTGCAGAAGTCATAATAAGCATGTGTTCTCATTAAAACTTTCCCCTTCCTTCTCCTTTAAGAACTGGTTCCCATAAAAGAATAAATTTCACCTCATTTAATTGGTACTAACAGGGAAGTGTTTTAGAAATCTTTAGATAATTGACATCCTTACCATTTAAGGGCCAACATTTTTAAGTCTTGCTGATCACGGATTTCTATCCCAAGATGCCTCCCCATTGACTGGGCTCCTCCATATGACCAGGTCTGAACTATGACAGAACACAGGCATAGTTTCTTCCTGACCCTAGGAGGTAAGTAGGGGACCTCGGGACAATGGAGCACCAGGGAGCGCAAAGGGGCCAACAGTGCTGAGGCAGGTGGAAGCTAGGCCGTGCACACCCAAGTAAAAATCAAACAGGTGGACATTTCTTTTTTTTTTTTTTTTAAAGATTTTATTTATTTATTTGACAGACAGAGATCACAAGTAGGCAGAGAGGCAGGCAGAGAGAGAGGAGGAAGCAGGCTCCCTGCTGAGCAGAGAGCCCGATGTGGGACTCGATCCCAGGACCCTGAGATCATGACCTGAGCCTAAGGCAGCGGCTTAACCCACTGAGCCACCCAGGCGCCCCCCACAGGTGGACATTTCTGATGTGTGCACTTTACCGCAAGTTACTCCTCAGAAAGGTAAAAAATAAAATGCAAATGCACAAAACAAAGAGAAAGCCCAGGAATCTCTGTGGCATACTAGCAAAGCACTAATATCTGGGGCATAATTAAACATACCAGATTTAGATGCAAAGATATTTAATCCTAAATTCTGCAAACTGCAGCAACATCCAAAACCCCACTGCCAATGCAGATTGCAAATGCCCTGGTTTATTACATAATAGTTATTTAGAATGCCAATGTTTCTCAAATTTAACTAAAAGCACACAAAGTACAATTAGAGCTTATTCATTTACTTAAGCCAAATGTTTTTATGATAGTTAATGGAATTGACTAATTTAGGTTAATGGAACTGACTGATAGTTAATGGAATTGATCTATTTAAGTTCCAGACCAAGACCCCCAAATACGTATTTTCCACTCAAAAAATGTTTTTCTGGGTATCTTCTGTAAGCTGTATGTAAGCGGTATGCTCAAAGTACCCGAGTCACAAAGGTGAATATGGACGCCTGGGTGGCTCAGTTGTTAAACGTCTGCCTTCAGCTCAGGTCATGATCCCAGGGTCCTGGGATTGAGTCCCTCATCAGGCTCCTTGCTTGGTGGGGAGCCTGCTTCTCTCTCTCCCTCTGCCTGCCACTCTTCCTGCTTGTGCTCTGTCAAATAAATAAAAACAATCTCTAAAAAAAGAAAGAAAGAAAGAAAGGTGAATATGACAAACTCGACCCCAGGAGCTCCTGCTTGGACAAGGAAGACACACAGAACCACACCACTACAGAAGAACGTAGTAAGTACTGTAAGGAATAAAGAGGCAGAAATAAGTCACCAGAAGCCTTCGGTGAAACAGCTTCCAAGAGGATGATACTCGGTTTGGACACAGAAGAGGAAGCTCAAAAATCACCCAAAAGAACCAAGCAAGGAACACAATGTGCCCACAGAGGCAAAAAGTAGAATATTTGGGAAACAAATAGGATTTCTTGAGGTGTCTGGGATTTAGAAGGACTGAATGGGTTGTTCTAATCAGGGTACAGTTGAGGACTAAGACAAAAAAGAAGTCAGGGCAAGTATTTCTGAAAGGCAGAGGCATGAGAAAGAACACAGACCGCCTACAGCTGGCTCTGCAGGCCATGCAAGACTGGACACTTGACCAAGTAGGCCAGGGGAAGCCAGGGTTTTAAAATAAGTGCCGATTTTTTTTTTAATCATAAAAATTTAAGAAATAGGGGCACCGGAGTGGCTCAGTTGGTTGAGTGTCTGACTCTTGGTTTTGGCTCAGGTCCTGATCTCAGGGTCTTGGGATTGAGGCTTCCATTGGGCTCCGTGCTCAGTGCAGAGTCTGCCTGTCCCTGTCCCTCTCCCCTCCTCCCCTTGTGTGAATGCCACACATGCTTTCTCTAATAAATAAAATCCTTAAAATATATACTGAGAAATAGAGATTTGGAGATATCAAAAAGTTAGGGGGAAGAAAATCACCCATAAAACCCTCCCTTAAATACAGACACTGTTTAGATTCTTAACTACTTAAAAACACAGAAATGTGGTTATACCGGACATAGGGATTTCGGATACAATTCAAGTACTGTGTACACAGGGGCATAGGAAGGATCCATTCATCTGTAGGATTTGGTCAGTATGTTCCTGCACACTCACACTGCATCACAGACCAACACTAAGTGGGCCCTGTGTGAGATGCAGAGATTCTACAAGTAAACCCACTATTAAAAAAAAAAAATCATTTGAGGCTAAGGACAGCTGAGTTCTCATCTAAAATAATAATATCCATGGGGCGCCTGGGTGGCTCAGTGGGTTAAAGCCTCTGCCTTCAGCTCAGGTCCTAATCCCAGGGTCCTGGGATCGAGCCCCACGTCAGGCTCTCTGCTCACCAGAGAGCCTGCTTCCCTTCCTCTCTCTCTGCCTGCCTCTCTGCCTGCTTGTGATCTCTGTCAGTCGAATAAATAAATAAAAAAAATCTTAAAATAATAATATCCACCTCATGATGAGAAACAAGGCATTTTGCCTCACAAATACATGACATAATTCATGCCATCTCTACTCCTCCCTCTTCTGGAGACATGAGAGGCTGAACGCATTCCACTGACTGCGGGTCCTGTGCTTTGTCAGAGGGCTCCACAGATTACAACGGATAAAATTTTTACCTAAAATGAAAGAAAAGGCAGGAGCTAAAGTTGACTTCCCTGAAGACTAGGATACCTTTTGTCTTTTATTTACGGATTGAAAAGTGAAATCCTTCCATGTTTGCGGAAATTACATTCTGCTCACTCCAAGGCATAGTTGGAAAATATCCCAGATTTTTCTGCCTGTAGGAAAGCACATTATATCTAACCACACTGTAGATCTATTATGACTCAAATTCCACCTGAAAAAATTTTTAATCCAAATCAGGTTAGTAAAGCGGGGAGAAAAGGCACGTGAAGAAAAGAAAGCTACTGGGCGCCTGGGTGGCTCAGTGGGTTAAGCCTCTGCCTTCGGCTCAGGTCATGATCTCAGGGTCCTGGGATCAAGCCCCGCATCGGGCTCTCTGCTCAGTGGGGAGCCTGCTTCCCCCACTCTCTCTGTCTGCCTCTCTGTCAAATAAATAAATAAAATCTTAAAAAAAGAAAAGAATGCTACCTTGGAAAGTTTCAATGCCACATACTTTTCTTCTCTTGGCTTGCTACTGTAATGAACCAAATCCTGAGTCCGTACCTGGCCCAGAGCCCTAACTTCCCAATAAGACCACAAGAACTCTCAGACAGGACACCTGTTCTGAGCTTAAGACGGTACTACCTATGTGCACAGTTACAGTTGGAAACCTTTACGGCTCAGTCAGAAGACTGCCTTTCCTAAGAGACTTTACTCAAGCCTGGTTCCCTAAGATATCCGAATGAGGAGGTTTTCTTTGTGCCCAACACTGGGAAAGCTGATGACCTTACAAAGACTCCAAGGGCTGCTAAGGATATAAGAGTGTTCCAGTGTGGCATACTTCATTAATTCAATTGAGCCCACCTACCTTACGCAGCGTCTCAGAATGTTAAAGAACCATCTGTTCAATAATCACTAACTGAGAACAGGATGAAACCTCATTCAGCCCAAGATACTTCCCTGAATTTGATGACCTGAAATGTCTTTGATGGCTGTACATGATGAGGCTTCTGATGTCATTCATTACTTCAGCTGTGGTTAGGACTGACATTCTATTAATCAGGCAACATAAATATGTAGCCCTAAGTACCATAATCCCTGTGCCAGAGACAAAATGCCCGACTGCTTTTCATCCTGGATCAACGTGTGCTTGATGATCGGTGACTGTACACTTCACATTACAGGACTGACTCCAAGTGCTCAGTCCCATCTCAGAGGCAAGGGTATGTTTATCTTATTAACAGGCATATTTTTCAGAAGAACAAAACTTTATATATAAAGAGTGGGAAAGTGACAAACATAATTAGGCAAAATTAAGTGACAAGCGGATTTGGGCACTATCACTTATTTTCCACTTATATAACATCTTTCATAAAAAATCTCAATAAACCTTACCAAGTACTCTTGTCCCAACCTGGGGATTGGATTATCTGCACGAGTTACAAAATCTACTCTGAATTTCACACTAAGCAACTGACAGGCATTCGGTCTTTTTTTTTTTTTTTTTTAATATTTTATTTATTTATTTATCAGAGAGAGAGACACACACAGCAAGAGTCAGAACACAACAGGAGGAGTGAGAGAGGGAGAAGCAGGTTTCCTGCTGAGCAAGCAGACCAGGTGGGGCTCGATCCCAGGACCCTGGGATCATGACCTAAGCTGAAGGCAGACGCGTGACAACTGAGCCACCCATGCACCCCAGGCCTTCAGTCTCTAGGACTCCTTGCTAATTTTCTTTCCTCCCCCTTGTCTCACATCATTCAATTCTCTTTCTTTCTGGATCACCTCTCCAACTCCTAAGCTGGACCCCTGCCAGGCGTGGGTCTTTAATGCCTCACCCCAGACCACTACAACCACCTCCCATGGCGTCTTACCGTCTCAGGCTGCCCCTCCCTGCGGTAGCACACGGGCTGTCTACAGGATGCGGTCTCCATTCGTTCCACTGGCAATGAAGGCCCTCTACGTCTTGACCCAAACCTGGCACTCATATTTGCACACTGATGCCTATAGACCAAGTGGCCGGATCCAGGTGAACTCTGACCAAGTCAAGAAGACATGCCCACATTGTTTCTACCAGCTCAACTCCCCTTTCTTCACGAGCTCCCCCTACGCATGGTCTCAGCAACCCCCCCACCTCTATTTACGTGGTGCCCGCCTCTCGGCAAGACAGGTATCAGACATATTTTGTCCCCAGCGCTCGCCCAGGTTCCACCGGTTATGTTTAGTCTATCACGAAGATTATCAAGGAAGTCAAGGACTTTAACAAGGTCACAAACTGGTGGGTGATGAGCTAGAGTGCCAGCTTAGGTCTGAGGCCACAGCCTGTGTTTGTTCTAAACCCTCAGGCTTCCTCGACTGCCATCCCCAACTTTTTATCTACCAAAACCATGGGGTTCCCTCCATCTGGCTCATGTTAACCTTTCCACACAAAGTCGCTTCCTGTCACCTCCAATCTAAGCATCAGGGCTCTCTCAGAACTCCTGCTGCTCTGGGTTCCTCCCAGCAGCATTGACTTCCCTCATCACCTCATATTATAACTTATTCTACCCCTCCCCCCTTTTTTGCAGTCCTGGAGCCTCACAATGTCCTTTGAACATAGTAGGCACTCAGCTTCTTATAATAAGAGTTGTCTTGTACTTTGATATTATTTCCAATGGGTGAAATCCCTATCAGGGATGATAATTTCACTAACTGAACAAAAGAAGTTCAATAATAAGGGCCCTTCTGAGCTCACAAACTGAAAAGATCAGATGAAAGGGCTAATTTTGGCAGCTTGAATATGTTATCAAAGACCCAGGCAGGCTCTTTCCCTTTTTTCCTTCCACTACCCCTAGGACGTCTGCCTATTCTCTCACAGAGGTGAAGGAGATACTGTTGTTCTAAGAATCACATGTAGACAATTTCTGGTGGCAAACAAGTTTACTGCTTTTTCTTTCACATTTTATTAGGGAGGAAACATTTTCCAGAAACTTTCCAGCAGATTTCCCCTTAGGTCCCTTTGGTCAGGACTGAGTCATCTATCCATGCACGAGTTGCAAGCAGTCTGTGGAAGCAGGATCTGACGCTTCCAGCCTTTATCTCAGGAGCTGGCTCAGCCAGCCAGGGAGAAATGGAAAGAAACGGTGTTTGCATAGGCAAGCTACTATTTGCAAACAAACTGCTAGAGAAAGATTAATGCAATGATAAGTTATGTACAGTGAGACCCCTCAATGTCCGAAGAGATGAATTATCATAAGCAAAGCTGGCTCATCAGGGGGCGCCTGGGTGGCTCAGTCCAATGAAAGTCAGACTCTTGGTTTTGGCTCGGGTCATGATATACAGGTCTTTCAATTCAGTTGAGCCCCTCATCAGGCTCTGCACTCAGCGTAGAGTCTGCTTCAGTTTCTCTCCCTCCTTACGCCCCTCCCCCTGCTTGCACACTCTCTAAAAAATAAGAAAAATCTTTTAAAAATGTTTGCTAATTGGGTATAGCCCTCCCGTTACCATAGGGTGCTGACTGCACTACAGCTGGGGGGTGGGGGGAACATTGCTGGAGTCCCCCAGTCCTTCAGGCAGTAACTTGTAAATACATTCCTTTCCCTCGGAAACAACCTCTTCCACCACCATGACCACAAGGAAGGAAGGGCATGGGGGAAAGAACCTAGCCCTTTCGAGTTTCCATACAGTTCTCCAAAGGATGATAATAGGTTAAAAAAAAAAAAATCCAAGAGATTTAAAGAACAGAAGTGATATCCAATATTTACAGGTCTTTGCCTCTTTTTCCTATTCTTTGCTGCTCCTAACAGGTCACTTTCCTTGCATCACCACGACCGCCATCATCTATTTCCTGTTTTAGAACCAACATAGATTCCTATCATGGGGAACCACCTAAGAAAATTCTAGTACAATGGAAAACAATGCAACTGCTAACAGGGAAGTGAATGTGAATGGGCCCCCATGGAAAGCTGTCCAAGCTGAACTGTTAAGGCAGGAAAGCAAGATGCATTGCTATGTCTACACACACTCACTTGTGCTTTAAGAGAGGGACAGTGTTGGGGTTTATATAAATAAAGTGTACTCTACTCATATGGAAATTTCCAGAAGGATATCTCAGGAACTGTGAAAGGTAGTTACCTCTGGAGAACAGGGTTGGGAATCTGGGGGCAGAAATACATTCTGTTTTATATTCTTTTTTGGTAGAGTTTGTTTTTACTCATTTTGTTATTTTCAGATCTTTAACAAAGTTCCTGGTGCTTATACCCTCCAAGTGAGACTAATATGCAAATACCTTTAAAATTTCATTAGCACACTCCAGATACTTCCTTGTCCCCTCTTAGGCCCTATAACTTTAGTAATAATAGCAAATAATATATATATTTTTTAAAAATAGCAAACTAGGGGTGCCTGGGTGGCTCAGTGGGTTAAGCCTCTGCTTTCAGCTCAGGTCATGATCTCAGGGTCCTGGGATCGAGTCCCACATCAGGCTCTCTGCTCGGCAGGGAGCCTGCTTCCTCCTCTCTCTCTCTCTCTCTGCCTGCCTCTCTGCCTACTTGTGATCTCTCTCTGTCAAATAAATAAATAAAATCTTTAAAAAAAAAATAGCAAACTAAGTGGCCTAAGTATTCAGGATGATAAGTCAAAGAGAGTCTTACAGAAAGACTATCTGGTGATTGCGCACAGAGCACGTGTATCCTAAGGGCCAGACTCTTGTATTTGTAATTCTCAGATTTTAAAGTCTGGGTTTACCCTTTGAGAAGGCCCATCTCTTCAAGGTTAAAGTTTCTTGGGATACAAAAAGGATATGACTACGTCAGTGTAAAAACATTTTTTGAGGGTTCCAGAATTTAAACAAAGCAATGCTGAAATCAGATTACAAGATATTTTTTAAATGTTTACAAATTCTCAAAACACTAAAAATCATTTGGCATACACCTAGAGACCCAGAAATTCCATTTCTAGGAACAAGTGCCCATGTTAAAGAAGTGTATTAAACACATTCATAGCAGCAAGGTTCACAACAGAAAACCACCACCGCAACCCAGAAATAACCCAAAGGTCTAGAGGCAATAGAATATATATATATATGTGCATATATATGCTGGGTGCTTTTGTACAGTGGAATGAGAGGAACCATAGCTATAAGAATTAAAACGTAAATCTTTTCTAAACAAAGGAGTCAAAGAAAACCACATGAAGTACGAATTCCTCTTTCTAAAGATCAAACGCAGGCAAACTCCTATTTGAGTACAAACACACAGGTGGTAAAATGACAAAGCAAAAGCAAGGGAATGGTTAACACACACCTTAAGACAGAATGACCTCTTGGAGGAGGGGAGGCTTGTGATGGAGGGACATGCAATCAGGGAAAAAGTCATAGGGTCAAGTTCAATTTCTTGCCCAGAGTTTTAGGTGCTTATTTAGATGTTATTTTAATTAATTTATTTATTTTTAAAGATTTTATTTATTTGACAGACAGAGATCACAAGTAGGCAGAGAGGCAGGCAGAGAGGGAGGAAGGGAAGCAGGCTCCCTGCTGAGCAGAGATCCCAATGTGGGACTTGATCCCGGGACCCTGGGATCATGACCTGAGCCGAAGGAAGAGGCTTTAACCCGCTGAGCCACCCATGCGCCCCTCATGTTATTTTTTTAAATGAAATATCTTTTGGGTATAGCATTTTACAATTTATAAACATTTAAAAATAAACACCATAGAATAAGATCCACAGTATAATAAACTCTATGTGTACGTATGTTTAAATTACATGATGAGTAACATCTATCTTTTAATCCCACTGGTCTGTCTGGCTCTGTACTTCATTCTTGGTTAAAGTCTAAATCTGAGGACCCGACTTAACTTGTGATCTGGGACTTAAAGGCCTCTGGGCTACTCCAGTGGGGCCTGACTTGGCCTTTCTGGGTCACATCCAGCAGCGGTAAAGGATGTAGTCAAAACAGTGAGAGACCCCAGTTTTCCTCATCCTACAGATGAGCCCCCAGGCAGCCTGCAAACCACCCTCGTTTGCACTGGAGGAACCCACTCCTCCTGGCCCAGCTGCAGGATGGGAACTGGGAGGCAGAAGAGCTGGGAAGGGCCTGTCCACATTGAGAAGGCTTCTCCCAGAAAAGTCTTGTCGACCAGCAGCAAGAAAATACCCCTTCCTTCTGAAGAGTCCCTCACCGAAGGCAGTGGTAGTTTTATAAGCAGTTCTCCGGTGGTTTGGGAAGCAATTTTCCCCTTTCATTCCAACCCAAACGGTATACAACTGCGGCGCTCACAATGCTGGGAGGCTCCTAAGACGGTTTATTGTTAGAACAACAGGCCCTCCATTTTTGCTTTTTTTTTTTTTTTTTTTTTTTAAGCAACAGAAATTTAATCTCCAAGATGCAAAAAATCTAATGATAACCAGAAAATTCTTCCCATTTGCCATACCTCTCTTCCATCCTCAATAATATGTTTCTAAAGAACGGGCGTCATTACCGACAGTAAGCCCACCTTTACAACATTCTAGATCAACCTCTGATGCCAAACGTATTGGAAACAAATTACTTGAATAAATATGTTCAAGTATTGTCAGGTCCAGGAAATAGAAGAAAGACTGTATGTGTTTTGTACCGATGCACAGAAACAGTCCATGGCACAGGCACGCGCACGCACACACACACACAGAGTCACAAACTGAACAGACATTCCCAGGAGATCAGGCAGCTCCCAGGGGCAGGGCAAAACAGAACCCCGCGGGGAGCCCTGCCTCCATCACCACGGGGCGGTGTCCCTGGACAGCAAGAGGGGCCCTGGGTGGTACAGATGTCCACTTCCCCCACTGCTGCTTCCTCTCCCAGCCCTGCCGTGGCTGGGGGGCAG
The DNA here is from genome assembly GCF_011764305.1 of Mustela putorius furo. Taxonomy (NCBI): domain Eukaryota; kingdom Metazoa; phylum Chordata; class Mammalia; order Carnivora; family Mustelidae; genus Mustela; species Mustela putorius. The sequence goes on along the minus strand of NW_025421481.1, from coordinate 10,434,658 downwards.
CCACCACGCCCGTCCTCCTCACGGTGGAGAGACAGTGGCTGACACTGTCCCACACAGTCTCTTTTACTCAGTCCCAAGTTTCCAGGAAAGGGAGGTTTCAAGGAGATCCACTTGTGAGAGGACTCGGGGTTAGAGTACAAGGTCAGACCCACTTCCGCCTGTTTAGCTCCGGGATTACCTCCCCGGTGTCTGGGAAGCGGGCAGAGAGCCAGCTCGGTTTCCAGCCAGGAGCTGGCACCGCTCCAACCCAAGTATTTGCTCACCTCTTAAATCCCACAAGCGGCATGGACATTTTTAAAGGACCCAGCATGACAAGCTTTGGTGGTTCAGGAGTTTAGGCCATTTAAATACCTAGAAACCCATGGGGCGATGAGGGAGGATTTGGGGCAAGCACAAAAATAATCTATATTTCTCTTAAGCACCTCATCAACTCTGAATGACCACAAAGCTCTACAACACATAGTTACATACGCGGCTGAAAGGGGAGAGTGGGTGAAGAGACTTACCAAAACCGCACAACAGGCAAGAGGGCAGACCCGGACAGCGACCAGCGCGCCTTCCTGCCCGAGAGGCATCTGAGTTTGCAGGGCGGGCAGGCTGCCTCTTTCGACAGCGCCTACCCTGTGACTCAGCCCAGACTCAGGAGATACCGCCTGCGTATCTCTGGGCATTCCCGTGTTTGCCTCCGAGACTCTCCACGCCCTGCACCGTGAGCAGCACAGCAGCCGGCCATCAGACACCGTGTGGGACCCGGCGCTGCCCCAATGGGCTCTCTCTGCTGCCACGAGACGCTCTCTATGGGGGGGGGCAGATTGGAAGGGAGGCCTGTTATCCCGCAACTCTGGGATGGCCGGGGGACCCCAGATGACACTCAGTCTGGCACTCCTGGTTTGCTGATGAGGAAATGGGCTCGACTCAACAAACTTTGGTCAGGCAGAGTCCGGGCAGAGCAGTGAACGGAGCATGGGAAACACCAACATGAATGATGGCAGAGCGAGTGGGAAATGGTCCCAATGCCTCGGGAAAGGCATCAGCTCAGAAGTGAGACGAGTTGGGAGACTCTTTGCTCTGTGGCCTCATTCACAAGGCAGACACTCCCTGGTGCCTCGGAGTGTCAGGCACAGCAAGGCGTGCTGGTGTCGCAAGGGGGCACAGCCAGAGAAACAATGGCAGCCTCTGAGGACAGGACAGCCTGGAGTCCAGCCCCGGGGGCAGGGAGGAGGGCTGGGGGGAAGGGATGAGAATGAGACCAGGCAGGAAGAGACTTGTCACTCAGAAGGTGCTTCAGGTAAAGCAAGTTCTGAACTGGTCAGCCGGATAGCAGATGAGGACCTGGGGGACTCAACGCCAGGTGAGGAAGGCAGAACTGAGCGGCCGATGACGGGGATCAGACCTGGAGGGTTCCCGCGCAATCGTGCTAGGGGGTCTGCATTTCACCCCACAGGCCACGCGTGGCAGCTGCTAATGGGATTAGGATGCCCAGATCCTGGGGTCAGACCAGTCCCTGTGAGGGAGCCGTCCGGCGGAATACACTGGCGCCTGCTGTAGGACTGACTCTAGGGCGAGAGTTTGCGGACGCCGGACAGGGCAGTACTGGGAAGGAGAGTGCCCTCAAGGGACACCGAGGAGGCAGCATCAAAAAGATGTGCCCCAAACTGGATGTGGGGATTATAAGGGAGAGTCAAGGAAAGCCCCATGTCCCTTTCATTCCTAATGGTGGCCGATAAGATCATTCACAAGACCGAAAACTGGGGAGAGGCAGGAGTAGGACATGGGAGTAGAGTAGGATTCTGCTTCAGATGGGGATGGATTTGGGGTTCCTGTGGGACGTCCAAGGAACTACAGGTGTCCAGAGGAGCCCCAAGGGAGGAAGGGGCTGAAAACCGGAGCCCAGGACGACAGTGCCTGGGGGCAACTTACTGAGGAGGCTATAAAGGGACTTGAAAGGTAAGGCAGATCTGATTTCTATATGACCTTGGGCAAATAAATCTTTTGGGGACTCTGATCTCATCTGAGGAAATTCCTCCTAGAAAAATCAAAGAAGGACCTGCTGTCATACCAGACACAAGATATTTCATATTTTTTCCTGCCCTTCTGTGATCATATATTGTGAACATCTATTGCTTCACGTTATAACCCTGCAACAGATTACAAGCTTTCCTGCTGTCAGTCATTTATCTTTAAATCCCTTTTGACCTCCCTTGCATGAACAGATTTGCAAATATTTGAATTGCCTTAAGTCACATGAAAAAAATCAGGCCGCGGAGCCTCTGTGGCTCAGCTGGTTAAGCATCTGCCTTCGGCTCAGGTCATGATCTCAGGGTCCTGGGATCAAGTCTTGCATCAGGCTCCCTGCTCAGCAGGGACATGTGACAACCACCTCCCAGCTCTCTAGTAGCTGGCTCATTTACTAATTTTGATTAAACACAGGGAATGACTCAATTCAGACTATTGTTTTCAGAACCTGTTTGATTCCTGTCTTGCACCTGACCGCATGTGGCCTGGCTCAAGCATGACCAGTTTGAGAGGGCACTCTGGTCCCTGAGTGATGGGACAGAGCAAGTACCCACTCCTCAACAGGCCAAATCTAACCTGAGGTTCTTGCTGCTCCCAGACTGTGTGGACTCTGGATGGCTCCCCTTAAACTTACAATATAGGGCACCTGCGTGTCTCAGTCATGAAGGCATCTGCCTTCGGCTCAGGTCATGATCCCAGGATCCTGTGATCGAGCCCCGCAGTGGGAAGCCTGCTTCTCCCCCACCCGCTCCCCCTGCTTGTGTTCTCTCTTGCTATCTCTCTGTCAAATAAATAAATAAATTCTTAAAAATAAATAAATAACTCACAATATACCTGGCCATCCCTCTTAGCCAGCCTCTAAGATTTCAACTCTCACTGACCTACAGACCCAGAATACCTCCTACTGCTCTCTTGAATAGACCTGAACTTCCCAGACTCTGAATAGATTCACCTCATTTTCTGTGTATGTCAAAGATCCTCTCCCATCTTGCTGCCAGTAGGAGGCACAATAGAGGCAGGTGGACAGCCAGATCAGCTGGCATCCGGCATCTGGGGCAACAGCAGCATCCCCAGAGCACATAGCTCCTGATCCGTACTGTTACCTCTCGGATGCTAGAAGATGCACGCAGTGTGGGTCAGAAGACGTCTGAGAAGTAATTCTTTCAATTTAAACATTACTTTGAAACACACACACACCCCTAACTAGACCATGAAGGCATAAGAGGTTACGAATAACGAAGAGCATCTCATCACCGCGATGTCTCGCTCAGAACTGTCCTACTCCATCCACCGAGAGAGCTGTTCATACCCAGGGAACTGTAATCTAGGGCCTCAGTTTCTCACAAGCATGCTCCAAGACTGTCTTCCTTTCTTCTGAACCCAATTCAGGTTCTGTGACTTCATCTGACCCAAAGAATTCTACTGGCAAATTCAGGGTTACTTACTTGCTTTACTAAGCTCCTTCTCTATTCTCTTCTCCCTCCCTCCCTTCCTTAGATACCTTTTAAATTCTTTTTTATGAAATCTCTTTATTAATTCCTCCGACCAGCAGCCCTGAGGTAATAAGTCTCAGGTTTCACGTTAAGTAGACGAGGATAGTCAGCTGCTCACCTGCAGCAGCAGAACAAACTGGGCCAGGAAAGTCTTTTGAAAATAGAAGATTTCACCAGTTAAATTGGTAAAACTTTGGCAAGACATTCTGTTCCCATCTTTCTGTATTTAAAAAGACGCATACCCCTTGACCCAACAACGCCGCTTTTAGAAATTTAACCACATATGGTTACAGGGAAAAAGATGTACAAAAATATTTAGTAGAGTATAACAAAGCAAATAAATACGGGGAAGAAAAATCATCCTAGAAAGAAATTGTGTATCAATAGGAGATTGGTTAAATAAATAAAGGATACATTTTGTGCAGAAAACATTTCTGTAAAGGATATGTAAGAAACAATGGTTCTTATCTCTGGGTATAAAGATTATAAGTTAGAACATTTTCCACCTTATGTCCTTTATGGGATTTTTTCCTATAAACTTGCACTCTAAATTAGCTGGTTAATGGAGGAGTGGGGAGCAAACCTTTGTTATTTAGGCTTAAAGCTCTACTACATTCTTCATTTAACAGTATTATTCAATCTTTGTTAAACAGGAAATAGAACAAACAAGGCACAAACAGAAACTCAAGAGAGCAGACACACAATAAAATGTGTTTGCTCCAACAGCTAATTTCATCACTCAAGAACTCTTCATCTCAGAAGATGAGTTTGTTTTTTCCTCAAGCACCTCCTCTATGTGTTATAGACTCTTCTATAATCTAAATGGCTTGATTAAACTATGGATCTTGTGCTAAACATGTGTTTACACTTAAAATCAGTTTTACTCTGGAAAATGGAGTGAGATTAGGAAGAGAGAAGCCCACTTATGTCAAACCTTAAAAAGAAATAAAGACATACCCTCAAATTTAAAAAAAAAAAAAAAAAGAAAGAAAGAAAAAAAGTTAGAGTAATGCCCAGGCCCTTTATAGGACTTACTGAATCTTTGGGTCTGGGAGTCCAATCTCTGCATTTTGCACAAGCTCCCCAGGTAAGTCCTATGTTGCTGGTACTGTGCCATGCACGTGGGAAGTAACTACGCTTAGCAAACACCATGTCTTATCCAAAGGAAACATAGCATAGAGTAGAAAATTCTGTGAACAGAGGTGTTCACTACTGATTATTTATTTATTTATTTTGGGTGTGTGAGCGACGAGGGGCAGAGAGAGAAGGAGAGAGAGAGAGAGAAAACTAACTTCAAACAGGCTTCTTGCTCAGCGCAGAGCACAATGAGGGGCTCAATCTCACGACCCTGAGATCATGACCTGAGCCAAAATCAGCAGTAGGACACTTAACCGACTGAGCCACCCAGACACCCCTAAAACAAATAACTTTTTTTTAAAAAAGATTTTATTTATTTATTTGACAGGCAGAGATCACAAGTAGGCAGAGAGGAAGGCAGAGAGAGGGAGAAGCAGGCTCCCTTGCCAAGCAGAGAGCCCGATGCAGGGCTTGATCCCAGGACCCTGAGATCATGACCAGGGCCGAAGGCAGAGGCTTAATCCACTGAGCCACCCAGGGGTCCCAAACAAATAGCTTTTAAAAAAAAGTGATACGGTGTTTGGAGCAGCACTGAGTGCATGCAGAACCCTCCAGGCCCTGCCATCAACCCAACTCTTCTGGCTCATCTGTGGCTGACAGAGGCAGTAATGCATAAGAGCCATTTTGGGGGCTGGGAGGGAGTTCAAATGACGCAGACCAGTGTTTTCCAAGTGATGGCGGCAACCACCTGATTCCTGAGCTGGACCACGGTGCGGGGTCCGAACCAGCCCAGGTGCATTAAACCGCCTCCTTTCTCCCTCCCAGCTCCGCCCCGTTCTTATGCCCCAGTGAAGCTTCATAACCACTGAGCTAGTCTGGTATTTCGTGAACATCCCACTGTAAGATCATCTCAGGCCCCTGCTATCCCAGCCCCACCCCAGACTCAGTGAAGCAAAGTCTCTAACAGAGGTTTCGTGTGTGAAAGCAGCGCCCCAGGTTACTCATAAATGGGGAGGTTTGGGACACACCAATTCAGGTCAAACTCGTTTTAAGATCAAGAAACCACGGTCCAAAAAAGTTAAATAATTTCCCCAAGAGCCTGAATACCTGATTAGCTGGGACACCGAAAACCTGGCGAGGTCATCTTTCCTCTTACACCAACGGAACTTACTAATGTTTATCATGAGTACCTGCGCGGTTTCTGATTCATCACCATGAGGCTGCAGGTAAGTGACTAATGAAGTCTGAACCCACAGGGCATGTCAGAACATCTATCTGGCCCTGGGAATTTTTCCACTTTCAGTATCAGGATGAGGAGAAATTAAAAACAAAACAAAACAAAACAAACAAAAAAAAACCCAGGGGTGCCTGGGTGGCTCAGTGGGTTAAGCCTCTACCTTCGGCTCAGGTCATGATCTCAGGGTCCTGGGATCGAGCCCCGCATCGGGCTTTCTGCTCATCAGGGAGCCTGCTTCCCCCACTCTCTCTGCCTCTCTGCCTACTTGTGATCTCTCTCTCTGTCAAATAAATAAATAAAATCTTTAAAAGAAAAAAAAAAAGTCCCATCTGATAGAAAAGTAAAGACAGCCCTACGCGTTTATAACCAGGCGAGGAGAATTTGAAAGTCTCCCTATTTCTTCTCCAAATATTAGAACCTTTGGCAAAAAGGACTCTATCACACTTCGGGTTAGAGTATCAGCTTGCACCTTGCTGTGGGAGAGAGAAGAGGGTCTCTTACAGAGACTGCAACCTCATCCTGGAACCGGTATCTCTACACGCATCAACGAGGAACAGGCAAGGGAAACAAAACCCCCAGCTTGGAATGCACACAGCAAGTTTTAATTCAGGGGGAGTTCCATCGAGTTATAATTGCCTCTAATTGGTCCTCCCACGCGGTCTCACAATTTACAGCTGTAATCAGTGCCACAAAGAATGAGCTAAATTTCTTTTCTACCTTTGAAATCAGAACCATCTCCGCTTAGGTTCTTACCGTTGCTGTTTTGATTTCTTTTTTAATATACCAAGGTATAAGAAAAGGGTGAATGAATGAATGAATGAGATAATAAAAGCAAAGATGCAGGCAGCTCTTCTGGAAACAAGTACTGCTCCCTATGACCTAATGATAACCCAGTGGGATTCAAATTTGTAACGGAGACTGTAACGGTGCCAACTTGGCAAACTGTTCTGTTCCAGGGCACGCTATCCAAAAAACACATTCTTCTGGTCGGACATTTTCCATACTCCGATTTTTATCTTTCTTGGCATGCTCGACTCTTCTCTAATAAAGTCACAACCCTTGTTGCCATGGAACCCAATCAGACATGGAGCCTGTTACTATGACTTCCCTGCGAGTCTAAAAAAAGAGCCAGTGACCAAAAGAACAGCCCTTTCTTTAAAAAAAAAAAAAAAAAAGAAAGAAAGAAAGAAAGAAAAGAAAAATCCAAGGCAAAGAGGCTCCAAAAAAGGACCTAAGCCTTTTACATCCATTGAAGTTTAAGCTTTCATGCAGGCTAACTTGAACTCTGGAGACAGAGCAAGCTAGTGTTTTATAAAAAATTTTCAGCTAGGACATTCCACAGAAGACAATTTTATAAATAAGTACCTGGCAAAGAGGGTAAAGCTGTTCCTGGGATTTCTTTTTCTTCTTCTTCTTCTTTTTTTTTAACTCGAGGCAAGCTTCCTCAGATTTGAGTAGTCGTTTAGCAAACATATGTCAATCAGCAGCTACCAAACTGCAATATTCATTTCCACCAATACTTAATTTTTGCCAAAAAGCTCACTATCTCTCTGTAAAGAAAAGATAAGCCAAATGGTACAACCGACTCTGTGTTCTGTCCTGTCTAGAACTGGACTAAACCTGGAGAGCCTAGCAGAGGGACTGAAGCAGAGAGAATGAACCTGTGCGGACTGCTGACCACGGGCTGGGCACTTCCCTGTCATTGCGGGACGCCGGCAACAGAGGCACTTCCGCATCTCTCTCCTAGAGATAAAGTACCATGGCTCTCTGAGCTTAAGAGCTTGCTCAAGCTGCTGTGCTAGAACGAGGTCTGCCTTCCAAAGCCAACGCTATTCATTCATTTGACCAACATGTGTGTCTGGCCTCACAGGTGCTATGCGTTCTGTTCAGCTTCTTGTTCTTGAAGACAGAACGTGCAGCCTGTAAAGCCTGTCTGTGAAGAGGGCCTGGAGTCAACGTGCACAGCCCACGGGGCCGGTTCGGGCCGTACCCATTTGGTTGGAATGAGCACCGTATCTGCCCGGCAGCAGCCAGCCCTTGGGAGAATCCTGAGTAAACGCCCTGGCTTCTAGATGAGATGACAAGGGGCAGACACTACCACCAGCCCTCAGGAGACTGGCTGTTGACGAGGCCCTCCAGCCGTGGACTCTGCGGGGGTGGGGGGGAGCTCAGAAGCTCCAGGTGCCTTGTCTTGTGCAATTTCAGTGTTGAAGTAAAAGCCACCTCATGCAAACTCAAGAAGTTATTCTACCCAACACGGGTCTGGGAGAACTGGCTTCTGAAAATGACTAGTAAGAAGGAATATGGGGGTTGGGGGATGCTGGCTGGCTTGGTTGGGAAGAGCACAGGATTCTTGACCTCAGGGCCATGAGTTCAAGCGCCACGCTGGGTGGAGAGCTTACTTAAAAAAAAAAAAAAAAGAGTGAGCGAGAGAGACTTAAAGAAGGGATCTATAAAAGCATGGAAATGAATTCAGAAGCTATATTATTAATCACACCACCTTTTTCGGCTAGAGATATCCACTTATTTCATCATATAATAAATACAACTACTTCCATTAAAAGTAATTTCGAAACCAAGACCACAAAGAGATGCCACTTCACACCAGCCAGGAGGGCCATAGTCAGAAGACGGTAGTAAGCACTGGTCGAGAGGCAGAGAAACTCGAGTGCTCGCCCACTGCCAGTGGGGGCACCATGGGAATGTGTCCGGACTGGGGTGGGAGCACAGTGGGAGTGGGGGAGTGCAGAGTGGGGGGGAGGGGAAGTGCAAGGCGGGGGTGCGGGGGGGTGGGGAAAGGGAGCTCAGGGAGAGCCCGGTGGGAACACAGACCTGTGCACCCCCTGGGAGACACCCCCTGGGAAACACCCCCTGGGCAGACTCCCAAAAGTGGAGCACAAGAGCTCCCAGGAGAGCCAGCAATTCTACAACTTGGCTTCGACCCAAGACAAAAGAAAGCGTAAACCCCCCAGACACTTGTATGCGGATGTTGAGGGAAACAGAGTGACCCTAAGAGCCCTAAACCAGCAACAACCATCCCAAATGGGCGTCAGATGCTGAACAGGACAAAATGCCGGAGGGCAGTGCTGTGGAAGGTTCTCGGGCTGAAGTGCTGACAGGCTACAACACAGACGAATCTTGGAAACCTCCAGCTGACTGAAAGAAGCCAGGCACAAAAGACCACATACATCTGATTCCATTTACGCAAAGTGTCCAGGACAGGCAAATCCAGAGGAACAGGAAGTAAATTAGGGGCCAGTGTGGCCTGGGGGTTTGGAGGGAGGAAATGGAGAGTGATGGCTAAATGGGTCTGGAGTTTGTTTTGGGGGTGACCAGAGTGTTCAGAAATGGACTGCAGTGACTGCAAACTCGGCAGATATACTAAAACCCAAGAACTCAAACACTTTTAAATGAGTGACTTGTGCATTTTATCTCAATAAAGCTGTTATTTAAAAGAAAAAAAAGGGGGGGAACCAACACAACCAGTTTTTTGTTTTGTTTTTGGTTGCCTTATTAAATAAGAAAACAGCCCAAGCCATGAGACTGCCTGACCTCAGACAAGTCACTTGTCTCTGGGGGTCTCTGTGCCTCGTTTAGGAAACAAGACTCATGCCTGAACCGGGAGTCCTCTCCTAGCCCCTTCAAGGTGGAAAAACCATTTGTACAAACACCTCTCCGTGTTCAAACTAGGGGGGGGGTCAGGCCACCTACTCTAGTGGAATCTCCCCAAGCATTCCTTGTCTGACTCTCCCCTTCACCCCTGTGTTTCCATTCCTCAACCGATTTCTGAGCTCCTGCTATATATGTAAGTCTTGATGCTAGACCATGTTCATGCCCTCTAGTTCTCAAGCCCACAGTCCACAGGGTAGGTAGGCAGTTCTCATTCTGTGGGTGTGGAAGACTCAAAGACTATGTGGGTGGCCAAGAGGCAGAGAGACAATTTGAACTCAGAACCAAAGTCTGGGCTGTTTCTCTTCCTCCTGCACCAGGGGTTTTCAAACTGCCTCCACAGGCATATTCTTGGAACTTCTACGGGTTTGCTACGAACAATTTTAAATGATGTATTTACTTGGATGGCAAAGAATATTAATGTAACCGTATTGGGAGAGCATAGAGATAACCAGCTGCTAACCAAGTACTATCCTGAGATTTCAAGACCGTCTGTGCTTCTACTCACTCTGGGCCCAGGTATTAGAACTTCTTTAGTCAGCAGGAAACTCAATGGCTGACTCTCAGTTTCCTGGGACTGCACCACAAATTGGGTGGCTTAAAACAACAGAAATTTATTGTCTCGGTTCTGGAAGCCTGAAATCAAGTGGTCAGCAAAACCAGGCTCCCTCTGAAGGTGCTAGGGAAGGGACCACTCCAGGCCTGTCTCCCAGCTTCTGCAAGCCTCATCAGGCATTCCTCCACCTGCAGATAAATCACACCAAGCTTCAGTCAGCCCTCACACGGTAGGCACTCCGCCATGGGTCGTCACATCATCTCTCTTCTGTGCACGCCTCTCTCCAAATCCCGGCACACTGGGTCACAGCCCATCTTGATGACCTCCTTTTGACTTGGTTCCTTCTTTAAAGCCCCCACCCCAGCAAGGTCCTATTTTGAGGTAAAGGGCAAAGTCACTCCTGTGTCTTCTCTCACCGTACCACCACACTGCTGGTCATCCCACAGTCCTCCAACACCAGCTGGGCAGCCTACGACTCGACTCTGACGCTATCCGCCTGCAGACGGCATCGGCTCACACTGAAGGCATCAGTACGACGAGTCCACTGGTTGTTACCTGCGATTCTCACGCACTGGCTACAAACTGACCCTCTCCCCGGGTTCCGTCCGTTTTCTAGAGTGGCTCACAGACTCATGAAGACATTTCCCCTCGTACCAGTTTATTAGAAAAGGACAGAACTCAGGAAGAGCCAAAAGGAAGAGAAGCACAGGGCAAGGTCGAGGGAAGGGACGCAGGGGTTCCGTGCCCGCTCTCAGAGCCGCTCTCCCCGCATCTCCAAGTGTTCACCAACCCGGAAGCTCTCCGCACCCCAGCCTCTCAGGTTTTTCTGGAGGCTTTGTCATGAAGCCCTGCTAGATTAACCCACTGACCACTGGTGGTTCCGTCAACCTCCAGCCGCTTTCCCCTCCCCAGAGGTGGAAGGTGGGACGGAGAATTTCAATCTCAACAAGGCTAGTTCCCCTGGCAACAGGCCCCATCCTTAGGGGCTTCCCGAAAGTCGCCTAATTAGCAAACTGCACCTCGTCTGAAAGCGGCTTTCTTTAAATCACAAAAGACAGCATTTCACTTTTATCATTATAATCACTTAGGAAATTCCAAAGGTTTTAGGAGCTTTGTGTCAGAGATGGAAACAAAGACCAAATATATACAGTTGACCCTTGAACAACAGGAGTTGGAAGGACTCAACCCCATTTATATTAGATTTTTTATAGTACAGTACCATAATTATGTTTTCTCTTCCTCATGGTTTTCTTAGCAGCATTTTCTTTTCCCCAACTTGCTTTATTGGAAGACTACAATATGTGATGCATATAACCTAAAAAAATATGTGAATCGACTGTTTAGGTTATCAGTAAGGCTTCCTGTGAACAGTAGGGTACCTGGAATTATTTTGGGGTTGGAGAGGACCAAAGTTACACAGTGGATTTTCCACTGTGGTAAGGGGAGTGTCAGTCCCCCAACCCTACACTGTTCAAGGGTCTACTGTATTTCTTACTGTAAATCACAATATCACAGACTTCAACATATCTTTTTGAGGGGACACAATTCAACCCATAACCCTAACTTTAAATGTAAATGATGCAGCATTTCCAGATGAAGGTCAAAGGGTCTCACAGTGAGAGAAGGGTCATGGGGTCATACAGAATTTTTCTAACAGGAGAGTTAATGGACTGAGCCTTTTCACATCATAACAGGTAAGAGAAGCATTCCAAATGCAAAAGGAAACCTGCCTGTAGAGATTTCGATTATCTGTATATTGAGAGTGTTAACGTAGATTGTTACTTTGTATTTTTTATTCATTTCAAAGTTTTCATAATAAAATGTTCAGGGAAAATTTCCTTAGACTGTTGAGGAAATCTGCTAATGAAATCTTCATTCTTAAAGAGCACCTAAGTAAAAACACCAATTAGTATTTCTGAACAAACACTGCTCTATAAGCCAAGAGCAAGGAAAAGATAAATTTTAAAATATGAAAACAAGTGTACACATCTTCCTAATTAGACTTATTTAAATAACAAATGTAGCCAGTGCCTTAAACTCCTCATGTGATGTCTGTAAACAATGAACTCAGAAAAGGCAGTCCTCTTATCTGTTGGAAGCGTATAAACTCAAATAATACAGTAGTACCGATGCATGAAATTCTTAATTCATTCTTTTCTTCCTCGCTTCCTTCCCTCTCTATCCGACCAAACATTTCCTGTGCATTCTGTGCCAAGCTCAGGAGATGCAGTCCCTGCCCGCTTTCTGGTGGGGAAAGGGACAAGCGGACCACAAGCGACAAGAGTATGAAGGCTCACAACAGACTTGGGCACAGGTCGGGCGGCGGAGCACCCACGTCAGGTGGGAGAGGAGAACGGGAGTCAGGGGAGACCCTTTCAGTACTTTGTCTTAGAAGCCTTCCACACCCTTCTAAGGAAAGAATCATACTTATTTTTCACTTGAGGACACTGACTCGAATGGGTTGAGGAAATGGTCTAAGAGGAGCTCGTGCAGTGTGTAAGAATTTTAAAAACCAGGCCTAACCTCTCTGGAGAGCCGGTACCGCACTGCCCGCTCCGAGCTCTAAGCACACGCAAGGAGGGCTTGACGATGGCCTGCATTCAGAAGACCTAACCACTTCTCATCGCCTCCATGGCTAGCATCCCCACCCAAGTCACTGTCACACGTCCCTCTACACCAGCTCGCGCCCACCTTTAGTCCGGGAGCCCAGGCAACCTTGGAAAACATTAACTGGCCTCCCACTACCCCTTGGACTTTGTGTTCTTACTCACTCTGCTTCTGCCTCCTTGATGTGCCTCACAGGCGTGTTCCTGTCTCAGGGAGTCTGCTTGCTGTTCCCTCTCCCTGGAATGCAATTCCCCTCAGACAAATGTACTGCCTACTTCCTCAGGGCCTCCCTCAGTGACATCTCTGAGAAGAGCTTTCCTTGAGTTTCCTATTTACAACTGCTTCTTTCTCCCCCCACCCCAAGATCTCCCCAGCCCCCTTGCAGTGACTGGCATCCAAACACTGTACTGAACCACCATTAACACACTGTATATTTTACTTATTGGTCTGGGCCGCCTACCTTGCTGTACCAGAATATGAGCTTGATGAGGGCGATTTTTACTTGGGTTCCTGGGATGCCTGGCACATAGTAGGTGCTTGCTACGTATTTGTTGAATTAGGCTGAGAGCAGAATGGTTACAAGCACGATTCATACCTGGGCTGTTTATGAATGGGCTCTCCACACAGTACACTCCCGACCTGCTGGGAGGGAGGCAACAGGAGACACCTGGGCAGATGGAGTGGGAAGAAGCCAACCTGAGGTTTGCAAGGCGCCTCATTCTTCAATACAGTGCCATGAGGAGGTGCTTGAGTGATGCCTTTCCTATGCCACAAGCTGTGGGGACGCAGACACCATCCATCTTGACGTTACTGTCCAAGGAAGCCCATTAGGACCAGTGGTCCCAGCACTGTCAATGTCACCCAGGGTGACAGGGACTCCTCAGACAAAGTAATTAGGGGAAGTAAAGGGCAGCTTACATTTTTTTGCCTTCTAAGTGCTACACAACAACAACACAACACACTCTGCTCGGGTGTTCAAGAAACTCCTTATGTTCCCAGGCTGAGCTCCACCTGTCCCCACAAAGGGTATTTTCTTACAGTGGCCTGTTATAACCGGGCTCCACGGTAGCTCACCAGAGCTACTAAAAGAAAGCCATACGGGTTCAATGCCCCAGGAGTCCTCGGACTGCGAAGGGCAGACTCGGAGCTCGCCTACAGGGGACAGGCAGGAGTGAGGCGGGCTCAGCATCTCGGTGCCTGCTGAGTCTCCAGACGGATGGGCGGAGGAGAAGCGAGCGCGGCAGCATCTCCAGGAGGAGCCGCAGAAGCGTCCGAAGGATGGCAAATGGAACACTGTCCCCTGAGGAGGAGCCCCTGTCACGGAGCGTCTGTCTGCCAGACTCCAAACTCACCCTCATTCTAGCCTCCTGTGAAAATCCTGGCCACGTGCGTGAGACCAGGTGGGGGGCAGAGGGGTAATGCGGTGACGCGTCATAATAGGACATCCCGGAGCACCTGACTTCATCAAGTTCTGTAAGGCACCAGGGTGCCTTTCAGCTCTGAAATTCTATGAAGGAACTAAAGTCCTTGCAAGGCTGTTTCTAAGAAGCAAAGAAAACCCCGCTGAGCCATGGCACTGTAATTTCTTGAGTTTGCATCAGTCAGTTTCCTTCAGTGAGAGAAAAGGTGACTGGTTTAGGTTGCAAAGGCGACATTCCAGATAAAAACCTGCTGGTTGCCATGACAACGAACATCGCAGTTCCTCCCTTTCCTGCAGCATCCTTCTTCCATCTGAGTCAAATCGAAGCTCTCCGTCCTGCCCAGGACTTAGTGCTTCCTCTGCACGAGGACAGCGTATTAGACACACACACAAAATACATACCAAAGGGCTCATCGGAGGTGAACGGCAACCTTCAAAACTGGTACCATCTGTCCTCCTCTGCCAGCGGGGTCCTGTAAACAACTACCAGGAGCAGCCCTGCGGCAGGGTGTGAGAAGCGAGTCTGGGCCAGAAAATCCGAACTGCTGACACCTACCCCTTCTGGTCTAGAGACTTCTTGGGGTGGGCTCTGGATTGGTTCCTCCCAGAAGGGTCCCTGTGAGGCCAGGGCTCCCTGCAGCACTGCCGTCCCCAGCCCCAGCTGCTCAAGAGCAGTGCCCGTGTCTGACTGATCTCCGGGCCTGGAGTAGCGCTGGGCACCCAGGGAAGCAGTGGGGACAGCGATGAGGCTCTGGGATAAGGCAGCCAGCCAGCTGCTCTTTATACTCTGTACTGAGTTTGAGCAGAGCCTGCTTCAAATAGGCCCTGTCTGAGAAACTAGCCAGGGGAGAATTCCAGATCCGCGCTCTAGGCTGTGTCACTTGGGGTATCTACAGCGAGCCCTGCTCCTGGTTTCCATCGCCGGTGCTCAGGAGACTTCCCCAGATCCAGGACAAAACAAAGACTAAATCAGAAAGAGCACTGATGTGATTTACCTTCTCAGGACAAAGATCTTAAAAAATCTCATCAGGTAGCTACATTTCATTGCAGACATGTTTAAGAAAAGCCATGAAAATTCTGAAAAGCCAGAGGAAGGAAAATAAAGCACCTGACAAGTGTCTACACTTGGGGGTCTAGGTCACTGCCCCTTCAGGTGTGGAAGCAGTTTGCCCAGGGGTTAGGGACAAAGGCTCCGGAATGCAGAACAAGCTGGGTTCAGGTCCTACACTTGTCCCGCCTTTGTGGTATGACCCTGCACAAGTCCATTACTGCCCGAGGCTCCATTCTCTGTGGGTAAGCCAAAGAGGGGCTGTACCTTGTTTCAGGCAGTGCAGTAAGGCTGTGGAAACCTCTGGAGAGCCTTAGAAAACCTTCCTCGCAGAGCAGGCAGAACTGCGGACTTAGGCTCGCTCTACCAGTATTCTCTCCGTTCGTGCCACTTGATAAAACGAAAGGGTTCTCTGTGCCAGTATTTGGTGAACGTTTCCAATTAATATAAAAGCATGACACAATGACATGTCAATAAATATACTTCCATAAACTGATGTTTTTAATTCAGAAATAAGAGCTTACATTAGACTGGTGGTTTTTCATCTCTTTTAAAGGTCATCTGCCACCACCGAGAACCCTGACAAGGAAAGTACAAATGTACAAAACCACAGGTCCCAGGTTAAGACACAGAACATTGGCCCTAATTTCAGGCATGTTTTTTAATATTCTGAGGTAATAGAACATTCAAGTAACGGGATTACAAATTCATGTACTTTCTAACTGGAAGTTGATGCTCTAAACTCCTCCTAATGCTGAGTGACATGAGAAAAACAGATAAATTCAGTCACACAAGCCGCATGGGACTGAAGTCATTTTCATCACTGCTCACACTCACATACTTCAGTACTCCTAAAAACATCCTGATACTACTTATCACTGAAAAAGAATAAAGCATAACACAGGCAACACTGAGGAATCTTAAAAGCATTACGCTAAGTGAAAGAAGCCACACTCGAAAAGGCTACATTCACACCATCTGATTCCACTCATAGTGCCTTCTGGAAAAGACAAGATCATGAGAACAGAAATCAGTCCCATGGCTGCTGGGGAGAGCACAGTATTGACTGGAAAGGAACAAAAGGGGATTTTCTGAGGTGATGGGAATATTCTGTATCTTATTTGGAATGACAGTTACAAGACTGTGTCAATATATAACCCTACACTTAAAGGGGTTACATCTCAATAAGTAAAATAATGACACACCAACTTTTACAGACCTGAATATTAGAGATGCTAAATTCTTAACAAGGTGCAAAAAACTGCCTGCCAGCAAATTCAAAATAACTTTATATTTCCTTTCAGGCAAAATTAAAATGCACACAAACTGAAATACTATTTAGCACCACAGAAAATCTAGCATTCATTATGAAAATTTCCTGTGACGTACATCAAAATGTGGCTTTAGCAGATCACTCTTATAAGTACAAGGACTTGACAAAGCTACTTAAGAACAGATGGTAAAGGTGAAGATACTTCCTCCTCTGCCCCAGCAATGTCACTTCTTGGCATCTTCCCCAGAGAAACTCTCCAATGAGCATACAGACCTCTGAATCAGCCCACCTGTCCATCACTAGGAGAATGGCTACAAACATGCTGGTTTATTCATATAATGAAATCACATACGGCAATTAAAAAAAAAAAAAAAAAGATGGGAATGAGGTATGATAAATTTTTAAAATACCATGCTAGGGGGCACCTGGCTGGCTCAGCTGGAAGAGCATGCAATTCTTGATCTGAGTCATGAGTTCAAGCCCCATGATGGGTGTAAAAATTACTTAAATAAATATTAATAAAGTTTTAAAATAATTTAAATAAGTTTAAAAGTCCCAAACACCTAAAAGCTTAAATAGCATGCTGAAAAAAATAGCAAGTCACAAAAGAGATGCCATTTATATAAATATTTAATACAAAAAAAATGATATATTGTTTATAAGTTCATTCAATGTATAAAAGCGTGCAAAGGAATGAAACCCTAATATGTTAGGTTTTGGAGACTTCTGAAGGCATAGCAAGGGAGAAGGCATCCAGAGAGCTGCATCTGGGGCCATTTATTTCTTAAAAACAAGTGGCAGAAATCTGACGCAAACATGGCAAAATGTTGCCATCTGTTAATCTAGGACTTGGGTATGTGGGTATCATATTTTTCAAAATGTCTTTTCCATGTCTGACGCATTTAGTAATTAAAAATAAATGTCTACTGTTTAACCAGAACTATGCAGCTAATGATTTGATATGGATTTTCTGCATGCTCAGAACATCCTCCCGTCTGCAAATCTGGTTTACTTTCTAAATATGGTGTAAGTTGCTGTTTCTGACGGACCATTTCATTACTTTATAAGCTCGGAATCTGATGTCACTGCAGTTACTTCCAGAGAACATTAACTTCAACCTTAATTAAACCAAAGCAAGCATAAACTTCAGAAAATTAAAATACACTGAGAATTTAATAAGCTAGCGGCCCTAGAAAAACATTCAGTCTCACTTTAGGTTATTGTGTAGACAAACTAAGGAGCAATTATTTAATTTTTTTTCTTTTTTAAAGATTTATTTATCTGAGGGGGGAGGGAGGTTCAGAGGGAGAAAGAGAGAGAGAGGGACAGAGAGAATCACAGACTCCCCTCTGAGTGCAGAGCTGGACATGAACACAGGGCTCTATCTCAGGGTCCTGATGAGATCAGACCTGAGCAGATCAGATCTGAGCAGAAACCAAGAGTTGGAAGCTTTAACTGACTGCACCAGCCAAGAGCCCTGGGAGCAGTTACTGCAAAGAATCATTTACTAACAACACAAATGTGATTTTAGAAATGTCCCAAGTATCCGAAAACAGAAAATAATCTTCCTATATGGATTTTGTGTCTCTTTCAACATTATATGCATTATTCTTATTTAGCAAATCTGTTACCATTAAAATTACCCCCTATGTGCAACAGATTGTTTCAAAAAGGAAGGCTGAGGAGGCAGGAACATTTAAAGATAGCCACAGAAACACCAAACTGCATCATTCATTTCCTATCTGCCCAAAGAAATAAAAGCTCTAAACAAGGCTTGTTGGAACGGTGGGCTCAGTTTACAAAACTGTCCCTCAAACAGCAACGAGGCTGAAATTTTAACTCTAAGTCTTGCTTTAAAAAATTACGAGCACCCGTCTGGATCAGTCTGGGAAGCATGCAGCTCTTGATCTGAGGGTGGTTGAGTTCGAGCCCCTCACTGGGTGGAGAGTTTACTTAATAAACAAACAAAAATTTTTAATAAATAAGAGCTTAATTTGAGCCCTAAGGATGTAAAAAAAAACTGTCTTGCCTTCAGATCATCTGAAGTGGCCGGAGTGCCAGTCAAATATCTCAATGGTAGAATTTAATATGCTCCCACTCACCCTAACAGGGGAGCATTTCCAAGGGCTAGAAACGTAACGATTGGGGGTTAAGAGCCCTCATGGCTCCCTGGTGGTAAGAGGACAAGAATGAAAAAAAGACTCTTGCTTTACTTTTGGTGCCTGCTTACCCAACACACGCCAGTTCACCGAACAGCTTCAACTGCTCCGCACAGGACATAACCTTCATCCAGCAACGACTACTTGATAGTTGCTGAAGTCAGGAGGTTTTTACAAGCATGAGGCCTTTCTCAAATGAAAGCACACATAATAAAAGCACATTCATTCCACCTTTCGGATGCTCTTGGGTCAGGTTACGAAATGTTTAAGTGTTAGTTTCTGGACACAGACAACAGTTTTAACCTTCCTCTGTGTCAAATGCAAAGATTACAAGGCAGGTGAGCCTCTCAGTAATTAACACATGTTAATAACAACCCCCTTTGCAAGCCACAGGGGTAACTTACAAATAGGGATAATCAAGCCAAACAGAGAAACAGCTTATAACCTACAAATACAAAATCTGTTGTATTCACTATCCTAACGTGAGTGACAAATCAACATCAGTGTCCTAGTAGGACAGCACAGGGCACTAAACATGTTTCCTAAGCGAGAGGAGGGCAAGCTTGAAAGAGGGCTCTGCCCAGCAGAGCACAGACTTAGGTGAGTCCCTGCTCTTCCACCTCCCTAGCTGGGACAGTGGACTACAGGTGATCAAGACAGCAAAGCCCGATTAGGAAGCAACAGTACACATTCTTCGTCCTGTAACAGCTTCTGCAAACATGTGGAAGGTCAGGATTCTATGTTAAATAGAACTTGTTGAAAGGCAACATCTATTCAAAAGAGAGAACTGAAAGCACATTAAAAAAAAAACAATGAACTTCACCCTCTCTTCCCCTCTACCTTTTAGCCTTTTTTTACTGTAAGGGACACTGGAATCATGCCTACTTGAAAGTTTATAAACGCATGAGCTAGAGTTCTCAAAATGTTCACTTCAAATCCCGGTTTGAGGGGTGAGGTGGGTAACAATCCAGAAAAAAATGTACCAAAACCATAACCTCTGATTCAATAGTTTAAAAAAAATTTTTTTTTAAACCCAGACAAAAATTAGAAATTTATAAAACTACAGATGTAGACAGCAGTATATTTTTAGAGGCAGCTAGCAATGCGAAAATTGGTACAGGTATAACTGTCATTCTTGTGTAGACATCTAAAGGGGAACTAAATTCTAAACAGGCCAACTATTGGGGCACGTGGCTAGTTCAGTCAGTACAGCATGAGACTTAGGGTCATGAGTTCAAGCCCCATGCTGGGGATAGGGTTTACTTAAATTATATAAAAATGGGCCAAAGATAAAATTTATTAAATCATAAAATGTATTAGAAGAACATGCTGTTTGGGTGTTTAAAAGAATCTCAAAGATTCACTATAAGAATGACACAAATCCTGTAAGCCCTAAAATTTTTAAATTTCTTCATGGCAAGGTCTGGTTACTATTTATTCAGTGTTTGCCACACACTAGGCTCCATACTCAGCACACACAGCAAATCATTCAAAGCAGGTAGCAGGCAGACTGCTAAGACGGTTCCCAAGTTTCCTACCCGCTGGTGTATATACCCTGTATGATAGCCTCCCCTTGTGCGTAAGCAAGACTTCTGAATGCGACAGGGTTTCACTCCCGTGATTAGGTTATGTTATATAGCAAAGGTGAAAATATTTTGCAGATATAATTAAGGTTCCTAATCAGTTGACTTGGGCTGATCTGGGTGTGCCAAGCCCGATCAGGTAAACCCTTTATGAGAGGGTCTCGAGGAAGAGAAAAAATTCAAGAGTTGGGGCTCTCTCAAACTACATTATGAGAGAGCCAAGCAGCAAGGAATAGTGGGCAGCTTCTGGGGCTGAGGGGCTCAGTCTTAGAGCTGCAAGGATCATAATAAACAACCAGTGACTTCAGAAAGGGATTCCAAGTCTCAGACTAGACTGCAGTCCTAGCTGACACCTTGCTTTTACTTAGGCTAATGAAATTCTGAGTGGAGGACTGTTTGCACACAGTCAACAGTGAACCAGACCCCGCCACGAAGAATGCAGCAAGTAAGCTGCACTGGGATCCCTGGCCCATGGAAACCATGAGATGAGAAACAGGGGTGTTTGGGTGCTAACCTATGGCAATTTCCCACATGACAGTAGAAAATACAGTCGGGAATGAGGAACTGGAGAAAATGTAAACATGCCAAACAACTTATTCAATCAGCACAAAACTTCTACAAAACAACTTAAAAGATTAATAACCCACTAGATAAATGGCCAGAATATATTAACAGTCACAACGCACATGTTTTGTGAACATGAGGATCAACCTTTTGCACTTTTGTTACATAAGACGTAACCACTGGGAGAATCTGGGGGAGGGAAACACAGACATCTCCAAGATTATTTCAAAACAAAGACTTTGATTATTTCAAAACAAAGACTTTAAAATATGATTAACCTCATTTGTATCATAAGTATTTATTAAAATGAGCTACCAGTTTTCACTTATCAGATTGGCAAGGATCAAAAAGTTTTGTGATAGACAGTGTCAGAAAGACACGAGTCGAAGCCTGTTCATACATGGATGGTTATAAAAACGCACTCGGTTTATATATACTCACTGCTGCGTCCCTACCTCCCAGGGTTGGACAGAGTAGGTATAATTTACGTTGGCCACATTGTAACTTGAAATACACTCTTTGCAGAGTGATTACACTTTTAAGGATTTAGCCCACTAACATATTCTTCCCACGTGCAAAAAGAAGCCTGTCCAAGGGCAGTCGCTGAAGTGCCCGTAAAACCAAACCCTAGAAGCAATAATGTGTCCTTTCATAATAATTAGATGACGGAATACCCATAAACTGGAATCCTGGACAGCAATTTTAAAATAAACTAGATTAATCTGCATTGATAGGACTCAAGCATGGAATAGGTTTTTCCAGCTTCTCAAGACGGTGCAATTTTCCAACGTACCCACATTCACTCATTCTGACGGTTTTCACAAAGCCCCAACCATGTACCAGGATCCATGTGTAGATGAACAAAGACAGCCATCCCCCCCAACCCCCCATGTCAAAGGAGGGAGCAGGTGCCCACAGGCACAGAGGGGAGCCGGGGGATCTGCTAAGGAAGCCAGAGTTCGAGGGCCGAGGGTGGGTGGGAGACAAAGGTCAGATGAGAAACCCTGGGTGTCAGAGGGAGAAATTGGGATCCTGTCTTCTGGAAGGATGAAGGATTTAAAGCACGATATTCATAAGACATCTTGCGAAGCACACGGTTACTGTTGAGAGAGAAGAGAAGAGAAGAAGTGGTCCAGTTAAAGAAGTTCACGATCTGGAGACCGTCTCCAACTTCCTTAGAGGTGTCTCGAAGTATCTCAAGCTGAGTACCTGTGGTAAGCTGAGTCACTCTGACACACCCCTTCAGCTCATGCCTGAAGACGTGCTAATGCCCATAAAAACACGAGGTCTGCGTGAAGTCCTCCTCAGCCCCGCCATCTTGTGGGATGGATTCAAAGGAGATACCTCAGATGCTGTCTTTAGCTGGAGAAATACTTGTAAGGACCCTTCTCAAGCACTTGGACAGGCTTCACTCCGCCATGTTCCCGACGAGCTCTACACCCAACAGTGAAGAGTTGAATTAAAGCAGCAAACCATTAAGCTCCATTTCTTCGATCTTCCTCTCAGCCTTCTGTGCTCTTAATGGTTGAAGCTTTCAAGCACTTTGCCTGATGCCAATACACAGCCCGAACAGCTCTTGCTGAATGGGCCTCGGATTTTCAGATAAATTAGAATCTATGCCAACGAGAGATTCAGTCTCAAATAGAGGCCACCTGCTCCAATTAGTGAGATTAAAATAGTACACCACTGACTGTCTGAAACCGAGTTCCACGCCTTCTGGATTATCACAGTCTCTGCATAAAGATGGTAAAAAGGGACCATTGGCCCCAACGCACGGTTGCACATACTGGAGTAAACGTGTTGAGGTGCTAAAGCGTAGCTTTCACCGAGGGCATACTTTATTTTTGGACAAGCACCAATCTCAAGTTTCTGTGGAAGGCTGCAGCTCAAGTTACCATTTAATTTCCTTACAACAAGCCTACATACACATCTTAATTAAATTCAAGTTTACTTCAGAACACAGAGCTGAAATTTCTTTTCCACCCACCTTCTGTCCCTGCCTGAAACTCCCGGAGTCCTTATTTTCTGATGTTGCACTTTAGCCCAAGGCTTTCCATGGCCTTGGTTTCTCTTAGGTCATCAGAAGACGGGAGCTCTGGCTCAGAATACATACAATTCCCCCTTTTCCCAACTTCTTCCAAGTAGTCCCACCCGGACCAGGCTGCCTTCAAATCACCAGAGTGGGCTTCTGTTCATCTCCACACACTCAAATTTTCATAATCCATGAAGAAAAATATTTCCAAGCATCTTCTAAGTCGTGGGTCTAAAAGAAGTATTTCTAAAAAGATGAGAGATGATACAATACAAACACCCAGTGTTTTCCAAAACGATTCTGAATTATTTTTGGTGACATAAAGCGAAAGCAGTAACACAGAATCACCGCCAGCCAACCATTCCCTTGAAAACCATCCGCGAGGCCATCCAGGTGACTCTCGGGAAAGTCTCTATTCAGAGCTAACAGCTCTACTGATCTCTAGCAAGGGCTCCTCTTCGCCATCTCGTACTGTAAGCCCTCAGGGGCTCAGCCAATAAAAAGAGGAACATCAGTACTTTAAAAATAAATTTAAGTTTGAAGGAGTGAATGGCTTTGGAAATATTAAATAAATCATTGTACAGGTGCAAGTAAGCTGTGCGTAGGTGTGGGAATGACTGGAGTTTGGGGAACTCTGGGGCGCATGAGTGACTCAACATCAGAACAATGGGTTTCCTCACACCACTTCTCACACCTGTTTGTAGGGCAGGTAGGTGGAGAAGTGGACGATCAAGTCGGACTCCAGAGTCCACACTCTTAACCCTTCATCGTCTTCAAATCCAGAAGAAAACTAAGAAAGTGATGCTGGGGATAGAGAGGCAATGGTGGTTGAGAAGGAAAGCCAGGGGATGTGGTGAGTAAGCCGGGGAAGGGGGCCCTGAGAGCTTCCCAGGCACCTGGTTTGGGAACATGTTGGACAGGGCAAGTATTCCAGGCTCTAGGCTGGGGGTGGGGGGGAATCTGAGAGAATGAACAAAGTCCAGAATATGGACTTTGAGATACCCTTTATTATGTGCTAAAGCCACCTGACTCCCGGGCCATGGAAGGCAGAATTCAGTTTCCCCCAGGGAGGCCCTTCACTGGGGACTGGCACTGAATGTGCCAATGGACCCTAACCCTGTCCTCCCACTACCCCTGGGGCAGACGATTGTTTGCATGGCTAAGAACCAGATGATGTTTCTGGTGTGTTGCATGAAAATTACATATGCAGAAAACACTTGGTGCTGGAAGATGCCCTCAATGAGAGTCTCACAGGAATGGAAAGATTCGGAGGCAACAAACACCAGGTTTGAATTCTAAGTTCGTGTATGTATGTATGTGTGTGTGTAATGCACTCCATGACTTATGTATCTGGCACATATTTTGCCCAATATCCTATCCTAACAGGTAGAAGGTAAAGACAAAGATTAACTCATTTTGCAAAACTTTATTCTGGGGGGGGGGGGAACCAACAATAAAATCAGAAAATATCATCTTTACTAGTGGCAACAGAGCTCCTGTAGCTAAGCAGTCTGATACAGGAAATGTCTCCCCCTCTTCCCACCTGGTCCCATCAAAAATCTGCCAACAAACTCGTAAGGATGATGGCCCAACACTAAATCACTCAAACTCATTTTTTTCCCCACCTAGAAAACTCACAAAATTTAAAATCTGTCCATCAATTCTCTATTGCAAATAACTTCAAATTCTCATTCTATTTAAATTCTGATATATGTATTCCATATAACTTAGCAATTAGCTTGGTATCTGAAAATATTTAAGACTGTTTTCTGTTAAGGAATTCTCTTTTTAAAAAGGAGCTGGCATAATGGTTAGTCCTGGCCAGCCAGTATTAGTTAGCTCATTTCACTGGTTACAGCCTGGCTGGATGTCACTCTTCTACAGATGGGATGGTCTGGAGTTATGTCTACATTCCCGTTTCAGTTCTAACGTGTTAAAATCCTTGAATCTACTTTCCAGCACTCTGCCCCACATATTGAGAAGCACATGTCCTCAGTCCAGGGAAGCTGAAGTCCTACTGGGAGATCTGCTATGGCCAGACTGCGACTTGACTGTCACAAGGAAGAACCAGCCTTGTTGTGTCTTTCAAGTGTTCATGCTCTGGAGACCAAATACCAGGCTGGAAGATGGTTCTTTACTGATGTTCTTAAATCATGAGCTTATTCAACAGCCTTTAAGACTTCTTCAAATTTAGTGTCAACAATCTTGTATCGTAGGCTTATAAAAACTTCGTAAATCATCATTCTAAGCCATTCGTTCATCAAAGGTTTCCTGGGCACATAAGATGATATACAAAGGACTGGCAACGCTCTGTATGGGAAGAATCCTGAACCCACAGTGTGGCCAGGCATCCCGTAGAAGCTGACCACACCCGTGCTCCAGCCCCCAATGGGTTTCCGAAAGACTGAGCTGCTCTCCAGGATTCATCTCAGACGTAGTAGCCAGAGAAGTGGGTAAAAGGCAAGTTCTGCAATTAGATCCGGGTTCACCAGATCCTAATAGCCACAGGACCTTGGGCAAATGAACTGCCTGGGCCTCAACTTCCTCATCTGTAAAAATCCAGCTGCAAATAGGATATGATGAGGATTAAGGAGATCATGCATCTGAAGAGCTTAGTATTGTGCCTGGGGTACAGTAAGGAATTAGCACGTTGACTATTAAGACTGTTTCTGCATTCTTCTTTTAGTCTATGTTCTGTTTGCCTCCTTATGGAGGAATAATCAACAGATAAGCTGTTCTTCTTCAAGAAACAACCCCTTCTCCCCAAGTCAGTGGAAGCAGTTGGATCAGCTTTGGATCATACATCCTGGCACTCCTTTTCCAAAGCATGTAAAGTCCTTGTTCTGATTCACAGTATAGTGATTCATGGTTCTCTCCCTTCTCTGTCAACCAGCCCCCTCCACTGAAAACATAAAAACACAAAGAAACAGCAAGGCTGAAAGCTGCAGCCTGTCCCAAGTCAAGACATGGGCAATTTCCATCCAGAAAGATCAGGATGATTTCTGACCTTAAGAGCAGCCCTGGCAATTCAGGCCCTGGGACGGAAGTGAAACACATCTTAGATCCAACTTGGTAGCAGCTGTCTTCGTATTCAGCCCGGATGTGACAAGCGGGTGTGCTGGCAGTTTGTTCTCCTCTGAAGGGAGAGCCAGTGAGCCTGTGGCAAAGCACAGCTCAAAATACACACACCCCATCAATTCATCCAGCCACAACTTAAGAAAAATCAGACTAGAGACACTCATCATTATTCACCGCGCTTTTAATGAACTCCTTCCTCCGATCACTGATCAGAAGAGTACTCACACAGCCCTCCAGCAGGTCAGGGGCCCCCAGGACAGAAGTCTGTGCCCACTCACTCTTGTGCTTGTCCTGGAAGTGGGCAGGTGATCATGAACTTATTACATCACTGCCCAGCCATTTCCACTCTGAGAAGGGCTATGACATCCTCTTCCCTTCGACAGCTGTTGGCCATTAATCGTCATGTAATTCAAGGTCTTTTTCCAAACCACAGAACACCTAATGATGAACTACAGGTAGCCACTATGCCCAACACAGGTTTTACTTCAGATGTTAGAGACCTCTGTACTTATTACCATTTCCTCCTATAAAATAGGAGGGGAGTTCCTGGGCCACAAGTGTAACTAAAGCACAATCACCAGATATTAAGCTTCCAGAGACAGCAGGATGCCTGCTGCATTCACCGTTACACTCCTGAAGCCTAAGGTAGCCGCTAGCTTACGGGAAGGTGCTCAGCAAGTATTCGCTGAATGAATGAAACCTCTTGTTCTCAAAGTGCCAGTGTCTACAGTTTATAAACATTTAAGTGACAAATGCAAATACTGTTTAGTCAATGTGATAAGGAACATATGACAGAAGAGGGACAAAATGCTAAAAATGCCCCCAAATAATCTATTCTGTTCACAAAATTAGCAGACTTCCCATTCTCAAGCTTATGACCACTTCCTATAGGGTGGTAACAAAAACAGCTACCATCTACTGAGTTCTTCCTGGGTACCTGCCATTTTATAGATGTTACTGCATTTACTCCTTATAACAGCCCTGGGGTGTAGAAGAGGAAACTGAGACTCAGAATGATTATAGAGTCCATGGGGGCACTGGTGCAGGACGTCTTGGAGGCTAGCGTAATGAAAGTGGCTCTCTAGGCAGAATACTCCAGTCCTTGTGGGCAGGATGGATAGGGGTTGACGAAATTGGAGAGCAATGAGAAAGCTAGTGTACCATGATCAATTCTGGAGGGTCATAAGCGGCTAAAATAAGGTAGGAGATGACTGGGGCCAAAGGGAAGAAGGAACCAATTCCAGAGAAAAGCCCAAGAGAGACCCAGTGGAATGGCTGACAAATGAGAGACGGGAAGAAGGTAAACGCTCAGGATGATTAGTGATTCCGGTTAGCAGCCAGAATAAGAAAAGAAGTATTCACCTTACCCAGGGAAAAAATATCTAACCTCGAGTGTACACAACTGTTTTTTGGTTTTGGGGTTTGTTTGTTTTTTTTTAAACAAATGCTCTCTTCTTGAAGACTCATGATCTCTCCCAGAAATAGAGACTATTATCACCTCTGTTACAGACGGGGAACTGGCGGCTCAGAGAGTTCGAGCTTGGCTAGTGCTCCCTCGGCTAGGAAATGGGAAGGGCCAGAATACGATCCAAGTCACTTGATGCAAGAGCCCCAGCTGCTGACCACTATCCACAAGTGGCTGAAGGTGCCATTCTAGAACATTTAAAATTAGAACAGAAATTCAATTCACACATAATTAATAAAAACCAGTTAATATATAGGAAGTGGACTGCCTGCAGGCTTTAAAGTAGGATTCAAACTCTGCGTGCTTTTCCTTGTAAAGTCGGGCATATTATTCTGTGTGTCGAGTTAACATGCACCTTTTCTGAGTTTTACCCTGATGAAGTTTAAAAATGTGAATGATCCTGACTTGTCAACTTAGAGATAATCACAGAATTCATTAGTTATATATTACATTTTCACCAAGGGGAGGAAATCTAGGTTAATCCACCTGGCTATAAAAATAGACTCCTGCAACGTTAAAATAGTACACTGCCTCATTATTATTCTAGTCTCAAAGGCTTAACCAAAATCAGCAAGAGACATGTGTATTTTTCCTGTTATCACAACCAGGTATCAATTTTGACCTTAAAAAATGACCATTCAGTAACCAAGAACTTGACCTCTTTGGAGTCTCAGCCCCTTCCTTGGAGGAAACTGTGTGTCTCTGAAAGGTGAACTCAACTCATCCAATGCATCTTTAGTTCTCATTAGAGTATTTTTAGGTGAGCCCACAGAGGGTCCTTTTACAATCCTATACTAGATGGTTTATTGCCAAAGGGACAGTGACATCAAGAAATTAAACCCTAGGGGCGCCTGGGTGGCTCAGGGGGTTAAAGCCTCTGCCTTCGGCTTGGGTCATGATCCCAGGGTCCTGGGATCGAGCCCCACATCAGGCTCCCTGCTCAGAAGGGAGCCTGCTTCCTCCTCTCTCTCTCTCTGCCTGCCTCTGCCTACTTGTGATCTCTGTCAAATAAATAAATAAAATCTTAAAAAAAAAAAAATTAAACCCTAATACTGCCTGATGTTCTCCTTCTACATCACATGTTTTCTGTGTAGAAAAAAAGCACGTCTTTATAGCTAAATCTAAAACAGTTCCACAAAACGGGAGGTAGAATAATCTGAAAGGAGAAATACTTTCTGCACAGGAAAAATTGTTGGTAGTCTCCCTTCATTACAGCACGGAAGGGAAGCCTCAAGGACAGACTCAAAATTACATCGGCCTCCCTCGAGGAAAGTCACGAGTTTACAAAATTTCCTCGTTTCATTCCCTGCCGTCTGAACAGTAAAACCCTAAAAGCAGACAGTCAAGAAGTGTAAAGAGGGATCTCAGCATTGCTGCTAGAAAACATGTTGTCACTGTCCACTGAAGTTCTACTACACCTCGGATCTGAGATTATCTAGTCCTCATTATCTAATGAGATTGCATTTGCCCAATAAACCAACTTAGAACAATCACTACATACAGTGGCTAACCTGGGTTTAAAACACAGTCTATTTATAAAAATCAGGTGTCTTGGGGCACATGGGCAGCTCAGTGGTTAGCGTCTGACACTTGATTTCAGCTCAGGTCATGATCCCAGGTGGTGAGACCCGGCCCCAGGTCAGGCTCCACGATGGATGTGAAACCTGCTTAAGGTGCTCTCTCTCTCTCCATCTCCCCCCCTCCCCCAAATTAGGTATTTCAATGCCTCAAGAAAACAAGGTAGTATGTGTAAAATCGTCAGTAGAATTTTAAAGAAAATAAACAACTCCCTTCACATAAGATTATGGTACATTAACAGAAAAGGGAGGTGCAGAAATGGAATATCGGGGGAACCAGCAGAGACAAACTAAAGCTACAGATAAATTATGTGTTTGCTTTGCCACTTGCCACCCAGGTAGCTGAAGTATGAACTCTATCACTACCATTTCACAGACTGACTTCTGCAAAGTTCTGTGAGACTCGCCAAATCACTTAAATGAGCTCACAGTGAGCCACCCATCCCTCAAAGATTACTAATCCTGTTTACACAAAGATTATCACAGTTGTGACAAGAGAAACCAAGCTTCCACACTTTTTTCAAGTCTGAAATTTCTTCTGTCAACGGCAACATTAATAGACTCCACCAATTACAAATGCGTTAGAAAACAAGCTTCACCTTGCTTCCTCCTTAACTCTGTGTTAACGAGCAGTCATCCTTCCCTAAATTTCTAACTGTAGGTAACCAAAGATCTTTCACCAGTGCTTTCTTCCAAGAGTTTATGGTTATTTTCATAACAAACTGTTATGAAACTTCTAAAGAAAATGTGAAACTTATGGTGAGCATTCTATAATGTACATATTTGTGGAATCACTATTCTGCACACTTGACACTAAATATAACATTGTGGGTCAACGATATGTCATTAAAAAAAAGTGTGAAAAAGAATTCTTTCCGGGAGTAGGGGTGAGTGGAGGGGATGCGGTAACCTCCACCAAATAAGTTTAATCTGTAAAAATTTAAACCACTCCGTTAACTCAGTTAACAGATACTAAAGGAAAAAGGGAAACAGGGCCTAGTTACTTCACCTCCGGGATAACTGATTAGTTCTCCAAATTATGATTAAACTCCCAAATGCCGCACTAGGCGCTGAGCTGCATTTGTCCCTCGTGCCACTTTTCTCATTCAGTGGCCTCTGGATCTTGGGAGATGGCCGACCAGAATTCTCGCAAAACCCTAACTGTGAACTTTACACCGGGAGGGTGACACGCACATGTTGAGATCTCCAAGTGAGTGGTTAGCAAAGAGCACCTTCAGGTAGCTTTGCCGGACAAGTGTCAGGCGGAGGACGTGCTGTTTGGCAAAGGCGCTTCAGTCGGCCAAGGGACTGAAGAGCGCAGAAGGCAAAGGGACCCCCAAGCCGGCGGGGGCCTCCGCTCCCGGGAGGGACTGGCGCCCAGGCTGCGGCCTCCTGTCTTCATTTTGAAGCACTACAGGGCTCGTCTCTGCTGCTTGCTCTGAGGAGCTATTTTCGCCCACAGCCAAAATCAGCAACAGCAAATTACACTGCAAACAATGGAGAGGGCGCCCGCTCGGCACGGCTGGGAACTCCCGGGCTACAAGCGCGAAGGCTGACTTTTCGCTCGGGCAGAGCCGGGGCAGCCGCCGCGCGACACCGGGAAGCCGGTGCGCCGCCGCCCCGCGCCCGAAAGCCCGAGGGCTGAGGAGGCGCGGGCAGCACGCGAGGTCGGGAGGGCGAGCGTGCCGTCCCACCCGGGCCGCGGCCGGCGGGCTTCCCTCGCGTCCCGGCCCCGCGCGGCGGGCGCTCCCTGGCGGAGGGTGGCGAAGCGCGGGCCGTCGGGGACACCGGGCGCGCGGGTCCGGCGGGCGCGCGGGGAGCCGGCGGCGGCGGAGGGCGGGGTCCGGCGGGCCCGGCTCCGCTCGGCCCCCACCCCCGACCTGGGCTCCGGCGCCCCCCATTCCCAGCCCCCGCGGCGCGGACCGGGGGCAGCCGGGGAGGGAGGGAGGCAGGCGGCGAGAGGCGGGGAGCGAGAGTTGGCGAACACCGGAGCCAAAGCCCCCCCGGCCTCGCCCCTCGGCCCGGCGCCCCAGCGCCGCCCCGCCCGCGCCTCTCACCCGGCTCTTGCAGCGGTGGTGCCGGCCCGGGTCGGAGTAGGTCCGGTCCACGGTGAGCGCCGTGTCGCTGCCCGGCATGTCGGCGCTCGCACCGGCAACTTTCCCGTCTCCTCCGGCCGCCGCGCCGCGAGCCGCCGACCGTGCTCAGGCGTGCTCAGGCTCGCCCTGGGAGCCGCGGCCGAGGGGGCGGCGCGGGCTGCTGCAGCTGTTGCCGACACCCGCGCTGCTGCCCTGCGCCGCCGCCGCCGCCGTTGCTGGGGGTGGGGGTGGGGACCGGAGTGGGGGAGGCGGAGCAGGGACGCCAGAGTCTCCTCCCCCTTCCCTTCTCCCCGCCTCTCCGTGCCCGCCCCCGCGCCGGGGCCGAGACCCTGCCCCAGGTGCAACTTCTCTCCCTCCCTCCCTTGCTGAAACTTGAATCCGCACTCTCCCACGCTGGCTTCGTTTTCCTCAAAATTTGACGGACATCTACTCTATTTGTGAGCTTATTTGTATGTTTATGATATAAGATGGATTTTTGGCAAGGTGTTGAGGCTTGCCTTAAATGCTTTCTTTTAGGCTATTTTGTTTATTCAACATGCACTTCTTGGGCATCCACTATGGGCCACACCCTGGGGCGGGGACCAGAGTTTTTTTGGTTTTTGTTTTAAAGCCTGTGTTTTTCTTAAGATCCCTCTGAGCACAGAGCCCATTTCCATCTAAACAAAGGTCTATGGAGTTATGTATTTTAATTTTGTATATCTGACTCACTTTTATGTGATTCCTACTTGGAAGTCAATATATATTGTTCTATTTTAGAATTCTCTATTTCCAATGAACAGTCCCTGCCCACAAGTCATCTGGGATCTAGGGGCTCAGTGGGTTGGGCATGTCGGACTGAGGTCATGATCTCAGGGTTGTGAGATCAAGCCCCCCACTGGGACTAGATGTGGAGCCTGTTTAGGATTCTTTCCCTTTCCCTCTGCTCCTCCTACCTTCCCCACTCCCACCTCAAAAAATTTTTTTTGTATTCTACAAAACAAAGGACTGGTGAACGATTAAATATGGTACCTGAGCCAATATTCGGAACACCTCATCTGGTTATGAAGGGTGTACTAATGGGATACTGAGTTAAAATACTGTAGTTGAAAAAAAATATATTGTAGTTGCAGCTGCTTCAAAAAGAACTCGAGTTAGAGGGCCAGGTAACAAGCCTAGAAGGAAGGGAGCATATGATTCTCCTCTTCAAAAGGGGGGGGGTGGGTCCTCGCAGGCAGAAGAAAAATACTGAGCATAAAACCAAAGGTCCTTTTCCGGTTTCTGCACCAGTTTAGAGGGTGTCTTCAGGAACAGGAGGAGGACACGAGAGGAAAAGTAGGTGGAGACCACGTGCTGCCTGGCTCTGCTTTCCGGAAGAGGGAGTTCAGCCTTATTCTGTGGGTGCTGGGCAGCTCCTGGAGGTTTCTAAATGGGGGAAATGACAATCTGAGGATGGAAGCTGGAGGACATTAATCTGATAGCCATGTGAAACACTGATTAAAGATGTGTAAAGGACACCGGTTAGAGAACCACCTAAATGTCCTTCCAGAGACTGAATAAGTAAAATATGATCCATCCATTCAGTAGATGATTAAGTAACTGTAAGAGAATGAAGCAGCTCTTTACTGCTACGGAGATAGCTCTACCACACATGGTTAAGAGAAAAAAGTCATGTGCAGAGTAACACATATAGTATCCCACCATTGATGTAAAAACAGAATATATGTATCTGTTTGACATATGCATAGCATATTTTTCCAAGAGGATAAACAAGAAATGAGGGAAACAGACAAGAGACTACTGGCAGGAGGGGCCACATACTAGGTGCTTCCATTTATACCTGTCAGTGGATGAACAAATGATTCCCATGAGCAGCCCTCCGGAGCTCAAGCCTGACTCTCAGGGAGGGGAGTCACAGTCATAAGTGAGCAAGCAGTAAGAGCCATTCCCATAAGGTCAGAGAAAGCCGCTGACCATGCAGAAATTCCCTAGGGATTCCCAGACACAACTAAAAGTACCATAAAGGAGTGGGTATTCCCAAAGAGCCAAAGAAAAGCTACTGGACTGTAAAGATAGGTGTCTATGTTCATCTAAAAAACATGGCCTCCACTGAGACTGGGGAAGGCTCTATGACTGGAGCAAATCTCCACAGACTTGAATATCAAAGGAGAACAGAACAGTTGCTGCGGGTACATGGACCAAACTGACCTTGTTCGTGTGTTATTGTATTTAAACCTGGGTTGGGGGTGCCTGGCTCACTTAATCAGTAGAGCATGTAACTCTTAATCTTGGGGTTAAGTTTGAGCCCCATGTCAGGTATAGAGAGTCGTTAAAAATAAAATCTTTTTAAAAATTCCTGGGTGGCTCAGTTGGTTAAGCGACTGCCTTTGGCTCAGGTCATGATCCTGGAGTCCCACATCGGGCTGCTTGCTTTGGCAGGAGTCTGCTTCTCTTGTTGACCTCTCAATCTCAATCTCTCTCTCTCTCAAATAAATAAAATCTTAAAAAAAGAAAGAAAGAAAGAAATGGAATCCACATGCCTGCCTAGGTAGCTAGAAGAAAGGAATGGGAGATTTATTTTTCACTCTATATGCTTTTTAAACTTGAATGCTTTAGTTGTGTGCATATATTAACTATTCAAAAAGTAAAATTAAAAAGTATTTTTAAATAAAGGTAACTTATTAAAATTTTAGAAGAAATAGAAAACCCCATATAGTTCTAACACCATTTAAGAAATGAAATCAATAGTTTAAAACACCCCTGGACATGCCCCCACCTTCCCAACCCCCAGGAGAAGACACAACTACACTAGGTGCAGAGAGTTTTTCAGGCAAGTCCTTCCAAAGCAGAAAAGAGAGAGATGGAGTGTGTGCGTGTGTGTGCGCACGTGTGTGCGTGTGAATTTAGCTAGGGTGGCCAGAGAAGGCCTCGAGGATAAGGTGACATATGAGCAGCGACCTGAGAATTAAGGGAGCCAGTTATGTAGATAAATGAAAATTTCAGACAGAAGAAACAGCAAGTACAAAGGCCCTAAAGCAGGAACATTTTGGGAGTGTTGCCCCCAAAAAAGGCAGGGAGGCTGGTATTCCCTGGAAAGAGAGTAGATGAAGTCAGAGACATTTTGGAGGCCTGATAATACAGGAAAATTATTTAGGCCATTTTAAGAATTTTGACTTTAATTCTGAGGTACACAAGAAGATTTAGATAACTTTAAACCAAGTAGTAGAGTGACATGCTCTGCCTTTTCACTTGGGGAAAAAAAAAATAATCCCTACCTCACAGCATACACAAAAATCAACACCAGATACATTAAAGACCTGAAGTAGAAAAAACACAGCTTTTAAAACTACCAGAAGAAAATGGGATAATATCACTCTGCTCTTAAGTCCTCAGAAGTAAGTCAAAAAGCGCATAAGCCATAAAGAGGTGACTACATTAAAATTTTTAAACTTTGATTAATGAAAAGAAATAATAAAATAAAGATAAGCGACAAACAGAACTCAAGTTGAAAGAATCAGTAAGGATGAATTTCACAATGATTAAGAAACAAACAAACAAAAAGAAACCAAGCTGCGTGAAAGTACATGAAGATTCCATTTGTGTTAAGTTAAAAATAAATGAAGAATAAATGCCATTTTTATGAGAAAAAGGTTTATGGCTGAAACTATTAAGAAGCTCAAGAGCTTGAAAAACAGAAATTTCAGGGCAGTATCTCTGGTTGGGAGATGAAGGATTCAAGGGGAGAGAGGTGAGAGATGCTGAACAGGCTCTGTGTGTGTGTGTGTGTGTGTGTGTGTGTGTGTTTAAGATTTTTATTTATTTATTTGACAGAGATCACAAGTAGACAGAGAGGCAGGCAGAGAGAGAGAGGAAGGGAAGCAGGCTCCCCGCCGAGCAGAGAGCCCGATGCGGGACTCGTTCCCAGGACCCTGAGATCATGACCTGAGCCAAAGGCAGCGGCTTAACCCACTGAGCCACCCAGGCGCCCCTGAACAGGCTCTGTTGAACAAAGTACTGTTGGTACACCGGATGCGTATTCATTCACACACACAGATGGTTTCCAAATAATTTAAAACTTTACAGGCAACAAAGACTCAAGGGACAGATGTGCTAATGGCATCCTTAATTCTGATATTTACATCACCAGTTGGGGTATCTGCTCATATAAACAAATATAATAAAAGACTTATTATAAGTGTTAAAGCTTAGTAAGAGCGAGAGAGTCTGTTGCTATTAAGTCATTAAGCCAACTTAATCTTACAAAGATCCATTCTGAAAATCCAACAAAATCCATCTTTGGGTCCCCCCCCATTTATCTGATACCCATTTTTTTTTTTTACAGCTATTTAAGGCTATAACAAGTGTACTACTCAGGTGTGTTTGTATGTATATGTGTGCACATGACTTAAGAGAGGCCACACCTAAGCAAAGTCCTTCACAAACCAAGGCTGGGCTTTAGAAGGTGTGTCAGTGGGTCAATGGGTCAATATACTTTCCATTTCTATTCCCGTGTTGGTGTTCTTGGTACTCTGTCCTGGAAACGCTGACCCTCAATGAGAATGATGAATTAAAACTTCATTAGGTTTACCTGAATGTCAATTGGTAGACGATGTCCTTTTTAGGTCATTTATTTCATAAACTAGTAAACCAAAAGCTGCTCTATGGGACATTCATAGAAAATAATGTTTTTAAAAACACAAATTAAATAGCACAAAAGCAAACCTCCACCCCGCAAAAAAAGAAAACAAGCAGAGCTGATCACCATCTGGCTCTTCTACTAGGAAGGAGAAGAGGCAGGCAGACCCTGTCTCCACCTTTGGAGGCAATGGGTAGGAGTAGCGTCAGTCCCTGAGAGAGAGAGAACACACAAATGTTTCCTGTCAAGGTAGGAATTCTCTGTTCTTTGGGGCGCCTGGGTGGCTCAGTCAGTCAAGCGTCTGCCTCTGGCTCAGGTTATGATCCCAGGGTCCTGGGATCAGGCCCCACATGGGGCTCCCTGCTTGGTTGGGGAGCCAGCTTCTCCCTCTGCCTCTGCTGTTTCCCCCTGCTTATGCTCTCTGACTTTACTGTTCAAATAAATAAGTAAATAAAATTAAAAAAAAAAAAAAAAAGGAATTATCTATGCCTCTGATACCTCCCCCAAATCTCTCTGTGCCAAAAAGAAAAGAAACAAAAAGAAAAAAAAATTCACACTTTATAAGTCACAAAAGCAGGCATATCAATAAGGAATGCAAAGGTACAAAATCTAGGTTGTAAAACAAGAATTTACTTCCAGAGCATAAGCAGCCCGGTAAGCAGCAAAGGCTAGTAAGCGCCAAAGGAGCAGACTGGGGCGTCTGAGCTGCAACAGTTTGAAGTTTGGAACAACAAGAGAGGCTTTATAATAAAGAGGAAGGATTACACTTGACTTCCGCAGTATTTGTTGGTTTGCCTGCCCAGCATGCAGTCCTTTATTCTCAACAATAGTGGCTGGATTTTTCTTTTGGGCTCTGACAGCCACCCTCTGGAAGTGGTTCAGGTAAGGCAGACCCAAGGCCCCTTCTGCCTCCAGGGAGAGGCACTCCATGGCCTGGGCCAATGTGAGGGTGTCGCCAAGGCTTGTGTCCAGGCAGGCACCTGACCCAGTGGGAGTCCATCAGAGTCACCCCTGAGGCTTCTCACCACCATTGGGGGAAAAGCTGTGCCCTTGCCAGGCCCTCCTGAGCTGGTGCCACGTAAGCCAGCTGCGGTGGTGGGCCTCCTCACCACCCCACACGGACAGCCCCCAAGAAGAAAGCAGAGCCATGAAAGGAGAAAGATTCAGTACTGAGTTACAGAGGACTAGATCCAGCTCTTCCCATTATCTGGTCCTGCAGGACAAATCACCCGGAAGAGTATCAGCTGACAACAGCTCCCATTCAT
The DNA here is from genome assembly GCF_011764305.1 of Mustela putorius furo. Classification (NCBI taxonomy): domain Eukaryota; kingdom Metazoa; phylum Chordata; class Mammalia; order Carnivora; family Mustelidae; genus Mustela; species Mustela putorius. The sequence continues at coordinate 10,397,831 of NW_025421481.1, read as the reverse complement.
TTGCCGGGGATTCTGCCATCTGATCAGCCTCCCAGGGGAGTGGGTTTTGTAGGCTCCCGGTGAGGCTGCCAGGGGCTAGAGCACAGGATGGCTTCATTCATTCCAGGGGGTAGCTGAAATGCCTGGCACTGGGCCAGGTCTCTGTGGCTATATTTTTTATATTTTATATTTTGTAGTCACGTGTTTTCCAGGGTTCCCCTCTCTCCATCAGAGTGGCTGGGGCTTCTTCACGTGGTGACTGCCTTCCAAGACAGCAAGAACAAACACAGCCAAGCCTCCTCTAAGGCCCAGCCTGGCACTGGAAGGTGTCCCTTCTGTCACACCATATTGGTTAAAATGAGTCAAAAGTCCAGCCTCCAGGGGTGCCTGGGTGGCTCACTCGGTTCAGTGTCTGTGGGTTGGTCTCAGTTCAGGTCATGATCGCAGGGTCATGAGATCGAGCCCCACATCCGTCTCCAAGCTGGGCATGGAGTCTGCTTAAGATTCTCCCTCTCTTGGGCTGCGTGGGTGGCTCAATGGGTTAAGTGTCTGCCTTTGGCTCAGGTCATGATCTCAGGGTCCTGGGATTGAGTCCCAAGTCGGGCTCTCTGCTGGGCAGGGAGCCTGCTTCCTCCTCTCTCTCTTCCTTCTCTCTCTCTCTCTCTCTGCTTGCCTCTCTGCCTACTTGTGATCTCTCTCTGTCAAATAAATAAAATCTTAAAAAAAAAAAAAAAAGATTCTCCCTCTCTCCCTCTAGACCCCTCCCTCCTCATGCTGGCAAGCTCTCAAAAAACAAACAAACAAACAAACAAACAACAATAACAACACAAAGTCCAGCCAGCTCCGGAGGGGCAACAGGATCCATCTCTAGATAGAAGGAAAGGTGTGTACAGACGTGGGAGAAGTTGCTGGCTACCCCCATGGCGACAGATCACCACACCAGTCGTGACCAGACCCCCTTTCCAGTTATATGAAGACACGCATTGCTCTTCTTGCTTAAGCCAGTTTCAAGAATCCTGACTAACACAGCGTATGATGCTGGCTGTGAGTAGAAAGAAGACAGACAGAAGGGTGGCATTCACGAGAAGGCAACGAGCGTGGACAGCATGAATGGAGGAGAGTGAGGAGGAACCCCAGTGAGGGCAGAGTTTCATCAGGTCACTAGCTGGACAGCCTTCCTGGGTCAGTCCATGCCAGGTGACCTCGTGGACTATTAATCTTAGTCTGTATTTCTCATTTTAACACAGAAGTTATAATATCATGTCACGTCAATATTTTATGTAATAATTTGTGCACTCCCCCTCCCCAACCGCTAGATTACAGGTTATCAGAAGGAAAGGACTCTGTGTCTTAGATAAACAGGTTTCCTGATGGTCCCTAACATTAGTATCGTGTGTGCGGTATGTACATGCTGGATGACGGATGAACTCAATGTTCATTAAATGTCTACCTATTTTCCAAACACTGGGGTTTAAAAAATGAGTAACACATACGCAAAAGGTAGCTTCTGCCCTCAAGGGGTTGGAATGAATAAAATACAAGAATGAAATTTGCTGAATAATGACTGTTACCCATTTACAGGTACTGACTAGTTACTGAAGTTTGTGAATTCTCCAGTGACTTACTGAGTGCTGATGATGTGACCGGCTCTTCTGTGCTTGGTGCTGGAGATACAAAAATGAGTAAGACATGGTGCAATTCCTGAAACCATCTAAACAGGGAGACAGACAGTCAAAAAAAAAAAAAAAAGTTGCTTTGGATGTAAAAGTAGCCATATCCCTGGTTCAGTAGGAGGGTAAAGGCAGACAGTGGCTGTCTATAAATCTCGTGTCCTTATGTGTTCCACGCTTTACCATGTCATTATAACAGGAAGAAGGAAACAGACATAAAACAAGTCTGACTTTAAAAAGGATAAAAATGTAAGCCGTGTACAAAGTAAAGGAAAACGTATTTCCTTTCCTATTCTATTTTGATTTAATAGTAGAAGAAAGTGTTCCCTCCGGGAGAAATGTTCATAAGACAGAAAGTACAGTAAGCTTTTTTATTTTTTTTTCCCCCTGAGGATTTAAGGACAGAGAGAAAAGAAAAGAATAAATCAGTATTTAAAAATTTATACAACTAGCTTTAGGTGAATGCATGCTGATCTCTCACATATATATATAGACATATGTATATATGTACATATTTATGTTGAGGATCAGAAGCTTCTAGGCCTGATACATTTCCAACTGGAAATGACCACTCTTTTTCTTTTATTTTAAAAAGATTTTGTCCTTGGGGCACCTGGGTGGCTCAGTCAGTTAAGCCTTTGGCTCAGGTCACAATCTTCGGGTCCTGGCATCCAGCCCTGTGTGAGGCTCTGTGCATAGGAGGGGGCGTCTGCTTGAGATTCTCTCCCTCTCCCTCTCCTCCTCCCCTCAATTGCCTGCACATGCTCTCTCTCTAAAAGAAATAAACATCTAAAAAATAAAATTAAATAAAATTTTAAAAATAAAAATCTATTTTGAGGGAGGAACAAGCAGGAGGAGCTGGTAGAGGGACTTTTCCTCCAGAGCAATCCCCTATGGAACAGTGTTCTTCTTGGTTTGGGTCCCCTGTTACATCATAGGAGGGGAGCAGCTATAGAAACTGAGGGGCAAAGCAGAGACTGCCAGAGATTGATGTGACCACCAACGTTGGAACCTGGCCACAGCGTATACTGGGTCTGAAGCTCAAGTCCACTATGAAGAACTTGAGCTCCAAGGGCAGTGTCTTTTATCCTTGATCACCACTACACTGGCACAAAGCATTGATTTTTTTTTTTTTAAGATTTGTCCATTTATTTGACAGACAGGGATCACAAGTAGGTAGAGAGTCAGGCAGAGAGAGAGGGGGAAGCAGGTTCCCTGCTGAGTAGAAAGCCTGATGTGGGGCTTGATCCCAGGACCCTGAGATCACGACCTGAGTCAAAGGCAGAGGCTTTAATTCACTGAGCCACCCAGGAGCTCCCGAAGCAGTAATTCTATTAGGTTTTTGTTGAATAAATGGCAATTCAGTCCTGACTTGGCTGGAGAATATATTATAGCTCACAGATTTGGTTCAGGTTCATTTCATACCGAGTTGTTTACTGAAAACGTACATTGTAAGCTGAGTAGGGAATTCCACAAATTTGGGTGCTTCGTTCTGTTGCGGGTTCCCATATTGGTCTGAGTCTTCATTTTTGATCATGTACACACAGATTATAACACGAAGTCTCTGTCATTTCTAACCTCTGGACCCTACCATTCACTAGGGAAGGGTTTCACCGTCTGACTGCATAGGACTCTCGGCTGTCTGCCACTGCAGTTTTCCAGAGGTCCACAACAATAACAAAATGCCTTCCTTTGCACGAGGCACACAGTGTTCCATTCAGCTAAGTCATTTGCTGGAGTCATGATGCTGACGGTTCCCCCTTCACCGGACCTCAGGGGAAGTGGTTCTCCGGAGATCTCCACTCCAGGCTATGCACGCGTGGCCCAGGGGAATTTTCTCATTAAGCACACACTGAGTCTGAAGGATGAAGTAGCTACAAGTCAGGAACACACTGTCCAGAGAATTCACTTTGTGTTTCATCAGTTCCCTTTGCAAGATAAGGATGGTGGGAGGTGAATCGGCCAGAGAAATCCCATGTGACATCTAGAAACAGCCGGTGTCACAGTTCTATCAAAAAAGGAAGCTGCTTTGCTGACACCTTGGTGGCCACTTCAGTCCACACTCGCTTCTCCCTCCCTTCGATACTGCCAGTATCTGCTACTTGTATCACTCACATACACACTAAGCGTCAACGATCCTGCCCTGTTACAGCAGGGCGCTAGGGTAGAGGGGACACGCCTGGATTCTCATCTCGGACCGACAGCTCCCAGCTACAAAGCCTCAGTTCTCTCCTTCAGAAGCTGAAGGCGACTAGAAGACCCCTCGTGGGAGTGCTGAGGCTTAGAGAAGCTCATCGGCAAAAGCACTTCCAAGCAGGAGCTTGAAAAGTGTCTGAGGAGAACAAAATGGAACCTAAAATCCATCTTCATGTGTAATCTTTTTCTCCTTACCATTAAGACGTCAAGGATTAATATTGTTATCCTGGAAAAGGCTGCTTTCTAATCCCCACCCTGTTATCACAAATTTTGGTAACAGAACCAGGGAGAAAGTTCTGGGCCCTGACTTTGACGTCTTCCCTCCGGCTTTGGCAGCTGGAAGCCGCTGTTGCTGCCACCCAGGGAATGCAAAGCAGCAGGACCTAACGGCCAACTTCCTCCCTTTACACTAATCTTCAATTCCCTTCATCCCCAAGGCAAGTGTTCCCACAGTTTCTTTTTACCTGTAAACTGTGACCAAATAACTCCACTCTAGAAACCTACCCTAAAGAGGGGGGAACCTAGGTGGCTCAGTCAGTTCAGCGTCGGACTCTTGATTTGGGCTCAGGTCATGATCTCAGGGTTGTGGGGTGGAGGCCTACATGGGGCTGTGTGCCCAGGAGGGAGTCTGCTTGGGATTCTCTCCCTCTTCCTCTGCCCCTGCCCCTGCTCGCTCTCTCTCTCAAATATATAATTAAAAAAAAATAAATAAAACCTACCCTAAAGAAGTAATACAGGAAAAATTTTATAGACAAAGACTGTCCATCCCCGTGTTTCATCATTCTGGGAAGTGTGAAACAATCTAAAGGACTGTTTATGAAACATTCATTCATGCAAATTAAGGAGCTGATTATATAAATTATGAGACATACAAAAAATACAGTACATATATTGCAAATATACTTAGAATTTATAATCATAAAGGAAAATGTTTACGCAATGATATTATACCCCCTAAAAAGCAGACTGACAAAAATTAAAAAGCACTGCAACACTCAGTGCTGGCAATGATCTGGACTAAACAGATATTCTCACACTTTGGAGGCAAGAACATAAGCGGGTACAACCCCGTGGAAAAACAATTTGGCATTGTCTCCTCAAGTTGAAGCTATCTGTCCTACGGCCCAGCCATTCCACTCTTCAGTATATATCCTAGAGGACACAAGGCTCCAAAACAAGGATGTTCATCGCGGTAACAGTCCCCATCTGGACACAACTCAATTGTCGTCAACAGCAGAATGGATAAATAAATTGTAGTACAGTTATTTCCCAATTAACATTAGTAGTAGTCTGCTCAAGATCACATGTTCTGCATAAAAATGCTTACCAGAGCTCTTTCCCCATTATCTTAATTCATTTTACAAGGTAGGGTTTTTTGCAATCTCATATGACTGACAGAGCCCAACAGAATACCTAATATGAAAAATCACAAATGTTGACACTTTCTGCCCCACCCTACCCGCTCCCCCACTCAAATGTTCAGGGCAAATGACCAAGAGAAGCCCACACTGTGCTTCATAAGAATGAGACAACTATCGATCATTATCCATACTTTTGTGTCTCCCGACAGGATCTCTAAAGCATCTTGTATGGAGTGAGCAGTGATAATAGCTATTATGTATTTAACCTACTCTATCCATACCAGGAACTTAATGTATCAGCTCTGAGTTACTGCCAAACCCCTTGCCCGCCCCAGCACCTATGATGGTAGGTGCTATCATGTTCCCATTTAACTGAGCAGCAATCAGAACCTCTGAATAGATGACGCGATTTGACTGACGGTCCTCAGCTAGTATATGGCAAAAGGAGAGTCCGAATTCCAGGCTTATCTGACTCTAAAATTCATTTACGAGGTGTGCGTCCTTGGATGACTTATTTGACCTTTCTAGGCTTTAGTCTCCTCCCCTGTAGAATGGGGGTGATTGTAAATTGGATCGGTTAAACCAAAACTCTGTCTTAACCAAAGGCCTATGCTGGCACTGCCGAGAATACGAATGGGAAAGAACTTCATTGCGTCTGGGAACCCCGGTTCCACATCTCCTCACCTAACATTGAACTGATACGAATCTGACTTGCCCCATCCCCTGCTCGACCTATATTCCTGCTCTACCTTTTCCTGCTTCTCCCAACCAGTTGAAGAAACATCCAGCACTCCTGATAACCCCACGAAGATGATCTCTATATTCGAAGCCCTCTTGTTTCCTGTTCTTTGCCTGAAGAAAGAAAACAAACAGGGCTTTTGAATTCAAAATGACATCATTATGACTTTATCCCCTATCTGAAGGCTCCTTGTCTTTTTTTTTTTTTTTTAATCATTTCCGGATTTTCACTTTTGCATTTCAAGTTTCACGAAATGAGAAATCAATTCTTACATCCTTTTGGAAGGGAAGGTTCTATTTCTTAGAAGTATTTAGAAGTACTCACCATCCTAGCTGACAGTTTCGAAAGGTATTGTTCTATTATGTCTCATTGCTTCATCCCAGATCAGCTGTGACTGATACACTCCCAGTTAATATTTCTGACATTCCATTGATTTTTTTCCTCCCATTACGGAATGTCTTTCACAAAAGGAGGAAAGTGCCATACCAGAGACCAGATTTGAAGTATCTAATATAGTCTCATGGCGTACGCACTGTACCCAGCAGCAGGCACGCCCGCTATCACACACACGAGCGTGCACTTAACACACATATATACAGGAATCATCAGAAGTTACCAGGAATACAACATGTAGATTTTTCAAAACATTAGCAAGGTTTGCTCATCTGGAGTTAAAAACAACGATAACCCTTTCAACTGCTTAAAGGACACATGGAGGTAATAAGCTGAAAAACAAACAGACAAAAGATCTGAGAAGAGACCAAATAGCTTACAGAGCTCAATTTTGAGTTTCTGCTCCATCAAAAGAAGCAGAAAATCCATAAATTTCACTGTAGCTCCCAACACTTCCAACTGCAGAACTATTCTCCAGACAGCGCTCTGCTGAGAGAGGAGGCTCTTCCCATTCTTGATTACTTCCATCTGATCCATTTGCAAAGGAAATTGCATTTTTTTAAATTCTTTTTTTAAAGGTTTTATTTTTTTGACAGAAAGAGAAAGAGAGAGCACAAGCAGGGGGAGCTACAGGCAGAGGGAGAGGGAGAAGCAGGCTCCCCACTGAGCAGGGAGCCCGGTGCAGGGCTCGATCCCAGGACCCTGGGATCATGACCTGAGCTGAAGGCAGACGCTTAACCAATTGAACCACCCAGGTGCCCATGAAATTGCATTTTCTTCAATCCAAAAATATCAGACTATTTTAGATATCATCAATCAGAATACATATTATCAATTAAAATACACATTTCTCATAAAACCCCAGCTTAGAAACACCTATTTTAAATGACGCCAACTTTAGGGCGCCTAGCTGGCTCAGTCGGTGGAATATGTGACTCTTGATCTCGGCTTGTGAGTTCAAGCCTTACAGTACATACGGGGATTACTTAAAAATAAAAATCTTAAAAAAAAAAAAAGACTGTGCTATAAATATATTCCCTCTTTTTTTTTTTTTTTTTAACATTTATTTATTTGAGAGAGAGAGAAAGAGAATGGGAGAAGGGGGGAGAGTCTCAGGCCAACTCCCCACTGAGCATGGAACCCCGGCAAAGGGCTCAATCCCATGACCCCGAGATCATGACCTGAGCTAAAATCATAAGTCAGACATTTAACTGACGGAGCCCCCCAGACACCCCTATTTTCCCTCATGTAGATAACAACACTAATTATAAAAAAAAATGTAATAAATGGGGGCATCTGGGTGGCTCAGAGGGTTAAGCCTCTGCCTTCAGCTCGGGTCGTGATCTCAGGGTCCTGGGATTGAGCCCCACATCGGGCTCTCTGCTCAGCGGGGAGCCTGCTTCACCCCCATCTCTCTGCCTGCCTCTCTGCCTACTTGTGATCTCTGTCTGCCAAATAAATAAATAAAATATTTTTTAAAACTGTAATGAATGATTCTCCAAAGCTGCACAGTACAGTAGACACTAGCCACATGTGGCCCACTAGCACTTGAAATGTGCTTACAGGACTGAGGAACTGATTTGTTTTTTGTTTTTTGTTTTTAAGTAGGCTTTGCGCCCAGCATGGAGCTTGAATTCAGAACCCTAAGATCAAGAGTCTGTGTTCTACCAACTAAGCCAGCCAGGTGCCTATTGACAGTCTAATTTATATTAAATAAATGGCATTTTTTCTTCCAAATTCCTTCCTCCCTACTGGACTGTGATCTTTTTAAAACAGAAGACTACCTTGCTTATTTTAAAGATCCATCAAAGCCCAGAACAGCTCTTGCAATGGAAATCCTTCCAAAAATATCCGAGGCTTGAATATAGTGTATGCTAGTTTTTTTTTTTTAACTCATTAAGAAAAAAAAAGAAAGCCCAAAACTAATATTGAGGTATGACGTGCTCATGGAGGGGAAGATGCAGTATTGAGAGGATATCAATCTTCCCTAAATCAACCGATAAATGAAACAGAACCCAATCAAAAAGGGTTTTTCCTAAACTTGACAAGCTTATTTTAAAATTCAGTGGAAGAAAACATGTAACTTTTGGGGTAAAATCTGGAGAGTGAGGGTAAGCCGAGCAAGTTCTCTTTTCCAGATAACAAAACATTTTACAAGCAGTAGTCCTCCAGGGAGCATGACTGAGAATAGGCATGCACACCAATGAGTAGAAAGCTCAGAAGGAGTCCCATGCACATTTGGAAGCATGATCTGTGACAGAGGTGGTGTTATCAATCACTGAGACAAGGAAAAAGTGGTAGTTCAAGTGGAAAAAAATAAAACCAAGTAGCTCCCTACCTCACACCAAAATTAAAAATTTAGGTGCAATTCACCTCTGAAAAGTACATCATATTTTCTCTTATTGATGATTCAGTGAGAATTCCAGGTAGACGATGCAATCCATGAATGACACAGTTTTACCCAACAGAAATAAGAAGAACAGAAATGATAGTTTCTAAGAACTTATTTTAAAGACGCCCACATAACAGGGTACATAAAACACTTTTTTTTTTCCTTCTTCAATGCACTGAATCGAGCCAAAAGTCACCAGGGCTTTATGAAGGTCAGAATTTTAGAACTGAGGTGGAGGCCAATAAATCCATGGAGAGACTCAGTTACTGTACAAAGGACTTCTAAAGACTTCTTTGAAGATAACTCCATAAAGCTAAAACCCAAATCCAGCTGAACAGTGACAGTGCTCCGGTGCTATCAAACGGCTCACGTGAACACACCTCCTCCTGGTTGTTGCTATCAGGGGAGGCAGGGCTGGGCCTTCCCCTCACTCCTCTATAGCCCTGAGCCAGTCACCAGCAAGGTAAGCCTGCACACGGACCCCTGGAGCCTCGGCTGGGCCCGCAGACAGTGCTCTCGGGATGTACCGGGTTTGCTTGCCCTTCTGCAATCCTGAGTCAAGGGTGAAATTTTTCCTCTGACTTCTGGGAAGGCCACAGACCCAAGACTGGGCTTTGGTAGAAAAGAATGTTTCTTTCTTTCTTTCTTTCTTTTAAGATGTTATTTATTTGACAGACAGAGATCCCATGTAGGAAGAGAGGCAGGCAGAGAGAGAGGGGAAAGCAGGCTCCCCGCTGAGCAGAGCCTGATGCGGGGCTCGATCCCAGGACCCTGAGATCACGACCCAAGCTGAAGGCAGAGCCTTAACCCACGGAGCCACCCAGACGCCCCAGAAAAGAATATTACAAAAGTGTTCCCTATTGTGTATGTTTCAGATGGTCTCACAAGCGGGCGTGTGTCCTGCTTGGGCTCTGTTTTGCCATATTCTAGATCTCGTATCTTGGACTCTCCTGTTTGATCCTGTGGCGGTCTCAAACCACAGATGTGGCACAGCTGTGACCATGTGTATGAGACCACTACAGGGGCCATCACGAACTGTCACAGGTTGGAGGGCTGAAATCCCAGAAATTCCTTTCCTCACAGCTCCCCGGGCTGGACATCCAGGAGGAAGGGGCCAGAGGAGCCGGTCTCCTCTGGGGCCTCCCTCTTTGGTGTGCCACTGCTCTCCACATGCAAGCCCCTGGGTCTGCTGGGCTCAAACTGCCTCTTCACAGGAAGACACCAGCCAGACTGGGTGACACCCAACCTGATGGCCTCGTTTTAACTTAATTGCGGTGCTGAAAGCCCCCAACTCCAAATAGGGTCACAATGGAGGAGCAGCTTCGATGTGCGAATGTTAGAGGAACGCAACTCAGCCCGTCTGCCCTGTATGAGATGATGAGTCCGACAAGCCCATGCAAGCGGCCATGCTGGGAGGCAAGGAGGCGCCGCCGCTGGGGGGCGGAGCGAGCGGATCTCTAACCCCACAGAGAAATGCCACATCCCCGGGGAAAATGAACCCCTGATCTCTCTTGCTGAGCACGGTCCCTGGTGATTAGGTAGTCTCTTGAACTCCTGCTTTAATTTCACACAGAGAGACAGAGGGGTAATGATCCTTTAAATGTCTTTAACAGCTCCTGCAAAAGATGTCGTCTTTTCTCCTCCTGAGTAGCTACGGCTCTCAACAGGCCATCCCTCTGTGCAAAACATATGTGCAGGGCCTGGTGGTAAATGGGCAGAAAGTGAGAGCATGAGGAAAGGAACAGAGCCCACGGGAGGAAAGAGAAATCGGGAAGTAGGGATCTTAAGGCGAGAAGTTCAGTAAGAAAAACAGACACACTATTGAAAGGTAAGAACAAATTGCCGTGGTTCTCTGAGTGAAACACAGGAGAGGACTGAGAAAAAAAGGTAATGGGAAGGAAAATGAGTCTTTATCAGACTCAGTGATTCTATTTTGAAATGGGATGTAATCCTACTGAAGAGGACTCGGGACACCAGAAAGCCTACAGTTATGGGCCGGGGTTGGGGTGGGGGTCTGCCACAGCAGCTGGGCAGCAGGAGAAAGTTCTGCCCCTGCCAGGTCAAATGAGGAGTGGGCTTTTCAGGCCAAATAAGCAGTATCCTGAAGACGTGAGCCTGAGATGAGCAAAGAACTCTACAGTCCCAGACTCTAGGGTTAAGAAGTCTATACGATGCCTAAAAAAAGGTATCTAACGAGCTGTGGCCCAAGATGGGATTTTATAATTACATATTGATTCATATCGGATTTCTTGGTCTACTGCAGAGTATGGAATCTTGCCAGGATTACCCTCCTGCCAATTTCTAGGTAGCTTACAGCAATTTCAAAGTACCTCTGAATATACATTTTTAACAGATGGGATTATTAAATGCTTAGTGCAAACAATGATCCATAGATGTGCTACCACCCACCAGTAGACAAAGCGGATCGTCTTGTGTTCCACTCTCATTCCAATAAATATTTACACCCTTCCCTTTACTCACTGCAAGACTGCAGAAGACAGAACATCATTGCTCTTTTGAGACGAATATAAAAAACTGTCGGTGCTTTCTGGATTTTTCAATCAACCTGCTCTCAGAGGAATTTATTTAGTGTAAAGGATAAACAGTTCATGGTCTGTAGATATTTTCACTTACATATGATAATTTTTCAAAAACTAATTAATTTATTTGAGAGAGGGAGAGAGCGTGAGTAGAGGGAGGGGCAGAGGGAGAGACTCTTTCAAGCAGACTCCAACCTGAGCACAAGTCTGATGTGGGGCTCAATCCCACAATCCTGAGATCATGACCTGAGCCAAAACCCAGAGCTGGACACTAAACCGACTGAGTCACTCAGGCACCCCATCCGTCATACTTCTAAGCGTGGTACCCATATTTTATTTCCAAGTAGGAACCATATTTTAAGAACGCATTTATACTCTGAAAGCCCAGGATTGTAGAATTTTTCAGAACCTTCAAGAGTGTATAATAACCTTTTTTTTTTCTATGAGGAAACTGAGGCACAGATATGTAAAATAACTTGCTAATCAGTGGGAGGGCCAGAGGAAGAGGTGGGAGAAGAGGGAGGAGAGAGACTCCACAGTTATTGTGGGCATCTCCCGGGAAGCCAGGTCCCCAAAGCATCCCCATCACAGTCCTAGGGCAGGGCTGCTGAGACCCACAGCGTGGGTCACTGTCACTCTGCACAACAGATTTAAACCCAAATCGATCTGATACCACACACCAGCCCTTTCCCATTTCCCTATGCTTTCAAAGAAAATACATAGAACCAAGTTATATTATAATATTAAGTTCAAAGCTGTTATTTATAATGGCATTATACAAAATTGGATTTAATAGCTTCTCAAAACCTTGGGTATATTTCCTACTATTCGATCTCTGCATTATAAGTGGCTTCTATTTGGCAACATAATTGACATTTACTTAAGAAACTATGAATTCAAACATATTTAAGTGGAAATCAAGTTACATTCTGGCTGTTTGACCTTAATAAATCAGGGATAAAAAATTCCTCAATCTTCTCAGTGCTTTTATTTTGAATGCAATTATTTGAATACAAATGCAATGCAAGGGGCACCTGGGTGGCTCAGTGGGTTAAGCTGCTGCCTTCAGCTCAGGTCATGATCTCAGGGTCCTGGGATCAAGCCCCGCATGGGGCTCTCTGCTCAGCAGGGAGCCTGCTTCCTCCTTTCTCTCTGCCTGCCTCTCCACCTGCTTGTGATCTCTCTCTGTGAAATAAATAAATAAAATCTTAAAAACACAGACACACACACAAAAACAAATGCAATGCAACAGGGGTGTCTGGCTGGCTCAGTGAGTAGGACATGGAGTCTTGATCTCAGGGTCATGAGTTCAAGCCCCCCACTGGGTATAGAGCTTACTTAAAAAAAAGAAAGAGGGGCCCCTGACTGTCTTAGTCAGAGGAGCATGCAACTCTTGATCATGTGGTTGTGAGTTTGAGCCTATGTTGGGTGTAGAGATTACTTAGAAAAAAAAATAATAATAAGGACAGCTGGGTGGCTCAGTCATTAAGCTTCTGCCTTCAGCTCAGGTCATGATCATAGGGTCCTGGGATTGAGACCCTCATCAGGCTCCCTGATCAGCAGAGAGTCTGTTTCTCCCTCCCACACTCCCTGTAATAGTGTTCCCTTCTCTTGCTATGCTCTGTCAAATAAATAGGTAAAACCTTAGAAGGAAACAAATAAAAAATATTGAGGAAGGAAGGGAGGGAAGGAGGAATCCCATTTTTGGCATACAGAATAATTCATATTTATTTGCTATAGTCTAACTATTTATCCACAACTAAACTTGTTGCTGAACACCAGTAAACCACCAGGGCTGATGAAACCTGATGCTTCATACCTATTGCCTCAAAGTTCTCTGAACACAAAGGTCATCTTAAATGATCCTCAAATGGTAAATGTGAATTATATGAGCAATTAGATTGGAGTGTGACCTATTACCATCGCCATGAGAACAGCTCAAAGGGCATCTGCCATCAGTATCTGTGGGAGTCCAGAGGCACATTAGTTTTCGACAGACCAGCAAGGAACGTTCATCAGCAGACCACTCATGTCCTTCTGCTCACATTTAATGAATGACGTTAGAATCTCGGCAGTTTTCCCTTAATATTACTCCATTTTCTTCTGGATCACTTTAAAAATCTAAGTCTACCCTTAAGTCACCTCAGTAGAATGGAAACTGGAAAGGGAATGAGCTGCTTTTTGTTTTTTATGTCATCACATCCACAATTAGGCAGTGTTTTTTAAAAGAAAACAACCAAAAAGTTCCAGGCAAAATACCTTATAACCTTGGGCAGTTTTGTAATCCACAATGGTATACTGACGGCCCTGGTTATTATTCTGTTTTAATCGCAGATAGCTTGCTCTCTGTTGCCAAGAGTATGTTCAGCAAATCAAATCAACTTCCTTTAGCATTTTAAATCTCATTTGTACCCTGATGGAGACACACATTTCCTGAAGAAAAGGAGCCATGTCTTTAAAAAGGAAGTTGCAGTCCTTAAGCTTGAGATAAGTCTTTTCAAAAGAGAAAAAAAAAAAAAAAACTGTTGGCAGGAGGGCAGGAGCTGAGTGCATCGTACACCAGTGGAACATGGAAACCTGTCTCTTATTTAATGGACATTACTATACAAATTATAGAATACACTGGTACCCCAGCAACCAACCTCACAGAATGCATTTGCAGCTCCAAATGGCGACCCTGCTCGAGGGAGGGGGGAAGCAGGTGAGGGGCGACAATAACTTAACTTTGGATTTGGGAGTTCGTGAAAATTCTATCTTCACCATCCCTGACTCCCTGAACCCTCCACTAGGGAGACCACACGGAATATTGATTCAAGTCTACATTGTGAAGAACCCCATTCTGCTAGATTCGGCACATGAACTCATTAGTTTACGAAGCAGCACCAAGTAAAATGAAGCCCATAAAAAAGCTGATAAGATAGTCACAGAATTACCTCAGCTCTTCTCTCTCAGTTTACCATCCCCCCAGCCAACAAATCTAATTCCGTTTTTTTAAGAGGTACGGTTCCTACAACTACTGTGCCTCTCTCCTGTTAATAAAATGGATCACCGAACAATGAGAGAGATTCAGTAGCAATCAACACTTGGGAAACATTTTGTTTTATGAAATACCCTAAGACTTCCAGCAAAACTCAAGCAAACCAGTCAGTTGATGTTTACTGAGGACCTACTGCATGTGGGGCTCTGGCTGGGGGACACAGGGCCAGCACCTTAATGACACTCTCCAGCCGGAACCAGGCTGGATGGAGCAAAGCACTGATCAGGGCAAACAGAGACTAACCCAGTAGAGGGCTCTGCGGAAGAAACACAGGGTGCCTGGGACAGAGAGAGACCTAACCAGATCTGCAGGCTAGGAAAGATTCCCACTGGGTTGGGGATGGGGATCCCCCATCTGGGACTAGGAAGGCCACCCCACTGTATGGCTCAGTGGGTTAAGCCTCTGCCTTCGGCTCAGCTCATGATCTCAGGGTCCTGGGATCGAGTCCCACATCAGGATCTCTGCTTGGCAGGGAGCCTGCTTCCCTCTTTCTCTCTGCCTGCCTTTCTGCCTACTTGTTCTCTCTCTCTCTCTCTCTGTCAAATAAATAAATAAAATATTTTAAAAGAAAAAAAGGCTGTTAAGTTGAAGCCTACAGGAAGAACAGGGTTTTTTGTTTGTTTTTTGTGGGTTTTTAAAAATATTTTATTTATTTATTTGACAGAGAGAAAGAGGGGGGGGGCAGGCAGAGGGAGAGGGAGAAGGAGGCTCCCTGATGAGCAGAGAGCCTGATGTGGGGGTCGATCCCGGACCCTGGGATCATGAACCAAGCTGAAGGCAGATGCTTAACAGATTGAGCCATCCAGGAGCCCCTGGGAGAACAGCTTTAAATGGGCACAGAAGGAGCAGAGAAAGACAGCTGAGGGGAGAGCAGGGTGCAGATCTTCCTGGACCTACGATGGGGTTACGTCCTGACAAACCCACTGTAACTTGGAAATACTGCGAAGTCGAAAATGCTCTCCATACACCTACACTACAGAACATCAGAGCTTAGCCTCGCCTACCTTCAGAGCACTTACAGGAGCCCACAGTGGGGCAAGATCATCCCACACAAAGCCTCTCTGATAAGCAAGTGTTGACTTGTCTCACGTACTGTGTTGAATACCACACCGAAAGGGAGACCCAGAAGACCTGCAAGCATAAGGGCTGAAGATTATGCGGCCGCTCCTGCTGCCCAGCGGCTCCGGACTGTCAGACTGCATGTGAGTAACCAGGGAGACCATCAAAATGCAAAATTCAAAGTATGGTTTCTAGTGAATGCATATTGCTTCCATATCATTATAAAGTCACGAAATCAAGAGTGAAACCGTCGTTAGTTGGGGACCGTCGATCTACTTGAGAAATGGACATCTGTCCGAGTGTAGCTGGAAAGAGGAAGGGGCGAAGCTAAGAGAAGGCCAGTGCCGGACCACCTACGGCCTGGTGGGCCCCATGAGGGGGTCTACAGTTTATCGCCAGGACAACTGGAAACCATGAATGAGTTCTAAGCAGATGAGTCCCGTGATGAGACTGTTGTTACTGCTTGTGGCTGTTTTAGGTCACTCTGGCAGCAGCTGGGGTGGAACTGAAGAAAAGAAAAATAAAGAAGTGAATATGCATAGGTATGACACCTACCTTCTCTTTTTTAATTAAGAGTCCCTGTTCTGCAGGGGGGTGCTCTGAGTAGTAGGATGTGTGGACAAAACTTTATTCACCAACCAGACCATTAGAAAGCTTCCTGAGGCCAAGGGAAGATGTTGGGGCAAAAGCTTTCCTCCTGCTGGGAAGGCATGTTGAGTCAAGCAAATGTGAGGAGGCCACCTGTCCTTGGGTAGCGCTGTTCCCCAGGGCTACAACCCCAAAGCAAACAGTCCAGATGTTCCGTGTCCCTGTTACTAACTTGAAAGGCTGCTCCACTGTGAGAAAGACCCATCTTTACAGAAAGACATTTTTCCACTGCTCCTCCCAGAGATGAACTTTTTTGTGGAAAACACCATTTGACAACCCAGGTTGTAGCTGGAGGCGTGGGGAGATACCGAGAAGCTGGGTGGTGGTCACGGCTCTGGTGCCCACA
This sequence comes from Mustela putorius furo, assembly GCF_011764305.1. Lineage (NCBI taxonomy): Eukaryota > Metazoa > Chordata > Mammalia > Carnivora > Mustelidae > Mustela > Mustela putorius. Next base: position 10,381,471 of record NW_025421481.1, on the reverse strand, counting down.
GGAGCTGAAGGAGGCTGGGTGTGCGGTGTTGAGAGGACACCTGAGAGCTGGCAGTGTGACAGAAACAATAGGCCTTGGGGAGTCCCCGGATGTGATAGGCTGAAGGGAGGGACGCTCTCACAGGGACTCTTGAGCAGCTAGTTGGGTGGTGGTGCCATTTACTGAGCCCCCGGACCACAGAGGAGCCATGGGGCGGGGACGAGGAGGAGCATGGGTATTGTCAAATGATGAAACTAAAGCAATTTAGTAACAAGTTTGATGCCTTTATTGAAAGAAAAACAGTCAGTGGACTGGCGAGTACAGCACCTCACAAGCAGTGGGGCAAACTTCCCGAGAGATTTGGGGTGGGAGTGAGTTCTGTCGAAAATCAGAGGAGGCAACCTGGAAGCCATGCGTGACTGGCTGGGAGGCTGGGGATTTTGTTCCAACATCCTACGTTTTAGGGTTAGGTAAGCTGGCTAAAGCTGAGGAGGAGGAGGTTGATGACTGGTGTTAGGTTTCCCTGACAATGAGGTATTTCTTAGTGCAGGGCACGCTGAGGTTTAGATTAGTGATGTGGTCCCTGGGGCAGCCTCCATTTTGTGAATCCCTTTATCAGTACATCTGTGCACACTGAGGGGCCAGCAAGTATAGACGAAGTAGAGAGAATGATAGACAAGCCTGGAAGTCAGATGAGGAGTACAGAGTACAGTTCGGTGGGAGCTGTGGGCATAGAGGTGCTATCTGATACCCAGTGTGGGCTGGATTAGGGAGCAAGGGTCTGAGACAGACCCCACGGAATGCTGGAGGATTTCAAGAGCCTCCTGTCTTGTTCCCTGATTCCACTCCTGACCCCCAATAGTGTATTCTCCATCCAGAAACCCTGGTGGTTATTTTAAAATTAATGTCAGTGTTTTCCTCAAAACCCTACAATGGTCTCTAATTTCATTCAGAGTAAAGCTAACTCCTTACTGTGTCTGGAAAAGGCCACATGATCTGCCCTGCCGTTCTCCTAAACCTAGGCTACTCCTCTAACCTCATCTCCACCTCTACTAGCCTCCCACTGGGCTTACTCTGCTCCAGCCGTATTGGCTTTTTGTTGTTCCTCAAATACACCAGCTACTCCCAAACTTAGCGCCTTTGCACTTGCTGCTTCCTTTACCTAGAATGGTCTTCTTCTAGATAGTCTACATGTATTACTCTCTCACTTCCCTGAGGTCTCTAGTTGAGTATCAGCCAAAACGCAAAAGATATGAATAGACATATCTTATCATAGGAGAAATGCAAATGAAAACCATAATGAGATACCACCTCACACCTGTCAGAATGGCTAAAATCAACAGCACAAGAAACAACAGGTGTTGGTAAGGATGTGGGGAAAGAGGAACCCTTTTGCACTGTTGGTAGGAATGCAAACTGGTATAGCCACTATGGAAAACAACATGGAGTTTCACAAAAAGTTGTGAAATCCAGCGATTGCACTACTAGGTAATTACCCAAAGAATACAAACATACTAATTCAAAGACATACATGTACCCTGATACAGCAGCATTATCTACAATAGCCAAATTATGGAAATAGCCCAAGTGTCCATCAATAGATGAATGGATAAAGACACACACACGCAGAAATATTACTCAGCCATAAAAAAGGAATGAAATCTTGCCACTTGACATGGGGGTGCCTGGGTAGCTCAGTTGACTGACTTGGTTTCTGCTCAGGTCACGATCTTGGGATCATTAGATCGAGCCCAGGGCCAGGCTCTGCACTCAGCATGGAGTCCGCTTCAGATTCTCTCTCCCTCTCCCTAACCCCTCTGCCTCTCCCCCTGCTCATGCTCTCTCTCTCTCAAAGAAATAAACATAGAATCTATACAACAACATGGACAGAGCTAGACAGTACTATGCCAAGCAAATGAAGTCAGTCAGGGAAAGACAAATACCACATGGTCTCACTCGTAGGTGGAATTTAAGAAAACAAACAATCAAAAAAAGAGAGAGAGAGAGAGACAAACGAAGAAACCAAGAAAAAGATTCTTAACTAGAGAGAACAAATGGACGGTTACCAGAGGGGAGGCGCTGGGGGAGGGGGGAATGGGTGAAACAGGTGATGGGGATTAAGGAGGGCACTTGTGATGAGCACGGGTGAGGAATGGCTGTGCTGAATTACATCACTGTACACCTGAAACTAATGGTACACTGTATGCTAAGTGGAAAGTAAATAAAAACTATAAACAACAAACAAACAAATCAGCCAATCAATGAGGACCCCTGAGCACCTATTCTAAATTACAACATCCGTCCATCCCCCTTTCCCTACTTTCCGAAACTTGCTTTTGTAAAAGATTTTATTTATTTGAGAGAGAGAGAGAGAGAGAGAATGAGTGGGAAAAGGGACAGAGGGAGAGAGAGAACCAGGCTCCCGGTGAGCAGGGAGCCCATTCATGGGGCTCAATCCCAGGACCCTGGGATCATGACCTGCGTCGAAGGCATTTAACAGACTGAGCCACCCAGGTGCCCCTCTGAAACTTATTAATATCTGATATATGTCCACTTCACATATAGTTTATAACATAGTATTATGTTATACATGTATATTTAACGTATGTCACCCATCATCTGGTATACAAATTTTTTAACTTCCTACCCCAAAATGTAGCTCTATGATGACAGCAATTTGATTTTGTTCACTGCTATATACATACCTAAAGCCAAGACAATTTCCAGGTATGAAATATGCACCTGCTTAATTATTTGTGGAATAAAATCTAACATTTCACGATCCAACAGAAGAGTAAAAGGACCAAAAGTATAGGAGGAAAACAAGAAAACACAGCTTCACAGAAACCAAGGGAAGAACACACTGGCATCAGCAAGGGTTAGCATTTATTGTGCTTATCGCTGGAGTACACGCTGTGCTCACCACTTGCCACAAAACATCTTTTAGACATTGCTACAATCTTACCAGGAAGGTGCTACCCTGGCCTTCTAAATAATTTAGAGAAGCTAAGTAACTTTCCCAAGGTCATGGTCTAAATGAAATCCTGCTAATAGAGGTATTAAATGGAATCTTAAAAACTGTCTACTGGGGGCGCCTGGGTGGCACAGTGGTTTGGGCTGCTGCCTTCGGCTCGGGTCATGATCTCAGGGTCCTGGGATCGAGCCCCGCATCGGGCTCTCTGCTCCGCGGAAAGCCTGCTTCCCTCTCTCTCTCTCTTTCTCTCTCTGCCTGCCTCTCTGCCTACTTGTGATCTCTGTCTGTCAAATAAATAAATAAAATCTTAAAAAAAAAAAAAAAACAAAAACTGTCTACTGAATTGGTTCACAGGGAGACCTTAATCCTAGTGACCTTAACAAAAACCCGGGCAGTGTCCAGGCTGAAGAAAAGTGAGATACAGAGGGGAGGGGAGGAAGTGAGGTCAGGGAGGCAGCCAGCTCTCTCCAAAGTTGGCTTGTGAAGAGGAGGATGGACAGAGAGCTAGACCAGCAGTTCAGGGGAAAGAAGATTCTATTTTAGGGGACAAGGAAATAATTTGAATTTCTAAAACCCAACTCTTTTTCAGAGTTTTGGTTAGCATATCTATATGAGCAATCAGCATAAATAAGGTATTTGTTTTCCCTGTTTCTTATTCCAAAACAATTCAGATTTTGCATATCATTTTGGTTTTTAAAAAAAATCCTTAGTTATGCATAAAATTTGCTTTCCCCATCCCAGAGGATGGAGAAATCTATAGAAAAGAAGATGTGTAATTGGGTCAACATCACAAAGAAACAAAAAGATGACCTACTCCGGTTCTCTCCGGAAGCTGAATCAGGGCTTCAGAAAAATCAATCGCGCCACACTATTCTGTGACAGGGTGTGGGAGACGCCCACACCGAGTCTAGAGGCAGAAAAGCTAGCTGGCTGCTCAGTCTGGGCTCGCCACTTTTGTCACCTTGTGCAAGTCGCCCAAGCTCAGTGTCAGTGTAATACTTTAAATGGCCCTCTTAGTTCTGGGCCACTCAGATGAGGTGAAGCCAAGAAAAGAAAATACCAGGAATACAAGGTATTCCCGGTATTTCTTGAGATTAAAGGTAAGCATTCAAAGACACCAATGACACACACAGTCAAGATGTAATCTGTTTGGAATATGCATACAAACATTCATTGACTGATTCAAGGGGGAAAAAAGACTCAGCGATTGCTTAACAATTCCACGTGTCACATATGTTTAGAAACACCTGTGCCTTTGCTTTTGGTTCCTACAATTGGTGCTGTTGAAGCAGATTCCCTGTGAACCAGGTTAAGCCCCGCCTAAGCTCGGGGCAGTGTCTACTCCAAAAAGTGACTTATTTTCAGTTTGCTCTGGTTCTGGCCATGTAACAACTCTACAGCCAAGTCCTGCCACATCATAAATGCTTGTGCATTTACCAACCAAAGAAAAACCTGTACGGCCAGTCTAATTACAGACCTGCCAAGCTGTGGGACTCTTCCTTAAACACTTCAGAAGCCAGGCCTCACTGAGGGCAAGATCACACATAACACCAGCCCTGTATCCATTCCCCGGCTGCACCCCATTTCTCCTGGAGACAAGGCTATGGCCATCCCCAAATAGACAAAGACGAGAATCTTTAAGACTTTCCTTTTAATTTTTTTGATGTTAAAACATTCAAGTCCTGCCCTTTAGCTATCGCTGTATTATATTGCAAATATTGAAAATGTTGGAACGGGGGCGGAGCTGGTGGATTAAGTGTTACAGAGTCCAAATGCATCAGGCTTCTCGCTTATGTAACATTCTGGGCTCCAGGAACCTCTCCGAGTAGGAGTGAATCAATCCCACATCCAGGCAGACAGCCGCTAAAATCACAGCCTCAGCACAATTCTGGGCATCCTCCTTCATCGCTGCACACCGAGACTGGGTCTCCTTCCTCCCCTGACTCCCGGGGCCTGGGGGCCTGGGCTGCCCAGTGACAGTAACACTCCAACCGCACTGTCCTCAACTGCGCCGGCCCCTGTCACTGGGGGGACAGTGGAGAGCTCGTGGCCTATAAAAAGGTTGAGTCAGGTGGCTTCAGGAACAATCCTTGTAGCCTCCACGGGGTGCCTAGGTGGCTCAGAGGGTTAAGCGACTGCCTTCAGCTCAGGTCAGGATCTCCAGGTCCTGGGATCGAGCCCCATGTTGGGGGTTTTGGCTCAGCGGGGAGTCTGCTTCTCCCTCCCCCTCTGCCCCTGCTCATGCTTTATCTCTCTCTCTCTCTGATGAATAAAAAAATCTTTAAAAAAATTTTAAAAAGACAGTAATCCTTGTAGACTGCTAAGTCAGTCCTGGCCAGGATCAAAAACAAATGAAAAAAACAGCACAGGTCTTCTTTATACTGGGTATTAGGCCCTCAAGACTGAGGTGTGGACTGGGAGATGAGCCGCGATCACCCCTGGAGAACTTCTACGAACTACCTCTTTACCAGCCTTCCCCTCGGCCCTTCCCGCAGCTCGTGACGCCCTCTGTCCCTCTGCCCTTCTGCACGGCCACCTGCCCCATCTCTGTTTGGCAGCTTATGCTCCTGCCGGAAGGAATCACCACTCCTCTCTCACAGAAATTCCTCCCTTCCGGGCCCAGATCAAATACCCCTCCTCAGACAAATCTTCCTCAGTTACCAGAAGCAGCATCTCCTTCCACTTGCCACAAATAATATTCTGATGACAAGAGTGAGAAGAGCTGGTAATAATGTTACTGAGCACACAGGGACGGGAACTGTGTGAAGCGCTTTCTAAATTTTAGTTCATTCAATGCTTGTGATGACCTCCATGTAAACTTGCTACTGTCATTCCCTCTTGTAGGTGAGCAAACGTGTGTGGAGGAAGGGGAAGGATTGTGCAAGGCAGTGGGAGCACTGGACGGGGGCCACAGCTCGCTCGACCACATGTGACCTTCTATGCTAAGGATGTGTGCACGGGGCCCCTCTGCATTATGAATTTCTGAAGTCCTATAACCTTGGAAATCCCATTATATTAACTGTGGGCTTAGCTCAAAGGGGGTCCTTGAACTGAAGCAAAAGTAACGTGGTATGGTTTTATACATTTCTAGACAGTCACTGTGGCTGATTTTTCCAGGCTTGCTATCCCTCTCTGCTTGAGCCTTACTCCAGAAAAAAAGGCTTTATAACTGGTCAAGAGCAGCAACTATAACCGGTCTTCCAAAGCTGAGAATCTAAGACCCAGGGAAGTAGGAGAAGTCTGACCTACTTTCTAGAAGCCCGGAAGGGGCCCACAGAACATGGGCACCACTGTGTTCCAATTTTGGTGACCAGGTGTCTGAAACATAAAAGGACTGCCTCGGTGCACATCAGGTCTCTCCGAATGGTGAGCTCAGGTTGCAGGGGAAGAAGATGTCTTGCTTTTTAGGTAAGTTTATTATAAAGTTATATGTGTTTCTTAAAGTTAAGTCAGTGTTTCTTCAGAGTCTCTGAATTTTAGTCTTCTGGAGAATAACGATTCTTGTTATAAGGCAGGATGGCTCAAAGCTTAAAAGCAGATGGGCTTTGATGTTACATGGACTTGGTCAGAATGGGTCCTACGGAGGAAGGGGAAAGTCTTCTCTGACCTTCTTAAGGTCCCTGGCTGGGTCTGAAAAGTAAACCAACGAAGCAGTTAAACCTGAGTGCTTCTAATGCAGGGCTTGAGGAAAAAAGGACAGTCATGGAGCAATGTGATAGGTTATGAGTAGAAGGTTGGTGTAGTCACCTGGGGGGAATTCAGCAAGGCCTGTTTGTTAGGATTCTTCCAGGCGTCCCCTTGTCTTCAGAGATAAAGTACAGGGAGGGCATCTCTCTCAGATTTTATGACCTGAGGGTGAGGGGGGATGGTGTTACGAGTAACCTTCTCCCGTACTCTCAAACTCCCTCAGCTTAGAATAGTTAGGGGTGCCTGGGTGGCTCAGTGGGTTAAAGCCTCTGACTTCGGCTCAGGTCATGGTCCCAGGGTCCTGGGATCGAGCCCGGTGTCAGGCTCTCTGCTCAGCAGGGAGCGTGCTTCCTCCCTCTCTGTCTCTGCCTGCCTCTCTGCCTACTTGTGATCTCTCTGTCAAAGAAAAAAATAAAATCTTAAAAAAAAAAAAAAGAAGAATAGTTAGTAAGCCAGGGTGTCATCTTTGAGGGCAGCATGTTCTGGACCCCATCTGCTCCAATCCTGCCTCCACTTTCATGATGTGGGCTAAGTTACCTAATGTCTGAGTGTCGGCCTCCGTGTCTGTAATGAGCCCGTACTCATTTGTAAGGTAAATGGAAGGACAGAAAGGGATAATGTATATAAAGTGTCTCACACAGTACACTTGGTAAATGTTAGCTCTTCTTACTTAACAATTACTATTATTAATATTAGTTGCTATTGTTGATAGTCATGGTTTACAGCTCACAGGAGCAATGTTTTCATCTGAAAAATTCTTTGCTGAAGGGTACTGGTTTGTGCTTTTCTGCTCTATAGAACCAGAATATAGCCCCCCACCCCCCACCTGTGAATGGAAGGGGTGAGGAGATGCAAACTTACAGAGGTGCTGTCTAACAGTTAAAGCTGCTTGAACCGAAGGCTGTGAGGGTCCCCCTTCCCCTACCGATCACAAGGGTCTCCTGTGGCTGTTGTCTTGGGTTCAACCTGGGACCCCTAAGGTCCTACATCTAAGATCTTAGCTGGTTTTCCCCAGCCACTTGCGAAGACAGCTCTCAAACTTGAGTCAACTTAATAATCACTTAGGGTATCTAACAAATGCATATTCTTGGGCCCACTGCAGGAAATGATGATTAAATAAAAAATATCCCAGGTGATTCCAATACCAGTGCTCCTGGGAACCACACTCTGAAAAACATGGGCTGTAATTGACATGCTAGAAATACTTATCCCATGTAAGTTTATTTCCTGAATCAGAAAAAGACTGAAAAACTTGTTCTAATTTTCTAACTCTACATCTGCATTTTTAAAAACTAGTGTTCTATTTTAAGCCTAATCCTGGGATTCCACAGTAGTGGGTATATACTGGCATAATTTTTTTTTTTTAAGATTTTATTTATCCACCTGATAGAGAGAGAGAGAGAGAGGGAGAGAAATCACAAGTAGGCAGAGAGGCAGGCAGAGAGAGAAAAAGAGAGAGGAGGAAGCAGGGTCCCTGCTAAGCAGAGAGCCCAATGTGGGGCTCCATCCCAGGACCCTGAGATCATGACCTGAGCCGAAGGCAGAGCCTTAACCCACTGAGCCACCCAGGTGTCCCTGGCATAATTTTTTTAAAAAAAGATTTTCCTTTTAAGTAATCTCTCTACCCAAGTTTGAGCAGGGCTCAAATTTACAACCCTGAGACCAAGTGTCACATGCTCCACCGACTGAGCCAGCCAGGCACCCCTGGCATAATTTTCTTTAGACAGGCCAGGATCTGAACATAGCTCAGATTCTGGCAACGAGGCCAAGGAGGCCTGAGGCTTCGTTTCCAAATGGCTACAGCCAGGCTGACATTTGTAATTGCGGAGAATGAGATGCAGACATGGCTGCAGTCTCGGAATCAGATGGTGCTCACAGACCCTTCTACAATTCTTCAGGATCTGATATGGTATATATCTGACATCTTCAAAGGCCTGTCACACAGGCTGTCAGGAGCGAATGCAGTTGCAAATATGGGAGCTGCCCCTGGACTAGCCAGTCAGGACGTCCTCTCCCATTCACTCTAACGACTAGAGGCAGTGCTGCCTTTCAGACCACTAAGACCACAGATTCCAGGAGCACACTACCTGCGTGTCAAATCTCAGCTCCTATGCTCACTACCATGTGATCCTGAGCAAGTTCCCTAACCTCCCTGTGCCTTGATTTCTTCATCTATAAAATGGGATGTTGTAAGAATAAAGTTAGTTATTGCCACTATAAACATTGGGGTGCATGTGCCCCTTCGGATCACTATATTTGTATCTTTAGGGTAAATACCCAGTAGTACGATTGCTGAATCATAGGGTAGCTCTATTTTCAACTCTTTGAGGAACCTCCATGCTGTTTTCCAGAGTGGCTGCACCAGCCTGCATTCCCACCATCAGTATAAGAGGGTTCCCCTTTCTCTACATCCTTGCAAACACCCATCTTTTCCTGACTTGTTAATTTTAGCCATTCTGACTGGTGTGAGATAGTATCTCACTGTAGTTTTGATTTATATTTCCCTGATGCTGAGTGATGTTGAGCAGTTTTTCATGTGTCTGTTGGCCATCTGGATGTCGTCTTTGCAGAAATGTCTGTTCATGTCTTCTGCCCATTTCTTGATTTGATTATTCGTTTTTTGGGTGTTGAGTTGGATAAGTTCTTTATAGATTTTGGTACTAGCCCTTTATCCGATATGTCACTTGCAAATATATTCTCCCATCTGTTGGATGTCTTTTGGTTTGTTGACTGAATGTCCACAATAGCCAAACTACGGAACCCAGATGTCCACCAACAGATGAATGGATAAAGAAGATGTAGTATATATATACAAGAGAATACTACTCAGCCATCAAAAACTGAAGTCTTGCCATTTGCAATGACATGGGTGAAACTAGAAGGTATTATGCTAAGTGAAATAAGTCAATCAGAGAAAGACAATTATCACATGATCTCACCGATATGCAGAATTTGAGGATAAGACAGAGGATCATAGGGGAAGTTAGGGAAAAATGAAACAAGATGAAACTAGAGAGGGAGAGAAATCATAAGAGACTCTTAATCTAAGGAAACAGAGGGTTGCTGGGGGTTGGGGAATGGGGATAGGGTGGCTAGATTATGGACACTGGGGAGGGTATGTGCCGTGGTGCTATGAATTGTGTAAGACTGATGAATCACAGACCTGTGCCCTGGAAACAAATAACACATTATATGTTAATAAAAAAAGAATAAAGTTGATTCATAGTAACTATGAGTGTTGTTATTATTGAATAGTTATATGACCCAAATGATGCGTATTCCCAGAACTTTCACTGGGGATATTTCTCCTGGAGTTGCTAACATGGTAAAAATGTAAGCTGAGAAATGCCACAGCCACCACCTGTGGAGAAACTCTTCCTGAGAGTGAAGCTACCACAGAGGAGAGAGAGCTGAGAGATGGAAAGAGCACATCTCGCGTTTCATGCTATTGTTTGAGGCTGGGATCTAGTCATGCCTGGACGTCTAGTGTGGGATTTTCCAACGTCGTGGGCTATTAACTATCCCCCTTTAATGCCTGCATTGGTTTCTGTCACCTGCAAACAAAAGAATTCTGACCTAGCTTTTTAAAGATATAATTCATATGCCATACAATTCACCCATTTAAAGTGTACAATTTAAAGGTCTTTCATACATTTACAGAGTTGTGCGACCATCACTATAATGTAGGATTTTGACCCAAAACACTTGAGACATGGCTCACTAGGTATGGTATGTGGATGGTGGTGGGGATGGGCGGGGCCAATCTGATTCCAAAGCCACCACAATTTGGAAATTTCAAAGTTGGAATCACCAATTTCATCAATTTCGAAGTAGTTCAGAGCTCAGCGCAGTATCACGGAAAAGGAATGACCTAGGCATTAGGACCCCTGGTTTCTTTTGAGGGAAATTAGAAAATCCCTATGAACCCTTCATACTTTAAAAATTCTACAGTTTCAGTCAAATCCCCTCATTTTTCATGATAAAACTAAGGATCAAAGAGGCTAAGCCAAGGGCCCAACTTGATAAAGGGACTTGCTGTCAGACACACTCAAAAATACAATTCAGTCTTCTGTGCTGTTAGTCTCAAGCAGTTCTTACTTTTTCTGCAGGATTTCACACTCGAGGTCCAGGTCAATCTCTTGAAATAGTTGGAAGTAAAGAGACTCTATATAATAACTCATCAAATATCCATTCATTCATTGAAGAAATAGACTGTGATTAAGGGTCTTCCCTATACTTATGTTCATTTCTGGAGGGTCTTTCTTTAGATAAGATAGTGTTCTACCTACGACCTACAGGAGAGCCGGTATACTTTCTTCGCAGTGGCATGAGAGGGAATTTCAAAAATATCCTATGGTGTTTCCTGTGCGAGGTAGATAATAACAGATTTACAAGTTTCTACATACATTTGTGCCATAACCTTGGTTTGCTGAATCAGGAGCGTTAATGACAAAAAAGGACCGCTAGGGAGGAGAAGAATGATGGTTAAGAGAATAACTGTGCTCTTCCATAAAAATAAAAGAGAGTTGATAACCAAACTGGAAATTCAAAATAATTTCACTTCTAATAGCCCTCGAGGCTTCAGATGATTTAGTGAAGACATAAAGAACCTTTTAGCTCTTATTACAAATCTGTGTATCTGGGCACATAAGAACTCTCTACACAGGCTTTGGAAATTTTTAGAAACATATTTCCTGGAAGAATCTGAGAGGGCTGGATCTGGCCAACAAAATGTAATACAGTCTGGGGCACGATGCATTGTACTTAGTGGAATTCAAGGACAGAAAGGCCTTCGCTTTATCTCGGATATCCTGTGAAAACACATTAAGAACACCCAGGGAAACATCAGCAGCAGGGATATTATTCGTGGTCATTGTTGTTTTTAATACATGGTTTTTCCTCCGGACAAAATAAGCTCAACCTTACAAAAGAGTACTGGATGTCTTATTTAAATTACAAGCAAAAGGCAGCAGAATTTTTTTTTTTTTAAGATTTTACTTTTTTTTTTTTTTTTTTAACAGTAATCTCCACACCAACATGGGGCTCGAACTCACAACCCTGAGATCAAGAGTCAGCATGCTCTTCCAATTGAGCCAGGCAGGTGTCCCAAGAGGTGGGAGAATTTTTAAAATGAGTTTAGTCGTGAGGTCCTAGGATGGACTTGAAGGGGAAAAGAGTGAGAAAGAGAAGAAAAACTGTTCATAACGACACATCTACTATGATGCCTTTGATGCATTTTCATTCACTGTTCTCGGTGACCTGTCTGCGATCCCGAGGCCCACCGCTCTCCTCCTGCCCAGCCTTCCAACCAGCCTTCCTTATTCAAGTGCCTCCTGCCAGCAATTCTCCCCCTCTCCTTCCTACATCATCACATTTTCTTTCTCTCCAGGGATTATTTCCAGTAGCACAGCAACATGCTTTTAATTTTCCCCATCCTTCAAAATCCTCTCTTGACCCTGTTAACCTCTGTTACAACTAAATCAAATTTTGTCAGTCATGTGCAAAACCTTTCATGGCTCCCGTTTCACTCACAGAAAAGCCAAACCCCTCCAGGGACCTACAGTCAGACGGCACCTCCTATCTTCCCCTCTGTACTCCAGTCAAGCTGGAGTGAACCCCCCCCCCAAGAATACACACCAGCCATACTTTCTCAGGGCTTCGTACCTGCTGTTCCCTCTGACTGGAATGTTCTCCCTCAAGATGTCTGATTGCTCATTCCGTCTTTTCACGTCTTTAACCAAAAGTCACCTTTACAGTGAGGCTTTCCTCAGCCTCCCAGAGCAAAGCTGCATTGCCACCACATCCTGATTCTTCCTCTTTCTCTACCTTGTTTTATTTTACTTCTTAGCACTGATCACTTTGTAACATACCATACAATTTTAGGTTTATCGTTTGTTTCCCCCAGTCAATATTCACAGTTCCGTAAAAGCAAGACTTTTCTTTTTTTTTTTTTTAATCTGCTTTGCTTACTGTTTGGTACATAGCAGGTGCTCAATAACTATCAGTTCAACTGATGAAAGATTTAAGACACGCAGACTGTCTTAACCATTTTAAAGTTGTCACAGTCATGCTTATTTATGATTTTTCTACAACCCTTGAGTTAGAGTTCTCTGAATCAAACACGGACCTTTGTTTTATCATGTTCTAACTGTAAACACGTCTGATTTCAAATAGAATTTGACTTCAGAGTGAAAAGAGTTAGAATCCTGGAGTACCATTAGCAACTCACTGACTCTCCTTGTTCTCATTTTGGTTTATACTAAATTTGGCTTAGAGGGAGGCGGCCTTTTGTGTCTGTCCTGGGGAGGGAGCACCATCTTGGGAGGACCTCAGTAAAGAGTATTTGGCAACTGCTGGAGCTTAGACAAGATACCCATTCAGAAGCTCAAGGGGAAAACTGGGAGCTGGAGAAAGAAGGCAGAATCAGTCATACAGCCTGAGGCTATGGTTCTCTGGGTCACGAGGACATGGTGGCCCAACACAGCTTCCGAGGATCAGAGGAAAAGTGGCAACCCACAACAGAAATCAAGATGTTAGCAGTGGTTTAGATCCAAAACAAAAGCAAAACCACAACAGGATAGAGATTCCAAAACAACAGGGAGACGGTCCGCCCCGGAGGCAGAAAGACCTCAGTTTGAGGCTGGCCCCACGCCCGCCCAGCACAGGGACAAGGTTCTCAGGGTCGTGGGGGACTCAACACAAAGCCCAAAGCGCCATCTGGCAAAGGTAAGGGCTTTGTGGCCATCCGTTGCTCCCCACCCAGCCTCCAGGACCAGCACAGAGTGAGAGACAGTGGGCGCCGAGCAGAGACCCCTTCAATGAGCAAGGGGGCCCTCGGGCCTGACTTCACCCACTTGGCTGCTTTCCCTCTCACTGTACTGTACCCTCTCACCTCGGTTTACCCTGCTGCGCAAATCATCTTCCCTTTTATTGTTGCTGTCCCCAGTCCACAATGGAGCCGGAGCCTATGACGTCAATCCCTGCCTGGGCGCCAAACACTAATTTCCATTTAAAAACATGGCACTTCAGCAGAGACGGGGAGCAAGGAGGCAGCGAGCAAGCAGCCTGCAGTCTCCAGTACTACAGGCTGACAGAATTTTTTAACAGGTTCTTGTTTGTCTCCTCTGGAGGAAAGCTGGTTTCCAAGAAGGATTTCCCCCCTTTGTGTTCACTCTTTGTTCACAGTTTTCGTGTTTACTTTTGCTTTTTATCTTTACATAATCCTTGCTGTTTTAAGAATCTGAAGAGATTCTGGACTGGAATCCCTCACCCTTCCCTGAAAATATCTCTGGTTCATGCCAGCGGGGGCTGACACATTTTCCTCGTTTTTCCTTTCACATCTTTGTGATGTGAAAGGATGCTGGGAAATCATATGAACAAACCTGGTATTTGTTTAAGGATTTTTTTTTTCCCCTCAAGTCTTCAGTCAAGATTGTATGCAAGGAGAAGTTCATTTCAATAGAATTCCTGGAGAGAGGGTTGGGGATCAGCATGGGCTACAGAACCACTGAGCCATTTAGAAGCCCAGCAAGGATAGGGAGGTAGAGGGGCCCTTTGCCTGGAAAGCAGGGAAAAGCCCCACAGCTGTGCCCGCTAAAGCAGGTGGCTGACCTCCAGGACTAGCTCAGAAGCAACAGGGGGATGGGGGCTGAGAATTCCAGGGTAAACCGGAAGAGCAGAAGAAGGGACACATGGAGGGCACCGCCAGCAGGATGTGACCTCCGTGAATGAAGGATGGGACACATGGAGGGCACCGCCAGCAGGATGTAATCTCCGTGAATGAAGAAGGATGCCTCTCTTCGTTCTGTTCACCTTGTCCTCAGCACCTAGCTGTATGTGCAAGTTATGACTCATAGTAAATATTCGTGGAATGAATGAGGTAGAGAAACAGGGTACGACAAGAATTCTTTTAAGTAAAAAGGAAAGTTTTGGAATGCCTGGGTGGCTCAGATGCTTAAGCGTTTGCCTTCGGCTCAGGTCATGATCTCGGGGTCCTGGGATCAAGTCCCGCATCAGGCTCCCTGCTCAGTGGGGAGCCTGCTTCTCCTTCTCCATCTGTCTCCCCCTGCTTGTGCTCTTTCACTCTCTCAAGTAAATAGATAAAATCTAAATAATAAAATAAAATGAAAAGGAAAGTTTTGAAAAAGTTTAAAACCTGCTGTTGTCATGTTTAATCTTACAAGAAAATATCTGTAATTCTATGGAAACCCCAGGTTGGTGTGGTATGGAGAATAAAACATGACACTCAAGCTTTTTTTTTCTTGTCATATATGACAAACCAAAAAAAAAGGGACTTCAGGCAAAACTAATGGGACCCAGTGTGAGCCAAATGTGACAGTAGGTAGAAGATGAAAAAACTAAAAGATAATGAGTACACAAGGGCCCTGGCTGGCTCAGTCAGAAGAGTGGAAGACTCCTGATCTCAGGGGTGTGAGTTTGAGCCCCACATTAGGTAGAGAGATTACTTTGAAAAGAAATGAGTACATAGGGCTATATCTCTGTGAATTATGCATGTGCACATAGAGATATACGGAGTTACAATTTACTCGCCTCATGTCAGACACTATTTTCTTAACTGAACTACAGTTGACATACAATGTTATATTACTTTCAAGCGTGTCAGACACTAATTCATCCAATACCACTAAGATGTTGCAGCATTGTTATTTCCACTTTGCAGATGCAGAAATTGAGGCTCTGAGAAGTTAAACAAAAATGACTGAATATAGGGCAACCTTGAAAATAAGATGATTCTTCCCTTACCCAAAGAGAAAATTAGTTCCATACACACACACACACACACACACACCCCACATCTTCTTTATTCATTCTATTGATGGATTTGTTTCTGGACTCTTCTGTTGCGTTGAACTATGTGTCTGTTTTGTGCTTGTACCATACTGTTTGATAACTAAAGCTTTGTAGTATAGTTTGAAATCTAGGAATGTAATTCCTCCAGATTTGTTCCCCACGCCCTGCTCTGGCCTGGAGTTACTTCAACCAGCAATGGCCAGATAGGAAAACTGCAGTTTTAGACCACAGATAAGATTTCATTTGCTGAATCTGAGTCAGAAACACAGACAGTGAATCTAAGGCTAAACCAATAACTATGAGAATAAACAGATCAAAGGAAGAAATGTAAGACCTAAAATATTTTTCTTCTAGGGAGGTGAATAATGTATTAT
This sequence comes from Mustela putorius furo, assembly GCF_011764305.1. Classification (NCBI taxonomy): domain Eukaryota; kingdom Metazoa; phylum Chordata; class Mammalia; order Carnivora; family Mustelidae; genus Mustela; species Mustela putorius. Next base: position 10,365,646 of record NW_025421481.1, on the reverse strand, counting down.
CAGATATCTACTAAGACTTTTCTATTTGGTTCAATATACATATGTCAAGTGTCTTCATCATCTCTTAAGCTAAACTAACAGTTTTCTGGAATCTTCACTATGTCAATCTTGTTTCCTTAGTATAAAGACACGTGAATACAAACATAGCCTCTTTCCCCACCACGTTGTTTAAATGGCTGCATATTATCACAGAATATTTACCCATTCTCAGAATTGAACACTGGATTATTTCCAAATGCTCAGTGTTAAAAAGGGCACTGAAATGAACACCCTTGAGGATAAACCTGTGGGTATGTGGATATGTTCTTAATGATTTCCATAGGATATTGCTATGTCAAAAGTGTCAGAGGTCAAAACCTTATGCATAAGATTTTTTTTTAAGGACTAAAAAAAAAAAAAAAAAAAAAGTTCCCACCATGGGGCTCAAACTCATCACCCCAAGATCAAGAGTTGCATGCTGTATGGACTGAGTCAGCCAGGTGCCCTCCTGAAGGTTTTTCTTAATCCATACTGACAAACTCTCCAGAGCGATGGTATTTACGCATACTCCATAGTCAGGTAAGTGTTTCGTTATGTCATCCTGTATTATCACTGCTACATTTGTCAGGATTTGGTCTTAACACTCAATACACTTTCTAAAAGAAGCAAACAGTTTTATTGAGGTAGAATATATAGGAAGCCAAGTAGGTATAGTCCATAATCTAAAGTACACAATCTGAACAGTTTTATAAAGGTACATCTCTGTAACACCATCCATACTAAAATAAAGAAATTTCCAACTCCCATGGCACCTGGGTGCCTCAGTAAGTTGAGCATCTGACTCATGGTTTTGGCTCATGTCGTGATCTCAGGGTTGTAGGACCGAACCCCACATCGGTCTCTGCGTTCAGTGTGGCGTCTGCTTGAGATTCTTGCTCCCTCTATCTGCCCCTCCCACTTGTGCTCTCTCTCTCTTAAATAAATAATCTTTAAAACAACAAAAATAGGGGTGCTTGGGTGGCTCAGTGGGTTAAGCCTCTGCCTTCAGCTCAGGTCATGATCTTAGGGACCTAGGATCAAGCCCCGCATCGGACTTTCTGCTCAGCAGGGAGCCTGCTTCCCTCTCTCTCTCTGCCTGCCTCTCTACCTACTGGTGATCTCTGTCTGTTAAATAAATAAATAATATCTTTTAAAAAAATAAATAAACAAAACAAAAAAAAACTCATATTCAACTCCCCAGGTTTCATTATGAGTCTTCTAAATCATTACTTGCCACCCCCATCCCAGCATAAAAAGCATAATCTTTTTTTTTTTTTTAAACTTCTATCACCGTAATTTCAGTTTACCTATCCCTAAACTTCATACAGGCACTCTTTTTGTGTCTGGCTTCTTTTACTCAACATAATATCTTTGAGATTCAACCACCGTTTTGCATGTGTCATTAGCTCACTATTTTTTTTTTTTATTATTTACTTCAGAGAGAGAGTACATGAGTAGTGTGGGGTGGGAGTAGTCAGAGAGAGAGAGACCAGCAGACTCCGTGCCAAGGGCAGAGCCCAGTGTGGGGCTTGATCCCACCACCCGGAGATTATGATTCCAGCTGAAACCAAGAATCGGTCACTCAATCGAACATGCCACCCAGGTGTCCCTAGCTCATTATTTTAATAATTAGGTTCATCGTTTTTATTGCTGTGAAGTATTTCCCTGTATGAATGAACCACAACTTATTTTATCCATTTTCTTGTCAATGCCTCTTTGGGTTATTAGTTAGGAGCTTTTAGGAGTAAGAGTGCTATAAATGCTCTTCTGTGTCTCTTTTTGGTAGATACATGTAAATACTCATTTCTCTAATGCTGTTTGTGGGACAGGTATTTGTATGGCTTTAGTAGGAACTGCCAGTTACTCAAAATCACTGACCTACTTTACAATCTCAAGAGTAAAGTGTGAGTTCCACTTATATAAATATAAATATATTTACCAATATATTGTCTAAACCTTTAAGTACTTGGTAGATATGTCATATAAGATATGAGTCCTTACATGTTCAATTTATATGTCAGCAATTTATCCTGAGCTTCATCTCTAGGACACAGAGCACAATAACAGAGGAGGACAGTTGATTGAAATGGTTAATTCTTGGTAGAATGTGTCCCAATTATTATCCTGGTCATTATGTTTGAGACCATGTAACATGCAAAAAAGATCAGAGAAAAATCCCTATGATCTTTCAAGTCAAGCTATTTGCCTCCAAGATGGACAATCCACAATGCCACAGAGTCAGCAATTAAAGTCAAGGGCACTTTGGGGGCCCCTGGCTGGCTCAGCTGGTAGAGTATGTGACTCGTGATCTCTTGGTTGTGAATTTGAGCCCCAGGCTGGGTACAGAGATTATTAAAATCTTTTTTAAAAAAAGTCAAGGGCACTTATCTCAAATCTAAATAACTTAAGAGATTCATATCTAATTGCTAATGTGTATTATACTCATAATAAAACTTCTCATCTCCATGAGAAATCTCAAAAGATGTACAGACTAATAGAAGCCACATCTGTCTCTGAGGATATATTATTATGTTTATTTTATGTAAGTACACTGAACTTTTTAAGAGGTATGGCTAATGCAATAGTGAATTAGCCTCAAAAGCTATGTCAAGTGCCAACTCCAATTCTTTGTCCCCGGTATAAAAACTAATATGTAACTGTCTACCTGCCGAATCTACCATCGGTTCCACAGCTGGAGCCAGGGCTGTTTAAATCTGCACAGCGACCAAGAAGTGTGATCTCGGTGTGCAATGCAGGTGTCTCGCCATTTCCCAGTCATGGGATCACAGCAGGGGATCACAGCAGCACTGGTTATCTTCCACCTGTCCATCAGGATGGCTCTGCCTTCTCTGGGAACCCGTAGACATACCCGTAGAGACATCTAGGGGCCTCCAGCTGGGCTCACCTCTGGAGAGCTCTGGCAGGGGGTAGGGAGGAAGGAGTGAGTCTGAGTATTCATCTTGTTTTCCTTGTCCATGTCTCACCGTGGGCCGGCTGCATCCTTTAACCAAATATCACAGGTCTGGTCAGGCAACCCCCTCCACATGGCCTCCTATCCCTGGGTTCTGGTAACCCCTCCCTCCCTCTTCAGGCCTAGGGCTGGAGGGGGCACGTCTGCTACCAGCCTGAGGAGAGCCCTGCTCTATCTCCCACATTTTCTCTCCTCTTTTGTGAGGAGTTTCTTTATAATTTTTTTTTAACTCACTAAGCCACCCAAGCGCCCCCCCCAACCTTTTTTAAAGCAGGCTCCATGCCCAGTGTGGAGCCCAACACAGGGGTCGAACTCACAACCCTGAGATCAAGACCTTAACTGAAATCAAGAGTCAGAGGCTTAATCAACTGAGCCACCCAGGGGCCCCAAGGAATTTCTTTCTTAATTCTCTCTAATTATTGGGTTTGTGTGTATCATGCTGTTTCTGTTTGGACTTTAACAGATATTGTAGTTTTGTCAAAGGAACAAGGTAAAGCCTCACAATAGAGGGAAAGAAAAACATCATGAGAAACATCCTAGGGATATACCTAATCTTAGGAGGCCTGGAAGACGAAAGAGGAATACATGGGCTTTCATTCCCAGACAGATTACCTATAAAGAGCTGATGGTCTCCTCTACATCTGCTGCGGTGCAAACGGACTTCATATATGAGGTTCACATGTAGTGAACACCTGTTATCTGCAAGGCCTGATGTAGGGATCTTTGTATACGTGCTGTCATCACGTGCTGTGTAACCCTGAGCAGACTCGTAACCTCTCTTCAGCCCAGCTTTTTACCTACAAAATGGGAATAATAATAGGACCTACCTTGTGTTATTGAGAGAATTAAATAAGAAAATCCATGTTAAAGTGCCTAAGACAGGACATAATATATGTTTAGTAAATGTTAGTTACTAATAAAAATGATATTAATTATAATGATAGCTATAAGAATAATTAACCCTTGGGGTGCCTGGGTGGTTCAGTCAGTTAAGTGTCCAACTCTTGGTTTCAGCTCAGGCCATGATCTCAGGATTGTGAGCTGGAGCCCTGCAGAGGGCTGGGTACTCAGCAGGGAGTCGGAGTCTGCTTGAAGATTCTCTCCCTCTGCTCCTCCCCCTCTCACAGGTGTGTGTGTGTGCGCGCACATGCACATGTGAGTGTACATACTCCCATAAATAAATTCTTAAAAAAGAATAATTAACCCTTGTAATAATCTTCCAAGTAGATTCCATTTTAAAAAGATGAAAACAACTGAGGCCTCATGAGCTATGTCACAAAGACGAGGCAGAAGGGAAATCAGCTCCTGATAGCAAGAACAGAAAAGACTACGGTGATCATCTGATGGTGCTTTCTGTATAAGTGAAAATTCTTCTGTGAGCCATAATTACCAAAAGACAACTAACCCGTTGGTCAAGTGAAACGTAAATACACACATGTGTATGCATACACACCACACACACATACATACACACATACTCAAAACCAAAATAGAAACCATGATATCTTTTAACTAAGTACCCTTTTTTTTTTGAGTCCTTGATTAAGAAAATACCCTATGCTTACTGAATTTGACTACTGAGCACACTTGCACAAGGAGGTTTGGTTGATGCCTTCTAAAATATTCTAAAATATTCTGTGAAGAGCTGTGGCACCACACATCTTAGATCCTTAACTGAGGATGAAATCATCCTTGGGGAGTTACAGGGAGTCTGTAATTTTACGACCAACTAAGACAGAAAAAACGCTTATGTAAAAAGTAATGCCATTCTTTAAAATTGATCAACATCTTCTCGTTGTTCAATACAACATTTAATTACCCCTAAAGAAGTTGGACTACTTCCCTGTTTCACAGACTATACATCACATAACATTAAGGATCTTAAAATCTCTTGCCACTTTACAGATGCCTTATTTCTATTAAATGCCAATAATAAAACATTTAAGAATCTTCCTCTATCCTTTTTAAAATAGAAGTAAGTTAATTTTTTTAAGGGAAAGAAATTGGGGTGCCTGGGGCGCCTGGGTGGCTCAGTGGGTTAAGCCACTGTCTTCAGCTCAGGTCATGATCTCAGGGTCCTGGGATCGAGTCCCGCATCGGGCTCTCTGCTCAGCAGGGAGCCTGCTTCCTCTCTCTCTCTCTGCCTACTTGTGATCTCTCTCTGTCAAATAAATAAATAAAATCTTTAAAAAAAAATAAAATTAAATTAAAAAAAAATAAAATAAAATAAAAAGAAATTGGGGTGCCTGGGTGGCTTGGTCTGTTCCGCATCCAACTCTTTTTTTTTTTTTTTTAATTTTATTTATTTATTTGACAGAGAGAGAGATCAAGATCACAAGTAGGCAGAGAGGCAGGCAGAAAGAGAGAGGGAAGCAGGCTCCCCGCTGAGCAGGGAGCCCGATGTGGGACTCGATCCCAGGACCCTGAGATCATGACCTGAGCCAAAGGCAGCAGCTTAACCCACTGAGCCACCCAGGCGCCCTCTGCATCAACTCTTGATTGGAGCTTAGGTCATGATCTCGGGGTCATGTTACCGAGGCCTGGGTCGGGCTCTGAGCTCAGCACAGAGTCTGCTTATCTCTCTCCCTCTGCTCTTCCCCTCTGCTCACATGTACACTCTCCCTCTTGCTTACTCTCTCTCAAATAAAATAAATAAAATCTTAAAAAAAAAAAAAAGAAAGGAAAAAAATCAGCCTGGATCCCGTCTGACACCAGATCTGTTTCTAGCCTACCAGCAGCAGGTTACACTGCCCTTCAGTTGCCTGTCCTGGGCCAGGATTCACAACCCACCTAAGATCCACCACGTATGTGGCCGTCTGCTCTCACACTCCTCTTCTCCCCAGCTGAATGACAGAAGAGAGTCCTCGTTCTAGCAGATTCTCAGAAGGCCTCCTAACCTGCTACCTCAAGCAGCCAGTAACAGGAGGAGTAGACCTGTGAGGTGAAACTCATTTGCCAGCCCTGCGGAAAAGCATTACTTCTGATAAACAGGACAAAATCAGACTTAACGAAAAATGTGTGCTGCATAGATTAGGAACCGTGCTTGGTTCACTCCTAGTCTTCAGGGCCTAGGAAAATGCCCGGGACCTAGGAAGCACTCAGTAAATATGTGTGGGGGGAAGGGAAAGAGAAAGGGAAGGAAAGTAAAGGAAGGAAAGAGAGAGCGCAAGCAGGCAAGCAAGCCCCGATCTACAGGGCCAGTGCCACGCCTTCAGGAAAAAGATAAAAAGAATGTAAAGCAAAGTAGCCCAAGATAGGTACCCTTTCTGGGTAAAATGAGAAAAGAGAGTAGTCTGAATTGGTCTGAGTAACACAGCATTTAAAAAGAAATATGCTTGCCAGCATCTATATCCAGGTAGATATTCTAATGGACGTCCTTCAATAAGCAGATGAAAATATTTATAATATGTAATATTTATAATTAGTAACACCATTTGCCTCACACTTTATAATTTAAGTTAATACATAAATATCTTCTTGGGACACTTGGGTGGCTCAGTTGGTTAAGCATCTGACTTTAGCTCAGGTTATGATCTCGGGGTCCTGGGATCGAGCCCCGCATGCATAGGGCTCCCTGCTCTGTGGGGGGCCTGCTTCTCTGTCTCCCTCTGCTTGTGCCCCTCCCCCCACTCCTGTGCACATGCAAGTGCACCCTCTCTCTCAAATAAATAATCTTCACAAATAAACAAGCAAACCTCTTCTTTTTCGAGTGAGCAAATAGGACTTTCAACCCAAATTCTGAGTGGGTGAGTCTGAATGAACGAGATCTTAAAGTATTTGAACCTGAGCCCCAAGAGATCACATGTCCCCTTCTCACTGAAACCTGGTAGAACCCTTGTATACAGACTTTTTTTTTCCTTTGATTCTAACACAGACATATCTTTAATTTTCTCTTTGTAAAACTCATATACTTGTTTTTTTTTAAGATTTTATTTATTTATTTGACAGAGAGAGATCACAAGTAGGCAGAGAGAGAGAGAGAGGAGGGAGCAGGCTCCCTGCTGAGCAGACAGCCCAATGCGGGACTCGATCCCAGGACCCTGAGACCATGACCTGAGCCGAAGGCAGCGGTTTAACCCACTGAGCCACCCAGGCGCCCCTCATATACTTGTTTTAAACAATACTTGTTCTAAACAGTTCCAAAAACAGAAGTCCAGAAAGTAGAGGGTGTGGAGTCCCTGGCTGGCTCAGTCAGAAGAGCATGGAACTCTTGATCTTGTGGTTGAGTTCAAGCCCCATGTTAGGTACAGAGATTACTTAAATAAATAAATAAAATAAAATAAAGAAAAGAAAAAAAGTAGATGGCGGGAAGCAAGCCATTTCCTCTCCCCCAATCATTCAACTTCTTTCCCCACCCAAATGACAACAGGGTGAGCACACTATGGCCTGCAGGCAGATCTGGCCTGCTGCTTGTTTTTGTATAGCCTGGGAGCTAAAAATGGTTTTTGTATTTTTAAATGGTTTAAAAAAAAATCAAAAGAAAAATATTTTGCGGCATGTGAAAATTACTTAAAATTCAGTTTTCCGTGTCCATAAATAAAGTTTTATTGGCGCATGGCCCTGTCCATTTGTTTATACATTGTCTTGGCTGTGTTCTCACCAGAGCTGCAGACTAAGTAACAACCCTGCTCTAACAGTGTAGATCCTGTCAACCTTTCTGAAAAATCCCTCAAACTCACTACCTTTTATCCAGCCATTAATGTATCAAACAAATTATTTGACATAATACCACCTGTTTGTCAACCTGCTTTTTTTATTCAGGTACATACTGTGGCCACCTTAAGTTTTCCTAAACCCATCAACCTTCTAATAGGTATCTCCCCAACAGCCATAACCCTATTAAGATTCTCAAAGGCATTTTACCACCAGCCATGCAGTCAAGGGCATTTCTCCCCCTCCTTGGCTTATCTTCTAGAGAACACGAGCACATCTGCACAGATTGGAAAGGACTCAGGAGCAAGGGGAACGATAATCCCATGATTTCCCTTCGCAGTAAACACACCACCCTAGTCATCAATCACTCCACTTGGTCTGTCAGGCCTGGTGGAACACACCCTATGTAATTGTGCCCTCTTGTTGGGAAAATATTTGCCAAGCAAATGTCTTGAGTGAGTGGGGATCCCCTGCCCCCCTAAAATGTTAGATGTTCTTCTTCTGCCCTTTTAGCTAATGTGAAAAACCAACTCTAGACTGTGCAGCTCTTGTACCTAATTCCCAGTGACTCACAGATTCATACGCAGTCTGATTTTACATTGATGCAGCTTCTGTAATTATTCTGATAGCATTTTGTTGACATTCTACCAGCAAATGTGTTTTTTCTTAGAAGACTCCAAGTTAGTCAGTCAATGCACGCTAATGTGGGTGGTCTTTGGTATTTGCTTTAGTGAGGACAGAAGAAAAAACATTCTTAACTATGCAAAAATAGTTTCTGGGACTGATTTTTGGGGCTGGACTGAATTTAGAGTTCTGTTTTTCCTAATGGAGACTTCCTGTGCTACACTAATATTAATATTAAAGGACATGAAACTTTTTGAGCTCACATTTAACCTGCCTTCTAGTGCTTGAGCAAAGCTGACATGTGTTCCTGTTACCTATGGCTGCATAACATAGCATCCCCCAATTTAGCGGCTTCAGCAGTGAAAGCTGTTTCTTTTCTTTGTGAAATCTGCAATTTGGGCAGGGCTCAGTGGAGACAGCTCATCTCTGCTCCACACGGCACTAACTGGGGTTCATTCAGCTGAAGCGGGAGGACCCACCCACAAAGCCAGCTCACTCACATGGCTGGAAAGCTGCTGCTGGGAGCTCAGCGGGAACTGCCGGCCAACATACTTATTTCCTTTCCCTACGGACCTCCCGAAAGGGCTCCTTGGGCTTCCTCACATCATGGCAGTTGGATTGGAAGAGTCAGTGGTCAAGGAAAGCGTGGCAGATGCTGTAAGTCTCACTACAGTTCACCTGTCTGTCACACAGTGTCATTTTCATGGCACTCTACTAATTAAGCAGATCCTCAAAGTTGGCTCAAGTTCCAAAGGAGGGGAATCGGAGCCCACATCTCGATAGGAGGAGCTGTAAAAAATTTATGGCCATCTTTAATCTACAAGAGTACATAAAAGAAATCATGTAAACACGTCTCTGAAATTCATGGGTTGGATACTGAAGTGGCAGCACAGAGAAGCCAAGAATAGAATTAGAGAGCCTCATGGCTGTGCAAACTCTCCTGGGATGAAGTGAGCATAGGCTTTCCGGGTGTGATCTGAGTTTGGTCACGGACTAGCTGTATGACCACAGACAAACTGCTTGACCTTTCCAGGTCTGAACAGCCTCATCTACAAAGAACAAAAGATAATGATGTCTACGGCATAAGGTCTGTCTGGGGAAATCAAGATTCTGCTTTTTAATCAATTAGAAAACTTAAAAAAAAAAAAAAGATGAACAACATGCATAGAAAAATACAAAAATAGTAAGTACTCTGTGAATTTTCACAAACTAAATACATTCATCTGATCGCCACCTAGACCAAGAAATGGAACACAGCCAAGCTTGGGAAAAAAATCAGGGAGCGGCAGGGTCTTTGCTCCCACTAATGGAGAAAGGAACTCTTAGCTCTTGCCAGCGGGTGCCACATAGGGATACGCGTGGCGTGGCAGGCCGAATAAAACATGGCCAAGGGCCAGACTTAGTCCAGAAGCTCCTACCTGGGAACTTTGCAGGAAAGTCTGGAACAGTGGTAAGTGATGGGAAGATGCGAGGGGGCAGAAGTCCACTAAGAAGATGTCAGCCGATGAGGGGGTCAACATTTTAGGTGTAGCCAAGCATGGCGGGGATAATGGGAATGGAATGAACTCAAGGTTCCAGAAGGAACCTTGGCTTGAAGCTGTCCTCATAGAGGAAGAAGGTTTCCTGATTCTCGGGAAGACTCAGAGGCAAACTTGCCACAAAGCCAAGAGCTCACCCTTCACACGTGCCACCGATTTTAGTGCCACCGATTTTAGTCACCAAACATCTTGAGGAGCTCCACACTCCATGACCAACTGCCCTCAATCTTTCACCCTCACACAGCGATCAGAGGGAGTCTTTAACTTTCTCTCCTTTCTTCTCTGTCTTACCTTGCTTTTTTTTTTTTTTTTTTTTTTTTAAGATTTTATTTATTTGACAGAGAGAAATCACAAGTAGGCAGAGAGGCAGGCAGAGAGAGATAGGGGAGGAAGCAGGCTCCCTGCGGAGCAGAGAGCCCGACATGGGACTCGATCCCAGGATCCTGGGATCATGACCTGAGCTGAAGGCAGAGGCTTTAACCCACTGAGCCACCCAGGCGCCCCTTACCTTGCTTTTTTATATATTGCCCTTCTCTGCGGAATTCCTACAGTTCTCTCCCTCTTTTGAAATGTCTCACAGCACACATCCTGTTGTAAGAGTTGGGCACTTCAAACCCTTTTTCGGAAAGAGACAGATAGAGTTAGGGAAAAGAAAACAAAGTCCTGCTCACTCTGTCTCTGAAGTTGGGGGCTTCTGGTAGATCTCTTCAGATAATGCCAAGCCCTCCCTACCCCCGCTATGGCGCAGGGTTTAAGCCTGGGCTGATGAAGGAGGATGAAGGACGTAGGAGGAGGGAAATCTGGACCCAACAGCAACTGACTGTGGAAGTGGCAGGTCCAGGGATCCACGGGATGCAGGAGCATGAAGAGCCTGGATTTACTCAGAAATACTGAGACCAAACTACCACCTGAACATTATATTCGTGTCCGCAGCATACTAAAGGAGTGAAGCTTAGTGCCTGGCAAAGAGCAGGGGAGCTGCGGACCTTCCTCCCTCTCCGCACCCCACTTCCGCTCTCCTCTGACTCTGTCAGGCTCTGAATGGTTACATGAAGCTGCACTGAACGTAGGAATCCTGTCCTGCTCAGCTCTTTTTCTCAAGCTCTTCAACGCCCTGACTGATCTCAGTGGCACTGCCACGCTGCTTTTCTGTTGGCCTGGGAAAGAAGGTGATTGGGAATCACTTCATTCACGTGTTAAGGGCACAGTCTCTCGTTCAGGGATACTGGGTGTTTTGTTATAAATCATCACCACCTTGCCAACCGCTGGTTTGTTCACGTGTGTCTACACGTTTTTATGCCCAGCACACATTCTACTGGGACATCTGGGTACTTTAAGTACACTTGGAAAGAGGCAAGGCATAAATTAATAAAATCAAAGTGAAGAAAGAGATTTTTTTTTTTTCTCCTGAAATCTCATTTTTTTCACCCGGTTTCCTCCTATAGAGTGCTTCTCATCAAACACTGTCTTGAGAATTTTCACTATTGTAGCATAAAATAAAACTAAAAAGTAACTATTTATGGGCTTCTCGTTGGTTAAGAGAGTACTAGAATCTTCACACTGAGAATAAAAACCTGTACTCGATAGTTTAGGAGGAGCTGTGACTTTTATTTCAGAAAGTCAGGATTATTTAGAAGGAGAGTATGAGTGATGACGGGAACATGTTTTAGGTTCTACAAATAGTAGTAACTTACAAGATAAAGATAGTTTATGCCACTCAGAATTTGGCATGGAGAGTCTACATTTTGGTTTAGACTTTAAAATATTTTTATTTGCATCTACATTCTAAAGGCATTTAAGTGTTAGTGTGTTATTCGAGAAACACAAATGCACACATATATTTTTATGTAAAAGGGACTATAAATTCATTTTGAAATGTGTTTCTTCAGAAACTTAATAATGCGAGTCTTTATATTATAATAGCTGTATCTACAATGTTAAAATTATTAACTCTACGGTTAGATATTATATCCAGTGTTTCACTATTTTGGATGATCATAATTCACAGGTATCTTTACATGCCTGTTCCAGGATTTCCTTAGGACAGCCTCTCTTAGAAGTGGAATATACTGGAACCAAGAATATAAATATTTGAAAGTCTGGAATGTAGACTTCAAACTTTTCTCCTGAAAGATCACATCAACTCACATTTCCACCAGAGTGCTCTTCCCCATACCCTTGCCAGCACAGGAATCTCCCATTTCTTCACTGTCTTTATCATCTCATTGGCACATATATAATTTTTTAAATTTTATTTTTTAAGTCATCTCCACACCCGATGTGGGGCTCGAACTTACAACCTCAAGGTCAGGAGTCACCAGCGCCACCAACTGAGCCAGCCAGACACCCCTCATTGGCATGTATTTTTAATTACATATCTTTGCTTATTTGTGAGGCTTATTTTTCTCCTACATTTTCTGCCACCAGAATTTCTTCGGTTGGGAGCTGCCTACTGAGGGCCCACGGCAGGTACAGGGTCTGGGCCATGGTTTTACCAGACACATCGTTAATGTGCAGCAGACATCACAGGCCCCCAAAGGCCTCTATGCACTTCTGAAACAACTCTGGCTGTAAAAGATAAATAGGGCGAGACAGAAAAAGGAATGATTGGAACAAAGCTCTTAACTTCTTGTCTGAAGTAAACAAAACATACTCTCCAGTGCGGGTCAACACAATGAGCACTTCTTGCTCCAGAAAAAGGGCTGCTCCCAGCTGCTAAGTCACTTAAATAAATAATGTTCCACTTGGCAGCATGACTTTAATTCCTCTTGCAAATAAAAGAGGCTTCTAGCTACTCCAGGCTTGAGCAACACGTTAATGACAACAGGTTGAATATATCCACATGCAGACATGTATCTCTGAGCGGGAGTCTGGCCTCTTACAGCAAGTCCAATAACTACTTTATTATTCTTTATTATTTAATCCAGTTAATCTTTCTTTCTTAAATTGGGGCTTAAATGTCAAACACAGCTAGGCTGAAGATCCTTTTAAACAAAACTTCTGAAATCCAAAAACCCTTTCCAAATATGTTGTCACTTCAAGTGGTAAACAGTATCTCAAATTCAAGGTCGTGTCCCTGGTCCTCCAAGTTCTCTCTCCTTTTTCTGATTTTTCTCCTGTGTTTATTATTTCTGCCCAATAGCATGACCATCTTCCCTGGTCGCAGACTGGAGACTTGGAGACGATCTTTATTTCTCTTTCTCCCCTGCTCTCTGCACCTAATCAACCACCAAAGTGTGGCGATTTCTCCTAGGGTATACGTACATGTCAGCTTTTCATCTCAGAAGAGTTTTTTATTTACAGCAAAATTGCAAGATTGTGCAGGGTTGCCGTACCCTGGCAACCCAGATCCCCCTAACATTCTGTGTGTGTGTGTTTCCCCACAATTTCCTTGTTTTGGATAACCTGCACAATTTTGACGAATGCTGGTCAGGTATTTTGGAGACTGTCCCTCACTGTGTGTTTGTCTGATATTTTTCTTACGTTCAGGCTGAGGTAATGGACAGCCACGTCAAGCGCCACTGTCATCACGAATCAGGGGTACATGCTTCCACCATGACTTGCCACCGATGGTAACCCTAATCACCTTTCTGAGGTAACGTTTGCCAGGCTTCTCCATTCTAAAGTTACTCCCCCACCCCTTTCCATACCCATTTTGCAAATGAGGAAATGGAGGTCAGTCATTAAATGACTGTCAGGGCTTAAAACATAAAACTGAAATTGGAATGTAAGGCTTCTCACTCCTAGTTCGGCATTTCCTCCTCGGCCTCAGGGGCTGGCAAACTACCACGGTCTGTGGGCTAGATCGAACCTACTGCCTGTGCTTATAAGGCCCACAAGCTGAGCATGGTTTTTCTGTTTTCAAATGGTTAAAAAAAAAAAAAAATCAAAAGAGTAATATTTAGGACACGTAAAACTAACCTGAGATTCAAATTTCAAGCAGTGATTATGCTCCTTGCTCATGGATTGCCTATAGCCGCTTTCACGACACAATGGCCAAGTTCAGTAGACTGTGTCGCCCAGGAAGCTTAAAATATATTATTATCTGGCCCTTTACAGAAAACTCTGGCTAACCCTGTATGATACCATGGTGCTTACTAGCCACCAAGCAGCCTCATTTTTTTGGTCACAGGATGGAGAAAAGAAGCAGCCCTTCTGTTAAGTGCAAAATTTACAAAGTGTGAAACCAGACCCTCTAAAATGTTTCTTTAGGGGCCCAGGATTGAGGTTTGCTGTGCCTTCACACTTAGTGAATAAATCACGTATGTGGGATGGAGGGGCCGGGGGTGGGAGAAAGATGCCGAGGTGGGGGGACACAGATCAGAGGGAGACAGAGAAACACGTATTAGCCTGGACATCAGAACTGGATACTGGAAGAAAGACTCCCTCAATTAACAGAGGATACATAAAATTTCTGCAAAGAACCAAAATTCTGTCCCCCGGGAGACTCAGTCACAGAACAGGGGTCTTTAAACACAAGAGTGAGATCCTCTCCTTACATGTACTGCAAAGAAAGCCTTTCTCAGAAACTTTCCCCTCATGCTTCCAAGGCTCAGCTGCCCCAGCATGATCCCGAGAAGGCCCCTCCCAGCCCGCTCCCTCCCGCACAGCGGGACCCCTATCATTCCTATCCACAAACGACAAAGCTGGCTCCTCGCCCAACTCCAAGATTGTTCTCTACTTCTAACTCTAGGAAATGACAGAGATGTCTCATGATAACTGTATTCTGGGGTGTTATTTTAAGTATCTTTTTTTAATTGTATATATAATAGAGAAATTTTTTTTCCCTGAGCTTCTATGAATAGTCATTTTTCTCTTTCTGAATTCATATCAAATGCCAATGAAACTTCTTAGGAGGCCCCTCCTTTCAAAGAATGTTTTGCAAAGCAGATAAGAAGCTGGCACTCAGGGGCGCCTGGGTGATTCAGTCAGTTAAGGGTCTGCCTTCAGCTCAGGTCATGATCCCAGGGTCCTGGGCCTGAGCCCCACGCTGGGTTCCCTGCTCGTAGGGAACCTGCTTCTCCCTCTTCTCCCTGCTTGTGTTTTCTCCCCCTCTCTCTCAAGTCAATGAATAAAATCTGAAACAAAGAAAGACAGACAGACAAACTGGTGGTCATCAAGAATCAGGAAAATGAGATCATCTTTGGAGAGGAAAATGCAACTGTCACAAAAAGATAAAGGGCAAAGGGCATGCCATTTGAGAAAATTTCATGAAAGGAGAAAATAAGCACAATAGCTGACCTAGACAATTTCAAGGTTAAGGACAGTGCTGAGGCTCTGTAACCACGCTGACCTAAAGAACTCTATGGTTGTTTAACAATTTACACTTTCATAAATGTGTTTATCATATAATATCATATCATATCATCTGTGAGGTTCAGAACTAGCCTTGATTTTCAAGTAAAGCCCAGAGAAATCAGATGGATCATTTTAGATACCTCCATGAGGTCAGAACTCATCACTCTTTACCCAGAACCTACCCTCAGGACTTAGAACACAGCAAGCGTTCAATAAAGAGTTGCTAGAAAAATGACACTCAGCCAGTTAGCGAAGCCCAGAATCTTCCCTGTCCTGCTATTTGCCTTGGTAACAAATAAAGATGACCCCTTGCTGTCATAAATGACCTTCTCTCTTCTATCCCACCTTCAAAGTGGAAGGTGCTAATGCATGACTTGCCAGTTGGGGCATCATCTAAGGGCAACTCTGGCACTCAGTCAGTCCGTTACAGATTCAGAGAACCAAGACTGAACACCCCCTTTCTTGGGTATTTTAAGTTAATTACACTTTAGGGGTTGGATTATATTAATCTCAAAAGGCGAATGTGGACATCACATTATTTATAGAGGATCAGTATTTATAAAGGAGATGCTACCTTTTAATACTTAAAGTCTTAAAGTTGTTTTCCAAGCTCACAGATGGGACTGGCTTTACGTAACATTATAGCAATAACAAAGGGTAAGATGAGAATTCTGAAGAATTCTTTAGACTAGCATTCTGGTAAATGCCTTATCTGTGTAATGAAAGAGAGTGAGGATGCACCAAAAAAAAAAAAAAGAAGAAGAAGAAAAATCCAGCTGTATGTTATTTTCTGATGAAAGCAGCCGAACTCTCAATCACAGTGTATTTTGTTCAATCGATTCATTAACCCATATTTGCATAATGACACAAATGTTTTGAGGCCAGAACTTCCCTTAACAGGAGGCATGGTTAAAAGCAAATGCCACCACAAAGCTACACAAAGCATGGAGATACCAAGTGGGCAGTGTCATGGGTTTGCTAAGCTCCTTTTATTTTTTATGTTTTTTAAGATTTTATTTATTTACTTGACAGACAGAGATCACAAGTAGGCAGAGAGACATAGAGACAGAGAGAGGGAAGCAGGCTTCCTGTGGAGCAGAGAGCCCGATGTGGGAACCTGGGACCATGACCTGAGCCGAAGGCAGAGGCTTAACCCACTGAGCCACCCAGGCACCCCTGCTGAGCCTGTTTTAGAAATCACTCTTCCCCTTCCAATCTCTGAAAGGAACAGGGACTTTCTGGTAATGCCATTTTAGGGACATATTGGGGATAACAAGGCATGAAATTGCTTTGCAAAAGAAATCATTTTTCTGATTCAGAAGCGGGGCAGAGGGGTGGGAGTGAGGGTCTATTTAATACCTGACCTGAGTTAGGGCAAAGAAAATATTTAGCGCTATTCAAGGTAGCCCAGGACTGAAATACTGGTTCTGAGAGCTGATGAAAAAAGTATTCATTTAAAAGAAAACCTAAAGAGTAGAGAGATTGCTTTTGTTATTTCCAAGAAAATAGTATATTGTCCTCAGAATTTGGTAGCAGGCCACCCAGCTATGATGGGATAACTAAATACATAAAGCCTTCGTGTCTGCCAGGGCAAATTGGTTCCTTGGGCAAAGCAGTAATAAGTCACTGGCTTGATGGTGAAAGCAGCAGCAGGGTTTTTTTTTTTTCTAAGACAACAGAGAGCTTGTAGTCCCCAGAGGGAAAAGTTATTTTCCTGCCAATATTGGTCAAAAGTGCAATTCTTTAGGAACAATTCAGCAAAGGCTTCCTCCCCCCACTCCACCAAGCCAAGCAATAGAAATGTACTTCCAAACTGAATGAATGTTTTAACAATACATTTTTTTTTTTTTTGATAAATGCGATCAAAGAGGGGGCTTCTCTTTGTTTCATGAAATGGAGACAAACTGAAATCGATTGCTTGTGGGGATTTTGTTGGTTTCACATTCTTCTGTGTATGCTATGAAATCTCAAAATCATTAGAATACAAGGAACCTGGAGAGGTCACTGACGGGCACTGATCACTGCTCATGGATATCCCCTCCCCCCTGCCTGGACCAGTAGCTTCAGCATCACCTAAAATGCAGAATTTCAGGCTCCCCCCTCAGGATCTGAGTTAGAAACTGCTTTAACACAGGATCCCCAGGTGGGCTATATGTACATTTGCATCCCTTTCTTCAGTCTGAGAAGCACTCAGCTAGCCTGCAGATGGTTAGTGGTGGTTTTCAATCTGAAAATCAGAATTGTGTTGGCTATTCACAGGATGGGTGCCTGCGTAGTGTTTAAAACCAGCAGCAAATGGAGACCAGCCCTGAAAATTCCCTGAGCAGACAAGACCTGTTCAGTCATTCAAACGAAGCTTAATTTAACTTATTTTGTAAGGCTAACTTGACCTGAGACATGTCTGGCTTGTTTCTGGAAATCATTAGCAAAACTTAAACTATTTCCCAGACTTGATAACAAGTAACCGCTGTTCAATTCATTTAAGAAAATCCTGGAACATGCCTGGATGGCTCAGTCAGTTAAGCATCTGACTTTGGCTCAGGTCAGGATCTCAGCCTCCTGGGATTAAGCACACACACACCCCCACCCTTGTAGTTGGGATCTGCATTCAATGGGGAGTCTGCTTCTCCCCTTCCCTCTGCCTCTGCCCCTCCCCTGCTCCTGAGCCCTCTCTCAAATAAATAAAAATAAAAGAAAATATTGGAGCACAAGGGTGACTCAGTCAGTTGAGCATCTGATCTGACTCTTGATTTCGGCTCAGGTCATGATCTCAGGGTCGTGGGATGGAGCCCCACATCAGGCTCCACATTCAGCAGAGTCTCCTTGTCCCTCTCCCTCTGCTCTCCCTCCAGCCCTTGCACGGTACCCGCTCTCTCTAATAAATAAATAAATAAATAGGGGCTCCTGGATGGCTCAGATGATGAAGCATCTGCCTTCGGCTCAGGTCATGATTTGGGGGTCCTGGCATTGAGTCCTGCATCAGGCTCCCTGCTCTGTGCGGAGCCTGCTTCTCCCTCTCCCTCTGCCTCTACCCTTGACTCATGCTTGTGTGCTCTCTCAAATAAATAAAATTTAAAAAAAAAGAAAAGAAAAGAAAACTCTAGTATTATAACCAATCACTGTGAAGAATAAAGTCATTGCTTTCTCACTATATAAGCTGCTTTATAACAATAGCCCCCTGGGCCTCACTCCATGCTTTGGTTTCAGTGCTCCCGGTTTGCAAACTGTCTTTTTGGTGTGGGCACAACAAACTTTTACCAGTTATCACTTCGGTGATTCACTGGTTTTGCTTCTGTTATTTCTGAACTTTTGACAGGAGTGTGCGCACCGCTGGAGGGCTGAGAGTGGGGGAAGAAAGTCAGTCGAGATGCTATGACCAGAAGAACAGGGAATGGATGATGGGTAAGCAAACCGAAAGATATTCCTAGAAGTGATTAGTTGTGTGGGATGAGCAGCTGACCCACACCAGGTCTGAGAGGCTCATCTGTGGGACTTCTGCTGTATCTTCAGAGAAGGGGGCGCTCTTGGTTCTCAGGTTACATAAAGTTGCTGAAAAAACAGAGATGCGGAGCTTCCAGGGCCACTGCTTGTGGCGCCTGGGTGGCTCAGTGGGTTAAGCCTCTGCATTTGGCTCAGGGTCCTGGGATCGAGCCCCACATCAGGCTTTCTGCTCAGCAGGGAGCCTGCTCCCCCGTCTGCCTCTCTGCCTACTTGTGATCTCTGTCAAATAAATAAATAAAAATCTTTTAAAAAAAGAAAAAAAAAAAGGAAAAGGCCATCCTGAGAACAAAGCAAACTCCAAGCAAACACAGCGCTCAGAAGCGGAGAGAGACCACCTCCTCATGACTTCAGCTGTGCCCTGTACATAGCCACCAATTCCAGGGGGCTGCCTCACACTGTTTCCTAACACAATGTGGGTGCGCCCCCTGGAGTTGTACGACAACACCACAGCCCCTCTTGGAGGCACGTATGCCTGGTCCAAATTTGACTCTAGACTTGAGTTATACGTGCCAATAAATTTTTTCACCTTAAATTTTTTTTTTCTATTTAAGACAGCTTGACGTAGACTTTTCTGTGATTTGTAATTGCCAATACCCATGGGTGACCTTTCAAAACACTTGGGTTCATATCAAACCCTAAACCTCCTCCCCTACAACAGATGGGCTCTGAGGCAGCCTAGATGGGGATGGAGACGGGGCAAAGCAGGCAGGGGTATGCATTCAGGGAAGCTGTATGGGAATAAATCGTGGCTAGGAGGGCAACTTGGCGATTTTTATAAATACTAAAAGGATATACCATTTGGCCTAGTAATTTTACTTCTGCAAACCGATTCAATAGGTAAATCAGCACATGTGCCAAAGATGTATGTTCTAGGATACTCAGTTAAGTATTGTTGGGATGGCAAGATTGTATAGCCAAAATGTCCAATAACAAGAGACTAATAATGATCCAGCTAAGCAATAGAACAAACATTCTGTAGCTATTAAGAAAGAATGTGGCAGCTGTGCATGTCCTATCCTGGAACAATTCCTAAGATCAATGAAAACCAGTATGGAAGGGAATGAAATGTATAGTACGCTACCATCATGTAAAGAGGACAGTTCACTAAATACATGTGTACTATATATGTACATATACATAAGTCTATATATACAGTATGCATAAGCATTTATATACATGCATTTTTAAGTAAACTCTACTCCCAACATGGGGCTTGAACTCACGACCCCACGATCCAGAGTCACAGCTCTACTGACTAAGCCAGCTGGGTGCCTCTATATGTGAATAGAATCTCTTTACAGGAACAGACAGAAAGGCAACAGTTGTTTCTGGGGAGGGGATGGGACTGAGAAACAGATCTACTTTATATCCTTTAGATTTGCCAACTAGCATATGTGTCCATTACATACTCAAGGCCTTGACCTATCTGGAACTTTCCCCTCCTTCTTTCTTCAGACCTCCTGGCCTGGGGAGGATGAAGATGCATGTCCCAGGCAAGCAACCTGGAGACAAAGCGATGAGCAGCCTCATCGTCTGGAATAAGCCCAGAAGCTGATCACATTACAGCTTCTCAAAAGCTCTTTAAAAACCACCGGAAGAACCCAATGTAATCAGCAAAGATGGAGCAGCAGGAGGGGGAAGAGGAAGAGGAATTCTTTTCCCTGGCAGCAGAAGGCTCCAGAGACCGGGCCCTTAGAAGCCCTGCCTTTCTTCCTTTCTTTCTTTTTTTTTTTTTCAAGTAAGCAAAGAGGTAGGCAGAGAGAGAGAGAGAAAGGGAAGTAGGCTCCCCGCTGAGCAGAGAGCCCAATGCGGGGCTCCATCTCAGGACCCTGAGATCATAACCTGAGCCGAAGGCAGAGGCTCTAACCCTCTGAGCCACCCAGGTGCCCCAGAACCCCTGCCTTTCTGTGCGCAGCCTGGGGCCATAAAGGCTCCCAGCTGCCACCCACCAAAGCTGTCCTGCTGGTGATTTCCTTCCCTCACGGGGCCTGAATCCTCTCCTGCCGCTGGCCTGTCCTACTGGCTATTTGGAATTACAGGAATCCCCTGCTTTTTGAAAATTCATGTTATACCACTTTGCTTTCACAAAAGACCTACACTCGTACCTGCTTTTGATAACCAGCAGAAATCTAGAGGATTTTTTTCACTTTTAAGAGAAAAGGCAAAAACAGGAAATAGTGGTGTTTGTTTTGCTGCTAGGCGTTGGGGAGAGGTAGCATGCACCTGAGCGGTGAGAACAGCGCCCCCCCCAGCTTCCTTCCCTGGGGGCTCACTCTGCATCAGGCTCCACAGCTCTGAACTGTGTCTGTGAGCATCTGTGCTTTATTCTGATTTGCATATCCATTAACAAGATGGGTTCTAAGGTATCGGAAAAGCTTTAGAGGGGTTCTTTTTGAGATCCAGGAATGCGAAAAAATGTTTCCCATATAAACCAACGGCAATGGCTTCTTTGCTTTACATCACTTTGGCTTATGAAAGGTTTCCTAGGAGACCTTTTGCACAGGAGAGGAAACCTGTATGGAGCCCTCCTTCAGAGCACCACCGCTTAATTTCTGAAGATCTTCCCTTCTAACATGTGTGCAGCTGGAGACGTTCAAGGCTTCAAGCACAATTAAAATGAAAAGCGGATGCAAGTCTGCGTGTTGATTCCGAAGCTCTGACTCTCCCAGTGACCCGAGGCAAAGACGGTCGCTGCGGTGAGTCTGGGATGCTCTGCAGTTGTCACCATGTGCTAAGTGACAGTGACACACAAATGCAAGAACACACCCGTGACCTGAGACGCACAGCCAAGTCCACCCACAGCGACAGCTGCTGTTGGGGAAGCTCTGGGACTGGCATTTGAGTTTGCCTTCATTCTACTGCTTTAAAATGTGCAGCCCAAGCATGATGAGGCTCTGGTTTCCATTAAGCTATAAATCACCCACAAGTTAACCTCTGCTGCCCTGATTCTGCTTTGATTTGTCTGCGTTGTCTGATGTTTTAGACAATAGTTCAGATCCCAACTTTGGGAAACAGATATTCATTCTCCTCCTCCTTCTCCCCAGCAAATTCTGTCCCCTCTCACGACCCCAAATTACATATTTTACTGGTTACTAGAGTACTAGTTGGTAGCCTTCCCAAACTGGTGTGTGTTTATTCATGTATACGTACGGGGCAGCAGGGGAGCGGGAGGGGAAGGGGGCACACGTTTGCCATCAGAAAACACAGAATGCTGTTAAAACAAGGTCTCTAACCAACACTCAGACTTTGCCTCTGGTACTTTTCCAGGCCTCAGACTTCTCATCTGCCCATCCTCCCTGGGGAAGTAGACAGATGCTCTCAAGGGTTTCCTTCACTGCACTGTCAATCAGTACTTGCCCCAAAAGCACCCAAAAAGGAGGGGTAGCATCTAACACATCTGTAAGTTGTGTTATTGTTGTTTTGATTATTTCTGTCGGACTTGAGTGTGTGTGTTCTGATCTTTCCACAATGCCTATCTTCAGAAATGCTTAGCCAACACTCATTGAACTGAGTAAACTTGTCCCTCTTCCAGATGTTTATAGGACCGGGTGTGTGTTCAACTTAAACATCAAAATAAATAAATAAATAAATAAAGTGCAAGGTGAAATTTTGCAGAACACACAATTTAAATGTCTCTAAAATGGTGCTCGGTTAGGCAGCACATATACTAAATGTCATCAAAACAGACTAAAGTTTATTATTTATTGGTGAGCTCAGAGGAAAATGCTTTTTTTTTTTTTTTTTTCATTTTGGGGAGTTTAAAAAACTACATGGGCAGTTCTGGTTTAAAAGAACTGGCTAGGGACCTCTTAATTTGGGGCAGATGACAACACGAGCCCAGAGAGCCACACGCTGTGCACGCCTTGGGTTTCTGGAGAAACAGCTTCACCCCTGCTTCAGTGTGAGCCTTCCTCATCCCTGCACAGGAAAGATGCAAAGTCACACCAGGGTCTGGATGTCCCATCTGTCCAGAGATTTCTTCACACACATTAGTCTTGGCAGCCACAGACAGAATTTGACCCTGTTCACTTCACACGTGGTCAGTTAGCATGTGCTTGGATGACGGACAATCCTAACCGAAAAATGTCTTGAACAGCCTGTGAGCAAGTCTGAGTCACTGTTAAACCTCCAGCACCAATACCAATGCTTGGCATATAATAAGTACTCAATAAAAGTTGGTTGCATGATCATATGATCTCTCTGATAGGAGGAATTTGAGAGGCAGAGTGGGGAGTTTGGGGGATAAGGAAGGAAAAAATGAAACAAGATGGGATTGGGAGGAAGACAAACCATAAGAGACTCTTAATCTCACAAAACAAACTGAGGGTTGCGGGGGGAGGGGGCAGGGTAGGGATAGGGTAGCTGGGGGATGGACACTGGGGAGGCTATGTGCTATGGTGAGTGCTGTGATTTGTGTAAGACTGATGATCCACAGACCTGTGCCCCTGGGGCAAATAATACATTACATGTTAATAAAAATAATTTTTTAAAAAAGTTAGTTACATGAGTAAATGAAGGAAAAAGCAGAACCAAATCTTTTTTTTTTTTTTTTTAAGGTAGGCTCTACATCCAACATGGAGCTTGAACTCATGACCCGGAGATCAAGAGTCACATGCTCTACCATGCATGCAACACCGAGCCAGCCAGGTGCCCCCAGAACTAAATCCTTTTAAGGAATCTGTTCAACTAAATCTGCAGCAACATCAATTTTCATCTCAAGAAATGAGTTTTAAAAGTTCATCGTGGGTAGGGGCTGGGACATCCTGGCTGGTAATTCCTTACGTGTGTACGGTACTTAATCATCCTTTTATTCCCATCACCTTATGTAACCCTCTATGCATATGATGTTTATATAGTGTAGGTTAAACAGATACTGGTAACGTCATCTTACAGATGAGGAAACTAAGGCACAGAAATTGTGATTTATTTCATACCTTTACATTGAACAGCAGGGTACAAGCTCTTATGTTTCTACCTCACCAGGGCAGAGGAAGCTGCAGCTACTGCTGTTTATCTTTTAAAACTAAACAACACACACACATCCTCTCAAACAAGCAGACCCTGCTCTGAACATCTTCCTTCATCTGTCTCTGTGCTGCCTCAGTGTTCCCACACAGGAAATCCACTGACCTTGGAGGCAGGCAAACCTGGGATTATGTCCCCACTAACATCTATGTGACTGTGGACAAGTAACCCTCTATAGCTTGGCTTCCTCATGGGGCTGATGGGAGTAATAATACTGACTGCCAGGGGTTATCCTATGGCGTCAATGAGATCATACAGGTCAAGAGCTTAAATACTAAATCTGACACAAAGTCAACATCCATTGAATGACAGCTCTCATCACATAGAGGGCAACATGCAGGGGGGGGGGGGGAGGTCACCTGGGACTGTGAGCTTGAACTGAGGGTTACACAGCCTCATTTGTAGTTAACACTTGGCTCATAGTTTTGGATTCGATTCTCCACTGAAAGGGTTTGGGATCACTGAGAACAGGCTGTAGAGACCAAGAAGCTAGCCACGTACTGAGATCTTCACATCTGTAAGCAAAGCCTGTGTGTGGGCATGTGCACATATATATCCACACTTAGACACAGTGGAGGGGCGTGCTTTCACACATTAAAGCAAACTTCAAGATACGTAACTAAAAGTCACAGAATTAATGGACTTTTTTTTTCACTGCAAACAACACAAGATTCATTCTGATAGGACTCTAGACCTACTACAGGTAAAATTCCATTCCCTGAAAGGACCAACACAGTAAATATATGAACAATTTTCTTTAAGTCCACAGTTAGTTCTGACCCCCCAGCTGCAACATAATACCAGAGTGACTGAAAGCCGTCCAACGCGTTTCGCAGGCTCCAGGGACACCGATAGTGCTGGTTAACAATAACCAACCATCCTTTAAAAAAAAAATGTAAGCCACTAATAGAATGTATCAGTGAGCGAACTGATCGCTCACAACTAATTCCATAATGAGCACAGAGTCTGGAGTTGGACTGTCTGCATTTAAGTGCAGATTGTACCACTCTTTACTGTGTGATTTCCAGCAAAAAACTGAATCTCTCTGTGCTTCGGTTTTCTACTTATAAAAGGGGAACAAGTGGGGCACTTGGGTGGCTCAGGTGGTTAAATGTCTGACTCCAGCTCAGGTCATGATCACAGGATCCTGGGATCGAGCCCTGCGTTGGGCTCTGTTCTCAGCACAGAGTCTGCTTGAGGATTCTTTCTCTCCCTCTCTGCCCCACTTCCTGCTAGCTCTCTTTCTCTCAAATAAATAAATAAAATCATAAAAAAGGGAGGTGGGGGAGCAAGAGTACATACTACAAAGGTCTGCTGTGACTACTGAATAAGGTAGCTGATATAAAACTTTTAGAAAGGCACTTAACACTGCCCATACCTCAGTGAACGGTACATATGATTACTGTGCACATACCCGAAACATGCCCATTTAACAAATACTTAATGCTCTAATCCTAGATCTCTCCTACCTCAATGCCCACCTTCAGTATTTCCACCCAGACAACAATGATGTGAAAACTGATTTAGCTTACCTTCCCCGCTCCCAGAGTCCTGCTACTAGGACTGACACAGAGTGGTTACTCTGAAAGTATCTGATAAGAGAATGAAATGATAACAGTATTTTAAAGCATTTTGAAAACATGTCACGAAAAGCATGCTACTCACTGTGATCCTCAAGGGTAAGGGAGAAAGAGGAGGTATTCTCAGTTTAGATGGTCTCTCTCCCATGGAATAAAAGGGAAATGAAGAACAGCAGAAGCTGAAGGTGCCCTGGAATTACACTGTGTCAATTTCCCAGCATGACAGTAACAGAAAACTAGATCATGGAGTCAAGGATGGTCCCTATTCATCCACTGCATTCTTTTAAAAAACAAACCCCTCTCTCATACAAATGCTTTGTCTCGAGCTACTAAGAATTCACATGAGGGGACCCTGGGTGGCTCAGTCAGTTAAGCGTCTGCCTTTGGCTCAGATCATGATCTCATGTTCCCGGGATCCAGCCCAGCGTCAGGCTCCCTGCTCAATGGGGAGCCTGCTTCTCCCCCGGCCGCCATCTACTCCTGCTCTCTCTCTCTCAAATAAATAAATAAAACCTTTTTAAAAAAGAATTCACATGATATAAAAATCACAGAAAAGCAGTAGGAATAACAATGCCTTTCCAAGCTTTCACCAACATTTGGCCCTCCAAACAGTAGGACACAGAGAGCACTGGATTTCCAGCAGATTTTATAGTTGCTGTCTGACAGCAAAACCCTGTGGAGGAGGTTAGGGCTGATGCCTCCCATGGGTAGCCTATGCCAGGAAAGATTCACAAGAAGAAGAGTGAGAACTGCCCGAGAGTTACAATTAAAGCTCTGGTCGGAGCACACAGAAACTCCAGGCTTCAGACAGTATTCCCCACAAAAAGCTGAAACTACCCCCCAGTGTGGGGAGGCTGCACTGGTACAGAAGCAAAGGCTTTTGTTCGCTTTAAGAGAAAAAAAAATCATCAACTGCTCCAATATAAGATTAAATGGCAAAATATCCCCGACATATTAAGCTCCCACCCAAACACAAAGTTGCAGACCAACATAAGTAATGAGTCCGTTTAATTAAATAAAACCAAAACCAAACCTTCATTACCTACTTTTGCTCTGTGATTTATACATAAAAAACTTCTGGAAAAAATACTGTTGAATTGCAAATACTGATGACCACTGGAAAGTTAAGTAGAGACTTTTACTATTATTTAAACTTTCATCAAAGAAAAAAAGATTAACGAACCCTTATGTACCATTACTCAGCTTCAGGAATCATCAATTCATGACCAATTTTGCTTCATCAATACCCCGCAACCTCACACTTCCTCTCTTCTGTATTATTTCGGAGCAAATCTCTGATACCACACTATTTCATCTGTAAATATTTCAGTACGTATTGCTAATAGACAAAAACTCTTCTTTAATATCATAAAAGCAATGCCATTATTATATCTAAAAAATCAACAATGGCACCCCCATGTTTCAAATGTCCAGTGCTTAAATTTCTTATGAATCTTAAGCTTTTTAAAATAAATTTGTTTGAATCAGTTTTCACATAAGGTCCACCTATAATGACTGAATGGTATCTATCCTTAAGTATCTCCTATCAGTCTCCTTCCATCTTACTTTTTCTTGCAATTTATTTGTTACATCTTGAGTTTTATATGTCTATTAACATAAAACTGACCTCAAATACTTTTTTTTAGTAAGTCAGGAAAGAGGTGGGGAGGGCTGATAGCACAGCACTGGGTTCCTTCACTCCTCAGAACACAGAAAAGTTGGCAGTGGCAAAAGGTGCAGCTTCATGAGACGGGTCTTTCCCTGTCCTCTGAAGAGCAGTCAGGCGAGAGCGTACCAATATATAAAGACTGTTTAAAAAGCAAACTCACAAAACCAGTGAACTCTCGGCGGTATAGCAACAAAGACGGTGATGCAAGAAGTCATCAGCAGCCCCACCAGACTTCCACGTGCACCAACAGGTGAATCAGCTTAGTTCATGTAAGTGGGTCTTGGTTTAGCCCTAGTAAGAATGTCTACTTTCCGATAAGTAATTTCTAGGCAATGTAGATGCTAATGATTGCATCTTAATAGACTTTTTTGGTAGTTTTTCATTACAAAAGTAATCCATGCTAACTACACATGATAGAGCAAATACAGCTAGATAATAGATCAAATGAAATTTGTAACGCCACCAGCCCAAAATAACCACCATACTGATCAGTAAGGAAACTTTTGGTTCTAAGTAAGAAAAGACCTAAATCAAACTGACTTAAATATAAAGGGGAACGTACATAGTTGGAAAGTGGAGTAGGTTTGGCTCCAGGCAAAGTGTAATCCAGCAGCTAGGTGATGTCACCAGAGCCTGATTTTCTCTCTTACCTTGTTTTTCTTAGTATCAGTTCATTCTGAAACTAGCCTTATCATAGTTGCATGACAGCTACTTCCTACAGCTCCCGAACCACAAATTTCTCAAGTCAAGTAAGAGAAAGAATATGTCTTTGTCCCAGGCTTCTCAGTGACAATCCTGAAATAACACTCTCATTGGTGCAGGTTGGGTCATGTGGCTGCTTTTTAACTTCATGGAGCCAAGAGGGATATAATGTATGAAATTAGCTTAGCCTAACACACATGCTCCCCTTCATGATCAAGGTATAATCAGCCTCCCTAGAAACACGGGAGATTCCTACATGGACATGGGGGCTGTGAGGAAGACAGAAGGGAGAAATCATGTTGGAGAAACAGCTAATAGGTGTTCAGAGCCATCACTGTTTTTGTAGTTGTGCTGTGACTCTGTTTTTCTTTTTCTTTAAGATTTTATTCATTTATTTGAGAGCAACAGAAAACCCACAAGTGGGGGGAGGAGCAAGCCCAACTCCCCACTGAGTCGGGAGCCTGATGTGGGGCTCAATCCCAGAGCCCTGAGACCAAGATCTGAACCTAAGTAGGACGTTTAACTGAATAAGCCACCCAGGTGCCCCCATGACTCCGTTTTTCAATGTGGACGATGCTGCCAATGCTGAGATTAATTTCTAATATGCAGAAGGTTGGGGAGGGGGTATTTGCAATAGTCAAGGCACAAGATGATGCTTCACATTTGGTAGGTACCAAAAACATCTGTTGAGTTGAATATAAACTAGCGTGGAAGGGTTAAAGGCAGAATGCCCAAAGATGCTTTCCAGAGTACAAGACCAAGAAAAGTAAACTTCCAAACGCAGTCACTCTACCTGTGTTAAAATGCATGGCCCTTATTTACACAAATATTTGAATTTCTTGGTTGCCTATGCAAACAAGTAGCATTCCATTGTTCAAATATTTGTCATGGTTTCTTTCCTTAGAACAGAAGTCAAAGAATCATAACAATCCAGGTCTCTCCCACTTTGGGAGGGAAGAGGGTGAATAACCTTTTACAGAACAAAGTCCTACCATGCACCCTAATACCACATGAAACACAAGCTGGGCGGGGCCTGCTCTGGTAAGAATGGACGGAGCGTGAGTTCCCTGCGTGGATCTCGGCTGGATTCCACTTCATACCAGTGCCCCCTCCTCCCCGTCAGCCACACTACGTCTAGCAAGGGAGTGGGGCGTCTCACAAGCTATAATGTCACTCTGAATTCAATTCCTGACGCTAAAACCATTTCCTACTATTGAGCAAAAGTCTGATCCCCTGTAAGGTCTACTCAGTGGTCCAAAACACCCTTCCACAAGCTGGTATTTCATCTATCTTAGGAGGGATCCCATCCGGCTCAGCTGTCCAGCCTTCTCTGGAGCAATGTCCTCAGTTCTTCCCCTGTGGCTCACTGGTCACGATCTCTGGTCCTTTTATCATCCTGCTCCTCTTCCACCTCCGTTGAGGCTTTAGGAATATGCCCTTGAGGGCACCTGGGTGGCTCAGTCATTTTAAGCATCTGCCTTCAGCTTAGGTCATGATCCCAGGTCCTGGAATCGAGCCACACATAGTGGGTTCCCTGCTCAGCGGGGAGTCTGTTTCTCCCTCCGCCTGCTGCTCTCACTGCCTGGGCATGCTCGCACATGCTCTGTCAAATAAAAATCTTAAAAATATATAAATATGCCCTTGACCCAGGATGGGTACCAATTACTCAGTGTCTGTGGAATTTACTTCTCAAGTGCCTTCTAACCACACGTGCACTTGCTATCTGTCATTCAACCCTGTTAGTATGTTTCAGTATTTGTCTCAGCAGCACGAGACAGTACTCATGCTGTACTCGATCTGTTGCTCTACTCTTGAACCCGAAGTATCTTCTTTCCTCCACACTGCGTTCTCCTCAGACGAATTCCTGGCAAACGTCTTGTGCCTGTGATCTGCTCCAGCCGTGATGCCCGGGCTGACACTGCCACTCTTCCCAGCTCAGCCCAAAGGCCCTGAAAGGACGGGTCTGCTCTCATCTGTTCATCTCCTGACGTGGACTGCAGCTTCAGATGTGCCTTGATCAGCTCAGAGTTCAGGGCACCCATTCTTCAATGCAGTGCTTCTTTTCAAGCAGCTGTGGGTTTTTCAGGGGCTTCCCTTCTCTGTTGGTTCATGTCAAGCTCAAAGTTGAGGGTCAGTCTCCACTAGGCACAGCCCTACCCAGCGGTCTCCAGAAAGCTGGCCACCTGCAGATTAATTGAGGGCCCTGAGCCAGTGACAACCAGGATTGGTAATATAGACAATGGCTCTCAATGAGGATTGCGTATTCAAATCATCTAAAGGCCTTTAAGAACTGTCAACGTCTTGTTCTAACTCCAGAGATTCTAATTCAATTGATCTGGTTATCCCTTTAAAAATCAGTCTGTTTGTTTGAAAAAAAGCTCCTGAAGTGGGGCACCCAGGTGGTTGAGTCCATGAAGCATCTGCCTTAGGCTCAAGTCATGATCGCAGGGTCCCCAGATCCAGCCCCATGTCAGGCTCGAGCAGGGAGCCTGCTTTTCCTTCTGCCTCTACCCCTCCTCCCCAACCCTCAACCCAGCTTGTGAGTGCTCTTTCTCTCTCTCTCTCTCAATGAAAGTCTTTAAAAAAAACCCTGAAGTGATTGATCGTCATGTACAGACAGAATCCAGAGTCTCTGCCCAACATCCCTAACTGCTTCCCATCTGGAAATAGAGCATAAGGTGCCCCACAGAACTTCCACCATACAACTCAGGAACTGTCATAAGATTTCACAAACCACATTTAATTCTCCCAATGATCATAGAATACAGATTTTATTACTATCCCCACTGAAAAGATGTCTAAAAAACAAGCCTCAGAAATGTCAAGTAAACTGTCCCAAGAACACGCAGGAAGAAAGAAGTGGATAGAGAATGTGTTGGCAGAGTCCAAAGACAGCATCCCTAAGCCTGGTACTGCTTTCAGTGTAGTCCCCCTCCTTGGCCTGGTTGAAGGGCTTAGCACTTCCTCCCAGACCCCTGAGAGCTGGGCTCCCCTCAGTCCTTACAGGGAAATGGAATCTAATCTTGACCCTCTATTTACTTCCTACCAGCCCTTCTCATCTATTGTCTCTGATACCAACTTTCTTCACCTTGATGGAGCTCTGGCCATTATGGCTTGGACACCTCAAAATCCTGTCACAGGCTACTCCCTTGGGTACACATTCCTCTGGCCACTGACCTTCTGTCCCTGGCTCCAATCCAATCTGTCATTTTCCCAGACTCTGCCCAAAATCAGTCCCAGTTTACTCGCAGCAGTATACATGCTGCGTGACAAGGACCAGTCAATTACAGATCAATCGAATCCCTCTGATTTTTTTTTCCCATATGAACTGCCATGAAGCTGTTTCTCATTTTACCCAATGTTGCAGGGAAAGGAAATGATAGCTTCCAATCTGTGGGACATCTTTCATTTGAGTATTAAACCATCACCAGCATTTATAGCTATTTTAATGCTTTAAAATTTCCCCCAGGAAAGATCACACCCTGTCCCTCTTGTATTTGGACAGGCTGCCATACCTGACTCACCCAACAGGCATACTGCCGAGATGATTTGTCCAAGCCAAGGATCAGTCCTTTTTCTATAAAGGGGCAGAGAGTAAGTATTTCAGGTTTTGCGGGCAAGACTATCCTTTGCAAGGGACTAACCAACCAGGATGCTGCAGTGGGAAAGCAGCTGCCTGCCGTATGTAAATCATGGGTGCCCCTCCCATGCCATATGTAAATGATAGGTGCCCCTCTCATGCTATACGTAAATGAGTGGGTGTGGCCTGTGCCAATAAGACTTGAAACACAGGTGACAAGTGACAGAGCAGTAGTTGCCAAGCCCTGGTCTAAGCCAATGTGGTAGTTCCATTTCCTCAGCAGGTGGCTGGTTTACAAATGGGCCTGTAGCTCAATCCTGGCGCATTGGATGTAAGAAAAGTGGCTGAGGGGCTTCTAGGAAAAGATTAGTTCACATTTAAGACACAGAAGGAAGAGAAAGCCTTCCCATTTCCTTAGGATGTCAGCAGATCTGCATGTGAACCGTGGCAGCCATCTGGCTCCTGACCGAAGATGAAGCCATCAAAACCAGGAGGCCACAGCCACGAGGACCACAGAGCAGAGTGGAAACCGGACATACTGTGGCTGGAGGCAGCCCGACCTCTTGTCCTGCCCATTATTTATTCAAGATTCCCCAGGTGCTGTACTTTTCCTCCCCAGCTCTCCACTTCCTCTTGCTGCCTGGCGCTATATGCAAATGAGCAAACACCCATCGGTCTTACCAGGCAGAGTTCCAACTGGCCACCTGACACGAACACAATTAAAAGTGAAACATCAATTAAAATTCACAAAATCCATTTAGCTCTCTGAAAAAGCACTAAATAACTGTACACATTTGGGGCACAGATTCATCTAAACGGCTTTTCATTACTCTTCGGTTATCAAACATACGAGGCCCCACTGTAGCCTCTGTTAATTGCTTATTCAGTGTAAGCTGAATGAGCAATGAAAAATGATCCCAGGACAAAAGACAGAAAACGTGGGCTGCAAGGCCACGCTGGGTCAAGTTCAGGCAGTCAGGTAGCATGTGGGGGAGGGCAGAGCGAGAGAAGCTCCAGGAGGGCAAGGGCTGTCCAGGGTGAGTGGGTGCACAGATGCTCTGTCCTCTGAGACCTCCGCTGATAGAGTCACCTGCTCATTCCGCACAGACCTGCATCTCAAGTCTGAACATGTACAAAACAGAACATACAACTTCCCCTAAATCTATTCCTCGATGTCTTCCCCCCATTTCAGTAAATGCCCCAATTGAGCATCATTCTTGATTACCTTTTTTCTCCCGTACCTCCGCAACCATGCCACCTGCAATTCCTATGGGTTCTGTACCCAAAATCCATCCATGCCTCTCCACTCTGCTGCTGTAATCCACACCTCTGTTATGCCTCTCTCCTGAGATTTCTGCCACCGCCTCCTACCTGGGCTCCGTACTGCCCCTCCTACCTCCCAACAACCCATTCTTTTAAAAACTAAATAAAATTCTATCACTCCCCCACTTAAAACCCTCCAATAGCTTCCCACTGCATTTTGGAATCAGAAACCTGTACTAGTTTTCTACCACTGCTGTGACAAATAATCAGCATTCAGGGAGTTAAAACAATGCACATGTCATCTCTTACAATTCTGGAGATCATAAGGTTTTTTTTTGTTTGTTTGCTTTTTTTTTCCCCCTAAGATTTTATTTATTTATTTGAGAGAGAAAAAAAAAAAAAACAGCTGGGGGTGGGGCAGGGAGAGGCAGAGGGCGAAGCAGACGCTGTGCTGAGCAGAGATCCCAACACAAGGTTTAATCCCAGGACCCTGGGATCATGACCTGAGCTGCAAGCAGACCCCCAACCAACTGAGCCACCCAGGCACCTGGAGATCAGAAGTCTTGAAATTAAGGTGTTGGTAGGGCTGTGCTCCTTCTGGAGGCTTCAGTGAAGAATCTTGTTTCCTTCACTTTTTGGCTTCTCAAGGCTGCCCACATTCTTTGGCTTGTGGTCCCTTCCTCATTTCTCCGACTGAGCCTCCTGCCTTCCTTTTACAAGGACCTTTGTGATGACACCGGGCACTGAGTGATCCAGGAAAACTGCCCCATCTCAAGATCTTACTCGCATCTGCCAAGTGGAAGGTACTGTGGAAGGTAACATATTTACTGGTTCTAAGAACATGACACGGCCATTGTGAGGACACCTTTATTCAGCCCACCACAAAATCAAAACCAATACAAAGAACAGCTCCACCGCATGGCCTCCCAGCCCTACAGGAGCCGGCCATGCCCAGCTCTCTCCTCTTGCCTCTCCTCTCCCTCTCCCCCTCTCTTCTATTCTTCTAGCCTGGCACTGGACTGTCCCTTCAGATGTCACACCTGCTCTCACCTCAGGTCTTCACCCTCTGCTTACCTCCACCTGGAGCACCCTTCCCACGTTCTTGAGAGCTCAAATGTCATCCGAGATCATCTCGTTGACTTATGTTCTCCTTATAAACAAACAAATTCTGGGAGGAGATTCCTTGTCTGTCTCGCTCGCTGTACCATCTAGAACAGTGACTGGCACGTGTAGCAACTTAATATTTGTTGAAGGAATGAATCATAGGACTTCAAAATGGTAGTGGTTTCCCCATAACATGCCTTCATAACCCATTCTGGTTTTATAATCCGTGTAGGTTTATACAAATGCTTTTTAAACTCATCAACATGTTCACCCTGGATCAGTTCTCAGGATAAAACTAAAAAAGATAAAATGTTATAAAAACAACTGTAAAGGCTACAAAATATTGGGGTGAGGGGAACAGGACAGAGGTAGAGTGAAGGGGTAGGGCTGAGAAAAACAGGAATAATGTAACGTGTAAGGAAGATTCAGAGGGATTCATTACAGCTGACTCTTAACTCCGTAGGACTCACCATCTTGACACAGCCCCCCCCCCCCAAAACTTGGCCTCTTGTGCACTGGAGATTTTCAAGTAAAAAAGAGGAAAAACATTCTTGGACACAGCGTGGTAACTGAAATTGCAGCATTTATGAGGAGTATAATATGAACTAGACCCTGTAGTGAGAGCTTTACATGAAATATCTCAGTCAACCCCCAAATACCGTTATGGAGGGGGCACTGGAAAGACTTCTCATTTCATAAGTAAGAGAAGTAGAGGTCTGGTAACTTGCTCGAAACTACAAACTGAGTATGTGTGAGGCAAGATTCGTGACTCCCAAGCCTCACGCACCAGCCCTATTGATGCTCTACCGGCCCAGCTTTCACTGATCACAAGGGATGCAGCTGAGAACTGCTCTGGAGAAGCTGTGGGATTTCAGAGTCCGAGCAGCCCTGTGCTGCCTGGTGAAGCCTGGGACCCAGGAGCTGGAAGACAGTTTGTAGTTACAGAATATCAACGTGCTGCTTAGCTCCAAAGATACTACCATCTCCCAATAATTCAGGCTTCACATTTCAAAATCATTCGATTCTTCCTTCTCTGTTCTCTGTCTCCAGGGGGCCATCAAGTCCAGCCACCAATTCTTCTAATGTTTCTTTTTATAATTACTGTATTCCAAAATGAAAAACACATACTTATGGTAAGGTAGGCTAACACTAGGAAAAGATACATACTAAAAAGGGAGTCTCCTTCCCATTGGAGACCCCAGTGGCCCTCTTCTGAAGCCCCTTCTGGTCAGGAAACGTGCCTGCGTGCACGCACACGCACACACGCGCACACACACACACACACACACACACACACACATCTATGCAGAGACAGTGGCCAGATGGTCAGAGGGAGGGTCAGTGCAGGTGAGGCTCAGTGCCAGGAGACCAGCATACGGCCACTACTGTGGTTCTGGTGGGTCCTGGCAGGACATGAAGAATTCATGAAATATTTAGGGGTAAGGATCAGTCAGGTAGAGCCAGTGCTTGGACTTGAGGATGAAAGAGAGTGAAGAGTCTAGGACGGCTCCCACAACCCTGGTTTGGGGGGCCTGGCATGACCATGGTTCTGTTGCACTGAAACAGGAACATGAAGGATCCGTCTGTGGGTCAGGGTCAGAGGCATTCATGGCATCCAGGAGACACAGCAGACTGACAGAAATGAGGGTCTCGAGTTCCAGAGAGAGGTTAGGCTGCAGCCCAAAGGGGCTGTTGGAGCCGTGGACAGGAGGAGCTCATTCAGCCAGAGGCAGGTGCCCATGTGGAGTGAAAGCATCACTCAGTGGGCGGAGGAAGCACCATCTTGGGTGCCATCGCCCTTGCGGGGCTACAGTGGACTTGTCCTTTCTGATCTGCCATACACCTATTTTTATCCAGAGACATATTCTGGCACTTGCTCATTTTCAGCCATGTTTTGCCCTTCCATTATTTCATATGTGTAGTTCCCGCTGTCTTGCAGCATTTGCAGTCCTTTCAAAAATTGACACTTGGCAAGTTTCATAAATAAGGGATACAACTTTTTTGCATTTCAGCCACATTTCCTTTTTTTTTTTTTTTCGAAGATTTTATTTATTTGACAGATCACAAGTAGGCAGAGAGGCAGGCAGAGAGAGAGAGGAGCAGGCGCCCTGCTGAGCAGAGAGCTGATGCGGGGCTCGATCCCAGGACCCTGGGATCATGACCTGAACCAAAAGCAGAGGCTTTAACCCACTGAGCCACCCAGGCGCCTCTCAGCCACACTCTTAAATTAGGATCTGTAGACACTTGCAGTCAGGCTGTGTTCAGGCAACATGACAAGTGGAGGACCGACACACAAGTGCACTGTCCACTTTGCTGTCCTGGCCTCCTGCCACCACCAGGGAACTCCCCCAGCCGGCCTGGAGCCCAGCACAGACATGGATGGGGCAGAGCCGTGAATGAGAGATAATTCCTATCGTCTACCATGTGCCCCCTGGCATGTCGTGGTTGTTATGCAACATTTGTTCCTTTTATTTTTATTTGAAGTATAATTCATACACAAATGTTTAGATCTTAAATATACCGTGAATCAATTTTGATAAATGTGTTTACTAGTGTAATCCATACCCTTCACAAGGCACAGAACACCGCCCTAACCCCAGAAAACCACCATCTGGGCCCTCTGAGTAAACCCCCACCTCACCTGCAGACGCAAATTATGGACTTCAGTCACTCTGGCCTGGCCTTCTGCTAAGTTAATGAAGATCAGGGGTCAGCCATATCTAGCCCACCCCGTTTTTGTATGACTCAGGAGCTAACAATGGTTTTTACATTTCCAAACAGAGGAAAGAAAAATCAAAAGAGAAATAACACTTTGTGACATGCGAAAATTTTCTGAATTCACTTTCCGGTGCCCACAATAAAGTTTTATTGGCATGCAGCCACCTCCCTTCATTTACATATTATCTATGGCTACTTCTGCACCTACGGCCTCAGAGTTGGAGAGCTGAGGAGAGACCACGTGTCCACCTAGCCTGATGTGTTTATACCTGGCCCACTGCAGTCCGTCGATCCCCTGACTAGGGAACCTGCCTCCGTCTCCACCACACATATGGAGCCAAGCGCGGGAGCCAATGTAGAGAACCAGGTGTTCTGAGCGCTGTTTTAATTACATTCGTACAGGCCAAACATAAAACCCTTATATGTTCATGGAAAGTCTAAGGATCACCACCCACAATGAAAAGTGCCTCTCATAGGCACAGCTCTCAATGAGAACACTCTAAGATTTCAAGGAAAACTAAATCAAAAGGGACAACTACAGCTTACTTGTTATGGTCCTGGGTTATTTTCATAGGAATGTCGGTCCCGCTAAGATATATGATTACCGAAACTGCAGTAGCGTAAACAGGAATGGGCCAGAATCAGAGAGAAAGGGTAGGGAGAGAACCAACACCTCATCTGTAAAAGGCAAGGAGAAAAAAGGAAATGGAGCCAGATCCCGAGAGTAGCGCTGCATTAAATGTCCAATTCAGGCCCACCTGGCTTCAAAGGCCCAGGGCCGATCAGGCATAGAAGGCCACAGAGTCCGGCAGGGGCAGGGGAGGGGGAGCCGAGCAGGCTTGGACTGGCCGCAGCAGAAGGGTGCGGGGCTGCCTCATGACCAGCGCGAGTCCTCCCCTAGAATGCAGGGTTTGCTCCCTCTTGGCTGATAAAGTGCAAGGCTGTTCCTCGGCTGGGAGCACTGAAAGCATTTGTGTGACGCTTTTAGGACTAACACCATCTGGGGATGTCCCGGAAGAGCTTGGCTGTGGCCAGCGACTCCAGCTCTAGAAGCCCGTTCCTTGACGCTCCTCCCCAGGACCTCAGCCTTCATTAATACAGATACCTCTCTTGCAGGAGTGATTTCTCCTCTAATTAAGAACCACTTGAGGGTGCCTGGGTGGCTCAGTGGGTTAGGCCACTGCCTTCGGCTCAGGTCATGATCTCAGGGTCCTGGGATCGAGTCCCGCATCGGGCTCTCTGCTCAGCAGGGAGCCTGCTTCCTCCTCTCTCTCTCTCTGCCTGCCTCTCTGCCTACTTGTGATCTCTCTCTGCCAAATAAGTAAATAAAATCTTTAAAAAAAAAAAAAAAAAAAAAGAACCACTTGAACCCTAGAGAAGGAAATGGGGAGTGGGGGTCATGACGGGTGTGGATATCTGCAGAGCCTTTGTTACACAAACCAGCATCAGAGTTTCACAGGACAACAGTAGAAAAACTGTGTGTGCTCTTCTCATATCCTCGCTTTAAAATATTTTATGTATTTATTTTAAGTAATCTCTCCACCTAGCGTGGGGCTTGAACTCACAACCCTGAGATCCAGAGTCTTATGCTCTACTGACTGAGCCGGCCAGGCGCCCCTCATGTCATCCCTTCAAGTATATGCTATGAAAGTATTAAAAAATAGCATGTCAGAAGTGTCAAATGGTGAGCCAGCGGTGGCTGTCCCAGGTGTGCAACAATCTGAAAGCTACGGATCCTTTCTCCACAGAAATACCCATGTGCATCCACACCCCAAATCTATGGGCTCTTGGACTCCTGACGCGAGGCAGGGTAAAGACCTCACTATCCGGTAAGTGAGCGTCCCCTGAGGGAGGGACTGTAGGAGAGACGTTCTGAAATGACATGACGGGGCTCTCGCAGTCTGATTACTTGTGGAGTTTGCCGGAGATGGGATACGCACTGGGCGGGGGGGCGGGGGGGTGATGAAATGAAAAAAGCCTTTTTTCAGGCTTTTGAATTGCAACTTAGTTTGTCTTTGGGCAAAGTCTGAAAGTATCTGACTTGAGGATCAAGTGATACACTTCGGAATTCTACTACTGCATGAGGACACATGTGTGTTGAGTGTATACGTCTATCTGTGCCTCTGCTCCCCAGGAGACCAATCACTTAGTCTCTCCGGGTGCCATTTCCTGGTTTACCGGACAGAGGTGACCTCACCTGGGGAAGAGCCACCCTGTGGGTCCCCCAGCAGCTCGCCCCAGGGGAGCGCTGTTAACCTCTTCCCATCTGCACCTGCCCCATCGTCCGCCCCCACCCGGTGGAGGGCATCGGCCCACCCGGAGACCTTTCAGCGGCTCTGAGCACCACCCAGACCTCCTTATCTTGGAGCACTGATCTGCTGCTTATGGCTAAACCTCCTTAAACTCCATCCCACTGTGATGCCTGAAGGGGATTACCAGCCGTCATGTAGCTTTTATCTTTCCACCTACCCAACAGCAGACAGGAGAGCTCAAAATGTGACAGAAATAAGAACTAAGAGTAAAGGAATTCCCAGCGGGGTGAATCTGTGTCTCTCTGAGGCTCTGAGAGCATCCTACACAAAATGTAGAACATGAATCTCGGGCTTTCCTGAATTCTCCTGTCTTGTCTTGGCGGAAAGCAGGAGACTGATAAATAAGTTGTCTGCCTGCTGGCTCTGGCCAACAGAGAAAATCAGATCGGGAGAGGCAGGCGCCCGGACGGGTCTGCATGAGGGCAAACACGCACATGCCCCAGACTCAGGGAGAAGGCAAAGTAAAGGCCATCACCTCTCCAGAACTTTCTAAAGACAGACCTATAATTGTGTCTGAGGGTGGTCCGGACGACACAGAAAGTCCTGAGAGTTCAACTAAGGGAAGAGAACACTTTCATTCCACCGGAGCTTCTGATGTTGGCGCTACATCTATGCACGCGTGTTCTCCAAGGCTAGCAAATAATTCTGCCGTCCTCTGGCAGCCACCGTCAGTCTGCTGACCAGCACTCTAGTTTATTTTCCCAGTAACCTTTTTCAGTAACCCCTGAGATCAACAGAATCATCAGCAGAGTAAGAGAAAACATTTCTTTATTTAGTAAGCTCTATGCCCAGCGTGGGGCCCAAACTCACAACCCCAAGGCTCAGAAGCTGCCTGTTCCACTCACGGAGCCAGCCAGGCGCCCCAACAAAACATCTTATTGTGCAAAGCCAAGTGGCCCAAATCACCCCGAATAACTTCTTAAAATGCGTACTGTTTAAAACCTTTTGATGGATTCCCACTCCCCTGAGGATAAATTCTGTTTCCTAAGTTGGCCTCTAGATAGGGGGACGATACACTTTAATGGTCACAAGGATGTTCTGAGAGCGAGAGACAGTCCTAGTAACAAGAATGCAGGCGCAACAACCACGAACCAGACCGTTTACACTGAACCACCAGACGAGGGGCCTCCCGCCCTCGGGGAATCCGGCCTTGCCCCGCAGTCCACCTTCTTCTCCCTCACCCCCAGCTCCCTGGCTCTCTCCTCCAGCCACACTGGCTTCTCTCTGGTTTCTGAAAGGGACAGGCCTTCTCCAGCCTCCCGCCCCTGGCCACGCACTTTCCTCTACTGTCCCACGTGCTCGCAGCCTCTTCACCAGGCTTCCTCCTCTTCATTCCTTCTCAGGTCTGTCTCCATGTCCGGAGCGGCAGGGAGGCCTCCTCTGACCCCAGAGACAGAACTGGCTCCTTCTCATGAGCTCCACAGTGTCCAGAACATCCCGTGTCACATCAGCAATGCATTTACTGAGTGGTGGCTGCTGCTTCTACAACACACGGGGGGCCTCTGGGCAGCGACAAGGCTGGCTCGCCACCGAGACCTCGGCCTGGGCCCTTGCACCGCGCCTGGCGACAGGAGCTGCTGGGCTCTTACACTCTCAGGGCAAGCGGATCCCCTCTGAGACGCTACCTTCACCCCACAACCCTCCCCCACCTGACAGAGTTCAGGGCTGTCCTGAGTGCTCCTGGGACTCCAGGCTGCCTCTGATCGAGCCCCTAACAAGGGGCTGACGGTAGTCCACTCCACGCTCTGGAAGTTCCTTGGGGGCAGAGCCTGTGATCCACTCACTCAGGCTCGGGCTGGGCGATGAGGACGATGCTGATAAACATTAATCCCGGGCCACAGCCCCTCGTTTAAAACCCTGGGCCCAGATGCAGTTCCGAATTCAGAACTTTTCATTTGAAAATGGCAATATTATGTCCTATTGCCAGCAGAGCTGGGGTAGCACCCTGTAACCTGCCACACTATTTCTGTAGCAAAACATGTGAATATTCACACCAAGGAGCTAAAAAAAACCGTCAGAATGTTCTCACATCCTTTCAGGTCAGTCTCTGCAAGCCACTTAGCTCTGATCAGGACAGAATTTTCTGAAGATTAAAGTTAAGAAGAAATGTGGGTTGTGAAGAGCTTTTGGATTTTCAGGCTTGTGGGAAGGGACCGTGACAGCCGACCTTCCATCAGTATTCACTTGCCAGGCACCGTTCCTAAGTTTATACAGTTACATGTGACGTAACGTGTACCTCTATGTCCTACATTCATACCCAGTATATAAAATATACCTAGGACGTATATATAAGATCTTGTTTAATCCTCAAAACAATCCTATAATCCTAGTATCATTTTACTCATTTCTCAGACAAGAAAACAAAGGCATACAGAGTATAGGTAACACACGCAGGGTAAGCAGACCACAAAACCACACACACAAGCCACAGCTGACGCCCAGTGATCACTGAGCAAATGACTGAATGACAGAAATGGGAGGGGGGTGTTATACAGAGAGAGGTGGGCTTGAAGCATATAAACAGAAAAACCGCCGAAGTGGTCTTGTCCATTCCTGTGGGTCTGTCCTTGACCTCCTGCCCAGGCATTGTTTCTACCCCAACTTAAATGTTCACAAAAACAGCAGTAAGATGTAGCCCACCCTCCTGGACAAGGATGCCTGGTACACAGTAGGGTCCTGACCCAAGTTAGGGCAATCAGAACCATTCCCTAGGACTTGGGAAGTAGAACCACAAGGTCATTTTCTTTCTGGGTCCCTGGATTAGAAAACAAACACATTTTAGAGGAGAACAAGAAACAACCATATGTAGCCTAAATATCCAAATACAGCCTGACATATTCTGCTGTGTAATCTAAGTTTCCTCTTTCTTTTTTTAAAGATTTATTTATTTATTTTGAGAGTGAGGGAGAGAGCACATGCACTTGCGCAGGGGGAGGGGCAAAGGAAGAGGGAGAAAGAGAAATTTAACCAGACCTCCCGCTAAGCACAGAGTTCAATGATGCAGGGCTCCATCCCAGAACCCTGAGATCATGACCCGAACCGAAACCAAGAGTAGGCTGGATGCTTAACCAACTGAGCCACCCAGGAACACCTTCTA
Organism: Mustela putorius furo; assembly: GCF_011764305.1. Taxonomy (NCBI): domain Eukaryota; kingdom Metazoa; phylum Chordata; class Mammalia; order Carnivora; family Mustelidae; genus Mustela; species Mustela putorius. Next base: position 10,323,993 of record NW_025421481.1, on the reverse strand, counting down.
CTTGTTTTTTTTTTTTTTAATTTTTATTTATTTATTTGACAGACAGAGATCACAAATAGGCAGAGAGGCTGGCAGAGGGGGCGGGGGAGAGGCAGGCCCCCTGCTGAGCAGAGAGCCCAATGCAGGACTCGATCCCAGGACCCTGGGATCATGACCTGAGCCGAAGGCAGAGGCTTTAACCCACTGAGCCACCCAGGCACCCTTACTTTTTTTTTTTTTTTTTAAATAAAACATTGGGGGCACTTCGGTGGCTCAGTTGGTTAAGCATCCAACTAAATCTTGATTCTGGCTCGGATCATGATCTCAGGGTCCTGAGACAGAGCCCCATGTTGGGCTCTGCGCTGGGTGTGGAGCCTGCTTAAGGTCCTTTCTCTCCATCTCCCTTTGCTCCTCGCCCCACTCCTGTGCACTCTCCCACTCAAAAAATAAATAATAAATAAATAAATAAAAATTAAAAAAAATAAAACACTGGGGGGTGTCTGGGTGGCTCAGTGGGTTAAGCCTCCGCCTTCAGTTCAGGTTATGATATCACAGTCCTAGACTGAGCCGTACATAGGGCTCTCTGCTCAGTAGGAAGCCTGCTTTCCCCACTCTCTCTCTGCCTGCTGCTCTGCCTGCTTGTGATCTCTCTGTCAAATAAATAAATAAAATCTTTTTAAAATAAGTAACTAAGTAAGTAAGTAAATAAATAAAAACACTGGTTTCCTTGTGGCACACAGGAACTAGCAGGCCAGCTGGGACTGCCTCTGCTCCCAATATGCAACTGATTATTGTCAGGAGTCATTTGGTAATTCAACTATTCAACCAATGTTTACTGGGTACCTAGATGAGCCAAGCACCTTGCCAAGCAGATGACAGACAAGGTAGATATGGATTCTGTTGCAGGGGCCAAGGGCAGGTTGCCCCAAGTAGGGCAACTTTGGCAAGAAGATTACTCTGAGCTGAAGGCAACTGAAACCCTATGGGCTCAAGAAACCTTTTGCCCCTCCCTTAACTACATAGAAGAATCTAAATTAGGGTCCTTCCCAGAACAAGGGTCATTAGTAGAGATATATTTCATCCAAGGGACCCATCTGGATGGCAGGACGAACATCTATTCTTCATATTGTCCTGTTAAGTACCTTCCCACCTTCTTAAGTCCCAGACCCCTAACCCCCCTGTCCTTAGTCCAAAATGACAGATACACTCCTATAAAAGGAGACCAAATGGGCTAAAGGAAACTCCTTCCAATCTTTCATTTCCCCTTGAATGTAGACCTGATGGCTGGAGCTTCAGCTGCAATGTTGTCACCTCATTTTGCCTGACTGTTTTTGGAATTCCCATACTTGTGTAGATTCCCCATACGTACACTATTAAATTTTATTTTCTCCTGTTAATCTGAGGTCAACTTGATTCTCAGTCCAGCTAGAAGGCTCTTGAAGAGGACAAGAATTCTTGCTCCCCGACCCTGTCCAACCAGGTCATACGGTCATGTGAGAAGTAAAATAACAACAGTGTAAGTGGTGTGGCTCAGGAAATACATGAAGAAGAGAGCGAATACACAACAGTAGGTTCAAATCATTTAGCAACTGGAACTGAAGCGTAACAAAAATTAATTATACTATTTATGAGCTGTTTGAGTTTAATTCCAACAAATTTATATATCACAACCAAAAGACTGTGAAGAATTACTAATATAAGCAGTAAAGGTATGAATGAACTCTGCATGCACACACGGAATCATTCCAATGCTCCTCGGTCAAGTACAGAGTATCCAGACTCACTATTTTATCAACAGAAGATTAACAATATTTGCATACATATTATGAATCTGATGAAGTAGCTTGAGAGTAGAAAAACTAATAGAATTTGGGAGTGTGGTTTCCAGAAAACACTTAGTCCAACCAATGCCATTTGCCCTTTTTTTTTTTTTTTTTTTTTTAATCTAACCTTGGCCCTGGTCCTACCTTATTTTTTGCCCATTTAAAGCCAGGGTTCTCCAATGTAAAATTGCATTCTGCAGAAAGTACTTCGCAAAAATAGTAGAACACACTTGAACTTCAAGAGATGAAAGAACAATGCTAAAGGCATTTCAATAATAGTAAGGATGATTTGTTAACTATGGTAACAGAAACACAACTGATGCCATATATCTCAGACCGTGTTAGGTGTGAATACACTAATCCTCACTCCTTTTCTCCTTGTTAACATAAACCCAATTCTGTTCAGTATTTTAACATACCTGCTAAATATATTCTTTCCCAGCCCCCCTTGAAGTCATAGATGGTCATGTATTGTGGTTCTGGGGAATAAAGCTCAAGGAAAAGTCTGTTTCTGATTCCTAAAAAAAGGAAACTAAATGGGCAAAAGGAAACTCCTTCCAACCTTTCATCTCCCCTTGAATGTAGACCTGACGGCTAGAGCTGCAGCCACAATGTTGTCACCATGAGGATGAAAGCTGCCCACTCCTACATTTCACACTGCGTGAAAAAAAAAGTACACTTCTATTTGCTTAAATCACTGTTCTTTAATTTTTCTGTTACCTGCAACCAAATATTCCTAAGAGAAAAGCCCAAGACATGATTGTGCATGAAAGGTTGAACCTTGAGCAACTTTGGCCATGAAGATGGAGAATTCTCTGTAATTAGCATCTCAGGATGAATAGTAGGAAATAAGCAATCTGGTGTCGAACAGCATAAAATACTGATCTTCCTGAGATATCAAATGAGGAGTGTGGCAGAGCCTGCTGGTTGTTTATTCAACATATGTTCCCCATCTTCTTGCTCACCAACATGTCCTTTCCCTGCCCCAGTCCAAGTTCCGCTTCAGCCACCTACACAAAGCCTACAAGATATAGGCAAGTTAGTCATTCAGGGTTGGTGCTCTGCCAACTGTCAGAAAGATAAGCGTCTTCCAGCTTCCATATTTAGATGCAAGAAATTGCGATATGGAGTACAGATTTACCATGGTTTACCTTAGGGCATGTCCAACTACCTTGTCAGAACCTTCGGGTCTTTTTTGGTTTGGGGAAGAAGTAGGTTTCTAGATGCCTGGTATATCTGATACAGCGTTATTATTTAATGCTTGTACTCAATGGTAGCTTTTTAAATAGATACCACAGAGGTAGATATTGTTCCCCTTTTGTAATTAACAGTAGTCTATAGGGTTGTCAGCATGGCATAGTCAGTTGAGCATCCAACTTTTGGTTTCAGCTCAGATCATGATCTTGGGGTCCTGGGATCAGGCCCTGTGTCATGCTCCCTGCTCAGGAAGGAGTCTGCCTCTCCCTTCTCCCTCTCCCCATACCCTGCCCCACTGCTTGTTTGCTCTCTCTCACTCTCATTTTCTCAAATAATTAAAATCTTTGAAAAATAATAATAATAAAAAAAGATTACATAGGCTGTGCTCTGGGGAAACAAATCGCAAGGTAACATAAGGAAGCCAGTTACAAGATAATAAGAAATTATGCAGGCCTGAATTAAGGCCATGACAATGGACAGATGGAGAGATATTTAGGAGGTAAAATGGAAAGGGTCTGGTGCCAGAGTGGTTTTATGCAGAACAGAACAGAAAGATGTCGAGGTGACTCCGGGATCTGACAATGAGGTGGTTGGTTATACCGAGCACAGAGACAGAGAATGCAGGAGGGTCAGGTGAATGGGGCGGCCACAGAGAGGTGACAGGCAGGTGGTACACACAGGTTTTTTTGTGCACTGTGGGACGTGTCATGGAGATGACCACTGAGCACGAGAATGTATGGGTCAGGCACTCAGTGAACGGTCACTATAAGTGCAAGCAGATCCCAAGCCAAGTCACGAGACCTACTGAAATCATCTAAAGAAAATGAACAAGATGGGAAGATGCATAAACGGAATCACAGAGAACACCAGCAATACCAGAAATGAATGAAAGCAACCACTAAGAAGAAAATGAAGAAATGGCCAGAGAAGCAGGAAGAAACCCACAGAGGAGGTGGGCCGGGGGCCAGGATGGGAAGCCCAGGGAGGAAGCTGGAGGGACTGAGGGGTGTGATGTGTCCGATGTCAGCAAGAGCTCGGTTCACACTTGGCGCCAAGGGCTCCTCTTCCCCAGCACGCAGGGGCGGTGGCCCAGGTGGCACATGGGATCCCACTCCCTCAGCTGCAGTTAACTGGTCGAGAGCCCTGAGCAGCACAGACACCACCCCTTGGAGTGCCATGTGCCACTTGGACTGGGGAGCAGGGAGAGAAGAGAAGCAGGAATAGAGCAGGGAACCACCCTGGTCTGGGAAGACATCCGTATTCTGATAAATGACTTTCATGCTAGGGCTGGCTCGAGTTGGTTTCTCTTACTTGGAACTATAAAAATCCCAATATATACCCAACAAGAGAGGCAGGAATATAAACGGCTGCATTACCTGACAGAAATGAAATATGTGCTAAATGGAGATCTAAGGAGGGGGCTGTGGGAGTTCGGGAGGAGGAGAGATTAATTTTGGCTGGGTTGAAGGAACGCTTCCAGAAGGGAGGTGGCATCTGGGCTGGCACTTGAAGAATCAGGATTTAGGGGGAAAGAAGGGAAAGGGTGCACTCTAGCTGAAGGATGAGCGCCAGCAAATGCCCAAGCGTGCAAGGAAATGGAGCTGTCAGGCGAATGTGGCCGCCGCCAGTCTCTGGCCTGCTGAATTCTTGTGCTAGCGCACCCTCCAAGGACCCAGGCAAACCTCCCTGCCCTCCCCCAGTGTCCACTAGGACACACAAGGTGTCAGATCACAGGGTCGAAAGCTCTCAGCAGAAGGGACAAGGGGAAGGAACAAGAGCAGAGGAAGAATGTGCTTTGTTTTGCACAACGAACGGTGCCAAGAAAGGAGAAGCGCAGGTGTGTCTGGGTGGCTCAGTCACTTAAGCATCCGACTCTCGGTTCCAGCTCAGGTCATGCCCGCAGGGTCTTGAGATCGAGCCCCAGGTCCCAGGTCAGAGCTCAGCATGGGGTTTACTTAAGCTTCTCTCTCTCTCTCCCTCTGACCCTTGCACCCCAACCCCATCACCACAGGTGCTCTCTAAAAGAAGTCAATCTTAAAAAATAAAATAAAATAAAAGGAGAGGCCTGTCTAGATGTTTCACCTAAAAGCCCCCATGTAAGCCAATCTGAGCCAGGCTGGGCTGAGGAGCTGCAGAACCCAACCAGAGCTGTCCTGGGCCAGCTTTCATTCATTATACTACTATGGTCTCCTCCTATGGGTGCACTTTGCCCATTTTTTGAACGTAGGATGTGCACACTAGCATGTTGGCATGAACTGCCTGGGCGAGCTCCCCACCCCCGCCCTAATACACTGAATCAAAGCTTCCTGCACTAACCCAATGGAGAGCTAGTGCTTTGACAGCTATCTCCTTGTTTGTAACACATAAAGAAAAGGTCTTTGCTTTCAACAGCCTTTGGGTTCTGTTCGATTTCATGCACTGCAAGTGGTGAGCCCCTGGAGTTCGGTTCCAAGAGCACCGGGCCAACCCGTTGCAGCCCCTGCCCACTACCCCCAACCCCGGTATGACAAAACCGGCAGGCTCCATCTGTGTGCACCCTCACCAGACCAGGGCCCCCCACCCACTCATCTTTGTGTGTCCTGCACCTGGCACACAGCCGGCATGAGCGAGGGCTCCGTGCACTTGGTAATCTCAAGCTACCTCTGCTGAACCAGCACACTGCTGGTTGGGGGGAGGTAGGTAAGGCTGATATGGGAGAACTGATGAGGTTGGCTTGTGGAGCCTCTCAGATGTAGGAACACAGAACAAGTTGTTTTCCAAAAATGTGTTGGGGGTGCCTGGATGGCTCAGCTGGTTAAGCATCGGCCTTTGACTCAGGTCATGATCCCAGGGTCCTGGGATCAAGCCCCAGGAGGCTGGGTTCCCTGCTCTGAGGGGAGCCTGCTTCTCCCTCTCCCTCTGCCCCTCACCCAGCTTTTGCTCTCTCTCTCTTTCTCTAATAAAGAAAGAAAATGTTTTAATAAGTAAATAAATAGAAGTGTGGTGAAATAAACATACAATTTACCACTTGGACTATTTTGAAGTCTGCAGTGACGGTCAGAGTGTTCATAATATTATGCAGGCATCACCGCCCATCTCCAGAACGCCTTCACCTTCTCAGACTGAAACTTTGGACCCACCAAACGCTAACCCCCCACGCCCTTGGCAACCACCATGCTGCCTTCTGTCTCTCTGAATTTTATAACCCTAAGTACTTCGGTAAGTGCAATCGTACAGCATTTGACCTTTTGAAAACAACTGCCGTTTAAATGTGCTCTCAACTGTCAACATTTACCGAGCGCTCTCACTTCAGCCCGCGAAGTGGTCCGGGTGAGGATGACGGGTCTGGTTTGGGAGGCTGCGAAGCTGAGGGTCAAGAAGCGGAAAGGATCCGGGATCACCAGTGTCCCATGCTACAGGCGGTGCCAACCTCGGGGGAGCCTGCCCCCCATGTGGAGGCAGCTTTGGGCTCTGGACAGTTGGAGGACCGTTACGTCAACCCCCACCCTGGTGACCTGCTGCCTGAGGACAGAGTTTGGGCACCCAGTAGGGATTAGCAATGGAAGAAGGAGATAACCAATGGCGTAGAGTGGAGCCAGATAAAGGTTTAACCTTAGGCTAGGTGTGTCTCTCTCCAGTTGGAGGCCCGCAGCTCTTCAAGGCAACTGGGAGAGGTCAAAGCCACTGCCAGTATGAATTATTAATCCGCAGTCGTGTTTGGAGTCCACTGGCGTCCGCGGCACAGTGGTCACGGCAGGAAGTGCTAAATGATTAATCCTCCTCCTGCCTGAGAATCTGGCTCCTGGGCCAGCTCCCTTGTTCTCCATTCTCAGGAGAAAGGTCTTGCTTCCCACAACCAGACCAAAAGGTTTGCTCTTTGTTTTCCGCATAATAATGTTGAATACTAATAACTGATTTGCAAACTGCCCGAAACTAGGGTTTCTTCAGGGCTGGTCGTTTGCTGGAATCAGAAATGTTTCAAACTGTGCATTATCTTCTAAATCAATGTGAAAAGCTCTTAGTGAATCTGAAGAAAAAGAGCCGCATATATTTTGTTCTCATCAATACCTACTAAAATAACTTATTGGGGTGTGTGTGGGAACATGTATATAAGAGCTAATGTTAGAAGGTGGAGATGTTAAATGCTAGCTTAGGAGCACCGAGGTGGCTCAGTTGTTTAAGCCTCAGACTCTGCTTTTACTCGGGTCGTATCTCAGTGTCACGATCTCAGGGTCTCAGGGTCTCAGGATGATGAAAGGGAGCCCCGCATTGGGGCCTAAGCTCAAGCAGATTCTCTTTCCCCGTCTCTGCGTCTCCCTCCTTCTGTCCCTCCCCCCATTCATGCAGGAACACTCTCTCTCTCAAATAAATAAATAAATAAAATCTTCAACAACACTTGTTTAAACATGTTCGCACTTTTCCTTTCCTCTGAAGGTGCCCGTAGGGCAGAATCAAAGGCTAATTAGTTTGACCCCGTGTGCCTCAGTTGTGCAGAAGTCCTAAAATTATGTCTCAGAATTTAAGATTAATCTCCCTTTGGGCTGGTTTGAAAACAGAAATCCTGTCTCACATTAAGACTCTGTAAGTGAGGGGAACCTGGGTGGCTCAGTGGGTTAAAGCCTCTGCCTTTGGCTCAGGTCATGATCCCAGGGTCCTGGGATTGAGCCCCGCATCAGGATCTCTGCTCAGCGGGAAACCTGCTTCCCCTCTCTCTCTGCCTGCCTCTCTGCCTACTTGTAATCTCTGTCAAATAAATAAATAAATAAATAAATTTCAAAAAAAAAAAAGACTCTGTAAGTGAACAGGCTTGGTGAGGGGCTGGGTATGAGGAAGAACCAAGGAGACTAAAGAAGCAGAAGGGTCCTGGGAGGTAGAGCCGGACAACCTTCATTCACAACCTGCCTCCAGCACTTACTGAACAGCGCTCTAGGGCTCATCCCTTCATCTGAACCTCAGTTTCCTCATCTGGGAACAGGGCTCATAACTTTACCAGAGCCAGTACAGAGATTAAACAAGAGCTGTAATCCCAGCAACCATTCACTGAGTGCTTACAAACAAGCCAGGCCCCATGCTGGGGAAAACAGTCCAAGGCCCTCGACCAGTGAGAGCTATAATAACAAGATTATTGTCACTGCTTACTGATAGCTCCTAGGCCTTCAATAAATTTAGAGAATGTGGGCAGGTTTCTTCCACCTTCTTAATAACTTAAAGTTTAAGATCCCATATTGCCTGAGTACCAAGTGTCTTACTTCCCAAACGCTGCCTTGAGCCCATTAGGATCTGCCTGCCTTCTAGCCCGTCTTCAAGGGAGGAGACGAGAAAGTGGACCAGAAGAAAGGAGAAAGAGAACTAATATATATTGATCAAGATGCCAAACATTTGTGGCCAGAAACTATTTCAAATGTTTGGTGTACAAAGATAATAAACAGGAACAATATTTTTTCCCCTTCTGTATTTGAGGACCAATGGACTGGCAAGGAGCAGGGTCTCGGAGGCTAATGGTGAAGGGCCACCTCATGGCCTCCTCTGGTTGTTGACAACAGGACACCCAGAAAAGCCAGGCAGCACCATTTACAGATGAGCAAACTAAGGCCCAGACAGGTTAAGAAGCAGCACTTTTCCCAAGGTTACACAGACAGCAAGAGTCCTGGCCCTTCCAGGAGATTACAGACTAATGAGGCACAGAACACATAAAGAGGAGCTATTTGGGGGTTGAGTGCAATGGCAGAGATGTGTGCAGGGGTTCAGGGACCCTATAGAGAGGCTTACCTCCAGCCTGAGCGGGCCAGGAAAATCTTTCTGGAGAACAAGGACCTCGCATTTTTTTTTTTTTAAGGTTATTATTAACATGCAACAAAATGCACAGATGTTAAATATTCAGTTTGGGATGTTTTGGCAATTGCATAAATTTGTGTAGTCACTATCAAAAACAAGCTTTAGAACATTTCTATGGTTCCAGAATGATGAGGGAGCAGAAGGCAAGCTGAGGGCAAAGCACACGTTGATACCTCACAACCCCCTCTCCCCACCCCTTCTGCCCCCAGGTGGGATATATGTGACATTCCTCGGGCACTCCTGGCTGCCCTGGAGCAAAGAGAAGGAAGAAAACAAGTGGTTAACTGACAGAGGTCCCAGTCACGCCGGACAGGAGTCTCCATCAGTTTGCCAGGCTCTTCATGATCTACAAGAAACAAAGCACGTTCCAGAAACCTACAGACTCAACTTCCTGGAGTCCTAACATCACCGTCCCCTCCACAGGACAGAAAATCTTATATAACAGCCAGTGCACAGCCTCACAAGCCCAGTGCGGCTCTTTCTGGCCACAGGTGCTGCCCCTGTGCTTTAATAAAACCACCTTTTTACACCCAACACGTCTCAAGAATTCTTTCTTGGCCATCGGCTCCAAACTCCAACACTCCACTCAACCCCACTCCATGTCAAGAATGTTCCCTCAGACCTCTTTCGAGTGAACACGTCTCCCTCCCCCAGCTTCTGACTTCTTTTACCACAGATCAGTTTGGGGCGTTCTTGGACGTCATAAGAACACATCACCTGTGTGTTGGCTTTCGTCACGGCTCCTTCCGCTGAGCTGAGTCTTCAACACTGATCGGAATGTTAGGTGAGCAAAGGGGCAGCAGAGTACCAAGGACAGAAGCAGGCTGGTGACCGGGCCAGAGTCGGAGTCCGCAGGCAGGACAGGAAGTGGGGTGCTGGGATGGAAGGCAAGGGGAGAGGGGCCCATCCCAAAGGGCCCAGGACCCAGGTTTCGACCGGAGAGGCTTGGACTTTATTTCATAAAGCGAAGGGGAAGCTAATAAAGCCTGAAGCCGCTCCTGAGCCCCTGGGATGCACCTGCTTTGCACATGTTATAACACTTCAAATTCAAAATCTTAGGAGAGAGGTAATAATCCCCCATTGTATAGATGATCAAACTGAGGCTGGGAGAGGTGACGTAAAACTTCCTAAGCGTAAGCCAGGATTCAAACCCAGCCTGGCACATAGCTTGCTTGTTCTACTGGTGGAAAGCTCCCTTGGAAGGGAAGGGAGGAAAACCAGTTTAAACCAGGAAGAGCTCCAGGACAAAGGCAATGAAAAGTGCACACCCCCCTCTCTCATCCGCACCCCCCTGCCCTACCCCACCCAGAGCCCCTCTCCCCGCTATTCCCAGGGAGCTTTAAAGGTTACTCTGCATAGGACCAAGGGCACTGGAAAGAGTCTGTAGGCCACAGGGAAGAGAAAAGGCTGGAAGTCTGGCAAGTCCTGGGAGATCAGGACGGACACTTCCTGGCATGCCCTTTTCTTTGGGGTGCTATTAATTGCTCTCCTGAACAACCTCAGAGAGTGAGCGGGCTGGCTTGCCCGCGCGAGACAAATTGAAAGAGATGCACCGTCTCTCACTTTTCTGGATTTCCTTAGCAATCCATCAGAAACCTTGGTGTACACTTCTGTTGGGGTTAAACCATGCTCCACTGACAAAGTAGACCCTGCAGCCCTTGAGGGGAAAAAAATTCCCAAGACACTAAAAATTCTCTCAAATCTGTGTTTACTGAATTTTTAAAACCAATCTATCCTCTTATTCCTCGTCTCATTTCGTCACCTGATTCCTTTTACAATGATCCTAAGGCAACACTGAGAATCCTTTCCCATAAAATGTCCTAAGAATGACCCTTCCCCTAACTAGCTTAAAATCCGCTCCAAAATGTGATAAAAAGTAATAGTGACCCCCCCAAAAAAGGCTGGTGATATTTTTAAATTAAAAATTAGGAAAAAAATGAATTCATCTATGTCATACAATTCAAAGACATTAAGTAGACTGACTAAACTTTAGAAAGCCCAAGAGCTCTAGACAAAAGCAGTTTAGTAACATGGCATATGAACAAAAGAGCTGAAGACAGTCTGGGACATACAAAAAACTGTTAAGCTCCCTTAACTTTATTTAGGCATACTTTTTTTTTTTTTTAAGAGAGGGAGACAGTGGTGGGGGGCAGAGGGAGAAGGAGAGACTCTTAAGTGCAAGCATATGGACTTAATCCTGTGACCCCGAGATCATAACCTGAGCTAAAACCAACAGTCAGCCAGCAGAGCCACCGAGGCAACCAGGTGCGGTGGTATTAAAGTTCATGCTCGTTTGGAAGAAGGTCCAGAAGTAAAGCAATAATTTTTTTCTTTCTTTCTTTCTTTCTTTTTTTTTTTTTTTTAGTGCAAATCCCTGCCTAGGCCTCATGAGAGGCCTGGCCCTGCTCTGCCTCCAGCTGGCAATGAGACCTGTGACAAGCTCCTCAGCACTTAGTGGAGATTCACTTCACACCTAATCACACCAGCCAGAGCTTCAGGGCTTTTAAAGGGGGATGAGAGAGAGAGACAGAGAAAGAGAGAGAGTGTTAAAGTAAGTCTCTATTGTAGAAAACTCTGAAAATGTAAAACAAGAAAATGAACCACTCAGAAATAAAACTCGAGTCTGTCTTTCTGGTTTTCAAAAATTCATACACTATCCATTTTATTTTATGTACTCTAATGGGGCTCTGAATATTGTTCTACCAACCACCTTTGTCACTCAACACGGTGTCAGACACTGTGGGTTGTGGGACCCAATACTCATTTCCAATCTTCACCTCCCTGCCTACGCTCTAGTTTTGAAAAGCTAAATATTCACTTTATTAACAACTCCTACAACCAGAGTTGTCCACAGGACATTGTTTGGGCCAGTAAGATGAAAGAGACATCAGTCAGGAGAATGCAGGAAAGTTTTTGCTTTCCTGACAAAAGGCAGAGAGAGCAGCTGTCACTTCTCTGCTCTAGAGGTAGACTCAATGCCTGAAGCTGCAGCAGCCCTCTTGTGACCATGAGGTATCTGTCATGCATTAGCAGGTTCACAGACACTACACAGATGTAGTGCTGCTGTGGTTAAACCACTGAACCAAGGCCGGCAGCTACCTACATTCCATAAATCCCTACTTAACTTAGCCAATGCAAATAATTTTTTTTTTAAGTAGGCTCCATGTTCAGCATGGAGCCCAACACGGGATTTGAACTTGTGATCCTGAAATCAAACCTGAGCTGAGATCAAGAGTAGGCCATCCAGGTGCCAAATAATTTTTAATTAACTGTGGCCAAAAGTATTCTTGACATAAAGCTTTCTACACCACTAAACATTCTACAATATCATTTTATTTCATCATTTTTTTTAAAGTAGGCTCCACACCTAACATGGGGCTTGAGCTTGCGACTGTGACATTTAGAGCCAGTCAGCACCCTTCCACAGTATTATTTTAAATGGCTCCATAGTGTTCTAGCGCAGGGATGAGCTATAATTCTTTTAACCGGTTCTCTCTTGTTCAACGCTTAGATCATTTCCCATTTAGCACAGTGAGGAAAATTTTTACAGACAAGCCTTTGCACACATACCTGATATTTTCTTAGAATAAACTCCTAGAAATGGAATTTCCTGGTCAAATGGCATATATGCTTTAATTTTTATTTCTAAATTCTTATAAATATTTTAAAGAAGATTTTATTTATTTATTTGACAGAGATCACAAGTAGACAGAGGGCCCGCAGAGAGTGGGAGGGGGAAGCAGGCTCCCCACTGAGCAGAGAGCCAGATGCAGGGCTTGATCTCAGGACCCTGAGATTGTGACCTGAGCTGAAGGCGGAGACTTAACCCACTGAGCCACCCAGGTGCCTCTATTTCTAACTTTTTAAAAGGATTTGATTTATTTGAGAAAGAGGAAAAGAAGGGGGAGTGGCAGAGGGAGAGAAGAAGCAGACTCCCCACTGAGCAGGGAGCAGGACATGGGACTCCATCCCAGAGCCCTGGGATCATGATCTGAGCCAAAGGCAGACACTTAACCAACTGAGCCACCCAGGCGCCCCAAGGCATGTAAGCTTTTTTTGTTTAAATTAACATATAATGTATGATTTGTTTCAGGGGTATGGGTGATCATCAGTTTTACACAATTCACAGTGCTCCCACAGCAGCACCCCAATGTTTATGGCATGTAAGCTTCTAAAGTCAACACCAATGTGTGCTCCAATCAGTGCTCTGTGAGTGTCCATCTCTATTTTCTACTCAATCTGGGGAATAGTCATCTCTTAAAATTAAAAATCAGGTTCTCCCCCTCAAATATACCTCATTACTATGAAATGCCTAAGGTTCTGTTCACAACTAACATCTCTGATTCAACTTGTGAAAAGTGAGAGCTATGAATGTGAGTTTCAGAGGACTGACAGCTGACTTCTGACTTGTAATTTATTTATGAGCAATGCTGATACTGCCGGAGGTGAGGTATACCTCTCGTCCACACAGATCTTCCCATCACCGTGAGCCTGGTCTCCTTTCAGGAGCATAGGGATCCCTGACCAAAAGTCAATGGAGAATATCTGTTGGGGTTCAGGGATGACCCCCAGAGACAAACGGTGGAAAATGGAAGCCAGACAGATAAATTCATCTATGGGAGGAAACACGCTTTAAAGAGAATAAGGAGAAAAGAAAAGGAGTAAAGAAAGAAAAGGAAGCTACCCAAGATGGAGCTCTCGCCTCACCCTCGGGGAGCTCGCACTCTGTCTCACCACCGTGTCAAGGCTGCCTTCCCTTCTCTGCATCCCCTCTACTGGGAAAGCCGCTTCTCTACATACTGGTAGCTGGTTCTTTCTTGTCATTCGTGCCTCAGCTCAAAGAGTACCTCCTCAGAGGGGTCATTTCTAATCACCCACCATAAAAGGAGCTTCTGGTGTCTTCCCCAACCTTCCTGGGGTCCTCTGCAAGGGTGTTCATCGCAATCACTTAATCACCCCCAGAAATGGTTGTGCTCATTTATGTGTATGTGTCGATCATCAGGCTCCCCACAGCAGAATGTATCCTCAACTGGAACTTAAACCCCATGGCTACCTCCTAAGCTTCTAGAAGAATGCTCAGCCAGTATTTGCTGAATGAATGAATGAACCAAGAATTCCCTAACCTCTAACTGAACAGAGACCATGGTGGAAAGCTGGGGGTGGAGTAGCTTCTCTGGGGAGCCAGTAAGACTACAGTTCTCGAAACAACTCCCAGGGAAGCCTGATGGCCACGGAGCGCTACCGCCTCTGGGCATCTCTGCCTCCCCTGCCCTATGAGCTCCTCTTCCACTGAACTCTGGGGGCCAAGGAGGGCACGGCATCTGGGGACAGCTGTCCCCAAAGGTTTCAGAGGGCCTACTGTCCCATAGGGGTTTTTACATTTCCAGTCAGGAGTTTGTTATCAGTCTTTTAAAAGTTATTTAAGTCTTTCTTGCTTGTGAAAATCTTCAAATTAACAAGGTACAGGGAACAGTATAAAAACTCCATGTATCCATCACCCTTAATTCATGTCCCTCCCCACACTGGATGGGTGTTGGAGCATTTTAAAGCAAATACCGTCTATCCTATCTTAAACACAATTTGTAAGTGTCCCGTGTCTTGAGGATGCTTTCAGAAGGAAGAGAAGCTTAGGAGTGCCCAAGACACGGATAAAGAATGCCACCAGACAGGGTGGCTCAGTGGGTTAAGCCTCTGCCTTCGGCTCAGGTCATGATCTCAGGGTCCTGGGATCAAGCCCCGCATCTGGCTCTCTGCTCTGCAGGGAGCCTGCTTCCTCCTCTCTCTGCCCACCTCTCTGCCTGCTTGTGATTTCGGTCTGTCAAATAAATAAATAAAAATCTTAAAAAAAAAAAAAAAAGAATGCCACTAGACAAAGGGTGCTGGCTGAGGTCTGATCCGATAGCAGCACGCCGCCTTCTCAGCAACCTGCATAAAAGGGCAAGTTTCTACCTAAATGCTCACAAACACATTCAGAAGGAACTAAGCCTTTGATCCCTGTGACAACTTAGAAGGAGCCAGGCCATTTTCCAAACAGTTACAAGCCAGGGCAAATGGACACTTCCACCTGTACCCAGTTATTCCGGCTGTCACCTCTCTGCTGACTTATCCCCCCTGCCTCATGCCTTTTAGACCCTGGAAGGAGCGTTGTTCACCACCTGGCACTGCCTTTTCTCTTTCCTGTCATGAACAAAACGGCAGTATTAATTACTGGTATTTCTGAGAGCAAGTGTTTTTTCGTTTTGTTTTGTTTTTAAAGATCTTATTCGTTTAAGAGAGAGTGTGTGTGTGTGAGCTGTAGGCGAGAGGAGCGGGGGCAGGGCAGAGGGGGAGGGAGGGGCAGAGGGGGAGGGAAGAAAAAAGAATTTCAAGCAGACTTGGCACAGAGCTGGACGCAGGGCTCTACTTCATGACCCTGAGAACATGACCCAAGCCAAAGCCCAGAACTGGATGCTTAACCCACTGAGTCACCCAGGCAGGTGCTCTGAGCACAAAGGGTTTCTGTCTAGCCATGGGGAGGGGGCTGCTCCAGGGTCAGGGGCCCTGAGCTCTCTGACTGCTGATCCAGTCAGGGATGGACACACAGACCCAGTGGATCCCTGCTCAAGCACAGGGCCTGGGACCTGAATGGCTGAATTAATGACTTGGAACCAAACAGGCCAGAGGCCCAGTGGAATGCTGGAGCCCTGACCCCCCAGGAGGCACACTGGGAGCACAACAGACAGACAAAACACAAATTACAAATACTAAGCAACTAAAACCAAACTGACAAATGACACATCAACAGGAGCTTTTCAAATGTATCACCTTAACACAGAGTTATTTTCCTTCTTTCACTTCACTTCTGAGGCTTCGCCATCTGTAGACTCACTTTACATAGCTGGAGTCACGGTCAACGGGCAATTACATATACAGTTCCTCACTTAACATACCAAACACGCCGTCAGACTTCCTCAGAATTATTTTAAATGGCTTCCTGGTTTGTAGGTATGTCTGTGAAACCAACATTAATTCTCCACTCTACTCCTTCAGACATTCATCTCCTCTGTGGATGGGATGTTTGGGGTGGGGGGGGGTGTCCAGGAAACGGCTCTTTTTGCCTTAAGTCTCTGCTCACCAGCATCCTCTCTTACCAAGAAGCACCTGACCCGTGAGGTCTCCCTGTCTCTAGGCATTGGCTCTCCTGCAGCTTCTACGTGCAACACTCCCTTGGCTGACTCTGCCTGGCTGTTTCCTACACAGCTCAGGGCTCAGGTTAAGTGTCACTGACTCCAGGAAGCCTTCTCTGACTGCCCCTCCTGACTATACCTCAAGGGTCAAGACACACCTCACACTCAGTGCCCTGTTTGTCTCGAGATCTGTCTGTCTGGGAGCGGAAGCCATCCTTCTGAGCCTTCTTAGCTGTGCTGTCTTGGTCTCCCTTGAGCTTCAGCTCCCTCAGCTGTCGAAAGGGAAGTCAGGCAGTCTCTCCACCCTACTAGCAAGGGTAGGGCCAAGATCACAGAAGGCAATACCACAGAGGTGCTTTGTACAACATAAAGGGCTCTAAGAATGTTGGTAATTATTACCGATGACGTATCTCCCACCTGCTTCTAAGGAATAAAAGGCAGCACCTAATTTTCATCTTTTGAGGATCCCAGATTCAGACCAATACTGACAGCTGATACATTTCGAATGCTTATGGATACTGTCTTGGGCATTTTCTCATTGCAGTTTCATTCAAATGAATGGGGTAATAAGATCTATCATCATTCTCATTTTCCAGAGGCTCAGAAAACAACAGTTTTCCTGGGGCTGTGCTCTGTCTTAGAACGTTATGCTGAGAACACAGCGCGAGCCTCTCCGCACATACACGTTCACACACAAGAGTTCAGAAGTCCATGGACCCCCTGAAGTCCATCTCCTTTGGACCCCTGTTCAAGGCCCTGCGTGCAGGAGAGGGAATTCTGCCGCAGAGTTCAAAGACGTATATACCCCCCCAGTCAGGGAGATTAAGGGAACAGACCACGTCCAGAGAAAACCTCGCAGCCTGAGAACAGGCTGTAAATCGTGAGGTCTCACTAGACCTTGTCTCCCGGGCAATGTAAGGCCGGGCTGACCGAAGGCTGTGGCGCCGGGAGCCACATGGCATGAACACTGGCAGGGGCCAGGGGCTCGGGGAGGCCGACGCAGCCAGCTGTCGAGCTCTCGTCACCAGCCCCGACGGCCAGGCCCTTCCCGGTAAAAATGGCTTCTGAGGACACTCACTGCTTGACATACTCCACCGACTGGAAGAGCAATAGCTAAACAGAACACGAGGAACCAGAATGGAAGGAGCAAGAGTCTGTCAAACCATCCGGCTTCGGCCTGCGATGGAAGCCGTGAGGCATCGTCGCGGGAGGGAGAGGCGTGTGCGTCTCACACTGAGCAGAGCGAGAGACAGCAGCCTGGTCCCCAGGCAGGCTGAGACCCGTCCCTCTGCAGAAAAAACCCTTGGGATTGTGCCACGAGCCCAAATAAGCAGTTCAAACGTGAGAAGGAAACCTGTGGGCCAGACCGCGTTTCTCAGCATGGCGCTGTGTGGGCGAAGCCTCGGAGACCACCTGGGAACGCAATGAGAGCAGCCAAAATGGTTTCCATGGAGAAGGCTCCCAGAACCAAGGAACAAAGGCTTAGGGAGTGTGCGGCATCCAGAAAAGCAGCCTGCTGGGTTGTGGGAAGTGTGGCTGGTCCTCACAAAGATGACGATGGAAAGCCACTGTCCTCCACACCTGCTTAAGAGAGGACACAGGGAATGCGGCTGCAGGAACTGGTTTGGGTGGTGGTCAGGCAGAGCTCCCGAGCATGGTCAAGGTTGGCACTCAGGTGCCAAAGAGGCACACACAGGAATGGTGCCGGGCAGCCCCTGAGTGGCAGGGAGGAAGGCCTTTCCATGGAAACAAATTTGTTTGCTTTCAACAAAGAGTAGGAGGGTCCTCTATCAAACATTCTGTTGATGGCACGAAAAAGGAGAACATTATAGGGGCACCTGGATGACTCAGTCCATTGTCGGACTCTTGACTTCAGCTCAGGCCGCGATCAGGCACTCTTGCTCCCTCTCCCTGTGCTCCTCCCTGTACTTGCACCCGTGCTCACATTCCCTGTCCCTAAAAAATAAATACTTTTTTTAAAAGGCAGAAAAGGGGCGCCAGGGTGGCTCAGTGGGTTAAGCCTCTACCTTTGGCTCAGGTCACAATCTCAGGATCCTGGGATCAAGCCCCGCATCGGGCTCTCTGCTCAGCAGGGAGCCTGCTTCCTCCTCTCTCTCTGCCTGCTGCTCTGCCTACTTGTGATCTCTGTCAGTCAAATAAACAAATAAAATCTTTAAAAATAAATAAATAAAAAAATGAGGCAGAAAATTATAGGTCCACAATCCTTTATCTGTAATTCTGAAACCCCCTAAGTTCTGAAAACTGCAAGTTTTTTCTGAAGTGAATGCAAAGCATTCGGTAGCACAAATCTGACAGTCTTTACTTATTCCATCTAGTGTGGATAACGGAAGTCACACTGCAGGTGTACTAATGTGTCTGACTATGGAGTGCTAGCCTGGTCCTATTGGGGGTCTGATGCAATATAAAGTAAAATAAGCAAAGAATTTTAAAATTTCAGAACCGCACTTATGGACACGGGTCTACTTTTCTACACATCAATAAAAATGAGAGGAACGTCGAACCACTTGGGATGGTGTGAACAAAATCAAAAAGAAAGCTGGTCTTGTTTTGTCTCTTGGTAGGAACATGACTTTGGAACAATTTGTCTCTCTTCATGGGGGCAACAGAGAAGCCTGCCCTTAGGTTTCTGTTTATAGTTTACTTATGATGTTTACTTCTATTACACTCCAGCTCTGCACCCATGGAAGTCCCAAGTAACACCAGACTTTTCATTCATACAGTAAAATCTGGAAGCCTGTCTAGTGCGATGGTGAGAACGGGCCGTAGTCATGGGGTCACCTGCCCCTCCCCCAGCAGAATGGGAATGGATGAACCTGATCCCTTTCATCTCCAGGAGTCTACAATTTTAGAAAACGAGAATAAAACCAAGTTAAAAATCCAGTTTTCTCAAGGATTCAAATCGTGTCTTCAATGAACAAGAGCGAAGTCTCCAGACTCTTCTACCAAATGATCTACTTCTCCAGGTCTGTGATGAAAGAACCATGTTGGGGGCTACAGAACACGGAAAGAGGATGGAAAAGGGGACGCAAGATGATTTGTAAGCAAAAGGGATCCAAAGCCAGACACTACCACTTAATAGCTGTATAACCTTGGGAAGTTTACCCGCCTGAGGCTGAATATCGGGAACTAGAAGAAGAACTATACTTTCCTCCTAGTGTTTTTATGCAGATCGAGTGGCATGTAAGACATCCCCCCCATGGTAGGCACTCAGCATAGGGGCAGGTCTCACTGTTGTCACTGCTCGATTCTGGAACCTGAACGGAGCTTCACTGCCTATCTCACCAGATTGCCTGGCTTAGCAGAAGGTGGGGTATTGACTTGATGAGCACAGAGCCAGCAAGTAATAAACACACATAGCAACAAATCGTACTGGAACACCAATCTCCCTCAGCTGATAACTGCTTCCCCAGCTCCTGCATTTTCTTTGTTAGAGGAACTAAACAGATCCTAATGGCTGTGAAACCAAGCTGTCTAGAAGAGGATGCATTTCATCAGCATCAGAGTTTCCATGAGAGTCTGGCACCGTGGGAAAGCCCATGCAAAGACATGGGCTCTTTTAAAGGAGACTAAGAAAGAAAAAAAATCCACACCTTGCACAGTGTCCAGAGAGGCTTAAGTAACCTGGCATGCTTTCTGAGGCCCGTCTGACTCCCTTTCCTTCCAGGCAACAAGCATTTACCGAGCAAGCACTATGCAGCCAAGCACAAGAGGCGCTGGGCACAAAGATGAGAGGACACAGCCCCTTCTCTCTAGCAAGTCGGGCCTGTGGGCAAGCCGGATGTGCATCTCAGTACAGCACAGGCTCGAAGTGCTAATGACGGAGGTCTGGGTGAGTAGCACAGAGGATGATTATCCAAAACACAGAGATTTAAAAAGAGGTTGATTTTAATTCCGGTGAAGTTGATATACCATGTTATACTAGTTGCAGGTGCACGATATAGTGATTCAACAGCTCCATATGTGACTCGGGGCTCAGCAAGGTAAGTGCACTCTTAATCCCCTTCACCTACTTCACCCTCCCCCACACCTCCCCTCTAGGAACCATCAGTTTGTTCTCTATAGCTAAGCCAAGCTTGGTTTGGGGGTTTTTTTGTTTGGTTGGTTTGGTTTTGGTTTTTCTCCTTTTATCCCACTTTGTTCACCATTTTGTTTCTTAAATTCCATGTGAGTGAAATCATATGGTATCTGTCTTTGACTGATGCATTTCTCTTGGTGTTATACTCTCTAGATCCATCCACGTTATTGCAAATGGCAAGGTTTCATTCTTTTTATGGCTGAATAATATTCCATGGTATATAAATACCTCATCTTCCTCATCCATTCCCTTATCAAGGATGCTTGGGCTGCTTCCATATGGCAGCTATGGGAAATACTGCTGCAGGAAACACAGGGCCGCACAGATCCCTCTGAATTCATGTTTTCATATTCTAACACTACAGAGATGTTTTTATATTTCCTTAACATAAAGTATTTCCCTAATGTTGGAATCTCATACAGTGAACATGGGTTACTTTTGAAATTGGAAAAAAGTTGGGGCACCTGGGTGGCTCAGTGGGTTAGGCCTCTGCCTTCGGTTCAGGTCATGATCTCAGAGTCCTGGGATCGGGCCCCACATCGGACTCTCTGCTCAGCGGGGAGCCTGCTTCCCTCTCTCTCTCTGCCTGCCTCTCTGCCTGCTTGTGATCTCTGTCTGTCAAATAAATAAATAAAATCTTAAAAAAAAAAAAAAAAAGAAAAATTGGAAAAAAGTTAAAAGGAAGAATAAAGATGGCGGTGTGGTAGACACAGATTATTTAGTGGGTATTCAAAAAAAAAAATGAGATGAGTGCCTGAATTTGGGACGATAATAGCACTTTGGGGGAAAACCTGAGAAGAAAGGAGGGGCACCCCACAACACCTGGAGGTAAACGTGATGAGTCAGGCTTCCCTGAGAAGGTGACCCTTCAGGGGAGACTTGACTAAACGAGGCTTTGCCAGTGGGAGTGTAAATTGGGGCTAAGAATTGCCTCTTTCAAGGGCGCTCTGGGAGTATTCATCGGTATTTAAAATGTGCATCCCCTTTGACCCAGATGTTCCTTTCCTGTGGAGAGGAACGTCAGAAAACACACAAAGAGGTCTATATATCACTGTGTATAACAAGAGGATAGTGGAGCAACATAAATATCCAACGATATGGGATTATTTATATAAATTATGATGGAGCCATACACCAGAACAATAAAGCCATGAAAAAGAATGAAATAAAGCTCATATACAGCATACTACATTTTAAAAGACAAGTCATAGTGTGTGATCCTTTTCTGTAGAAATGATTTTGTATATTATTTACACATAAAAATGTTCATATGTGAATAGGAAAAGTCTGAGAAGATATACAACCAACCACGTCAGGCATATTAGCCCTGGTGCGGTGGGGACAGGGAGCGGAAGGAATTCTCCATGACTCTATACTTACATTTTTTACAATAACAATTCATTCCTTTCATATTTTCAAAAGGGTTTCTTTTTAAAGAATTTACTAATTGGACACTTTACAGATAACGAAAAGAACAGGGATTTTAGGGAAAATGTGTGGTCAGAAACTGTTTAGGCCTGCGTGAACACAGAAGGCAGGAGAGTCCAGGAGATGAGATTTAAGAAAGATCCTGGAGAAGACACAGCGGCAGGACGTTGGCATGGAGGACGGCGAGCAGCAGAGCAGTGACGGAACAGGGAAGGGACAGGACCCGGGGCTACCATCCAGAGAGACAAGAGCGCTGCCGATGAGAGTGGACTGGAGATTTTCAAAAGTGGGAAGCAGCTACTTTATTCAGTAGGAAGCATCTGATCAGCATATGTACATTCTTTCAAAGAAGAGCATCTATTAAAGAACTAGAAGCCAAATGTTCACTAAATACCTACCATACCTTTGTTAGCACAGCCAGAGAGGGAGGCGGGGGGGGGGGGGTAGAAAATTCTCCTCAGCAACAGAATAAGCTAAATGCAGTAATTAAAATGCCAACTTATTCACGAGTTGTTCCACTAAAACACCAGCAACACAATGGGAAAGGCCCTGAAAGGCAAACCTGTCATCCAAGGGGAGTTTTAGACCAAAGTGCACGGCCCTATACTCAGCTCTGTACTCCGGCTTCTCCTTTCTGGCTCTTTCCTTTCGGTGGAGCTTGCTCACCTCATCCCCTTTTTCCGAGCACAGTCCTCCTCTCAGAGAGATCTGAGGTAAGTCATTTACACCTCAATGTGAACTTGCAGTCATTCGGTTACATATCAACTTATTTTCATTTTAGGTCTTAGCTGGAAATGCAAATCCCTTATTTAGAGAGAGCCGAATTTGTTGAAAGCAATTTTGAGCATCAGGCAGCAGGGAGAGGGGGAAGGAGGAAAGTGGTTCTCGGTAGCCATAGCGGACAGGGTCACCTGCATTTGGAAGCTAGTCCCCTTTTCCTATGTCTAAACAACTCAGAAACACTCTCTCCAGACTACTTTGGCCCAGGGTTCCTATGTAGACTCCTAAAACACTGATGAGGGGGGAAGGAAAGCAAACACTCCTGTACCACTTCCCTAAAACCCACCAGCTGAACTTAAGATACAGCAATTTTCTGGTTGGTTTAATTAGTTGTAGACAAGAAAACTAGATAATTCTGCTGAAAGAGTATGCCTCTGTGGTTAGGTATCTCCTTGGCTGTCTACCTCCTGCAAATGAGCTCCATAACTCTAAGCTTTCATCTCATACTGTGTTACAGGAGTATTACTTTGGCAAGTTTCAATGCTGACAACCCAAGCATCTCACCATCATCTCTGGGCAGTCTGGTAGGTTAAAAATTACCTTTATCCAGTCCTAAAGGAAGGTCTCAAACGATACAGATCCTGGGAGCAGTACCCGAAATATTACAGTTGAAACACTGCCCCACTTTTGGACAGGGGCTTCAATTAGGAAAATGTGATGACTGAAAATTCTTTAAGTTGACTTTATGCATTCCAATCTGAAGAATAAATTTAAGGCATCTGGCAGCTGATGGGGGAGTAAGTGTACAGCGGGCTGATTTCCTGTACTCCCAATATCTGAAACAATAAAAGGAGAAAATAAATAAAAAATATAATTTTAAAAGTCCAACTTAGAAAGATTAACATGAGTGACCATTTTTTACCTATCAGATGGGCAAATGTTTTTCTTTAATATGCTTTACAGTGTGGGAGAGTATTTAAGAAAGCAGATGCCGGTGGGAGTATAGGTTGTTACATTTTTTCAAAGAATAATTTGAAGTTTTATTTTAAATGTTTTAGAAAAGATTTATTATTTGAAAAAAAGAGAGCAAGAGAGAAAGCATACCCATGCGGGGATGGGCAGGGGCAGAGGCAGAGAGAAAGTCTTAAGCAGACTCCACTCTCTGAGCATAGAACCTCATGCAGGGTTTGACCTCATGACCCTAATCTCACGACCTGAGCCAAAACCAAGACTTGGAAGCTTAAGAGACGGCACCACGCAGGTGCCCCTTAAACATTATTTTAATGTGCAAACCCTATGATGCAGCAATTCCATTTCCAGGAATGTATCTTAATAAAACAAACAAGTATACAAAGAAACAAGCACAAAGACAATCTTTTTAGGGATACCTATAACAATAAAAAGTTGGAAAAATCAAAAAGGTCCTGCATAGTGAGCTGGAGGTAAATTATTACATGGAGCACTATACAGCCATTAAAACTAATAATGCAGAAGTATGTATTTGGAAATACATTCATAACGTGTTATTAATGACAACAGTAGGCCAAAACAATATACAGCATTTTTTACACTTTTGTTCACTTTTGTTGAGCAATATATACACAAAGAAGATAAACTGAAAAGTGTTAAGTAGTTTACCTGTATATACACACAAACTCTACACATAAATTGAAAAAGTGTCCCTGATTCTCTTCCAAATGTACCAGCACCAACCATGACACACAGGTATGTGAATTTTAATGCCTACCCTAGAGGCAAGTATTTAGCATGGGAACTATTAATAAAAAGTTGAGACCTCAGAGGTAGTCATTATAAGGCTTCAACTCCCTTTATCTTTGATCAGTATCAGAGGGTTTGTTAACAAGCAATCTGGATCTCAAAAATTGTTTTTATTGATAAAAAGACGGGGTTCAACGTAGATGGCTCTGTCGGAAACACCATACAGGCGAGTCTGCTTTCTCGTGCCCAGCGTGTGAGAACCAAGTGAGCCTGCCACCCGGTCCCTCCAGCTCTGTGCCATGGCACATGGGTGCTGTGGTTTGAGCCAGTCCCTGATGGTGCTGACCTGCCGAGTGTGGTGGGCTGCAGCCTGCACTGAGATGCCTGGCCAAGGGCCTGGCTGGCCAAGAGCCCAAGTCTCACCAGCAGTTCCAGCATCAGCCCCGTGCCTGCCAGAGGCAGGTCTGTCCCTGAAGCAGGACACAGTTCTGGGAAGTGCTTCTGCTTTCTCCTTCTGCTCTTTCAGGAGGCGGCTATGGTGGTGGAGACCGTGGTCCACACCTCCAGTGATCTGTAATCATCGGCCCATGTGATGGTGGATCGGACCATGGTGACAGATGATTCTGGTCACAGACACAAAGCCCCCAAGGGCAGCAGCTTCAAACGCAAAGCCAAAATGAGATCTGCCGACAGTGATTATAATCTATGTAACAGTAATGGTAACCATCTGCAGCTGGAGCAGCTATGTCCCTCCACCCACCCGTGCCCAAAGCACCTTCTAAGTTTTTGTATAATGAACAGGTAGTATGTCCGCAAAGGATACACAACTAACCAAAAAGGAAAAACTGAAACTGCAGGGCAGCACTATCGCCACCTGCTGGCGGAAGGACCACTCCGTGTAACGCAGAAGGGTTCCCAGCAGAGACAGCCGATTTGCAGTTCTGTTCATTGGTTTCAGGTTGTTTCTAATTTAAAAGTGTAACGTTTGGCTTATTTTGGGAGAAGATCACCTCTTACAATAGAAAACATACTTTAAAGTAGGAAGATATCTCTAAGTGTATACAATCAAAGAATTCTGACTTTCAGGAGAAAACACAGTTCCAGGGATCATGATGTAAGTACTAGAGAAAATCATACCCTGCTGGAGGACATTACTCATTTGGTCATCTGGCACATAATTCATATGTTCTTAAACTCATACCCCCCAATACCAAAATATAAAGCAAAGTATATGTCCACTGGAATCTTCTTTACAAAGATTTTTATTAACTGATGACTATCTATCAGGTTGAAATTCTTCTCGGGTTCTGCCCGCACCCCTCCTGACCTCCTTCCGCTGCCTGTGGTACTCACATCCTCCCCTGAATGCCGGGACTGTCTCCACTGTGCTGTGCTCCCAACCTCGAGGTTTACTTCATGACAGCATTCCCCAAGTCAACGTTCCCCACACCTTTATTCATGCCCTGTTATCCTCCCCACTTCCCCTCTCTGCTGTGCCCTCTTCTTGGGGCCCAGATCAAATGTCCCTTCAGTAAGGCCTTCCTTAATATCTCCACCTAGAATTAAATGCTTCTTCCTCTTCGATCCTTGAGTTTTTTTTTTTTTTTTTTTAAAGAGAGAGAAAGTGCACACGCATGGCAGGGGAGAGGGAGAGGGAGAGAATCTCAAGCAGGCTCCACAATCAGAGTGAGCCCCATGTGGGGCTCAATCTCACATCCCTGAGATCATGACCTGAACTGAAATCAAGTCGGCCCCTTAACCAACTGAGCCACCCAAGTACCCCAGTCCTCGAGCACTTTGTTGATCCCTTATTCAGACCACTTGCTTAACTTACACGATACTATTACAATTGTTAATTGTATGCATGAGTAGACATGGACACATCCATTCACAGAGCACCCCTCTCCACAAAACCTGACAAATACTAAGTTCTCCATAAATATCCACTGAGTGTTGAGTTGAAGGTGCTGATCTTTGATCACAAGGCTCAGATCTGCAATCAACAGGAGCCACTGACTTGGATGTATGTGAGCATACACGTGCACACACATACACACCAACGGCAACAGGCTCACATGGCGACAGATGATACTGGTCACAGAAACAATGCCCCCCAGGACAGCAGCTTCATATGCAAAACCAAAACACTGACATGGATTACATCATTTAAGTCATCTGGTTTGGTTGATTTTTTAAAAATTAATTAACTTATTTATAAAGATTTCACTTATTAGAGAGAGAGAGAGAACATGTGTGCATGCTGGACCAGGGGGAGGTACAGAAAGGGAGGGAGAGGAAGAGCATCTCCAGCAGCTCTGTGCTGAGCGTGAAGCCCCATGAGGGGCTCGATCTCATGGCCCTGAGATCAGGACCCAAGCAGAAACTAAGAGTCAGATGTTTAACTGACTGAGACACCAAGGCACCCCTCTTTGCATGTTTTTTAATCAGGCAGTTGCCAAAAGTGACAAAATCAGTAAGGCCATAATCTCTCCACTCTTAGTATCTTAGCTGAATGTCTAATGGAGACATAAGCATCTTAGCCCCAGAGTTTGGATTTTTGTAAGCAAAGCAAATTCAGCACAGACACAAACAGCAGGTAAAAGCAGCAGTTACAATCGGCCAATGTCTTTTCAGGCAGCTGCCTGGTGGCTTGGTCCCACTTGTGCTGCAGATCCTTACACAGATGGCCAGCCTCTGACTCCCATGCCACCCACTGCTCTCCTCCTTGCTCAGCCCCGACAACCCACCTCAGAAAATGGGGAGGCTGCTGCCCTCAGAACACACGTCAGCCACGTAGTTGTCCACCACCCTCAGACCCCTCCCGTCCCATTCCCAGCTCCTTTGGAAGCAGCCGCTACGGGAACAGCCACACATACCCAGCTCCCAAGCATCTCTCTTCCCCTGTTGTACCCTTCATTTGCAACTGAGGATTTCTGGAAACTACTGACCCATCATCTCTCATCAACAGATATGGTAGAGGCAGTCCAGAACTCACAATGGTTCAGCTTAATGATTTTTCAACTTTATGACGGTGTGAAGACTATACACATTCAGTAGAAACTCTACTTGAGAGTATGAGTCGAGCACTAGTATGAGTACTAGTCCTTCTCCATAGCCCCACACCCTCTGGTGACGCTGGGCAGCAGGGGGAGCCACGGCTCCCAGTCAGCCACGTGATCACACAACCTTCTGGGCTCAGACACCCGTTCTATTTCTCACTTCCCAAGCAAGCACAGATATTCAACACTTTCTGACAAAACAGGCCTTGTGTGAGATGATCTCGCCCAGCAGTTAAGGCAGAGGAGGCTAAGCTGTGATGTTCTGTAGGGCGGATGTACCGAATGCATTTTCGACTTACATATTTGCAACTTCCAAAAGGTTATCAAGAGGGCATCCCATCACAAGCTGATGATAATCTGTTCTTGGAATCCCTACTCTCTATTTGAAATAGTAGAAATCACACAAATCCTTTTAACAGAAAGGGTGGTATAATACATCTGCACTTAACCCTGGGGAGGGGTGTGTGTGTGTGTGTGTGTGTGTGTCTGAGTGTGTGTGTGTGTGTGTGTGTGTGTGTATACGTGCGCGCGCGCACACACACACAGAATTTCTGCCTCAAAGGCTATTCCCGCAGGGAGCAAACAAGATTTCACCTGCAACTATTAATTCCTCTCTCCACACTGGAAGGGACCACAAAGGTCCTCTAACAGCACTGAGCCCCAGACTTCTGGATTCCAAGGCAGGTGACGTTGCCTCTCCCACACTAGCAACCCTACATAATTAAAAGGGAAGCAGCAATATGAGCCTGCAAATACTTTATTTTGCCAAGTGAGTTTTCTTTCTCTTTTTCTTTCTTTTTTTAATATCAACATCTAGGGGCGCCAGAGTCTCTCAATCTGTTCAGTGTTTGCCTTCAGCACAGATCATGATCCCAGGGTGCTGGGATTGAGCCCTGTCAAGCTCTCTGCTTGGCGGAGAGCCTGCTCCTTCCTTTCCCTCTGCTTCTCCCCCTGCTTGTGCTCTCTTGCTAATTTTCTCTTTCTCTCTCTCAAATAAAAAAATATTTTTAAAAAATCATCTATTTTTTTAAAAGATTAAAAAAAAAAAAAGACACACTACCAGAATGACAATAAATACATTTGGCTTTACGAAACTTTCACCTAATAACATTTATTTTGCCATGAACCTGAACTGGTTTGGGGTTGGACTACATTGTTCCAAAATTTCAGACCCTTTAAGAACCAAAACTTCAGTCATTCAAGAACCATTGTCATACCATTAAATGTACTATTTACTTAGTATTATTCATTAAAGAAACCCACGGTTTTACTTAAACACTCTTATTTTAAAAGAAAACTTTGGATCACCGCCATAAAATAAAAATCAATATGACTTGCCACGAATAAAAGGTAACCTATGAATGAATACAATAATACAACATGTTATTAAATTCAGGAGACAGTGTTGCTTGCTGAGGCCTGATCTCTGTTTACAAGGGAAACTGGCAGGTGTACACAGGGCAGTTACAGACGGTCACCAAAACAAATTGTTCTCTTTGACAAAATCAGAAGGACTGAAAGTAAATGGAGAAGAAATTACTTCTATACAAGGTGATATAATGTTATTTCGTGCTGGTCCAGGAGCCATGTAAAACGTCTCCAAGTGGCTGGCCTCCCACTCTCAGAGTAATAATATGTAAGACTTTGGTGCACAAATCTCATTAATTTTTTTATCTATTAATGCATTTATGGAGCTCTTACCATGTTTCAAGCACCGTTCACAACAGAAGAGAGGAATGAAAAACACAGACATGGTACCTTGTGCAAAGCTTACCTTGTAGTGCTGAAACATACATTAAACAAATGTGTTGTTTCCTGTAAATTGTGTGTGTGTGTATACATGTGAGATACACGATATACATATCTGCCTAAATTTGGTAAGTGCTATAAAGGAAAAATGTAAGACATTACAGCACAGTTTTAACAGTAAGACCTTCTTGAGATAAGGGAATTAGGAAAGAACTGTACAAGGATGAGACCAGTAAGCTGAGACCTCAAGGAAAAACAAGATTTCACAGGCTGAAGGCCCTGGGAGTCGGGGCACACGGGCATCCCAGGTAACTGCAGTGGGTGAAAGAGCTTGGCTCCTTTGGAGAGCTGAGAGAAAGAGGTGTGGCTGGAGGGAAGCCAGCAAGAGGAAGATGTAATCAGAAGGGAGCAGAGGCAGTCTCCTTGCCTCTGCCCAGTGACCAGACACTGTCTGCCTCTTTGTGCAAACATCTCTTTCCAGCCCTGTACAGCTCCCTAGAAATGTCTTCTTATACAAACGAGAAATCTCTCTCTCGAGTTTTTACACACTAATATATCAGTTCAACTGCTGTGCCTCACACACAGAAACAAATGTAATCCCTCCTCTAGGTGACAGCCCTCCAAATATCTAGACAGCCAGTGTGGGCGTGAATCCTGTACCTTCTCTTCCAAGCTGAACGCCACCAAACCTCCTAGGCGGCTTGTTGTCTGTGTCACTCTTATGAGGAAGATAGATTTTCCAAGGTCCATTTCTGTTACAGGATGTGAATTTCCTTCTCCACCTAAAGGCCAAAATTGATCTTCAACCTTGCATGTTGTTTTTTCTTGGTTTCTAACTGCTTTTCTCAGTAACACCCAAGTAGTTATGGTCAGGCCTAAATTTCTTGGAAATTTCTAGGAAATCCCAAATGCAAGCCATCAGCAACCTTTACTCCTTCTTTCGTGTCTCTTTCCTGCATTTTGGAAGACAAATTCTATTTGCAGGGGTAAGCAGAGGATCTTTTTCAAATAATGGAATGACAGTAGTCATTTAACTAAGCTAAATTCAAGAAAATCATAACTCAAGGTCTGTGATAGAAAAAAATATATACAGTCTTTACTATTCGAACTTCCATTTATTTGGAGGGGGCATGGGAATGTTACATTCAGGGAAGGTGAGGATAATGAGGAAAACTGCTCTTAATTGCTTCGGCTACAGACCCAGTTTCCCCTGAAACTAGGGCGAGGTTACAGGGATGGTGTTGTGTAAGCAGGGCATTCTGCCAGGCAGAGAAGAGGTCATACATTTCCACTTCTAAACTGGAGTGGAAAAAGACACATAAAATTTCATGAATAAATAAAGCAGCTCTGGCATGCTGAATGAAAGTTCACATTTTATTTACACATTTTCTCCAAGTAAGTCAGTCTCTCAGTACTCCTACCCTCTGCCTGCTCTCTCTCTCTCTCCTAACACATTAGGCTAGATTTCTAGGATTTTTTTTTTTAAGTTTTTTGTTTGTTTATTGTTTTTTGTTTTTAGTAAACTCTACACTCAATGTGGGGCTTGCACTCACAACCCTGAGATCTAGAGTCACACGCTCTAATGAGCCAGCCAGGTGCCCGTCGATTTCTAGGATCTTTTGATGCTTCCAGCCGTATGGTGGGTGGTGCCCTGGGAAGAAGGGCTGACTTCCAGACGATGAGTTACTCCTAAAGCTCTCTCCCCTGTCAGGCTTCCAGCTCTGCTGCTGTCCTATTGCGCATTATACTATCATCGGGCAGAATGGCAGAGGTGGCAGTGCAGCTTGAAAAGGAGCAGGAGAGAGTCAAAGGGACAAGCAGCTTCCCCCATAAGATGAGGGATGGTCAGGATTGTTAGTCAAAGAAATGGATGTTATAGGGAAAGTCTGTCCCACCTTCAGTAGCCGGCCGATGAGCTCTCTACTTCTGAATGTAAGAGAAGGAATAACATGGGGGGTGTAGTCTTCCAACATGAGCAAAATTACATCATAAAGGGCATTATAACTCCATGAATTTAAGTGACAGATGGAAGGGATTCTCTCTCTCTTTCTTTCTTTTTTTTTTTTTTTTTTTTAGATTTTTAGTTATTTATTTGACAGAAATCACAAGTAGGCAGAGAGAGAGGAAGGGAAGCAGGCTCCCTGCTGGGCAGAGAGCCCAATGTGGGGCTCAATCCCAGGACCCTGAGATCATGACCTGAGCTGAAAGCAGGGGCTTTAACCCACTGAGCCACCCCAGCACCCCGGGGCCTCTCTCTTTTAAGGGAAGTACTCAGTGCACATAACTTGAGGGAACAGTGTTTAGCGTTAAATTATCAGTTTCTGGAGGGCAGAGCCCATGTTTACTCACCTTTATTTTCCTTCAGTGGTTGACACTACCTGCAGATTAGCTGTTCAATAAAATACGTTGTATGAATTTGATTCTTAAAAATAGTAACATGTGGGGTGCCTGGGTGGCTCAGTGGGTTAAGCCTCTGCCTTCGGCTCAGGTCATGATCTCAGGGTCCTGGGATCGAGCCCCGTGTCAGGCTCTCTGCTCAGCAGGGAGCCTGCTTCCCTCTCTCTCTCTCTCTCTCTGCCTGCCACTCTGCCTACTTGTGATCTCTGTCAAATAAATAAGAAAAATCTTAAAAAAAAAAAAAAGTAGTAACATGTAGGCATTGAAAAACATTAAGGGCTATCTCCTGGGTGGTAGAACTAAGGTGATTTTTATTTCCGATTTTGCCTTTTCCACATGTTCCCGATTTTCTCCAGTGAGCATGAATATATTTCGTCAGAAATGGGGGGGCT
This sequence comes from Mustela putorius furo, assembly GCF_011764305.1. Classification (NCBI taxonomy): domain Eukaryota; kingdom Metazoa; phylum Chordata; class Mammalia; order Carnivora; family Mustelidae; genus Mustela; species Mustela putorius. The sequence continues at coordinate 10,292,454 of NW_025421481.1, read as the reverse complement.
TGGGTGCTCAGTCAGTATCTGACTTTGGCTCAGGTCATGATCCCAGGGTCCTGGGATCAAGTACCACATCAGGCTCTATGCTCGGGGGCAGGGGGTGGGGGGGAGTCTGCTTCTCCTTCTCCCTCCGCCCCTACCCCTGCTTGTGTATGCATGATCTCTCAAATAAATAAATAAAATCTTTTTAAAAAATAAAATTTGGGGTGGGGTGTCTGGGCTGATTCATTTGGTAGAACTTATGATTCCTAATCTTGGGGCTGTGAGTTCAATCTCCATGTTGGGTGTAGAGATTACTTAAAAATAATAATGATGATGACGATAAAATTCGGGGAATTGGAAAGGATGAGAGAAATTAGTCCAATCCCCTCATCCCTTACACATGGAAATTGAGGCTCAGAAAAGCTAAATCATGTGCCCAAAGCCTCACAGCTTGCTAGTAAGAAAGCAGAAATAAATAAAACTGGTCACGGTTGTTTCTTAGCCCAGCATGTTTTCTTCCACTACACCCTTTGCCTTTCCCAAAAAGATACAGTTTTAGTGAGACTCTATCTAATGTTTTTAAAAGCCTCTAATCCACTCTAAAGGCAAACTGTGCTGCCCACTGAGCCTATTCCCATAGAAGGCATTATTTTAGAAAGCACAAAGCAGAGTGTAGTTTAAAACTCATTAAGGAAAATATCCTCTGCTGTTGCTATAGCAAAACACTTGGCCACTTCCTGACGTAGGACGACCTCAAAACGACCTGTGAAATCCGAAATAAAGTTTAATATCTGTGAGGAGCTGAAGAGTACACATCTCCTAAGAAGGAAGATTTACGCATTAGCTTTGCTTCTCAGGAGGTAGGAAGGCTTAGGGCTGGGAACTCATCTTCCACCAAACTTCCATTGGTATATGAACTTCCAACTTAAAAATTTCAAACAAACAAAAGAAAGGGAACATTAAAATGAATTCCCATCTGACTATCATCAAGCTTTAATAACTATTAATTTCTGGTTGTATTCTAGCCACGATCTACCTCTCTATGGCTAATTTTGAAATCAACCCAAACATATTTCATCCATAAATACTTCAGTATGTTTCTAAAAGATAAGGACTCTTGTTTTTTAAACATAACCACACAACTACACCGTACCTAAAAAATTTGACAATTCCTTAATATAACCAAATATCCCATTTGTGTCCTAATTTCTACAATCATCTTGCAAGGTGAATTAATGTGTCAAGCACTGTGCATTATCTCTGTTAATCCTTACAATGACACATAAGGGAAACGACATTATCCTAATTTTGCAGGCCAAACTGAGGCACAAAGAGGTACAGTAACTTGCTCAAGGTTGTCCACTAGCTGGTGGCAGAGGCAGGGTCTGCGCCCAGGCTCTGCTGTCCGAGCTCTTCACTGCGGCACGGCGCTATCCCCTCTACCTTCTCCTCTTGCCATATTCATTGGTTCCAAAGTACAGGAAAACATTAAAGGTCTTTCCGAACTTAGTGTCTGCTGAGAGCGGGAGGAGACAGAAAAGGATGTGAGTGATTCTTCTCCCCAAGGCGGGGGGGGGGGGTGTCTGGAGCAGCCAGTGGAGGCTGTCCAGCACCAGGGGCTCAGAGCAGGGTGGAGAGGGGGTGTCTAGAGCAGCCAGTGGGAGCTGTCCAGCACCTAGGCGCTCACAGCTACCTCTGTGAGTGTACTGGGCAGCGGCTTCGGTGCACAGATACTCGGCAATGCCAAGGGTTCCAGGTTTCCAAACACTCTGATGATGGGCAGCCCTCTCTGCACAGTTCTCTCTGGCTACGGTAACTCAGGGTGGACAGGGTGATCAGATCAGGCTGCGCCTCAGTTTAAAATCCTCTACCAGTTTCCATCGCATTTAGAATAAAATCCAAAATCCTAACATGTACTGCACAGCCCTGTATGATCTAGCTCCTGCCTTCCTCTAACTTTATCGCCTGACTCACATGTGTGAACACGAGTATCTGCTGAATTAATGTACACATGCAGACATGAGAAATGGAACAGCTTTGTTTCAGTTGAGTTCAGAACCTCAAAGCACCTAGCCAAGACGGTTAGCCAAATGGCCCTCTTATGATGTCTATCTTAATGCCTTTTCATAACTACAGAGGTAATTCATGTTCACTGTAGAAGTCTGAAAATCCACAAAGAACAAAAATTCAAAAATTAAAATGATTCAGAGATAGCCACTGCCAATACTGTTTTTTATGCATATATTTGTGTTACAAAATTAGAATGTTACTATTCATATTGTTTTGTGACCCATCTTTCAACAATGTGGCGTTATTGTTTTAAGACTGCACTGCATCTTGGGGCACCAGGGGCTCAGTTGGTGAAGCGTCTGCCTTCGGCTCAGGTCATGATCTCGGGGTTCTGGGATCGGGCCTCATGTCAGGCTCCCAGCTCGGCAGAGAGTCTGCTTTTCCCTCCTCCTCTGTTCCTCCTCCCAGTTGTGCTCTCTCTTAAACAAATAAAATCTTAAAAAAAAAAACAACCTGTCCTGTATCCCACTGCATGCCCAGACAAGGCTGTCACTACCCACTTCTACTACTGGATGCTTCATTGTTTCCTTTTTTGCCTATCATTAAAAAAACAAACAAACAAACAAAAAAACCTTACACAGCTATGTACATTTCCACTATTAAATGCTCCAGATAAGATGCGCATAAGTGAAACTGCTTGACAAATGGAAATACAAATTAGGGCACTGGTAAGTGTTACTCAATTGCTCTCCAGAGCAGCTGCATCAGTTAATACTCCCAGCATCAACACTGAAACTATTCATCTCCTTTTTCCTTTACTTACACTGGGTGTTAATATGTTTTAATAATATATAACACCATGTTGTAACTGTTAGCTACCTATCTCTATTAGTTCACAGATTTCTTGAGAACATGAATTACGTCTTTTCCTTCTGTTCACTTCTGACACGCAGCAGGCACTCTGAGTGGATGGATAAAGGGACAAATGGATGAACAGACGGATAGATGGATAGAAGGACTGGATGGACAGATGGGTAGATAGACAGGATAGAGGAATTTTGTCAAGGAATACCAGAAGAAACATGGAACCACATGATCAAGTTGTCTTTTTCCAGTTTCTAGGACTCTCCAGACTGATCTGTGCATTTACTGCAGGGACAGTCCCTCCTGTCGCCTACCTCAGGGACAATCCCTCCTGTCTGGTTGAACTCTGCTGAGCATCCCTTCGTATCTGATGCTGGAATATCAGACTCATATCCTACTCAGATCTGGCTCTCGTTCCCACTTCATTCCAGCAGAAGTATTAAAATTACTAATTTTGGCTTACATGATGGCTTACTGTCTGAAGTATAACTAATTAATGTTTTAACAGCAGAATATCAAGCTCCAGATTTCCCTTAACAAAGCAAAATTGAAAGTAAACCTCACACTGGACTGCCCCCCAGACCCAAACCTTCCTTCTAGAAAGATGCAGTTACCAGGGGCTGCGTCTGACCCAGAATTTGTGTTAAGAAAACTTTAACCACTAAGGCCAGGCTGGAGAGCTGCCAGATAGCCTTCTACCCTATGTGCAGATCCCAAGGTGTCAGTCCTCAGAAATCCTAACAGGTAGGACTAGTCCTTTTTTTGGAAGAACTCCTGTACTTGGCATTGTTCGACATCCGTAAATACCTATTAAATGTCTGGTGAACACGTAGACATCAAAAAGAGGGAATATGGGGGCGCCTGGGTGGCTCAGTGGGTTAATGCCTCTGCCTTCAGCTCAGGTCATGATCTCGGGGTCCTGGGATCGAGCCCCGCATCGGGTTCTCTGCTCAGTGGGGAGCCTGCTTCCTCCTCTCTCTCTGCCTGCCTCTCTGCCTACTTGGATCTCTGTCTGTCAAATAAATAAATAAAATCTTTAAAAAAAAAAAAAAGAGGGAATATGGGATGAGAACAGGCATGGAAGCCTCGTTACACTGAGTGAGCAGATATATAACCTACCTTTTAGAATCCGGGTTTGGACCTGTGTGAGAAACTACCCTATTTACTTTCTCTGTGCTATGCTGCCTTTCAACATTAGAGAAAAGTGTTTAATGCCCACTATATGAGAGCTTTTGCTGCAATACATAATCTGAATCACAGTTTCAAATCTAAAATGCCTCAAATACGGGCACCTGGCCATCTCAGTTGGTAGGGCACTTGACTCTTGGTCTCAGTTCAAGCCCCATGTTGGATGTGGAGATTACTTAAAAATAAAATCTTAAAAAAAATAAAAATTAAAAATCAAAAATTAAATGCCTCAAATAACCAACTCTATTTTTTAAAAAAGATTTTATTTATTTATTTGACAGAGATCACAAGTAGGCAGAGAGGCAGGCAGAGAAAGAGGGAAGGGGGGAAGCAAGCTCCCTGCTGAGCAGAGAGCCCGATGTGGGGCTCGATCCCAGGACCCTGAGATCATGATCCAAGCCAAAGGCAGAGGCTTTAACCCACTGAGCCACCCATGTGCCCCTAACCAACTCTATTATACCTAGCATGAAAACATTTTCACAGCAACATTCCCCTGACTTATAAATGGCCCCTATATTCTAAAAAGAGTTGGAAACAAGAACGGTTTATCTATCCACAACAAATCAGCAGTAAAACCATAGTTTCTTGGGATGGAAAGGCAGAGAGCAAAATGAACAACAGACTCTCCAATCTGTTTTTCTTTTTAATATGACCCCTCTGGCTGGAGACAGGAGTTAATTTTAATGACATAAATTAATTTAATTGAGTGCCAATAACAACTTATGTGCAAATACAGCACACGAAACCGTATAACTTACCCATTCATTCATCTGGTGTTAGGTACTTTGAAAATAAAGACAGGTTCCTCCCTATTCTCATGAAGCTTACTGCTAACTGGGGAGGTCCATACGCACTCCATCAGAGTATATAACATGGTAAGAGCTAAGAAAGCTATGCCCACAATGTAAGAGCAAGTTCTTTATCATGTTTCTCTAGGAGATGAGAAGCTGTAGCAAAGAACAATAGGAGAAAAGAATGGATTGAGACAAGTTAAGAGGAACTATGAATGATATTCGTTGAGAACATAACACTAGCAGTTACCTACTTACCAAGTGCCTTACTATGAGGTGGACACCTAAAACAACTCGGTGGGGTCAAATCTATCATTAGCCCCATCTTCGAGAAGAAGAAACTGAAGCTTTTAGAGAGTTGAAATAATTCACCCAGCTGGGAAGCTGGTGAGAAGACCAAATTGGAAGTAAAGATAAGAAACCAGCACATAGCAATCATTGTCCCAAACACCACCTGAAAATTAGGTACACATCTATATTGATTGCCTGTTACTTAACAAGTTACATAACAAGTTTCTAACATAACATAACAAGTTACTCCCAAAACTTTGGGGTCTAAGGCAGAAAACGTTTCTATCATTTCACAGTCCCTGTGGGTCAGAATTCAGGAGTTTAGCTGGGCTGTTCTAGCTCAGGGTCTTTTGAGAGTCTGCAGTCAGGATGCTAAGTAGGGTTGTGTTCATCTCAAGGCTCGACTGGGGCTGGAAGATGGACTTCCCAGATGGCAAATAAGCCAGATCCCATGTGCTGGGCGAAGATGGCACTGCCAGGCCTGGCAGAGGGCTAGGGCTTTGCTTAAATCCATGAGGTGCTGAAGCACAGCTATCTCAGAGGGGCTCAGTGAAATTCATAATTTTAGAAACAAACAAACAAAAAAGTGAAAAACACTTCTCTTCTGTTATTAATTTCTTTTGATTTTTCCTCCTACTGAGCAAAGTTCTTTTGAAAATGTCCATTTGTGGGGCACCTGGGTAGCTCAGTCAGTAAGTGTCTGATTTTGGCTTAGGTCAGGTCATGATCTCAGGGGTCCTGGGCAACGCTCCCCACCGCTCACACTCTGTCTCTCAAATGAAGAAAGAAAAAGAAAGAAAGAAAGAAAGAAAAAGAGGAAGAGAAAATAAATGACAATTTGCTGCTTAGATGGGTCTTGAGAAAGGGCTTTGGGCTGGAGAGAAAGGTGGGAATTAGGATCTCCAATGGCCAGAGGAAGGAAGTGGCAGCAGGGTTCAAAGGGAAGGTGACCAAGAAGAGAGAGGAGGAAGAACAGGGCCCCTCAGTAAGCCACTCCCACCAGCCTCTCCTTCAAGGCTCCCCTTCGCACGCCTCAGATTTCTAGAACATTCTGTACTCTGTTCAAAAGAAGGAGGCTGCTCCTTTTCCGAGCATAAAGGAACTGAATGGACACAAATCTCTGAGCACAGAAAGCCATTCATGGGACTTCACCAATGCAAAATACAGAGCACGAAATGGTCTTCACATTTTGCAGGCAGCATTTGCACTGCAGAGTTAAGGGAAGACTAGAGCACATAGAGCCGGGAGACAGTCCAGCCTCACGGCTGCATGGATGATGTGGCAGCTGGGCCTGGGTTCAAACCCCAGCACCAGCTCTTCCTAGCTGCAACACTGTGTGAAAATCCACCTTTCTCAAATTTGGTCTCCTCTTCTTGAAGAGGGGAGTTACTATTCACTTCCCCACAGGGCTGTGGGGTTTCAAGAGAAATCTAAAAGCTTAATGAGCATCAGCTATTATCAGTGCATGGCAGGGACAAAGACACAAAGTTGTCCTTTAGGAATAAAAATGGAGAAAAAGGGAGTTCATTTCCTGCAACTCAATGTACAGTTGATGAGAAATCCTCTCAAGCCTGGTTCAAAGAACAGAAGGGGAGCTAGTCCACCTCCACTCCCTCCTCAACCTCTCTGCCCACCCATCTCTTTGCTCTCCGGGGTAAGGGCAGCCCCCCACTGTCCCCCGCTCAGCTGGCAAAGCCAAAACACAAGGAGCTGCTGTCACCTGAACACCAGCAGCATCTCCAGATATGCAAAGTCGTGGGAAGGAGCTCGAGCACTGATTCCCCGTGTCACTGACATGACACCGTGTCTAGCAAGAGCCCATCGAACAGAAGCTTTCCCACATCACCAAAATTAGGTACAGGGCTGCCACGATGGGCCTCCTGGAATTGTAGAGAAAGGGCCCTGGGGACAGGTACTAAGGTCGGTGAGGACCGTCCCGGAGCAAAGGGTGGGAAGCCATCCCCATGGGGCTGTTGCCCACGAGGCTTCAGTCACAAGCAGGGAGCAGTGTCAGCTCAGAGCAGGCCATGTGCTTGTGTCCAGCAGCGCAGCACCAAGGCCATTACAAAGAAGAACACAACAACCGGGGTGTTATAAGGTACACGGAGAGCAGGTGAACAAGCAACCATCGCTCCCCAAATGACATGACCAAATGTGAACAGGTCAGATGGCCATGCTGGTCCCCCACTGGGTCTCTCCAGTGGGGCCGGAGAGGAGCAGATGCCGCACACCAGCCAGCACACTGAGCCCAGAAACAGGCTGAAACTCCCCGTCCACATCTCGCCCTTTAACGTTTGCCACATCTCACCAGGGAAATACTCCTCGGTAACTCCAGGCCCACGCAGCCTAACCCAGTTAATAACTGAAGCGCTTTTCTAAAAGCAGGCAAGCCCAACTTTATTAAGGGCTGATCTGCAAATATAAAACCTTCATAAACTATTCATGCATCTCTGGAGCTTAAACAGGACTTCCAGAGAACAGTGTGAGGGACTCGGCACTTAATTACAAACCCTGCAAGAAAATCAATTTATTCTGCATTCTTGGAAGAAAACGAGTGTTGCTATTCACTTTTAATAATAAAACTGCTCAGCATCTTAAGACGGGCTCCTGCCTTCACTGGACACACCGCCAACTTCATGGGATCACGTATCCATGAGGCTTCTGAGGCTGATTCTGGGCCACGGGCGTCTGTCCCTTACCAAGCAGCAGGAATGTTTGAAGTTCTCTGTGCACCACTTTCTACAGCCTCAGGAACAAGAACCGCAAAAAGCCGTGACACTAGCTGAGCCTCTCCTACGTACCACGCCCTGTTCTCCGTATTTATGAATATTATATCTTATCAGAATTTTCACAACTCTACTGTAAGTACTAATATAAACCCTGTATTTTACAAATGCGGACACTGAGGCACGGATGAGATAAATAAGGCAGTGGCCCACGGTCCTACTCCTGACAAAGCTGCAGAGCTGGGATCCAAGTCCACGGGCTGGTCTCAGAGGCTGCGTGCCTGTCACTCCGCTAGACACACCAGCTTGCTGTATTCTGTGTGTCTTTCTGGGCTGTCTCATGACTCTGGAAAATGAAGCTCCTCTGCCCCTGGCCGGTTCGCCAGAAAAACCCCAGTCTAGCATTAGAAGGTGCTCATCAGATACTCACTATCCACACCCCACTGATTTCCACACCAGAGTGGACTGAGGTTTCATGCTTTTTTTTTTTTTTAACTTAACACAGACTCTCTTAGATTTCTCTCCTCACATGCTATTTTCTAGTGGTGATCAAAACTTCATTTCCCCTAAGAAGGAAAATAAATCAGTGGAACACAGGTTTGGAAGACAAAGAGAGATTTTACCTGCCCTTCTACTAGTTCTGGATGAGTGACCTTGAGCAAATTATTTAACATCCTAGAGTCCTAGATTCCTTGCCTATAAAATGTGAGTAACCACATTTACCTTTAATATTATCTTGAGAAACAAAGGATAGAAAGTATATAAAACACCTGTTAGAAGCAATAAAGAGTGACTCCCTAAGGTTCTCTCCTGCTCTAAAAGTCTGTAACTATTTAGCGTTATTGCTTGGGTGGTTATGTATCTCCAAGAAAGCGTTCAGGATTGACAGCTTTTTCATTCTAAAGTATGTGCCTTGGGTGTGTAAAATCAACAAACAACTTCTGATTCTTTAGGCAGCCCTGCTCCAAGGCCAAGGAACTGCATTCCAGGGAGTAGTAAGTCACATGCGCATGGAAAGATAACCAGGTGTTCCAAGATGTAAACAACTGAATAGGAAACTAACAGAAGACTCTTCCCTCTGAGCCCCGCCTGAAGTGAGAGGAGTGAAACTTTTAGGAAAGAATAGACAGGAACAGGCAGAGAAGATGGAAAGAAAAATTCCAGGAGGGACTGCGAGAGAGAGAGAGAGAGAGAGAGAGAACGAGAACGCAGCAAGGTCTAAAATATAAAGATAGAACATCACCAAATAGATCCAATCCACAGTAAGACAGGTGGCTGGGCAGCAGAGTTTATGGCGGGAACTCAGGATTAAAGAAGTAATTCATAGTGGACACATTATCATTGCATTTTGCTAAGCCATTTACCAAGTGCTTTACATGTGTGACCGTATCTAATCTTTAGAGGAGCTGTGCTAAGCCAGCATTATCTGTATTTTGCAGTTGAGAAAACACACTCAGAGAGATAAAGATTCACATTATTTGCACATTTGATCCTCAAAAATAGATCTGAGAGAGAGCGAGCCAGGGCAGTCCTTTATCTCCAATCAGAAAAAGGTAAATTAAGGCTCAGAGAGCCCACTGGTCTAACACGGTGGTTCTCAACTAACGAGCCACTACCTTCTTTTTATTAGTATTTTGCCACTTTTATTAATCTGAAATAAAATGAAACTCAAACAATGTAATATCCATAACTGTAACAACTAAAACTGCTCCCACAAACGTCAAAGTGTTGCCTCAGGGATAGGATTCCTGGCCTTAAGACCCATGCAAAGTCAAAGGCAGGGCAGGACTCTGGACTTGCGGAGTAAGACCCTTCCTCCTTGAAAAGGTGGGACACGGCGAGAGCAGAGCCCGGGTGGGAAGGCTGCACATGCACGCGGTCAGGCCTCCAGCTTCTTGCCCCTCACGCCGGCTGCCCGTACTGAGATGACAGGGACTGTGACAACTAGCACAGCCACTCACCTCCTCAGCTGTTTCATCCCTAAAACTCACCTTGCTGACACAGAAATTAAACCTTTGTTTTCTATTCTGTTATGGTAAATATTCCACATCCTACTCCTGTCAGCAATAGCCAAAAAACACAGCACCTTGAGAAGAATCGCTTACATTCTTCGGGGCCAACTCAAACCATGCTACAGTATGAAACAAGACGTTAGGAAACAAGATGTTTGTTTTTAAAGTGTGTGTGTGGCTCCGGGCCAGCGATGAGGGCTATCTTCCTCTTGGTGAGACCACCTGCCAGAACTGAAGTCTTTGATCTACCTGCCAACAAAACCCAGCAAGTCATCCAGAGCTCACATTCCAGAGGCGCCTTTGGGAGATTCTGAACCCACAAATGTCATGCACAGATTGCTGGGAAGAAGAGCCAAACATGATTTTCATTCTCGGGATTTAATTCTTGTGCGGCTACCATGTCGGCATGCTTATAAACCATGTCACAATCAATCACACAGTAAGCAGCATGAGGTTCTCTCGCACGTGTGTACATTCTTTGCACAGACATTAAAAAATAAAACGAAGTTACCACACAGAAATGGCTTTTCTGTGGCTCACACCCTTAAGTTCTGTCTTCCCAGAATTACTCTTTCACAGGATGACGCAGCACCTACCCAGCACAAGGCCCATGACAGGTGTAAAGCAGGCCCTGGAGGCCTCCCCAGGATTCCACCATCAGGGGAAGACACAGAGCCAGGTACGCAGGCGCGAGGCCCTGCACAAGGGATTTTGAGGGCAATGGGAGCTCAGAGTTAAAGCAGAGTCAAGGTCTGGCCCTGTGTTACCGAAACCAGGCACAGAGTGGACAAATAAAATCTCCATACAATCCCCAATTTAAATTATCAGATGAAAACTTTTCAAAAGATTAGCAGATAAATCTCTCTCACTTAGCCTTAACCATACCTACTGGTGATCTTAGACTCTTGGTTTATAAGAAGTCAGGCATTAGGGGCCAAAAAGCAACTGAAGAGGAGCATCATGTGCAAAAGGAGACGACTCTAGGTGGGAGGTGTAGATGCACAGCAGCGTTGGTGCAGACTGCCTGGTCTACAAAGCCGGAGACAGAAACACTGACACGCCAAAGGAAAGACAGAACAAAAGTATCTTCACGCTTGTTAAAGTTCCCTGCTGCAGAGTTTGATTGCATTGATTGACTCTATTTGTAAAAGAAAACAATTGCTGCATTTTCAGGGAACAGATAAATGCTGCCAAAGATTTGTTTTATTTCATGCAACCTTGGGAAGCAAAATATTTTAATTTTCTTTTTTCCTCATATTTTCAATGACAAGCTACTTTATCTTCAAAAAAAGGTAAAGCATTCTATTTTATAGAGGGTGAGAAAAGGACTACTTTTTTATTTTCTTTCTTTCTTTCTTTTTTAGAGAGGTAGAAAGAGCGCAAGTGAGCGGTGGGTGTGCAAAGAGAGAACAGCCAGCAGGTTCCACGCCCAACATGGAGCCCAAGGCCAGGCTTGATGTTATAACCCTGAGATCACGACTTGAGCTGAAACCAAGAGTCAGATGGATGAGTAACCGACTGGGCCCCCCAGGCACCCAGGACTGCTTTAATGATACTGGCATTTTCATCTTGTGGAATGCTAGGACACTGCTGCTGAAGTTTCTCAACAGCTTTTTTTTTATTATTATTATTAAATGTTACATACCATCAAGTTTACCCATTTAAAGTATGTAACTCGATAATTTTAATATATTAGCATATTACAGCCATCACCACAAACTAATTTGAGAATATTTTCATCAGGGGCGCCTTCGTGGCTCAGTGGATTAAAGCCTCTGCCTTCGGCTTGGGTCATGATCTCAGGGTCCTGGGATCGAGCCCCGCATCGGGCTCTCTGCTCAGCAGGGAGCCTGCTTCCTCCTCTCTCTGCCTGCTTCTCTGCCTACTTGTAATCTCTGTCAAATAAATAAATAAAATCTTTTTTAAAAAATTAAAAAAAAACTATTTTCATCATTCCCACATGAAATCTCATACATATTAGCAGTCACTCCATTCTCCCCGACACCTGCCCCCTCCCCAACCCTAGGTAATCATCTGCTTCCTGTCTCTATAGATTTGCCTCTTGTGGACATTTCGTGTAAATGGGATCACACATTCTGTGGTCTTTTGTGCCTGGCCTCCTTTACTTAGCACGTTTCTGAGGTTCCTTCAGGTTAGAGAACGTGTCAGTACTGCATTCTTTTGATTCCCAAATAATATTCCATTACATGAATACACCTCATTTTGTGTATCCATTTATCAGTTGCAGGATATTTCCAGTTTTCAGGTATTATGAAGAGTGTTGCTATGAACATTTCAGGGCAAGTATCTATATGGACATCTTTCACTTCTCTTGCCTATATACCACCTAGGAGGGCACTGCTGGGTTCTATGGTGACTTTATGGTCAGCATTTTGATGATGTGCCAAACTGTACTCAAAAGGGCCGTAGCATTTTGCACTCCCACCAGGAGTACGTGAGAGCTCCAATGTCTCCACATCCTTGCCAACACTTGTTCTAGTCCATCTTTTTTTATTACAGTCATCCCAGTTCCTGTAAAGTGGTATCTCTCCTGTGGTTTCAATCTCTGTGCAATAAGTCATGGTGCTGAGCATCTCTTCTTGACTTACTGGCCACCATTTCTGTATCTTCAAAGGAATGTCCACTTAAGTCATTTGCTCATTTTTAATTGGGTTATTTGGGGTTTTTTTGTTGTCATTAATATTGTTGAGTTGTAAGAGTTCTTTATAAACTCTGGAAAAAAGTCATTGAGTTGTACAATTCACAAATATTTCCTCCCACTCTATATGTTGCTTTTTCATTTTCTTGATCGTGTTCTCTAAGGCACATTTATTTATTTATTTAATTTATTTACTTATTATTTTCTAGGATTTTACTTATTTGAGGGAGAGTGTGCGTGTGAGAGAGCAAGCACGAGCAGTGGGGAAAGGTAAGGGGAGAGAGAGAAGCAGACTTTTCTCTGAGCAGGGAGCCCTACATGGGGCTCGGTCCCAGGATAATGGGATCATGACCTGAGTTGAAGGTAGACACTTCAGACTGAGCCTGAAACACAAATTTTTAATTATGATGATGCTAAAGGATTTTTAAGCTGTTCTTGGATGCATATCCTATAAGGAAGTGAAATTAATATGAGGACCTATTTGTACCCCCATATTCATTGACAGCATTTTCACAATAGCCAAAAGGTGGAAGCAACTGAAGGCTCCTTTGACTGATGAATGGACAAACGGAAGGAAGCATGTACATACAACAGATATATTGTAAGAAGTAAGAAGGAAATTCTGACGCATGCTACAACATGAATGAAGCTTAAATACATTACGCTAACGGTAAATAAGCCAGTCAAAAAAGGACAAGTACTGCATGATTCACTTATATGAGGAACCTAAAAGAGCCAAATTCATAAATTCTAAGAGACAGAAAGGTGAATGGTGGGGAAGCAGACAGGGGTTGGGGGGAAGGGGGCTGAGGAGTTACAGTTTGATGGGGACAGAGTTTCAGCAGTTTGGGAAGAGGAAGTAGACGGATGGTGGTGACAGTCGTACAGCAATGTCACTGTATGTAATGCCAATGAACTGTATGCTTTAAAAATCATTAGAAGTAACAGACAAAGAAAGTTAATTAGTTAGTTAGTTAGTTCCCCACCCTTGGGTTTTGGTTTCATCACCTGGCTCTATCTTGGCCACCTCTGTGCAAATAGGTAAGAGAGGCAGACAGCATCGGAAGTGAGAGGCGCCAACAGTCTAGTTCTCAGCCTCTGAGTTCAGTGAGACAGCAAATGTGAAACCAGTTCCTCCTGTCAATTCCCATATTTGAGGAAGGTTTATAAGACTTGAGTGCTGGGGATTCAAAGACGCCTTAAAAAGGACCCTGCACCGGAAAGGAATTTACATATTAGGAATAATCATTTTCAGTCCCATCCATGGGATTCGATCTAATTCAACCTATCTGAATGAGACTTTGGTAAAGGTTGGATTGAACAACAGTGCAATCAGTCTGACTACCTAGGAAGCTCTGGTTTCTTCCCTCCCTCTGATACAATAGCACATCTCTCAACTCTATGAAAAGCCTGAACCACTTATTTATCCATTAAAGATGAAAAGATGATGATTATGTAATTTGGAATCTAGACAGTCATTTTTCTGAATGAATTTATGCATATGCTTATTTACAACTATCTCGTTTTTCTCCTGACTCTATGTAAATGATCACCGCAATCTAACAGTATGCAAATGTAGTCATACTGTGAAATCATTAACAGCAGAGCTGTCCTGCTGAGAAGAGAAAATGTCACACATGACCAAAGGCTAAATTACACCAAATCAAGTCTTTGAAAATTACAGACACATTTAGTAGGCTTAAGACTATATCAAAAATAAAAAAAGTTCTAGCAAAGTGATTAGAATAATCTATGCCAAAAAGAGCATTAAAAAAGTAGCAAAAACATCTTTTGGACAGCAACAGGATTTCATTTAATAACTTGACAAATATTTATTAAGCATCCACTATGTGCTACGCACCATGCTATGTTCTAGAGACAGGCTAGAGAATAAGACTCAATCCCACCACAGGAACTCAGTGTCTGACCAAGGGAGACAAATAAGCCACGTGTTCAATAAGATGTGATAAACTCTATGGCATATGTATAAGGTGCTATTATCACAGCAGGATCATGGAATGGCATGGAGAAATCAAGGAAGGCTTGCTGGAGGTGGGGGATCTTAGGGTGCACAGAAATACCTAGGCCAAGAAGGTAGAAAGAGGGCCGGTGCTGCTATGAGAAAGAAGCACACCAGCTAGGAGATGGCTCACCTACACAAGTAAGACCCTCAACTCTGGAGTCAGGGAGATCCAGGAGGCTGAGCTGCTCTGACACTTGTTAAATAAGTGACCCTGTAAGTTAAAGAATCTTTCCCAGCCTCTTTTTTTTAATCTATAAAATGGAGATAGCAAATTGTACCTCCTTAGAGGGGATTAAATAAGGTGAGCAGGGGTGCCTAGGTGGCTCAGGCATTAAGCGTCTGCCTTCGGCTCAGGTCACGATCCCAGCATCCTGGGGGGAGCCTGCTTCTCCCTCTCCAGTTCTCCCCTACTTGTGTTCCCTCTCTTGCTGTCTCTGTCAAATAAATATATAAAATCTTTAAAAAATAAAAATAAATGAGGTAAGCACAAAAGAAAAGCTTAGTAAATGTGACTATTATCATCAAGACGATTTTCACAGAAAGGGGTAGAATTGGAATGGAAAAAAGCATTTGATCCTTGCAACCTGCTTTGAATTTGATCTTCAACTTGCAGCCTTACCATGAAGTTTTCACGTAAATTGTTGTAACCTCTTTCATATAAACACATGTGTTAAAGTTAGGGTGAGACTCATTTATGAGTAACACAGACCCAAAATAACGATTTAAACAAAATTAAAATGCAAAATCCCTTTTGTATGTGAAAGTCCAGAGGCAGATAATGTGCTGAGCACGCCAGCTCTGGTCCATCAAGTCCCCACAAAAGCAAAAGCTCTCTAGTACACTGTTCTACAGATTTCCACTATGGCTCTTGTTCTCATGATCCAATATGATGGCTGGACTCTAATTACTCGGTGTTCCAGGAAGAAGGATGGAGAAAGGAAATAAGGAAGAGAAGGCAAAAGGCATGTACGTTTTTCAAAAGGATCCTAGAAGCTCCCAAACAGATCTGTCCACTCACATTCTATCAGCCTGAACTAGTTACCTACCTAGCATCCTCTGTGGCAAGGAAGGCTGGGAGACAGAGTCTTCATTCTGGAGGGCTATGAGTCCAGCCAAAAAAACTTGTGGGTTCTTTTTTCTTTCTTTTGTTTTTTTTTTTTCAAGATTTTATTTATTTATTTATTTATTTGAGAGAGAGAGAAAGCAAAATCAGAAGGGGTAGAGGGAGAGGGAGAAAGAATTTCAAGCAGAATCTACCCTGAGTGCGGAGCCTGATGCAGAACTCGATCCCATGACCCTGAGATCCAAACCTCAGCCGAAACCAAGAGTTGCATGCTCAACCAGCTGTACCACCCAGGCACCCCAAGATCTGAGGGTTCTGAAGAGAATGATGGCGGGCATAACTAGCAGTTCCTGCCACAACATTCAATATACTAGAACTCAAAATACAATAAATGGATATTTTAAAAGGCGGGCATCACTGATGTCACTAAATGCTAAGGAAGGGAAATCTGCAGAGCTCCAGCTGCCAGGATGGAAAACAGCATCAGGAGAACTAGGTACACAGGGAACTGGGAACACTAAAGGGGACGGAAAGAGCTGCTCACACGTTGCTTGGAAATAATCAGTTCATCAGTAGCTCTTTTCCTTTCCTTCACTAGGTAAGAATGTGAAAGCGAGTTAACTGATGCTTTCAGAAAGTAATACAATGGGAAAGGTAGGCATATTCTTTGATCCAGTAAACCCATTTCTTATATTTTCTCCAACAATGAAACAAACTATATGCATACGTTGGCTGAAAAACAGTCACTGAGAAAACATGTACTTAACTATAGAGTAGGACTGAATTACTACACAAAACACTACAGTGTATTATATAGCCATCAAAAGTAAAATCTATGCTCAAACTAAAACTGTCTTATGAAACAATTTTTTTATTATAATTAGATATACATTAATTGTATACAGATGTAGACATGAACTTTGCTTTTTAAGACTGACAGACTGATTAGGGGCTCTAATCCCCAGACAAGAGCAATGCTAGATGGGCTTTATAAAAAGTCATGGAGATTTTAAAAATATAAATAATTTTCTATTCTGTGTTCTCAAAGAATAAAAAAAATTTCAACAGATAACACAAACTTAGTTAAAATGATTTATCATGTATGACTTTAACCACAATTGTAATCAGCTACAAAGCTAACTATTCTGAATTTACTTCCTTTCTCTCTCTGTATCCCTCGATGGAACCAATAATGAGTAAATTACTGACGACATGGAGACGATAAGGCAAAGGAGTAACTGTAAGAGTTAAAGAAACAACAGGGAAGGAAGCAAACCGGATGATCAAAATCAGATCCAGGTTCAGAATAATAACAATAATTACAACTACAATCTTTCAGAAAAGGTTTAAAAATTTATATGCTCTCTTCTTTCCAAAAGTGTGCATTATGTACCTTATTATGATTCCCTTTTTGCCAGGGTTGCCAGGAAGCTCCCCATAAAAATCAACCAAAAGGCCTACCTTATCACCCTGGACAGATAGTATTTTGCATTCTCTTCTTTTCCTTGGTTCTGATTTTCAATTTCTAGATCCACTTCATTAGTGACATTATTATACATCTGTTGAAAGTCACTTCAGTTTTCTTTTTTAAAGGAGAAGCATAAGTGAAATAAAACTCTCTGGACTCTTATAGTGCATCAAAAATAGAGGTTGAGCACCTCAGAAGTGAGCTCCTTAGAACTATCCAGTGCTTGACGCTCCCATGAAGTGCACTTCTCTTACCAGCCTAATTTAGTATTCAGAGGCTACAGTTAAAGTTTTATTCATTATAGAACAGACACTGCTTGACTTGGCCATGCCAGCTGCCACCTTCAGGATCTCCTCGAAGAGACATTCTGCCTTAAAACACAAACAGCATGTTTCATCCTGACACAGCGCCTGTGGTTAGAAAGTGATTGCTATAATTTTCTCAACAGAAAAAGTACATTTGATTGCAATTCTCCATCACAGATATTTCAAACCATCTAACAGATGCCCCTTTAAAACTCTGCATTAGCTGCCTTGATAAAGACTGTTGATTTTTATCCTGCATAAATTTCACAAGATAGAGAACAAAGGGAAAAATACCTGGTGATTCAATAGCTCTCTCTGGTTTCATTTAAAGGGAAAACTGTTCTCTTCTCTCTACAAGGACATCTTTTTCTCCTTTCCTATCCATACCATTGTCTCACATTTTGAAAATCATGTAAGATACAAATAATCCCAAACCCAGCAAAACAGAAGAAGGTTCTCATGAATATTAACTCTTTTTGTAGCACAAAAGCAGGATGCATTATTTGCATCACTGAATTCAGTGATATTGATCAATATCACAATATTGATCAAAATCACTGACTATGTGTCAGGCAGTAGACAAGACAGACTACCTGCCCTTTGCCCACAAAATGTCATTCTGGGAAACACAAAAATGTTTGCTGAGTTGATTTTCTGCTTGCACACTACAGTATGGTTGCACAAGTTCATTGTTTTTGTTTCAGTCTTTTTTAAGATTTGAGAGCAAGCTCATGCACGAATTGGGGGAGGGGCAGTAGGAGAGGGAGAGAATCTCAAGCAGACTCTTCATTGAGCCTGTTACCTGATGCAGGACTCGATCCCCCAACCCTGAGATCATGATCTGAGCCAAAACCAAGAATCAGATGCTTAACTGAGTGATCCACATGCCCCCAGTTCAAGTTGGTGAGTGTTCTTGTACCTCAAGCTGCTTCAGTGTTCTCACGCAACTGGTGTTTTCTCCCAGACCTCCTCCCTGAACTCGTGACTGGCCCAGCAGCAACTCTCGGGGCACCGCGCCAGTACCGTCCGTCCACAGCCATTATGGGGTAGTACTTGATTTATGCCAGTTGCTTAAATATGTTAACAGCATCCCAGTTTGCTCTTCCTCGTTTCCGGTCCGGCCCACAGAGCCAGCACTGCGGGTGACCATGCACCTGCCTCACCCACTTCTTCCCATCTTCTCATGTCACCTTCTCCCCTTGCAAGCACACAGCAAGCTGTGCAGGAGATCAAAGACTGCCTCTTCACCTCTCTCAAGAGGATCAGATCTCAGTTTCTCCGTGCTACTACAACTGACAAAGACCAGCCGGGATGGTCACCCCTCCCCACAAGGGGATGTTCAAAATGTCCACTTTGCCAGTAGCATCAAGCCAGTTAAGAGCAACCTTTTCTCTTATCAACTTGGAATCATCCCAAGGACTCTGCTTAAAGCAAAAATACTTTTTTTTTTTGATCCAGTAAACCACAGGAAAATATAACTGTGGGCAACCAGACAATCCATATCATGATCTGAAAATGATTAAAACCAGTAAGTAGAACTTCACTGAGGCAGAATCCCAAACGCGAGCACGAGGGGGTGAGACAGATGTGAACTCTGAGGAGCCACTCCAGCGATCCTTCCGCAAGGCCCTGGCCGTCCATGCTTTCACAGTAATGCACTCATTTCTCCAACGTCTTGCACACTAAAGGCAAGTGTAATTTAATGATGGCAACTAGATTGAAAGGTAACTGGGAGCTGAAGATAGAGACTTTGCCTTATTATAATAATCCTCCACCAGAAATGTTTGTTGTGTGAAAAAGCCCTGTTCCCTGGGCACCTGTTTAAAGGAATAACCACTCAAGATTTTAAGGGTATAACCATTAACAGTGTTTAAGCCACGAGTACTAATAAGCCTATTAAAAAAAAGTATATTTGCATGTATTTAAAAATTTTTATTTTGATCAGGAACCCTGCATGACTGAATCCTATTTCAGACAAGTAAAATGTGAGACCAATACATTCAAATCATAAACCTATTCTGTTCATCTGATTTCCTTCTAATGCCATTTTTTCCTACTCCTCTTTTCCTTTAGACTCTTTCCCCAAAATCAGGCACCCCACCATGCCTCATGAAACTTCTTATAAGAGGCAGAATGTCCACAGCCAATAACATCCTAAATGGGTGTTACTGACAGCTTTTCCTCTATGGTCAGGAACAAGACAAGGATGTCCACTCTTCCGCTTTTATTCAACACAGTATTAGAAGTCCTAGCCTCAGCAACCAGACAACGAAGAGAAATAAAAGGCATCTAAATTGGCAAAGAAGAGGTAAAACTTTCACTATTTGCAGATGATCTGACACTATATACAGAAAACCCAAAAGACTCCAACAAAAAAACTACTGGAACTGATAAATGAATTCTGTAAAGTTGCAGGATATAAAATCAACACACAGAAATCTGTTGCATTTCTTTATACTAATAGTGAAGCAGCAGAAAGAGAAATCAAGGAATCAATCCCATTTACAATTTCACCAAAAACAGTAAGCTACCTAGGAGTTAACCTAACCAAAGAGGTGAAAGACCTGTACTCTGAAAACTATAAACACTAATTAAAGAAACTGAAGACAACACAAAGAAATGGAAAGACATTGAATGCTGATGGATTGCAAGAAAAAATATTGTTAAAATAGCAATACTACCCAAAGCAACCTACACATTTAATGTGGTCCCTGTATCAAAATACCACCAGCATTGTTCACAGAGCTAGAACAAACAATCCTAAAATTTGTATGGAATCACAAAAGATCTTTGGCAAAGAGTAAAAGCAATCCTGAAAAAGAAAAGAAAAGCTGGAGGCATCACAATCCCAGATTTCAATCTACATTACAAAGCTATAATGATCAAAACAGTATGGTGCTTATTTTAAAACAGAGTAGAAAAACCAGAAACAAACCCACCATTATGTGGTCAATTAATCTTCAACAAAGCAGAAAAGGATTTCCAATGGGAAAAAGAAAAAACTGGCCCACATTCTTACACCATACACAAAAATAAACTCAAATGGATTAAAGACTTAAATGTGAGACAGGAAACCATCAAAATCCTAGAGAAGAACACAGGGAGCAACTTCTTTGACATTGGCTGTAGCAACATACTTATGGATATGATGATGACTCCTGAGGCAAGGGGCGGGGAAGCAAAAATAAACTATTGGGACTATATCAAAATACAAATATTCTGTACAGCAAAAGAAACAATCAACAAAATTTAAAGGCAACCTATGGAATAGGAGAATAGATTTGCAAATGACATAACCAATAAAAGGTTAGCATCCAAAATTTGTAAACAACTTGGGCGCCTGGGTGACTCAGTCATTAAGCATCTGCTTTCGGCTCAGGTCATGATCCCAGGGGATCCAGCCCTGCATCAGGTTCCCCGTTCAGCAGGGAGCCTGTTTCTCCCTCTCCCACTCCCCCTGCTTGTGTTCCCTCTCTCGTTGTCTCTATCAAATGAATAAATAAAATCGTATATTCATATATACACACACACACACACACACAAACACCCCCCCCCCAAAAAAATAATCTGATTAGAAATTGGCAAAGGATCTGAATAGACATTTCTCCAAAGACAACATAGAGATGGTCAAGAGACACATGAAAAGATGCTCAACATTGCTCCTCATCAGGGATATGTGAATCATTATTATTTTTTTAAGATTTTATTTATTTGTTTGATATAAAGAGAGAGAGAGTACAAGGAGGGGGAGCAGCAGGCAAAGGGAGAAGCAGACTCCCCGCTGAGCAGGGAGCCCCATGCAGAACTCGATCCCAGGACCCTGAGATCATGACATGAACTAAAGGCAGATGCTTTACTGACTTGAGTGACCCAGGCACCCCACAGAAATGAGAATCAAAACCACAATGAGATATCACCTCACACACGCCAGATTGGCTAAAATCAACAACACAAGAAACAACAGACCTTGGGGAAGATGTGGAGAAAGGGGAAACCCTCTTACACTATTGATGGGAATGCAAACTGGTGTAGCCACTGTGGAAATCAGTACGGAGGTTCCTCATAGTCAGGAAACAGCTGCAGGGGTTCCATGCATCACATCCAAACACAGCTGCATTCAAATCAGGAAGCAAAGGGTAGCAAAGGCAGAGGTTCTCCTCCTCCACTCCCCTTTACGCAGGAAGAAAATCTTCTCCAGCAGCCCCCCTGCAGACTTCTCTTACATCTCATGGACCAGAAGATACTCACATACCTGCCCTTAAGTCCAGGGGCAAGGCCCATCTTTCCTGAGTTTGAGTGACTTCTGTCTGGTTTGTTAACAAGGAAGGAAGGAAGGAATAATGGCTTTGGAGCAAACAAGAAACAGTGTGACATACAATCATCTCTACCCTACAGATGAGGAGCCAGATCTCAGCAAGGTGATGTAACTTGCCAAAGGTCACAGCTAGTAGGTGGCAGAGCAGGGATCCAAAACTGGAGATCAGGCTGTGCATTACTCCACTGCACGGCCTCTCCAACTGCAGTGGTCCATCCTGCTAGGACCATCATCTCCACCTATGATACCCCGCCTCCTTTTTTCTTTAATAATGCCATATTTCTCCTTCTTCAGATAACCACACTAATTCTGTGAATTCAACAGAAGGACTAAGTCCAACTCAGTTGGGGAGGGAGGACCTGCGATACAGATGCTACCGCTCCGCATAAAAGCCCCACCCTTCCCATCCTGCATCGGGGATTGGAGCTCCTTAACCTACGGTCACCAGGGGAGCAGCCATCCTATGAATGGAGCCACAGGCACTCCTGGCAACTGAGAAATGGGGCCAGCAAAGCCTGACAAAGACAACATACTCAAGAGTAAGCAGAAAAAGCTTGTAAAACTGCCCCTGTCCAGCATTTGTCTCCGGCTCTGGCCCCAGGAGCCTGGGTGTTAGCGTGCGGCAGTCAGGCCCAGAGGCAGTGGCAGTAGTGGACAAGCAGAGTGCCCATGTGGACACCTGCTGCCTGGGCAGCTTTCTTCACCCGTCTGTGCTCTGCTACCCTTGACCATACAATGGAGATCACAACAGAATCCAGCCCACGGCACCATTCTGAGAATTAGAAGATAGAAGTGTGAAGGGATTCACAAAACGCTCACTCGTCAGTGAGTGAGAGACAGGTGGTACCCACAGGGGAGGCAAACCAGGACCTGACTGCTTGCCCTGTAACCACCAACATTGTAAAGATTTTTTTTTTTTTAAAGATTTTATTTATTTGCGAGAGAGAGAGAGACAGATCTGAGTTCAAGCAGAGGGAACAGCAGGCAGAGGGAGAAGCAGGCTTCCTGCCGAGCAAGGAGCCTGATGCAGGTCTCACTCCCAGGACCCTGGGACCATGAGCCAAGCGGAAGGCAGATACCTAACCCAGGGTCCCCAAGGTTGTAAAGATTTAAAGGCACTGTCAAATTGCCTCTCTAGGCTCTCAGCTCAGAGCTTCAAAGTCTGGCTACCCTCTCCCTAAGCTCACTCAACTATGAATAATCACCCCAGAAGAGCCCACAGATAAAGTATAAAATTTGATAACTCACATCTTGTTTTATTTTTATTTTGTTCTGTGTATTTGTGTGTATATATAAAATATCCCAAGGAATCAAGAGAATGTACATGTATTTTAAATAAAAAGACAAGGGACCCCTGGGTGGCTCAGTGGGTTAAGCCACTGGCTTCGGCTCAGGTCGTGATCCCAGGGTCCTGGGATCGAGCCCCACATCACATCGGGCGCCTTGCTCAGCAGGGAGCCTGCTTCTCTCTCTGCCTATGCCTGCTTCTCTGCCTGCTTGTACTCTCTCACTCTCTCTGATGAATAAATAAATAAATAAAATCTTAAAAATAAATAAAAAGACAATAATGAAATACCCACAGCATTAAATAAAAAGACAATAATGAAATACCCACAGCTTAAGAAATGGAATAAAATCCTCATCTTGGAAGCCCTTTGTGTCCCCCTGTGATTCTCGGGTCCCTTCCCCCCACTCCCCTGCCACCCCTCCCATGCACAATTAACTTTGAGTTAATCATCCTTCTGTTTTTCTTTATAGTTTCACCACATATATATATTCCTAAGCAATAAATCATTTAATTCTGCTTTATTAAACTTCATGTGAGGGAAATTACATAGTAGGTATTTTTCTGCAACTTACTTGTTCACTGAATATTCACGTTTTCTTAGTTTTACCCATGTCCACACATGATTATACTTCAGTCACTTTCACTGCTGTATGACAGTAGTCTGTTGTCAAAATATGCTATGATTTATTTACCCATTCTCCTGTTTATGGATACTGTCCTGTTTCAAGTCTTAAGACTCAAGTCTAAGACTCAAGTCTAAGACTACCTTAAGGTAGGCTTACAGAGATCCTAAATATTTAGTGTAACCATACGACTGATTGTCTAAACTGAGCCATGTTTGAGAGTGAAGGGGAATGCTATTAATAATTCTACCAAGACAACAGGCACAAACCAGACTGCATGTCACACCATAAGTGCTGAATGTTATTATCTCAGGATTTCTCTTATTTATTCGTTTATCTAAGAAAGGGAGGGAGGGAGGGTGCCCAAGTCGGGGGGGAGGAGCAGAGGAGCAGAGAGACTCTGAAGCAGGTTCTGGCCGGCTGAGTGTAGGAGTCTAATGCGGGGCCTGATCCCAGGACCCTGGGATCATGACTGAGGAGAAGGCAGATGCTCAACTGACTGAGCCACCCAGGCGCCCCATCTCAGGATTTCTTAATCACTCTCCCAAAGTGAAGACTGAGGCACTGAAATCCAAGCCCACTTTACTGATGGTTTGTTCACATTTCAAAGGCAACTGTTAGCTTCTATATTTGGAATAGAACCCCGAAGGAAAGCCCTAACAATTATTCTTTCTACCCTGGGAAGAACACAAGCAAATTCTTTAGGAGGCAGATGAGCAAAGCACACAGCCTTCCGGTGTCTGCAATCTCGATCATTCACGGTTTATCGCCCTTGTTTGACAATCTCAGCTACAAGGATAACAGCAAAGATGAAATTTAAAAGGCTTTACAATTCAAGTCCCTGTTCTGAGTCAGGACAGGGTAAGGGCCCTCTTTATTACAACCCTGTGTGGCAGGTGTGGAAAATGAAGTTCAGCGAGTTCAAGGAACTAGTCTGGCGTCACATGGCACAAAAGGCATAGAATTCAAACACCGTCTCTAAGTAAGTAAACAGATAACTTATTACACAAATCAGGACATTCTGGGGAGGGAAAACGGGGTATTGTTAGCAGCAGCACCGGGTGTGAAGTGGGGCTGTCTGAGACACACCAGGACATGGGAGCACTCCGGTTCTAGCTTTCCCAGATACTTTGGAACCTTCTAGGCTTATAGCTCCATGTGATCTAGGGGCTGGCCAGAATTGGGATCCAAATCTCTGCCATTCACATTCCTTCTGGGTGGAGATGCACGCCAGCCCCGGAAGGTATTTACAGTCCCTTGCCCCTTCCTCTTCACCACACCTGAAAGACCTGGGCGACACCCCAGCAGCATCCTGGCATCCAGCCCAGCAGACTGGAGAGAATCATTCTTTGCTTTCCTGAGATTCACAATTTAATCAGAGCAACATTCCTCCTCCCAGAGCATCTTCGGTCCAGAGCTGCCGCCACAGAGTTAACGTCCCATTCCCTGGAGCAGTCATCACCCTGAGCGGCCAGACCACCTTCTCTGACCAGAGAAATCTGCAGCCCCTGCTGTCAGCAGGCCCCAGAGACCCCCCAGCCTTGCTCCTGTCTGCACACATGTATGCTTGTGCTCTCTCTCACACACATATACACATGCAATATTTTTTTAAAGAAATGTTTTATCATTCTTTAAGTAATACCACTGAACCTTGGTGTACTTTTCTGTACATATTTTTTTTAAGATTTTATTTTTAAGTGATCTCTACCCGTAACTCCACCGACTGAGCCAGCCAGGGGCCCCCGTATGTATGAAGGAAAAATATTTTATTTTTTATTTTGTTTTATTTTATTTATTTGACAGACAGAGATCTCAAGTAGGCAGAGAGGCAGACAGAGAGAATGGGGGAAGCAGGCTCCCCGCTGAGCAGAGAGCCCGATGAGGGGCTCAATCCCAGGACTCTGGTATCATGACCTGAGCTGAAGGCAGAGGCTTAACCCACTGAGCCACCCAGGTGCCCCAGGTTTTATTTTTTAAAAATCTCAAACTACAGCCTCTTTTAGTCAAGTACTCTCTCACCTGTACAAAAACTATTTTCACTGTTAACCAAGCTTCGTGAACATAGGTAAGTCACTTAACTTCTGGGTACTTATTTCTTTACCTGCAACAGCCCCTGACGTTGCAGAGTTGGTTTAAGTAGTATTGGACACAAATACATGAAACATGCTAGCAGGTGCGTGGCACCCGAGGATGCCTGAGAAACACGCGAGCTGTCTGACTCGGTGGCATGCCCTCTGTGTCTGCCCTCTGCACATGTGGGACTGCTATCTCTATCCTAGTCTCTGGGCAGGACAAGGGCACACTGAAATGGATGAGTTGTACTCTCCCTGGTGGGGGGCAAGGGACAGGAATGGGCAAACCCCTCCTGGAGGACAATGTGGCCATACATACCAAGACTCCACAAATGGGTACACCCAATAATCCTCTTCCAGGACTCCATCCTAAGGAGGAGACAGGCAAACAAGATTCAAGTGCTCCCCAGCTGTGACTTACGTGCAGTTGCCTATAATTTATAAAACTGAAAAACCGGAAACAACTTATTCTACCAAGGAATAGTTTAAAAACTTTAAATGACATGGAAAAGTTAAATATAAAAGCAAGGGGATGGGGCACCAGCCTGGCTCAACTGGAAGAGCATGCAACTCCTGATTTTGTGGGTTGTGAGTTCGAGCCCTGTGTTGGGTGTAGAAATTACTAAAAGTAAATAAACTTTAAAAGCAAGGGGTCTAGGCGCCCGGCTAGCTCAGTCGGTAGAGCATGAGACTCTTAAAAGCAAGGGGTCTGGGGTGCCTGGGTGGCTCAGTTGTTAATCATCTGCCTTTGGCTCAGGTCATGATCCCAGGGTCCTAGGATGGAGTCCCACATTGGACTCCCTCCTTGGGGGGGAGGGGTCTGCTTTTCCTTCTCCCTCTGTGCTCCCTTTACTTGTGATCTCTCTCCCTCCCAAACAAATACATAAAATCTTAAAAGAAGTGTAACAGAAACAGAAACAAAACCAAGAGGACCTAGGCACCTGGGTGAGTCAGTAAGTTGAGTGTCTGACTCTGGTTTCAGCTCAGGGTCATGAGACAGAGCCCACATCGGGCTCCACACTCAGTGGCAAGTGTGCTTGAGGTTCCCTCTTTCCCTCCCCTCTGTCCATCCCCCACCCCCCGCCATTCTCTAAAATAAATAAATAAATCTTTAAAAAAAAATAGAAGCGGTTTATCCATACCCATTTAAACAATAGCAACAAATGTGCATAGAAAAGAATAGAAGAAATGGAACCAAAATCTGAGCTAATATGACTAGATGACGGTACAGGAATCTACACTTTTCTTCCCTATACTTTTCTATATCTTTTAACATTCTTCTGTAAGCATATATTACCATTTATAACCAGAAATCTAAAGTTAAACAAAAAACTTGCGTCTTCTTCTCCTAAAGCCTTCCAGGTTACAGCCAGCTGCAACAGATCGCATCTCAGGAAGGACACTACACAATGCAAGACGTCTGAAGGCAGGTGACGACAGGCTGGCGAAGGTCTTCAGCAACAGGCTGCAGAGGAGTGACTGAAGGAGCAGAGACGTGCACCCTGAGGAAGACTGGTTAACAGGACAGCTGTCTTGGGATATCTGCTACGGGGAAGAGGGATCACACTTGCTCTACTAGGCTCCAGAGTTCAGAACCAAGACTAACGGACCAGTGGTCTGAGAAGGGGTGGATGAAAATTTAGCTCAAGCAGCATGCACACTGTGAGATCACACTATAAACCTCAGGCTCCCTTCCTGCCCAGCAGCAAGGAGCTCTGCTGGAGGTGGCCCCTGGATTCTCTTGTTAGAATTTGGGCAACGACACGGCACCATCCTGAGTCCATTCTCTACTAGTCTCCCAGAGCAGTGAACTCTGCGGACAACACACGGCAGGAGTTAGGATCCCTGAAATTCATAAACTGAACACCAGCCTGAGTGTTAAGTATCTGGTTCTCCTGCTAATCCTGCTCCCTTACCCTGTAGCAAGTTCTTCAAATTTTATACAAATAGGGCTACTTCTCTCCATTTTTTCCACTTCACCGTCTTAGTCCAAGCTGTCTTCACCTCCGTCTTCCCTGGATCACTACAGTGGCTTCCTCGCCAGTTTCTCTTCTTCTCTTGCCACCTCTGCCTCCGGTCCATTTGCAACATAGAAGCTCAAGGAATGGGTTTTTTAGACCAATGTAAAAAATCGTTACAACCACAAGACTCAAGCTGCAGACTCCAGCCCTAAGAGGCCCCTCCCCACCGCTCCCTGCACCCCAACCAAGCTGGACACCTTTTGGTTCCTCATTTGCACTCAACTCTTTCCACATGCTGAACCCCTCCTTCCCTCGACTAGTTGAGCCTTCTGCAACTCAAATCTCAAATGTCATTCCCTAGCTGTAATCCCAGAAAGACATCTCAATGCCCTTCACGTGGCTTATGGGACATCTGTGAGCTAGCCAC
This sequence comes from Mustela putorius furo, assembly GCF_011764305.1. Lineage (NCBI taxonomy): Eukaryota > Metazoa > Chordata > Mammalia > Carnivora > Mustelidae > Mustela > Mustela putorius. The sequence continues at coordinate 10,264,392 of NW_025421481.1, read as the reverse complement.
AACTAACCAGTGCACACCTACTGCCTCCAGTGCCTCAGCTAAGCAGAACGCCTCTGAGTCCTTTAAACGCACCGGCATTCTTGTCACTTGATCTTTATGTGTATCGCTCCTCTGGCTGGAAAAGTCCTCTTGTGGCTAATTCCTGTCACTGTCAGTGTTCAGCCTGAAGGTTACTTCCTCAGGAAGCCTTCCCTTACCTCCGAATACTGGCTTCAGTGCCTCCCCCATGTGTGCCTATGGCACCTGTAATATCTCGTCAGAGCATTTAGTTTATGCCATTGTAACTGTATTTCCTGCTATTTGCTAAATCCTATGGAGACGGAGATTGCATCTGTATTGCTCAGAATTGTTAAGTAAATGACTTCATTTTAGAAATATGGCTTTTCCTCCATGAACGAGCATGTTAAGTTAAAAAAAAAAAAAACAGGAAAATTACAGATCTCAAGAGGAACTATTACCGTAAGTGGTATTTTCTTCCTAGAATAACAAATCAAATCTAAACTTCCCTCAGTTACCTGTCCTAAGCGAAGGTTCATGGGTTGTCACGTTTATTCTCACTCCGTGGCACAGTAATTATTCTTTACCAGCATCTGAATGTCCTGGGACAACCTTTGGTATGCACACAAAACAATCGATAGGTATACTAAATTGACCAAAAAGATATATGACATTGAATTCACAAAATGGCAGGCTATACAAGGAAAGTAAATCAAAAAAACACTGCTGGACTTAAGACTAATAAGCAAAAAATAACTCTTCCATAGTCGGCTTCCCCAAAGACATAAACAGCTCCTGCTAATTTGATAAAATTGTGCCTATGAAAGACCTTCAGAATCCCAAAGCCAGAACCTTGGCATGCCATGGGTCTTGGTGTGGATTCAAGTGGCAACAAATGGGGCCAAAGCCCTGTCTTGCCTCCCTGTCCCTGAACACCTTAGGGAACCTCCATAACGAACTCTGGACTGCGTGCCTCCAGATTCCTTGTATTAAAAAGGGGGGGGGGCGCCTGGGTGGCTCAGTGCATTAAGCCACTGCCTTCAGCTCAGGTCATGATCCCAGGGTCCTGGGATCGAGCCCCGCATCTGCCTCAGCATCCCTGCTGAGCAGAGAGCCTGCTTCCCCCTCTCTCTCTCCCTGACTCTCTGCCTACTTGTGATCTCTCTCTCTGTCAAATAAATAAATAAAGTCTTTAAAAAAAAAAAACAACCTGCTATCTCAACTCATACTGGACAGCTTTGTAGGACAGATTTTCCTTTACATTAGTCCCAAGTCAGCCTATTTCAGGGCACTGGTCCTGGAGCAAGATATCCAGTTTGTCTCTCTCAACACGCCACGGGTCTGGAGACACTGTGGGCTCTGGGTTTCCATGTCACCTTGGGCTAGCAGTCTAAGTGCTCTGAGCCTTATTCTTCATCCACAAAATGAAGATTCCTTCCTTCTCTCTTTCCGTAGAAATACTGTTCCCAGGAAAGAGCACAGGATTTGAGTCACTTCACGGCTGTGTGGTCTTGGGCAGGCACCCATTCTCTTTGAGCACAGTTTTCTCATCTTTAAAGTACCTTACTTTACAGGGCACAGTAAGGATCAGATGAGACGTGAGCACATAACACAGAGGCTGGCATCTGTAGGCCCAGGAGGTGACTACGAGTAGTAGCTATCATCATCTCCTCTTCCATTCCCTAGTACTGTCAATTACGGCAACCACAGCTAGTAATTCCTAAGCATGCGTGTGTCGGCGCCATGCAAGCACCTTTTGCTTATTAAGTCATTTAATTCCACAGCCAGGTTAGTACTAAACAATCTCCATTCTTCAGACGGGGACACTGAGGCATGAGATGTCAACTACCCTGCCAAGGTCCCATAGCCGGAGACACAAGCCCAGTCAGTCTGACTGCAGAGCCCCTGTTCTTTAGTGCCAGAACGCAATTTATTGCTGGTCATCTGGAGATGGGGTCACATCTCCCCCAAGCGACGTCAGAAGTTCCTCAGGGCATGGCCTGCACTGTATGCCTCCTGTGACCTCCACGCCAGCTAGCAGGGACTCTTACCCACCATGAGCCCTTCTAGCCCCTGCATAAACAGATAAGTCACAAGAGAATCAATTTCCAAGGTCATTTGACCTTGCCATAGACCATTTGTCTACTGAACCAAGATTGTGCCTAGAGACACAAGGGGTCTCTGCCACAGGAATGGCATCTCCCTCCACCTGGAGTACAACTCTTGGACTAAGAATGACATCCCTAAAGCCTTGAAGAACTCTGAAAACAATTCTAACCAATGTTTATATGCTTCTAGAGTCTGAACTATCCAAGCTTAAGGCCAATATCATTCATTCTAAATAAAATACCTGCCAGACAGAAGGAAAGGTGCCACAGTGTGTGTAGATGTTGTCGTCATCAGGGACACTTTGGAGAATGTCAATGTGTAAATAAAGTGTGAGCAAATGCAGCTGATAAGACACAAACCTCATTAACACAAGAGCCCATTAATTTGGAACGTGATCATTCATGATTCTAAATTTTATTTTTAAAGTATTTATAAAGAGAGACATCTTTATAAAGATGGTGGCTCAGTCGGTTAAGTGAGCTCAGGTCATGATCTCGGGGTCCTGGGTTCAAGCCCTGGGTCGGGCTCCCTGCTTGGGGTGGGGGGGCTCTGTTTCTCCCTCATCCTCTGCCCCTCCCCCACTGTGTGGGTCCTCCTGCCCTGCAAATAAAATCTTTTAATAAATTAATGATCTATGGAGAAAAATGACTTGAATAACTGAATAAACAAAATCAATTCATCCACTCTACTAATGTTTATAGGACTCTATCACATGCCAGCACTGTGGTAGCAGTCATAGAGTTTATGTTGCAGAATTCTCATTAAAAGAGAACTGTAGGGGCACCTGGGTGGCTCAGTGGGTTAAAGCCTCTGCTTTCAGCTCAGGTCATGATCTCAGGGTCCTGGGATGGAGCCCCGCATCAGGCTCTCTGCACAGCAGGGACCCTGCTTCCCCACTCTCTCTGCCTGCCTCTCTGCCTGCTTGTGATCTTTCTCTGTCAAATACATAAATAAAATCTTAAAAAAAAAAAACAACTGTAGTGCGGGAAGCTCCATTTTAAAATAAATTGTAAGTCCAGCAAATTAAACTGTGGTATGGGGACGCCTGGGTGGCTCAGTTGGTTAAGCAGCTGCCTTCAGCTCGGGTCATGATCCCAGCGTCCTGGGATCGAGTCCCACATCGGGCTCCTTGCTCGGCGGGGAGCCTGCTTCTCCCTCTGCCTCTGCCTGCCATTCTGTCTGCCTGTGTTCGCTCTCTCCCCCTCTCTCTCTCTGATAAATAAATAAAATCTTTAAAAAAAAAAAAAACTGTGGTATGTTCATACAACAGACTACTATGTGACTGTAATAAAACAGTGGCGGGGGGGGAACCAGCTGGTGCTAACATGTGAACAGGAACAACCGTTGAATGAGAAAAACAAGAGGTAGAGCAGTCCTTAAGGATCCCTTCTGTCCTGAGAAAAATAACAAAATGATGATGAAGAAGATACTTACGTAAGTGATTGCGTACTGAAATTCTCAGGAAGGACAGTCAAGAAAATCTGATGGTCTGAGATGAAAAGAAAACTCATTTTGCATTGTACTACTGTAATGTGGAGTCTTTACTAGTTTCATATGATTTTTCATAATATTAAAGCTTACTAAAAGAGGTTAGTGTGAGTTGTTATTTATCAGCCCATGCTGAGCACAGCATCTGACATGTAATTGGAATTCCAATTTACTACATGTATTATTTACTACATGTAGTATTTACTACATGAATGTAAATAAATGATGCTCCCAATTACCATTTAACACATTTATCGTTTCTGTTCACTGCATCAGGTCCCACTCTAATAATACAAGTGAAAGCAGTCTGGAGTGAGTTCAAGTTCCTGTATGTGTTTCAAGAAATATAACTGCATTAAATCTGAAAGATATTCTGCCCCCCCCTTTTTTAAAGATTTATTTATTTGACAGAGAGAGAGTTCACAAGTAGGCAGAGATGCGGGGCTCGATTCCAGGACCCTAAGATCATGACCTGAGCCGAAGGCAGAGGCTTTAACCTGCTGAGCCACGCAGGCGCCCCTGAAAGATATTCAGTAACTCACACTTTTCCTTTACGCTCCCAGCCCTCTTTTCTCTCAAGCACTGCTCTATACGCACACATACAGAGTCAGGAAAACAGTTCACTCACTGACCAAAAAAAAAAAAAGGGAAAAAGAACGTGAATTAAGAAATGCCTTGCTGCTGTTACTAAAGGCTTGGGTTGGTCAGTAATTTTTCTTAACCAGATGAGAAAGGCAAATCTATAAGCACACATGACTACTTAATCAGCCCTACCAGTTAATTTTTGATGTATATCTTGAAAAGAGTTGGAACAGGTTTATTTGAAAATATCTGCTTTACTCCTAACAGCACAAAGCTGTTCTGAGGGTGGGGAGTAACCCGGAAGCACCTTGCAGGTGGGTGCAGAGGTTCTGGGGGACACCCCCATGTCCAGAAGCTCCGGCTGCTGTCACTCTGTGTGAGTGACGGCCAGCCGCGGGGCTGGAACCTGACGGGGCTGATAAAGGGGGACCAAACCTCATCTTGCTGTGAGTGTGCAGTGCAATGTTTTCAGTTGTTTTGTTGGACTCCCTCCCCCAGAAGCAGCAACTAGGGGGAAAAACAACAACAACAAACAAGACATCTGGTAACTTCTTTAGGGAAAATCTTAACAGATTTGTGGGTGTAACTCTACTCAATCTGTTTTGTAAATAAACCCCAGGCAATAGCATCAATTAAAAATCTTTTAAAACATGGTTTTAACAAGAGCAGGGTCCTCAAGACTAAAGTTCCAATATCCTAATAATGGCATGAACCACCCTGTGTGGAACCCGCAAAGGGCACTGGGCAAAGCACCTGGCAGGCAAGTGACAGTCTAATTCTCTCGACTCTATGAGGTGTCACGATTATCCCCATTTTGCAGATGGAGAAACTGAGGCTCCCTGACGTGAGCCATTCTGCCCAAATTCACACAGTAGTGAGCACAAGAACTGGAAATTTGAACCCAGTTTTGGAGAACTCCAGAACATTTTGGAGGCTATCGCTGCACCTGAGGTAACAGTCAGAATCAAAGAAAGAAGGCGCTCTCTCCCTGTGCTGGAACTGACATCTTATTATTGAGAGAGCAAAAGGGAAGCTGAGGGCAAAACATGAGCAGAGGCCTCACAAACCACTGACCACTTACAGTGGAATATATATGTAACGTTCTTCAGGCACCAGTAGCCGCCTAAGAACAAAGGTAGGGGGAAAACAAAGAGTCAGCTGATAAAGATTGCAGTCACGTAGGACATGACTCTACTCTAGTTTCTGTCTTAATGATTTACAAGAAATGTAATCTTATGATTAGTCAGACCTCCAGGAACCCATAGACCCAATTTCCTGGAGCCCCAACGTCACCTTCACCTCCACAGTCTAGAAAACCTCACATAATCGCCGTCACTGCTCATGATCAAATGCAGGTCCTTCTGCCCATGGGTCCTGCCCCTGCGATGTCATAAAAACAGCTTTTCGCACCGTAAAATGTCTCAAGAATTCCTTCTTGACTGTTGGGCTCCCCGATCCCGCATCCCTAGGACTTGGGCATCGAAAGCAGAGCAGGCCAGGTCGGGGAGACACAATAGGAAGCCTGGGGGTGTCCTGGTTCCCCCACAAGCAAACTCACCTACACGGCTTGGCCTGTCCCAGCCATATTCTCTGCTGTAAGACGAGGCTGCTGGACTAGAACACAGCTCAGCTCTGTGACTGCACATCCAGGACACAGACAAGTACACACAAATGATCTTGCTGGGACGGCAGAGCAGAAAAGAGCTCAGCTGTGCAGTGTGCAACGGAGCAGCACGTCAGGTCAGCTCTGTCGAGAAAAGCGCCGCCAGATGGCATCAGCAGCAGCAGCTCCCAACGTAACTGCAACAATGACCTCCAGCGGTCATAGTCAGTCACCTTGACTGACTGATCAGCATCTGAGAGAGCACTCCACTGTCTGAAGCTTTTTCTTCACGGACTTCCAAGAAACTACTCTCTCCCCAGTTTCCCCCCATATCACCGGCTGCTCCTTCCAAATCTCCTCTGCTGCTTGACCCTCACAGTCCCAGCGGGCGCTGTGCCCCCCAGTCAGCCCCAGACCTCTTCATCCCCTGAACACTCTTCATGCTCTCATCCGATTTCACAGATTCAAATGCAGTCCATGCGCGGAGGACTCCCAGGTGTGTGTCTCCATCCCAGAGCGCCAGGCTTTTCCATGAGGCTGCCTGCTGAGCACCGCGGCCGGGATGGCTACCAGGTGTCTCACGGCCCCACAGGAGCTCCTACACTCCCTGAGTCAGGGACCACTGAAGTGGGTGGACACTCTGCACTCTGCCCTTCTGGGCGCTCAGACTAGGGGATCTCTGACTCCCACCTCATCAAAGGTTAGAGCCAGGGTCTTCACAGTAGTTTACCAGTTGGGCACCTGGGTGGCTCAGTCGGTTAAGCAACTGCCTTCAGCTCAGGTCATGAGTCCAGGGCCCTGGGATGGAGCCCTGCATGGGGCTCCCTGCTCAGCAGGGAGTCTGCTCTGTCCTTCCCCCTTCCTTTCCACCTCCTCTTCCCCGCCCCCCATCCCCCTGTCTGTGCGTGCGCTCTCTCAAATCAATAAATCTTTTTTAAAAAGATAGTTTACTAGTCCTTCCTGGACCTATCCCTGCTCACTCTCCACTTACCTCTCTGATCTCTTCTCCACTTACTCTTCTCCACTCCCATGGACCCCCAGCCACTCTAGCCAGCCTAGATTACGCTCTCACCACTCTTGCTACTTAGAACATCATCACCCCCACATCCCCACATCCCCCATCCCTCCCCCCCCCACTGCCCCTGCTGCCAGGGTCCCATGGGCTCCTTCCTTCAGGAATTTGTTAAAACATCTTCTTTCCAGTGAGGACTTTCTCTGATCAGATCATTCCATGTTAAATTGCAACCTGCCCCTCAGGGCACTTTCTTTCCCTCTCCCTGCTTTGTTTTTCTTCATAAAAGTCTGCCATGTGATAAATACTATATTCCTGCATTTCGTTACTCCCTATGTTTCCCAACTAGAATGTAAGCTGTAGGGAGGGGGGGTTGTCTGTCTTGTTCACTGGTGTATCTCCGATACCCAGAACAGTACATACAAAATAGAGAGTATTCCTTGAGGGAAAAATGTCTCGTCCTACAACCATCCATGTACAGCTTCTGAAGGGTAGCAGAATATGCCATCCCAAAATACTCTAATTCACAATAAGGATTACTTTTGAGCTGAAGAAAACTGAGAAGCAGATATGGGGGGGGGGGGAACCCTCCCTGCTTTTCTCCTATTTGCCTAAAAGCACGACCTAAATTTGTAAAAGTGTCCCCCCCATCCTCTCTCTACCAAGAAGAACAGAAGTTAAACACCAGAGACACTAGACCCTTATTGGCCCGGGAAGGCACCAAGGGAATCTATGTAACAATCCTTACTAAAACTAGGGTGCCTGGGCTGCTCAGCCGGTTAAGTGTCTGCCTCCAGCTCAGTTCATGATCCTGAGGAGATCCTGGGATCAAGCCAGCATCCCGCATCCTATGCATCAGCCTCCTTGCTCAGCGGGGAGCCTACCCCTCTCTTTCCCTCTGCCTGCAGGTCCCCCTGGTTGTGCTCTCTCTGGCACTGTCTCCATCAAATACATAAATAAAATCTTTTTTTTTTTTAAGATTTTATTTATTTATTTGTCAGAGAGAGAGAGCGAGCGAGAGCGAGCACAGGCAGAGTGGAAGGCAGAGTCAGAGGGAGAAGCCGGCTCCCTGCGGAGCAAGGAGCCCAATGCGGGACTCGATCCCAGGACGCTGGGATCATGACCTGAGCCGAAGGCAGCTGCTTAACCAACTGAGCCACCCAGGCATCCCATAAATAAAATCTTTAAAAAAAAAAAATCCTTGCTAAAACTAACACTTATCTACCATTACTTCCCCTATCTGCCTTCCCACAGTTTACCACACCTAGAAGCTCAAGGACATTTTGCCTCATTGCTTCCCTAAAAGTGTACTATTCTTTGGTTAAGATGGTATCCCAAGTTCTCAGCACCTCTTCCAGTCACTTTTCTGGAGTCTCCCATATGTATGCACAATGCACCAGTTAACAAACTTTTATTTTCTTCTTGTTAATCTGTTTGTTGTCTATCTGACATATAGGGCCCCAGAAAGTGATCCTATGAGGAGAGCAGGAAAGTTTCCCACACCCACTGCCGTCTGCAAACACCAGAGAGTGCATGGTGACAGAGAGGAAATGAAGAAATGCCTCTTGCAGACAGATGCTAGCTTTTTTTCCTCTTATCTAAAAACAGAGGTCACTCTGGGATTCCAGGGGAACAGTATATCATGGGGTCCTAATCACAGTTCAGGGTCCCAAATAATAAAAAAGAAATAAACCATCTTTAATATAACATTTTATTTGTTTAAATAACATTTTACAAGTATCTGAAGTAGGATCAGTGTGTTGTCATATGTAGACTGACTTTCAACATACACATGACATCATACACTCTTAGGTAAGTTCCACCCAATGCAGGGCTTCAACTCACAACCGTGAAACTAAGACCTGAGCTGAGATCAAGAGTCAGACACTTAACCCACAGAGCCACCCACGCACCCCACACTCACACATATTTTTAAGTTGGGGAACTAGGATTCCTATAGTGATCTTGAAACCGTCTTTATATATCACCAGACTATACTGCTATATATCCATAACAGGTTACACTATTTTTTTTTTTTTTTCCTTTTTTTTGGGGGGGGGTGGTTTTTCAAACTTGAAATCTGCCTTTCACACATCAGGACTCTGTAATGGCGGTCTCCAAGTTAAGTGTCAAAGTGCAAACACTACCATGAAAGAGACCAGGTCTAGATCACAGGTCCACCAACTTACTACCTAGAACTTTGCTGATGTACTTGGTTTCCCTGGTCTTTGGTTTCCTTCCCTATAATATGAATGAGTTAGACATCTAGCAAGACATCTGTGATGATGAATGAAAAGTTCTACATCATGTACTCAGCACAGGGCTTGGCAAACAGGAAGTACTCAACATGTAACAGCTACTACAATTATTCTTAATCTTCAGATGTCATCTGAAGACCATAGCTCTCTAAGACCTTAGAGATCACAAACTGAAGTCCTATCAGCTACAGTAAAATATTCCCCTCTTCAGTTTATGCCTAATGAAATGCATCACCCCAAAAAAGAAAATGCATCCATCAAATCACCTTAAATGTCCTAATAAGATACATGAATGTGGGTTTTAAAGACAAAATTCTCGAGGGGCTAAGAACTGGCCGATAGTTAAATGAAGCAGTTCCTCCCAAATAACAAAGAGGAAATATGGTATCTTTAAAGTAACATTTTAAAATCTGAATTAGGATCAGTGTGTTATTTTCATACACTGAAAGGAAGGTAGAGAACAAGAAGAAAAAAAATGATAAGAAAAAGATATTTGAAAATGATACATCCAATAAGGGATTAATATCCAAAAATATAAATAACTTATACAACTCAACACTCAATGAATAACCCAATTAAAAAATGGGCATAATAACTTGAATTATTTTTTCTTTTTCTTTGGAAACATTTTTCCAAAGAAGACATACAGATGGCCAACAGTCACATGAAAAGAAATTACACATCACTCATCACCAAGGAAATGCAAAAGCAAAAACAAAATAAAACCCAAAACAGAGAACACAAAGACTTATCACCTCACACCTGTCAGAATGGCTCAGATAAAAAACACTCAAGAAATAACAAGTTTTGGCAAGGATGTAGAGAAAAAGGAGCCCTCAGTGTACTGCTGGTGGGAATGCAAATTTCTGCAACCTACTGCAGGAAACTCTGTATGGAGATTCTTCAAAATGTTAAAAACAGAATTACCAATATGATCCAATAATTACACTACTGGGTATTTACCCAAAGAAGATGAAAACACTAATTCAAAAAGACATATGCACCCCTATGTTTAATGCAGCATTATTTACAGATGTCAAGTGTCCATCCAGAGATGAATGGATGAAGAGGCAGTGTGTATATACAATGGAATACTACTCAGCCACAAAAAAGAATGAGATCTTTTTATTTGCAACAACATGGATGGATCTAGAGAATCTAATGCTAAGTGAAATAAGTCAGAGAAAGACAAATGCCAGATGATTTCACTTATATGTAGAATTTGAGGGGAAAAAAAACAACAAAGAAAAAAAGAGAACAATAACAACAAAACTGAACTCAAATTCAGAGAACAAACTGGTGATTTCCAAAGGGGATTAAGAGAACACTATCTTGATGAGCACTGAATAATGTACAGAATTGTTAAATCATTATATTGTACACCTGAACCTAAAAAAAAAATTAAAAAAAAGACTATATGTTGATTATGCTTAAATTGAAAAAAAAAAGATACTACCTAGAAAAAGTGTGAATCAGCATTAAGACCAGTGACAACCTTATTCCCTTTTTAAATAGGGCAACTGTAAAGATAAATCAGGAGGACGCTATATATTCCATACTTACCAATGTATTTCTTTTTTCTTTTTCTTTTCTTTTTTTTTTTTTTTTTTTTTTTTTTTTTTGAGAGAGAGAGAAGGGAGGTAGGAGGAAGGGCTAAGAGAGAGACAGAATGAGCCAGCATGGAGCCTGACCTAGGGCTCAATCCCACAACCCCAAGATCAAGACCTAAATAGAAACCAAGAGTTGGACGCTTAACCAACTGAGCCACTCACGCACCCCATCTCAAATTTCTGAAGGCTAGAAGTCCAAGGTCACAGTGTCGGCAAGGAGGTTCCCTTTGAGGATTTCTATCTTGTGGCAATCTTTCTGTCTACTGTCTGCAAATTTCACTTGTTTTTAGTAATCTCAACACCAAATGTGAGGCTTGAATTCACAACCCCAAGATCAAGAGTCATATGATCCTTCCACTGAGCCAGCAGGTGCCCCTAAATTTCTTTTTAACAAACGTACCACCCATATTGGATGAGAGGCTTACTATACTCCAATATGACCTCATCTTAACTAGCTTCACCTGTCATGACACCATACCCAAATAAAGTCACATTCTGAGGTACAGGGCGTTAGAACTTCAGTATGATTTTTTTAGGTGACACAATTCAACCCAGAACAGCTGGCTTTTCTCACCATTCAAGTATCAGTCCAAGTACTACCTCCACTGAGAGGCCTGTCCTCACCACCCAATGGAAAGTGACTCTCCCCCAAGCACTAGACACTCTATGCCCTTGCCCTACTTTATTTTCTTCATATACTTACCGCTCCCAGAAATTACCATACCTGTTCATTTGGTTTTGATCTGTCTCTCCACACTAGAATGTAAACCCTATGAAATCAGGGACTCTGTCTTGTCTATTTATCTCCAGAGCCTACAGTCATGCCTGACACATGGTGATGGTTTAATCAGTATCAGCTGAATGAATGAAAACATGCTTTAAATAAATATCACTTGTCCATTCACAAATATAATGCCAGAGATAGCCACAGCTAGGAATGAAAACCAAGCAAGGTAAGAGGATAGACTTTGAATAGGGTGGTGGGGAAGGCTTCTAAGATGCAACCATGAAGCAAACTGGAGCGGTTTCAAAGACAGTGAAGTCAACAGTGCAGTTGACAGTGTGACTGGTGCGAGTTCCAGGCATGACCAAGACATGAGGAAGTGGAGGACCAGCGGCGAGGAGGCGTGCCAGAAAGGAAGCTGAAAGTGAAGGCATCTGCATTTACTACTCTCTGTCTGGATCTTCAGCTTACAAAGCACTATGATATTCCAGGCCAAATAAAGTTTTTTCCCTTATTCATGAAGTTTCCACAAGAGTCCTGAACCCCTCTCCTCTTTGTCCCCTGGGCATTTTGTTGTTACTTCTACTATAGCATTTCCAGCATTTCTGTGGAACTGCAAGTTTTCCATTTCACATGCCTCTTGCCCCCTCCAGTGAGCTCCTTGAGGGCAGGGACCCCAAAAGTTACTAAGTAGATGTTGAAGGAAAGGAACTCCTAGCTGGTGCCCCTCCTCCCACAGAGACCAAGTGTTTCCCATTTAAAAACAAGGCTTGGGGTGCCTGGGTGGCTCAGTGGGTTGAATCACTGTCTTCAGCTCAGGTCATGATCTCAGGGTCCTGGGATCAAGCCCCTCATCGGGCTCTCTGCTCCCCCACACCGCCTGCTGCTCTGCCTTCTTGTGATCTCTGTCAAATAAATAAGTAAAATCTTTAAAAACAAACAAACAAAAGCCAAACAAGGTTTTCGGGCATGACCTCACACAAAATGGCACAGCAGGCAGCTCTAGGAGTTGTCCCTCTACTGAGGCGGCAGGAGTGACTGGAACCTAACGGATACTTACGACAAGGAGGGCACGCTTGCTGAAACAGAGGTTGCTGACCTTTCCTAAACAGGCCGTGTGGGTGAACCTCTATTGCCCCCATTCTCCAGCTGCCCCACACAGCAGTGGGCGGGGGGGCGGGGACAGCTCACATTCCCAGGATGGTGGCTGGTGTCAGGGTGGGCAGTGAGGACCTTGTCTTCAAGCAGCTTGGGGTTGTCCATTTTGGTTGGAGAGCCTGTGTCTGTCACCATTGTTCCCACAGGATATAAACTCCCATGTTGCTACCCAGAAAGCCAAAATGTTTAGCCACGTGAGATTTATACATTTAGTCACTTCCCCCAACAAAACCTGAGTAGCTTTTATATGCCAGGCACTGAAGACACAGGAATAAACAAAACAGACAAAAACCCCAGTTCACATTCTGATAGGGAAAGTGACAGTTCACTAAAGCACAGGGAGGGCGGAAGCAGGAAGGGGTGCAGTGCTCTTTTCTTGAGTCCCTCCAGGCCCCTTTGATTTGGCACTACATTATTATATCACATTTTATTCACGCTGAGTCTCCTGACTGAATGGAAAAACCATGCAAGTTAATTCCTTGGGTCTCTCGTGGCTTCTTATCACCCTAACACCCAGGCCAGAGACCTAGGAGCCAAACGTGACTCAAAGTCTCTTGGTCATGTTCAGAAAAAATCACATAATATCTACAACAGCAAAGATGGTACTTTTGTCTCTTCGTTTAATTAGAGCTATGTACCTAGGGTTTTTTTGGGGGGGGGTTATTATTTTTATTAACGTATAATGTATTATTTGCCCCAGGTGTACAGGCCTGTGAATCATCAGGCTTACACAATTCACCGCACTCACCATAGCACATACCCTCCCCAATGTCCATAACGCAGCCACCCTATCCTTACCGCCCTACTCGCCAGCAACCCTCGGGTTGTTTTGTGAGATTAAGAGTCTCTTATGCTTTATCTCCCTCCTGATCCCATCTTGTTTCATTTTTTCCTTCTCTACCCCCACAACCCCCTGCCCTGCCTCTCAAATTCCTCATATCAGAGAGATCATATGAAAATTGTCTTTCTCTGATTGACTTATTTCACTCAGCATAATACCCTCTAGTTCTATCCACATTGTTGCCGATGGCGAGATTTCATTTATGCATAGTATTCCATTGTGTGTGTGTGTGTGTGTGTGTGTATCACATCTTCTTTATCCATCTTCATCTGTTGATGGACATCTAGGCTCTTTCCATAGTTTGGCTATTGAGGACATTGCTGCTATAAACTTTCGGGTGCATGTGCCCCTTCGGATCACTACATTTGTATCTTTAGTGTACCTAGGTTTTTTGTTTGTTTTTTTCTTAAAAAAAAAAAAAATCTCCATCTTCCTGGGGTGACTTAACTAAATTCCTGCCTGAGGGAGAAGCCAAAACCACTGTCCTCCAAAAGCTGACTTTCTAATGTGTGTCTTAGTTGGACAAGTCATTCAAACTATCTGAATATATTTCCTGGTCTGGTAAATTGGGACAGTAATGCACACCTCAGAGGCTGTAGAGAGACTTGGATGAGTGATGGACATGAAAACAAATGCTTAGAGTGACACTTGGTATGTATAAAGCACACAGTATACATTATTGGGAAACAAAAGAGGCACCTGGGTAGCTAAGTCAGTTAAGCATCCGACTCTTGGTTTCGGCTCTGGTTGTGATATCATGGTCGTGGGACTGAGTCCCTGCATCAGGCTCTGTGCTCAGCACAGAGTCTGCTTGTGATTCTCTCTCCCTCTGCCCTTCCTGCTTGTGCTCTTTCTCTGAAATAAATAAATCTTTAAAAAAAGAAAGAAAGAAAGAAAAGAAAAACAAAACAAAACTTCCCAACACTCCTTTCAGCCAATAATTTTATTGAAATAGCATGATTACCTGTGAAATCATACAACCCAACAGATAAGTATTTTATTTCACAGCACACCAAGCAGCAAAGCAGATAAGGAGGTCAGGGGAAGCATGTTCCAGGCTATAGTAAGGGACTGGGTTGGCTGCTAGATCTGGCTTCCCTAAGAGACCAGAGCCCTGCCTACCAACTTGAAATGGATCTTTGTGTAGAACTTCCCAGGGAGACGCTGCCTCCTCCCCCTACTCTCCCTCCTTCCCCACTCCCTTTTTCCTTTAAAACTGATTCAACCAAGAGAAGCAAGGGCTTTGTGGCCAGGGTCTCATTTTTCATCAGAGAAGCATTCTCCCTACATGGCTTTCTTCTCTTCAGTTGCATTAGGAACAGCATATGATTCTTTCTCCTTGATAATCCCTCTCCCCAGCATCTTAGAAACCTGAGTTCAAGAGCCGCATGATGCTACCCCGTAAAGCTGACTACTTTGGGTGAAATCAAGCAAGGGCTGCAGAACAACTCAAAAGTCATCTGATGGACCCATTATGGTACGAGACAGAGTCAGAGAAAGACCAAGTGTGTTCTCAAGTACATGTGGAATTTTGAAAAGCCAAAGCTATAGGAAAAGAGAACAGAATGGAAGATATCAGAGGCTGGGGAGAGGTTGGTCAAAGTACAAAATTCCAGCTGTAAGATGAATAAATTCTGGGGATCTATGGTACAACATGGTGACTATATCTACAGTGCCGTATTATATACTTGGAAGTTGTTGAGAGTAGATCTTAAATGTTAACACCACACACACATACACACACACACACACACACACACAAAAGTAATTATGTGAGGCTATGGAGGTGTTGACTAACCTTATTTTGGTAATCATTTTGCAACACATACACTTACCAATTCATCAAACTGTACACCTTAAATTTACACATGTTACATGTCAATAATATCTTAATAAAGCTGGGGGGAAAACATCTAAGACCCATGGCTTCTCCCTAGCTGCTTCTGCCATGGCAGCCTACAAACCTCTTCTCTTTCAGTTTTTAAAATAAAATGCAACAAGCCACTTTCATGTTACAGCCTAAGAAATGACAACTGTTCGGAGGATTACACCCCTTCCCCACTTGGTGACATCTCTGTGAGGACAGGAATGGGGGCTCAGTCATCTTTGTATTCCTAGCATTGAACAGAGAAACTGGCCCAAGAATAGACTGTTGAAAAAAAGGTTAGGTAAATTCCATTTTCATAGCATCTACTGATGTCTAAAAATTCCAAATTAGAGGTTATAAAATGTATGCTAGATATCTTAAGAATAACTTAATTGCAAAATCAATTATGTGCTACATACTACCTGGGATTTAACGAAAATTAGCACTATCTCAAAATTAAAGACAATGTACTATAAAATAAGCTTTGTTATTGAGTGGTATGAACATAGACCCAATAATTAATTCTAGCCCTCACTATTATCAAGTGCATCGTATCTTCCCATTTTAGAGTAGGAAACGCAATAGCTACTTCACTGCGCTTTTGTGAAGATTAAATGAGCTAACACATTTGTAATACTTAGAACAGGGCCTGGCAGAGGGTGACCACTTACAAAATGCTAGCTGTTACCATCACTGTTGTTATCAAGTGCTGCTATTAAGTTAAATAGAAGCTCATTCAGTTAATCTGCCCAGGAAAGTATTAACAGAAGCGAGACACACATAAAATCCATGGTCCAGACAACAAAATCTCCTCAGGGCTTCAGATGTCTTCTAAAAGCCATTAGCAGATTCTCATCATATAAGAATTGCCCATAAATTGCTTACTTTTTAGAATGTGATTGCACCTTGAAGCAGGACTATATATTTAGTAGACCCTAAATGTAAGCCAGAAAGAACTGAATTAGCAGCTTCACTAAAAGGTTCCTTTAAAAAAAAAAAAAATGCAGACACCATTCCCTACCTTCTCTTCATGCCAGATGATGTTCCTGATTCCATAAGCTTTGGGGCGCCTTTAACTGATAAGGGCCTGTGAGTTTATGAAAGCTTCGAATGACCAACATCTGGGTTAAAAATAATCACGAGAAACAAAAACTGAGAAACAGAAAGCAGAAGTAGGCCCCAGCTGGCTCCGCTTACGCTCTCCCACAGCGGCTGCTATCCTATTTCTCAGATACCACCCTTCAGCCTAGCAATCCCTAATGGGTGTCTGCTGACCACTGGTCCCCATACAAGGGTTCCAAGGGCAGGTCAGTTTCCCCTCCTGGAAAGCCACTGTGCCCACCAACATACCCAAGGTCCTGAGTTTTTTCCAGAAGAAACCCATTGAGCCGCATTTCACTTACTGTTTGAATACTTAACCATAGACTCCCTTCCCCAAGGCACTTTACTAGAATGCAGGTTTTGGAAATGCTGACAGCCTAAAATCAATCACTTCTTTCTACTGAGGAATGATGACTAGGTTCACTCACCTGATCTGGAGGAATCAGTGAATGAACACTTACTGAAATTAACACTTACCTAAGAGCAGGTGGGAAAGAAGGTGAAAGCTATGTACACCCACATTCAATGCATGAGCTCATGTCATGGATCAAGTAAAAAAAAAACAATCCTCAAGATCCAGAGGGGAAGACGCCCATAAATCCTAGGAATGGCTTATGGGAAGCATGATTTCCAGATTTGCAGGCTCAGAGAAAGGAAGATGTAAGAGCAAATCTGTCAACAAAAGGAATTTAATCCTTCTATAGTTTTTTAAAGGTTTTTATTTATTTCCTTGAGAGAGAGGAAGAGAGTGTGTGAGCATGAGCAGTAGGGAGAGGCAAAGGGGGAGGGAGAGAAAGAATCTCAAGCAGACTCCCCACTGAGCTTGGAGCCTAATGTGGGACTCGGTCTCATGACTCTGAGATCATGACCTGAGCCAAAATCAAGAGTCAAGATGCTTAACTGAATGAGCCACGCAGGCACCCCTCTCCTACTGTTTTGTTTTGTGTCTTTTTTTTTTAAGTCAAGGAGAAGAATGCAGGTACGCTGCAATTTAATCAGAATATGTCCAAAGTCATCAGGAAGAAATCTAGCGAGGTCAGTTTAATGGGGTCACAAACACAAAGGAATGTTCAGAGGTTCCTTGTCAAACTATCTGGAAAGACTCCAATCTCTAAACATTATCTTAATTCTGTAACTGGGGAAAAAAATTCCAGAATCCTAAATATCTGTTTGTAATAAAGATTGCATTTTTTTTCCTAGCTCCTGATACATCATAGAAAATTAGGGATACGGGGAAGCATCTTTCCTTCCCTCAGGTCACAATGATATTCACGCAACCATCACTGCCCCAAAGGGCCCCCCTACTGGCCTTCCTAATGACCACACGTACTACAAGGCACAGCATTAGCAGAGAAGAAGCTGAAATTTCTGAAAGAACTGCAAGAACACAGAATAAAACCATCCTGGGTTGTGTAATACCCTGTTTCTCAGGATTCTAAACCACTCAGGATCTTGAGCTTGATATCCCCTAAGTAGAGCCAAAGAGGGGCTGGGAAAGGACTGCTTAGCTGAGGTGAGAGAAAAGCCTTATTTTACAGGCTCTGCAGTTGAACAGAAAGTCACATAAAATTGTCCAAACATCTTGCTTCAGTGCTGTTCAACTGAACTTTCAATGACAATCAAAATGTTCCGAACAATGAGTGTTCAATATGGTAGCCACTAGGCACATGTGGCTATTCAGTACCTGAAACATAACTAGTACAACTGAGGAACTTAATTTTTTATTTTAATTTATTTTAACTTAAATAATCACATGTGGCCTGTGGCTATTGTATTAGGTGGTACAACTAGCTTATTCACTTAATGTCCCATGGACATGAATTCCACAAAAATGGAGATGGGGACCATGGAAGGTTTTCTGGAGGTTCTGGGAAATGGACTATCTGACTTATCTAAGGGAGCAAGGAAGAATCAAGTCTAATATCTCTAATATCTCATGAATCACGAGATGGCTAAAAGACAAGCATCACTCTCATTTTACTAAATGGAGAAACTGAGATGTAAATTCACCTAATTGATATAAACAATAATTACTACTTGTGGAATCTCTCCATGTACGTAGGTTTTACATGCAATCTTTACAACAATCCTCCAAGGTAAACATTACTGTCCCTCTTTTTCTGGTACAGAAACTGAGGTTCAAGAAGGTGGATTGCTTAGGAAAAGCCACAGAACAAGTGAGGTGAAGATTTGAACTCAGACCTATTCTTAAAACCCAGACAAAATACAACTTAGGTCTTCAGCAAAGATCAATTTTTCTTTCTCAGTTTAATCAAAGGTTTTTTTTTTTTTCTTAAAGATGTATTTATTTGAGGGTGAGAGAGAGAGCGCACATGCACACACATGTGCTGAGGAGTAGGGGGAAGGGCAGAGGGAGAGAATCGCAAGCAGACTCCCCACTGAGCACAGAGCTAGAGCAGAGCCCACTCCAGGCAGATCTCACAACCCAAGAGATCATGACCTCAGCCAAAACCAAGAATCAGAAGCTCAACTAAATGAGCCACCAGGCGTCCAAGTCAACAAGTATTTTCTGAGCCTCACCATGCTAAGTGCACAGGAGGAGGAAATGCAAAGATAAGGAAGGAAAACCATCAATATCACTGAACCTCGGAGTTGTGTGGGCTTGCTAACACAACATGTTCTCTAACAAAGAACATGAATTATTCAATTACTCACAGCTAGCTCCTCATGTATATTATAGCAATCAACTGGCCTAGAATAAAAAAATAAGCTAATATTTTTAGCACTTCAAAAACACACAGAACCAAAGCACACGTGCCAAGTGAAAAGAACTGATAAATTAGACTTTATCATAATTAAAACTCTTATGCACCAAAAGACATCATCAATAAAATGAAATGATAATCCACAGAATGGGAGGAAGTAATGGCAGATATATTTGACAGGAGACTTGTATCCAAATTGTATTAAAAAAAAAAAACTCTTACAAGGCAATAATAAAAAGACAAATCACCTGCACACATTTTTGTGTGGACATATGTGTCCATTTCTTTTTGGTCTAGGAGTGAACTACTGGACTGTACGATAATTCCATGTTTAGGACTTTGAGGAGGTGCCAAACTGTTAGCAAAGTGGCTGGGCAGGGCAGCAATCCCAGCAGCAGGGTATGGGGGCTCAAATCTCCCCACAGCCCGACCAGTACTTGCCATTGTCCGGCTTTTATCTTAGCCATTTCTTGTTGGTATGAAATGATATCTCATTAGGATTTAATACACATTTTCCTAATGGTGAGCGATGCTGAACATCATTTCATATGGTCACTGACCATTCATAAATCTTCTTTGGAGAAATGCCTTTTAGGGTCCTTTTAGTTTAGACATATTCAGTACATAAGTTATGTTCAGTTCAAAGAAACATAATGCAGAGGAAAAACAAATTTTCTTTTTCTTCTGTTTTATTTTCAGCACAGTTTCTTCAGGTATCTCCAAATCTGAAGGGCAAACACTCAAACTGTCTTGTAACGTGCCTGGAGGCTGAAGGTGGGGACTGTGGGCTTACCTGGGTCTAAAGCCCAGCTCTCCTAATTCTAGGTGACCTGGAGCAAGTGACTTAATCCAAGCCTCAGTTTCTCATTCCAGCAAAACCCAATCCAGTTCATCCACACCACAGAGCTGTTTACATGAGCACACTACCTAGTACATGGCAAATACTCAACAAACACTCACGTTATTGTTTTTATCACCAACATACCATCATCACTATCACTGCAACCCCAGCTCTCGCAGGAAGCTTGAAAACATGATGGTACATGTAGGTTTTCCATGTACATTCAGTTTTTCATAACTGTTCTCCTCAATTTAATTCAGACTCCCATTGCCTGAACATAACCAGGGCTCCTTATCATCCCTACTCATTATCTTAGGGACTTAGACTTTGAAATAAGATCCCCAATTTTTCACTGGCTAGAACAAATGCTACACTATCCCCTGGCAAAAGCAAGTCAACAATAGAAAAAACATTTTTTAAATAGGTACATTTCTGTGGTTTGTTTCTAGAAGACCTGAATGAGCCAGAAAATGTCAGCATCTCCTCAGAGACGCCTGGTAAATAAAGGGAAATAACACTGGCAAAACGAAGCCGCCTGCCAGAGGAGCTGGCCTAGCAGCATGATGACTAGGCCCTGAGCCAGAGAAATACCAAAGTCCACACAGCAGAGCAAGGGGTTAGGGGACAGCGCTGGCTGCCTCCTAGGTAAACAGCTGGAAGCAACCAAGTTCAGAAAAAAACCTCTTTTTTTAAGTCTATATGAGAAAAGGAAAAGAAAGTACATAGGACTGAACTCTATTCTGTAAGACAAATACCAGGTTCTTCTTTTCCTTCCACCGGGCAGAGGTGGTGGAACAAGACCCTGGAAAAATATCTGGGGTCCCAGGTGGACCACACCTCATCACCAATGGCTGGCCAAGTATAGTGGTGACCTCTGGCTTGCCTGGCCCATGTTGCCCCCCTAAAGAACCCAGATCTTCCAAAACGTCCTTCCAGCCACACATCTCGGAGAACACCTGGAAAGGGGCTTGATCAGCCACAAAAGCCCCAAACCTCAAAATATTCAAAGGAAGTATGTCATGGGATTTACCCATCACAAGGACCTCTTAGCTTCCAAGGAAACATCACAGCCCTTGTGGGGACTTTTCCTGGGCACTACCTACCTCCTGCTCAGTAAAATAGAGAGAAAAACAACTTCCCCATAGGAATGTGTACTGGGGCCAAATGATGTTCCCCCGAAATCTGAGGGGATAGTAATGCCCCCATCATTCCAGGTCTGTTCTTGAATGCTGCCTGTGTTCTGCTTCTTCTAGAATAAACGCACAGAACTTGAGAGCTGAGAAGGCCCACAGCCAGAGAGATGAAATAACTTACCAAAGGTCACAGAGCACAGAAGTGGCCAAGCCAAGACTCGACACACAGCATTAGCCATAAAAACGGGAAAGTGCTGTTGTTCTGGAGTACAACCCACTGACTCCATTAGAGAGTATGTTCCTGACCTGGAAAGGAAGTGCTCACAAAGGGAACACCAAGGGAATTAGGAACATGGACTCTGAGCCAGTAACAAGATTCAAATCCAGTTCTGTCCCTTACAAAGTGTGTGACATCAGAGAAGTTCCTAAACCTTGGTTACCTCATCCATCATAAGAGGCTGATTAAGGCACCAACCCCGTCAACTATTCCAAGGATGAATGGACGAAATAAGCAAAACTTTTTAAAGATTAAAAAAAAAGTAAAACAGTGTCTGAAGGGGCACTTGGGTGGTGCAGTCAGTTAAGCATCTAAGTCGATTTTGGCTCAGATGGTGATGGAGGGGTCATGAGATCCAGCCCCCTATGGGGCTCCACACTCAAGGGAGTCTGCTTGAGATTTCTCTCACGCCCTCTCCCTCTGCCTCTCCCCTCTGCTTGTGTGCTTTTTCTCAAATAAATCTTTAAAAAAAAAAATAGTGTCTTATGTAAGTACTATATAAAGCATCATCATCATCCTAAAACAGAGGGGAAATGAAAGTGAAAACTCGAGTAAAAATGTTGAGAATTACATGAAAAAAGAAAGTTGGTGTGTGGTCATTAAATAAGAAGAATACCATTAACTTTAAAAAACATACAGGGGTGCCTGGGTGGCACAGTTGGTTAAGCCTCTGCCTTCGGCTCAAGTCGTGATCCCAGGGTCCTGGAATCGAGCCCCATGCTGGGCTCCCTGCTCGGCAGGGAGCCTGCTTCCTCTTCTCTCTCTGCCTGCCTCTCTGCCTACTTGTGATCTGTCAAATAAATAAATAAAATCTTTAAAAAAAAAAAAAAAAAGAGTACAGACACACCAAGAGTCCTATTAACAGTGGCTAGTGGGAAAATGAAAGCAAAACAAGAACATGTGATAAAATGACAGGGACAACAGGACTCCCATGATGTTAAAGCATCATGTATATATGCACTCCCGCATATATACATGTACTCCAAAAAGAAAGCAGAAGAAAATAAGTGAAACATTGGCAGCCATACTCTGGGCAGTGGGATTACTGCTGGTTTTTACTGTCCTCTCTTCTTCCCAAATCTTATGCAGCAGATATGTATTACTTTGGAAATCAAAATAAATGTAGGTTTTTAGAGATTATTTTCTTTAATATTTTTAAATTTTATTTTTTTTTAGTAATCTCTACAGCCCACATGGGGCTCAATCTCATGACCCCGAGATCAAGAGTCATATGTTCTGAGCTAGTCAAGTGTCCTGAAACAGGACCCTTTATAATATTATTAAATAATATTCTTTATTTTAAAGAATAAACTTGACACGGGACCAGATCTCTGATGGCTAAAGGACTATTTACAAGCAGCTACAGTGGGGTAGATGGAACCCTGCGAAGCAGTGTTTGGGAGGGGAGACCTAGAGACGGGGAGCAGGGGGAATACCAAGCCACCAAGCAAGTCTGGAAGGTGATCCCTGAAGGGATTGGGTCAGGGAGGGGCATTGCTCTGCAAAACAGGAAGGAAGTTCAAAAAGAAAAGGAGAGTGAGGACTTCAGCAGTCCCTGACTTAAATGAGAGAGATTAGGAAGGTCTCGATAAAGGAAAAAAGAGAATCCTGGAGAAGGCTATCAGCAGCCTGCTGTCTTTCCCTGGCTGGAAACAAGGAACTGTTGGCTCTGAACTGGGGTCAAGGCTGGGATAAGCCTTCTGCGTTTGGTGCTCTAAGCTGCTCTCCAAGTCTGAGACCATCACCTGACCCCAGGGAGGACCAAGAATTTCCTTCTTTTCAGCGTCCAGATGAAAGAAAGGGCTCTGCTGACCCTGGGCCACTGACAGACACAAGCCAGGAACCAGAAAGAACCTGCCATAGGGTCTGAGAAGGCTGAGTTAACTGCAGCATCTTTCTCTGGCAATCTCCCTGGCTTTCTTCTGTGCCTCCTTCCAGCCTGAGTACTCGGCTTACCTCTTCCGCAGAGATTCCTTGTAGCTCATACAAAGGGAGAGACAGAAGAGAAGATACAGAAGAGAGAGCAGAAAGCAGCAGTGGGACCCTCCCAGCTCGGGTTCAAGGCCCATCTCTCCTCTGAGGTGCCCCCTACTCGGTGGTGTGCTACGCAAGCACCCTCCCCCCCAAACCCCCTTTCCTGTGGCATGATGCACAAGCACCCTTTCCCCTGAGCCCGGCACCTCTGCATCCTTCCCACCAGCTCCCCTTTTGAGCAGCAACCCAGGATCATAGTCTGCTAAGGTTCATCCAGGTCATCCACCCACCTATGAAAAACGAGGCAAAAAAGAGGACAGGGAGTCGTCACCTACACATATAAGAACGACACCCTAGCCCAAGACTGATCTGATTCAAGGCCTTGCCTGAGGTCACAAGTCTTTGTAGTGACAGAACCGTGTGAGCAGCTAGCTCTCCAGACTGGTGTCCCCCCAGCACTCAACACGGACTGAGAACTGGACTGCACACCCCACCCTCGCAGGGAAAGCCCAGGTCCAGTCCCTGGACTCCTTCCAGACAGATGGCAATATACAAAATAAGCCAAAAGGTTAACTCAAATTCAGGTGTAATAGGGGCGCCTGGGTGGCTCAGTGGGTTAAGGCTTCTGCCTTCGGCTCAGGTCATGATCCCGGGGTCCTGGGATCGAGCCCTGAGTCGGGCTCTCTGCTCAGCAGGGAGCCTGCTTCCTTCTCCCTCTGCCTGCCTCTCTGCCTACTTGTGATCTCTGTCAAATAACTAAATAAAATCCTAAAAAAAAATTCAGGTGTAATGGACAGAGGTGACTCCTGCCTTCTCATCAGGGGTCATTATAACAGGAAACATCTCAATCCAAAAAGTGACCCTGCAATAGAGGACTCTCAGAACCTGTGATGATCTCTGGGGTGACACTTTACAGATATTTACATGATCTTAAAGTACCTTTCCAAAATATTAATGTGAATAAAAATATTATTGATTACTGTGGTGATTTTACAATATGCCCACAGATCCTTCGATACTCCTCCCTCCAGGGGTGGAACTTAAATCCCTCCCTCCTCGGGCTGGATTCAGTGATTCTCTTCTAATGAAAAGATCATAGAAGGGGGAAAATGGTAACTTTACAGTGATGAAATTGGGAAGACACGCCCCTATAACCAAGTGATCAAGGTTAACATCATCAGTGCTAAGTCATGTTTACAACATACACTCTCTGATATGACACGGTGAAAAGGGAATATCACTCCCACCCCGTGCTCTTCCCCAAAATCCATAACCTGTTTAGTCATAGACTAAAGAAACCCACTTCAACAGACATTCTACAAATCACCTAACCACTACTCTTCAAAATTATCAAGTCATATGAAGCAAGATAAAACTCTGCTTAGTTGGAGAAGAATAAGGAGGGATGACAACAAAATTACCATGAACCGGATCCTGGAACAGAAAAGAACACTAGTAGAAAAGCAGGGAAATCGTGCTGAAGTCTGTAGCTAGTAACTGAAGTTAACAGTATGTATGAATGTAATTTCTTACTTTTGATAAATGTGCCATGGTTATATAAAATGTTAGTATTAGAGGAAGGCTAGTGAAGGATTTACAAGAATTCCCTAAACTGTGTTTGCAACTTTTCTGTAGGGATTCTATTACTTCAAAATAAAAAAGTTTAGGGATGCCTGGGTGGCTCAGTTAGTCAAGTGTCCCACTTTTGAGCTCAGCTTGGATCTTGATCTCAGGGTCATGAATTCAAGCCCCATACTTGGGGGCTCCACACCCTACCAAAGTAGGTGTGGAGCCTACTTAAAAATAAATAAATAAATAAATAAATAAAAATGAGAATGTTTAAAAATGAAACAAACGTGATGCTCCTGGAAGACACATCATGCTTATGCTACGGCTTCCTTGGGTCCCCACAAAACTCCTAAATGTGCCCCATGGTCCCCAGTTTGAGAAGCACCACAGGATCTCTTGGTTATCAACCATTTACTAATGCCACAGCCATGATGACTTCACAACAAGAAAGATGGCATGTGTGATCCTAACTATTCAGTTGTCGTTAGCAAGGAAGCACCTTTCCTAAATTCATTTCTATGACAAGCAAGATGGAAACAGAGATAGGTCTCTGCGCGTGGTGAGGTTCCAGTCTGTTTCTCTGGCTGTGGTCCCATCACTCAGCACTTTGCCCGAGACCCACAGAGGATGAGTTACTGACACATCCAAACAACAAATTCTGAGTACGCATCAATATCAGCTCATTTATAGAGAGGTTTTCGCTTTCTCCTCTATGAAACACCTTGATAAATGCCTACTTCTACTTCAAAAGATACTCTGTCACTAGACTCTCAGCTACCCACGAGTGACAAGCTAAAATCTTCCCTACAATCCTGAAGGAAAACATTTAAAAGTTCTCATCACCTAAATGTATGCCTTTTACTTCACAGTTTATTTCTGTGATTTGGGGTAAGTCTTTTTTTTTTCTTCCCCAATTTTACTATTTTATTATTTAATTTTATTTTTTATTTATTTTTTATTTTTTTCAATTTATTTATTTTCAGAAAAACAGTATTCGTTATTTTTTCACCACACCCAGTGCTCCATGCAATCCGTGCCCTCTATAAGACCCACCACCTGGTACCCCAACCTCCCACCCCCCCGGCCACTTCAAATCCCTCAGATTGTTTTTCAGAGTCCATAGTCTCTCGTGATTCACCTCCCCTTCCAATTTACCCCAACTCCCTTCTCCTCTCTAACACCCCTTGTCCTCCATGATATTTGTTATACTCCACAAATAAGCGAAACCATATGATAATTGACTCTCTCTGCTTGACTTATTTCACTCAGCATAATCTCTTCCAGTCCCGTCCATGTTGCTACAAAAGCTGGGTATTCATCCTTTCTGATGGAGGCATAATACTCCATAGTGTATATGGACCACATCTTCCTTATCCATTCGTCCGTTGAAGGGCATCTTGGTTCTTTCCATAGTTTGGCGACCGTGGCCATTGCTGCTATAAACATTGGGGTACAGATGGCCCTTCTTTTCACGACATCTGTTCAAAAAATTGAAGCAGAAGAAAAACTTCCAGACTCTTTCTATGAAGCCAGCATTACCCTGATCCCCAAACCAGGCAAAGACCCTACCAAAAAGGAGAATTTTAGGCCAATATCACTGATGAATATGGATGCTAAGATTCTCAACAAGATCCTAGCCAACAGGATCCAACAGCACATTAAAAAGATTATCCATCATGATCAGGTGGGATTCATCCCTGGGCTACAAGGATGGTTCAACATTCACAAATCAATCAATGTGATACAACAAATTAATATGAGAAGAGAGAAGAACCACATGGTCCTCTCAATTGATGCAGAAAAAGCATTTGACAAAATCCAGCATCCGTTCCTGATTAAAAGCTTCAAAGTAAAGGGATAGAGGGAACATTCCTGAACCTCATCAAATCTATCTTTGAAAGACCCACAGCAAATATCATCCTCAATGGGAAAAAGCTTGCAGCCTTACCGTTGAGATCAGGAACAAGACAAGGATGCCCACTTTCACCACTCTTGTTCAACATAGTATTAGAAGTCCTAGCAACAGCAATCAGACAACAAAGAGAAATAAAAGGTATACAAATTGGTAATGAAGAAGTCAAACTCTCTTCGCAGATGACATGATTCTTTATATGGAAAACCCAAAAGACTCCACCCCCAAACTACTAGAACTCATACAGCAATTCAGCAACGTGGCAGGATACAAAGTCAATGTGCAGAAATCAGTGGCTTTCTTATACACTAACAATGAAAATACAGAAAGGGAAATTAGAGAATCGATTCCATTCACTATAGCACCAAGAACCATAAGATACCTGGGAATAAACCTAACCAAAGAGGTAAAGGATCTGTACTCGAGGAACTACAGAACACTCATGAAAGAAATTGAAGAAGACACAAATAGATGGAAGACCATTCCATGCTCTTGGATCGGAAGAATAAACATTGTTAAAATGTCTATACTGCCTAGAGCAATATATACTTTTAATGCCATTCCGATCAAAATTCCACCAGTATTCTTCAAAGAGCTGGAGCAAATAATCCTAAAATTTGTATGGAATCAGAAGAGACCCCGAATCGTTAAGGAAATGTTGAAAAACAAAAATAAAGCTGGGGGCATCACGTTACCTGATTTCAAGCTTTATTACAAAACTGTTTTTTCTTTGTTTTTAAGATGCAGCAACAGACTGCTTCACGAACATGGCTCCAAAGGGTCCACCTTCTTGTATCCACATCCTTCAACAGGATTATGCGGCCTCCATCAAGGGTATGGGGGTGGGAGGGCGTTATTTCCCCGCTCCTGGAGCTGGGCTGGCCTCGTAAACTGCTCTGGCCAACAGAATGCCACAGACTTGCCAGCGCAGTAGTTCCGATTAGGCCCAAGAGGGTTTGTTTACTTCTGCTCACTCTATTGGAACCCTGCTCTACAGCCATGAAAACAAACCAGGGCTGTTCTGCTCTAGAATGAGAAAACTAGGGACCAAAAGATGAGCTAGCCCCCAGCTGACCCAGACACATGAGATATTTGGTCCTCCCTGGGGTCAGGCGATGGTCTCAGACTTGGAGAGCAGCTTAGAGCACCAAACGCAGAAGCCTTGCCCCCAGTTTGGAGCCAACAGTTCCTTTTTTCCAGCCAGGGAAAGACGGAGGGCTGCTGATTAGCCTTCTCCAGGATTCTCTTTTTTCCTTTATCTAGGCCTTCCTAATCTCTCTCATTTAAATCAGGGACTGCTGAAGTCCTCACTCTCCTTTTCTCTTATTGAACTTCATTCCTGTTTTGCAGAGCAATGCCCCTCCCTGACCCAATCCTTTCAGGGATCACCTTCCAGACTTGCTTGGTGTTCCTCCTGCTCCCCCTCCCTGGTCTCCCCTCCCAAACACTGTTTCTAAGGGTTTAGATAAAATCTATAAAATAATTGGAGAAAAAAGGACAAATGTATAATATCCACTATACTATTACTCAGAAAGATGATGTACTTTTCATTTGTTCCAATTTAAAAAAAAAAAAAACCCTCCTAGTAAGTTCTTTTGTTTATGTAAGTCCAGCAACATGCTGAGAGTTTTTCTATGGGTTTTATACCTCTTGTTGCTGTTGAGATTAGAAGTATTTTTACCATCATAGCTAACAGATTATTGCTGGCATATAATATCACTATTGCTCCTCGTGTATATACCCACAAATTTACGAGCTCATAAATTCTAGGAGTGGAGCCACACTTTTTTTTTTCTTCCAAGTTTTCATTTTAATTTATTTAAATTCCTGGTTAGCTAACAAGTAGTGTAGTACTAGTTTCAAAGTGTAGAATTTACTGATTTAACACTTACAAACACAACCCAGGGCTCAATACAACAAGTGCCCCCCTGAATATCCAGCACGCATTAACCCAATATGCCCCCTCTATCCACCTCCCCTCCAGCAACCCTGATTGTTCTCTATAGTTAGTCTGCTTTAGGGTTTGCCTCTCTTTTTCCCCTATGCTCCTTTGTTGTGTTTCTTAAATTCCACATATGAGTGAAATCATAAGGTATTTGTCTTTGACTTATTTTACTTAGCATAATATACTCCAGTTCCATCCACATCATGGCAAGTGGCAAGATTTCATTACTTTTTGTGGTTGAGTAATATTCCACTGTTCATATGCATATGCACACACCCCACAACTTCTTTACCTGTTCATTTATCAGTTGATGGACATTTGGGCTCTTTCAATGGTTTGGCTGTTGTCAATAATGCTGCTATGAACATGAGTGCACGTAACCCTCTGAATCAGTATTTTTGTATCTTGGCAAATACTCTAGTAAACATACTTGTTTTTTATTGGTATGTAATTACGTTGTTTCTTTTGAAAAGCCCTTTTCTTCTTATTACCAGCTACACTTTAAAATATATGTTTAATGCTTTATTGCACTGGCAAGCAATGCCAGAACAATAATGAATATCTTGTTTTTTATTTTAATGGAAATCTCTAGTGTTTCTTACATTGTGTATGATGTTAGAAGCTGGTTTAAGATATATGTACATGCTGTGGGCACCTGGGTAGCTCAGTGGGTTAAGCCGCTGCCTTCGGCTCAGGTCATGATCTCAGGGTCCTGGGATCGAGTCCCACATTGGGCTCTCTGCTCAGCAGGGAGACTGCTTCCCTTCCTCTCTCTCTGCCTGCCTCTCTGCCTACTTGTGATCTCTCTCTCTCTCTCTCTCTGTCAAATAAATAAATAATCTTTAAAAAAGAAGATATATGTACATGCTGTGGATATACAAACACACATTTTCCTTTTGGCTTATGATACACTTAAATCATGCTAAAGAAGTATCTTATTTTTCTAAGAATTTTATTTTGTAAATTAAGAATGGGTATGTGTAAAAAAAAAAAAAAAAAAAGAATGGGTATGTGTGTGGTTTATTTATGTGTGTGTCAGCAACAACTGACTACAGGGTCTGTTTACAGACTTCCTAAAAAGCATTATTATATTCCTGGAATAAAAATATTATGCTAGGGCGCCTGGGTGGCTCAGTGGGTTAAGCCGCTGCCTTCGGCTCAGGTCATGATCTCAGGGTCCTGGGATCGAGTCCCGCATCGGGCTCTCTGCTCAGCAGGGAACCTGCTTCCTTCTCTCTCTCTCTCTGCCTGCCTCTCTGCCTACTTGTGATCTCTGTCTGTCAAATAAATAAATAAAATCTTTAAAAAGAAAAAAAAAATATTATGCTAACACCCTGACTGATTCCATTAGCGTTTCTTTTCTAACTTTTTCATGTGTTTTATCAGGTTTTTTAAATCACATGACTAAGGTAGCCTTTCTATGTGAGTGTGATAGCAATTACATAGCATGGACATTATCTGATATTTGTAAATTTAAATAAGTTCACGAGTAAAATTTTAATACCAACCCATTATCTCACGGTAAGAGGGGGAAAATTTCAACAGATTAAGTTAAATAGTTTATAGAAAAGGAAGGAAGGGCAGTCAGTGCACTAACATTTCTATGGCTCCTACCAGATAAAGTCTTTACCTAAGGGATCACTTTCCCTTTGAACTACTTCAACTCTACAATACCTTGCTGATGCTGGGAACTACCGCCTAACTTTGTTTTTTTGTTTTTTGTTTTTGTTTTGTTTTGTTTGCTTTGTTCTATTGCACTACAAACACTTCTCCACTGGACAGTGTTATACAGGAAGGGAAAGAAAACCTTGGTTTTTCCATATCTGAAAACCTTGGTTTTTCCAACCACCTGTCCATCCCTATGTGTATATATTTTCACAATAATGCTGCAGAGAAAGCAATCTGAAAACGTCACTGGCGTACAATAATATCAGGTGCTTATAGTTCTTACTGTTAGCTGTGGAGGTCAGTTACTGACTTTGCTGATCCTGGCTAGGATTACTTACCCTAGTAAGTAACTAGGGTAAATCACATAAATCAGCAAACTGATTTATGGTTTGCTGGTTTGGTGGTTTGCTGATTTATGTGATTTCGCTTCTCATAGACTCATGGAAGCAGCTGGGCCTTCTGGTCAGGGCAAGGAGCAAGAATTGCCAAGTGAGCCATTTAAATATGTCCCAGGTAGGAGGGGAAGGAAGACAGAGAGGAAAGACTCTGTGGCCGACCACAGAGACATGGCCGGGTGTGACTCAGGGGCGAGTGATAGTTCAGAAATTGTATTCCACAGCAATATAGAAAAACAGAGGTTGGGACTACACAGAGTATCACTCATTAGAAGTGTAGCCTTCACCATGTCAGTAGTAAGTTGGGGCAAGTCTGAGTTAAAGGTTTTGCTATCACCAGCTGCCTGACCTTGGACAGGCTCTATACCTCTTAGGATACCAATTAAAAAAAAAAAACAAACAAGGGGTTGGACAAATCTCAATGAACCTTCTAAGTACCAATACTCCATGGCTATCGACTTCATTTTGTTACCAAGCTCAACTCTCTTCACATGCGCTCACTCTTCAGGTCACCTTGTAGTATAACTGCTCACAATTTTAAAAATCAGAAGGAACAATACCAACAGCAGAACCTTAAACCCAACGGCTTGAGATGGGTATTCTAGCACCTCAGATGACCGAAAGCTGGAAAAGGATGACTATTCTGTCAGAGTGCCTTCATGTGAAGGCAACCAGATGTGCAAATTTTTCAGGACAGTAAAGGTTTGCTTGTGATTAAAGAAAGACTCAAATCAATTTCAAGCAACAATGTCTTTGAATTCACTCCTACTTTGAATTATCATTATTTTCTCCATTGCAATTCTTTTCTAAAGATTCAATTTATTTTTGAATAAATGATACATGCACATGGCATAAAACTCCTAAGCTACAAATAATATAAACTGAAACGTTTCCCTATCATCCCTATTCCTAAAATAGATTATAGATGACCCTTCCCAATGACAACCATAGTCATCAGTATTGTACAGGCAGAGAAAGTGCCACACTTGGGCATGGGTACCCACAGACATGCACACACATATACAAACACTACTCTTTTTTTAAACTAGTAAATGGCACTGTCCTAAAAACACTGTTAGGTAACTTGCTTTTCTCCCTCTTCATGGTATATCTCAGACATTATTCCATAGGGAGCTGCCTTGTGGTTTTAAAAAAACTATATCATCGGGGCACGTGGGTAGTTCAGTGGGTTAAAGCTTCTGCATTTGGCTCAGGTCATGATCCCAGGGTCCTGGGACTGAACCCCATATCGGGCTCTCTGCTCAGCGGGGAGCATGCTTCCCTTCCTCTCTGCCTACTTGTGATCTCTGTCAAATGAATAAATAAAATCTTAAAAAATAATAAAAAATAAATAAAATGTAAAAACTATATCATATTCTGCTGCATGGACATGCTATTATTTAACCAGTTCCTATCAATGAATATTTAGGTTGCTTTCAGTATTTTGGTATTTCAAGTGCTATTACAAGTAACTCTGTGCATAGGCCATTTTGCACAGATGCAAGCTTATCTGCAGAATAAATTCCAACAAGTGGATTGCTCAGCATTTGTCACTTGGACAGATAACATCAAACCTTCTTCCAGACAAGATCAGGAGTTGGCAAATTACGATCCAGAGACCAAATCCAGCCCATGAGCTAAAATGGTTTTGCATCTTTATAAGCGTTGTTTTAAAAGGGGGGGGAGGGGGAACACAAGAAGAGACTATGTGACAGACCTCATATGACCTGTGAGGCTTGAAATATTTACTGTGTGGACCCTCACAGAAAGTCGGCTGATCCCTCCATGGGGCCAGTTTACGCTTCCCCGTTAGCAATGTCTGGCAGGGTTTCTCCGTTATTTCAGCTGTAATCTCTGGTCAAATTGAGATTTGAAGGAATACTTCAGGTTTTGTTTCAGTTGAAGAAAAAGCTGAAGCATCTATAACGTGTATGTACTGGTACCGCGGTTTTTCCAGGCCAAAACACAGCCTGTTCCATGATGCAAACATCAAATGACACTTGAGTGTGTCACCTCAATGGTCACAAGTGGCAAGAAAAGGTTAGAATCCCCAACTGTCAGAATTGAAAGCAACTTTAAAGGTTATCTGGTCTGAATATTATAGATTTTGTGTGCTATTAAAATTCCAAAAACAATTTAAAGGATTAAAACAACATTACCAGCTTTTTATCTTGCCAAGTCATTAAAAGATTAAAAACAATCCAAACACCATCCACTGTCACCGTCACCTCATGAAAGAGAGGAATTTAACACCAAAAAGTAGGACATGCTCCATCGTAGAAAACAAGGGGAATCCACTGAATTGAGTCCGCTTAGCTTCATGACAAGCCAACCACAGTCATTTTTTTTCTGCCAATTTTGCCTCAGACTGAGGAGAATTCCAGGTTAAACCTATGTTCAGGAACCAACCATTTTCTAAACAACCTAAAGCTTCCAAATCCAAATGACCTGCTCCAGATTCAATTGTGGTGACAATAAATTCATGGCCGATTCAGAACAAGAATTCAGGACTTCTCCCCTCCAGTCTCCCATCTTCCTATTTTCTCCCTAACCCACCATCCCTCACATGTCCAGAATCACACAACACATAGCACAACTGGTCCGACCTACACTCCAGCCCACTCATGGCCTCCCACATCTCACTGTCCTTGGGTCTTAGGTCTGATTTGCTCATGTCCTCATCCAAAATGTGTTTTTAGTCCTCTTCACAGGGGTAGGTATGCAACAAACAACAGCAGTGGGAAACTTCCTCTATTTTTTTTTTTTTTTAAGATTTTGTTTATTTGACAGAGAGAGATCACAAGAAGGCAGAGAGGCGGTGGGGGGGGGGGGGAGCAGGCTCCCTGTAGAGCACAGAGCCCAATGCGGGACTTGATCCCAGGACCCCGAGATCATGAGCTGAGCCGAAGGCAGAGGCTTAACCCACTGAGCCACCCAGGTGCCCCCTTCCTCTATTCTGAGTAACTGGAGAATTCGACATTCATATAGGCCCAAACAACAACCCTCTACCGCTGTCAGTGTGCCTCTCTCCTGTTGATCCTTATAGACAGCCTCTACTGCACTCTCTTCCTTGAAGCTGCCAGAGCCCAGCCTTTGCCGCAGCACTGGTGGTGGACAGGGAAAGGAGACCCTGGAAGTACATGCATGAGTTTTTACCAGCATTTCAGAATTAATCGGTTGTGATGGTTCAACTTACTTGTCAACTTGACTGGGCTAAAGGATGCTCAGAGAGCTGGTGCTTCTGGAGAAGATGAGCAGGGACCACCCAATCCACCAAGGGCCACAAAATAACAAAAAGGCGGAGAAAGGGCGAATTTGTGCTCTCTACTGGAGCTGGGACATCTACCTTCTTCCTCTCTAGGGCACCACATCGATAATCCTAATTCTCTGGATTTCAGACTCAGATCAAGACATACCATCGGCCAGCTACCAGGCTTTTGGACTCAGACTGAGTTATACCCCAGGTCTTCCCGGTTCTCCAGCCTGCAGACAGGTCGTAGGACTTCTCAGCTCCATAAGTGCACAAGCCAATACCCTTAATAAACCTCCTCATACGTATATTTACACATAGCCTATTGGGTTTTTTTCTCTGGAGAACCCTAATATGTCAGCTTCCCCTGAATTTCAGAGCCAAGGTAACTTCAATGGCTTTGATCCTGGAGAGAGAGAAACAGGGCATCTATATCAGGTCTAAGTCCTTGTCTTCCTCTTCCCTACCTGGGCCCCTTTCATTTAATATTCTACTTTCTTCTGTGTGCCAGGCGCTGCTGGTTTTCCCCTGTGTCTGCTTACCCACCTCCTGATGTAATGTCAGCCTCCTGCTGCATCACCTGCTACGTGGGCCTCACACTCCTGGTTCAGCTACGTCAGCCTCTGTCCCTTGGACAAGCCAGACCCTGGTCCTTGCCCAGTCGCCTCCAGCTGCCCCTGCTGCTAAAGCTCAAAGATGCTCAGGGCTGCAAAGCTTCCTATAGTCCTTCCATCATCAAGAAAAGAATGCATTCGAGCCCATCAGCACTAACATTAACTTTAAAGATTTTTTTAAATGTATTTATTTGACAGACAGAGATCATAAGTAGGCAGAGAGGCAGGCAGAGGTGGGCCGGTTAGCAGACTCCCTGCCAAGCAGAGAGCCTGATGCGGGGCTCAATCCCAGGACCCCAAGACCACGACCCAAGCCGAAGGCAGAGGCTTAACCCACTGAGCCATCCAGGTGCCGCACATTAACTTTAGTAAATACAATACTAGCTCAGCCCATTTTCAATTAACATTTTAGCTTTCAGGGTGCCTGGGTGGCTCAGTCAGTTAAGCATCTGCCTTTGGCTCTGGTCATGATCTCAGGGGGCTGGGAGCCTCACATCAGGCTCCCTGCTCAGCTGGGAGTCAGCTTCTTCCCCTGCCCCTTGCCCTGAACCCCTACTCATGCTCCTTCTCCCCACTCCCTCTCCTGATGCTCCCTCTCCCTCCCTCTCAAATAAATGAACAAAATCTTTAAAAAAAAGATTTGAGCCTTCACACAGCAGGGCTTTAAAAGTAGTCTCGGGACTGGGAGCAGGTCACTGGGAATGTACAACAGCAATTCAAGTGAACCAAACAGCAGGACTTTTGCTGCCATTCAGGCATTTTCCCCTCAAGTCTTCCTGTCACTCATGGTTCCAATGCAAGCTGAAAATAATTCCCTTCCTTCCCAACACAGAACTACTCCTTCCCCTCCCTTAACTACTACCACAGTTTTTATTCCCTTCTGAAGCATTTTCATAAGGGCTGATAATTCAAGAGAGAAACTAAGTAGCAGATGGAATTTGGGGTCTTTGTAGAATTGGCTGTGGCCAAAAACACACAAATTCTCACCACGAAATGAAACAGGCATCCCAAGGAGATGGGACACAGGGGAAGGGCATGTGATCTCTGCCGGTGCTGCATGCTTTCCTCAAAATGACCTCCTCCCTTTGTGGCAGCAGGCTCTGGAGGATATCACGTCCTGCAAACCACCTCGGTCATGCCGATATGATTCGGTTAATTATCCCCCAGAACCACAGGATGTGGACTGATTTGGATTTGACATTTGGAGATAAATGAGGAAGCCAGTCCTACAAAATGCCTGCGTCCTTACTGGGGTGCACGAATCCGTCTTGCCTACAACATCAAGGTGTTAGCTTCCTGGCTTGGAGTTTACATTTCCCAGGCATCTCCCATTAAATGGATGAGACAGATGGCATGGTTCAAACAAGCCCTGAGAGTCATGCAACGGTAGAGGCAGGAGAAACCATCGAGGTTGTAGGAAAAGCAGTGAACTAAATGGACACATTAACAGAACAGTGACTAAAAAAGGGCAGACATGTCTACGTAAAGGCAGCAAACGCATACGTGTGGTTCCCACCTGGCTGGGCTTATGACACCCCCACAGGGTTAGCGCCTGTTCTCAAACACTCATTCACTCATGCCTTCACTCTTTCCACCAGTGGTCACTGAGTGCCTCCTGGAGTCGGGCAGGAGTGCTAAGCACTGGGGCTGTGATGGTGAACTAGCGATCCCTTCATGCAGCTCGGAGTCTAGCGTTGACAGTTTAGTTAACAAACCAAAATTTAACAGCTGTCCGTTAAAAAAAAGTACCAAAGAGGTGAGGAAAGATGGAGGGGGGAACTGACCGGCGGTGTTCTGGACAACTGAGAACTACTGTGCATGGTTGACCGCTGAACACAACGCGGGTCTGAACTGCACGGGCCGCTTACAGAGTCTTCTCAATAAGTACTGTACTATCAATGTGTTTTCCTTGTAATTTTCTGAATAACGTTTTCTTTTCTCAAGCTTATTGTATTCCAGGAATACAGTATATAATACATATACAAAATACGTGTTAATTGCCTACGTTACCAGTAAGGCTTCTGGTCAACAGCAGGCCAGCAGTAGTCTGGGGCTGTCACACGGATTTCTGACTGCGTGAGATGTCAGCGCTCCAAACCCCCTTGTTGTTCAAGGGTCAACCATAAATGGTTTCTCAATTCACAAATAAGCAGACTTACCTGTAAGTAGTCCACTCATGAATGGGGTAACCAAAATAACAATCCTGCTCATCCAGAAAGCGTGGGGGACCAGCTCGTGTGCTAGTCACTGAGTCGAAAGCCGGGTCACGAAACTGACAACACTCCCATCCTTACTGAGCTCACCATCAAGTGAGACGAGGAGAAAACCAACAAAGCACTTCTAGACAGCTGACAAAGGCTTAAATGACGGGAAGGAGTTCTGAAGGAAGGGGGGCCGCGTGGGGGTGGGGCAGGTAAGAGGGGCTGGAAGGAGAGCAGCCGTGGAGACGGGCTGAGCCCTGAGGAGGGAGGAAGGCAAAGCCAGGCAGCCGCAGGGCCGGGGAGTTTACTTCAGATGGAGGGAACAACTCGTACATTCTCAACTGAAAATAGTGCCTTCGGGGTGAACAGAAAGTGCATCTGGGCAGCAGCCAAAGATAAACCTAGAAAAGGAAAGAGAAGCCACGTCTTCAAGGGCTCCGAATGCCCTGACAGGGAGCTGGGCATTAGCTGGCAGGTGATGGAAAGCCCCCGCTGTATTTGCAGCACGACTGGAAGAAACGATTCCATTTGCCTGCTGCACCATTACTCAGGCGGAGGTGACCGCACATGCCCCGTTTCCGAAGGGGTGGCTGCAGGTAGGAAGACTGGAGGAAGGGAGAGTGGCCCGGGGGAGCAGAGACAGTACGGGGGCGGAAGGACAGAAATCATTGTTCTTTCTAGTTTGATTCCAAATCTAAGAGAGTTTAAATGAAAAGGAAAGAAACTTAAAAAGAGGTCATACATTACATACATAATTACAACTCAGCCTGGTCTTTCCACTTAAATTTTAAAAAGAAGGAAGGAAAGAAAGAACTAGAAGCATATTACAAGAGGAATAAAACTGCTTGTGCCTTCTGACCTGGGAATTCCACTAAGGGGTTCCTAAGAAAACAACCTAGATGAGAGAAAAATAACTTTCTTCAAAGATGTTTTTAAATATACCATTCAAATAGCCAACAAATGAAAATAATCCAAACATCTAAAAATAAGAGATGGTTTAAATCAAATGTCATCTGTCAACATCACTAAATATTACATAAATATTAAAATAACTATAGCCATACATGGGGATGTGTATGGAAGAACAAATCAGACTCCAGAATCTGAACCCTGCTCAACAACACAACACACATTTGAACTGCATAGGCCACCGACATACAGACATTTTTCGACTGAATTTGATACTGTAAACGTATTTTCTCTTATGATTTTTTAACATTTTTTTAAAGATTTTATTTATTAAAGAGCAAGCAGGGGGAGTGGCAGGCAAAGGGAGAGGGAGAAGCAGGCTCCCCATCGAGCAGGGAGCCCAATGTGGGGCTTGATCCCAGGACCCTGGAACCACGACCTGAGCCAAGGGCAGATGCTTAATAGACTGAGCCACCCAGGCACCCCTTATGATTTTCTTGATAACATTTTCTTTTCTCTAGCTTACTTTACTGTAAGAATACATTATATAACACATATAGTATACAAAATATGTATTAACTGTTTATGTTACTGGTTAAGTTTTTGCGATTCAGAAGTTACACAAAGATTTTCAACTGCATGGGGGGAGGAGTATCAGGATCCCCTCCATTGTTCAAGGTTCAGCCATATACTCAGTGACTACAACCGTAAATGCCCACTATGTGCTGGGCCCAAGGTTATGTTCTGGGAGTAAAAAAATAAGCCAGACATGGTCCCTGCCTCCAACATCTCAGACTCCAGTGGGAAAGCCAGACTTATATTATTACAACAATCTGAGGAGTTCTCGATGATGCTGGGCATTGTGAGAGCCCAGAAGTGGACTTGCCCAACTTAAACAGCACAAACACAGACATTAAAATCGTGGCAGAACTCAGTTACAAATCTGGATGACCCCAGACATACATTTGTTAATTCTGTCGGATTATCATGAGCATGAAAAGAAAATGTAAAATTTAGGATGAAGAACACTCAAATCCCTAAGAATATCTGCATGGAGCCCCTGAAGAATCCTTGGAATTTGTTTTGAGAAACAAGATCTAAATGTAGGACAGGGCAGTGGGAGGGAAAGACAAAGATTCGCCCAACAATATATCGGCCCTGAAGAAGAGGACTGAAGAAGAGAAAGTCAGAGATGATATCAAAGACTGAAGGCTCAGCTTCTGGAAGAATGGCAGTGGGG
The DNA here is from genome assembly GCF_011764305.1 of Mustela putorius furo. NCBI lineage: Eukaryota > Metazoa > Chordata > Mammalia > Carnivora > Mustelidae > Mustela > Mustela putorius. The sequence continues at coordinate 10,225,388 of NW_025421481.1, read as the reverse complement.
CTCCCCGAAATAAGAAACCTGAGAAGAAGATCCAGTTTGAGTAAGAAACAAGTTCCATTTTCGAGACTGAGTTTGAGGAACTTTGGAGAGAAAAAAGGTAGAAGTACCAAGACTTTGCTGGAAATTAATCTCTGGAGATGTGGAGCCACAGAGACCCAGCATCCAAAGCCATCTTCTGCAGACAGTGGAAGCTAGAACTGGATGTTGAACAACAGGCATGAACGTATTTAACTTTTCTAAATGTAGAAGATACGTCCCTTTTAGTCCCTCAAATATCTGTTAAGCATTTACTTACTTTCCAAGTAGTATCTCCACCAAATTAAAAAAATAATGGAATCATAAAAGAGAACTATAATTAATAAATTACAGAATTAAAGGGTCAGCTATATACAGAGTAGATACATCAGCCTCATAGTTTTCCATGGAAAATATTCTCTACTTTTAAAATATAATTTGGAAATCCAATTGGGTTAATATAATCAACATTAAAAGCGAACTTGTTCTCCAGTGATGACCATCTTGCCACCAACTCCGTGAACTTAAGATAAGAACTGTATGTAAATGTCTAACCAGATACCTGGAAAAATAGCAAATATGTAATGTTTGTGCAGGAATTTTCCAAGTAGGGGAATACTTGAGCATTAGGAAATTGCAAAGTTGTGTGTAAGTACACACGAAGGAGTTCTGTTGAAAACAATCAGGGCTGCCAGTGGGGAGGCGGATGCTTTCACTCATTTGAAATCTACAATTACTCGTATGTAAATCAGTGGCAATGCAGAAAATGTGAGAAATTCAGAATCAATTTATCTCTTTAGCATTACTGAGATTCTTTTTGTGTTTGGGATCTGTATGTGCCAACATTACAATTGAGTTATTTCCATAAATAATTCAAAAAACATTCTCAATGATGAGTTTTGAGCAGCAAAACTGGAAAGGATGTTGTCAATCTGTTGTACATTCATAGAGTGCTGAATTTCACGTTCTTTTACAAATATGCTTCAATACACAGAAAAAAGTGAAACCCACACTGTAAGTAACAGGGCTGCAAAGGGAGAGCAAAAAGAGGAGAAACACAACTTGGGTTCGTACACTGGGTTGACATCAAAACACCTGCTGAAGTCGATATTCGCAAGAAGACAGAGTGAAGATAATTCTTGTTCTTCCCCACCTTCTCTCTTCTGATTTCCTTATTGTCTATAAAGACAAATGGCGTGGGTTTTGGGGGTAGAATCTAAGCTAGGGTTAAGAGGGAAGTGTATAGGGGCGCCTGGATCGCTCAGTGAGTTGTGCCTGACTCTTGGTTTCGGCTCAGGTCATGATCTCAGGGTCATGAGACCGAGCCCCATGTTGGGCTCCTCACTCAGCAGGGAGTCCTGTTGGGGGTTCTCTCTCTGCCTCTCCTTTTGCCCCTCCACCTCCCTACTCTCTCTCTCTAAAATAAATAAATCTTAATAAAATAAAAAAAGGAGGGAGGTATATAGTTTCCTTAAATATATCAGCTGAAGCTTATGAACAAAAGGAAGCCTGCAAAACAAGTAATTACCTAGGGACCTATTAGAAGTATAGAGTTCTAGGCCCTCTCACAGAATTTCTGATTCAGCAAGTCTGGAGTGAGAGTGGAAATCTCCGCTTTTCCAAAGTTCTCCCAAGCCCGCCTATTCCCACCAACGATCCTAATAACCAGCCAGGTTTGAGACCCATGAACAAGAGACTGCACTCAGACTTAGCAAATAACAGTCATGGTTTTCATAAGGACAGCACTTTAGAGTCTACAGAAAGTGTCTCCACATAAACTACTTCATCCCCACTTGACAGATGAGGAAAATGAGGCTCAGAGAGGTCCAAGGTCATACGCCTATGTGAGTCAGACCTCATTTCAGATGCCGCAGCGTAATGCTGTCCCCACTATGCCATATCCAAGCACCAAATTTCTGAGCACTGGTGAACTATCACCTCAACTGGGAGTGATCTCCCAGAGGAGTCTCGTTATCAATCAACCAACCAAACAACCAACCAGCCAGTAACTGGTGCACCTGGACAATTCCTGCCCCTGTCCATAGTTCAGGAAGACCATCTGCATCTCATTAACCACTTTTCGGTATATAGGCACTAAAAAAGATCCATTCAAAGGGAACTTTAGGGCACCTGGGTGGCTCAGTTGTTAAGTGTGCTCATGTCATGATCCCAGGGTTCTGGGATCAAGCCCCGCATTGGGCTCTCTGCTCAGCGGGAAGCCTACTTCTCCCTCTCCCACTCCCACGGCTTGTGTTTCCTCTCTCACTATGTCTCTCTCTGTCAAATAAATAAATAAATAAATTTTTTTAAAAGGGAACTTTAATAAAGTTGCAGAATGCACAGCTTGTAACATTCTCATTTCATTGTATAACATAATGATAAATTATCTGAAGAAAAGAAAATAAGCATATCCACTTGTGCAAAGAAAGAAATGTCCATAGTCTCACTAATTTCTGTAACATTCTGCTGAATGTCAGTTGCTTTATTTTTATTTCAATGCATAATTCTAAGTTTCTAGTAAGTGTAACTTACTAGACTTACTAGTAAGTTACATAACTTACTAGTAAGTAAGTTACATAACTTACTAGTAAGTAAGTTACATAACTTACTAGTAAGTTATGGACACTTACTAGTGTCCATAAATAAGGTTTTATTGGGACACAGCCACACTTATTCACCTATGGCTATCTTCACATTACAGTGGCAGAGTTAAGTAGTTGTGACAAGGGTTTGTATGAGCTGTAAAGCCTAAAATATTTACTAACTGCCCTTCAAAGAAAAAGTTTGCTAATCTCTGCTTTAGGGGAGATGTTTGGTTGCTTCCTGAAAATGATCTTAATCTAGCTTTTGTTTGCTAGCTGTGAAACAAAACACTGAACTTAGAATTATCTCAGATATATTTTCTTTGACACTCCAGTCTAGATACCTCTGCCTGGTCCCATGACTGACCGACACCACCCCTGTGGTTTCATAATCCAGAAGTGGGGGCAGGGAAGGGCTTGTGCACGTCTCGTTCCATTATCAGAATAACAGATGTATACAGACAGACAGCCAGGCATACTAATCCAGCAGGACCCTCGGCACGCACCATGTGTGAGCCTTCCTGTCATGGAGGAATGGACAGCTCTCCCCTGTCAATAAATACCGTGGCCATTTTCCCAGCATTAATATTCAAAAATGGGAAATGCCACTTAGAAAGCATAATTCCAAGGAGAATCGCAGGAGCTGCTGTTGTCCCGCTTCCACTGAAGGCAGGAGGGTAGCTTATCAGAGTCCAGACAGTTCTGGTCCATTACCAGCAGCCTCATTTCTGCCATTTTTCGAAGGCAACACGAAATATGGAGCATTTGCTGTTGTTGCACCAAGTCAGCTAATTCGATTGTCAGAATATTTCAAACCTCCTAATTGAGACTGGAGAAAGTGGGAGTCTCACTCCTTTGAACTGCCTGCTATGTCACAGCTTGCTTGGCAGTAGGAATAAGAAAAATTCTCCATTAGGAAATTAATGTTTATAAATACCCTGGAAGGCCAAATAATAAGCATAATGATTTAGAATAAACGTAACCGCAGAGGCTTATTATTAACTTTGCAAGTACATATTTTAATTTGTAGCTTTATCACACACACTGATTGTTGATTCAACCTTTTTTTTTTTTTAAGGATTTGACATTAGGTTTTTGTTTTTCTTGTGTATGGTGGTCCAACACTTAAAGTATCTTGCTCACATTTCAAACAACACTTAATTTAGCCAAAAAAAAAAAAAAAAAGATGGTTTTGAAGAACCAGTGAAATATATACGTATATGTGAAGTGCTTAGCACAATACCTTGCATGTAACAAGTATTAAGCCAATGGTGTTTTTTATATTATTAAAAAAACGTGCCAACAACTATGTTAGAGAAAGAAGTCTATTTTGAAATAACACTGGTCTACAAAATAAAGATGTTCAAATGCACAGAGGACCTAACTTGAGGTGAACCCCTTGTCCTATTTCCAAGGCTTAAGGCCCTAGTTGTTGGCCACATTTCAAAAGACCTCACTGAACTATTTACCATTTGTGACCAGAATCCTCCAAGGCCAGGGCACCTGGGTAGCTCAGTCAGTTAAGCGTCCAACTCTGGACCTCAGCTAAGGTCTTGATCTCAGGCATCATGAGTTTGAGCCCCACACTGGGCTCTTGCACTGGGTGTGGAGTCTACTTAAGAAGTTTCTTTGTATGTTCAACCATCAGAGAACCACAAATTAAAACCATAATGAAATATTTCACTTCTATCAGATCTGATCTGCAAATAAACTTAAAGTCCAACAGTACCACGCGTTTGGTAAAAATACAGGCCATTCATAAACTGCTCATAAACCTCTGTGGAGGGAAGTATGGCAATACTGAATTGAATTGACAGCATGCTCGCCCTCCAACCCCCCTACTCCACCCCTACATGCCAGCACTCACAAACAAGCACATACACAAAATCTTAGCAACACTGCTTTGAAAAACCTTAATGTATGGCAAAAACAGAAAGGACAATTTGTATGTGTAGTATTCCACTACATGAATATACTTTGCTCTAAAAATCACAATGAGCTACTGATATCAGATGGATAAATCTCATATACAACGTTGAGCAAAAATCCTATGTGTCTGTATATATGTTGTGATATATACATATATAAAGTTTAAAGACATGCAACATAACAGCATATCTTGCTCAAGGATATATGCATATGCAATAAAAGTATTAAAGTGCATAGATATGTTAAATTCAGGACAGAAGCTTCCTCTGCTTGGCAAGAAAGTACTGGGAGAGTGCCATCTCTACTGATTCTTTTTTCCTTTGTCTTAGGGTCTTTTGTTGAGGTATAATTTACATATAGTGATACAGATCTGCACTGTACAGGTCAATGAGTCTGACATATATGTCCATGTAAACCATGTTAGTAACCACAAACCTATCAAGAAAGAGAACTTTTCCATCACCCAAAAAAATTCCTTCATGCCCCTTTCTAATCCGTGATCACCAGCAACCACTCTTTTGATTCCTATCACCATAATTTGATTTTTCTTTCATAAAAGCGGAACCGTACAGTATGTACTCTTCTGTGTCTCGTCTGAGATTCATTCATGCTCCTGCATAAACAGTAGTGTGTTCCTTTTTTTAAGATTTTATTTCAGACAGAGAGAGAAAACATGCAAGTGGGGGAGGGACACAGGGAGGAGGAGGGAGAGAATCCCAAACAGACTCCCTGCTGGCCATGGACCCACTGCAAGGCAGGGCTCAACTCACAACCCTAAGATCATGACCTGAACCAAAACCAAGAGTTGAATGCTTACTTGACTGAGCCACCTAGGTGCCCCTAGTCGGTTCCTTTTTATGGTTGAGTATTATGTATTCCATTTTGTAAATACACTACGGTTTATCTTAGTAATTTTTTAACATCTTAATTTTATTTTTTTCTTTCAGTGTTTCAGGGTTCATTGTTTATGCACCACACCCAGTGCTTCATGCAGTACGTGCCCTCCTTAATACCCCCACCAGGCTCACCCCCAACTGCCCGCCCCTCCAAAACCCTCAGTTTGTTTCTCAGAGTCCACAGTCTCACATTTCATCTCCCCCTCCGATTTCCCCCAGTTCACTTTTCCTTTCCTTCTCCTAATGTCCTCCGTGTTATTCCTTACATTCCACAAGGAAGTGAAACCATATGATAATAGACTCTCTCTGCTTGACTTATTTCACTCAGCATAATCTCCTCCAGTCCTGTCCATGTTGCTACAAAAGTTGGGTATTCATCCTTTCTGATGGAGGCATAATACTCCACAGTATATATGGACCATATCTTCTTTATCCATTCGTCTGTTGAAGGGCATCTCGGCTCTTTCCACAGTTTGGCGATTGTAGCCATTACTGCTATGAACACTGGGGAACATATGGGCCTTCTTTTCCCTACATCTGTATCTTTGGGGTAAATACCCAGTATCTTAGTAATTGTTTATTGTTGTGGTAGATACATGAATATTCCTGTATTATACATGGAATACCCATGTAATATACATGGATAAGTTGTGGTAGATACATGAATACCCATGTATTATTCTTCGTGCCTTTTTATATTAGTTTACTATATTAAATATTTCCCTTTTTAAAAAAGTGTAGGTCACAGAGTGCTAGAGATTCTCTAGGACACGAACCTAAGGGTAAAGGAGCTGGGCTGGAGATTATGTATACTGTCAGCTCTACTGGACACTGCAGATTCCAGTTTATGACCATAGACTTAGTGAATCAGCAAATGAAGATGTTGCTCAGAAGTCTGCATTTTTAACAAGCTCCCCCAAGTAATTCTTATGTACACGTTTTTTGCACATGTTTTATAAACCACCGTTTACAAATACCTTCTCTATGTTTTCTCTGTGCTCTGTAACTCCAATGACTTCAATTATTACTGCTATATGCCAGTAATTCATAAGTTTATATCTTTAAATTTTAGTTTCTCCTAAACTGTAGACCTCATAATCAGCTGCTAAAACTATCTCTACATGAACGGCCCACTGGTCCCCCAAACCCAACAGAGGCAGTCTTCCCAAGTCCTACCCCCCGGTTCCCCCTCCAGAGTTTTAGGTCTCAGTTCACGGCACCACCATACACCTGGTTTTACCAAACCAGAAACCTGTGAGTCTGTCATTGTGAAATTTTCCCCTCCCTTATCGTCCACATCCTATCAGTTACTAAGTGTTGGTAATACTACTGCTAAGATACCTCTAGAAAAGAACAGGTCTCTCCATTCCCTTACCATCTCCCTGGTCCAGGTCACCTGGATCACTGTAATGGCCTCCCAACTAGTCTCTCTGCCTCTGGTCTTGCCCCTCCAATCCACTCCCTACCTTGTGGCCAAAGGAACCTTCTAAAACAAACATCTCAGGTGCCTCCTTAGTGCAGTAGGCAGCGCGTCAGTCTCATAAAACAGACATCTCATTTTCAAAAATGTGCTTAGAAGCTTTTAATGGCTTTTTATTGCCTTTGGGACACTCAACATACGCAGCCTTTCAGGATCTGCTTCTTGCTACCCTTCCAACCACAGCTCTGGCCATAACTCCCTTGCTCCCTACCCATTTAGCTACTCTGAACGCATCTCATGTCTGTAACTGTGCCATTCCTCCCTCGCCTTTTATTCTGCCTGGAATGTAATCCTTCCCTTTCCCTGGCTGCCCTTCCTCGTCCTTCAAGTCTCAGCTGAACAGTCACCTCCTCCAGAAGGTTTTTATGAACCCCCAGACTAGGTAAGGAATGCTCACTACAATACCCTAGCAACACCTTTTCCCTTTGCAACAGATCATACCATCCTTCAAAGAACTGTTCAACTGCTCAGACAGACTACAAACTCTGTGAGGTCAGGGCCATGCTGAGCTTGCTCCCCATGATGGATTCCTAGCACACAGTGTGAGGCCCATTTTAAGTATTTCTTTCATGACTGTTACCACATTACATTTAGTCTACATGCAAACAAAGCTTATCCTAATAGGCTCAGTTGTTTCCTTCTACTGAAGTTATGAACAATTCTAACTTCAGAAGATTCTCTATTATATGCAACATTTAAGTTTCATTCCCCCACTGCTCTGGCAATCCTCATCTGCCACCAGAGAAAAAGTCCATCAAAGGAGCAAGAACTGGATGCAAAAGAATGAAACTGGACCACTTGCTTTCACCGTTTACAAAAATAAACTCAAAATCCAGTAAAGACCTAAATGTGAGACCTGAAATCATAAAAATCCTTGAAAAAAAAACAGGCAGTAATTTCTGACATCAGCTAAAGCCACATGTTTCTAGATATGTCTCCTGAGGCAAGGGAAACAAAAGCAAAAATAAACTATTGGGACTGCACCAAAATAAAGAGCTTCTGCACAACAAAGGAAACAATAAACAAAACTAAAAAGCAACCTACTGAATGGGAGAACATATTTGCAAATGACATGTCCAACAGAGGGTTAGCATCTAAAACATACAAAGCACTTATACAACACGACACCAAAAAAGCCAATTTAAAAATGGTCAGAAGACATGAAGAGATACTGCTCCAAACAAGACATCCTGATGACCTGCAGACACATGAAAAGATGCTCAACATCATCAAGGAAACACAAATCAAAACCACAATGAGATATTACCTCACACCTGTCAGAATGGCTGACATCAAGAACACAAGAAACATACAAGAAACAAGTGTTGGTGAGGATAGGGAGGAAAAGGAACTCTTCTGCCCTGCTGGTGGGAGTGCAAACTGGTATAGCCATCATGAAAAACAGTATGGAGGTTCCTCAGAAAGTTCAAAGTAAAACTACCCTACAACCCAGTAATCAGACTACTGGGTATTTACCCAAAGAATACAAAAACACTAATTCAAAGGGACACATGCCCATCCTCCCCCCCGTGTTTACAGCAGCATTATTAACGATAGCCGAATTATGGAAGCAACTCAAGTGTCCACGGACTGATGAATGAATAAAGATGTGGGGTGTGGATAAATATACACACATATAAGGGACTATTATTCAACTTAAGAAAGAATGAGGTCTTGCCGTTTATAACGACATGGATGAACCTAGAGGGTATCATGCTAAGTGACGTCAGTCAGTGAAAGACAAATGCTGTATGATTTCACTCATATGTGGAATTTAAGAAACAAAACAAATAAAGGGGGAAAAATGAGAGAGACATGAACCAAGAAACAGGCTGCTAACAATAGAGAACAATCTGCTGGTTCCCAGAGGGCAGCTGGGGCGGGGACTTGTTAAACAGGTGAGCGGGAGTAAAGAGTGAAGAGTGAACTTATGATAGATGAGCACTGAGTAATGCCCAGAGTTGTCGAATCACTATATTGTGCACCTGAAACTAATATAACACTGTACGTTAACTTACTGGAATTAAAATAATAAAGTTTAAAAGGGCGGGGGGGGGGCGTGTAGCATGAAGTGGCAAGACCCAGAACTAGCCAGCTTGATTTTCAAGCCTTAAATAAAAAGTCCCCATGTATTTTTCAACGTCACACCTCAGCTACAAGGGAGGCACAATGCTTGAAATCCTGTTAGGATTACAATGATTGACATGGAAAGGCTTTTGGCAAAAGGAATGAGAGTTTATGTTTTTTGTGCTGGGATTTTCCGTCTAAGGCACAGCTGGGTACCTCCAGCTGCTGCCAAGGCTGGAGGCTGCATGTGAATCCAACAGCACTTCTCCTAGAGCAAAAGCTCTCAATTTTAAATCCCCAACCTTCCCTCCCACTTTTGGGGGGACAATAAATACTAAAAACACAATTCTGATGCCAGAATGTCTGGTTTAAAATCCCTGCTACATGATCTCCTAGTTATGGTATGCTGAGCAAACTACTTAGCCATTCAGTGTCTAACTTCCTCATTTGAAAATGGGAATAAAACAGCACTTATTTCATAGGTTTGTTGTGAGGATTAAATTTGTTAAATACACATAAGGCACTTAGAGTTAGGGCTCAGTAAGTTCAACATATCTAGAGGTATAGGAAATAGGTTTGGAGGAGAAAGGATATGAGACAGAACAGAAAAAATAGAAGCAAAAAAAATGTGCCGTGTAGTAATAATTGAGCAATTTGAATAGATTATCTTCCAAACCTCAGAAAAACCTTTAATGCAGGTTAACCACTCCAAGTTGCAGAGCTAGTAAACAGCTGAGCTGGATTTGGATCCCAGAAGTCTGTCTCCAGAGACCAAGTCCTGAACCACTAAGAAATACTGTTTCCCATCTTCACATCTGGCCCTTGGGGAATGGAATTCCCGGGTTGTAAAGGAGAAAGGGAAGAAAAAAGGTGTAAGGAGTGGAAAGGAAGAAAGAATAAAATAAGGCCAGACACATCTATTTTCTCCATTTAAGAAAGCGAGAGTGACAAGTCTCCCTTCATCATCCCTTCACAGACATAACAGAGCCCATTACCTTCAGGGACACTTTACTTTGAATTCAGTGCCCTGGGTTGAAATCAAAATCACTGCTAAACACTCAGACTGACAGATCGTTCTCAGCCTAAATCCAAATGTGAAACGGAAATATGGGATGTGACATCCACGAGCAGGCAGGAGAGCAGTGGACGGCAGCTTTAGGGACACAGAAATCGGGCTCCTGTCTAGGCCAGACAGGTGAGGTGCTCTAGAGGCAAACACAGGATCCAAATTCTTGTGTGACCTGTCACAGCAGGAAAACAACTTAACACCCCTGAACATCACTTTTTTCATCTGCAAAACGGGAACAAGGATGTCAGCCTCTCCATGGATAACACCCTCCTCTCCACAGATCAAGAACTTGAATGCAGTGTTAAGAAGAATCAGAGAGACAGGCACTGTCAAACATGGAGGTGTAAACTGAGCATAATTAGGCAAACTCTCTCTCTCTCTTTTCAATTTAACACACTTACAATGTGCCAGGCACAATACTAGTCACTTTAAAAATATTAAGCTATTCAGGGCACCTGGGTGGCTCAGTGGGTTAACTGTCTGCCTTTGGCTCAGGTCATCATCTCAGGGTCATGGGATCCAGCCCCTGCCTCAGGGCTCTCCGCTCTTGGGCTTCCTACTTGGGCTTTTCCCTCTCTCTCTACCTACCTCCCCCACTTTGTGTGCATGCTCTCTTTCCCAAATAAATACAATCTTCTAAAAAAATATACTAACTTATTCAATGTTTGTGGCAGACTGTTTGCAAAAGTGGCAGCAATGATTCCCTTCACTGTATCCTTGTCTTTGGAGAGTCCTCTCCCACACAGACTCTGAACTTGGCCATGAGACTCTGGTCGGTGGGACAACAGCAAATGTGGCTCAAGCAGATATGTAAAAAACGCCTGCGCCCTGGGGTTTGCCCTCTCTCACGGCTCTCTGAAACCCTGAGACCCACATAAAGAAACCTGAGCTAACTGACGGCCGCATGAGAGATCACATGCCATCCCATGAGGTCCCCGCAGGCCAATTCATCTGTCAACTACCAGACATGTGGGTGAGGCCGGCCTGGACCCTCCGGCTACCACCTGACCCACCACATGAGCACAGAAGCATGAAGAACCCAGCAGAGCTTGGTCGGATGGGCCCAGACAAGAAGAGCCACCCAGGCAGCCTACAGACTCATGAGAACAGATAAGGAGAACAGATAGTTTCAAGCCAGTAAGTTTTGGGGAGATTTGTCATGCAATACAAACTAAGACAACTCTCATAGCAACCCTATTAGGTAGGTATTATTATGATTCCTATTTTACAAATCAGGCAACTGAGACAAAAAGAAGTTGACTTTCACAGTTTGTAAATAGTAGCGTTAAGACTCAGCCGTAGGTAATCTGGCTCCAAGTCCATGCTATTACTTGGAACTTTTATATATATCTAAATATATATTCTAAATATATATACATTTCTCCTCTGTATATTCTCTATACTGTGCTGCTTCACCTAACAAAAGTAAAGATTTTTCACATCAGTTGACTCAGAAATTTATCACAGAGATATATTCACACACACGTAAAATCACTCATGTCTAATATTGCTCCCTGCAGTGCTGTGGATAACAGCAAAAGACTAGTACAAATAGTCCTAGTACATCCATGTAAAGGCATCCCATATGCAGCCATACAAAGTACTGAACAGACACATCAACAAATACTGATCTTATGTATAAGGAACAAAAAGCAAAGTGCTGCACTTATATGCTACCTTTACATTCACGTTCATGTATTAAAAAAGGAGGAAAATATGAATATGTAACTGCCTGTATATGCACAGATTATTTCTGGAAGAACACAAAATGGGTTTAACATCAATTGCTTCTGGCGACATGGAACCTGCTGGCTGGGCAATATGAGGAACAATTTTCACTACAAATATTTTCATATATTTTGAAATTTTATACTCTAAATGTAGCACCTATTAACTTAAAAGGCTTTTATGAACATGAAGGGTGACGAGAACACGTGGTCCCCCGGCGCTCATGACCTGAGGTCCAAAGCACCGGGCACAGGGTAAAGCCCCCTTTCCGCCTCTCCTCGGAGAAACCCAGTGATCAGGCATCCTCTGTGCTCCGACTTTGTACATTCTCTATGTGCCTTTTCTTTCATTCGGCAGCATCAGATGAAAGTAATTACTGTCTAGTCTAACAGTGTGTCTGCCCTCCATCTGCAGTTACCGATGTCCGACAGCTGAAATGCTGCCACACACGTGAGCCACGCTGCTGAATTACCTGCGCCTCTAGAGCCAGAAGTGATCTGGGGCTAGAGCAGGCAGTTGGCAGACAGCGGACAGTACTGGCCAGAGCCAGGGCTCTGGAGTCTGGCAAACCTAGGTCGAAATCCCAACGCCGACACTTAGCGGAGTGGCTGGAGCAAAGGACTCAACCTTTCAGGGCTTATTATGGCATCTGTAAAATGGTGATGGACAGTTACTGTTCCACAGGACTCCTGTGAACACATGTACCACAGTACCGAGGACACAGTAAATGTTCACCAAATGTTAGGTATCTTCATTATCCTTGGGGCCCTTCCAACTGTGGTCCAACCGCCTTTTCTTCAACTCTCCACCCCCACACACACATCCCAACAAATAGCAACCTTCAGTGTACCTTGAAGGATTCCCACCTCTCCCTTCCACATCAGCAACTTCAATGGACTCTACCTCCAACATCCATCCGGTCTCCCCACCTCTCCATCACCCCTGCACACAAAGGTGGTCTCTCTTTATCCTGACTATCCCCATTCCATAATTCATTCTACACACAAGAGCCAAGCAGATCTTCAAAAACGTGAACTAGATCACATCATTCTATTCCTCTGCTTAAAATTTTCTAAATAACAGCTCCCTGCATGTAGGCTGAAATCGAGAGTTCTCACCACAGCCAACAACGCTCTCTAGAACTGGGTCCCTCGCTCTCTCTCTCTCCTGCCTCACTTCGTTCCACTGGCTCCACCCCGGGGCGCACTGCACTGCACTTCAGCCTCAGTATCTTCTGTTTCTCACACAGGCCAACTCTGCTCCTGCCTCAGAGCCTTTGCTCCTCATGTTCCTCAGTCTGGAACAGTCTTTCCCCAAACATTCACACAGCTGACTTTTCATCATACAATTCATAGTTCAAATAGCAATTCCCTAGAAATGTCTTCCCTGACCACAGAAACTAAAATAGCTTCACTCCCTGATTTACTCCCCATTTCATTATCCTGCTCTATTTTCTTCAGAGTACAGACCATGATCTAAAATTAACTGTGTATTTGTTTACTTTTTTGTCATTTTTCTCAACGAGAATGTAGCCTCCAGGAGTACAAGGCTCTTTGGCCATCACCTCCCCACTGCACTCCTCGAACTTGGAATGGTGCCTACACACAGTAGGTGCTTAATACATTTGCCTTACGGTGGTGGCAGAGGGGCTTAAAATGCAAACTGTAAGCTCCAGCTCCAGTGATTCTGATTTTAAATGTCTGAAGTGCAGGTCAGGAATCTATATTTCTAGCAACCATCCATCTCTTTCATCCTAAAATGAGGACACAAATCAGATTTTTTAAATTATTATTTATTTATTTGAGAGAGAGAGAGAGAGTGTGTGTGTGTGTGTGTGTAAGCGGGGGTCGGGGGAGGGAAGGAGAGGGAGAAGCAGACTGGCCGTTGAGCAGGGAACCCAACAGGGGACTCAATCCCAGGACCCTGTGATCAAGACCTGAACCAAAGACAGCTGCTTAACCCAGCAAGTCACCCAGGCACCCCAAAATATCACATTTTAAAATATTCTGGTCAACGCCCTCCATCACAGAATTGTGCTTCTCCCTCTAAAATACCTTGCTTAGGCCTAAAGATGCCATCCCAGCTGCTTTCCTTAATGAACTCAGTGACACTAAGATACAAAAAGTTCCTGACCCCTGAATTTGGAGTTCAAAAAAGTAACCCCACCTGTTTCCATTTCTGCTGCTCCATCAACGCCAGGAATGCTAAACTAGCTGGCCAACCTGGCTGGAATCGTCTCCTCCTGAAACACCTGAACAGGTTTGGACTGACTCCAAAATGTAACCCAGGTAAATTTCCATGTCAGTTCACTAACCTGAAGCAGCGGGAGCCAACTCATGCGTGCTCTACATGCCCTCCAAATACCACTACCTGCCCCCGTCCATCAACATACACAGAAGACTTAATTCTGGAACCACGGGTAAAACGACAGGTCAGAGCTCCCTTTAAAGCAACCTAGCAGCTGAGAGAAGATATCTTTGAAAAAGCCACTCACTCCGGTGACCAAATGGGCACACACATGCCTTCATACAAGGCAACCCCTAACTCCAACCCAGAGAAACTCACAAGCTCTGGCAAGAAAGTCTTACTGTTTTTCCTATTTCTTCTCAGCTCTGCCTCTTCAGAAAACATCCAACATCCTTTCCTTGGCGCCCAAGCTGTCATTAGGCTTGGCCTTAGGAGATCTGGGAAATTGTCAAGGGTACCTATTTAGAGCAAACTTAAGTTTCCTCTACTTCTCACCCACCCACCCTGTAAGTGCCGAGATCCCGCATCTGATAAAAGCGTTTCCCATTCTCCAGGTTAAAACCCAAAAGGCATATTGGGGCTGGTAATTTAGAAATCACCAGCACTTTCGCATAAATTCGCTTCTCTAGACAGGTAACATCAAGTTGCGCGGGGCTGCGTGCGTGCTCTCCTGGGCAGGCAGTACCAACCCACCAAGCTGTTCCTTGAAGGGGAGTAAACCCTGACCTTCAGCCCGTACTGGGGCGGGCTGGGGGGGGGGGCGGTTTCAGCTATGAGCCACGAGCGCAGGGGCCCCTCACCCCTGCAATCCGGGGGGGCAGCTGCCGCCCAGGGACGCCCAGGCGCACGTGCCTGGAGTCCGCCCCCGGACCCCACGGGTTCGCGCCGGGGCGGGCAGCGCCTAGGCGGCTTTCGCTGAGGAGTCCACGCTCCCTCGAGCCTTCCAAACCCGCGGAGACAAGGGGTGAGGCCCACCTACCGGAAACACACACACACGCCCACCCTCCTCGGGTTGGGGTCCGCCCCTCCTCGGGTGGTGCGCCTGGGGAGCCCACCGACGGCCGGGAGCAAAGTTTACGAGGCTCCCAGCGAGGGAGCGCGGCGCTGAGCAGCACAACGCAGCGGCCGGACCAGAAGCGGGCGGCGGGGACTCCGGGAAGGCGGCTCCCCTCAAAGCCGGAGGCGGGGTGCCGGTGGGAATAGCCCACCCCGGGGAGGCGCAGGCGCGGGCAAAGAGCCCCGACGTGTCCGCGCCACCGCTGGCAGCTCCGGGCCGGGCGGGCGCCCCCCAGGCTACGGAGCAGCCCTACGGCTCCCCTGGCCCCACCCCCACAGTCGTCCGAGGGGCGCCCCACAACCAGCCCAGTCGTGGCGTCCCCGCGAGGCCACGCCTCGCCCCCCGCCCTCAGCCCTTCCCGCCGGCTCCGCGGGCCAGGCTCCCCACCGCCGCCCACGGTCCGGAGCCGGCTGGGAGAGACGCGCTCTCGCGGCCGCCGCAACACCGGCCGCCTGCCCCCTCGCGCCCCCTCGCGCCTCCGGACGACGCGCACTCACCCTCCGCATGGTGCCGGGACCTGCGGGCCGGGTCGGGGTCGGCCGCGCGGGCTCGGGCGCCAGTCGGACACGGCCGGCGGCGGCGCACAGGCGGCGGGGGAGCGCCGCGCTGCCCCCTCCCGCACACGCGTGCGCCGCGGCCGGCGAGCGGGCGACGGCCTCCGCGGGGGCGGGGCGGGGGCGCGCCGGCCGCGGGGTCTCCGGGCCCGCCCCCGCGTGCTGAGCTCCGGGTCTTCCCCGCCCGCCGGCTCCTCTTCCCGCGTCGCGGTTTTCCCCCGTCCCTGGCCGCTTCGCTCCTCTGCTGCGGGAGTTCCCGCCCGACTGGGTTGCAGTGGAACGTTGGTGCCGACCCTGCGGGGAACCAAGTTCCAGGAGCCAGAGGGGATTGGCAGACTGAGGTGAGAGTTCTCACCGCCTTCATTAAAAGTACACCTCTTCCCCCAGGTGGATGGAAGAAAGCCGGCTAGTGTCCCATCCTGCTCTTTAGAGTCTGTGATTGTCTCTTGGAAGTCCTGAGGGTTTATAAACGTTTTTGGAGAAGGGATGGGGTGAGGGTTAAAGATGGGGAACAGATCAATCCGGTGGGGGGGGGGGGAGACGTCTTCATGGAACAGAGTTGGTCTAGGTTTATCCAGCTAGAGGAGCTCAGCAGGGGAAGGGGTCAACATCCCCATTACTGCAGAACCCACAGGTCTTCCTGGCAAAGCTCTGTATACAAAACCTCCCCTTCACAAATGGCCTTCCCACCCTGACCCCAACTTCTCCAAACAATAGGGAAATCCCGTCTCCAAATGCTAATGCCTCTGAGAAAAAGATGAGGGAGGCGGATTATATTCCTCCTAATCATGAAAACACAGCACACTCCCGAGCCAGAGGAATGCAAGATCCAAATCCTCAAGAACAAGAGTAGGGAGGAATGATCTGAGAGTCTTCAGGGAAGAAACCTGGACTTTTCCTGATTTGGCATCTGCTGAACAAAGTAAATCAAATAGCACAAAACTCAAGGCAGCCTGAATTTCAATGTGGAGGGAAAAAAATCCCTTGTTTACCAAAGGATCCTTTGAACAGCAGACAAGGACGCCTGCGTTTTCAAAGCAGGCTGTCACAGGTAAGCAGGCAGACAGCCGTGGGAATGCAGAGGCTTGTGCTGGGTAAACACGACGAATGTTTCGGCTCTTACTTTGCTTGGCTGCCGATTATTGTGGCAGATCACCACTTATGAGCGCTGTCAAAGGAATATGGTTATAATTTCCTAACCTTGCTAGAGTGTCAGCAGTGCTATAGAGACCAAATGTTAGACCTAAGTACCTCTATGATCTAGTGAAAAAAAAAAAAAAAAAACATCTTCAATGGATTTCTCTTCGGTGCCTACTAGCACAGATAAGAGGAAGGGTAGCTGATGTATTAGGGGGGAATAATTAAGGAAGGAAATCAATGAAGCCAACTAACCCCCTTTTTACTTTCACTTATGATCTGCATACAGTGGGTTTTTTCTTCTTTGATATGACTCTTTTCAGATTGGCCTTCGATGTTTTGCTTTTGGGGAAATAACAATTTTAGTAACTGTACTTACTTATGCACCATAGGCTTTACCTATGGTATCACTTTCAGTCTACACAACCCTGTGAAGTAATTGCTACAATGGTGTGGTTTTTCAGAGATACTAAGGCTCAGAGAGGGTAGGTAATTTGCCAAAGGTCACACAGCTTGTTAATGGCACAGCTAGGATTTGAACTCAGATCCACCCTCTTCATCCCCATACTTTACTCTGCCTCATAGAAAAGTATAGCAGTGGAAGATGTTAAAATAAACACATGAATTCTCAACAAATCAGTCATTTCCTATCTCTGGGCCTTAGCTTTCTCATCTGTAGAATGAGAACTTAGATTAAATAGATAGAAGGACCTATCCAGAAGTAAAGCTCTAGTTTTAGAGTATTACCAGGTGAATATTTTGTTCTTGGTATTGTGGATTTGAAATCCTAATCTGCAGGTACAATGTTAGTCACTTCATTGGTTTGTATAATATCTCACCACAGCCCCTTGTCTTACTTACACTGATTATGCTGCTTTCTGCAACACTACCTCTTCCTCCTTCTAATTAATGTTCTTCCCTCTGTGAATGCACTAATCCAATTAATGTTAATTTCTTATTTAACTCCACTAAGACCCCTGGCGTGAGGGAGACAGTGTCTGTTAAGGAATTGTTAGGGCGATCTTCAAGCATTAGTTAGCCTGAATAATTTTTAAACTCCCTTCAGAAACCAAGACAATCACTCAACTGTACAAAATAAATAACACGTCAGATGCTAATGGAACACAGTCCTACTGCTCATCTACCGAAATCCCAGCATTTCCAATGCTATCATTAACTAACTTGAGAATCAATTTCAAATCGAAACTAGACTGAGTCAGATTTTTCTTTTGCAAGGGTGGAAAGGAGGGTCTTTCTTTTTTTCCATATGTTTAAAGACTATTCGAAGTGTTTTTAATGATCAGAGTTCTGTCTCTAGTTATTATCACGGCATGATTAGCCTTCTAAACTCTGACATTATTGTTTCCTTGAAAACCACCTATTATTTTAGAATATAGTACATTTTCTCTCTCTTTTTCTTTTTTTTTTTCTCAATTGTATAACATCTCTAACAGTCACAGTGATACTTGGCCCTTTTGATCTCTAGGCTGAATTCATAAGTCTCTGTCCTAAATGCAGCAGAAAGTACACAAGGTCAACCTAACTTATTTCATTAGCTAGTAACATAAATGGGTATTGGATATAACAGTTGAGCAAAAATGAACCAGTTTACATTTTCACATAAAAAGTGAAAAAGCAATGAAAAATTTGGTCAACTTTTTGTAGCTTAGAAATGTTACCGATTACCATAACTTACCAGTCTGTCATCCTCTATTTGGAAATGCATTAATAATGCAATACTATTTTCCTTTGCCATGTTCTTAAATTAGAACCCTTCAGAAGTCCTCTATTAAATTCTTACTGCAGGGGACATAATTAATGGTTGAATCAATTCCTATTTCCCTGACACAAATTGCGGGTGATTTCAAGGGAATGTAACAATCACAGCTATATGTATTGAGCACATTCTATGTCCCAAGCACTGTGACAAGCCATTGCACATGTATCAATCAGTCTGTTTCATCTTCACAGAACCCTACCAGATAGTTATCATCTCCATAGGATAGATAAGGAAACCAAGATATATTGAGATTAAATACTTCTCAAAGGTTACATGGTTAATAAGTGCTACAGCTCTAACCCAAATCCATCAGACTCCAGAGCCTGTGAAATTAACCAGTGACAGGTGCATGCTAATGGATCTCCAACTCTTCTCTCTCTGGAACATCTTCAAAGCAGTGACCCAGGAATTTTATATTCAGTAAAACCAACTTTCAAGTATTTATATTAGAATAGAATGGAATTGGGTGAGAAAGGATTCTTAAAGAAAATGAGTCCTTAAGTTTAAAAAATGTACAAGATTTGAATTAGATAAGTGAAGAATATTCTTGATAGGGGACAACAACATGACCAACAACAAGGAGGTTGTGAGAGTAAAAAGACCAGATCTCCTAGGGAATCCTGGGGCACATGACTAGGGAGGCAAGCCTGGTGGCTGGTTAATGAGGGGCTGGGAATACTCAACAGGGTATCAGTATACACATTCCCTTCCAAATTTTTCTTAAAGATTTATGTATTTATTTTACAAAGAGAACAGGAGCCAGAGGGGCAAAGAAAAAGGGAGAGAGATTCTCAAGCAGAATTCCTGCTGAGCATGGAGCCTGATGTTGGGCTCCATCTCATGACCCTGAGACCACAACCTGAGACAAAACCAAGAGCTGGACACTCACTTGACTGTGGCACCCAGGCACCCCTCCCTTCCAATTCTTTATCACATTTTTACAGTCACTCAAAATATTTATTTTGCTGTAGAAAATCTGTGTGGTTGCTTCTTCTCTCTGTGTGGTTGTGTTCTTCTCTTGCCCTCATCAAGGTCTATTGGACCTCCCCAAGCACTCCACTAATCCATGTGTGGCCTGAAGATGCAGGGGTGGAGTGGGAAGAGCTTACCTGGAGCTGTGTGTCATCTTTTTCACAGGAATTTGATTCTGCTCTTCCCTCTTAGGTTTAGTGCTAGGGTTCACTCCCTACCAGAAGGACAAAATTCACCTGTTCTCCCACTTCTAATACTATTTCCATATTCTTTTCTGCTTTTTGTCCAAACCCATGTCTGTTCACATGGCTATCTCTCCTGCTAGACTCTGAGTTCCTTTAAAGAAGGAACTGTCTTAATAATTCTTATATATCTAGGGCCATCCCAAAATAGGTGTTCAATACATGTTTGATAAATGATGTTAAAACCACATTGTAGTCTATTTCCCCTTAACAAATAGTTTTTATATTTTTTATATTTTTACAAGTAGTTTTCTATATTATGCTTTCTTAATAATTACCTTATGTTTACATGACCTTAATGATTGCCTAATTGGCTGCTTAATACACACATCACTGATATATTGTCATTTAACCATGTTACCATTTGAATTGTTTCTGCTTTTTAAAAATTCCTTGTGAATTAGTTGGAAGGGCATGACTTGATGAAAAGAAAGATTTGGAAGAGGATAATGTGGACATGGTGGATCAAAAGTCCAGAGTTAAGGAGACCAGTTAGGAGGATGACCTCAGTCACACAAAATGAAGATGATATGGTGAGAGTCAGGACTAGGATGGTGGTTGCAGAAATGAGAAAGGTGAGATAGTTTCTACATCCACAGCTAAAGCTGGAAAGATGGAACCACGGATTTACCCCCAATGGGGATAAATGTATGACAAATGGTGGAGACCGTCCTGCGTTGAAGAGCATTATTTTAGCACCACGGACAGGGCCTGGATAGTCGGGGCAGGGGTGGTATGGGACATTTACTGTAGTAAGAGCAACAGTAATAAAATAAATGAACAAATAAATATAAATAATTTTAAAGAAACTTACTGAGCATGTGCTCAATGAAAACTTCATATGCATTAACTTATTTAATTCTCATAAAGAAACAGGCACAGAAATGTTATACAATGCCCCCCAAAGTCATACAGACAGCAATTGGCAGAGGTAATTTCTGAATCCATTAGCTGGGCTTCAGACCCCAATACACTATACTGTAAAAGGCAATTACAATCACGTGTAATAAACATTATGAGAGAAAAGCACACACACACAAAAATGATATCTGAAGCAGTTGGAGGACAAGGAAAGGAAGAGTATTTTGGGAAATTTTCTCAGAAAAGAGAACACTAGAACTAAGTTTTGAAGGGTGAATGGGATTCAGCTAGAACAGAGGACCAATAGGCCACCTGGAATCCTGTGTTGAGAAGGGTTCTGAGGCCAGATGCTGGCTCAGCAAAAAGCCTCCTGTGTGATCAATTAGCAAATGAGGTGGAGGAGGCTGATGGGAGGAGACCCAAGACTAGAAAGGTAGATGAGCCCAACAAGGAAGGATCTTGTATGCAAATTAAGAAGTTCAGACATTTCCCCTCAAAGCTATGAAAAGCCACTGGAGAGATTTAAGCAAGATGTGACAGGGATAAAATCTGCATTTTAGAAAAATCATCTGAAGATTTGAGAGTAAAGATTGCAGAGTAAAGCATGATCACAGACTCCCCTTTTATCCCTAATGTAATGACCAAAGGTGGGCTTGGAGAGAGGGCAACAAACTTGTCCTAGGTAAGGTGGAAAGGGGGCCAAAGAGACTGCATCCACACTATAGAACAGTGGAGCTACCCCTCTTAAACAAAAGTGAGAGGAAAGAAATTACACTGTGATCATGTAAATGTGGTTCAGTCAAAAAAGGGAGGGATGGGCAGGAAGGAAGATAATGAGTGAACTATGAAGAAACCATTTGAAAGAAATCATAACCTCAAGATACAGGAGATCTCCAGGGAGTGTCTTGCACTTTCAAGACCTTAATAAGAATATGAACCTGAGAAAATAAGTCCTCAAAATGGAGCTGATAAAATGACAGTGGGAGAGTAAAAAGGAGATTTCAGAACTAAGGAAATGAATCAAGTACTGAAACAAAACCATTGTATATCTGATACTTAATTTAATATGCCAAATAGCACGAAAGACATGATTGAAAATTGAATTAGTGGCATGGATAAAAGGCTTGAGATAATTATAGCAAATACAAAGGCAAAACACAGAGGGAATAAAGCAATTAGAGGGAAGATAATAAGAGAACCAAGAGATAATCAAACATAAAGATAATTGGTGTCCCTAATTGGTGTAGAGAATCCAATAAATGCAACAAAATATGTATTCAGAAACACAATACAGGAATGTTTTTCTAAAATGAAAGACAAACTAAATCTGCTGAGGAAAATTTCTACTGTAAGCCAGGAAAAAAACAACTTTGAACAAACAAAAAGACATACCCTAGTTAAGTTCCTAATTTTCAAAGAAAAGTAATTATTTAAACGTCAGGGCAGAAAAAGCAAATCATCTATGAAGACACATATAAAATTTCCAAATAACCTCAATGCCAGAAGACAAGGAAGAAATGCCTACAGAGTTTGGAGAGAAAAGAAGTATGACCTGGGAATATGATGCCTGGCCAAAGGTAGATGTTTTAAGCATAAAAGAACTCAAGAGAATAAAACATCCACGAGTCCTTCTTGAAAAAAAAAAAAACCTAACCAGTCAGGATCAGGAGACAGAATAAAAAAAAACAAAAAAACAATTTTTTTTTTTCAGGAACAAAAGAAACCAAAATAAGAGGTAAAACCACTGTAGATAGGCAGGAAAGCTATTTAAATAGAGAACGAAGATCCAACAACTGGTGGAATTCTAGCTGTGGAACAAAATGTAAATGTTATGAATCCTGACAACGTAAAAATAATAGATTTCGGGAGGTGTGAGAAAGAGAAAGGGAAGAAGGAAGATGTTAATGACCTTGTCTTTTACCTGCAAGGAACCAGTTGCAATCCCCTAAAACTGAAACATAGTCAACTATGGACAAAAAAATAATAAATAAAAAATTTTTAATTGAAATTGAAACATAAATTGAGGAAAATACAACTTCAACGTCTTAATGATTCCCTATTTTTTTTTCCCCTTAGCCTCAGGAATGTCTTATGAAACACTTGTCCCAGGAGGGGAAAAAAATTACCTGAAACTGAACCACATATATAATCATAAAATTCTTTCTCTCTTTCTAATTTTACTTTTACATATAAGTAGACACTCAGGGCCCTGAGACACTCAGGCCTTCTGCTGACCAAGCCATCCAGGTGTCCCGGAAAACTTCTTGAATTATGTTAACATTTATGATGTGTGGGTGGTGAGAGTCTTCCAGTTTTACTGAAATATGATATAACATTATATTGGTTTAAGGTGGACAACATACTGATTTGATATATGTGATATATCACCAAATGATTATCACAATTAGTTAATGTCCGTCACCTCTCATGATTACAATGGCAGGATTTCCTTCTTTTAAGGTGGTGAGATTTTGAGGAATGTGCTGTTTTTCTCTATATTTCCTATTGCTACAATTTTTGTCAAAGAACAGATATTTTTATTTTAAAATAATTACTTTTTTATATACATGAATATGCTGCTCTATATGATTTGACATGGAATGATTCCATGCTATATGGCTGAGTCAAAAGGCTGGTTTCAAAATTGCATCTGGGGTATAATCTCATTTAGGTAAAACCTGCAATATCATACATGCTTCTGCTTGCATTAAAAACTCAAATACCAAAAATGTTAAGAGTATTTTTCCCTGAAGCTGGGGTATAGAGTTAAGGGGGTGGATCATCATTTCTTGATATCATCCCTAAAGCTTTTTATTTGAAAATAAAACAAAATAAAAAACAAAAAACAAATATGTGATTTACTAAGTTCTAAGGTGAACATGCTTGCATCCACACCAAGTTCATAAATACAAGCCTGTCAAGTAACACAAAAACTCTTCTTGTTCCCTATCTGCATCCCTTCTCACAAAAGTTAACAGTATCCTGACTTTTTAAGTACTAATTTCTTCATATTTCTTTATAGTTTTATCACTCAAGTGCATGTGCATTTCTGGATATCGTATCCATTTTTTACATTTTGATATGTTGTTTAAGTCTATTTCTTTAAAAAAAAGATTTTTTAACTTTTTAAAGTAATCTCTGTACCCAATGTGGGGCTCAAACTCACAACCCGCACACTCCACCAAATAAGCTATCCAGGTGTCCCTGTTTAAGTCTCTTTTAATCCATATGTTCCGCCTCCATTCCTTTCTTTTCCTGTATCTGTTGAAGAAACCCAGGGTGTTTGTCTGTCTAGTTTCCCAGAGTCTGGATTTTCCTGCTTGCGTAGTTATGGTGTATTTCAATTTGCTTCCTGGTCCTTTCCTACAAAATGGCAGCAGGATCCAGATTCTCCTTGACAAGACCACAGGTGGTGTAGCTTCTTTATCAAGAGCCATATCATGTCTGGTTATCTCTCTTTTGGTGATGATAGCCACTGTTGATGAATGCCTTGGTCCATGTTAAGGACTGCAAAATAAAGATTTCTAATTTTATGTTTCTTTTTCATTCATTACTGGAAAGGCTTTTACAAAGAGATCAATTTCCCCTCTGTTGGTTACAGTTTATACAGAAAAGGCAAGATTCTATGCTTGATTATATTTCTTTCTTTGCCAGTTTCCAAGATAATAAATTTGTTCTCTATCCTTATTCCAATGAATTGGAATCCCATTGATTCCTCCAAAGGTAATCTATTATTTTTTAAAGTATGTGTATGAATTCAAGGATTTAAGGATATTTGATGGTTTCAATCAATAGTAATTATTTTTCTTTCTGAAAGCTCAAATTTTTCCATCTTTGACCGGTGAGAGCTTCTTCAATTTGGCTTCTGAGAGTTTTTTGTGTTTTTTTGCTATGTCCCTAGAAGTCTTTGATAGTTTCCTTGCTTTCAGGTATGACAAAATGTTCTCAGCTAATCTTGGATATTTTCTCTCCTAGATACAATCAGCTACTTCTCTGGGAATGATCCATTTTTCCAAGAATCCTTAATTTAATTTAGTGTTAAATGGTATTTCAAGACCACAATATTGATACTAGGGATGCTTCGTACTACTGTCTTGGTCACAAATTTTGGGCTTCTTCAGGGAACAGAGCTAAGACTATACAAACACACACACACACATACACGTATGTATATATATATATACATATATATGTGTGTGTGCATATATATGTGTGTATATATATCTGCATATGTATACATACACATACATATACTATATATACTATATATACATACTATAGAATACACTATCTGCATAGAGAGAGAGATTGTGTCTTACATGATATAGATGGATATAGACACAAATATGGATACAAATACAGGTATAGATACCACACAAATACTTCCAGTTTAAATTGTGTGTTTACTTAAATTCTTTTATATTATATTCATATCTTCTTTCTTCCAAATGAGAATCTGGTTTTTAAGAATACAAGTGATCATATAATATCCTTGTTCATTTAATTTATTTCATAACTATCTCAAAATAGCAGTACTAATACTATTCAATATTATTACTGAAAACATTTGGGGACATTTTTGCATTTACTCTCTCTGTTCTGCCCCTCATTGTTAAATAGTTGTGCTTTATTTACATTATTTGATCATATAGAACCTAGAGACTATAGTCTCTTCCCCCACCCAACCTTTTTTGATGCAAGCTCTATGCCCAACATGGGACTCAAACTCACAATCCCAATATCAAAAGTCATAGCTCAACTAACTGAGCCAGCCGGGGACGCGTGTACTCTCTTCCTTTTGACACCTATTTCATCTTAATCAAAAACAACTACACTTTTAACTCTCACCAGTCTCTCTTATCTGAAAGTTGTTCTCAAGTTGAATCCTTTGAAAAGGAATTATATTCCCTTAATGTTGAGAATAGTTGGTCTATTAATAACAGCTGTCAAGTAAAATACTTAAATACTTCAAAGTCAGTTTTACTGTATATAAAATTCTTAGTTCACATTTTCTGTCCTTAAATTAGTTTAATATGTTATTCTGTTTTCTTCTAGGGTAAATCATTGCTCTCAAAAAGTCTAACACTAATATAATTTTCTTTCCCTTGCTGTTTTACCTAAATGCTCAAAGGAATTTTTTTCTTCAAAGGGCAATAATTTTACCAGAATATATTTAAGTGTTGGTAGTTTTGCTATTATATTCTCAAGTGTTCAATATGTTCTTTTCACATGTAGTTTCAAAAAAATTTTTTTTATATAACTTTGGGTAAGCTCTTGAATTATAGTTTTAGTAGGTGCTCTATTCTCTTCTTCCAGTTTTTGTCTTCAGGAATTCCTATTGTTTGTATGTTGGATCTTCTTTTCCTATCTTCAATATTTGGCACTTTCTCTTAAAATCTTTTAATTTCTTTCTTAATTTCTTTTTTTTTAAGATTTTTTTTTTTAAGTAATATCTACACCCACCATGGGGCTCAAACTCACAACTCTGAGATTGAGTCACATGCTCTACCTGCTGAGCCAGCCAGGTACGCCTCTTAATTTCTTTCTTTTTTTTTTTTCTTTAAGTTTTTATTTGTTTAGTTGAGAGAGAGCGTGCACACGCACAAGTCGGGAAAGGGACAGCTACAGCTGCTGTCCTCAGACTGGCCAGCCACGCTTTCCAGGGAATGCTACTGAGGGCTGTTTTGAGATTCTTCTCAAAGATTTCAGATCCACTGGATGTTCCACTGCGTCCCTCTGCTCTCTCTTGTATAGATGTCAATACAAGGTAGGTGTGTATTTGGGGGTTTGGGAGATCTCTAGTCACCTGCTTTTGTTGCAAATGTGTTTAGAGGATTTCGTTTTAGCCATCTAGTTGCTCTTTGTATATCTAGGCACTCAAAGAAACTTCAAAAACTGTGCTGCAGCTACCAGCTTCCCGGCTCACTGACCAATCAGCCTTTGGGCTAGAACAGGATCCCAAAGAACAGGATCCCAAATACAAATATATTTATTGGTAATTTAATAATCTGTTGATCTGGGGAGAAAACCAATGATATTTCTATTTGGGGGGAAAAGAGGTCTGGCTGCATCATATTAGATGTCTGTGGGAGAATTAAACAGGTGTGATTGCTGGTAGGCACTAATACAGCTATTTGTTAAAATATTTAAATGCAGGGGGCACCTGGCTGGCCCAACCCATAGAACATGTAGTTTCACATGTAGTGAAACTGGGACTTTTTTTTTTTTTTAAGATTTATTTATTTATTTTAGAGAGAAAGAGAAAGTGTGCACAAGGGAAGGGGCAGAAGAAGGAGAGGGGGAGAAACAAACTCCCTGCTGAGTGCGGAGCCTGAGGTGGGACTTCATCTCATGACCCTGAGCTCATGTCCTGAGTGGAAATCAAGAGTTGGACACATAACCAACTGAGTCACACCAGGCATCCCAGAACATGTGACTTTTGATTTCAGGATCATGAGCTTAAGCCGTATGTTGGGTGTGGAGTGTACTTTAAAATTAAAATAAAGATAAAATATTTAAATGCTTCCATTTCAACTTCTAAGTAGCCATTGCTCTAATGCCCAGTGCACTCCCTTGAGTGCCCCTTCTCTCTGGCCCCCTGAGTGACACAAGAACTAGAAAGTTAATGTCTATCACAGGAGGGGTCCTTTGGGATCCTGTTCTAGACCAAAGGCTGATTGGTCAGTGCCCATGCCGAACTCATGCTGGGTTACATTTACTGAATATTACCTCTGACCAGACTCCACTGATTTGGAGGCTGATGGTACATGGCAAGTGAGAGAGAAGACGACAATAGTGTGTGCCTTCCAAGTGGGCCTCTGCCGATTAGTTCAACAGATGTTTCTTCAGGACTTCCTGTGCACTGGGTACGATGATAAGCGAAAGGGGTCCAAGGACAGCAAGACTAACTTCTGGCCACTGAGGAGCTTACAATGTAGTGCTCTGTCTCCGGGGCCACTTAGCCACTGGGAGAATGCCAATATTAGATTAGAGAGCTCAGTCCCTGAGCAGAAATGAGAGGAGATAGAAAGATGCCGACCTAATGACAAAGCTCATACTTAAACCATCACCTTATCAAGCTCAAATCTCTCCATCTTTAGAACAGGGACTGCCGTAAAAGGCCCGGCAGCTAATTAAAACATGTGGTAAATAAGCCAGGCAAGGAACATACTGTCCTTGTACACAATGAATCAAGCAGTCTCCTTAGACACAAAAGGCTGTATCCTTATCTATAGAGTGAATCAATTATTTAACAATTCATGTTCTGTGTCCTAATTGGATTGGTAGTACTTTCTTTGAATATGGAAGAGAAAGAGATCTGGAAGAAAAGCTGGCTGGAAACAGTGTTGGTCTAAATAATAACAGTGTTTCTTAAAGATTTTTTTTTAACACTCAGGAATGCAATGCAATTGAGGAGATGCTCGAATTTTTGTTTGCCCAGTTACTGGGAAGCACAAATCTCTTGGAGGAGAAAAAAAAAAAAATTAAATAGGACTAGCACTCATTGTCAGAGCCCAGAAAGCACCAGAAAAGGAAAAGAAATCCCTTACACCTTCATTCCCCCAAAGTCAATAAATCCCAATTGGTCACATGTATTAAGCAAATAGGTATCAGCACCTGTTAGGTGTGAAGTGTAGTCCCTACCGTGACCCATCTATTACCACCCATCTATTCCCCATCTGCTGTTACTACTGCCTTACCCATCAAGGAAATCAATATGCAGAAATCTTTGTACAGAGCTCAGCTTTGCCTCTGTAGAAAAAGTTAAAGAAATCCAGTAGTTCCCACAGCAGACGTAGTACTTAAACAGCAACCAAATTTATATTGTGAGTGGAACATTATTGTTTATACCTTCAGATGGGACTTCTGAGAGAATGAACACAGTCATAGCAGCTTGATTATTTGTAGGACTTCATGGTGCATTTGGGAATCCCCTACCCCACAGCCTATTTCTGAAGCAGAAGAATCGGTCCCTATAAATTATCACAGGACAAAATGAGAATGTTACATTGGCCACTGCTGCCATTAACTTCCAGTAGTATAGTGTTTTGCAAAATGGGAAGGGGACACATCAAAAATCTTGGTGGGGAGGGAAGGGGAAATAAAAGGAGCCTTTTCAAATTACACATCCCTACTTCATAAGAGATTTTTATATGGAAATCGTTTAAAGCACAGGCCTTGGAGTCAGACTGCCTAAGTCAAATTCTGGCTCTATACTTATTAGTTGTAGGGCTCTGCATAAATTATGTGACCACTATATGACTCACTTTGTGTGTCTGTATAATGGAAATGATGGCATTTGTTGTATCTGTCATTCATTTCTTTTGAAGATTAAATGTGTTAACATATACAAAGCACTTAGAAAAGGGCCTCTCTCCCAGGTCCCATTCTATTGCTGCCTCTTGTTGACCTAAGTCAACCATCTTAGGAAGTACCCTAAGCTTCAGATAATGATAGAATCATGAGGGGAAAGGAATCTTGGAAGCTCTCTGCCCTTATCCATTTTGGAATCCTCCCTCTGAAATCTTGGCCAAGTCATCTGGCTCCTACCTGAACATACCCTAATGACAGGGTTTCCATCCTACAGAAAAACATGTTCCATCTCTGGGCATTTGAAAGGTCCCCCCTGCTTCAAACAGGAGTCCATTTCCCTGTTTCCTCTGTCTGTTGCTCTGTCTCATGGAATCAGAGATAACAAGATTATTAATATCCCGTTAAATAACAAAGGATGGCTAATGGTATACAATTAAGCTCATGGGCTCTAGAGGCAGATTGCATGGCTTGACCCTCAGCTTTCCTGTTTACTGGTTGTGTGATCTTGGGCAACTTAATCCTTCCATGGCTTGGAGTCCTCATTTGCAAAATGAGCATGCTAATACCACTAGTCTCATAGGGTTGGATTGAATGAGATCATGTATTTAACAAGCCCAGTACACATGACTCAATGAATGTTGATATCCCTCTTGGGAATTTGTTCTTCAGGCTAAACATTCCTATTTCCTCAGTTTGTTCCTGATACAATTCCCAGTATCCCCAGTATCCCGTCTCCCCAAGCTCCAATAGCCTGTATTCCTCTTTAACTACATTCTCAGGATGGAGTCCAGGACTCTGATGGGTTCTGGTCCACATAAACCAGGAGAGACCATCTTCTCCTGTGATTGACAATTGTTCATCCACTGATTCATTCACACGTGACTTTAAGCATCTGTATTTTTATAAATAGCTCCCAAGGGAGAATTGGCATTCTTAGTACACACATCACACTCTTGACTTACGCTGAACTCACAGTGAACTAGACCAGGGGTCAGCAAACTTTTGTGTAAAGAGCCAGGTGGCAAATATTGTTGATTTGTAGTCTATGCAATCTCTGTTGTGACTACTCAGTTCTGCTGTTGTGGCATGAAGGCAGTCGTAGACGATACGTTAAAACTTTATTTACAGAAACAGGCAACTAGCTGAATTGAGTTAATGAGCCACAGTTTGCCAACTTCTGAACTAAAACATATAATATAAATAAGTCTTTTTCACCATATGATCTAGCAATTCCATTATTCATCTAAAGAAAATAAAATCTCTAGCTCAAACAGATATCTGCATGCTCATGTTCATTGCAGCATTATTTATAACACTCAAGATGTAGAAATAACCTAAGTGTCCACTGATGGATGGATAAAAAGAATGTGGTTTATTTGTATATATAAAATGGAAAAATTTCAGCCATAAAAAAGAAAGACATCTTGCTGTTTGTGACAACACGGATGGACCTTGAGAGCATTACAGTAAGGAAAATAAGTCATAAAAAGACAAATACTATCCAGACAGAGGAGGATGCCTGTATTTAATCTGGGTTCTCCAGAGAAACAGAACCAATAGGATAATTACCTATCTATCCATCTACCTACCTACATATCTGTCTAAGGAGATTTACTGATCTCATTTATATGGAATCAAAAACAAAACAAAAGTTCACAGGTATAGAGAACACACTAATGGTTGCCAGAGGTGGGGGATGGGAGTTGGGAAAATGGGTAAAGGAAGTCAAAAGGTACAAATTTCCAGTTATAATGTAAATAAGTCCCAGGGAGGTAATATACAGTTTGAGGACTATAGTTAACGACACTGTATTATATATTTGAAAATTGTATTGTCGATCTTAAAAGTTCTCCTCATAATAAAAAAATTTTAACTGTGTGGTCAAACTTACTATGGTGGTTATTTTGATACATATATCATTATGTGAGCCAATTCCTTACAGTAATTTACACCCAAATCAGTACAATGTTACGTGTCAGTATCTCGATAAAAAATTTTTAGAAATTTTCTCCACCTCTCACCCCCTGCCCAGATTGTTTTTGTTGTTTCATTCTGTTTTTTAACAAAGTGCAAGACTTTCCATTTACCTCTGTTCAGCTTTATTTTGTTGGACTTGGCTCATCCTCTACCCTGCCAAGATCTGTCTGAGCACTGATTCTTGCCAGTGTCCAAAAGTAATTCCTCTATCTCTTAATTTTGTGCCATCTGCCAATAATAAATGAGCCTTTTATATATTCATCCAAAGAATTGATTAAAGTTTTGAACTGGAAAGATCTGAGGACAGGGCCTTGAAGCATGCAGTAAGCAATCTCCCTCCTTGTTAATTCTGCTGTATTCTTCAGAACTCAGCCAGTATCCACTTTCAGGAAGCTATCCTGACAACTCCCCTCTCTTCCCAAGCCTTCCTGCCCAGACAAAGGAGGATGCCTGTATTAAATCTGGGTTCTCCAGAGAAACAGAACCGATAGATAACTACCTATCTATCCATCTACCTACCTACATATCTGTCTAA
This sequence comes from Mustela putorius furo, assembly GCF_011764305.1. Classification (NCBI taxonomy): domain Eukaryota; kingdom Metazoa; phylum Chordata; class Mammalia; order Carnivora; family Mustelidae; genus Mustela; species Mustela putorius. The sequence goes on along the minus strand of NW_025421481.1, from coordinate 10,193,947 downwards.
GGAGATTTACCGTGAGGAATCCGCTGACGTGGTTATGGAGGCTAAGAAGTCCAAATCTGTGGTCAACAAGCTTGGGATGTGGCAAAGTCAATGGTGCTGTTCCAGTCTGAGTCCAAAGGCCTGACAACCAGGCCAGCCAATGAGGAAAGTTCCAGTCCAAGTCTAAGTCCAAAGGCAGGAAGAGATTGATGTCCCAGCTCAAAGACAATCAGGCAAAGAGAGAATTCTTCTCAGCCTTTTCTTCTATTCAGGCTTCAGCAGATTGGATGAGGACCACTCATACTGGGAAGGCCATCTGCTGTACTTAGTCTACAGATTCACGTGATAAACTTATCCAGATAGACCCTCACAGGCAAACATCTGGCACCCTGTGCCCCAGTCAGATTGACACATACAAGTAACTGTCATGGTGCCCTTTGAATTTGGCCTGTGAACACCCTATGTACACATACCTCTACCACAGCACACTCGCTGCTCTGTAATCGTGTTTTCCCAACTACAGTCCACGTTCTGTCCCAGGGCATGGCACAGAGTCAGTACTCAGTGAACGTGGGCAGGATGGATGGATGGACGGATCAGTGTATGAGTGTGTGGCTTTGGGAATGTGTCCTCCCTAGTTTCTTCCTTTCATCAAAAGTCACTTCCCTCTTATTGTCTTCTTTTGAAAACCAGCTAGATTATTAGAATTTGATAAATAAATGGAGATACAAGGTGTAAGTGAGAAATATAGCTCAATGTGCCATTTCTTCCAGGTGGTGGTATTTTAAGAAGGGGGTCTTTGTCCTTATTGCAAAGGTCTAAGTAATATGGTAATTTCAGGCACAAAGGAAAAGAGATTTTGGGAAAAAAACGTAAGTATCTGTCATTCTCCCCAAATCATACCTTATGATGCCTTTGTATACGAAAAGCCTGAACACAGGTTCTTTGAAGCTTACACATTAATATTGATAGATTACAAATAATATTAATAAGTAGCAGCTGTGACCCACAGAGTTCTTTCAGGCTTGGCTCCTGAGGATCTCTGACAAAGCAACTCACATCCTCACCTTTGAAACCATTATCATTCTGTCCAATTACCAGAAAAATGCCTGTCTCAAAATCTAGTCTCATCCTGAAAATAAACAATAAAAATAGAGCTGCTATGATGTTGTCATTGAAAATAAATTATAGAAAATTATTGACTATCTCATTCACACTGGTTATAGGGTAAAGCAATCCTTTACCCTGAAATACTCAGTGTGACCTAATTTCTCTTTGGTTGGAAATTTGATAGGGAGTTTCTTCTGTCGCTAACAGTTGAAAACTGAGAAAATCCCAAGAAAAATCCTAAAACCTGGGCTTTGTTTCCCTAAGGTAGTTCACGGGGCTCCTTTCAATCAGAGCAAGGGTTACAAACTGGTGGCTCCAGAGCCAAATCCAGCTGGCAGACATGTACAATGCTATCTTCTTTCCTCTCTCCTCCCCTCCCTCCCTTTCCTTTCCTTTTTTTGTATAAAATTTGACTTTCTTTTAGCAGATCATGCATTCCCTCCAGTTCATCCTGGTTTCCTCCATTCCCATTGCCCCACGCCGGTTAGCTTTATACATCTAAATTACCTTCCTAGCTCCTGCAGACATTGGAGGATTGGACCCCTGCATTTGGGACACTGAGCAATTTACAAAAGGGAGCGATAGGGACGTCTGGGTGGCTCAGTTGGTTAAGCAGCTGCCTTCGGCTCAGGTCATGATCCCAGGGTCCTGGGATCGAGTCCCACATCAGGCTCCTTGCTCGGCAGAGAGCCTACTTCTCCCTCTGCCTCTGCCTGCCTCTCTGTCTGCCTGTGCTCACTCGCTCTCTCTCCCTCTATCTCTGACAAATAAATAAAATCTTTAAAAATAAATAAATAAAAGCTCTTTAAAAAAAAGGGGGGGGAGCGATAATTATAAGAGCTATTACTTTAGAGCATTTACTCTGGACAGGCACCATGCGTTATGCACTTTCCATATATCCTACCACTTTATGAGGCTAAGAAAGATTAACCAGCCCAGAGCCACAGGGCTGATAAATAACGCAGTCCCCAGGCAGCCCTCTCCAGAGCAAGCCAGCATGGCACTCCATGAGGATGGATGCTATATATCTGACCGGCAGTCACAGCCGGTCCTGTTCATTCTTAAAATTTTCAGGAAATTCTTACAGAGGTTTTAACCCAGCAGCAAATGGAAGTCCCACTTTGACATGTTGATGTGTAGACCTTAAAAGTAAAACGGCAATTTATTTTACCCACAGGATGGGTAAAATAAATTTTACCCATGGGATAGCCAAGGCATCGCAATTCAGGAGAGGGAAGCTAAGGCAAAAAGCCATAAGCAAACACAGCAAGAACGTCAGTGTATGGAGAAAAAGGAAGAAGTGGGGGAGGGGGTGTTTGGAGTACAAGTCCACTGGAGGGAGGCAAGGGCTCAGGGTGGAGACGGCTTCTCACTGACTTGAGTTGCTAGGCAAGGAACTCCTTGCCTGGAGGAGGAGAGCGGTATCTCTCAGCTGGCAAGGTGAGCTCCTGTTGGGCTCTGTATGGGCGATGCTTCCCGTGGGGGTTGGGAATTGGTGTCCAAGTGATAGGGCGGGAAGAACATTCTGAAGCTCCTTATTCCCTTGGAAGCAGGAGAGAAACCTCCCCTGTAAAAGGACTCCCAGGGGGTAGAAGGCATCCTGATCACCAACAGGGAATCTAGGGCTGAGAAGGCTATAGAAACAAAAACGTGTTCTTTCCTCACCAATTTACTACTCCAAACCCCTTTGTCTTGCTAATTCTTTACGAGTGTAAGGTTGCTCCGCCTAGAAGGTATAAACACAGCCTGCTTGGGTCACTTTTTTGGGTCTCCTAATTTTATGGGGGCCCTTCAATGTATAAAATTAAATTTTTCTCCTATTCATCTATCTTATGTCAACTTAATTATTTGGCCAGGCCAAAGAACCTAGAAGAGGAGAAGGAAAAAAGTTCTGCACCTACAAAACTGTGCCTGCATCTGAAATCCAAAACCTAGAAAAAAAGGATAAACGGATGAGCCCCTGAACAGGACTGTAAAAGCTGCCCTAGATTTCAGGAAGAAAACCCTAAAACATATGAAAATGAGAGTGTTTCTGAGGCTATGTTTTAAAATAACTGATCCTGCGTGCATGTGTATACAAGCTATATTTTGTTTTGAGAGAAAAGTGCTTTTGTTACACCATATCCCAAGTGCCAAACTTTTTCAGAGTGCAGTGCGGAGAGAAGAGTGAGCTGGTGATCAGCAGCAGCCTCTTCAGTACCGGGGGCGGAGGGTGGTCAGAGGAGCAGCACAAAACCGACTGCCCCTTGAGAATTCGGGCTCATTAACCCTCCGTGGCAACAGGGACTATGCCACCCTCCCAAAAGGGACCAAAGAAGCTCAGAGCGTGATGGCCCTTCAAATTGCTGGTCTTGTTATGTCTTTATGAAGGGCACTTGCCCCTGGTCCCTAGTTGGCTCACTCCTTTAAGTGTCTGCCTTCCCCTCAGGTCATGATCCCAGCATCCTGGGATCGAGCCCCATGTCAGGCTCCATTGAACAGATAGACAGACAGGTAGAGTGTTTCCCAGCACCACAGGGAAATATTGAAGCACTAGAGGCGATGTATCTTCTCTCCTTTTGAATCCCATTTACCTAGAATTTCAAATATTTCTATCATTTCCAAGCCAGAAATGCTTTTCAGAACACTGGGATTTGTGTAGAACAGAAGTAAGCTGTATCTTCTAGAAGTATCTAGATCCCAGGACGCTGTGGACTGACCTGTGTCCTTTCAAAATGCATATGCTGCAGCCCGAACCCCCCACGGGACTGTAGGAGGCCTTTAAGAGGGACTAAATGAGGGACGAAGGGCGGAGTCCTGACCCCACAGAACTTATCTCTACGAGAAGCAGAGACACCCAAGCTCTGGGTGTGCCCTGAGGAAAGGCCCCGGGGTGGGGGGGGGCGGCAGCCAGCAAGAAGACAGCCAGCTGTGTGCAAGCCAGGAAGAGGGCTCTCCAGGGAACTCAGCCATGCTGCACCCTGAGCTCGGACCTCCAGCCTCCGGACTGTGAGAGAGAAACTTTGGTTGTTTCTGAGCTCCCTAGTCTGTAGTATTTAGTTACGGCGGCCCTAGCGGATGAGTAAATGTGGTCCTTTGTCATGCTTGGAGTAATGGGGGCACCAAAGGATCCATGTAAAGATGGCATCCCTCCGATTCGCCCCGTCCGTTCCAGGGTCTCGTGGGCCTCCCGTATTTCGTCTGCTCTGACTCCCTGACTTCCCTCATCCCCAGTCATGCAGAATTGTCAGTCACAGTTTGTGACGGTCACAGCCCTGCCCCTGGGCTCCGTCATCATCACTCCCAAGCACCCCGACAATGGGAATGGCACGTGGCACACTGGTGGACTTATCACACGCAGAAGGACGTCTCAGAGCCCATCTCTGCAGATCCCCTCCGGGCTTACCATGCATATTTAATATTCACTGAGAGAACTTGCTTTTTCTGCTAGTCTTGCAGAGCTGGGATTCTAAAAGCCGGCTGGGTGTAGGAAGCCTGACTATAGTACAGAGAAAGAGGCTGATGCACAGAGGAGAGCCAAGAAGAGGGCAGGTGAGTGGCATTTCAACACTTCATTCCAGCCACAGGTCAGCCTATGCCAGCCCTCGGCTGAGGAGCCCGTAGATTCCTTCTCATTAAGCTTAAGCCGGCTTGAGCTGGATTTCTGTCATGTGCACCCAGGAGTCTGGACTTACACAGAGGCTCACAAGTCTCTTTGTGTCCTTTGTTGGCCACATTTGGCCAGTACGCAGGCCTGGAGCTGTTTTTATCCTCCCAACTGGACACTGCTGATCCTTTTCTCTTCGGACAACAGGAAGGGCAGGGCTCCTTATCCCCAAACTGCCCGTGACCCAGACATCTGCTTCCCCTGCTCGCTCCTCCAGGTTTTCCCAGCTAAACCCCTCAGTTTTCTTATCTTTAAAATGGGAAGTCACTGTGAAATAAATTCATAAAGTACTTCGCACACTGTTTGGCAGTAGGAGGTGCTTGGGGATATTAGTTCCTGTCGTGGAAAAGTTCTCTGCATGGTGCTGAGGCCCTCCGCTAGGCGTCCATGTAAACATCTTTTCCTTTTTCTTATGAGAAGCAGAAGCAATGAATAGATTGAGATGAATATCTATTGTTTTTGCAGTAAGATCTTAGTCCTCTCCCGGAGAAAGGCTGCCGATCTATGACAAGGAAGGACAACATCCATTCATGAATCCTCTGCTTAAAATCACCCTCTGCTGAGAAATCATTCTTGCCTACCTTTCTTGTCTCAATTCAAGAATGGGAAGAAACCGTCTCTTCGGTGTCCAATAAGGAGCGCTGAAAAGGCATGTCACCATGGGCACTCAATTTCCGCTCCAAGAAAACTCATACAGTGGGTTAGCAAGGCTTCCTTCCCTGGCACGGTCACTTGGGTGGGCTTGTAGGCTCAGCCGTGTCCTGAGAAACTCTTCTGTTGTCCACCATCCCTGCCAAATAGGAGACATGGCCCCTGGAGTGAGGGTGGCCTGCAAAACTGCAGAAGCCCACATTCAGCCCGAAGGCAGGAGCAAAGGGGGTCTTACCTGGATGGTGCCTCTGATAGGACCAGGGATAAGGGAGGTATGGTCTGGGCCTCCTGGGATCCTGCAGTGCGCATTATTTGAGATCAAAAAGAGCGGCAGTATCAACTGCCACACAGAGGAAAAGCTGCTGTCATCAGCTTTGTCTTGCTGAACAACCAGCCAGAGGAGGGCCCTGCTCACACGGCTTGGCCCACCATTAAACCATCGCACTCACGGGCCGCCGCAGCCGAGGCCTTCTTCAAGGCCTTCCCTGCCATGGACAGAGACCTGAGCCACGCTGCCACTCAGGCAAAACCTCCAGTCCCCCTGACAGAAGAGCAGCCCCTCTCAGCCTGGTGCTGAGACTTTCACTTCCTCTCCCTTCCGGCCCCACCAGCTGTGGGAAACCGGCGCTGAACGTACCAGACATCGTACAAGTATTTATCTCATTCCGTCCCCACCCTGTGATGTGGGTGCCTGTCCCTGTCACAGAGCGGAAGAGACTGAGCCTCAGAGGGATTAAATAACCAGGTGAAAAGTGGAAGAACCTGCAGGTCCGTGTGACTACAACGCCCACATTCTTCCCCTACAAGACAAAGTTCCCACGTACGTATGTATGTATGTATTATTTGTTATTTTTTAAATTATTCTTTGTTTGAGTAGGTTCCATGCCCAACGTGGGGCTTGAGTCCATGACCCTGAGATCCAGAGCCACAGGCTCCACCCCCATCCAGCCAGGCACCCCGAAAATGTCCACAGATGGAAGACTCGAGTTCCTGCGGCCCGAAAAGAGGGGACAGGGCCGGCGCCCTCTGACTCCCTGGGTGGGCTTCTTCTCTCTCTCTTCCATGGAAAGCTGGCCTGGCAGCACCCTTCAAAAGTCTCCCCTCTCCCGGGACAGGCTGTCTGTCCCCCACGCTACCTCAGTCGACTTTCAGAGTGCCTGGCGCATCCTGCCTCTGTCCCTGGGAGCCGCCTTCACTCTCATCCGGGCATCCCCTGCACAACCCAGACTTGTCCGTGCTCAGGGCGGCCGCAGCCTTTCTCCTCGGCCCTCACTGGGCCTGGCCAGAGCCCAGAGCGAACGGTCCGGCTCGAGGGGCCGAGGCCGCCTCTCGTTTCCTCGCTGGAAGCCCAGTCGCCCATTCTGCAGGCCGCTCCACACAGATGTCTCCCAGAGGCAGCCTGCGACGCCACGCTCTTGAGGACCCCGGGGATCTCAAGGGTTTGAAGCGTTCTCAGACAACCTTCACTTGAGCTTCCGTTCTGCAACCGGAGTGTCAGCCTGGCAGGACAGGGAGCCAGGGCGAGGCTGGCGGTCGTGGGCCGACGGCGTCGATCTCAGCCATGTCGGCGGCTAGTAGCAGGATGAGCACAAAGGCTCGAGTGTTCCTTGCCCCGAGGCTTCAGGCCCTGGCTCACACCACGTCCAGGCTCATTCATCAGCAACCGGAGACAGCCGTCTACAAGGGACATTTTTTTTTTTATGGTGTTTTGATGTCATTTTATTTTGCTAAAATGTCAGCAGACGGCCACGGAAATTTCCCACCGAAGTCCTTGGAGGTTGTGTGGAACTGAAATAACCATCAGCATGGTCGGCTGAGCAGTAAATGAAAAACAGCGTTAGATGTCAAATTAATATTTTAGGGAAGAAACGGTGCAAACCCGCACCGGCAGGCCGGTCGGCGTGATCTCCACTTTAGCCATGAGGCCTCACGGGAATGACCATGACCGAAGGCCAGAGGCAGCTGTGGCCGTCAGGTAGGGAGCAGAAGTCGCAGCAGGCGGGGGGGGGGGGGGGATAATGGTGAAGGGGTCTCTATCTGTCAACTGTCGCCGACTAGTGGGACGAGAGAAGGCAGGAGTGATGACATTTTTAAATGGATTCATTCTGAGAAGACCGCTGGGTGAAAAGCAACACTTATTAGAAACCACAGCCAAAGCCTTAAGAAAAAATAAGATGCTGTGGAAGAACAATGAGAGATAAGGCAACTCGACAAAAGCAGGTTACAAAACCGAATATATGATATTGTCCAATTTTTGAGAACCGTATGAGAGAAAAAGAGAGCATGAGTAGGAGTGAGTGGCGGGATTCTTATGCCTGATTTTGCAATAGAATGTTCTGGAATTGTTTGTTTGTTTGTTTTACTACAGATCCTTTGCCCCTGCCCCTAGAGGTTCTGATTTATTAGATGTGGCTTGGGGCCCAGGTATCTGTATTTTTAAATCTTCCCAGGTGGTTCTGATGCACTGTCAGCATTGAGACTACTAGTAAAAAAGAGAAAAAAAAAAGACGCAGAGAGAGCCTTGTGAAGTATTTCTGATTTAATTCTTTTCCTGTGGTTTTTCTGTACTTTCATATATTGTTCTATGAACATGCATTCCACCTACCATCAGAAAAGGTTATTAATAAAAATTATAACCGAACTGGTTAGGAAAAATGATCCCAGACAACAACAATAATAATGAGTAACATATATTAAGTGCTTCCTGGGAGCCAGACACGGTTTTATTAATGTCATTAAGTCCTTATAATAACTCCGTGACATAGGCACTAGTATATCAGCCATTTTATAGATAAGAAGGCAGATGACAGCCAGACAACCAGAGAGTGACAGAGACGGTATGGACCAGGGACTGTTACCTGAGAGCCTGAGGCTTACCCCCACATGCTTCTTTGTTCCAGTTGGATGAAGTCCCTGGTGGTTCAGACACTTCTCTGGCACCAAGGGCTCTCCTCCAGCCATACCTCCACCAGCCCTCTGGATCCTGGGCCTCACCTGGGCCTGCCTCGAGCTTCCCAGGAGTCAGAGTTGTGGGAAATTTCCTCTCTGCGTTCCTCCAGAGACTCAGAGTTTGCCACTCCCCTGACAGAAGAATTGTCACCACACAAGCTAGAAAGAGGGAAAAAGAGAGAAGAAATTGAACACCGCAGGATGCTGGCTGGCTATTAAGCCATGTCATAAGAATCCTTTGAAACAATTCTTAATTGGTTTTTTACTGAAGTGGAGAATGAAGTTCTGTGAAGTGCCCCAGGCCATTAGAGTACAGCTAAGGATGTGAAATTCTCTAGGGTTTTCCCCTGGGGGCAAGGACAGAATCAGATTATTTCCCCATTTCACAGATGGCGGTGCCAAGTCATTAAAGGATTTCCTGAAAGAGAAATGAGCTGATGCCTCCAGCCAGAACCAAAAATCTTTTGCCAGTCCAAGAGTGGTGTGTGGATTTTAAACATTTTTTTTTAATCGGCAGTTATTTAAATTTGTTGTCTTTATGGTAAGCTGCCAGATAAAATATGGTATCCCCAGTTGGATTTTGAATTTCAGCCAGCAAATAATTTTTTGTCAAAGATGTCCCAAATACTGCATTGAATGTAATGACACCAAAATATTATTTATTGTTTATTTGAAATTCACATTTAACCAGGAAGCCTGTATTTTTATTGACTAAACACGGCAGCTCAGTTTCATGGGAGATGATTTTATTTTCTCCTTGGAGTATCTTCAGCTCGATGATTTGAAGAAGTATGAACCAGAAAATTAAGCCCAGCCCATCCTTTTGTGTCAAAACCCAGAAACCCCCCTCCTTCGGTGGTCAGCAAGTATTATGTGTTCCAAACGCACACGTGCACACTCCGTGTACCAGCATTCACGTACATTCACACACCTTTGAATACACTTGGGAACACACTTCTGCATATATGTATGCAAATGCATAATACAGGGCACAAATGGACTTCTCCTACTGTTCTAAAATGCAAGTCCCTCACTCTCTGTTCAGATTTCCATAGCTTCCTAAAAACAAAATTATCCTTTTTGGTCTGTTCTTCCCTATTCAAGAAGAAAGCTGTGTCTCCAGTTTGCTTTGTACGCCCAGCCACACTAGCTGGCTTCCCATGAGAAGGTTGGCAAGAAGACCTTATCTCTTGTATTTCAGAAAATTCAAATTTTTCTTTTCTTGCCATTGCATTAAACTACTTCTTTTAGTATGATGGGAATGACAATTATCTTGGGGTCAGATAATGACTGCAATTTAATAACAAGGAAAAATACAAAACTACAAATTGAAAGCTTGAGCCATTTAAATAACAACACTTGAAAATAAGACAGAAGAAAAATTTTTTTTTTTTAAAGATTTTATTTATTTATTTGACAGAGAGAGATCACAAGTAGACAGAGAGGCAGGCAGAGAGAGAGAGGGAAGCAGGCTCCCTGCTGAGCAGAGAGCCCGATGCGGGCCTCGATCCCAGGACCCCGAGATCATGACCTGAGCCGAAGGCAGCGGCTTAACCCACTGAGCCACCCAGGCGCCCAAGACAGAAGAAAATTTTAAAGCATTCTCAAGAAGCAGTATAGCATAGCGGTCATATGAATAATTCCTAGAGTGGGGCTGCTTGAGTTATTAGTCCACCAAGTTACTTAATCTTGTCTGTAAAGTGGGAATAAAAACAGTGTCTTCCTCATGGGTTTGTTGTGATAATTAAGTAAACATATAAAAGATGTATGAAATGATGCCTGGCATGTAATATTTACTATTATATATAATTACCTCTTATTTGGTAGACACAGGGGTAACCTCTTTACACACAGAATCCCATTTGGTTGTCAAAACAAGCCTGTGAAATATGTGGACATGAGGCAAAAGAGGCTCAAAGAGGTTAAGAGACTTTTCCAACGTCACACAGCTAACATGCAACAAAACCAAGATTTAAGTGCCAATACCAGTATTAAGCCACAGTTCTCTCTCTCTTTCCATCTTTTTAAGCCCCTATTCTCTTTTTTTAATTTTTTTTATAAACATATAATATATTTTTTATCCCCAGGGTACAGGTCTGTGAATCGCCAGGTTTACACACTTCACAGCACTCATCATAGCACATACCCTCCCCAGTGTCCATAACCCCACCACCCTTCTCCCAACCCTCAGTTTGTTTTGTGAGATTAAGAGTCACTTATGGTTTGTCTCCCTCCCAATCCCATCTTGTTTCGTTGATTCTTCCCCACCCCCTTAATCCCCCATGTTGCATCTCCACTTCCTCATATCAGGGAGATCATATGATAGTTGTCTTTCACCAATTGACTTATTTCACTAAGCATGATACCCTCTAGTTCCATCCATGTCATCGCAAATGGCAAGATTTCATTTAAGCCCCTGTTCTCTTGATTACCCAATGTTAAGATGATAACAGGTGGAAAGTATACAGGTGGCAAGGCAGTATAGCTCTTCAGGGAGGCGACAGAATTCCCTCTATGGCCATTGCTTCTGTGGAGTTGGATAGGAAGGGTGTCAGGAGGAGTCTGGCCTGGTGTATTTGGTAGAGAAGACAGTATCCTTTCTGTGGTTATAGACCTTACCCAAGCACCTGTCAACCAGACTCAGACCTCCCTTTCTTGTGACCTCTCCAGGCAAATCCACAGGGCGTGGAAAGCCCTTACCCTGCGCTCTGCCGGACTCGCCAGCATTAAGACAGGGCTGACCCACCAGCACTGGCCATGTTCTAACAGCAGCCCCAGGACCCTATCCTCAACTTTCTTCACCATTTACGCACTTACCCTGGTAATTCCATTCAGTCCCATTGATACCATCTATAGGCTGATGTCTGCCACATTTTTGCCCCTACCGCAAAACTCAACCTCACAGCTGCCTACTCGGCCTCTCTTTGGATATCTAATAAAGATCCCAGGGTGCCTGTGTGGCTCAGTTGGTTGAGCAATAGTCTTGATTCCAGATCAGGTCATGATCTCAGGGTCATGGATCGAGCCCCCAGTGGGTTACCCCTCAGCGGAAAGTCTGCTTAAGATCTTTCCCCTCTGCCCCCACGCCATCTCTCAAATAAATAAATTTTTTATTCATTTAAAAAAAAATCTCAAATTTAACAAGTCCCAAAGAGGATTTTACCCCCCAAAAAAAGCTTCACCTCTAGGGCCCCAGGCTCAACGTCTGCTAACTCCAGTCCTCCCGCTGGGTGCTCTAAAGATTTGGAGTGGCCCTTTACTCCCCTATTTCTCGTGCCTCTGATATGGAGGCCATCAGCTCTGCCCTCCTCCAGTCACATGGGTCTCACCTTCAAAACACACCCAGAATCAGACCCCCCCGCCCCCATCTCATCCCTACCAGCCTGGGTCTGCCGGCTTGGTCCCCTCCCCTGCACCACCACAGAGGACTCCCACCTGGCCTCCCCACCCCCACCCTCACAGGGGCATGCTGTGCTCTTCACACAGCAGTGGGAGCACCCTTGTTAAAGCACCATGTGGATCACCTTACTCCTTTCTCAGATTCCCCCACTCCCATCTCCAGAAAAGCAAAGTCCTTACAATGACCTGAAAACCAGCCACGCCCTCCCCTGGGCACTGGCTCTCCCTTCACTCACCTCATTCTTTTCCCCACAGCCTTTACCACCTATCACTATCAGCTGTGATCTATTCGTTTATTTGCTGATTGTCTCCATCCTCTAGAAGGGAAGATCCATTTCCATGTCTTCAGTGTCTAGAAGAATACATCCATACAGTAAGTGCTCAATAAATAGTGAATGAATGAACACAAAGAGCCTTCTGGATGTTCTGATGCCTGCTGAACAGAACACTCCTGCTGACCGCCTTGGCGTTCCTACCCTAAAATCAGGCTCTAAGAAGACTCTCCATTCTTCATGGCTTTGTATGTCAGAAATCAAAATTCCAGGAGGATCCTGAAAAAATCGTTTCTGGCTGGCTTGCTTTTGTGTTTTGGATTTCTGCTTGGTCTGGTGTGGCGGAAATGACCAGTGGACAGACGCACATCCAAGTCTCCCCATGTGTCTTTGGTCCCCTGTGTGCTCTTGATGACCCCGTGTCTGGGGACACTGTTCGAAAGGCTCAAGTAGAGAGGACAACGGATCCGCCTACCCCCAAGCCCACTTCTATGAAAACCCCGAAGGAGTTCGGAAGGCCGGTGCTGGCACTGCTTTGGGCTTTTATTATCCTCTCTTTAGTTCCAGGGATTGTGTTTGCAGGCACACGCCGAGAGGAGGGCTTTTGAATTGAATGTACCGAGAAGGAAGCTTTCCAAAGCCCAAATTAATTATCTTCAGCAGCAACTAAACAATTATTATTATGTGATGCATCTGCCGGTCAGACTCTTTGGCACATCTATTAGGACCCTAAAACCACGCCAAGTACTCAGTCTTTCAGCTGCAGAAATCCCTTCACCCTAAAATAAGCAAAGTTATTCGAAAAAGGCTTTGCTGATTCAGCTGGAAGGCCTGATCCACTCTTCTGGCTTCTGTAGCATCTCCTAACAGCTCAAGCATGGCCTACAGAAGCCTGGGATGAACACTGAACATCCCAAGGGTTGAACACACAACATCTAAATGTTCATGGTATTTTTCCTAAAAGGATCCAGATATATCCAGAGCTGCCTGGGTGGCTCAGTTGGTTAAGCAGTTGCCTTTGGCTCAGGTTCTTATCTCAGGGTCCTGGGATCGAGCCCCACATTGGGCTCCCTGGTGGGGACCCTACTTCTCCCTCTCCTCCCTTATTGTGCTCTCTCTTGCTCTAATAAATAAATAAAATATTTTTTTTAAAAAGGATTTAGGTATATCTCATCATAGCTGATTAGTCATCTCTCCAGAATTATACTAGCAAAACTACCAATAAGGCCAGACTGCCTATTATTGGGTCCCAGGTTCGAGGATGTACATTCCATTCTGGTAAAGAGGATGATGCCCTCCCGGAGATGCTTGAACTTTGTGCTATTTTTCTGACACTGCAATCGGTCATGACCTCTTTAATATTTCTGTGCACTCAACCAGCACAGATTTCTAGGCCATCCTTTAAGTCCGTATATGTACATGAACACCATACTTTGTCATCCGTTTCAAGATGCACCATTATTTTATGTAAAGCTAAGAACGAGAATGAGGTCAATCAAATTAGAACCACTGATTATAAGATGCATCCTGATCAGGGATGTTAAGTCGTAAAAAATTGTGGACTACGTACAAACTACTCAAGTCAGTAGTTTGAAACAATTTTAATAGAATTTTACAGTTATCACCTGTATGAAGTTATTTTTATTTTATTTATTTATTTGACAGAGAGAGCACACTAGTAAGCAGAGCAGCAGGCAGAGGGAGAGGGAGAAGCAGACTCCCCATTGAGCAGGGAGCCCAACACAGGGCTCAATCCCAGTACCGTGGGGTCATAACCAGGGCCCAAGGCAGGTGCTTAACCAAGTGAGCCATCCAGGCATCCCAAGCTATTTTTATTTTAGACTGTAGTGAGCACACACACACTGGATTCTCTCACACAAGGACAAGTTATGCAATGGCCTTTTAGCTCACTCCTTTTGCAACGGGCCAAGCCAGGAAAAGGGTTGCTACCTTAGCAGAACACACACGATTAAGAGATGTGGCAGAATGGCCATCCTTCTGAGATCTCGAATTCACTCATGTGCTCACTTGCTCTTTCGTAACCTTCTTGAACCACTGCTGTCAGTGGTAATTTTCTGGTTTACCACTAATTTCTCACTTGCTGAGTGAGAGGCTAGAACAAGACAGATTTGTAAGCTTTAATGTCCGGTTTTATACTAATTCACTTTGACTTTAAAAATGTTAAGAGCCAGCTGGCAAACACGTAACAGGCAGGCTCCAACAAAGCCTTTCTCAGAAGAGAGTCCAACTTTTCTGAGAGCTCCCTACACGAAAGGCTCGAGAGCAACTGCTTTCCACACAGTGTGTCACTGAATCCGTGAGGCAGCTCTGTGAGGCAGATGTCACTACACCCATCTGATAGATGTAGAAGCAGCAAATACCTGCTGAGGGGGGTCTTTTTTTTTTTTCCTGTTTCAGATTTATTGAGATACAGTTCATGTACCATAGAGATCACCCTTTAAAATGAACATTCAAGGGGCGCCTGGGTGGCTCAGTCGTTAAGCATTGGCCTTTGGCTCAGGTCATGATCTCAGGATCCTGGGATTGAACCCCACGTCCGGGTCCCTGCTCAGCGGGGAGCCTGCTTCTCCCTCTCCCACTCCTGCTCCCCTGGCTTGTGTTCCCTTTCTCACTGTGTCTCTCTCTGTCCAATAAAAAAAAATATTTTTTTTAAAAAAAGACATTTAAAATGAACATTCAATGGTTTTAATATATTCGCAGAGTCGTGCGATCGGCGCCACACTATGTTAGAAATTTCTCCTCTCCCCAAAAGGAAACCACGTACCCTTTAGCCATCATTCCCCTTCCCCCACTGTCCCAGCCCCTGGCAACCACTCGTCTACTTTATGTCTCTATAGAGTTGCCAATTCAGGACATCGCCTGTGAATGAATCATTCAATATGGGCTCTTCCCCAACAGGGTCCTGACCCCCGCGTTGTGCACCGCAGTCCTACCTGCTATCCTGCCTCGGGGCAGGACGGAGATAAAGCAGGAGACGACGCCCTCTTCAAGTCTGGCGGAGAAAACAGAGCTTCGAAACAACAGTGGACCGTATGAGACAGTACACAACCCACACCCGGAATCAGGAAGAGGCACAAGTGTGAAAACACCCGCCCTTGCTCCTCGTCCTGCTCAGGCGTTACCTGCTGTCCTCTGCGCGCAGGTGGACGGTGGACACCGGCACCAGGCACTCGCCTTCCCAGCGGTCAGCCACCCCCTCACTCTGGCCCATGCTGTTGGCAGCTTGCCTGGAAGCTCTAAAACAGAGGCAAGAGAGAGAGCAGGTAACTTCCCGTGCCCTCTCTGGCTGGAGAGAGGGCAGCTGTGGTCTTGTTTCCGCACGGCGGCCAGAGCTGATGGAGCTTTCCTCAATCATCTATGAGCCACAGCTGGGGCCTCTCCCCTCCTATAGACTTGAGGGAAGTTTTAACCTTTCTTTCAAGCCAAAATGCTGCAGATTCTCTCAGTCCCTTGCCCTAGAGTGGGGAAAGACACAGGGCTCGGGCCATCTGTGCAGATGACCCTCTCCTGGTTATTCCCCATTTGACCCGTACCATGCTCTGCCCTCCTCTCCTAGCTCCAGGGTCCTGGAAGGCTGGTGTCTAGGGCTGCATCGCCCTGGCTCCCTTGCCCTGTGCCACCCAGGGGCCTGCCTGCAAAAGGGGGGATAGGAGGAGAGAGAGAGGCTGGGGTCTTTCATCTCTGCCCCTCCCTTGGGGGCTAGGGCTGGTAGCAGCTTCCTTCTTTTGCTAGCTTCTGGATGTTTCCTCATCCCTCTACAGTTCTCTTTACAGTTCCTTATAGCTCCCTTAATCTTCCCCAGACCTTGGAAAGTCTTTCCATTAACTTCTTTCCAGTTAGGTTCTTCTGCGAGTGCCCACTGCTAGGACTTCTGCTAGCTAGGTTTCTGCTAGGACTAGGAGACGGCTAGGTAGCCTTCAAAGATCGATGCCAAAAGGGGACAGGTGGAGTTTGCTAATCTGCCCACCCTGATATCTATTTATCTATTGCCTTAATAAAGTAATATGCGGGGTGCCTGGGTGGCTCGGTCAGTTGGGCGTCCGTCTTCGGCTCGGGTCATGATCCCAGTGTCCTGGAATCAAGCCCCGAGTTGAGTTGGGCTTCCTGCTCATCGGGGAGCCTGTTCCTCCCTCTCCTCCCTGCCTGAGCTCTGTCTCTCTCTGTGTCTCTCTCTCAAATAAGTAAATAAAATCTTTTTTTAAATTTATTTTTTAAAATAGTAATCTGACTTTTTTTCCATATAGAGTGCCAACTGTCCCAATATCTTTAATCAAAGAGCTCACCCATTTCTCCCTGAATTCCATTACATTTTAGTAAATAAAATCTTTTTAAGAAAATAAAATAAAGTAACACTATTTTTAGCTGGGTAGGTAGCTACCCTTAATAAAGATCTCTTTTCCCAGCCTCCCTGGCAATTAGCTGTGGCCGTGTGACTTAGTTCTGGTAAGACATAAGCATAAATCAAATACAGCAGCCTCTGGGAGACCTTAAAGAGAACCTGGGTCATGTTATCTGGCCTTTTCTTCTGTGTTCCTTCCTCTGTCCTACTGTTTGGAATATGATTCTGAGGGTTGGAGCTCCAGCAGCTGTCTTTGACCATGAGAATGAAGTTGCACCTTAAGGATGGTGATCTGGGAACCCGGAAGGAGCTTGGGGCCCTGCCTTTACAGAGCATCCACACCAGCCTGGAGGCCTGCTTCTGATCTTCTTTTATAAATCACACTTACTTAAGCACTCTTATTTTTGACTGTCTGTGATATGCAGCT
Organism: Mustela putorius furo; assembly: GCF_011764305.1. Lineage (NCBI taxonomy): Eukaryota > Metazoa > Chordata > Mammalia > Carnivora > Mustelidae > Mustela > Mustela putorius. The sequence goes on along the minus strand of NW_025421481.1, from coordinate 10,177,154 downwards.
GAATTCAATCCTAACTACAACTGGTGAGTGAAATTGGAAGGGAAGTGTGGTTTAGCAGAAAGAACCCTAGACCTCGGAGCAGAAGCCGTTGGTTCAAGGTGTGGCTCTTCCACTAAGAGCTGCACAACATTGGCCTTCCTGAGACTCACTACCCTCTCTGCTATGCTGGGAAAATGGGATCTACCTCACATAATCATTGAGAAAATGAAATAAGATAACATTTGTTTCAGTGTCCAGCACAGAGCAAGCACATGGTTTTCGGGACATGGCTCTGGGGTTAGAATGATATCCTGCCTCTACCACTTATTAGCTGTGTGCCTTTGGGTAAGTCACTTGACCTCTCTGAGCCTAGGCTCTCTTGCCTTTTAACGTGCTTCATAGGACTTCGGGGATAAAATTAGAGAATGCATGAAGTGCTCTTATTCCATGACCTAGTACCTACATAGCACTCATTAAAGAAATAACTACTGTGCTATGGATACTATTATGATTATTTTCTAATCATTATTATTCTCTAATCACTTTTACATCATCTTGTGATGACTGTTTTCATTTTAAGTCTTGGGACCTCCTGTTCCTGTGAAAAGAGCAATGTTTATATAGCATTATAGCCTTCACTGTTCCTAGCTCTGTACCAGACCCAGAAGTACTCGGTCAAACAGAAGAGAAATCATCTTGGAGGATTCAGCTGAAGAGGCCCAGTTCTGGAGTGGGTTGAGATTCCTGTTCTCAGACAAAGCTAGATGCACCAAAGATGAAGGGTATGGGGTGCAGTGGGGAAGGTTGAGAAGCTGGTGAGAGTTCAGAATTAGGAGGATATTATACATGTTAAAGTTCAGTGTATTAGACAACAGAATTCATTCCAGCTAGTTGAACTAGAAACAAATACCTGAAAGGAACAAGAATGCTCACAGAATGTTCTGGAAGACCAGAGAACCAGGCTTGAGTGCTACACACTGAGAAAGAGTGCAGCCAGAAAAAAATGTCCTACGTCAACATGGGTATTGTGTTAATACTCCCCAGAAGAAACAAGTGCTTCTACTACAGATCGTAGCAGAGAATCTGCTCTCTTTCTCCGGCCTCAACTGCCATCTTGCATCTATGCCCAACAGGTTGGTAGAAACTAGGTCTCAAACCTCAGTTGAAATGGAAGAGAGTCTAAGAATGTAGTGTTTAGGGGCGCCTGGGTAGCTCAGTGGGTTAAAGCCTCTGCCTTAGCTCAGGTCATGATCCCTGGGTCCTGGGATTGAGCCCCGAATTGCACTCTCTGCTCAGCAGGGAGCCTGCTTCCTCCTCTCTCTCTGCCTGCCTCTCTGTCTACTTGTGATCTCTGAGTGTCAAATAAATAAATAAAATATTTTAAAAAAAACAAGAATGTAGCTTTTAGCTTTCTGGACAGAAAGGGGTTAGAATATGCATTGAGTGAGCCAACTCATAGTATCAGCTACATGAATTTTAGAGCTTTCTATTTGCCTGTGGCTTTATTAGTGTGACTCACATCAGAAAGACTATGAGGTAGGACTCCTGGGTGGATCAGTCAGTTAAGCATCTGACTCTTGATCTCAGCTCAGGTCTTGATCTCAGGGTCGTGAGTTCAAGCCCTGCACTGGGTTCCACACTGGGCCTGGAACCTACTTAAAAAGGAAAAAAAAAAAAACAACTGTGAGATATCGTGAAAAGATCATGGACCATGATGCCAGATAAAATGGAGGTCCTTTCTTTTCTTTGGATACACCAGATTTGTTCCTCCCTAGGATCACTACATTTGTTCTCTGTTAACTGGGAGCTCTCTGTGCCCCTCATGAGTTATCCCTTCTGGTCATTCATGTTTCAGCATAAATGTCACCTCCTCAGAAAAGCCTACTCTGACAATCCTACCTAGTGTGTCCCATCTGACCCAGCCACCCATCATATCATCTTTTTTATTTTCTTTTTAGCCTTATCTGCTGTTTTCTTGTCCTTTGTTGCTGTTGTCATTGTTTGTTTATGGTCTGTATTCCTCGCATTTCTCGACAGAATGGCAATTTCATAAGAGCAGGGACTCAGTCTCTCTGGGTCAAGTTGCAGCCCAGCAGTGCAGAAGAGTGGCCGGTATATAGTGATAAGATCATTTATGATATGATGGCCATCTATTGTTCAATCCTCATGACATGATTGTTATTATTGCCATTTTACAGATGAGAAAAGGGAAGCCCAGAGAGGGTCACAACTTGCCCAAGACCATACAGCAAGCAAATTGTGGGACTATGATTCAAATCTTGGCAAGCCTGGCTCCCGAGCCTGATGTCTTAATTGCTAAAGCATGTTGAACATGGAGGAGCCCAGGTGGCTCAGTCAGTTAAGCGTCCGACTCTTGATTATGGTTTGGGTCTTGATCTCAGGGTCGTGGAATTGAGCTCTATGGCAGGCTATCTGCTCAGCATAGTCTGCCTGGGATTCTCTCTCCCTCTCCCTCTGCCCTACTCCCTGCTCCTGTGCTGTAAATAAGAATATAAACAAACAAACAAATAATCTTTGAAGCATGTTGAACATAGAAGCAACTCAATAAATTTTCTATGGCTAAATGAGTGAATAGATATCTTTTAATCATCTCATTGACAATTTTATTTAACACTATAAATTATCTCTTTCTCTGGATCTTTCATGGGCTTCTCCTCAAACCTTTCTTCTCCCTCTTTTTATTTTGCTTTTAATGTGTGTTATTTTAAAAAAGGTTTTATTTGTTTATTTGAGAGAGAGAGTGAGCAAGAGAAAGAGAACAAGTTGGGGGAGGCTCAGAGGAAGAGGAAGAAGCAGACCCCCTGTTGACCGGGAGCCCAACACAAGGCTCAATCCCAGGACCCTGAGATCATGACCTGAGCAGAAGGCAGATGCTTCACTGATTGAGCCCCCCAGGGACTCCTCCTCCCTCCCTTGAAATGCTGGTATTCAGCAGGGTCAGGTGTCAACCACTCATCTTACTACATGTTCTCCTTAGGTTATATTATTCAGTATCATGATCAAACGGCCATATTATATGCTGACAAGTCCCAGATCTACCATAAATCTCTAGTGCTGACTCTCTCAGGGTGACGGAATTAAATGTGCATGGCTTCCTGGACATTACCACTCAAGTATCCTTCAGGCATTCCAAACTCAATGAAGTTGACCTAATCTGCTATGTGTGCAATCAGTTTAATCCAGTCCAGGCTGTGGAAAATCTGCTTCTTTCCAGTATCCACCCCCCCATCTCAGTCCATATCACTACCATTTACCCAGCAAGGCCAACAACTTGGTGGTGTTTGATTTTCCTCCCTCTGCTCATAGCCAATTTATGACCAAGTCCTATGGATTCAACCTCTTAACAGTTTTCCAATCCTTCCCTTCCTCTCTCCTCCTGCTCTCATCAAGACTTCTGAATCTCCTTCCAAGACTATATACTGTGATAGTGTCCTAACTACTCTACCCATATCAGGTCACACACCCTCAAATCCACTGTCTGATTACCAGCAGCAGAGCTAGCTACAATAGCATTTTGTTTACTCTACACTTATCAGGGGCTCTGCCATCGTCTTTCAGGTAAAGTTCCCGATGAATAAAAATCCACCTTGATCTGGCCCTCTCCCACATCCCCCTAATCTCCATCAGCCCCTCCACCTCTCCTCTCCTTCACCAACACCTTATGCTTCAGAAGTGGTCCGTTCACTGTCTTTCCCCAGCAAAGCCCACACAGAGCCCTGTTTGCCTCCCTGTGGAATAGGAATCGGGGAAAGCCAGTCAAGCCAAAGGAGAGGATGCAGAGCTCTTCAGTCTCCTATTTTATTTTTGAAACCCAGCTGCAGTCCTGCCATTTCATTTCACCAGACTCCGAGCGCTTTATAATTCAATCCTTTTATTCACTTCTTCTGGCTCCGGCTGATGCCTGGTATTTGAAACCAAAAGAGTTACAACAAACCCGTACTGATGAACCGAGAGAAAAGACATCTATTTACACGAGATGATTTGCATGGGAAGAAGAAAAGAGCCCCTTCCCAGGAAGAGGGAGAGGCCTGGGGAGGCCCCCTGGCCAGCCCCAGGGATTCGTGTCTGAGCAAGGCAGGAACAGAAGGGGGCAAACCGATGACGAAGCCTCTGTTTTACAAAGTAAGTGACAAAGTACCACATGGGGCAGGGTCCTCCCCCTCTTCTGTGAGGGATACTGTCCAGCTTCAACAATTTAAGACTTGTATTTAGGGTTCAGCACATTGGAGAAAGACGGGGCTGCTCAGACATCTCCAGGGCTGGCTGGCTGGCAGTCACTGAAAGAGGGCATTCTTGGCCCAACCTTCCGCGTTATCCCCATGGACACCAGTAGCATGAGTGTTGGAAATGCACCATCCTCAGTGGGCCACAGACAGCAATGGGAAAGGCGGTCAGGGCATGAAAGAAGATATCACAAATGTCCTGTGGTAACTGTAGTGGACAGACTTGTTCAAAGTATACCCCCCAGGGGCTCTCAAAAATCACCCAGTTAGACCTGAATGGGGGTGGGGGGCAGAGCTTTGAAACTTAAAGATGTAAAATGAAGTCAGCAAAATGGGGGTTATCACCATTAACGTGGCACTTTTCAACCCACTGCCCAGGAAAATCTGAGAAAATTCAGGTTCATAGCATTAGATTTACTTCAAAAAGTTAAAGAGTAAAGGAATAAGATAACCTAGGAAAACTAAAATGGAACTGGCAGTGGGACTTGCCTTTACAGCCTTCTCGACAACAAGGTAGTTATGACATGTCATCTACTAAAAGCAACAGCTTATAATTTAGCACGCTGAGATTTTTCTGTTAAGTCAACAAAGTAGAACAGAACAACAGAAAGCTTCAGTGTTATAGGTCTGAAAGTCAACTTTATAGAATCAGTATTTTGGGGTAGATAGGTACAGAAGTCTTGCCAATTTTCCTTAAACTCATTTGGGAAAGAAGAAGACAGGCATTTTCAAAAGCTTACTTTTAACACAGCATCTCCCATGGTGTGCTTGACCCAATTGTGAAATGACACACTTTCCACAGCCTGGTTGGGAGAAACACAACTGAACATACAGCACATCAGTTCATCCTGGAATGAACGTCAACCTTGCCAAGTTCTCTTCCATTCTTGAAAGTGACAAGATACTGAGTTTTATTATTTTTAAAAAATTTTTGAAGATTTATTTATTTAAGGGGCACCTGGGTGGCTCAGTGGGTTAAGCCTCTGCCTTCAGTTCAGGTCATGATCTCAGGTTCCTGGGATGGAGCCCCGCATTGGGCTCTCTGCTCAGCGGGGAGCCTACTTCTCCCTCTCCCCCATTGCCTGCCTCTCTGCCTACTTGTGATCTCTCTCTGTCAAATAAATAAATAAAATCTTAAAAAAAGATTTATTTATTTGAGAGAGAGAGCACATGCACTGGTGAGCAGGGGGAGGGGCAGAGGGAGAGGATCTCAAGCAGTCTCCCCACCTCTCCCCACTGAGCACAGAGCCTGACACGAGACTCAATCTCATGACCCTGAGATCATGACCTGAGCTGAAACCAAGAGTCAGCTGCTTAACTAACTGGGCGACCCCGGCACCCCGAGATACTGAGCTTTAAAGTGAAGCGTATTAGTTATTAAAACAAAACAACAAAACAACTTCTTTTAAAACATCTTAACTATGATTACAGATACCCTTAGGCCACCCGGGAGACATGAAAGGCAGGATCCTTCATTCACTGGAAGATGAAGACTTGGGTAATTAAAATATTTCAAACATAAACTTCAAGTAAACTAAATCCAGAAATCAAACTTCCTCTGTGATAGGAATGGTCCAAAACAATTAACAAAAGTTTATGAGATAGATACTGATGTTATCCTGAATTCATAGATGAAGAAATGAAAGCTTAGCAAGTTTAAATAACTGGCCTGAGACCCCACATCTAGTAGGTGGCAGGCCAGGGATTTAAAGCAACCTGACTAGAGAGCCCCCGTGGGAAACCAGGCGTGACCATGTGGCTTCCCTGTTTCTTCTCCTTTCTTTAGTAAAGGACTGTTTCGGTGCCACCTCTGATCCCATTTATACGTACGCTTACCTTTCAAGTATCTACCTCCTCCTCTAGAAACAAAGTCCAACAGGCTTAGCTTGGATTGGTGTCCATATTTAAGTTGTGGTGACGTGCACTGGAAAGTCCCTGAGAGGCACTCACTACATCTTAGTGAGTTCTTTCCAATCAGGACTTGAATAACAACCATAGACAATAATTTAAGGGAAAGGACAAGTGGGAGGAATACTAGCACTGATGATCTGTTATGTGCCAAGCACTATGCTAAGAGTTTGAAATACATTACTCTCTTATTTTTATAACAAAAGGTCTACAGGAGATTAAGAATTATCAAAGAGTCCATCAAAACAACTGCCAGTGTCAGGTCGCCTGGATGGCTCAGTAAGTTAAGTGTCTGCCTTCAGCTCGGGTCATGATCCCAGGGTCCTGGGATCAAACCCCGTACCAGCTCCCTGTTCTGCCCCTCCTTCTGCTTGTGCTCTCTCTCTCAAGTAAATAAATCTTTAAAAAATATATAGAATAAAATCTTTAAAACAAGCAAGCAAACAAACAAAAAACACAATTGCCAGTGTTGAACAACAATGACAATGCAGGCAGCAGAAGACGTCAAAAGCCAAAAGAGAGTGAGGAGGGCGCCTGGGTGGCTCAGTGGGTTAAGCCGCTGCCTTCAGCTCAGGTCATGATCTCAGGGTCCTGGGATCGAGTCCCGCATCGGGCTCTCTGCTCAGCAGGGAGCCTGCTTCCTCCTCTCTCTGTCTGCCTCTCTGCCTACTTGTGATCTCTCTCTGTCAAATAAATAAATAAAATCTTAAAAAAAAAAAAAACAAAACAAAAAAAAACAAAAGAGAGTGAGGAAAAGAAAGATCCAGAGGAAGAACACTGAAAATGGATTTATATTTTTCCTAATTTATATTTTGAATAGGTATTGTATACAATGGTACAAAAGTCAAAAGGTGCAGCAGAGGGAGTTTTCTGTATGTTTATCTGTCTGTTTATATAGTCAAAATAGTTTATTTATTGGGACCATAAACATTTTTTTCATAAAAGTTTTATAGTAGATATTTGCCATTTGCGCCTGCCCTCAATCTTTTCTTTGTAGTCCTTAAAATTAGGAATTCTGTTTTTCATACAAAGAAACAAACACACAAAGACAAGACATTTCTCAAGGTCCTCTGCTCCCAGGATATAGACAGGTGCTGACCTTCTAGCAAACCTCCAGACTGAGCAAGACTTGGGATACGTGCAAGAGGTTGCAAACACACCGTTCTCCTAGCAAGGATGGTTTTCTGCAGGAACTGTATTGGGGTCAGTCCTGGCTTTATAGATGTTGCGCACCCCTGGGCAGTCACAGCAGGATTTCTGCTAGGGCGCCCTCATCGTGTGCTGGGACATTTGTGCTGTACTTGGACGTTCTTCCTGGCTGCTTGGCTTCTGTGTGGCACCCAGGCTTTGTTTCTTGGCCCTCGGAGGAATTCTAATTCATGTCACGTATTAAATTTCCACTGAAAATAGCAAGAGTGGATTCTTTCTCTGAAAGAGACCCCAGAAGTACTGGGAGTCTGGGACTGAATAGGTGACCTGGTCGGATTTGAAGGCGGTAAGGACGACATACAGGGAAAACACTGGGACCCAGTGACAAAAAAAAGTCATGAGAACTACTGTAATAGAAGGTAGGGTGGTCGAGGGTATGTGTTATGGTGAGTGCTGTGAAGTGTGTAAGCCTGACGATTCACAGACCTGTACCCCTGGGGCAAATAATACATTATATGTTAATAAAAATAATTTTAAAAAGAAGAAGAAGGTGGGGTGGGTACTCTTCCTGCCTCCCTTTAGACGGATGCAGTAACAGATATCTTGGGATGACAAAATTTCAATGAGACCACGCCCCTCCTCCCCACTCTCTTCCCTGCAACACAGGATTCATAATGGGAATGAAGGAGACCCAGTCCCGCATCTCCTGGAGCTCAGAGTGAAATCCAAAGATATAAGAAGGAGTTAAAGAGAGGATTTGGGGGCACCTGGACGGCTCAGTGAGTTAGGCATCTGCCTTTGGCCCAGGTCATGATCCTGGGGTCCTGGGATCAAGCCCACGTTGGGCTCGCTGCTCAGTGGAAAGCCTGATTCTCACTCACTCACTCTCTCCCCCTACCCCACTGCTTTGTGCTCTCTCTCACTCATTCCTCTCTCTCTGTCTCAAATAAATAAACCAGATCTTTTTTCTTTCTTGTTTTTTTTTTTTTTTCCCCAGAGAGGATTTGGAGAAGATAATTGAGGAACTCTCTCTCTCTCTCTTTTTAATTTTTAAAAATTTTTTAGGGGAGGCTCCACACCTGGTGCCAAGCCCAACATAGGGCCTGAACTCACAACCCTGAGATGGAGACCTGAGCTGAAATCTAGAGCTGGACACTTAACCAACTGAGCCATCCAAGTGTCCTAAAGAAATTTTTTAGAGGCTTTTGGTCTGCTTTAACGTCTCCTCTTTGGACCTCAGCCAAAAGAGGCTAAGCACACACAGCCAGATATCCAGGGGCTGGATTTGATATCCAGGAGCGGAGTTGAAAGAGACCACCCTGAGTGGAGAGCCATCCACCTGAGTCAAGGGAACTGAGGGAGAGGGGGCTGCAGGGAACCTCCACAATTCCTACACAGCAGCCCTGAGAAGAACCAGCTAGAACCATCTTAAAGTCCCCCTAGGAGTCACCAGAGTTAATCATCTGCAAGGCCTGGAGAACACAGAGCCACCAGATCAAACACTCACTCACTTGGCCTCGCTCCTTCTCCTCCCTACCCTGCCTTCATCCTTGGAGGAGCAAGAAGATGGCAGCTAGCGGGTAGAGGTGAAGGCAGGTGGGGAGAGGAAGAGAAGCTACAGGAGCTGACGGGAGTCTCGTCCCGATGTGGGGGAGCATCCTCTCCTCCTCCTCCAGCCTCTGAATGAAGTTTAAAGAATTAGTGGAAGGGAAATACAACATTGCACTTTTTAAAAGTAATCTCTGCACCCAGTGTGGGACTCGAACTCACAACCCCGGGATCAAGAGTCCCATGCTCTACCAGCTAAGCCAGGCATCCCAATATTAAATTGCATTTTGATTATATCATGACTTGGGCTCAGAGCCTCCCTGGCACCCAGGGCAAGAACAACAGAAATATTCCTATGGTCACACAGAATGAAAGGCCTGGTAAAATCAAGGCTCTGGCAGATCATGGAGGGAAGAAGATGAAGGCTATGAGGTCAATAGTTTCATCTAACTGCACGATAACATTTAAAGAAAAAAGAAATCACAGGCTCAGGATTTAAAATCTCGCTTCAAAGCGTGATCAGGGAATGAAGAGGTTTCTGTGGCTTCCCTAAAATAGTCTTTCTGTCACTCAGGCAGAGGGCTAATGAAGCCGAAGATCAGAGGCAGAGACGGATCCTCAAGACCGATGAATTACAAAACAGACTGAATTCACCGTTTCACCAGGCCCTGCACGGTATTTGTTGGGGGAAAAGTGGTTCTTCCCTTGAGAGCTGGGATGGAGGTATTTTGTAGGTGTCAGATAACTCTGAAACTCACAGAGCTTCCTGCACCAACAAAAGCAGCCTTTCTTCCCATCCTGATGAGGCAGATCCTATCTGGTTCAAAAACACTGCAAGTTCATCGACTGGTCACCTTGCAAGGAGACGTCCTCGTGGCCCACCCCATTTCTGCTCATTGACTCCAGACACACAAGGAGAGTGAGACTGCCATATGCCCTGAGACCAAAGTCAGACCTGGGAAGAAAAGGCTGACATGACAAAAGCATTATGGGAGAGGTTATGGGAGAGAAGAGTTCAGAAAGTGTTGGCAAAAGAAGAAAATAATTTTAGATCGGATCAAATTTATATTACAGGTGTCCCCACCGAAACTTCTGGATTCAGTGTGCTAGATGAGACAACTGGAATGGGTTTACATGTCTTGTTGGATTGTCTGAAATGGAGTGACCATGGAGGCCCATGCCCGTGAAGTTTGGGTGCTCTGCCTTCCTTAATGACAAGGGAATCCAAAGGCTTAAAGGAGAAAGGAACAGTAGAGTGGATTCATAATACCTCATCTACTGGCCCAGCTTTGCAAGGAGGAAAACCACAAAACAAAATACCCCACACAGTGGTGAGACGAGTATTAGCATTCTGGGTCCCGATTCCTGAAACAAGCAGAAGGTTTAGGTGTGACTGACGGTGCCTTATAGATTCCAGGGTCTTTAGGACTAAAATACACAGGCACTAAAATGTTTGTACTTTTTTTTTGGTATTAATTTATATAACAACAACAAAATCTAAGTTTGGGGAACAGAGGACTGACTTGAGTCACAACGATGAAGAATCACGGTCTTCTCCCAATTCCCAGACCTGAGGCAACTTCTAGACCCAGAACCCCTTGAGGAAAGAGGACCAGATGCTCTTGAGGATGACCCTCCAACAGCGCCCAAGTATATACCAATGATTTCCTCCTTTCCTTTTTTTTTAAATTAAAATTCAATTAATTAACATATGATGTATTATTTGTTTCAGGAGTACAGGTCTGTGATTCATCAGTCTTCTATAATACCCAGTGCTCATTATAACACATATCCTCCCTAATGTCCATCACCCGGTTACCCCATTCCTCCTACCCCCTCCCCTTCAGCAGCCCTCACACTGTTTCCTATGAATAAGAGAAGAGTTTGTCTCCCTCTCTGGTTTCATTTTGTTTCATTTTTTCCTCTCTTCCCCTATGATCCTCTGCCTTGCTTCTTAAATTCCACATATCAGTGAGATATGATAATTGTCTTTCTGTGATTGACTTACTTCGCTTAGCATAATACCTTCTAGTTCCATCCACGTCATTGCAAATGGCAAGATTCCCTTTTTGATGGCTGAGTAATATTCCATTGTGTGTGTGTGTGTGTGTACACATATCACATCTACAAGAGCAACTGAGCCCTGAGAAAAGAGACTTAAACAGGCCTGACGGGATTATTGTTATCTCCTAGCCAATGCTAATCCCCAGAGGCTCCAAATGCCGTCTCTGGTTAGCTCTGGTAGGTATAAGCAAATTTATGGGAAACAGGCGATAGCAGGGCTCACTCCCAGCAGGACCATTCATGGTGAGACTCTTGGACCCCTGCATTCACCCCATAGTGATTCCCTCAGTGCTTAGTTGTAGCTGAAGTCCTAGCAGATTAGCCATGCTGGCTCCCTGACCTGTGATGTGAATCTCACTATGGTAGGAAGGGTTAAATAGAAGGCTCTGGAACGATCCCTCTATACTGAAATAATGAAGATGCTTTGTATATATGAAATCATTTAATCCTCACAATAAGCCTGTGATGTAGGATCTATTATCATCCCCATTTACAGAGAAGAAAACTGAGGTGCAGAGTAATTAAGCAATTTGGCTGAGTTGACAAAGCTAGTAAGCCTGGATTCAAACCCAGGCAGACCCTACAGTCCATATACCAAGTGAAGTCCATACATCTAGTCAGCTGAGATGTTTGCTGCAGAGAGAAGGAACAGAAAACAGATGGCGGAGGAAGGATGTTCTAAACACCGATGGTGTCTTTGTGAATGTTGTAGAAACGAGGGTTGTTGTGGCTGTTCATGGCAAGAGGAGTACGTAAAGTGGGTAAGAGCATAGGATTTGAAGTCAGACTGCATGGGTTCCAATCTCACGTTTACTGCGGAAGACTTTGGGCAAGCTTCTTAACTTCCCTTTGGGTCAATTTCCCCACTCATAAAATGATAGTCCCTACTTAGTAGAGTTTTAATGAAAATTAAATGAGTTCACAGGTAAATAAAGTACCTGGAAGGTAGTGTTTGCTATTATTACCTTCCTTGCCTTGTCATGTATATTTTTATGCAATTAACTGATTTTGTTCTTCTCTTACTATTTTATCTAGGTTGTCTTAATGATGATTAACCTTAAAACTTAGTGGAGGGACGCCTGGGTGGCTCAGTTGGTTAAGCAGCTGCTTTCAGCTCAGGTCATGATTCCAGCGTCCTGGGATCGAGTCCCACAGGGAGCCTGCTTCTCCCTCTGCCTCTGCCTGCCATTCTGTCTGCCTGTGCTCGCTCTCTCTCCCTCTCTCTCTCTCTGACAAATAAATAAAATCTTAAAAAAAAAATTAGTGGAGATGCAACAGGGGGGGTTAAGGGGGTGGGAGAAGAATAAATGAAACAAGATGGAATTGGGAAGGAGACAAACCATAAGTGACTCTTAATCTCACAAAACAAACTGAGGGTTGCTGGGGGGAGGGGGGTTGGGGGAAAGGGGGTGGGGTTATGGACATTGGGAAGGGTATGTGCTATGGTGAGTGCTGTGAAGTGTGTAAACCTGGTGATTCACATACTTGTACCCCGGGGGATAAAAATATATGTTTATAAAAAATAAAAAATTATAAAAAAAAAGAAAAAAGAAAAAAAAACAACTTAGTCCAAAGGTCATAGAATAACGAGATGGGCTTGTTACTAACCTTGAAAAAGAATGTCCACCAGTCAGAAATCCTAAACTTAGAGCCAGAGTCAGACACCTCTATGACTTTAGTTCCCTCCTTTTGGAGAGACGGCAAATATGTTCACATTTTTACAAGGAATAATGCGTTATCTCAGGCTATAGAAAACTGCACAGCTTAAAGGTAGATTTCTGTGGATGCTTTGCTGAAAAAAGAAATTATGATCATGGTGAATGTTCAGTGATATTCACCTATAGTCATCCAATTTTTTATACTGGTTATGGACCCAAATGTGGATGGTAGGTTTTGTTCGTTTGTTTGTCTGTTTGTTTGTTTGTTTGTTTTTTCAGTGTCCCAAGATTCATTGTTTATGCACCACACCCAGTGCTCCATGCAATCCATGCCCTCCTTAATACTCACGACCAGGTTCACCCAACCCCCACCTCTCTCCCTTCTAAAACTGTTTGTTTCTCAGAGTCCACAGTCTCTCATGGTTTTGACGGTAGTATTAAGTACAGAGTTCATATGGTAATTATTTGTCGAATGATATTCTGATGTGTTTTTTCCAATGCCATCAACCAATTCTCCAGTTCTCAGCAGACACTGACTGGGTGTTTAACTCAGTTCTGACGCTGTCTACCTGCAGATAAGCATCCGTTCGCCCCAGTTAAGGGCTCACTCCCACAAGACTGTCCCCACTTCCAATGCCAATCAAAAGTCTAGGTTTTCACTTGTGCTTCTGACCAACTAGCTATAAATTAGAGGTTCCCAAAGGTCCTTCCCCAAGTCTAATTTGAACAGCTCACAGGACTCAGAGAAACATTTGCTTCTATTTACCAGCTTATTATAAAGGATATGAATGGAAGCCAGAGGAAGAGTTACATAGGGCAAGATCTGGAAGGGTCCTGAGCTCAGGAGCTTCTGTCCCTGTCAAGGGGACAGAAAGTGCACCATTCTTCCAGGACGTAAGTGTGTTCACCAAGTTCATCAAATCTTATTGTTCAACAGTTTTCACAGAGCTTAATCTGCAGTGCCCCCTCCTCTCCTTCCCAGGGCTAAAAGTTCCAGACTTTTAATCACTTGGTCTTTCTGGTGGTCATCCCTGTCCTGAAGATATTTAGGGGTCCCACCCTAGGTCACCTCATTAACACAAACTGTGGTGTGCTCAAAAGAGGCTCATTATGAATTGAAACAAGACACTCTTATCACTTAAGAAATTCCAAGTGTTTCAGGAGCTCAGTGTTAGGAACCAGAGATGAAGACCAAAGATATATTTCTTGATATAAATCACAATATCACAGTCATCTATGCCATGAGATTGTAAGTTCCATGAACACCCATTTTCTTTCTTGCTCACCAAGGTATCCCCTGGGTTAGTGCATGATTCTACACATGGGATTATATTAATAAATACTGGCACTTGTGACCCATTGGTTATGAATATGCTAATAAGTATTATCTATTGCTGGATAACAAATTACTACAAATTTAGCAGCTTAGAACAACATACATTTATTATCTCCCAGTTTCTGCGGGTCAAGAGTCCAGGCATGGCTTCACTGAGTCCTCTACACCAGGGTCTCCCCAGAGAGCTATACCACAATCTTGGCCAGGGCTGCAGTCCTACCACAAGGTTCGACTGGGGAATGATCTACCTGTAAGCTCAGGTGACTGTTGGCAGGAATCAGCTCCTTGTGGGTTGTTGTGCTAAGGGCCCCAATTTCCTGCCTGTTGTCAGTTGGAGATTAGCCTCTGTTCCTGCCATGTAGCCCTCTCAATAGGGCAGCTCACGCTGTAGTCCCTTCCTTCATTAAAGCCAGCATGGAAAAAGGGTCTGCCCAGAAGAGGGGCATTGCAATCGTATGTAACATACTAACATATATGTCATCACATACATTCCATTACCTTTTGGTCAAAGGCAAGTCATAGGACCTGCCCACACTCGAGGGCAGAGAATTCTGCAAGAGCAGAGGTACAAAGAGGCAGGGATCACTAGGCATCATCTCAGAATCTGTCTGCTTCAAGAATTGGCCAGTAAATACCCTCATCAACTGAGCTAAGTTGTAGCCATTCTCTAGGGAAGGCAGGATAGTGAATGTCTGAGAAAGACCAGAGAGTTCTCATTAGCTCCACCTTCACTCAGGCCCTGCTGTTGTCAGGTTGCACAGGGAGGCAAAGGTCATCTGAAGATAAAAATATTCACTAATATCAAATTAGTCCCCACGCAAACAAACCCCTCTCCTCTTAATGCTAGGATATGTCCACATACGTCTCATCTTGCCAAAGCTGCCTCTTGCTAATTGTGTGAGTCTGCAATGCAAATACCATCAAGCCAATTGCACAGGTGCTCAAAAGAAAATTACTTGAATAAAAAGAAAGAAAGAAAGAAAATTATTTGAGTACCAGAGCCTTAGAAGAGGCTCTTGGGAAAACTGATGAAGCCCTCAAATAATTTTGCAAAATGGATTCTTGTTTTGATCGTGTTGGGCAATTTAAGGATTAAATGTATCCTGTTATCATACCATTTGGGAATAAATAAAATGAAAAAACATAAGCTAAATGGATATTTTTTTCATCTAAGGAAATTGTCTGGATGCAAAATAACCTGAATAATCTAATCTTATATGGAAGAAAAAAATAATAACACTGTCCCATAATTTTATTTTATTTTTTATTATTTATTCTAAATAAAAAATTACTTATTCTAAATAAATTTTATTATTTATTCTAAATTCTAAATTTATTATTTATTCTAAATTTTTATTATTATTCTAAACTACTATTTATTCTAAATTTATTCTAAATTCTAAATAAATTACTCTAAATTTATGCTAAAATTATTTTTATTATTTACTCTAAATTCTAAATTATTCTAAATTTATTCTAAATGTGTGATCTTGGCCAAGTTACTTAATTTTTCTGTGTCTCAGTTTACACAGATATATCATGAAGAGGCTGGCAATAATGGTGCCCATATCACCCACTAGGCCATCGCCTACTTTGACCCTACTAACAAGGCCAATGTCGAGGCAGGTGCCCATTACATTTACAGCTCAGGCGAGATGCCCAGATGTCCCTTTTCTGCCTCCAAAAGGCTGGGCCTCAGCAGCGTAAACCAGAGTGGCCGAGTAATGAAGGGCAAGGGGGCTTCAAGTTTAGGATAATTTCTTCTCTAACCACTTTTGGAAAAAGTCCATCTACCAGGAATCCACCTACAACAAAGACCAAATCATATACTGGCCCTCGAAAGATTCCAGAGCAGGTAAGTAACTTTCCAAAGGTCAGCAGATAGCAAGGAGCAGACTCAAAGCCCGCTGTAAGTCACTCCACAGCCCGATCTGATGCTTTTTTCCCTACACTTCTCTTTGCACAGCCCGGTGGGTTGGAGGATGGGCAGGGAGGACTGGCTGACTGGGGGAAATGCGATAGCACTTGGAAAATCAGGGGTCAGATCAACAGCCGACCCAAGAACATCGCCAGCCTTGCTTATCCTTCCCTCCTCGACAAACCCTTCCATCTCTCAGCTTTCCCCTGCCTCCACCCCACCTCTCATGTCCCTCCCGTGTGCTGCTTAAGATTTGTGAATGGTACCCTTGAGATCTTAGGGGAAGAGAAACCATCTAAATCAAAAAAGCAAATAAGGGGGCGCCTGGGTGGCTCAGTGGGTTAAGCCGCTGCCTTCGGCTCAGGTCATGATCTCAGGGTCCTGGGATCGAGCCCTGCATCGGGCTCTCTGCTCAGCAGGGAGCCTGCTTCCCTCTCTCTCTCTCTGCCTGCCTCTCCATCTACTTGTCATTTCTCTCTGTCAAATAAATAAATAAAATCTTTAAAAAAAAAAAAAAAAGCAAATAAGTCAAAATTGAACCATCTTCCAGCTGTTCTGTTTGGATAGAGAGGGAAACCCAAAACTAGGCCCAGGAGTGTTAAAGTTCATTGTCAAAACACAGTGCCTGCAGGGTTCATTCTTAATAAACCCATGGAATGAGACAGAATCTAAGGGAACTCAGGAGATGGTCACTGCTTGGCAGATCCATGACACGGACATAAGCGGCGGAGTCCATACGCAGGCAAGCTCAGCGGACTGAGGCGCTGTTTGGACCTGGGAAGGATCAGCAGCACCCTTGGGACGTGGGATTCTGAGCATGAAAATGGCCCTTCTTATCTGCAAGTCAGGGTATCTCTGTTCTTGAGACGTGAAGGAGAGACTAAACAAGATCCTTGGAGACCCAGCGTGGAATGGAAAGGAAAATGCAGCGTTTCTATCCTAGTGATATTGTCTTAGAAAAAAGGCACTGAGGGGACAGGAAGTATTGTTCTCTAGCTGGGGCAGGTACACTAGCCAGTACAAGCTGGGACTAAAATCACCTCGTGCCACTGTGGAAATATTTTCGTTCAGCTTTAACTGAGACTAAGAGACTATAGGTAACACACCAGGCGGTATTTACCTGTGTCTCACTGACGAAAGTACATCGGGACTTGGACATCCTGGGTTATCTTTGTCTCCTCAGTAAAATGGTGAAAGGGAATTAGAGAATATTTACACCTCAGAAACCCCAGAAAAACAAGGAATAATAAATATCATCCAGGTGGGTCAAATATCTTAGGTTAAAAATCTGATCTCCCATAATCCTGATGGGATTTTCAGGATTTCAGTGTTTAAGGGTAAACACTGTTTACCCCTACAGTTTCAATGTTTAAGGATAAAAAAGTCTCCAAAACACAGGGGGTACATGGGTGGCTCAGTAGGTTAAGCCTCTGACTCTTGATTTCAGCTCAGGTCAAGATCTCATGGTCGTGGGACCCAGCCCCACGTAGAGCTGCCCCCTCAGCTGAGGGAGCCTGCTTCTCTCCCTCTCCCACGGCCCCTACCCATGCTTGTGCACACTCACCAAATAAGTAAATAAATAAATAGAATCTTAAAAACAACAACAACAAAAAACCCTCTCCAATATAGTTAACAATTTATTACACATGTGTGAAAACTTTCAAAAATAGACTTTTGAGGGGCATCTGGCTGGCTCAGTTGGTGAAGCGTGTGACCCTTGATCCTGGGGTTGTGAGTTCAAGCTTCAAGCTGGGGGTTGAGACTACTTAAAAATAAAAATCTTCAAAATCAATAAATAAAATCTTTAAAAAATATGCGATCATTACCCTTGAGTCTCTAACGTCTAAAACGTTTGTAAAAACACATCTGTTATATGTATTAGATTATAAATTACATGCATCAGGATGTTATGGGAATGAGATG
Source organism: Mustela putorius furo (assembly GCF_011764305.1). NCBI lineage: Eukaryota > Metazoa > Chordata > Mammalia > Carnivora > Mustelidae > Mustela > Mustela putorius. The sequence continues at coordinate 10,159,427 of NW_025421481.1, read as the reverse complement.
TTCTTACTGTCTTTGATCATACTCCCTAGAACCAGAGCTGGAGACAGGGACTGGAAAGCACACAGTTTTCCTAAAGGAGCATACTCAGGAGAAAGGGAGCGAGAGAGGACAGGGCAGGAGAAGGAGCTAAGCAAAGTCAGGGTCTCAGCTGGAGATGGGCTCCAGAACGGTCCCACAGGGAGCTCTGCAAGTGTTAACCTGCCTCTCTGAGTTGGTCTCATACTGTGGTAAGGGAGCCAGGCTTTCATACTTCTGTGTCAATTAGCCACTGGCTAATGGTTAGCCCTAGGGATGGGGGTACTTTCCTGGGTGTGATGGGTCCCTTTGGGCTGAGGGCAATTCTGTGAAGGGGAGGCAGCCAGGAAAAGTCACCTGGCCAGTGCACCAGCCCCAGCCAGTACGTTCATGACGACTGCAAAATAAACATGCCTGCCAGGGCTGAGAGTAACCCACTATCTAGAACCCCATGAGCCGGGGACGAAGGGATCTTGCCACTGTCAGTATGCTACAGATTTCTTGGTGGTCAGTCACTGGTATGAGCTTCCTCCGTGGACGTCTGTTTAAAATAAACACTTCGGCAGGTTCCAGTCCAAATCTAAGAAGGATCTTCATTTTCCCACAGCAACAGACAAAAACCGATTCAAAACGGATAAGACTAAATCATATTAAAAATCAAACAGTAAAAAACTGGAAGAAAATAAAATTAAGTATTTATCATCATTTTCAAAGAAGGGAGGGATTTTTATTTTTTTTAATGCCTGGAAGTAAGGAGGAAAAATATCATAAAGGAAAAGATCAGCAGCTTTTACTGCATAAAAACAGAGAACTTCTATTCATCAGGGGAAAAGAAACAACTCTTCATAGACAAAGTCAAATAGTAAACAACAATTAGGAAAGAATGTTTCTGCAAACTTAAAAAAAATAAAAAGAAATCCTTGACAAATAGAGATCGCTCATTTGGCAAGGGGAGAGCATTTTCACAGCACTCTCCTTGCCAGATTCTGGAATAAAATCCTCCATGAGCAAAAGGGATTGAAAAGGGATTAAAATATCCCTTTTCAAGGGCTCCCTGGGACTAACCTTGTACAAGTTACTTCATTGTTCTGTACCTCAGTTTCTTTATCTGTAATATGGTGATGACAACAACAACAATGTTTTACTATTAAAATAATAGTAATAACGCCTACCTCTTCTTTTTGTTGTCATTCTTGGGGCTTCAAGAACCAGGTAGTGTACAAAAAATTGCCCACGCTTGTAAAAAGAGTACATCAAGGGGCGCCTGGGTGGCTCAGTGGGTTAAGCCTCTGCCTTCGGCTCAGGTCATGATCTCAGGGTCCGGGGATCAAGTCCCGCATCGGGCTCTCTGCTCAGCAGGGAGCCTGCTTCCCTTTCTCTCTCTCTGCCTGACTCTCTGCCTACTTGTGATCTCTCTCTCTGTCGAATAAATTAATAAATAAAGAGGACATCAAGAATTAGAAAGAGAAAAAAAAAAGAATTAAAAAGAGAAAAGGGAGCTACCACGGGTGACAGAGTGCAAGCATCGTGGCAATAACTGGAAGTGGGGTTCTGGCATGGGGGTGCGTATCTGCTAACTGCGTCCATGCCCCCGCATGAAGCCAGAACTCTAGAACTTAGGGCAGGCAGCTGCCAGGGGACCCTTGATACCACTAGAGAATTCCTCCTTCCCTACTATGGTAGAGACAAAATCTGTTTCCTGTCACGCTCCCTTGTCAGATGTGGTCATGCCACCAAATTCAAGCCTCTAGAGTGTGACAGGAAGTGACGTGTACATTCCTAGGCAGGCACTCATCACATCTGGTCGCAGTCTCCTTTCCTTTTCGACAGCTGGAAACTGCATATTTGGAAACTCCACTCAGACCGTGCAGATAATATGGGGTCCTCTGACAGGCAGAGCCACTAGGTGGGGAAAGCTGAGGTCCCAGAGTACCCTGGGGAGCAAAGCCACCTACCAGCTGGGAACACATACCCTGGATGGTTTCATGAGCAAGAAACAATCTTCCATATTCATGCCTCTAAATGACTGGGACTCCTTACAGTTTGGCCTGCCTTGATACAGTAATGCTGAGCTAAACCTGTTCCTAAATCACACCCGCAGCCTTTCCTATAGAAACTTCCCGGGCACTAAAGAGCAGCGGCCCTCGCAACAAATGGGAAGAGACAACGTCCGTACGTTAAAGGCTATGCATACGATTCCAAGGCACTTGCTAAAAGGGTTGGGCCCCCAATGCTTACCCCTCTTGGCTTATGAAAAAGATGGACAAGCTTTTTCTGTAGAAGGAGAGGTAGTAGGTACTGTACATGTCTTTGCAGATTACAGAGTCTCCCTTGAAACTATTCATCTCTGCCCTTTTGTAGCACAAAGATTGCCTCAGGCAATAACTGAAAAATGGCCCTGACTGTGCTCCAGGAAGTCCTTATTCACAAGGACAGGGAGCCGGGTTATTTGGCTGCAGGCCACAGTTTGCTGATCCCTGGCCTGTAGGGGTCCCTAGAATTCCCACTGTTAGAGAATCATTTGTTTGACTTATACCTAGCAAAGTTATTAAAATAGAAATGGGCAAATTGTAAAAGGTTCCATTCTTGGGGCGCCTGGGTGGCTCAGTGGGTTAAAGCCTCTGCCTTCAGCTCAGGTCATGATCTGCTTAGCAGGGAGTCTGCTTTCCCCTCTTTCTCTGCCTGCTCTCTGCCTACTTCTGATCTCTGCCTGTTAAATAAATAAATAAATAAATAATAAATAAATAAATAAAGGTCCCATTCTTTGCATTTTAAGGACAGCCTTATGTTGCACCTGCTTTTCTTTCTTTCTTTTTTAAGATTTTTATTTATTTGACAGAGAGAGAGAGAGCGTGCACGTGCATGAGAGAGTACAAGCGGGGGGGGGGGGCGGACGGAGAAGCAGGCTCCTTCTTGAGCAGGGAGCCTATTGTGGGGCTCAATCCCAGGATGCTGGGATCATGACTTGAGCCAAAGGCAGACGTTGAACTAACTGAGCCACTCGGGTGCCCCTGCACCTGATTTTCTTGAGTTGACATTCCTGATCAAGAGCCTAAAGCTAAACTTTTTTTAAAATGATGGGCATATTTAATTAATCATTAACTCTGTCATTGCCTAGCTTAAAGCTTTTCAAAATAGATTAGCATCAACAGGACAACTGTTGGAAACATACCAACTTTACTTAAGATATTTCTAGAGAGGGGTACCTGGGGGCCTAAGTCGTTAGGTCTTTGGCTCAAGTCATGATCTCAGTGTCCTGGGCTCCAGTCCCGCATCAGGCTCCCGGCTCAGCAGGGAGCCTGCTTCTTCCTCTCCTGCTCCCTCTGCTTGTGTTCCCTCTCTCAATGTCTCTCTCTCTCTCTCTGACAAATAAATAAAATCTTAAAAAAAAGACGTTTCTAGAGAAAGTCATGATTGATTGATCGATTGGACACCATGGTCCAGATGCTGATCTACATGCTTTAAATATATGATATCCAATCATCACAGAAACTCCCAAGTCCCCTTACAGAGGAGGACATTGAGACTTACGAGAGGTAAGCAGTTTGTGTAAGACCACAAGTCTAGATGTGTCTAGATTCAAAGCCTCTATGCTCACCTCGCAGCCTCCTGGTTCAGAAACTAAAGGGCATGGGCAGAGATTTTGATGGAAAACTAGAGGCTGGGGGCTCCTGGGTGGCTCGGTCAGTTAAGCGTCTGCCTTTCATCTCAGGTCATGATCCCCAGATCAAGCCCTGGATCAGGCTCCTGCTTCTCCCTCTCAGCCTGCTGATCTCCCTGTTGGTGCTCTCTCTCTTTCAAATAAATAAACAAAATCTTAAAAAAAAAAAAAAAAAAAAGAAAAAGAAAGAAAGAAAGAAAAGAAAAGAAAAAGAAAACTTGAGCCTGGCCAGGAGAGGAGACTGCTTGGTTCTACACCTTGAGGGATAGGTTTCTGTGGTTGAGAGCATCAGGTAGCAGAGGTCGGGCCACTGCGTGTCCTGAAAGGATTATACCATGAACCGCTGGCTGAATAGTCCAAATGTGAACTGTTTTACTACAATGGGTAGCCGGCAAAGAGCAGAAATGAGATTATTACACTTACTGAGCACCTACTGTGTGTCAAGCAACATTCCAGATACTTTACATGGATTTACACGGATTCAACTGTGCAGTCTGCATGAGACCCCTTTGAAGTAAGTACTATTATCATCTCCATTTGAAGGCTCAGGAACCGAGGCACAGAGAGACCAAGTAACTTATCCAAGCTTTAGAGGTGGCAGAGCCAATGTCAACGCCACACCCCAAAGCTCGTATCTTCATCCCCTTACTATAGTGCTCCCTGAAACAGGAAATAATAACATTCCATGTCCTGTAACTCTTCTCTCCCTCCCTCCCTCCTTTCTTTCCTTCCTTCTTTTTGAGAGAGACAGGGAGAGCAAGTGGGGAGGGAGCGGGGCTCCTAAGCAGACTCCACGACCAGCATGGAGCCTGTCTTGGGACTTGATTCCATGACCCTGAGATCATGACCTGAGCTGAAATTTGGATTCCGACCCTTACCTGACTGAGCCACCCACGCACCCCCATAATTATTCTTATCACTGTCCTGCGTGCAGGTGCCCACTCCTACCTAGAATTGGTCTGGAGTCTTCATCACACTTGGGCGAATCTCGCTCTCATGTTTATGTCTCACAGACACAGAGGGCTAGGGCATGTTAAGTAAGAAGGACGATGTCAAGAGCCAGTCTTGGAAACGAATGCTGCCTCTTTAAATTACTGACTTAGGAATTACTTAAACATCCCTGCGAGTCCATTTTCTCAGCCAAAGAATAGGCTCCCATCAGTATATTAAGGTAACGCCATAAGCCCTGTGATACCTAGTAGGTAAGCAGGGAACACCTAACAGATAATACCTATTACGGCGACGCCTACCACCATGCCTGGAGCACAGGTACATGTTGCTCACGTGTCCGTGTCCTGCCCTCCTCCAGGATTCTAGTCCTGCACTCTGCCTACCCCAACATGAGCAGGAATCGCTGTGTTGCATTCATTCTGCTGGGGGGATCTGAGCTGTCAGAGGTCCGCACTCGACTTTCTTTTGTTACAAATTGCATCCTCTAGTGTCTGCCCCTCTTCTGAGAATCTCTGAGGACTTGGCTGGCTCCAGGGAGACAACAAGTACCATTTTTACTTGGCTAAGAGGAAAGCTGTGACACAATACAAGAACAACAGCTTTTCCAGAAAAATTCGAGAGAAATTCCACATTTTCTTCCTTTCCCATAGTTCTTCCCAGTCTATGAACTGCTCCCCCTGGAAACCAGATAGAAGCAGCTGGCAGTCAGGAAGCCCTGCACGGTCCACAGGGTCAAGCAGGAGCCGGGTGCAGCCAGATTCTCAGTCATCGCATCTTCTGAAACCCCCTCAGACTGCTCTCCTGAGGGACAGCAGTTTTAGGGCAGGAGTCCATTTTATTCTGAAACAACTGCCAAGCATGAGGAGTACCCAGCCCGTGGCGCTGGACAGGAGTGAGTGACGTGCTGCCTCTGATTTACGTCTATCTGTCCCTTTGAGAAAATGTTCATTGCTAGGTGATGTTAACCTCTTGTATCAGCCTCTATTTTTAGCCTCTGAGGGAGTGATGAATCAGGCTATAATCTGACAGTATGCACACAGGCACACTTAGGGCAAATTAAATTATGGTGCCTCAGACATCATCACATTTCTAAAGAATAGAGCCAAAATGCATTATAGCTTACATTTTTTTCTAAAGGACCTATTATACATCATAATGTCAAATATGACTCAAGTTTCCTCCAATTTTATTTTTATTTACTGATTTTTTTATTAGATTTATTTGTTTATGGGAGAGAGAGAGAGAGAGAGAGCAAAGGGTAGAGATAGAGGGACAAAAAGAATCCCAAGCAGACTTCCCACTGAGTGAGGAGCCCACGCCGGGCTCCATATCAGGACCCCAAGATCATGACCTGACCTGAAATCAAGAGTCAGATGTTTAACTTACTGAGCCACCCAGGTGTCCCAAGTTTCCTCCAATTTTCATCAAGCCTCACATGCCCATGCAGCTTATACTAAAAGCCAGAGATAGACATTATTTCTCTTGGATATTATGTGGTGAGCTCAGACTCTTCTGGTGGAAACAATATTCTCAATCACCTACTCTATGACAGGTACTGTCTTGGCACCAGGGAGACAACAGTGAACAAAAGCAAGACATAATTTTTACCTTTATGGAATCAGTTTAGAGAGGAGATTGATGTTAACCACATAATCAAATAAATAAATGATAAGGGTTTGAGTGTTAAATTATATTATTTGGTCTCTGATTCTATCTGTCTCCAACCATCTCTTAGCTCTGCTGTCTTCTACTTGGCTTCCTCTTCCAGCATCCTCTCCCTGTGTGACTAAGATGACCACTTGCAGTGCCTGACTACTGTGGTGCTAATAAGTGATGATCCTAGAAGAATGACTGTCCCTAAAACTCCAGCAAAGTTCCAGGGAAGATGCTGATTGGCTTGGCTGAGATCACATGCTCATTCTTACACTCCTATGGAGACTGGGAAAGGAATAATCTGATTGGCCAGCCCAGGTCACATGTGTACTCACTAGGCGAGGAAGGGAGGGGCAGTGTCAGTCTCTCCATAGGTCAGGGACCCTATGGCGGAGCAGGATTCCTGAGGCATAGGAGAAGGTGGTTTCCTCCGTGAAAGAATGATGGGCTAATCAATGTTTGTCTGCCAAAATGTCAGAGGGGTGACATTTAAAGTCAGTAGGGTAAAAGAAGAGAAGTAGCATTGCAAGATATCCTTTTTCTGTGTCTCATCTGGCTCCTCTGGGGGCCAGAGACTGAGGCATACAGCATGTTGGAGAGAGAGGTTTTCAGAACCACACAGGCATGGACTCCAGTCCTGCCTCCCTCACGTCTTAGTGGCTCTGCGGCCTTAGACAAGTCGTCTACCCTCTGTAAGACAGTTCCTCCACTGGTAGCATAGGGATAATAATTCCACCTCTTTAGGGCTGTTGGGGAGATAAAATGAAAACAAAGAAGTGCAGTGCTGGGAGAACTGGAGGTGCTTGGTGGATGTGGGTATTTAGAAATCTCCCCAAGGGATCATGTTATATAACAAATATTGTAGATGGGCTCCTAACCTGTGGGATGAAGGGAAGGATGGTGTTTGGAGACAAAAGGAAGAAAAAATATATAAACAAATTAATAAGCATAGTCATATTCTGAAAAGCGTTCTGATGGAAATAAACAAGAAAACCACCAACAAAAAATCAGATAATGAGTGGAAGCCTCCTTTAGATAGGATAGACCAGGATGGACTCCCTGAGATGATGACATGTGAACTGAGTACTGAAGGCAGAGAGATTATTAGACAAAAAGCTTGGGAGAGGGTTCTAGATAGAGAAAACAGCAAGGGCAAAGGCCCTGAGGCAGGAAAGGGATGGGCATGTTCAAGGAACAGAGGGAAGACTAGTGGTTGGAATGGTGAGATTAAAGAGGTAAGTAGGAAACAGATCAGAAAAGGGCTTCCAAGCCTTAGTAAGAGTGTAAGAGTATCAAGTTCCATGCTCAATGATATACCTGGTTAAAATTCTAGTAAGATCAATAGAATTATCAGGTATAGAATACAATGGAAAAGGGCATGTGAAGGGAGACAAGCTAGGAGACCATTGTTGTCTATGATAGACAGTAGGGATGTAGCTTAAGGCAGTGGAATTGGAGACCAGAGAAATGCATGGATTAGAGATATGTTTTGGTTGTAGGACCAGGAAGTCCCCAGGATGAATTTGTTATGTGGGAGAAGAAGGAAAGGGTGGAATTAAAGATAAATCTTGATTCTGAGGTTTGAGCAACTGGGTGAATCTGGGACCATTTACTGAGATGGAGAAGCCTTATGAAGAAACAGGTTTGAGATATTGAGTTTGAGGTGCCTACAGGGACCGGGTGGCAGGGGATTAGGCAGTCATATGATCAAGGCTGGGTCTCAAGGGAGAGGCCAGGGCTGGGGTACAAAGTGTAAATCATGGGACTAGAGGAGATCATCAGGAAAGATGGGACATAAGAGAAGGGGGAAAGCCTCACCCTTGAGACTCTCCCGCATCAGACTTGAGACTCACAGAGGAAGAAGAAGAGACTCACACAGGAAGAGAAGCCATGACCCAGGAGGGGAATGAGAAGAGTCGAGGTGATAGAGAGCAAGGGAGAAAAATATTTCAAAAGCAGGAAGTGGTCAGCTCTGAGAAGAGCTATGAGAGATTAGTAAAATGAGGACAAGAACATGAGCTCTACATTTAAGAGGAAAAAAAAAAAAATCTACCCTTTACAGCAGTGCTCGCAGACTGATCTCTTTCTAAAACAGAGCTGATAATGTTACTCCCTTCGTTACAAAATTCAGTGGCTCACCACCAACTCCTTAACAAGGCATATTGGCCTGCTTCTTTCCAGCTTGGCCTCCATCTGCTCTCATCTCCCACTCCTTTGCCCGGGCTTCTTCTGAACAGCAACCATGGCTGGTCCTGTCTCTCTTAGCAACACCGCTCTCCAGGTCTGTGCAGTTTCTCGGACCTGCACTGCCCTTCTGATGGATGCTGCGCCCTGGTCCAGCCCTGATTCTACCTCCAGACCATGTGGTTTGAGCCATTCTCTAGGATCTCACAAATCCCCTGCTTGGACGTCTCATACAGCACTCCTCAGGTTGCATTAGAATTGTTTCCCACCTGAAGTACCTGGGTGGCCTAATCGGCTCAGCATCTACCTTTGGCTCAGGTCATCATCCCAGGATCCTGGGATGGAGTCCCACACTGGGCTCCCTGCTCAGTGGGGAGTCTGTTTCTCCCTTTGCCCCTCCCCTCCCCCTGTTCCTCCCCTCCCCTTGTGTAGGCGTGCACACACTCTCTCTCTCTCAAATAAATAAAATCTTTAAAATTAAAAAAAAGAAAAGAATTTTTTCTTGATTGGTCTCACCCATTAGACTATGAATTTCTTTATAGTTGGGACTCGGTTTTGTGCCTCCTTAGTGCCCAGCACAATACCTAATCTACAGGAGATGCTTACTAGGTATTTGTTGAATAAATTTCCTAAAAACTAATATTTCAAATAGAAGTTCTAACAATTCTTAAAGGAAAAGCAAAGTTCAAATGTATCTTTTGAACCTGAATATACATACAAATCCCCTCACTCAAAAAATCATCTTAAAAGGTACCAAGTGCTCCTGGTTGTGGGCTGAATTATATCCCTCGCCCCTAAACCCCCAAATATGTTGAAGTCCTAGCTCCCAATACCTCAGAACAGGACCTTCTTTGGATATGTGTCTTTATAGAGGTAATCAAGTTAAAATGAGGCCCATACGGTGAGTCCTGGTCCAATATAACTGGAGTCCTTATAAAAAGGAAAACTTTGGACAGAGACTGATACCCACAGAGAGAAGCCATGTGAAGATGGAGTACCCATAAGCCTAAGACTTCCCGAGGCCGCGAGAAGCTAGGCGAGACCTGGAATGGTTCCTTCCCCAGCACCTTCAGAGGGAGCGTGGCCTTGCTGACATCTTGATTTAGAACTTCTGGCCTCCAGAACCATGAAACAACAGATTACTGTTGTTTCAAGCCACCCAGTTTGGGGTATTTTGTTATGGCTCCCCGGGAAATTAATATACTCCCCAACATGGAGAGAGCCCAAATTTGCTTTGTCACTTTGGCACTCCATAAACTTAGCTCTTTATGCTAAAGAGTTGAAGAATGAAAAAATCAGGAGGAAAAAAAAACAAACAAACCAAAGAGCACTCTCCTCAATTTTGCTAACAGGGAATTGAAGAGAATCATCAAAGACTTCCTTTAATCATGTTTAAATTAATCTACAAATTGTATTGATATTAAATTAACTCGATGCACTTTGATAATAATAATATACTCTAAAGAGTGGAAACTGATTCTATTAATTTGAATGTCATATTTTATTCAGTAAAAGAAAGTCAAGTATTTTCTTCTGCTCATTTTACAAACTCGGATGCATCTCATTATTAAATAAAATAGTGTATTAATTAAAAAGTTATGGGTCTGCCTGGCTGGCTGAGTCAGTGGAGAATGCAAGTCCTGATCTTGGGGTTGTGAGTTGGAGCCCCATGTTGGGTGTAGAGATTACTTAAAAATAAAATCTTCAAAAAAGTAAAAATAAACATTAAAAATAAAAAGTTATTTATAAAACTGTAAAGGTATGGATTGAAACAGAGAGATGGTGTGATGATTAAGTTTGTATCAACTTGGGGCACCTGGGCGACTCAGTGGGTTAAGTGGCTGACTCTTGATTTCAGCTCAGGTCATGATTTCAGGATCCACGTTGGGCTCCATGCTCAGAGGGGAGTCTGCTTAAGATTCTCACTTTTCCTCTCCCTCTGCCCCTTCCCCCTGCTCTATCTCTCTAATAAATAAATAAATAAAACTTAAAAGAAAAATGTTGTGTCAACTTGGCTGAGCTAAAGGATGCCCAGGTAGCTGGTGAAGCGTCATTTCCGGGTATGTCTGTGAAGGTGCTTCTGGAAGAGATCAGTGCTTGAATTGGTAGATGGTGGGCATCATCCAATCTGCTGAGGGCCTAAGTGAAACAAAAAGGCAGAGGAAGGGCAGATTTGCTTTTTACATGAGCTGGGACGTCCATCTTCTCCTGTCCCAGGGCATTGTTCTTCCTGGTGCTTGGGCCTTTGAACTCAGACCACTGGCTTTCTTGGTTCTCCAGCTTAACGACAAGCTTCTTGTTGGGACTTCTCAGCCTCCCTAACTGCAAAAACCAATTCCAACAATAAATCTGTTATATATGTCCTTATATATATTCCATTTCTTTCTGTGTCTCTGGAGAAGTCTAATACATACGGGGAGGTGAAAATTTCCAGAATCCATGGGGAGATGGCAGAGAAATGACGACCGACTGATTTGAATAGAGAAGAAAAAAGAAAGGAAGTTCAGATGTTGGGGAGGCATTACTCAATCGAACCAAGAAAACAAGCCACTGCGAGGGTTTACATAGAGGGATGTAATGCAGGGAACGGAGTACACAGACCGGGAGAGCCAAGCACCAAACAGGACAATGAGGCACACCTGAAATGAACAACCAAAGGAGCCACTGCTGCCTCAGGCTGGAGCAGGTTTCTCAGTCTGGCCACTACTGACATTTTGGGGGTAGATCGTCCTGCTGTGGGGGGCTGTCCTGCGCCTCATAGGATGTTTAGCCTTGATCTCTGGCCTTTGTCCAGTGGATGCTCAAAGGACCACCCATTGCAAGCTGTAACAACCAAAAAGGGTTCGGGACATTGCTAACTGTCCCTTGGGTCGTGGGGTGGGAGGAGCAGGAAGGAGGGGGAGACAGAGATGTTCCTGCTTGAGAAACGCTGAGCTAAAGGGATGAAAGGACAAGGTGGTATTACCAGAAGCCAGGGTCATCCGGGGTCACTCAGGGAAAGCGGGAACCGTGAGGTAGAGGGGTCTGTCCAGTGGGACTTCGAGGAAGAAGAGGCCCCAGGCAGAAAGGGAAAGGGAGGAATACATTGGTTTCTCTCTTGCCCCTCGACCTCCTTCAGGCTGGAGCTGCCCTCCTGACACCCAGAGCAAACCAAAAGCAGGGAATGGTCCCGAGAATGCAGACCCCGGAGCAGTACAAGGATTACCTTAAAACTCTGATTCTAAATGAGGACAACAGTTTAAATCTGAGGTCGAACTTTGAGACCGGTGCCCATTCCAGCTGATCGCTGCACAGCCCAGAGGTAGGTGAGTGTGACACCAAAGCAGTCCCTCACCTGTACAGGTACCTCCCAAGGCCCTGGAAGGGTCCTAAGAAGGTGTTCAACACACTCCCGTGTTTTAGTAAAATTTGCATCACGCTTCCCATCACGTTGGGTGGAATGGAGAAGGTGGGGGCTGTTTTGAAGATCTGGTTAAAGGAAAGTTGAGGTGGGTATCAGCTCTACCCTTGGACCTGAGCAATAGGGGCTCCTGTTCTGGGCCCAGACTTTAGAGCAGCTCACGCTGGCTCTCCTCCTGCTGCACCCTGCCCTTGAGATGAGAAGTCTTTAGGGCCAAAGGGATATGCCCACCCAGAATTTATGCGCTCCCAGTCTTGCCCAAACTTTGAGTGCCTAGGACCCTAGAATTCCCTGCCCAAATGGTCCTGGGCCTGCTTCCAGGATCTACATGGGCCTCTCCCCTCAGTCCAGCCTTCTGAGAGTGGACCCTGCTGTAGGTGTGCACACCTCTAGGTCCCAGACAGGGCTGGTTGCTGGAGGTTATGGGTATAGCTTGGATGTGTGGACAAGAACATCTGCAGATGATTGTGTGAGGCTTCTCATGGTACAGAATGGAGTTAGGAATGGGAACAGATGGGGGTCATAAACAAGCAATAAAATCAATAGAAGCCATTCTGACACTGAGAGGCACATTATAAGCCAAAATAATAAGTTGTTTCAAATTATACCAAAGTAGGAATTCATTAAGAGGAAGAAATACATTTTGGATAGAAGTAAAGAATAGGCTTTTATATTGTTTGATAATCTATTCTTGATCTAACATGAAATACTGACATCATAAGCTACCAGCACAATGGGGTTACCATAAACAACTGTTAATGAGAGCCATCAGTTCAAAAAGTATCTAAGTTTAGTTCCTGTGCAAGAAAACTTGACATGTACATGAACTCTTACAGCTCATATATGAAAGAAACTTGATACAGGGTTTCCCAAATTTGACAACAATTTTAAAAATTTACATGACTTACCAATAACCTGTTTTGAAGCTGAAAAGCCTTTAATATAACAGCAATAAAAAAAATATTCAGTTATGCTAAAGGAAAAACCAATTTATCTTTCAATAGAAGATGCTATTATAAAATCATTGTCATACAAAGAAGTGTATACAGGGTACCTGGGTACCAGGGGTATGGGCCCCTCAGTCAGTTGAGCAGCTGACTCTTGCTTTTGGTTTGGGTCATGACCTCATGGGTCATGAGATGGAGCCCAGCATCAGGCTCCACCATCAGTGGGAAGCTGGCTTCAAGGGTCTTCTCCCTCTCTCTCTCCCCCTCTCTCTCTCAAATAAATAAATAAATCTTTAAAAAAAAAAAAAAAGAAGCATATACAGGTATGTCACCAAAAATAAAGGTATTAGAGAGCTATATCAAGCTGTCAAATAATAAAGATTATTTTTCTAGATTTTTGTGGTATTTGTGATCTTTTCAAATTTTGTGATTTGCTATAATTTCTCTCCTCATTTTTTTTTTTTTAAGATTTTATTTATTTATCGGGGGCAGGCGGAGAGAGCGAGCACAGGCAGACAGAATGGCAGGCAGAGGCAGAGGGAGAAGCAGGCTCCCTGCTGAGCAAGGAGCCCGATGTGGGACTCGATCCCAGGACGCTGGGATCATGACCTGAGCCAAAGGCAGCTGCTTAACCAACTGAGCCACCCAGGCATCCCTCTCTCCTCATTTTAAAGATTTTATTTATTTATTTGACAGAGATCACAAGTAGGCAGAGAGGCAGGCAGAGAGCGAGAGGAGGAAGCAGGCTCCCCGCCAAGCAGGGAGCCCCATGTAGGACTCAATCCCAGGACCCTGGGATCATGACCTGAGCCGAAGGCAGAGGCTTTAACCCATTGAGCCACCCAGGTGCCCCCTCTCCTCATTTTAAATATTATTTAACTTCATACTTTTTTTTTTCCCCAGAGAAGGAGAGAGAGGTTGGAGGGGAGCGAGGAAGAGAAAGAGAATCTTAAGCAGGTTCCACACCCAGTGCGGAGCTCGACATGGGGCTCCATGCCACAGCCCCGGGATCGTCACCTGAACTGAAATCAAGAGTCAGACCTTTAACTGACTGAGCCACCCAGGAGCTCCCCATACTTGATTTTATATTCATAATTTTCCACCTATCTCCAAATTGTATAAGCTTAGTGTTCACAAAATCTGGATCTTTCCCTGGCATAATTTATTATGAGGTGTTTGTGTGTGGAGGGGTGAAGTAAATGTGTGGTCAAGAAATGACCTTGACCTCGACCTCAGTGCTTTGGAGTCAAAGACAGTTTGGGATAAAGAGGAATGATAGCTCTTTGTTTGCCATGCAAGGGAGGCGGCAACAGGCTAAAGCCTTCAAACACTGCAAGCCTGCCCAGAGGAAGGGGCTGGAGGGGGGCTACTTATTTATTTATTTGAGAGAGAGTGCAGGCAGAGGGGGGAGGGGCAGTGCCAGAGACAAGAGCGAGAATCCCAAGCGAACACCCCACTCAGCATGGAACCTTCCATAGGGCTGATCTTATAACCCCGAGATCAGAACCTAAGCCAAAATCAAGAGTCCAAGCCTCAGGCACAGACCCCCAGCCCCAAGGCTGGGAATGAGGGGATGGTTTAAAGGGAAATACAGGATCTCACCAGTTTGAGAGGAATTGTTTAAGTGCTGTCAGCCTCCTTATTTGTTCTCAGGGTGGTAGTGGTCCTCCCCACCCCTGCCAAAAAAAAAAAAGGCTAACAGGGAGAGGGGAGGTTTGCAGAAAAGAGGGAAAAGGTCCCTTTAAAATCGAGCTTTGCTGAAGCATCAGTGTGGCCATTTTGACTTTTGTTCCACATCGCTTTTGTAAGAAGCTTCCAGAGCAGGTTATGTCTGGGGAAATGGATAGAAAATTTTCTGAGTGGGCAGCTCATCCTGACCCTGAGATGTCAGGATGTACTATTGTAAGGTAAATGACTCAGCAGCAGGGACTTCCTGGTGGCAGCTGATACCGGAGGGAGAACTGGGCAAGGGGCGGATGACTGCGGAGCCTGACTCCCCAGATTCTCACACAGTAGAGAGCAAAGAAAGACAATGCTTAAAACACTAAGCCAAAAAACTAACCAGCGGTCTAGCAGAACGCGCCATCAATCCTGACAAGGAGCTGATATCTGTTTGGGAACCCCGAGGACAATCCCTGAAGCAGACAAAGCAGGAGTGGGTGCGAAGCCAGCAGGAGCCCCAGCACACTGGTTTCGTTTGCAGACTATAGCCGGCAGTGCAAAGACCATTCTTCTCCTTGAACCAAGCGCAGGGATTAGTTCTTACTAGTGATTTATTATTTCTTTTATTTTAATTTTTTATATATATTTTTAAACATTTATTTATTTATTTATTTATTTGAGAGAGGGTGTAAGAGAGAGCACAAGAGGGGAGAAGGTCAGAAGGAGAAGCAGACTCCCCGCGGAGCAGGGAGCCCCATGTGGGACTCCATCCCTGGACTCTGGAATCATGACCTGAGTCAAAGGCAGTCGCTTAAACAACGGAGACACCCTGGTGCCCTATTATTTCTTTTAAAGTGAAAACATTTCACCCTGAAGGGTGTTCGGTTTCTGAGCGCTCACATTTCCTCAAAACTGGTTATCAAGATTTGTGGATGCGATTTCTACCTGAATTGCTATCATCTGGGGACTGGGAAAAGATGTGCCGCCCTGGGCAAGGGCGCCCGTCCATCTTCCAGCCAGGTTCTTTGCACGCGCAAAAACTTTGTGGGGCAATAAAGTGGGCTGAACACAGGATTTTATCTGTCCTCCCTTGTGAAATCCCAATAACATCACCGTGAAAGAATAAAATAGGTCTAAATCTACAAGGACAGAAAGAATGAGCGAGAAGATGACAGCCGGCTAAAGACTCACCAGCATCTGGAAGCTGTAGCCTTGAGAAGTGGGGATCAGCAGGGGAGAGAGCTGGGCCTGAGACCCCGGCTCTGCTCCTGTCACTTTAGAGCAGAGCAGACAGTGTCCACGAGTCAATTTTGAATGTCTATATGATGGGAGTATTTTCTTTTATAAAGCAGATCACTTAAGTCACTCGGAAGCAGTCAATTGTTACCCCAGATCCACTTCCTGGCCTAGAAGTTTCCTTCTGGGAGACTGGGCTTGGGAGCCAGAGCACAAGCGGAGGGAAAGGAGAGGCAGCTCTCTCTGGGACACAGAGGCTGAAGGAAGGGCAGAGCGGTTTCCTCAGGTGGAAACTGGGGAAATTGTAATAACAGCTCATAAATACACTCTGGGTCAAGCAGTGTCTGAAGCACTTTATTCACACTATCTCAATTAATTCTCATAACAAGCACATGCTGGCGGGACCTGTATCAAGTTCCTTTACATATAAAAACCCGAGACGCTGAGTTTAAGGACATTCTCCAAGAGCACCTAGTTAGTAAGTGGCAAAACCATTGCTGGTCTACTACAGAGAGAGTGATGATTTGTGTTCCAAAATTTTCATTAAATTGTGTTGGCTGTATGTAGCATCATTGTATTTCCAATGGTTACGATTTGGGACAAGAAAGTGATATATTGTCAAGCTTGTCCCTTCTCAGCAGCAGACTTTGGGATCTCACAGGAGACTTTGGGATCCTTATACGTCTACAGCAAAGACCATGAGGGAAGGAACCCACAGACTAGACACCCCTCTGCAAATGCTCTATCACTGTTCTAATCACTAGTAAGACCTCATTGACAGAGGTGAGTGGGACCCCAGAAAGACCTGTCCCTGAACTCTGATATTAACTGAAACTTGGCACTGATCATACACTGTATTGGATACCCATGTAAGAAGTAGTTTATAATCACAAGACAGAAAGTTATTCCATTAAAAACAGGACCAATATACTAAGGCATTTGTGGGGCTCAAATGCCAATACAAATGGATTTTGTTCGGGAATCAGAATTTCTACAGTGCCAAAAGACTGTGCTGTGGTTTCGAGGAGAAACCCGTGAATAAAGTTTGGCTCAGATATGTCTATAAAAGGGATGAAACTTTATTAGTCATGGATGGGAGTTGGTGTGTGATCAACAGTCCACATGTTCTCTTGGTAGAAATCATGTCTGTTCGTGCTTAAGCTAGATTCATATTGTAAATTTGTCATTCTAAAATGACCTTTGTAGCTGGCGGAAAAGAGGGAAGAACCCCACTGGGACACTTGAATGAGCCACCAGAGACCTGCGCAGATGGAAGGAGCAAATCATATCAACCAGGAAGGGTGCTGAGCAAAGCATTTGCCTCAGGTCAATCACTTCAGGTCGGTAAGAGGACTGTGAACTCACTGTGTTCCTTAGACAAGGAAAGCTTATTGGGTGTGTCTGTAAGAGTCATGAACCAGAAAAGGACACATGTAGTCACTGGGCAGCCATGTGAGTACTACAGGAGCTAGGCTCAGACCTTGACTTAGAACAGTGATACCAGAGACATGAGGTACACAGTCACTCTCCCCTCCGTGCTCATGGCAGACGTCACTAAGTGTTCATCATACATTTTCTTGCTGAAGCCAGAGGCAATCTCAGAATCTTTTTTCTCAGCGCAGATCCCAGAGAATGACTCTCGATGGCTCAGAGTTTACCCACAAGATTAAACCTATTTGCTGGGATGCCTGAGTGCCTCAGTCAATTAAGTGTCTGAGTTTGGCTCAGATCATGATCCCAGGGTCCTGGGATCGAGTCCAGCATTGGGCTCCTCGCTCTGCAAGGAGCCTCCTTCTCCCTCTGCCTGCCTCTCCCCCTGCTTGTGTTCTCTCTCTGACAAATAAATAAATAAAACATTAAAAAAAAAAAAAGAAACAAAACAAAAAACCAATTTGCTATCCCTGGTTTAGAACAAGAGGTAAAGGAACCAAACTTTAGTTCGGGTAGAATCTGCATTAATATCTATCTTGACAAAGCACTCGAGAGGCACATTGAGAGGAACAGAGAGATCTGGACATGGAAAGAAGGGAGGACTTCTGGGGTCTGAAACCAAGACAGCAACCATGAAATAGCAAGACATGATAAAGAACTTCAGCAAAGGGGCGCCTGGGTGGCTCAGTGGGTTAAAACCTCTGCCTTCGGCTCAGGTCATGATCCCAGGGTCCTGGGATCGAGCCCCATATTGGGTTTTCTGCTCAGCAGGGAGCCTGCTTCCTCCTCTGTCTCTCTCTGCCTGCCTCCCTGCCTACTTGTGATCTCTGTCAAATAAATAAATAAATAAATAAAATCGTTTAAAAAATAAATAAATAAATAAAAAGAACTTCAGCAAATACTTCCTCATGTCTCTTTGGTCTCAGTGGGGTCATGCACCCATCCTGAACCAATCACTGTAGTCCAATGTGTGGGCTTTACTGACAACTTCAAGTTAATCAGAGCCCACCTGTGGAGCCAGGGGCATTCCTGCCCAAACTACATAACTATGTGGGAGACAGGAGGCTCCTGAGAGGTACCGGGGTCCTCTCACCTTGAAGGAAGAGCCTTAATGCTGAGGAATGAACAGCGAGTGTTATTTACAGTGGAGGAGTATTTCCAAGGGCCAGAGTTGAGAGCTGCCTTAGGACAGATGAGGTATCTAGAAAGCAGGTGCAGAGCGGCCAGACAACCAACGTAATCATGTGTGGGGATGAGGTAGGAAGTGCTTTCCTCCTTCCTCTAAGGAGACCCAGAAATCCATACCTGCTGCAAAAGTGAGGAAGCAAGTTTAGGTTGCAACTTAAGATGTCCCCGGAACTAGCAAAGGCAGGAGCTTGAATTATCCTGAGCCAATCAGTTTCGGACAATTATCTAATGCCATCCAAGGGAGAAACCCTGGAACCAGCCAGCAACTAGGTCCTTCAGCAAGTGCCTTCCACAACCTGGGAAACACCCTATACTTGCAATTTTGTTTCCCTGAATGTTTCTCCCCGCCGTGGTTAGCAACAACTCCTGAAGTCAGAAAGATCCCCAGCGCCTGCCTTCTAAGAAGGGAAAGCAGAAGGAAACTGGGGAGACTGTGTCCCCTTTCTTTGTTCCTCCTGGAAACAGAAGATCTCCCAGGGAGAAGGGGATGGTGGCTTGGAAAAGAAAGGGAGGCTGGCTGGTTGCTTGGGACCCATGGAAAAGGGGAGAAGTGCAGAAAGGCATCAATGAGAACCAGCTGTGGAGGCTTAATGGGCAGGAAACCTATGGGTTACAGAGGAGGAGGAATTTGTAAATAAGAAAGGTGTCAAAGGAAAGGAAGTCTGCTGTAGTCTCTTCACAAATGGCCTCAGTTAGTTTAGGGATCTTTCAGCCATAAGCATTAGAAAACCTTTCCCAGGGCCTCCTGGGTGGCTCAGTGGGTTAAGTCTCTGCTTTCTGCTCAGGTCATGATCTCAGGGTCCTGGGATGGAGCCCCGTGTCAGGCTCTCTGCTCAGCGGGAAGCCTGCTTCTCCCTCGCTCTCTCACTCTGCCTCTCTGCCTACTTGGGATCTCTCTCTCTGTCAAATAAATAAATAAAATCTTTACCAAAAAAGAATTTAAAAAAGAAAAGAAAACCTTCCCCAAACTGGCTTAGACAGAAAAAGAATTTATTGGCTCACATATTTGAAAGGAACAAACGTAAAATGAACTCGGGCAAGATCTCAGCCAGCAACTCAGAGGACTCAGTTTCTTCCCATTTCTGCTCTCTTCACCCTAAGGCTGGCTCTCCTCATGGTTGCAAGATGGGGAGCGCCTGGACCCAGCGGGAAAGCGGGGGAGTCGGGGAGCGGGCTTCCTCATTACACAGTCCCCTCTTGTCCAGAGGGGAACTCCCCAGTGGATGCCTAAAACTACAGGTAGTATTGCATACACTATGGTTTTTTTTTTACTGTATACACTCTATACACAATGCTTTTCCCTATACATACCCACCGGTGCTGAAGTCTGACTTACAAATTAGGTACTGTAAGAGATTCACAATAACCAGCAATAAAATACAACAATTATAACAATACACTGTCATAAAAGCTCTGTGAGTGTTGGCCCTCTCTCTCGGAATATCCTACTGTCCTGTACTCACCCTTCTCGGGATGATGTGAGATGATAAAATGCCTACGTGAGGGGAAGGGTGCTCCCGGCCTTCATCCATCAGAAGGAGGATCACCTGCTTCCAGACCACAGTCTGGGGTAACTGAAACTCGGAAAGTGGTGAGAGGGGGGACTGCTGTACCATCAAATAGGAAAGAAAAGACTCTGCGTCCCAGAATCCCTGTCAACGGCCCTTTGATTGGACTCGCTTAGGTCTTGTGACCAACTTTGAACCAATCACTGTGTCCGAGGGAAGGAAATCAGGTTCTAATCAGAGGTGGCTGTGGGGTTCCTCACGTCAACTCTTCCTGGGTGAAAATGGTGGGAGTGCTGGTTTGCTAAGATGAGTAGGATGTCATCATTATTATGAAGGAAGGCGAATAAGAGCCGGAGAGCCAACGATCAGTCGCTGAGTATCAGAGGTACAGGGAAAGGTGAAATGTACGTAATGTACTTTATAAATCAAAGAAAACGGAAAATAGTGAAAATTTCTCTCTTGGAAGTGGCTTTTGTTTTTAAAAAAAAAAAAAAGGATGACTGGAGAGCAGGTCCCCATGGTCTGACTGTGGCCATGCTCAGCTGGCCAGCAGCTGCTGCACCAAGTGAAATGAGACACAGGATAACAGCCCACATGAATAATGTCCAGAGATGAGGATCGATACATATACTTTACCCGATGTTCTTGGAAGGACTCATGGGGCAAACCCTAGGGAGGGAATTCATGTTCCGTTAAGTTCTCTATTTGCTATCAAGGATGGCTGCTTCCTGAAACCCAGCACTTTCTGCATGTCCTTTTGGTTCAAGTAAGCCAGAGGAAGATGGATCACTATTCATTCCCTCAAGAATTTCCCAAGTTTGGGGCTCCTGGGAGACTCAGTGCATTAAAGCCTCTGCCTTCGGCTCAGGTCATGGTCTCAGGGTCCCGGTATCGAGCCCCGCATCAGGCTCTCTGTTCAGTAGGGAGCCTGCTTCCCCCTCTCTCTCTGCCTGACTCTCTGCCTACTTGTGATCTCTCTGTCAAATAAATAAATAAAATCTTAAAAAAAAAATTTCCCAAGTTAGAGGTATAATTGATAACGTTAGATTCACCCAGTTCAAAATTCTAACAAGTTACATAACCTGAAAGATAGAAAATAATGAGAACAGTCATTCTTTTGTGCTTAGAAGAGAATACTAAAATGGTTTTGGTAGCATGGCTGTGTAATAAATTTTCTCTTACCTCCTGAACTACATGTCCCTGATTCATGCCAGGGGTCCATCAGGCTGAGAGAGCCAACATATTTATCTGAAACAAAAGTTTCCAACCAGGATGTTAGAATGTAGCAGTAAATTTCTAAAGTTGCCTGGGAATCAGGTAACTGTTTAAATAAATTATGATATATCTCCACAATGGAATTCTATTCATTCATTTAAAAGGATGCTGTAGATGAAAATATGTTTGCATAATGCTCACAATATATTGTTGAATAAAAATAAAAGTTAAAAAACAACATGGAGGTTATAATCACACTTTAATAAAACATTAATATATTTACATTTTTGCACAGAAAAAAATGAGAAGCTATCCTGTAAGGTGTTTCTAGTGGTTTTCTCCAGGTGGTGGGATCATGAATATTCTTTTCCTTTATTATTTAAATTTTAAAAAATTTTTATGAATATTCTTTTTGAATCTTTTTCTTCTTGCTTATTTTGTCTAAATTTTCTACAAGACGCATTTATTACTTTTGTAATAAGAAAAACACAGCAGAGTCATTTTTAGTTAAAAAGTTATACCCAGTACAGGGCACCTGGGTGGCTCAGTGGGTTTAGTCTCTGTCTCTGGCTCAGGTCATGATCTCAAGGTCCTGGGATAGAGCCCCACATCGGGCTCTCTGCTCGGCGGTGGGAGCCTGCTTCCCCCCTCCCTCTACCTGCCTCTCTGCCAATTTGTGATCTCTCTCTCTGTCAAATAAATAAAAAATTGAAAAAGTTATACCCACTACATCTGTAAATCTCTAATTGTACTTATATTTTATTCTTGAAAATTTTCAGTATTCTTTTTGTAAGCAGCCACAAATCCTCCATGGAATGAGGCAGGGGAAGAAATGCATACATACATGTATAAATGAGTGATTGAATAAACACGGCACCAATTAGAGCGGCACAGGAAACTCTGGGGAATCCCGAAGCTGACTGGCTGTTCCCTTACTTGGATTCAGTTCTCATCTAAATGAGATCCCCATTATAGCAGAACAGTCCCAGTCCCAGCCACTTGGGGGCATTTTAGTGTTTCTAGGTCCGGAGGTGAAGTTTTCTTGTTCCCAGGAGTGACCTCTCAGGAGTCCAGATTCTCATACTTCAGGAAGGAGTCAGTCCCCTTCCCCTTCCACCCCCTCTAGAATTTTCTATCTCCTGATTCCCAGATCCTTCCAGTCCCCCCAGGTGGGGCACATTTGGTATTGGAGGGGATGCTACCACTGCTGGACCTCAGGGGCTCCTTGGCCACCCATGCCAGGGTTTCAGACACTGTCCACTGCTTCCACCACCTTCTCTAGCACTGGCCCCCCTACGTAGCCCTCATTAGTGGCCACCATCGTTGCAGCCACCAAGCTCCAGATATGTTAGAGGTCACCTCTCTCTTCTTGAGTTCTGAGCAAAGAGACAAAGAAACTTCCTCTTGACAAACTACAGGGTCTAGGAATGTAGATGTCCCATCATCGGGCTTTTCCCAAGTAGGGAAGGAGATGGACACCTCAGCCTTCTGTCTCAGTCCCCCAATACCTCTCCTTTCCGCTCACCAACTTGCTGGACTGGGGGGACACAAAGTGAGAAAGCCTGTTAAGTAACATAAATGAGTTATCCACCAGTTGTTCATCTGTGGCAGATTGTTGCCAAGGTAATACAGGCCCCGTGATGATAGGTTGATTTTTCAAGAGAAAGCAGAAATCTAGATTATTCTGTGTAGTCCCCCAGTTTTTAAATATTGGCAACTAGTTTATTTTTTTAACCCCAGTATAGGTTAGGAATTCTGTTAGGGATTCCAAGTTAGAAATAGGTTAGAAATTCGGTCCAGCTGCTAGTAAATGACATGAAAAATAATATAGCTTAAGACAGAGACTTGATGTTCTATTTTGTGGAAAACCTGCAAGTCGTTCAAAGGTGGGCTGTGCAGGGCTCTGGGCAGCTCCAGGAGGCCATCACGTTCAAATCACCTGGCTTGGGGTTCTTTCTAGCGGTTGATAGACTACACTGGAACTTGATTTCAAAATCAACTAGCTGAGTGTCCCTGGGCACAAACACTTCCCTCTCTATGCCTGTGTCTCCTCATATGGGAGCGCAGCGTGAACGCACCTGTCTCACAGCAGGGTTTTGAGAACTGAATGAGATATACACAGAGAACACTTAGCACAGAGCTTTATTGAGCACTTAGCCCAGCAACCCCCAGAATGCTGGTGTGAGGCAGAACGAACCCATACACACTCTTGGATAATCTGGGTTCTTGTACACTGTTAGGACAAAGGAAAAGCCTTAGATATGCCAAGGGACATACGATAGATAAAAACTGAATTGCTCCATATTATGTAAATGAGAACTCCTTTTCCTTTATTTTTTCCCCTTCTTACAGAGCAGGGGATAACAGGAAAGAGTAGAGAAGCAAAGCAACACAGCAGAGTGGAGGAGGGCATATTACATCAATATTAATTTTGAGATTGATAATCTTTTTCAAAAGAAGACCATCGATCATCCCCAAATTCTCTTTTTAAAGGTTGCTAGGCACAAAATAACTATCGTAATTTTTGATGTTAAGTATGAGAAGGGGCTGAGTTTCCTATTTGTGTTGGCACAGAATAGCAATGGAGAGCAAATATTAGACTATGAATTCTACCAAATGCCCTAATTCTGAATATATGAGTTCAACAGAAATGGGAATCTGGAGCCAGACCTTAATCTGTAAGAACATGAACCGTATCTCTCCTGGAATCTTTGGAAAGATTATTGGGCTTCCTTCAAATGTGAAAAGAGCAGGGAGAGTTTGGATCAATTTATCTAAAAGTAAAGGCGCAGAAGACCCTACCCAACGTTTGAGTCGAATAGCTAGCACCTACCCTCCCCGAGGCCCCACCGACATTCGAAGGACTCACAAAACCCGAATAGGAATCTTCTGACATTGCCTCTGCTTTTGCAACACTGACAAGTCAGGAGAAGCTGGAGTTGGCTGTGATTCTAAAGGAGAAATGGATGCTGATGGCGTATCCTAGCAACGGCTGAAAAGAAATCAACGTCAAGTGATACAAGCTCCATGAGTAGACGCAAAAGATCCCCAGAAACAAGGTCAGAAGTAACATGACCTAGGTGATGACTGCCAGACCCAAGTGCGGGTTGTAAGCTGACCTTTAGTCAGGGTGCTGGACAGATAAAGCAAGAGCAAAAGACTGAGTTGGGCTAAAATGACCCAAAATGACAATGTTCAAACAAAGTCCAGGTTTGGAGCTGGAGAAAGGCATTTCATTTGTAGAAAACTGAAGGCTGTCAAATAAATCTCTTTAATCTAATTACAAATGACATTTATTCCTTTAAGGCCACACAGTATTAAATAAGTCACAAATGATCATATCTCACAAGAGCAAAAATTACTAATCCTCTTTATGAGCTTGGAAAGCACTGATTGTTAGCCAAGTGCCACAGAGGACTACTAACATCCTATTGCATTTGTCAGGCTGTTTTTACTGTCGATAAAAGAAATTCACCTTGAAATTCACTTGAGCACAAAGGGGACTTGTGGGAAGGAGGAAGTCATAGAATCAAAAGAAGACATCTGGGAATCAGACAGCTCTCCAGGGCTCTCCATGGTTAGGCAGGGACTTCACACACCTGGCACTCTTTTTCTTTTCTTTCTTTCCTTTTTCATTCCTTCCTTCTTCCCTCCCTCTCTCCCTTCTTTCCTTCCTTCCTTCCTTCCTTTTTTTAAGATTTTACTTATTTGAGAGAGAGCAAGAGAGAGAGAGAGCATGAGCAGGAGAAAGCAGAGAGAAGCAGACTCCCCACTGAGCAGGGAGCCCTATGTGGGGCTCAGTCCCAGGACCCTGGGATCATGACCTGAGCCGAAGGCAGATGCTTAACCGACTAAGCTACCCAAGCACCCCTCTTTTTTTTTAATAGTTTTTTAAAATTGAAGTATAAAAAATATTGAAGTATAATTGACATACAATATCCTGTTCAGTTCTGGTGTATATGAGGGATTCAGTATTTCTTTTAAAGATTGATTTATTTATTTTGGAGAAAGAGAGCGAATGAGTATGGGGCAGAGGGAGAGGGAGAGAGAATCCCAAACAGACTACCCGCTGAGCATGGAGCCCCACTGGAGGCTCAGTCCCACGAATGGTGAGATCATGACCGGAGCCAAAACCGGGAGTCGGATGCTCAATCGATTGAGCCACCCAGGCGCTCCATGATTCAGTAAGTTTATACACCATGAAATGATTCCCCACCATGAGTCGTTACCACCTGTCACCATGCAAAGTCATTTACAAATTATTGACTATATTCCTGAGGCTGTACATCACATTTCTATGACTTATTTATTTCATAAGTGAAAGTCTGTACTTCTCAATCCCCTTCACCTATTTCTCCAGCCCCCTAACCCCTACCCCCTCTAGTAACCAACAGCTTGTTTCCTGTATCTAAGGGTCTCTTTCTGTTTCATTTTGTTTGTTTGTTTTTTAGATTCCCCTTGTAAGTTAAAACATATTATACTTGTCTTCCTTCTGTCTGACCTATTTCACTTAGCAAAATATCCTCTTGGTGTATCCATGTTGTTGCAACTGGTAAGATTTCACTCTTTTTTATGGCGGGGTAATATTCCATTATATACACAGTCTATCTATTTCTCTTGGCTTTTCTTTTCTTTTTTTTTTTTTAAATCACCATTTTATTTATTTATTTGACCCACAGAGATCACAAGTAGGCAGAGAGGCAGGCAGAGAGAGGTGAGGGGAAGCAGGCTCCCTACCAAGCAGAGAGCCTCTCGTGGAGCTCGATCCCAGGACCCTGAGATCATGACCTGAGCCAAAGGCAGAGGCTTAACCCACTGGGCCACCCAGGCGCCCCTCTCTCGGCTTTTTTATGAGTGTTACCTTTTCTATGGCTTTTTTCTTGAGTCTAAAAACACAGCCACCTACAACCTTGGAGCTGTATATAATTTGGTGGTCCTGCTCAGAGAGAGCACTTTCTCTGCTAGAAAAAGCCCAGGAAAGGATTTGGTTAGCCTGGTATGGGTCCCACATCTATCTGTGAGCCACCAACTGGAGGCGGGAGGATGGTCCTCAGATTGTCCAGGCTTCAGTCACATGTTTACTCTTAGTATGAGGATAGAAGGTGGGGTACTCTAGTTAGCAGGACTGGGACGGGAAGGAAACGGTCCTCAAAGCAAGGGGAGGCTATTCTCAAAGAGAAAAAAACTGGTGCTGAGCAGACAAAGAATAAATGTCCCCCACATTTATTGAAATAGAGATTAAAGTCATTTTCATAACCTGCTACTCTCTGTAGCTGGCCTAACTATCTTGGCAAAGGCAAAACATTACAGAATAGCAGCTGTCTGGAATGTACTATGAATTTGGTTTGTTCTCCCTAAATCATTTAATTAGCCCCCACAGGAGGTGGGACATTAGCTATACATTACTGAAAACATAAAATGTAAATTTCCCGGGGCACCTGGGTAGCTCAGTCAGTTAAGTGTCTGCCTTCGGCTCAGGTCATGATCCCGGGGTCCTGGCATTGAGCCCCACATCTGGCTCCCTGCTCAGCAGGGAGTCTGCTTCTCCTTCTCCCTCTGCCTCTCTCCCTGCTTGTGCTCTCTTTCTCTCACATGCTCTCTCTCAAATAAATAAATAAAATCTTTTAAAAAAATGTAAATTTCCCATAAATTAAAGGAAGGTACTATAAAGATAAAACCTAGTATCATAGTTATATTTTTAGATTTGTTTATAAATATATTACATTTATTAAGGATCTTTTAATCAATAAAATAATAATTCAAGGGGTGCCTGGGTAGTTTAGTTGGTTAAGTGTCTGACTTCAACTCAGGTCATGATCTCAGGGTCCTGGGATGGATCCCCATGTCAGGGCTCTGCACTCAGTGGTGGGTCTGCTTCTCTCTCTCCCTCCGCCTCTCCCCCCACTCATGCACTCTCTCAAATGCATAAAATATTTTATAATAATAATATATAATAATATTAATTAATATAATAATCCAAGGTTATAAATAATAATTTTAATAATAATAATTCAAAGTTAAATTTTTATTAAAACTTAAAGGAATATTGCATGAAATAACTACTTTTTAGAGATGCTCTTTATTTTGAGACAGAGAGGGTGCATGAGCACATCTGCGTGCACAAGCAGGGGTAGGGGAGCGGGGATGCTGGGGAGGGATAGAAGGAGAGAGCATCACAAGGAAACTCCATGCTGAGTGTGGAGCCCCACATGGGGCTTGATCTCATGACCCTGAGATCATCACCTGAGCCAAAATCAAGAGTCAGATGCTTAACTAACTGAGCCACCCAGCTGCCTCCATAAAGTAACTTTTAAAAAATCTCTAAGTCATTCTGGTATAGTGACCCGTATTTTTTATTAAGTCTTTAATTTTAATTCCAGCATAGTTAGCATAGTGTGATATTAACTTCAGGTAGGCAATACAGCAATTCAATCATTCTAAACATTACTTAGTGTTCATCATGGTAAGTGTACTGTTATAGGGACCTATACTGACATCTATTATAAGGTTTAGTTGAACTAGTATTTATTTGATTCTATTTATTTAAAATAAATAATAGTAAAAAAGCCTAAAATTGATCATGTTTTTAAGAACTATAAATCAGTAAACTAAATTATCATTATTCCAAAAAATTTTTTAAAGATTTTATTTATTTTTTTGAGAGAAAGAGAGAGTGAGAAAAAGCATGAGAGCAGGTGAGGGGCAGAAGGAGAAGCAGACTCCCCGTCGGGCAGGGAGTCCAATGTGGGACTTGATCTTGGGACTCTGGGATCATGACCTGAGCTGAAGGCAGACAATTAACCAACTGAACCACCTAGGTGCCCCTATTCTAAAACTTTTGTTAGATTTTTGGATTTTTGGCCTATGAGCCAATCAAAATAATTAAGGTATGTCCTCTAGAGACCCACTACATAGCACAGAGCCTATGGCTAACAATGTTATATTGCATCCTTAACATTCGTTGTGAGAGTAGACTTTTTTTTTTTTAAGATTTTTATTTTTATTTGTCAGCGAGAAAGAGTGAGAGGTAGGCGGAGGGAGAAGCAGACTTCCTGTGCAGAGCCTGATGCGGGCTCAATCCCAGGACCCTGAGATCATGACCTAAGCCCAGGGCAGACGCCTAAACGACTGAGCCTCCCAGGTGCCCCTGAAAGTAGATCTTATGTTAAGCATTATTATCACAAAAAATGATAATAATAATAAAGAGTTGGGAGGGGATGGATTTATTTATGGCCTTGATGATGATGATGGTTTCATGGCTGTATGCTTATTGCCAAGTTCATTGAGTCGTATACAATAAGTATGTACAGCTTTGTACATGTCAATCATACCTCAATAAAGTGGTTTAAAACCAAATAAAATTAAAATTACCAAAAAAATTGAGGTATCATGATAATATTAATGACTACCATGTATCAGATGCTTTGCCTAACAACTCCGTGAGGAGGGTTTTATTAGTCATATGTTATAGATGAAGAAACTGAGTTCTTAGAAGTTTTTAATTGTTTGAAGCTACATGGCTCGTACCCTCTAGGTGGTCACTCTAGAACGAATTGCCTTTCCAGTCTAGCATACTGCTTCCCTCACTAAGGAATGCTGGAGAGAAGAACGAAACTGCACGGTGTTTGTTAATAAAATAAGAGCCTAACAATCGAGCGTTCTGAAATAATCATTGAATCGTAAATTGTATAAATATGCTATAAAGTTGGGCAAAGAATTTCTTAGATTCCAAAATGTTCTTTAAAACCAGAGTTGACACAATTTGCAGTGTGCAAAATGAGCGGCTAATTCGAGGACCCTAAAAGAAATCTCAACATCAAACTCAATGAGCCAACACACCAACAAGAAATGAAGACAAGGCAGCAATTACTCAGTCAAAACTCAGGGAGAAACTGTGCTCGAAGGGACAGTGACTGAAAATGTGAGAAGATCGTAGCTCTTCTTCAACAATGGAAAATTAGTTAAGGGTTTTAGTTTAAAGTATGAGGACAGCAAGGGAGTTGCAGCAAACATAGTTACATGACATGTACTAATGATCATCTCAATTCTCAAACCAAAAAATTCAGGTCAACCTGCAGGGCAAGCTGTCTCCAAATGCAACAACCTTTTCTGAGCTTCTCTGGTAAAGCCTACCTAAGTGAAGGAGGTCATCTGAGGTCTCATATAAGCACATAATTCAAAATAAAAAGAGGTTTGTCCAAAGAGTTGTATATTTTTAGACAAAGTCTCAGTAGGATTGTATTTTCCCCAGCGGACAAGGCCACTTTTCTCCACTGGGGAATGTTAATCACAACACCACTAGAGTCAGTTGGCATCATCAAGCTCAGATTAGGAGTCTCCATGACAGATATCACTAATGCTAGTCAAGAGTTTTCCTCCAGCCTTTGCTAACAGAACCTTAAGTTTGTTTGCCTTTTGTGTCTTTCAACAAGACTGAGTGCTTGTCTGGGCTCTGGAGATGACTGTTGATAAATAAATCAGACTTGATCATCTTATGAACCAAGTTCATAAGACTTTGAACTTATGGCTTTGACAAATGTCAAATTTGTCAAATGACTGGCTTTGACATAGGCAAGAGATGCAGTTCTGGCCAACAGACTGCTAGAAGTTTCTGGCAGGATCTTTGTTCTTTCAGAAAGGATATAAGACAGGGGCATCCTCTGTTTCCAGGCTCTGGATGTTGTCATCTGTGTGTGATGCACAGAATTGTGGTAGCCATTTTAGGACTATGAAAGGAGCCAAATTAAGAGAATAAATCACCATATTGAGGATGGGAGAGTGGAGAGATGGGAAAATTCAGAGTCCTTGAGAATCGTATTGAGCCACTGAACTTCGAAACTACGACTTACTGAAGTCTAACTACAGATTCTTTAACATGTGTATTATTACATGTCCTGTTATTGATGGCACTTTTAAAAAAGATTTTATTTATTTATTTGAGAGAGAGACAGATAATGACAAGAGATAGTGAGAGAGAGCACAAGCAGGGAGGAGAGGGAGAACAGAGTCCCGCTAACCAGGGAGCCAGACCTGGGGCTCGATCCCAGGACCCTGGGATCATGATCTGAGCCAAAGGCTCCCCAAGGCATGCCCCAAAGGCATATAGATGCCTCCCCAATTCTAATGACCAATACCCTCCCCCATGGGCATCCTCTCTTA
Source organism: Mustela putorius furo (assembly GCF_011764305.1). Lineage (NCBI taxonomy): Eukaryota > Metazoa > Chordata > Mammalia > Carnivora > Mustelidae > Mustela > Mustela putorius. The sequence goes on along the minus strand of NW_025421481.1, from coordinate 10,129,217 downwards.
GCCCTTGTTGAATATTGATCTATTTGATTAGATGATACTTGTGGAATACATATATTTTGTGTGGATGGTCTTTCTACAGCCAACTGCTTCTTCTATGAGTAATTTTTTAACATTAACATTTTACATTTATTAATCCTACCTGCAAAGAGATAGCTTTTCATAAATGAGAAAATAATTTTTCGTGGAAGTTTAATTTAAATTTCAAATTAGGCCACAGAGTTTCTGGCACATAATCTTTCATCCCCTTCTACTGTTTTGGAAAAAAAGTATTATAAATCACCTAAAACTGCAGGGCTGATGCTTAGCCTTGCTTAGTAACATAAAAGTGTCCATTTTTTTAAGCAATTTTACTGCAGCTTAAAGTTCCAATACCAGGCCACATGCCGCTGACTCTGCAAATCCACAGGCCTCTCCAGCTGGAATCATCCATCACATAGCAGAATTTTAAAGACCTGGACATATCCTCAAATGCATATACAGAGGCTTCATGGAATGGATGTATCCATCTCAGCACAGACATAAAAAATTTTAAATATAGCTATTTATTAGTTGACAGTAATAAAACCTAACACACACCATCAGTCTATCATACCACATTTATGAATCAGAAAATTAATAATTTTATTTATTAAGATTAAGATTTAATAATTAAGATTTTATTTTTTTATTTGATACAGAGAGAGAGAGAGAGAGGGCACAAGCGGGGGGAGCAGGCTTGGTCCCAGGACCCTAGGATCATGACCTGAGCCGAAGGCAGCCGCTTAACCAACTGAGCCACCCAGATGTCCCAATCAGGATTTTATCTAATAAGAAAGATAGTGCATACCAATGATGAATTTCATTACTATAGAGAAGTTATAAAGTCATAAGGATGTTATATCATGAGGACATGCAGTTACAAGGGAAAGAACCCCAAGTCAATCTAGATTCAGGAAAAAAACAGCAGGGAAATGTATTGGTTCACGTAACTGAAAAGTCTACGTGAGTTCTAGATTCGGGCACCTCTGGAGCCAGAGGCTGAACGCTGTCATCAGGAATCGGCCTTGTTCCTTGTCTTGGCCTCACTGTCCTTTACACCGACTTTCCTGTCGGGCTGCTTCCCTTTAGTGGACTTCCCCCCACCCCCACTGGACACACAGCCTCCAAACTCCAGCTCTACCAAATGAAAAACTCTATTTTCCAGTATTTCCAACTACTGTCCTGTATTTGAGTTTCATTGGCATGTCTTGAGTCACTTATTTTTTTCTGGAACCAATCACTGAGGCCAGTGGGATACCATATTCTGAGAACTAGAGAACTCGGGTTAAAAATCCGCTGATCCTTATAGACAAAAAGAAGGGGAAGGATGGTCCCAGAGAGAAATCAGGATTCTCCGATAGAAGAAAGGAAAAGCAACGCTGGGCAAGCACAAACAGCAGATGTCTAGGCACAGGCTTTCCAGGAACTCGACTGTCTCTGTGACACATCCTGGTGAGTGACCCACAACTGACACGCTGCACAACGCAGGGGACACCGCGGATGTGGGTTGCGCGTACATGGACCGCGCCCCTCAGTGGCGCTTGGGTTTCCCCCTCACTAGGGGACAGGGAGTATGGCTCAAGCCCAGACGTCAGCCTGGGAAACGACTTTTCAGAGCCCAGTTCTATCCCAATGGGTTTGTTAAATAAGCCACTACGAGGAGTCCAGTTCTGTCATTGCATCATCTGCTTAAGGCATAGAGGTCACGCTCCCGGAACCCGATGCGCTCACCTCTCAGCCGCATTTCATACTCGCGGACAGTGGGCACCAGGATATGAATTAAGTTGCTTTTGAGGAGAATATCATAGATGGGGTTTCTCCACGTGGAGGAGCATGATTTAAAGCAGTGAAGCGGGCCTCGAGGCCTTTGCAAGCTGATCACACACACGACTACTGACCTTTTAAGTAATAACCAGTGTTTTTGGACATGTAGCGCAACATCGTGGTGATTAGTGTACTTACTTTTTTCTTTTCTCTCTTAAAAATTGCTCGATGAGGGGCGCCTGGGTGGCTCAGTGGGTTAAGGCCTCTGTCTTCGGCTCAGGACATGATCTCGGGATTTGGGGATCTAGCCAAGGGTTGGGCTATCTGCTGGGCAGGGAGCCTGCTTCTCTCTCTCTCTACCTGCCTCTCTGCCTCCTTGTGATCTGTCAAATAAATAAAATTTAAAAAAAAATTTTTTTTAATTGCTCAATGAAACTTTTTCGGTTTCCTATTCATAACTATTTGCATGCTTCAGCATTATTCCCCCTGAGGGCTTTTGCTTCCTGAAACTTCAGAATTTGCTGGTCAGGGCTGCTGCTATTTAACTCCAGTTCCAATCTCACCTGCGGCAACATTATGAAATCTGGTCGGTACTGGTTTACTTCCTTACGTGGGCATCATAGGGCTTTAGCAGGTGGATGGTAGGTGTTCAGGAAACACTGAACAATTCTTTACTGGAGTCATTTTGTTCATGCTTTTTCTCAAAAAGGAACAGTAAATACTATGAAGAAAGTAAAGCGAAGAAATTTATGTAAATAAAATTGGAAACTAGTAGGAGGTTTCAGGGGAGCTACTTTTAGATTAGGTGAACACAGAACATCATGCTTTGGTGATAAAAGTGAACTGAGACATCAGAGACACAAAGGAGGAAGCAATACAAAGATATTACTATTCCACGCAGAAGGAACAGCAAGTGCAAAGGCCCTGAGACAAGAATGAATCTGGGTCTTTAAAGAACGGAAAGGCTGGGTGTGACAGACATACAGTGGGTGATAGAGGGAGAAATGAGAGAGAGGATGTCTGAGAAAGAGATGAGGGCACATCATGACACAAGCAGGGACTCCCACAGACAGTGGTTCACGATCTCTTCTCTTTTCTGTAAAGTGAATTTCTTGCCCAGGGGCACTCTCATGATGAGACAGAAGGTATTCTAAGCCCAAGGATGTTAGTGTTGGCCAAGGTATAACAGGCAAGGAAAGCAGATCCTCATTTAGAATAAGTGCCCATTTCCTTGGAAACGAATCAAGCTCCCCCCAAAATGGAAGAAGTCCAATGAAATGAACTTGCTGCCGTGAGGCTGCTGGTCTTAGATGTGTGTTTTGTGTTGGCTTTCCCCAGAAGCCAACACTGAGACAAGGATTTATGCTCAGGAGATGATCCCCTATAAGCACTAGCTGCTTTGCTCTAATCTTGGATTTTAGGTCTAATCCACAAGATTCATTTGCAAAGCTTGTCCCAAAATGTTCACACAATTTCTTTCTTTCTTTTTTTTTTTTAAATTTATTTGAAAGAGAGAGAGAGAGCACCAGGGAGGGACAGAAGAAGAGAGAGAGAGAGAGAGAATCTCAAGCAGACTCCCTGCTGAGTCGGGAGCCCGATGCAGGGCTCGATCTCATGGCCCTGAGATCATGACCTGAGCCAAAACCAAGAGCCGGACACTCAACTGACTGAGCTACCCAGGTATCCCTCCTTTTGTTTTTTTAAGATTTTTTTTTTTTTTTTTTGAGAGAGCACAGCAAGAGTGGGGGGCGAGGGGCAAAAGGAGAGGGAGAGAATCCCAAGTAAACTCCCCACTGAGGGCAGAGCTCATGCTCTGACCTGAGCCAAAACTGACTGTCGGACGCTCAACCTCCTGAGCCATCCTGGGGTCTGGTCACGCCAAGTTTCAATGTTGCTCTTTTCAAGTCTTTGACCATAGCCAGTGATTGGTTATAGAGCTGGAGTCAGATCATGTTTCCTTCAAGTCAGAGTACACGAAAAAAGGCACGCTTGAAAACCTGCCTACTGAGATTTGCTTCTACTTTCCTTCAAGGTAACTGCTAACAGGGCTGTGGTGCATGAGCGCGTGCTTGCCGCTGGTAGTGAATATTGTTCAGCAACACCCATAAGCCAGGCTTGTCTTTCCGCATTCTCACTTAATTAGCGGACAACCCTCCACAGGAGCGAGGGGACAGATTGGGAGCAGCAGGGTGTGGGATCAGAGTGGTTTAAAGGACAGAGTGGGGGGAAATCTGCTCCCACCAGATGTGCCATCATGCCCTGCTCTCTCACCACCTATGAGGTGACACAGTGCTATCAGAAATGGCCAACTCTATGAGTAGGTGGATCTGACAATACACGGTGTCCCATTTTCTCCAAGACACAGAGCAAATGGAAGCTGTTTCTCAAAGGGAAAACAGTCAACTTCCTGAAGGGGGTCACGGCCTTGCTCCAATATCCTGTGGGCTTCCATTGTGACTCTGTGGACAGACTTGTTTCTGACTTCAGTAAGCCTCCCGATCATCCAGATACTGTGAGAGCTAAACAGAGCTGCTTGGACGAGGGCCTGGGCCACCGAGAGAGATGATTTCTGCAGTGCCAGGTTTTCAGGTCACCTAGTAAATAAATAAGTACAAGACACCTGTGTGATATATGCTGTCTCTAAAATCCAGGGCACCACAAAGTACCATGCCTTTCTTAGTTGTAGCTATCTCTCCTTAACCCTGGAGGGGCTATCTCAGTAAGTGCTGGACCACTGAATTCCTGAGAATGTCACCAAGGAGTCAAGTCCCTATATTGCTGTGACACTCAGATTCATCTTTTGGCATCTATGTGTCTTACCAAGGCATTAGGGTATCTGGTGTTTCCCGCTCCGCATCAACACAGTAGACTACTGTAACGTCCTATGGTTCAGTGAGGCATTCCGTGTCCTTGTGTAGCAAGCAGCTGGAGCAGACATCTGTGGGACAGGCTGAGAAAGCTATCTCTGTCCCTGCCATTAAAAGGAAACTGCTGGGGCGCGTGGGTGGCTCAGTGGGTTAAAGCTCAGGTCGTGATTACCAGGGTCCTGGGATAGAGCCCTGCATTGGGTTCTCTGCTTGGCCAGGAGCCTGCTTCCCCCTCTCTCTGCCTGCCTCTCTGCCTACTTGTGATCTCTGTCTGTCAAATCAATCAATCAATAAATAAATCTTAAAAAAAAAAAAAAAAGGAAACTGCTGCTGATGGACCCTACAATCCTAAGTGGATAAAAATGCAGTGGTCAGACCAATAGTTACCTCTCAAACACCATAGGCTGCATTAAGCTGATCCAATAAAGAGACCATTTCAGGCACAGCAGCTACGGTTTGGATTGCCAAGATTAGTTTTACTGTAGAGTCCACGGTCGTTCTCCAAGACCTAGCAATCTCACTGGTCAAATAAAAGTACACTGTCCGTTTGGAGGTCTGACAGCAATGATCCATGCATCTTTCTACCTGCTGATGGTTGTACTAAACTTGGTAATTACCCCCAAACAGATACTGCTTTTTCACGTATTATTCTGTTAGGGAAGGAACACTGTAGCGGCTTCTCTTTAGCCTTTCACCACAGAACACTTACTCTTCAGGGCAGAACTTAATGGGGAGGTTGTGCAAAGGATGTCCATCCCATCGACCCTGAAGGACTGAGGAAATAAACCATAGGATGGGCTGAGAGGAATAGAGTCCATGTTCCAGTGAGATGAGGGGCCCATCTGCCTCCCCCAGTCTCTATTCTGAGCAGTGGGCCGTAGGGTTCTCAGTCTCCCATAAAGTTGGTACTAACTTGGAGCAAATATTCACTGATCCTGGAAACTGTAGAGATTTCTCTATTCCAAGTATACATCACCTGAAGAAGTAGCTGGTTCGAAGATTCATGGTGCATATACCTACTATTAGAGCACAGCCCTAAGTCAAGAGTTCTGGTCCTGAGAATTCGCTCAGGTCCAGGAGTTAAGAGAGAAACTGTGATCTTATAGCTTGATTCAAGTGTTCATTGCCTTGTTTACAAAAAAAAAAAAAAAAAAAAGTTGGGGGGTCGGTGGTGGTGCCTGGGTGGCTCAGTTAAAGTGTCTGCCTTTGGCTCAAGTCATTTTAGGGTCCTAGGATCGAGTCCCACGTCAAGTTCCCTCTCCCTCTGCACCCCTGCCCCACCCTGCTCATGCTTTCTCTCACTCTCTCTCAAATAAATAATCTTAAAAGAAAATCAGGTTAAGACGTAAGCTAGATGCCTGGTGCTCTCATTCCTAAGGGCCCTAAGATGACTTAGCCATAGCCAGAGATTGCTGCAGCTCAGACCATTTCCTAACGCTCACCTCTTTCTACCCTCTCCCTCCCCATTTTCTTCTAACAGGTAAACCTCCAGCATGTCTGACGCCAAAAGTGAAGCAGCCAGGACAGAACTTCTAAATGCTCACAAGGGTGATCTCTTCCTAATGTCATTAGAAAGCAATTTTGGGCCCTGACAGAAAAGTTAGTGAAGTGGTGGATGGACAGAGCGTAGGAAACCCCAGTCTAGCAGCGGCCAGCTTTTAGTGCTCGGTTCTGCTCTTCGTTAATCAATCAACAAGCTGTCCACCAAAGCACAATGAATAATACAGTGATCTCCTGAGAGCACCAAATTTAACCTAATCCAGCTAATAAGGGAGACACAGCAGTGAGGCCATGAGCAAACTTCTGTGTCTTGTGATCGAGAATGCTTTAGAACAATGTTTGGTGTCTTGATTTCTTTAACTCAGTAGTTCACAACCTTGGCTGCAGATGAATTCATCCGGTAGGGAACAGAGTGGGGAGCTTTAAAAAACATTGTGCTGGGATCCTACCTCAGAGATACTTAGTAACTTGGACCTTTTTATTAAAAACAAACAAACAAAACACCCCAGGTAACCCTATTGTGTAGTCATTGATATACTAGCTTCTTCTAGATGTCCCTTGTATTAATAGTCAGTTTGCTCTCTTAATTCTCATCTAAGAAATGTGAAGAGGTTAGCAAAGTTATATAGATGCCCTGAGTTTTACCCAATGTCTTGAGTTGAGATTTGGGAATTGAAGTTCATTTTTTCCTGTAAGTTATCCAGTGCTCTTGAAAGCAACCATCTGGTTCCATAATCCCAGCATTTTTTCCCCATCACCGTTAAGTTGTTTTATGGGGCTGCTAACAAGTATCCAAAGGCCATCTTCTGTATCTTTGGGGTAAAGATACAGATGTAGTGAAAAGAAGGGCCATCTGTACCCCAATGTTTATAGCAGCAATGGCCACGGTCGCCAAACTGTGGAAAGAACCAAGATGCCCTTCAACGGACGAATGGATAAGGAAGATGTGGTCCATATACACTATGGAGTATTATGCCTCTATCAGAAAGGATGAATTCCCAACTTTTGTAGCAACATGGGCGGGACTGGAGGAGATTCTGCTGAGGGAAATAAGTCAAGCAAAGAGAGTCAGTTATCATATGGTTTCACTTATTTGTGGAGCATAACAAATAGCATGGAGGACATGGGGAGTTAGAGAGGAGAAGGGAGTTGAGGGAAATTGGAAGGGGAGGTGAACCATGCGAGACTATGGACTCTGAAAAACAACCTGAGGGTTCTGAAGGGGTGGGGGGGGTGGGAGGTTGGGGTACCAGGTGGTGGGTATTAAGAAGGGCACGGATTGCATGGAGCACTGGGTGTGGTGCAAAAACAATGAATACTGTTACGCGGAAAAGAAATTTTTAAAAAATGTAAAAAAAAAAAACAAAGGCCATCTTCTTGGGGGCTCACGGAAACCGGGGACTAGAGGCAATATAACCTGATAGGCTTTCTGATTACTGAAGCCACTAGCTTTCTACCCAGAATACAGAGGGGGTGTGGGACTGCCTTTCATCCTGCCCAGATACCCAGTTCTGGAGATCCCACATTTCTCTGAAGGGCTTTTGCCTACAACCCATTCTCTGGAACCAACCTGGATACTAAAGTTCTTTTGTTTGCAGGCAACATCACAACAACAAAATCAATGACCCTAGTTAGCTTAAGGAAATAAGAATATATAGGAATGGCTTCTGGGATAGTTCACGGGTCCAAATAAACTGCAAAAGGACCAAAACTCGAGAAATAAGAAATCTCTGATAGCCTCCTCCTCAGAGAGCTACCATAAAGCCATCCAGTTCTGGGGACGCTAGCCTCTCTGTCCCTCTGTTTGCGTAGCAGATTTCCACAAGAAAATCTGCCGGCTCAGCTCAGCTTTAGGTCTTCCCCTCTCAATCGCCAGATCGAGGAGCACAGACATCACGTGACTACAGCGGCGGGGGTGGGGTGAGAGGCGGGGCAGCTGTAAACTGGGCACCACCCAGCAGAAGTCTACTTCAATGACCCTTGTTTGTCAGCTTCCATTCTGCAGCTCACGGACAACAACAGAAAGGGCAAAAAGACACAAAAGACACTGCTTAATCAAACAATTTTAATCAAGTGAACAGTAACCAGGAAAAGTGCAATTACATGGACAGCCCCGTATTTCACATGTTCGATCTGTTCTCCAGTGTCTTTACTTATAAGGTGTTGAAGGCGGGACCCACTCTTGAATCTTCTTTCTAGTGGTAGAATAAGGTACATACTGTTCTGGAGTGCCGCTCACATTGAACTTATGATTTGTCCAGATGAATTTACGAGCAACAGGTGGTTTTGTTGTTGGAGGATCATCGGTCATACAGTGAAGCCAACGATGCCTTAAAGAGGAAAAGAGAGACAGTTACAAGAGGCAGAGTAGTGTGGTGGGAGGAAGGCGAAGCGGGCACCTCTGCGGCTACTCTGTGGCTTGAGCTGAACTATGTCTTAGCTTTTTCTTTTTCTTTCTTTCTTTTATTTAAAGATTTTATTTATTTGACAGAGAGAGAGAGATCACAAGTAGGCAGAAAGGCAGGCAGAGAAAGAGAGGGGGAAGCAGGCTCCCCGCTGAGCAGAGAGCCGGATGCGGGGCTCAATCCCAGGACCCTGAATCATGACCTGAGCTGAAGGCAGAGGCTTAACCCACTGAGCCACCCAGGCGTCTTAGCTTTTTCATCTGAGCATCCTGACTTCCGAAGGATGGCATAGGGATTAAATGTACCTAGAAAAATTCCTGTGCACACTAGGTACTCAACAATGTTAGCTACTGCTTTTATTGTTACTGTGTCTTGAGGACACTAGCGTTTTTAAGATATACATTATTTTATGTATCTCTAAGACAAAAATGCTGCCAATTGACACACGCTACTATTGATTAAAATAAGTGTCCTAATTGTAGATGTAAGGAGGGATTTCAGAACTGCTGCACCCAGTGTTGCTGACGGACACTAGAGGCTGCTCTGCGGGTGAAGCTCTAGCTTAAAACTCAACCAGGCTCCTGCTGAAGAAGCGGTCTCTGCTAGCACCTTAAATTCAAGCTTGTGACTGAATCTTACAGAACATACAACTTGTTATATTAAAAACATTAAATCACAGCCTAAAGTCCCCAAGTATTTCAGTTTTGAGTGTTTAACAATTTAATTTCAAAGGAAGCTGGGTACATGGGTGTAGAAAGGAAAGAGACCAAAGCTGCTTCTGCTAACGGCAGAGAAAGAAGGACTAAAGGGCAATGGACAAAGAGTGGAGCTGAGTAGGAAGCCACACCAATTTATATGGGACAGGAAACAGAGAGAATTCATAGCAGATCACCCAAGGCCGGGAGCTCATGAGACAGGATGCTGTGATGGGAAAAGGGCGTGAGGGGAGGGAGCACACAGAGAAATGTGGCTTCAAGGGAAAAAAATCCAACAACAACAACAAAAAAACCCTGGACTTTCTAGCTATAGAGGAAAGGGAAATGGAGGAGCTCTCAATAAAATAACTAAGACTAAAGCTAATGAGAAAAGTTTATGATGCTATTTAAGTATAAGAATATTCGCTAGCAGTAATTGATAGATATAGCTAGGAAACTGGCCCAAACCAAGGATACTGTTGCTGTTGTTGCTGTATTTGTGTCTAAAGAAAAAGACGCATCATGATCAGCTAACAAAATAAAGAATGAAGACGTCTGCACACAGTGGACTGGCGTCTCTCTCATATTCTCCGGCGGAAACAGGATTACTGAAAGTGACCTGGACCAATAAACTGTGACTATGAACATGAGCTTTGAACCTCTGAGATGATGGCAGTAAGACAGGCTCCACTAGCCGCTCAAAGGAGGGATTAGTGGTCAAAACCAAGGCTGATACTCACATGAAGGAGCTTTACGTAAGTTTAAGGCACAGCAGAGATATTTAACTTTTACCCTGTCGAGGCAGCTTAAGCAATTTATTTTAATAGAGTAATAGAAAAACTTTTTCGAAATTTTGCTGTCACTTGCTGTCAAGACTCTTGAAGATTAAAATGATACTTAAGGAATCAGAGACCAAATCTTACATATATCTGTTCAGTTAATTAAGTGAGGGACTGAAGATCTCATGGAGAAACAGAAAAAGCTCAAGAAAACTAAAAATATTTTTTGCCATGATACATAAAATCTGAACTTTTTAAAAAAGATTTTATTTTTTTATTTGAGAGAGACAGTCAAAGAGAGCAGGAGCAGGGGGAGGGGCAGAGAGAGAGAGAGAGAAGCAGACTCCCCACTGAACAGGGTGGCTAACATGGGGCTTTTCCCAGGACCCTGGACCATGTCTCAAGCCAAAGGCAGACGCTTAACTGACTGAGCCACCCAGGTGCCCCTGAAAATGTTTATTCAGCAAGGCTACAGGCAAAAGTCAAGGAATGAAAAAGCGACAATTTATTCTCATGATGGTAATATGAAGAGCTATAAGAAACAAGAACATGTTTATAATCTGCTAGGCTGATATAACCTTCTGTTGTTATTAAATAGAGGCTAAATAAATCATACCTTTTAGGTTTCCACACCAAAGAGTTTTGGCCAAACGGATTTTCAGCTGGGTCATAAAAGTTATTTTTTACTTTTTAAGTTATCTCTACTCTCAAACAGGGGCTTAAACTCACAACCCTGAGATCAAGAGTCCCATGCTCTACCAAATGAGCCAGCCAGGCACACTCAGCTGGGTCATTTTTATTCCAATAAATTAAAGATGTCAATGGCCTAACAGCAGTGTTTACAAAACTATGTTGTAGCTGGCATTAAACCCACTTCAATTTTATATCACCATTATTTTCTTGGAGGACAAAATATAAAACTGCTTAAACTTGATGCTAGAGTCAATGAGACCAAGTAGTAAGAAAACTGACAGGAAGGGGAAAATTATAAATTCAAAAGAGATTATATTTATAAAGAAAATATATTACATTTTAGAAAAAAACCCAGTACTCAAATATATTGAAGTGTGTTGAAATAAATGGAAACAAAAATATTAAATCACTATTACAATATAACCCAAATGGAAATAAATCCCATCAGTGGTTGATCCTATTTTCAGTTGTTTAAGAGGAACAGTATGTCAAGGAACAGGGAAGGACACTCTCTCTTCTTCATTTAAATAGTTCCTCAGTGTGAGGTTGTCCACCATTCACAGTACAAAATGGAGAGATTTATTTGTGAAGAATAAAACAGCCTAACAGGAAACTTAAGAAATCAAAATATATGCCACATAAAATAGATTTTTTAAAAAACATTGCAAATGGGGATGCCTGAGTAGTTCAGTAGGTTGGGCGTTCGCCTTTGGCTCAGGTCATGATCCCAGGGTCGTGGGATCAAGCCTGGTGCCGGACTCAGCACTCAGCGCAGGCTCTGCTTGAGATTCTTTCCGCCTCCTTCTACCTCCCTATCTGCTTCTCCCTCTGCTCGTGCTCGCTCTCTCAATTAAATAAATAAAATCTTTATTTTAAAAAAGGCATCAGAGAATGGAGAACAGCTTCAGAGGAAAATAATGGATGATTTGAATGAAAATACTCATTTTTGAGGAAGTCCGGACCTGCTCCACCAAGAAACTGTGAGATAGAAGCAGAGTCCAGGGAAAGGATCAGGAGGAAAAGGGCTGGAGCTGCTGGATGCACAAATGGGACAGGAACTGAAAGACAACGTCAGCCATTCAGCATCCACGGCTGGACACCTGCTGAGGACCATCCCCTTGCCTTGTCCCCTTAGACATCACACTGGAATCACATGAACTGCAAAGCTGACCAAACAGTGAGGCAGAAAACGGTAACGACCTTGTCTCCTGGACGGAGGTGATCTGAAGTGTATCACTGATGACGTGGACTTCAATGGAGCCTTTAAAGTTCTCAAGAGGAAAGTCAAGAAATAACCAGAAAAGCAAATGACTGAAGAGCTTACAGGACAAACAAGCTTCCAAATGGAGGAAGCCATCTTTGCAGTGTGAAAATTCACAGCTTGAAATTGAGATTCAGCAGGTGAAGCTTCAAATTACATTAAGAACATGTCATGCAACTTCAGGGACAATGATCTGAGCAGGAAATACACCCCCTGGAAATAAAGAAGAAACTTCCCAACATGTGTGGAAACACGAACTCCACATATCAGATTCACAACCTCTACAAGAAGATGGAGGAAGATATGTGCAAAGAACTGGAGAGAAACACTTCCTACTGTAAAAAGGAGATCCTCTTCCGTGGGAAAAGAGCCCAAGAAAGCTATATGGCAGCTGTGTTGATGGACAGAAAACTCAAGAAGCTAAGAGAAGAAAACGGTCACAACTGGCAAATGTTGGCCAATGTAAGTCCAACTTCCAGCCTTTCTCAAGTGGTCCTTTTACTCTGGTTGCTCCACCTGCAGCCCATGGAGGCCCAGAAGTGTCAAGGGATCCCTTGGAACATCAGTCCTTCCAGGAATGAGGAGGGTCAGGCGCTGAGGGCCCAGGCTCTGGAGACACCTGCAGGTTTGACTCAGCCCACAGCAGCCAGGTCCTGAACACCTGCAACTATGGCATATCTGTACAAGTTTTCTTCTCTAATGTAATTTCTGATTTATCTCTTTTTGGTTTAGCTACTGTTATTTAATTGGAGCTACAATTGCTCCTATTCAAGTAAAAATGGCATTATAATTTTAAAATAGTATTTTTCAGATGAAGATTCATTTAATTAAAAAATGTTACTGACAACAAAGAAAGTTTAATTTTCCCTTTCAGAAAATTCCCCAAAATAAAATAACAGTAACAAAAATCCAGGCAGTTTTGAATCTTGCTTCTCCTTGGATAATATACATTATTAATTTTGAGAATCAAGGCTGGGCTGGCTTCTGACCATAATGTTCATGTTTCAGATGTTTGCTTTCTTTCCTTCTTTCTTCCTTTTCTCTTCTCTTTCTTTTTTAAGATTTTACTTTTATTCGAGAGAGAGAGACAGTGTGAGCACGAGCAGGGGGAGAGGCAGAGGGAGAGAGAAAAGGAGACAAAGACCCTCTGCTGAGCATGGAGCATGATGTGGAGCTCGATCCCAGGTCCTGGGGATCACGTCCTCAGCCAAAGGCAAGTGCTTAACCGACTAAGCCACCTAGGTGCCTCTCAGATGTTTTCACTTAACATCACCGGACATAAAAATTCCAAAGTTTTTTTCTTCAATTTTTTCTAAAAATGGATATGAGGGGAATCTGGCTGGCTGAGTTGGTGGAGCACATAACTATCTCAGGGTTGTGAGTTCGAGCCCCATGTTGGTGTAGAGGTTACTTAAAAAATAAAATTATGTTTAAAAATATATGAAAGACTAAAGAAAAATGTGATTTTTTTGAGGTAAAAATACACATCACACTAAAATGATTACCTTCTCCCACTTTAGTTTATGAACTATGCCCATAAACACCATTCAGTCACTTATTTAATACTAATGTAGGTACTTCATTTTTTTTTATCAGTAATCATTTTTTAAAATTTATTTTTATTTATTTTTTATAAACATATAATGTATTTTTATCCCCAGGGGTACAGGTCTGTGAATCGCCAGGTTTACACACTTCACAACACTCACCATAGCACATACCCTCCCCAATGTCCATAACCCCACCCCCCTCTCCCAACCCCTCTCCCCCCAGCAACCCTCAGTTTGTTTTGTGAGATTAAGAGTCCCTTATGGTTTGTCTCCCTCCTGGTACTTCATGTTTTAAAACTGAGCAAACAGAATTGAAATGACTTTCCCAAGATTCCACAGCACATATGGCACAAAGCTGAGGCCTGAACACAACTTCTCAATGGATGAAAAGAACATTTTGGTCCAAAAATTATAATCAAGAGATGAAACTGGATTAGGATTATGATAGGATCTAAGTATCCACCAAAATCCTGAGATCCATCTAACCCCAGGATAGGGATGATAAGTTTTACACTTAAAAAAACCACAAAAATAGGGGCACCTGGGTGGCTCAGTGGGTTAAAGCCTCTGCCTTTGGCTTGGGTCATGATCTCAGGGGATCAAGCCCTGAATTGCATCGGGCTCTCTGCTCAGCAGGGAGCCTGCTTCCTCTTCTCTCTCTCTCTCTGCCTGCCTCTCTGCCTACTTGTGATCTGTCAAATAAATAAAATCTTAAAAAAAAAATAGTTCATTACAAGACAGTCAACTCAAATCTCGCTGGCTCAGTAGCTGTGTTATTTTTAATTAATGCAATATGAAGCAAAGTCCCAATAGGGTTTGGCAATTATAATTCTAAGGATCAGCTGAAAGTCTACCCAAGAAAATTTTGAAAGCTCACCACTATCAGGAAAGGCTGGCATTACTAGACATTAAAGGCTCAATTATTAGATCAGTATAAAAGCTAGTTAAAAAAATAAGTACAATAATACTACAGAATAAAATTCCCCAAACAGATGAAAGTATATATAAGGTGATCCTGGCATATCAAATTATTGGGGAAACTAAGTATTTCTCAACAAATTATGCTAGAATGATTAATACTGTTGGGAAAAAATCAAGTTAGATTTCCTAAACCATGTATCAAAACAGATTCCAGACAGATTAATGCTGCTCAGATACAATGTGAGTGAATATTTATATTCACAGAGTGGTATTTATAAAATGTGAAGAACAATTTCTAAGATTAACATTAAAAGCAAAAAGCCATAAAGAAAAAAAAGAAAAAAAGTGTAATTCTATTACATAAAAACTGAAATTTCTATGTCTTAAAACTCTGCAAATGAGATTAAAGGATAAAGTTTCAGCTAAGGTCATGATCTCAGGGTCATAAGGTCGAGCCTGCTTAAGAGTCTCTCTTTCGGGGCACCTGGGTGGCTCAGTGGGTTAAAGCCTCTGCCTTCAGCTCAGGTCATGATCCCAGGGTCCAGCAGGGAGCCTGCTTCCCTTCCTCTCTCTGCCTGATTCTCTGTCTGCTTGTGATCTCTGTCTTTCAAATAAAAATAAATAAAATCTTGAAAAAAGAAAAAGAAAAAGAAACTGTGATTAAAAAAAAAAAAAAATTCTCTCCTCTCAATAAACAAACAAGCAAATAGCTAAGAAAAAAAAAGTTGTTTCAGGAAAGAGAGAGAACAGTGACTTGGACCAAAGAAATAGTGATAAAGATCATGATCCGAGGTGGGACCTATTCAGCAATCAAGCACAAAGAACCTGCTGACAGACTGGGTATTAGGGAGACTTGTGAGGATGGCCCTTCAGCGTCTGGCTTGGCTAAACATGAGTCATCGAAAAGCTTAGAAACATTCTGCCTGATAGGTCTGTTCATCTATCTATGTTGGACATTTGAAGATATTGAAAAAAATAAAATACACTGTATTTATAAATGTGACCTAAAATGTTGAAAAGAATGTAATTAACAAAAACTGCAAATGGAGACAATTGTTTAGGAGATTTTAATCCTTTCCATTATAATTTATCAAATATTCATCACATAAGAGAAAATAATTGTTCTTTATTTTAATGCAAAAATGTTCAATTTACTAACCTTGTTATCCTACTTATAAATTGGACCTCAAGACTTAAAGAACAACTAGGTTTTAAAAATTGCAGCTGTAACTTTCTTTTTTTGAGATTTTATTTATGTATTTCTCAGAGAGAGAGAGACGGTGTGTGTGCGTGCACAAGCAGGGGGAGCAGTAGGCAGAGGGAGAAGCAGGCTCCCCACTGAGGAAGGAGCCCCATGTGGGACTCGATCGATCCCAGGACTCTGGGATCATGACCTGATCCAAAGGCAGACGTTTAACTGACTGAGCCACCCAGGAGTCCCTGCAGTTGTAACTCTTAATAATAGAAAAGAATCTGATGATTCCCAGAGGGGAGATGTGGGGATGGGCAAAATAGGTGATGGAGATCAAGGAGTGCGCTTGTCGTGCGCACCCGGGGATGTATGCAAGTGCTGAATCACTATATTGTACACCTGAAACTAACATAACACTGCATGTTAACTAACTGAAATTAAAGCAAAAACTAAAAAATTGTGATAATAAAAATTTCAGCTGTAATAAACAGCATATTAACTTTAAACCCAAATTTCCATTAATCCTTTATACATCAAAAGCCTCTCAGACACTAAAAACCTCAAACTGACAAGTAGAATATTTAGTGAAATCAGGGAAAGTCTGTGACTTTTTTTCTTTTTTTTTTTTTTTTTAAAGATTTTATTTATTTAGGGACGCCTGGGTGGCTCAGTTGGCTAAGCAGCTGCCTTTGATCATGCTCAGGTCATGATCTTGGCATCCTGGGATCAAGTCCCACATCTGGCTCCTTGCTTGGCAGGGAGCCTGCTTCTCCTTCTGCCTCTGCCTGCCACTCTGTCTGCCTGTGCTCACTCTCGCTCCTCTCTCTCTGACAAATAAAAAAATAAAATCTTAAAAAAAAAAAAAAAGATTTTATTTATTTATTTGACAGACAGAGATCACAAGTAGGCAGAGAGGCAGGCAGAGAGAGACAGAGAAGCAGGCTCCCTGCTGAGCAGAGAGCCCAATGCCGGACTCAATCCCAGGACCCCAGGATCATGACGGAAGATAGAGGCTTTAACCCACTGAGCCACCCAGGTGCCCCAAAAGTCTGTGACTTATTAAATGAGAAGAGGGGAACGGCAAACAAAATGTTATGTATAATGAAGATATATATGTGTGTGTATATATATATATTTACATATATATATATACATATCTATATTTAGTTATAATAACAAAACTTCTTCTAAAGAGAATACGATTAATATATTAGATACACTATGATCCTTTCAAATTATTCCTCCCCTAAAAAAAAAAATTATTCCTCCCCTATTCAAAAGCAAACCCTCAAATATTCAAACAATGAATGAAACATTACCAGTGCTTATTTCTGGGCCAAGGAATTAAGAGTTTTGTGGGTTTTTAAAAGATCTTATTTGTTTCAGAGAAAGAGAGAGGGGTGCCTGGATGGCTCAGTGGGTTAAAGCCTCTGCCTTCAGCTCAGGTCATGATCCCAGGGTCCTGGAATCAAGCCCCGCACTGGGCTCTTGGGTCAGCAGGGAGCCTGCTTCCTCCTCTCTCTGTCTCTGCCTGCCTCTCTGCCTACTTGTGATCTCTGTCTGTCAAATAAAGAAAGTGTTAAAAAGAAAATAAAGAGAGAAAGAGAGAGCAAGAGCAGGAGGGAGGGGCAGAGGGAAAAGGAGAAGCAGACTCCCTGCTGAGCAGGGGGCCCGACTTGAAGCTCAATCCGGGGAACCTCAGGTCATGACCTAAGCAGAAGGCAGATGCTTACGTAAGCGCCCAAGGAATCAGAATTTTTGTTTCTACCTCATATATTTCTGGATTGTCCAGGTTTTCTACAACAACTGTATATTTTTATAATTAGAAAAAAATTAACAGTGATTGCACTGATTGTTTTAAGAACACGGAAAACTGCCTATAATACTAAGGAAAAAAACTTTGAATGATTATGAGCCATTACATTAAAAAATTATTTAAAAGGACTAAAGGAAATATGCCCAATGTTGACAGCGGCTGTCTCATAGGGGGCTATGTAGATTATCTCTGCTCCCTGCCAAATTCTTTAAACTTTTCCAATCCCTCAGATTTTTTCTTGAACCCGCAATCCTAAAATCAAGACCCAAATGGAGATGAAGAGTCAGACACTCAACCAAGTAAGCAACCCAGGCACCCCGATCTCTCACATTCTTTTATTTATTTATTTTTTAAAGATTTATTTATTTACTTATTTGAAAGCAAGAGTGAGAGAGAGAGGCGTATGTGGGCAGTAGGAGGAGCAGATGGAGAGGGAGAGAATCCTCAAGCAGACGCTCAGTGTGGAGCCAGGGGCTCCATCCCATACCCTGAGATCATGACCTGAGCCAAAATTAAGAGTCAGATGCTCAACCACTGAACCAATACCCCATGATCTCTCACATTCTGAAGAACAAATTCCATAAATTTCATATTGCCGAATCAAATGGGACACTTCTCTATCCTTATCCTATGTAATCTCTCAGCAACAATCAGTATGGCTAGCCTTCTTACCTTTGCTGAAATGCTACTCTCGCCTAGCTACTTCTCATTCTTCTTTGCTAGCCTGACCTTGTCCCAAACTCCAGACTTATATGTTCACTAGACAGATTTATTCTCTGATGGTTATCTCAAACTTACTACATCCAAAAGGGAGGCTTCTGATTGCAACCCTCCACTGCCCATCCGACCCTTCCCCCGGTCTCCCCATCTCAATGAATGGTACTACCATCTACCCAACCTCTCAAGCTCAAAACCTCCGAAGCAGCCTTGATTCCTACCCCCAAGCCATCCCAACTTGTACCCCACTTTTCCACAAAAGGCATCCAGAACATCAGATGGTAACTGAAAAAAAGCTGACCATAAGGAAAAGGTATTCTCAGAGGCGGGAAACATTTCATTCCACCACGGCACAGCAAAAATCTTCAAGAACAAAATTATTTTCTGTTAAAAAAGGGAAATTTTCAACATATGCTATTATTTTTAAAAGAATGTATTTATGTATTACTTCAGTAATTTAACCATTAGTCTTAGTAAGAAAAATCAATATACCAGGAGATAGTGGCTGCACTACACTAACGGAGAGAAGAGGTTACTTAGAAATGAACATAAGGTGCCACCAAGTGGGTAAAGAGTATACAAACGGTAGAGAAAAATCTAGGCAAGCCATATTTGTTTGTTTTAACTTGATTTAAAGGATTTTAGGGTTCCAACACTTCAAACTACAAAAAAGCATCTTTGTTTCAACTAAGTAGAAATAATAATTTTATACTATTATATATAAAAGAGCCTGAACTTTCTGCCAATTTACACTCCACCATCTTACCTTGTCAAATTTCATGCAGATACTAATTACTTACTTGGTTTATTAGTTGCTTAACTCTATGCAAAAGCTAACTACCATAAAAATAAAGACTTTTAGGGGCGGCTGGGTGGCTCAGTGGGTTAAAGCCTCTGCCTCGGCTTGGGTGATGATCTCAGGGTCTTTGGATCGAGCCCCGCATCATCAGGCTCTCTGCTCAGAGGGGAGCTTGCTTCCTCCTCTCTCTCTCTCTGCCTGCCTCTCTGCCTACTTGTGATCTCTGTCTGTCAAATAAATAAATAAAATCTTAAAAAAAATAAAGATTTTTATGCACTGCAATATAGATGGTGGCAATTAGCTAATTTAGAACAAAGATAAAATTGAGGATAGTCAAAAGTGGTATAAAACAGTTATTTGTAATCTACCGACAACTGAGTATTATGTTCAGTCAAGTTAAGCTAATATAAACTCCTGAAAAAGAAATTTAAAATCTCACTGCTGACCCTATAAGAGAATAGAACTTCGATAAGAAAATAAAGGTACTGTAACAAAAAAAAAAAAACAAAAAACAAAAAACCAGACACTAAGTTAGAGTACCGTCTGAACACGAGGTAGAGGAGCATGGTCTTGTGGGAGGTGAACCTCGCCTATGGGATCAGATGCTAGCCATCTCCAGTGTCAAAAATGGGTTAAACTGTAGGACGCCCAGCTGGTGTCAGAGACTTACTTATTGTGAGGTGAAATCTCAACACATTTGGTGACCAGAAGTGTCAGAAGTGAAGAGTTTTGTACAAGTAGTACAAGGAGACTCACAAGAGAAACACACGGTAGGGAAGAACAGGGTTTCTCCCTACTGAGGAAGGAAAAGACTGAAGTTTTTTTCCCCTTTCATCCTCTCTCCATGAGTATGGGCTGCATTTACTGACTCACTTCTAATAACTAAAATATAGCATAACTGTAGAATGTCACTTCTGAGATCAGGTTTTAGAAAAGTTGGGCCTAACGTATACTGTGTTAACTACACATCAATTAAAAAAACAAAACAAAACAGCACCTGGGTAGCTCAGGCGGTTCTGCCCCTCCCTCTGCTCTCTCTCTAAAATAAATAAATCTTAGAAAAAGAAAAGAAAAGAAAACTACTCATACACAGAAGGCTGTGGCTTTCATCTCAGGTGATCTCTTTACTTGCTCTCAGGAAGCCATGTCCAGAGAAGGCCTTGTGGAGAGGCCCACAAGAGCGAGCACAGGAGCAAATCCTGGAGGTCTGCCGACAGCCATGTGAATGAATTTGACTAAAATCAAACCATGAGGGGACTGCAGCCCCAAATGGTATCCTGAGTGTAGCTTTGTGAAAGGTCCTAAACCAGATGCATCTGGCTAAGTGGCACTCAGTTCCTTAAGCACAGAAATTGTGAGATACTGTTTATTGTTTTAAGCTAAATTTGGGATAGTCTGTTATACAGTAATGGATAACTAGTACCCCAAAACTCACAAGCTGCATCACTAGCACCTTAGTCCAGCCTCCAACATCTCCTGCCCAGACAACTACATACAACAGCTGCCTAAGCGATAAGCCTGTTTCCACACTGCCCCTTTCCTCATTCTTCACAGCAATGGCAGAGATGCTTTAAAAATGTAAATCATAGGCAGTAATCGCTTGGACAATGCCCTCAGCAACGTATTTATGGACATGTCCCTTAAGACAAGGGAAACAAAAGCAAAATTAAACCATTAGAACTACACCAAAATGAAGTTTTTTGCACAGCCAATGAAACCATCAAGAAAACAAAAAGGTGACCTAGAGAATGGGAGAATGTATTTGTAAATGACATATCCAATAAGGGATTAATATTCAAAATATATAGAGAATGTATACAACTCAGGGTACCTGGGTGGCTCAGTGGGTTAAAGCCTCTGCCTTCAGCTCAAGTCATGATCCCAGGGTCCTGAGATCGAGTCCCGCATCAGGCTCTCTGCTCAGCGGGGAACCTGCTTCCCCCTCTTTCTCTGCCTACCTCTCTGCCTACTTGTGATCTGTCAAATAAATAAATAAAATCTTAAAAAAAAAAAAAGAATGTATATAACTCAACCCCAAAAGACCCCAAATGATCTGATTAAAAAATGAGCAGGGGCACCTGGGTGGCTCAGTCAGTTAAGTGACTGCCTTTTGTTTGGGACATGATCTCGGAGGCCTGGGACTGAGCCTCATGTTGGGCTCCCAGATCAGCAGGGAGTCTGCTTCTCTCTCTCCCCCTGCTCATGCTCTTTCTCTCTTTCAAATTCATAAATAAAATCTCAAAAAGAAAAAAAAAATGGGCAGAGAGGGCGCCTGGGTGGCTCAATCGGTTAAGCATCTGCCTTCAGCTTAGGTCATGATCCCAGTGTCCTGGGACTGAGCCCTGAGTCAGGCTCTCTGCTCCGTGGGGAGTCTGCTTCTCCTTCTGCCTCTCCTCTCTGCTTGTGATCTCTCTCTCTGTCACAAATAAATAAGAAAAGTCTTTTAAAAAAAATGGGCAGAGGACCTGAACTGATATTTTTCCAAAGACATACAGACAGTCAACAAATACAGGAAAAGATATCCAACATCACTAATCATCAGGGAAACGCAAATCAAAACCACAATGAGACATCACCTTATAGCTGTCAGAATGGCCGGCAACAAAAGGATGAGAAATAACAAGTGTTGGTGAGGCAGAGAAAAAAATCCTTGTGCACTGTTGGTGGGAATGAAATTGGTGCAACTACAGCAAAAAACAGACTGGAGTTTCCTCAAAAAATTAAAATTAGAATTACCATATGATCAAGTAATTCCACTAATGCATATTTACCCAAAGAAAACGAAAACACTAATTCAAATAAATATATGCACCCCTATGTTAACTGCAGCATTGTTTACAATAGACAAGACATGGAAACAACTTACGTGCCCACCCAGAGATGAATGGATAAAGAAGAAGTGGTGTACATATACAGTGGAATATTAGTCATAAACAAGAATGTGATCTTATCATCTGTGACATGTGGATGGCCAGAGGGTATTGTGCTATGTGAAATAAGTCACACTGAGAATGACAAATATATGATTTTACATAAAACAAACATACAAAACATATAAAAAACAAACCAGGGGCACCTGGGTGGCTCAGTTAAAGCCTCTGCCTTTGGCTCATGTCATGATCCCAGAGTCCTGGGATCAAACCCTGCATTGGGCTCTCTGCTCAGCAGGGAGCCTGCTTCCCCCTCTCTCTCTGCCTGTCTCTCTGCCTACTTGTGATCTCTGTCTGTCAAATAAATAAAATAAAAAGCAGATATAGACCCATAAATACTGAAAACTGATGGTTTCCAGAGGAGAGGGGATATGGCGATAAGCAAAATAAGTGGAGTGGAAAAACGAATGAATGAATGAATAAATGGAACAAATATAGTAACCTGGTATTATTATTTTTAGAGATTTTATTATTTATATTATATATTTATTTTTATTGTTTATTATTTATATTTATATTATACATTATTTATGTTATTATTTATTTAGCTGAGACAGAAAGAGAGAGACCAAGAGCAAACGAGAGAGAGAGAGAACACAAGCAGGCTGGAGAGAGAAAGGAAGAGGGAGAAGCAGGCTTCCTACTGAGTGGGGAACTCGATGCAGGTCTCCATCTCAGGACCCCAGGATCATGACCTGAGCCAAAGGCAGATACTTAACCAACTGAGCCACCCAGGTGCCCCTATAACCGACTATTAGGAGGGGAGTTCATATGGACATAAATAAATGGGATGAGGAATAGGATACTTATATAACTTCAAAGTACCTCTACACAAAATGCTAATTAATTGCAAAGGGAAAACTTTAGAAAGGAAAAACCTGGCAGAACCACCAAAACTTTAGAAAGGAAAAACCACCCTGAATTACTCAAGTGAGAGAACTTACCATCACTAATATGACAAATATAGGGTGCCACCTAACAGAATGCAACAAGAACATGACATGGCTTCTGTGATATCCCTGCTGAAGATACAAAGCCTGAATGTAGCCATGAGACTAGACCGACAGACCCACACTGAAGGACTTTCTACGACATAACTGGCCTGCAAATTTCAAAAGTATTAAGATCATGAAAATCAAAGAAAAGCTAAGGAACAAATCTAGAGTGAGACGAGAGAGAAATGAGATCCATATGAAATGCACGATTATATCCTCTGGCTATCAGAGACCTTGTTGGCAAAGTGATGAAAATGGAATGGGGTCTGAAGACTAGACAGTAGTCGTATACCACTGTTAATGTTCTGCCTTTGATGGGTAAACTGTGGTTACGGAGAATATCCTTGTTTGTAGGAATCACACATGTGAGTATTCAGGTCATCCCTTTGGCAACTTACTTTGAAATGATTCAGATACTTGTAACTTCTCAGAAAGTTTAGGACTGTTCCCAATTTTAAAAAATTGTAAAACAGGGGCGCCTGGGTGGCTCAGTTGGTTGAGCGACTGCCTTCAGCTCAGGTCACGGTCCTGGAATCCCGGAATCGAGTCCTGCATCGGGCTCCCAGCTCCATGGGGAGTCTGCTTCTCCCTCTAACCTTCTCGCCTCTCATGTTCTCTTTCACTGTCTCTCTCTCAAATAAATAAAATCTTTTAAAAAAAAATTGTAAAACAGATCACATCCTACTTTACCTTCCAGTGACTTTCAAAGAAACTTAGATAAAAAGCCAGAAAACTGTGGCTCCCCACATCTACATATCTAGGCTCTAGCTAGTTTTCCCACCTCATTACCTAAAGTCTTCCTTTCACTTGTTCAATTCCAGCCAAACTAGCCATATTGCTGTTCTTTGAGTACAAACAAATAAATCTCAACACACAGGCCTTTGCCCTGTGGTTCCTGCTGCCTGGAGCTCTCTACCGCCACCCCCACCCCCACCCCCGTTTCACCCCCCACAGCACTTCTCCGGCTCTCTCCCTCCTCTCTTCTAATGTCAGTTTCTAAAAGAAGCCTTCCCTAACCACCAAATAAAACAGCCACCGGAACTTCCCATTGTGCTTTACCCCCTTAAGAACACCAGCTTCGTGTTTTCTTCCTTGCATTTATCACTGCCTGACATATACAGAACCCTTTTGTTTTCCTGCCTTCCCCGCAATGGGAGCAAGAACTTTGTTGTATTACTGTTGTATTCCCAGTGCCTACAATAGTTCTTGGCACCTGGTAAGCATGCAATAGTTATTTGAATGAATAACGATGATAAACTGTGTTTGTTATTCACTACTTTATATATAAGATAATACCTGGCTCTCTAAAGATGAATCAACCCAACTTCAAATTTTTTCATAGATCAAAGGTTGTAAGAATCCAGGGATTTAGAATTCCACAGTGTATTACACTCAGCAAAGGGGGCGTCTGAGCAACAAACAGCTAAACTTGTCCAACAGCACTTCTCCCTACATCATAAGACTTTAAGCTCCCCTTACAAGCAAGGGTCATCAAAGGTACTCAGCCCTTAGGAGGATCCTCTCCACAAAGAAATTCAGCTCTAGATCCTCAACTGCCCTCAGGCTCCTGCTGGAGAGATGTTATCTTCTACAGCTTTGAACCTTCTTTTTTGTGTGATCTCAGATCATACAAAAGAACTTTCTTGGCTGATTTTAGTACTTTTATCTTTTCATATTTTTTTTACTACTTTATCATTTTAAATGTGTTTCATCACATAATTTAAATCAGTCTCCCCCTGTCCCCACCTCCCCAGTCTCCCAAAACACAGTATATGAGCACCGATGTAAATGCTGAGTGCTTTGAAGGTGACAGATCTCAATCCATCTAAGATCTGAACAAGACAGGCCACAGGCCTTCTGCATCCTCCCAGGACCAACACCGTCCCCCAGATAATCAACTGAACAAGTAAGTAGGACACCTTACCTCCTAAAACCAAATTCCACTTTGAGACCTGGGATTCAAATAGTGCCCCTGACATATAAAATGCCCCTTCAGAGAAAGTAGACAGCTCTTGACCTAAAATCACAGCCCTTCAGACCTTAACAGAACCACAAAATCACAGGCTATTACTACTGCCCACTAAAAAGAGCCCAGGGGCGCCTGGGTGGCTTGGTAGGTTAAGCATCTGACTCTTTAACTTTGGCTCAGGTCATGATTTCAGAGTCACAGCACAGAGCTGGGGTCCCTGCTCAGAAGGGAGTCTGCTTGAGCCTCCCTCTTTCCCTCTGCCTCTGCCTCTGCCCCTCCCCCTACACATGTGTGCACGTTCCTTCTCTCTCTCACATAGTCTTTTTTTAATATTTGATTCCAATGTAGGGCGAGTGTGTATATATGTGTGTCTACGTGTCTGTGTGTGTATTTTAAAGATTTTATTTATTTACTTGTTGGAAAGAGAGAGATAGCACAAGCAGGGGGAACAATAGGCAGAGGGAGAAGCAGGCTCCCTGCTGAGCAAGGAGCCTGACGTGGGACTTGATTTCAGAACCCTGATTATCATGACCTGAGCTGAAGGCTGACGCTTAACTGATTGAGCCACCCAGACATCCCTAAGTAAATAAATCTTAAAAAACAAATAAAAAGAGCACAAAATCCAGCCTCAAATGTAACATCACTGCTGCTTTCTCACTTTAAGAGCCACTAAGTTTTATTATAAAGATATAATCCAATACAGAAATACCTCAGAGAAATCACACGTTTGGTTTCAGACTAACACAGTAAAGCAAATACTCAATAAAGCAAGTCAAATGAGTTTTGTGGTTTTTCAGTACATGTCAAAGTTATGTTTATACTGTACTATAGTCTACTACATGTGCAACAGCGGTGTGTCTAAAAACAAAACCCCAACGTATGACTTGATTTAAAAATACTTTATTGCTAAAAATACTAACCATCATCTGAGCTTTTAGGAAGGGTTTTGTTTTGTTTTGAGCTTTCAGGGAGTTTTAATCTTTTTGCTGGTAGAGGGCCTTGCCTTGAGCTTGACACCTGCTGACTGACCAGGGTGGTGAGGTGGCTGTGGGAATTTCTTAAAATCAGACAACAATGAAGTCTGCCGCACTAATGAACTCTTCCTTTCATGAACAATTTCTCCATAGCATGCAATGCTGTTTGACAGCATTTAGTCAGAGTAAAACTTTTCCAAAATTGTGGAGTCAATCCTCTCAAACCTGCCACTGCTTTATCAATCAAGTTTATCTAATATTCTAAATCCTTTGTTGTCATTTCAACAATCTTCACAGCATCTCCACCAGGAGTAGATTCTACAAGAGACTACTTTATGGGGCACCTGGATGGCTCAGATGGTTAGCTGTCTGCCTTCGGCTAGGGTCATGATCTCAGGGTCCTGGGACTGAGTCCTGCATCGGGCTCACTGCCCAGCGGGGAGCTTGCTTCTCCCTCTCCCTCTACTATTCTCCCTGCTTGTGCTCTCTCGCTATCAAATAGACGAATAAAATCTTTAAAAAAACAAAAAACCCTACTTTATGTGCTCATCCATAAAAAGCAACTCCTCCCAACTGTTCAAGCTCCATCACGAGACTGCAGCAATCCAGATGCATCTTCAGGCTCCACTTCTCAGTCTAGTTGTTGCTATTTCTACATTAAGCTCCATTGTTACTTTATCCACTGAAGTCTTGAACCCTCAAAATCATCCATGAGCAATAAGCTGGAATCAACTTCTTCCGAACTCCTGTTCATGTTGATACTTTGAACTCTTCCCATGACATCACAAATGCTTTCAATAGCATCTGGAATGTTGACTCCTTTTGGTAGTTTTCAATCTACTTTGCCCAGATCCATCAGAACAATCACTACCTGTGGCAGCTACAGCCTTATGCAATGTATTTCTCAAAAGAGACCTGAAAATCAAACTTGCTCCTTGATCTGTGGGCTGGAGAAAAGATGCCGTGTCAGCAGGCATGAAACAACATGAACTTCACTGTCCATCTCCACCAGACCTCCCGGGTGAGCAGGTGCAGTAAACAGTAAACAGTAGTATTTTGAAAGTAATCTTTTTTTCTGAGCAGTCGGTCTCAACAGTGGGCTTCAAATATTCAGTAAACCATGTGTTGTCCTTTAGGCTTTGTTGTTCTACTGATAGAGCACAGGTAGATTTATCAGACTTAAGGGCCACGGGATTTTCTGAACTGTGGGTGAATACAGGGTTCAGCTGAAAAATCACCAGCTGGCTTAGCCCGTGATAAAAGAGCCAGCCTATCCTCTGAAGCTTCGAAGCCAGGTATTAACCTCTCTCTAGCTATAAAAGTCCTTGATGGCATCTTCTTCCAATAGAAGGCTGTTCCGTGTACATGGAACATCTGTTATCACCGTCACTAATTACCTTAGCTAGGTCTTCTGGAGAACTTGCTGCAGCTTCTCCATCAGCACCTGCTGCTTAACCTTGCACTTCGATGTTATGGAGATGGCTTCTCTCCTTAAACTTCATGAGCCAAACTCTGCTAGCTTCACTTTTCTTCCACAACTTCCTCACCTCCCTTAGCCTTCAGAGAATTAGACAGAGTTAGGGCCTTGCTCTGGATTAGGCTTTGGCTTAGCATGCTGTGGCTGTTTGCTTTTCTAGCCAGAATACTGAAACTTTCTCCATATCGGCACTTTCTTACCGTGCTTGTGTTCACTGGAGTAGCACTTTTAATTTCCTGGAAGAACTTTTCCTTTGTGGGGCGCCTGGATGGCTCAGTTGGTGAAATGTCTTTCTTTCAGTTCAGGTCATGATCCCAGGGTCCTGGGATCCAGTCCTCCATCAGGCTCCTTGCTCAGCAGGGAGCCTGCTTCTCCCTCTGCCTCTGCCCCTTCCCCGGCTCATGCTTGTGAGCACACACACTCTCTCGCAAAAATAAATTAAAAATCTTAAACAGACAAACAAAAGTCCCAATGAAATACACATTTCCACTTTCTCTTGAAAAATCGTATATAGAAACCACTGGTTGAATTCTCAGCTGATGGAACTAGGGGTGATGAACAGCACTGCTGCCCTCTTTGACAGAGTATGTGCTTTTCAGCCCTTTATAGTCCCCACTATTCCCAACTGTCTCACGCTGAATTTTACCCACTTATGTTACATGCCTGGATTTCTAATTGAGTCTGCAGAAATAAAATGAATACTCTGAGATAATGAGATAATTCCAGTTTCTACTCAAGAGAGCCTGAAACTCTTTCTGATGCTCAAATCCAACTAAAATAAAATGTCACAGTTAACCTAATCTACTTAATTCTAGCTTTTGGTGAAAATTTCTAGACTGACGGTAACAGGTACCCAGTTTAACTGTGTCGATGAAAAAGATTTGAGCACTCTGCTTTGAAATATTTTATATAAAATTTGATAATTCAAGTAAGAGCATTTAGAATTCAATGTCAAAATAGGTATATTACAAAATTAGTTTCTAGAGACCTAAGGAATTTGAGGGCTCTCATTTTAGAAGAGAACAC
Organism: Mustela putorius furo; assembly: GCF_011764305.1. NCBI lineage: Eukaryota > Metazoa > Chordata > Mammalia > Carnivora > Mustelidae > Mustela > Mustela putorius. Next base: position 10,100,869 of record NW_025421481.1, on the reverse strand, counting down.
TAAACCCCAGAAAGATTAAGGAACTTGCATGAAGTCACATTGCCAAATATTCAGAGTCAGAATTCTTTTTCCTTTTCCCTTTACCCATAGCCAGGTGATAATGTGGCATACTGTTTTTCCCCAAAGACAGCCATACAATTATATATGCCAACATATAAGGTGATATTGACATGCCTCCACCAAGAGATAGGGTCTATGTTCTCTTTCATTAAGCTTAGACACCGTTTTCTAACTGCCTCAACCACTGAGGTGCAGAAATGATACTGGATGATTTCCAAGACTAAGTCAGTAAAGGCAACAGGGCTTTTGCCAAGTGCTCTCTCTAGAGAACTTGCCTGAGGAAGCCCAGCTACCTGAGGGTGTTCCAATCCAATGCCCCAGCTATGCCCCCAGCTGACAGCCAACACCAACCTCCAGATACCGAATGAACAAGTCTTCAGGTGATTCTGCATTCCAGCTTCTGAGTCTTCTACCTGACCCTGTAGAGCGGAGATAAGCTGACTATATACTGCCTGAACTCCTGACCCATAAAAACTATGAGAGATAAATACTCACTGCTTTAAGACACAAAGTTTTAAGGTTATTTATTACACATTCACCATACCTGGGACAGACACTTTCAGAACACCACTAACTGGTTTATAAATAGATATTCAGTAAATATTTGTGTCATGAAACAAATACTGCCAAGCCAAATAAAAGAAAGTGTTGACTGGTTTACCATTCAGGGGGCACCATGCTTCCATCCACATCCCAAAATGTGTTTTTGCCATTCATTTCAGTAGTGTATATAACCCATCGGTGACGGCCTGGGTGGAAAGATCAACATTTACAAAGATGTGAGGAAATAAAGACAACCTTTACAAAACAAAAACAAAACTAAACATAATTGTATAATATCAAAGAAGACAACTAGTTTTTATTAAAAAAAATAAAAAGACTTTTATCTGCTCTTACATAAGAGAAAAGTTAAAGGAATAGCACCCTGGGTAGAGGTATGCCTCAGGAAGTGTATGACAAGCTTTTATCAATAGCCTGGCAGCTGCAAGAGCAAAATCCCTAAAATGAGGCCGAGACCACTCTGTGGGTGGGGCAGTTATTTCCCACAGAGAACTCTCGCTTCTCCCCTGTCCTTCTGCCAAGGGAGCAGAGGAGAGTCGGGGAATGTGTTTCCAGCTGCGCAGGGTATTCAGGAGAGAAACTGTTCTTCCTGAGATGGGGACAGGAGAAATGTATTCACAGCAGTCATACTCAAATTATGTATTTCCATATAAATATTTTAAAATGATCACCAGAGATCCTTTTGGAAGCCGGTGATCATAAGCAAACATAGACAATGGTTAGATTAGTAAGTCAGCTCATGTCATCAGACTAGCATGGCAGTATTTGCTATTTAACAAATTGCTATTGAATAGTTGGGGGCCTAACTACAACTTACACAACTGTTACCATTGGCCCTTAAGTTGAGCAGAGACTTGGATTTTTTTTTTTTTTCTTAAGATTTTATACTTGACAGAGAGAGACAGCAAGAAAGTGAACACAAGCAAGGGGAGTGGGAGAGGGAGAAGCAAGCTTCCCGCTGAGCAGGGAGCCCAAAAGCCGGCTCAATCCTAGGACTCTGGGATCATGACCTGAGCCAAAGGCAGATACTTAACAACTGAGCCATCCAGGCACCCCAAAGACGTGGATTCTAATCAAGACTTTGTCACATAATATGAATGGATTTTAGGCAAGATTTATGAGCCTCAGTTTTTCTATTAAAAATGGATGAATATAGAGGCACTGGCTGGCTCAATCGGTAGAGCATGAGACTCTTGATCTCACGGTTGTAAGTTCAAGCCCCATGCTAGCTGTAGAGGTTACTTAAAAAAATAAAATCTTCAAAAAAAAAAAAAAAAGATGATTACACCTACATCTTCACGTGCTATGAAAATTAATTATCATACATATACATCTAGTTTAGCATTGGGCAAAAAAGTATATAAATGTTAATTCCTTTCACCTATTCCTTACTACCCCTACCCCCCAAACAGAAAATACTGAATTCATCCTATAATTGATTTTAAGCCAATAAACAAAAAGTAATCTGCATTTACTTTATAGAGTTTTCTTTTTTTTAAAACATTTTATTGATATGATAGAGAGAGAGCATGCACAGGAATGAGCGAACACAAACGGGGGAGTGGCAAGCAGAGGGAGCTGGAGAAGCAGGCTCCCCACAGAGCAGGAAGCTGGATTGGAGGCTCGATCCCAGGACCCTGGGATCATGACCTGAGCCGAAGGCAGAGGCTTAACCGACTGAGCCATCCAGGCACCCTTTATAAAAGAGTTTTCTGGGGTGCCTGGGTGGCTCAGTGGGTTATGCCTCTGCCTTCGGCTCAGGTCATGATCCCAGACTCCTGGGATTGAGCCCTGCATTAGGCTCTCTGCTCAGCAGGGAACCTGCTTCCCCCTCTCTCTCTACCTGCCTCTGCCTACTTGTGATCTCTGTCTCTCTGTTAAAAAATAAATAAAATCTTAAAAAAAAAAAAAAGAGTTTTCCTAGGTAAACACATAATCAACAAACATTAACTAATGCTATTTAAATACAACCTTATCTATTAAAGGAAATACAGATTTTTCAAGCACAATCAGGATCCTCTGGAGCCCAGGTGCCTTTGAGGGACCGCTCTGGCATCTCCCTGGTGTTGAGATATCTGCCTGGGTCTCTCCGTGCAGCCCCAAGGTGGCTTCTTAACCATCCCAGAGACTTCTCCCAAGGCCTAGACCAAATGGAAACAATAAAGCTTTTTGCAGGAAAAAAAAAATTCCAGATTTGCTTCTTCTACTCGAGAAATCAATCTTGAGAATAAGTCACTAAAAGTAAACTATAATCCAGTTCGGCAGGGCAATGTGAAGGCAGATGAAAACACCTTGGAAAAGGTTTCACAGAATAGGCTATGATGATAGAGATGAGACTTAACAATCTCACAATATACAAACACCAAAATTTTAAAGGTACATCCTAGACTCAGCAATTCTACTTTCAGGAACTTTATTCTTACAATATTTAAACAAATGAATTTGGATGTAGTTACAAGCAAGTCATTGCAGCACTGTTTCTAATAGCATAAGGCTGAAGGCAATCTAAGTATTTATCAGTAGTGACGTACTTGAAAAAAGAATGCTTCTTTCACACATTGAAATATTGTGTACTTTTAAAAAGAATGCTAATTTCTTAAATAAATAAAAAAAAAACCACAAACAAATTCAAACAAAGAAGAATGCTGTAGATACATCCAACTTACTACTAAAAATGGCCCGTAAGTTTTAGGTAAAAATATTTCCATTTACAAACAATATACATAACATAATCACATGGAATTTTAAAAAAATGTATATTGGTTACAGTCATTAAAGAAGCTTTTTGTACATTATGGAAAGCAGAGTCAAATCAAGTCTCAGGGCGCCTGGGTAGGTCATGATCCCAGAGCGTCCAGATGGAGAGTCTGTTTCTCTCTCTCCATCTGCTCCTCCCCTCCAGCTCTCTCTCTCGCTATCAAATAAAAAAATAAAAGATCTTTTAAAAATAAACAAACAAACAAACAAACAAAAAACAATGGCATGCCTGGGTGGCTCAGTGGGTTAAGCCTCTACTTCAGGCTCAGGTCATGATCTCGGGGTCCTGGGATAGAAACCCGCATCGGGCTCTCCCCTGGGTGGGAAGCCTGATTCCTCCTCCCTCTCTTTGCCTGCCTCTCTGACTACTTGTGATCTCTCTCTTTGTCAAATAAATAATAAAAGCTTAAAAAAAAAAAAAAAAACCACGAACACCAAGTCTCAATCTCACTCTCGATATTTGTATCAAAAAATACTATACTCACCAAAAAACTGCTTGTTGTCTTCATAGTATTTGTTTCCATATTTGTCTTCCCCTACTAAGGTACCAACCCTCACATCATTTGCCCTGTGAATATCCAAAAAAGAGAGAGAGAGAGATTTTACAATGGTTCTTTGTTCAAAGCACAAACTTAATACAGTGAGTATAACAACTTTCAGAAACAAAGGCTGCTGCATCAACGAGTAAAATGAGATCTGGGGATGGTCACTAGTTGTACACTTCCAGCCTTCATCTCCAGGATCAAGCCACCCACTGCTGAAGAATCGGCTTTCGGGTAAGAAAAGCTCCAGAATCCCTGCTCCTGTTGCCCCCAGCACCATGTAGACACATGGAAAGATCGACTCAAAGGATAGGCTTAAAATTACACTAAATAAATAGATGCAATATCTTCAAATTACAAGACGACTTTTCTCTTATTCCTCCAAGGCCATGAGGCACTGGAGTTAGGAAAAACCGAAGCCAAAGGATATCATCTTAAAATGATTCTCAAGTCTCCAAGGCTTTCACTCGATTCTGGGTTCCCGCGCACGAGGCTGCTCCCCCAACTGCACGAATGTCAGGACGAGCGGGGACCATGACTACCATCTCGGCCAAAGCCTTAATGTACAGGGGAGGAAACTGAAGGCCAGAGAAGGTAGAAACTTCCCCAAGGTCAGAGTGTTAGGCAAAGCGCACGACTCTCCAGGAAGCCGGGCAGGGGTGCAGCCCACACGCCCTCCACTCTTACAGTCTCTACAGCGGGCTCTGATCCTGTCTCGGGGAGACTCCTGCACCCACAATTCGGCCTGGGGAAGCAGGGCAGAGAGGGGGCAGATTGTCCTTGACAAGAGCTGCGAATTCTCCAAGGGACCCAAGCCCGGGACTCCTTCCAAGAAACCAGCTAACTCAAGTATAGTCCAAGAGGCCAAGAGCTTGGCTCTGGCCGCCTACCTGAAGAAAACCCGTAGATAGCCACGGAGGCCGCCGTGGCCGGTGACCTGCTGCAGCCCCCGTCTCAGGACCTGCAAGAGCTCCATCTTGTCCGGTAGGCCCAGCCTCCCGGGTGCGGCGCTCAAAACGCACCGGGAGGAAGCGCATACTCGGCCAGACCGTACCGACCAAAAAAGTTCCCAGCCGTGCCCGCGAACGCGGTAGGCGAAGGTGCCTCTACGCATGCGCGGCGCTGGAGCGCCCCTGCGCGGCTATTTACGGTTTGTGGGGAAGCGCTCAGCTAGTTTCCCTGGGAAGCGAAGGCATGCATCGTGAACTCCTACTAAGTTTTAGAGTTTTTAGTTTTGGAATCCAGGGCATGCGGTGGAGAGCTCACCTAGACTAGGCTTCCATAGAGGTTGCTCCTTGAGGGACCTCAGTGTCGTCATCTAAAATGACTGGCTCAGACTGCTTCCAAAACCTTTTCCAGTGCCAAAATTCTTTAGAAACAAGATACCATTAACAAATTCAATATTTAGCACAAATGATATCGAATACATTTGACACGAGGACATATACTAGTGCTGTGTAGGTAGGAGAGCGAGGGGGATGTATAGAAAAGTATAAAGTTAATATCTGCTCTCAAGGATTTAGTTGCAAAGTTAAAATTCAAAATTTAAACACTTAAAAATGTATTAGGAATCTAAATCGTGCATGTTACTTAAATTTTTTAAGTAATAATGGATATTAAATAAATATTATTTCTAATTTTCCAGCGGCTATTTTATTTTACATAGTATGCTTTAAAGCTTTTCTTGTTTGGTTTTTTGTTTCTAGTTTATTTGTCCTTCCAATTTATTTGACGAAAAACTGGCAGTTTCTCCTGTAGAGTGTTCCACAGCCTGGATTTTGTTGATCATGTCCCTGTATTCCTCTATCCCCTGTATTTCCTGTGTATTTGTAATTACACTTAGGTGCTTGACCAGATTTGTGTTTATTTTTTACATTGTTAGGTATATTTTATAGGTGCTGATATCTTTCCATCAGGAAGTATACATAGTGTCTGTTTCACTTTTTGTAATTTTTAGCAGACATTGGTGAGCATTGCCTAAATAATTTCATTTTTTCTTCATTAGCCACAATTCTTTTATAAAGAGACACGTCCCTTCAACTATCTGGTTCCTGATCTACTGCATACAGGAAAGGCAGGATAGGTGCTTGGTTCTCTCTTTTATTTAAGTACTCAAAATTACAAGTTGGTTCCCTAGCATCTTTTTTTTTTTCTTTTGTAACAAAAAACACAACATAAAATGTACTATCCTAACCATTCTTAAGTGTATAGTAGTGTTAGCTATACACGCATTGTTATACACCAGATGTCTAGAGCCTTTTCATCTTGCAAAACTGAAACCCTACATGCACTGAACAACTCCCCTTTCCCTCTGTCTCCAACCCCCAGCAACCACCATTCTAGTTTCTGTTTCTAAGGCTGGTTACTTCAGTTAGTTGCTGTAAGTGGAATCATGTAGTACTTGTCTTTTTGCACTAGCAAAAATTAGCTTATTTTACTTAGCAAAATGTCCTTAAGTTTCATCCATGTTATGGCGTATGACAGGATTTCCTTCTTTTTAAAGGCTAATATTCTATTGTATGTATATGTCACATTTTCTTCATCCATTCATCTTTTGGTGGACATTTCAGACATTTTAGGTTGCTTCTACCTCGTGGCTAATGTAAATAATGCTGCAATAAACATGAGAGTACAGATATCTCTTCCAGATTGTTTTTCAATCTTTTGGATGGATCCCCAGCATATCCTGTGTTTTCTGCTCTAGACCTGCTACCAGCAGCCATTTCTTTAAGCCCCTCCCTAGGAATTTTTCCCGTTCAAATCTCAGCTCTGTCACTTAATAGCTATATTGGGCAAGTTGCTTAGTTTCAGTTTTCTCATTTGTAAAATGTGGTTAATAATATTACCTACAGGGGCGCCTGGGTGGCTCAGTGGGTTAAACCGCTGCCTTCGGCTCAGGTCGTGATCTCAGCGTCCTGGGATCGAGTCCCACATCGGGCTCTCTGTTCGGCAGGGAGCCTGCTTCCCTCTCTCTCTCTATCTGCTTGCCTCTCCATCTACTTGTGATTTCTCTCTGTCAAATAAATAAATAAAATCTTTAAAAAAAAATAAAAAAATAATAATAAAAAAAATAATAATAAAAAAAATAATATTACCTACATTATGGAACCGTTGTGAGGATTAAATAGGAGAAGGTACATAAGATACTAATCCAGTGCCTGGTATAATTATAAGTATTCCAAAAACGCTATAAACATGAGAAAAGTATAAAGTTAATATCTGCTCTCAAGGATTTAGTTGCAAAGTTAAAATTCAAAATTGAATTGAATAAATTACTTCTTAATAATAGAAGAAGCATATGTCTTCTTGAATAAATTTTTCAGGTTTCTTTGATTTCCTGTTACAATTTTAATCAATTGTTTTTAGACCTGATGAACAGCTATTATTATTCATGCTTCTATATGAATGAGTCTTGGATCCTGCATATTTTTCTTTCTTGGATTTCTGTCATTTGTTCACTTGTTTCTCTTTTGTTTGTATTTGTTTTGGTAGAGTACCTTCTTGAGGCTTTTTTTTTTTTTTAGATGTGTAGGAAATAAATCCCCCCCCCACTTTTTTTTTTTTTTAATTTCCCTTTTGACTGATTATTTGCAGGGACATAGAATTCTAAGCTCAAACGAATTCTATGACATGGAATATATTGCTCCATTACCTTCTAATATCTAATATTGTTGATAAAAATCTTTCTGCCAATCTAATGCAGTTGACCTTGGACCAACACAGGGGTTAGAGGCACTGACCACACCCAATGCAGTTGAAAATCCATGTATAACTTTCAACTCCCTGAAAACTTAACTACGAATAACCTGTTTACCAGAAGGCTTACCGATAACATAAACAGCCAGTTAACACACGTTTTGTACGTTGCATGTATTATATACTTTATTCTTACAATGAACTGAGCTAGAGAAAAGAAAATGTTAAGAAAATCATAAGGAAAATAAATTTACAGTACTGTATTGTAAAAAAAAACAAACAAACTGGCATTTAAGTGGACCCATGCAGTTCAAACCTGTGTTGTTCAAGGGTCAACTAGATTTATTCCTTTGTAAGAAACTTGTTTCTCAGGTTTCTGTTTGTTTTTAAAATTCTGAAACTTCGTTTGGACTTATCTTGGTCTTTTTCTCATTGATCCTTGTTGGAATTCAACACCATCTTTAAATTTGGAGATGTGTCTTTGTTATTTGTAGAAATTGTTCTTTTGATAATTTCCCCCTCTCCATGTCTGGAATCTGGATATTAGGTGAACATTTGTCCTTCTGGATTTATCTTCTGCATTTTTAAATTTTACCTGCATATTTTCCATTTCTACCTTTGCCTTTTACATTCTGAACCACTTTACCTTTATGTATCTGTCTACTCATTTGTTCCCCATGAGGGTACGATCCATACGGTCTTGATAGATTTTTTTTTTTCCATTTCAACATTATTCTCTTTGATTTCAAGGATTCTTTCTTCATCTCTGGTTGCTCTTTTGTCATAGTACCAGGTTCTGGTCTTTGTCACTAACTTGATATTAGTATTATTATTACAGAGCCAAAGAAACCTAAAGGCACATGCAGAATCCATTCAGATAATACTGTCTTCATGTGAACAAAAATATTGCCAGAAATCTTAATTCTGTCTTTAGCAATCTAACTTATTTAGCTCTTCCGTTTTTTTTTCTTTTTTAAAATATAATACACTGAGTATACATTCCTGGTTGAAAGAATCGCATAGGTCTGCTTCCTGATCTGATTTCCAACTCCCCAAATCAGTCAGGGAATTGTTTCAACCTTTGAGCTGCTTATTTTGGTATTCACTAACATAATCCTAGCTTACATCCTTATTTCTAGAATTAAAAAAAAAAAAATAGGTATTATCTGACTTCCCAACATAGAGAGGAGGATTTAGCTCTTTAACAACACCCCCCCACACACACTCATGTTTCATTCTCCTAATACAGTGCATACCTATTTCAGGGCCAATTTGTGCTTACAACCTCTGAAGGTTCTAGATACAAGGAGCTGTGGCAATCTGAGGGTCTAAGACCATCTAATTTTTTCCATTTAAGAATTATTTTCTATCAAATATTGTGAAATAAGTATACATATACATATAAATGCATGTATAAATATATATAAGTATATATTATATACATATATATACATATGTATATAGTTAATCTTAAGAGTCTACAGCTGAGCCTACGAGAATACTGTGACAGATTGTTTTCCCAAAATGGCCACAAAAAAATTCTTCTGCTTGAAGATTCTCTCCCTCTGCCCTTCCCTCCCCTTGCACACATGTGCACTCTCTCTCAAATAAATAAATCTTTAAAATACGTATACTTTATCTTTCTCTAAATTTGAGAGGCCTTTATGTGTATCTCAATGAAGAAGCAATGATGGGTGCTTAGATGACTGAGGCCCCATATGCCCCAATGATGTTGATTTCTGAGTGCTGTGGTCTGAATGTGTTCTCCCTCCCCCAAATTCATATTGAAATCCTAATCCTCAAAGGTGATATAGTAGGTTGGGGCTTTGGGAGCTGTTTAAGTCATAAGGGTGGCACCTTGGTGAATGGGATTAGTGCCTCTAAAGGAGGATCCAGAGAGATCCTTAGCTTTTTCCATCATCTGAGGACGCTGCAGAAGTGAGCAGCCTGCAACCCACAGTCAAGAAGTCACCAGAACTTGATCACACTGGCATCCTGATCTTGGACTTTCAGCTTCCAGAACCGTGAGAAATAAATGTTTGTTGTCTATAAGCCACCTGTTGTCAAAAACCAACCTCTGTGCTCCAGAGCCAAAGCATAACATGAAGACAGAACTTGGAGACGAAGAGAATGCTTGTTTTCTTACTTTGCTGGGTAAAAGAGGCCGTAGCAGTCTAATGCCTTCGAAACTGCCCAGAGTAAAAGGCTGAAGGGTTTTATAGGAAAATTATAGGATCTGGGAGGTTTTGGGGGTTTTGTTTTTAAAGATTTTTTTAAAAGATTTTATTTTATTTATTTGACAGAGAGAGACAGAGCAAGAGAGGGAACACAAGCATTGGGAGTGGGAGAAGGAAAAACAGGCTTCCCACTGAGCACGGAGCCCAATGTGGGGCTCGATCCCAGGACCCCTGGATCATGACCCGAGCTGAAGGCAGATGCTTAAGGGACTGAGCCACCCAGGCCCCCGTTTTTAAAGATTTTGTTTATTTATTTGACAGAGAGAGTGAGAGAGCACAAGCGGGGTATGGGGGGGGAGGAATAGGCCTGACCCTGGGATATGAGCAGAAGACAGACACGTGACCAACTGAGCCATTCAGGGCCCCCCTGGGTGGTTTTGAGAGGAATCTGGTCCAGCCACATTTAGTCATGTCTTCCCAAGGTGGTCTTGTGACCAGTGCCAGTGCTGGCCATCTGACTCTCATTACTAAGTATACACTGAGGTCAGCAAAGATGTCAATATAGATACAGAGTTCCTGGAACAAAGGATTCTATGGAAAAACAAGGGAAGGAGGAGGCTTCAAGAATGAGGAAGAGAAAAAATTGTTGAGTTTCAAGCCAAGGCTTGTGGAAGCATTAATTTCCACCCATCTTTACCTTTCTGTGGCAATCTGTGGTGTTCTGTATAACAGCCCAATGGACAAAGACACTGAGGCTAGGTTAGAACACTGTCTTCCATCTGTCTTTGTCTTTGTCTCTCTCTCTCAACAACTGTCCCAATAGCCACATGGAAATTACCCTTTGTTTCTCACAAAAGGAGCCCATGTCTGTAGCTGAGTAGTTTTCTTAGCCTTCTTTCAGCCCATATAATAAGTTTGAAGGGCCAAAAAACAAAATTTATTTTGTAATGTATCTTTTAGTCTGAAATGTTACAATTGTTTTAACGTCTTACAATTCCTTGTGTCAATTTACAACTTAATTACACAAATACCCATCAGGAAATCTTGTCAAGGTAAACTCTTCTCTACATTGGGATTCTCCAGAGGCTGTTGAGATACATCCTTTCTCAAGAATGGCTGCAGTAGGGGCGCTTGGGTGGTTCCGTGGGTTAAGCCTCTGCCTTCAGCTCAGGTCATGATCTCAGGATCCTGGAATCGAGTCCTGCATCGGGCTCTCTGCTCAGCGGGGAGCCAGATTCCTTCTCTCTCTCTGCCTGCCTCTCTGCCTACTTGTGATCTGTCAAATAAATAAATAAAATCTTAAAAAAAAAAAAAAAAGAATGGCTGCAGTATTTCTGGTCTTCATGGTCTCCCAGATGTTTGCCACTTTGCACAGCAAACAGCCGTTATCAACCTCCAGATGTTGTGAGATTCCAAAAGTTCCAAGCCTCTGCCCCACCAACCCTCTCCTCCCCCCCCCCCCGCCCCACCCTGAGCTGCTTGGTGCAAAAAAGCTGTCCATGCCATGCCAAGCTCTATTCTCATTGTGGATTCATGAGCATAACAAATGTAGTTTTAAACCACTGAGTGCTTTGATAGAAAGCAAGAGAATTTGTAACAAATAGAATACTGTTAATACTTTGAAAGCCCCTTGTATGTCCCTCCCTGTTTGTGTTTTCTTCTTATTCTTCCAGAAGTAACTAGAAGTCTGAATTACTTATAATTCCCTTGCTTTTTATTTTTTCCAATTTTTTTTTTTTTTTTTTTTACCTAAGTGATCTCTACACTAGACATGAGGCTTGAATTCATGACTCTGACAAGAGTCCCGTGCTCTTCTGATGGAACCAGCCAGGATCCCTCCCTTGCTTTTAAGTTGACTTCACCACATCCCTAACTAAGTACCTCCCGACAATGTATTATATTTACCTGTTTTCAGCAAACAGATCACATATTTTTGGGCTTTTTCATACATAACTTCTGGGATTCGTTGATATTACATAATACTTCTCATTGGGTGACTACACTGTAATTTATTTATTCATTCTCCTATCAATGGGTATTTGGAGAGACTTTTTTTTCTCTTACAATGCTGACATGAACATTTTGTATGCCTCCTGGCACATGTACAAGAGTTTTTCTAGGATAAAACAGATTTGTGCACATTATATTTACTATGTAATGTAAAATTACTTTTGGGAGACGGTTGTATCAATAGACACTCCCATCTTCAACACACATCCTGTTCCATGTACTATATACTTGGTATCCCCAGACTTTCAAATTTTATCATTCTAGTACATACCTGCCTCCTTAACAGACTTAAGTCCCTTTATATCCCCTTCCAAAGCAGGTGTTGTAATCTGAGAGCATTCTGGAGGATCTGCGGTGCCAGTCAGGCTTATCGTCAGCTTCCCCCACTGCAGGCTAAGTCAACTTTCTCACGTTTGCTAAGATGACCATTACCCACCTTATGTGTTTTCCAGCTTCTAGAACTTTGAAACATTTATTTCTCATTTTTTTCTTTGAGATAATTTTTTGACTGTTTTAATGACATTTAAGGAGGGAGTTAGAATTAAATGTATGTGTTGTCTGCATATCTTCCACCATGGAGAGATTTTTAAAATTTCAGTAAGTTTTTTGGGGTGCCTGCGTGGCTCAGTCGGTTAAGCATCTGACTGGGATCTCGGGGTCCTGGGGATCAGTTCTGTGTTTGGCTCTGCGCTCAGGAGGGAGTCTGCTTTCCCTTTCCTTCTGCTTGTCCGCTGTCTTTAAAATAAGTAAAATCTTAAAAAATTTTTTTTTTAGTTTTTTATTTCTAAATGTTGTTTTGGTTTGTTCTTAAAATTTCATCTTTTCTGCTGTTCCTATTTCTTTTTTTTTTTTTTTTTAAAGATTTTATTTATTTATTTGAAAGACAGAGATCACAAGTAGGCAGAGAGACAGGCAGAGGGAGAGGAAGGGAAGCAGGCTCCCCGCTGAGCAGAGAGCCCGACGCGGGACTCGATCCCAGGACCCTGGGATCATGACCTGAGCCGAAGGCAGAGGCCTTAACCCACTGAGCCACCCAGGCGCCCCTGCTGTTCCTATTTCTTATGACTTTTTGATTCCATTTTTTCCCTTAAAAACTATTATATACCTTTATAATCTGGATGTGACAATTTCTGTATCTCATACTGTATTTCGGAGTCTTTTTATGTGTTGTTTATATCAGACTCATTCAAGTGGCTTCTTTGTGAGTTTAATAATTTTGTGAGCTCATATACGGGTGAGCTTAATCTGAGACAGTCTTGAGGTCTTAAATTAGAGACCAGGAAACTATGTCCCTAGGGTCAAATTCAGTCCATTACCTGCTTTTGTATTTGTTCTACCAGAACACAGCCAGGCCCATTGTTATGTACTGTCTATAGCTCCTTTGCACCACAACAGCTGAGTTGAGTAGTTGCCACAGGCATTGGATGGCCCAAAAGTAAAAAGAAAAAAAATTACCTCCTGCCCTTTACCAAAAAGTGTGCCAACTTCTGGGGATGCCTGGGTGGCTCAGTCAGTTAAGCATCTGCCTTTGGCTCAGGTCATGATCCCAGGATCCTGGGATCGAGTTCTATGTTGGGATCCTTGCTCAGCAAGGAGACTGCTTCTCCCCCTGCTTGGGCTCTCTCTAACAAATAAAAATATTTAAAAAAAAAAAAAAAAAAAAAGGTGTGCCAACTTCTGATCTAAATTATGGATATTTTCTCCAGAGAAGATGTATTTGCTTCTGCCAGGCCCAGGGGTTTGAGGAATTTCATGATCTGCACCAACCTTACCCTTCTTTGAGAACTCACACTAAACTTACGAGCCCAGCAATGGAAAAAAAGGCCTGCAGATTACCTATTCCACTATATTGCAAAAAGCAGCGGAATAGTATCTTCTCTTTGACTATATTGTTCTGATTTTAAGACAAGTATGAATCTTTTTTCATTTAAAGTGTAGATCCTCGGGCGCCTGGGTGGCTCAGTGGGTTAAGCTGCTGCCTTCGACTCAGGTCATGATCTCAGGGTCCTGGGATCAAGCCCCGCATCGGGCTCTCTGCTCGGCAGGGAGCCTGCTTTCTCTTCTCTCTCTCTCTGCCTGCCTCTCTGCCTACTTGTGATCTTTCTCTGTCAAATAAATAAAATCTTAAAAAAAAAAATAAAGTGTGGATCCTTGGGGCGCATGGGTGGCTCTGGTCTTGGTCTCGGAGTCCTGGGATCCAGCCCGGCATGGGGCTCCACACTCAGTGGGGAGTCTGCTTGAGATTCTTTCTTTCCCTCTGCCCCTCCCACCACTCCATGTGGGCTCTCTCTCAAATAAATAAATAAATCTTTAAAAAAAGAGTGGCTCCTTTCAACCTAGAGACACATGTCCTTTTATGTAACTTTTCTTGTATTATTTAATAATTTCCTTACCTCAAGTCTTTTCTGTTCTCTTAAACTCCAGCTATTAAAATGTTAGACCTCCTGATTTCATTTTCTAATTTTATTTTTTCTTCTTTATTTCTTTACCTTCTGGTTATGTTCTCAGGGGGAGTTCTTCAACAACTTCCAACTCTTCTAATAAATTGCTGTGGCTAACATTTTTCTTTCCTATTAGGAACTATGTTTTCTTTATTTTATTTTCCCCCTTCAAAATAAGTTTTGCAAACCCCATAAAATACAACACACAATACAAAATGGTTCCATTTACTGTGATTCTACAGAAAGATATCCTGGCAGGACAATGCAGATAAGGCACACAGCAAAACTGACATTTGGCCCATATTTTATTCTAAACCTAAACATCATAAATAATCCCTCTCCCATAAGAAAGGATCTGACAATAATAAAATGGCCATTTTTAGGCTATCAAAGTATGATTTGCCATAGAAGCAGACAAAGTAATAAAAAGGGAATATTTAAAAGTACTTTCTCCTCCCTCAGTTCTCCCACTTCCCCATTTTGTCCTCTTCCTGCTCCTGTTCCTCCTCCTCATCATCTTCCTTATTCCCATGGGAGTAAGCACTGATGACCATACAGTTTGGCTAATATTTTTAATTTCCAAGGACAGTTCCTTGCTCCCAATATCCCTTTTGAAAGCCTCCTATAAGGTCGACTAATCTTTGACAAAGCAGGAAAGAATATCCAATGGAAAAAGAATCTCTCTTCCACAAATGGTGTTGGGAAAACTGGGCAGCAACATGCAGAAGAATGAAACTGACCACTTTCTTATACCATACTATCAAAAATAAATTCAAAATGGATAAAAGACCTAAATACGAGACAGGAAACAATCAAAATCCTAGAAGAGAACCAAAGTAACTTCTTACAAGACATGTTGCCAGAGGCAAGAAACAAAAGTAATAATGCTGGGACTTCAAGATAAAAGTTTCTGCACAGCAAAGTAAACAATCAACAATACTAAAAGGCAGCCTATGGAATGAGAGAAGATATTTGCAAATAAAGTATCTGATAAAGGGTTAGTATCCAAAATTTATAAAGACCTTATCAAACTCAACACCCAAAAAACAAATAATCCAGTTAAGAAATGGACAGAAGACATCCAGATAGTTAAGAGACACACGAAAAAATGCTCAACATCACTCATCATCAGGGAAATACAAATCAAAATCATGATCTAGGACCTCACGCCTGTCAGAATGGCTTAAAGAAACAGAGGAAACAAGAGGTATTGGTGAGGATGTAGAAAAAGGGGAACCCTCTTACACTGTTGGTGGGAATGCAAACTGGTGCAGCCACTCTGGCAAACAGTATGGAGTGTCCTCTAAAATTAAAAATAGAACTACCCCAGGATCTGGCAATTGCGCTACTAGGTATTTACCTAAAGGATACAAAAACACAGATTTGAAGGGGTACAGGCACTCCAATGTTTATAGTGTCCTTATCAACAATAGGCAAACTATGGAAAGAGCCCAAATGTCCATCGACTGATGAATGGATAAAGAAGATCATCAAAAAGGATGAAATCTTGGCACTTGTAATGACATGTATAGAGCTAGTGTATTATGCTAAAGTGAAGTAAGTCAGCCATAGAAAGATAAATACCATACCACCTCACTCATATGTGGAATTTAAGAAACAAAACAGATGACCATATGGGATGGGGAAAAAAGAGGGAAACAAAGTACAAGAGACTCTTAATGGTAGAGAACAAACTGAGGGTTGATAGAGGGGGTAGATGGGAGAGGGACTGGATGGGGGATGGGTATTAAGGAGGGCACTTGTGATCAGCACTGAGTGTTGTATGTAAGTGATGAACCACTGAATTCTACTCCTGAAACCAATACTGTATGTCAACTAACTAGAATGTAACTAAAAATTTGAAACAAAAAAAAATCCCCAAAGCATCCTGTTCTCATTTAATGGACACAAGGTCTGCTTTCTTTCAAAATGTTAATTACCTTTGGGGGTGGATATTTTTCTGATCCCTGGATTATATTTGCCTCCTCTCAGCCCTAACACCGTCTGATCTCTTATGGATTGGAGATTTTCCTCAATTATCTGGTGATCTTGGTTTTAAGTTCATATTTAATAGCAGGCAATGAAGAGTTGAACAGAAACCCAATGTATACTTCTATGACGTGAAATTAGTGGGCTTCTCTGAAGAATGATAAAGTGACAAGCAGGCTTTTCACCAAGATACAATGAAAAGTGAGTATCGGACATCTTTTCTCTAAGGCCAATTAATTTCTCTGAAGAAAAAAAACCCTGGCCAAGAAGCTTATACTCATGGCCAGCATCGTTCGAACATGATACCAAGCCCACACTGAGAATGCAGATTTTCACTTAGCCCGTATTTTCAACCCTATACACATCTAACCCAGGCTTTCTGTTATTTCTGGTGCCCTGTTAAGTCTGACCTTCCAGTTCAGCTGCTCAAGAGAATTAACTTCTGGCCTTCTGATCAAAAAGGCAGAAGGACAAAAAGTGGTCAGCCACCTTAAGAAAGGGCAGGAAAAGGTAATTCAAGGATTTTGTACACAAACTTGCAACCACTTTTATTCATTTTCTTAAACATCCCAAGCATCATCTCTGAATACAAGCACCAGTTCTCCCCAGTAGTGAGCATCTTTTCTGGGGATACTGCCTCTCTCACTGAACTAACTGCCTTTTGCAGGTACTCAGAGTGTCCTGGGTTCTGGCTCTGCTAAGAAGTCAGTTAGTCTTTCTCTACCTGCATTTTGTTTTTCCAAGAACTTACTGAATTCTCTTACCCTTTGATTTCTTGTTTCCTCTTTCATTTATCATTGTGTGGTTATACTTTCCTGTTATTTTACTGAAATTTCAGGAGACAGAAAATAAATTAATAGTCAGTCTGCAGTTTTAGCAGAAATTCTTCAAACTGAATTGTAAATAATCCCAAAATATTGGTATGGAAATGTTTTCCATGCATTTCCCTTCCTAGTTAATAAATCCTGTTAGAGATTTCATAACAATAGAACAAATGGATGACCAAATACTGAACAAACAGGACTCTGAAATCAAATAAATGGACATTTTTAGTGTAAGTCACATTTTAATATAGCTTTAAAAACACTTCCAAATATAACCACAAATTTAATCAGGAAAAATACCTGAAAGGAACATGTATCTTAATTAACCATTAGTACATTATTTTAAAGAATTATTTTCCTGAATCCTTGGCTTACTTCATTGGGTTTATAAAGATATAAACCTACTGATTGTTCCATTTTAATTATTTTGTAAAATGTAGTTTTTTCCAGTTGATAGTTATAAATAAACCTGTTGACAAAAATCACATTTTCAATAGGGAAAAAGTTTCCCTTAATAAGTTGGTAGACACTCTAAGTTGGTACTTTAAACTTCTGATTTACTATTAAAGTAGCAATTAGTAAAATCCACACCCTACCCTAAATTAAGCTTTTCTAATGCAAAAATCTTTATAAAAAGTGTACTCTGAGTGCAATAAAATCTCCATTTTTTTTTTTTAAACAACACACAGACATACCAAAATAATTCATCATGACAATCAGAGCAAAGAACGATTTAACAGTCTCAGGTTTGCTAAGGAAAACATTATTGTGGAAGGCATCCAAGGAGTCTAAAATGGTTCTGCTGTGGAAACAAGGCTGCAGGCTGATGTATACTACTGTTAAAACAGCTCTCCCCGCTTACAGTGAGACATCAGTGCATATTCCTTTACATATTAAAAAAAAACTTTAATTTTTAAAAATTATCAATTTGCTTTAAAATGATTGTTTAACTCACCTTGAAAACACAGACTGGCTATGATAAATCCATTATTTAACAAATTGCTTATTTCCAACGACCTCAAAGAAAAGGGCTAAAACTCATTGAAGGGTCAGGAAGTTCTAATGCAGATCAGAAAAGAGGGAGAGAAGTCCAAAGCTTTTTGTGGAATGGAAGAGCAACAATATGTATTTTAAAATACTGAAACAGTATGGGCTCAGGCTCTACAACTTTTAAAACACAGTAAACCAAAAATTTTAAAACATGAACCCTATCTCATTCTCAAAAGCAATCTTCTGCTACATACATAAATAAAAAGTGCTTGTAACTAATAATATACAACACTAAAAATAAATCTTGAAATCACGTAGGCTTATGTCTCATTGCCAGCAATGAGAGTGGTATATGCTAAGGGTGCCGTAGTATTTACAAAAGGCAAAAAATATATATATGTTTTCAATTATTATTTCCTATGGTTTTAATGTTATCATTATACCATTGAGAATAAAATAATCTTTTATGTGGTAATTAAAACAGATTATATTATGGAAGAAATGCTGGGAAATCCTCCTTAAGGATTTCTGAAGATTAAGTGTCTGTACTAGTTCATAATGAAAAACATGAAATAGAACACAATTCTGGAAAAAAAAAAGACTAATTTATTTGTTTTATAAGATAAAATATAACGAGTGATCTTAGTTTAGATGCCAAGAAGTGATAGCTTAGGGTGTCATCTTAACCAAGAATAAATTCATAGTATTTCTTATTCATTTAAATAAGACAGGAAGGGAAATTCTAATTCCTGCCACCTGTCCAGTCACATCAAAAAATCTTAAGAAGTTAAAATAAAAACACTTTGGGTTTTTGGTTACTCTTTAAAATCAAAATTTCCCAATACCCTGGAAGCAATGAGTTCAATTTGGTGTCTTCTTGTGTTCTGGGAAACAACAGTAAGTTTATACTAATGACACAGTCTTCAAATGCTGTGACCGATGATTTGTGAGTTATAATCTGCAGGCTCCATTTTTAAAATATGTGGGATGACACTGTCAATTCGTACATTGCCAATGAGACCTTTGAAAAACAATTCTTCAGTGATGGTAGCATTCATCAGTCTCAAAGCAGGCAATCTGAGTAGTAGTCTAGACAACCTAAAAAGCGGAAGGAAAAACAAGGGTGTAAATCCAAAAGAGATTTAGTGGAAAAATAGGAGTAGTTTCTGCATGTATATTGGTTGTGGTCTACTTTAATAAAGATCTAATTTTCAGAAGTTACTGAAAAACTCAAGTACTCTTAAGCCTTAGAGGATACAACAATCATCTGGAAATAAATGGAGCCTGGCAGACTTCATAGGAAAGCTTTTCTCTTAACTGCTACACTGTGTTGTCTCCACTTGGCCGTATGGACCATGAGACCACTAAATTATTTATTTATTTTTTAAAAAGATTTATTTATTTTAGAGCGCATGTGCACACAAGTGCAGGGTGGGGGCGGAGGGGGGGGGAGAGAGAGAATCTCAAGACTCCCCACTGAGCTTGGAGCCCAACAAAGACCCATCCCACTACCCTGAGGATCACGATCTGAGCTGAAATCAAGAGTTGGACGCTCAACCAACTGAGCCACTCTGGCACCCCACCATGGAACTAAGTTACTGAAACACATATCAAATTATACATTTAAGAATGGCTTAGAGATTTAGTCGAGGTTTTAGGAGCAGCAATGTTCTGTGTTATTAGTACACAGGGGGCTCAATCGTGATCAAAGAACAAATGGACATGGTCAAACAGGCAATAGTTATTACCGGGAAGACAGGAACAGAATACGGAATCAGGAAACACTGGGTTTAAATCCTGACTCAACTACCCCTCTACCTATGTGAATGCGTGTTAGCCACTTACTTACTCCTTGTCTCTCTGTTGTGGTAAAGATTAATGAAACGATTCCTGCCAGTTTCTGTACTACTGAGGATCTTAAAGGCAAAACCATACCCTTCATAAGGTATACGTTGAAAACTGCCATCCAAAGATAATTTATTATTTTTAACAGAATGTAAGAAACTGGGAGAGCTTCAGAGATCAATCAAAGTACCTGGAACCTACTGGAACAGAGGTCAGCCAACAGCTATATGCCAAGAAGGAGGAAAAATTTAAATAGTATATTTGTTTGTACAATGAGGTATAAAACATTTTTTGAAACTTTAAAACACTGAGAACAATCATAACAAAATAAACAATAACAACAAAAAACAACTTTCTGAAAAGCTTGGTGTCTGTATCCCTCTTGTATTCTAAGGCCTTGTACCCTAACACTTGTGACCAACTGAAAACAGGATTAAGTCACCTTTTTTTAAAAAAAAGATTTATTTATTTATTTGACACAAGTAGGCAGAGAGGCAGGCAAAGAGAGAGGAAGGAAAGCAGGCTCCCTGCTGAGCAGAGAGCCCAATGCGGGGCTCGATCCCAAGACTCTGGGATCATGACCTGAGCCGTAAGCAGAGGCTTTAACCCACTGAGCCACCCAGGTGCCTCCAACCTTTTTTTTTTTTAAAGATTTTATTTATTTATTTGACAGACACAAATCACAAGTAGGCAGAGAGGCAGGCAGAGAGAGGGAAAAGCAGGCTCGATGCTGAGCAGAGAGCCCGATGCGGGGCTCAATCCCAGGACCCTAGGATCATGACCTGAGCCGAAGGCAGAGGCTTTAACCCACTGAGCCACCCAGGTGCCCCAGGATTAGCTATTTCAAAGGTCCAGGCTGACTAAAACACTGATTTACTCTTAGAATGGGAAATAATGAAATGATTTACAAAAAATTTTTAAGATGGATTTAATTAAACAGTATTTAACTTTTAGATACCTGTAGGTGTCATCTGGATATGTTTTGGTTATATAATCTTGGAATTCCACATATGCCTTTTCTTGAAATTTCTCAATTTGTTCCATATTTTCTAGGCCTGGATGATCTGAAACATTAAAGAATATATTGTTACCCTAGTTCCGAATGCTCATTTAATAAGGCAGAGAGACATGAGACAGAAGGGGGTGGAAAGAACAACTCAGTCAAAGAGGAAAAAAGCGCTATCCTATGAGTGGTTCTCTCACTCCACAAATACATTTAGTAACCCACCTACTAAATACCAGACACTGTACTTTAAACCCTTTTAAAAAATTATTTTTTTTATTTTTTAAAAGATTTTATTTATTTGGGGGCTCCTGGGTGGCTCAGTGGGTTGGGGCCTCTGCCTTCGGCTCAGGTCATGATCCCAGGGTCCTGGGATCAAGCCCCGAGTCGGGCTCTCTGCTCGGCGGGGAGCCTTCTTCCCCCACCTCTCTCTGCCTGCCTGTGATCTCTCTGTCTCTCTGTCAAATAAATAAAATCTTAAAAAAAAAAAAAAAAAGATTTTATTTATTTGAGAGGGAAAGAGAGATAGAAGTGTATGAGTGGGGAAAAGGGCAGAGGGAGAAACAAACTCCCAGCTGAGCAGGGAGGCCGATACAGGGCTCTATCCCAGGACCCCGGGATCATGACGTGAGCTGAGATGAAGGCAGACACTTAACTGACTAAGCCACCCAAGGGCTCATGTACTTTAACCCTTCTAACTATTCTGTCTCATATACATATTCTAAAATGTCAGTAAATGAGATATTTTGTTTCTATTAAAATAAATACTCTTCTCTATTCCAAAAGTCATGGAAAGGAGTTTGATCATTTGGCTTCTTCAACAGGAACAAAAAATAAAATGACTTAGCTTAGTTAAAAAAGCATTTTTGGGACACCTGAGTGGCTCAGTTGATTAAGCAGCTACCTTGGCTCGGGTCATGATCCCAGCGTCCTGGGATCAAGTCCCACATCAAGCTCCTTGCTCGGCAGGGAGTCTGCTTCTCCCTCTGCCTCTGCCTGCCATTCTGTCTGCCTGTGTTCGCTCTCTTTCCCTCTCTCTCTCTCTGACAAATAAATAAAAAAAATCTTAAAAAAAAAAAAAGCATTTTTCATCCAGTGAAAATTTTACAGATTATATTCTACACTATTTTTTTTCATTAAGAACCTCCCCATCATTGTTAAGCAATTCCAGAATTATCAAAGAATAGACAGTATCACTACCAGAAAAACTGTACACATAAACATGAAATAATCTATATAAACATTTTAATAGTCACTATAAAATTTCACAAAAATGGGACTATTAAGAGGACTTCAATAAAATTATGCCTAACTTAGGCAATATTAAAAAAACATGGAAAGCTCTGCTCTAAAGAGAATAAAAATAAAAAGAAAATATTGGGACTATTTAATAAAATAAAATTACATTAAATCACATCTATATTCTTTCAATTTTAAGAAAATGAAGATGACAAATTGGTTGTAATTAAAATGGAAATACATGTTATTAACTTACATGAAACATCATAAGAAACAGAAAAAAAAGGTTTAACTGTCATATTAGTATCACCAAGTTTAAGAAGCAGCTCTCCTCAAATAATTTTACTATGATGCACAGGAATAGAAATACATATCAAAATAAAAAATACAGGCTCTAAAAGAATAGTCGATTTTTCTTATTCATAAATTGATCACTGAGCTTATTTGTCATTTTACATTTATGTGAAAGCTAGAAACTGGCAGGAAAAGAAACATTTTTCTATTTGTTGGTAACTCTAATAAGATGTTTAGAAGTTTAACCCATTAACAAACCAATACTCACCTTTCATTTGCCTTTTAATGATGCCTACACCAAAATATGCCTAAGAACTCAAATGTGAACATAATTTTGTCATTTCAATTTCTTCAACTTTCCTTTTCATATTTAGATCAATGTCTAATATCCATAAATTTCACTGATATAAAGTGTATAATTCAATAGTTTTTCATAGATTCACAGCTGTGCAACCATCACTACAACTGAATTTTAGAACACTTTGTCACCCTAAGAGAAACTGCATCCTCTGGCAGTCACTTCCCATGCTCCCCCTCCTTAGTCCCTGGTAGCCACTAATCTAGTTTATGTTTCCACAGATTTGCCTATTCCAGACATGTCATATAAATGGAATCATATAAAATGTGGCCTTTTGAGGGAGGCCTGGGTGGCTCAGTGGGTTAAAGCCTCTGCCTTTGGCTCACGTCATGATCCCATGGTCCTGAGATCCAGCCCCGCATCAGGCTCTCTGCTCAGCAGGGAGCCTTGCTTCCTCCTCTCTTTCTGCCTGCTTCTCTGCCTACTTGTGATCTCTGTCAAATACATTAAAACAAACAAACAAACAAACAAACAAAAAACACTTAAAAAAAACAATGTGGTCTTTTGTGACTGGCTTCTTTCACTTAGGATACTGTGTTCAACCACAGTGTAGCATGTATCAGAATTTCATGCCTTTTTATGCCTGATACTCCACTGTGTATAGCTATTACATTTGGTTTACTCATTTGCTGACGGACACTTGGGTTGTTTCCACTTTCAGTGCATCATTTCACATTCCCACCAGCAATGTATGAGATGCCCCCAACACTGTTTTGAATAAGAAGGAGATGTTTCTATACCTGGACTGAAGAGGACTATTGCCTTCAGGTAGGCATATTCATATCCATCGATGCAGAGTTTAACCATGCTGTTACAGAACTCCTGTAGTTTAAAGATGTGCTCCATCAACAATTTTCTTCTTTCTGTTGACATTTTATCTTTAATTAAAAACAAACAAATGAAAGCTTCTAGTTTTTGGCTAAAATGTATGACTATGTTTATCTAATATATTTCCTTTTAATTTCTAGCTTTGAATATAACCAATCTGTAAATGTTTAAAATTCATTATCTCCACATGTAAAGATGAAACCTGTGATATCCAGACACTACTCAATTCAAGAAAAAAATAAGCTGTTAGAAAAAAAAAAACCCAAAATAAAAACCCCAATAAATTATGTGTTTCAAGATACATCCTTGAGAAGATAAGCTGTAAAGATAACCTCCTAAAAAACCGGCCTACAAAAGACTCAAATTTTGGTTAACAAGATTCTATTTAAGCTTGTAACTGGTTGAAAAAAAATGAGCAAAAGCATCTAGATTTTTTAAACTTACGAACACTACTAAAATAAAAAATATTGAGCAAAAAAAACCCCACCAAGACCAAAGAAAAGTTGAGTTGTATAACTTTTAAAATCTATTGTGTTATGTTTAAAACAAATCTGATTCGTCAACCACAGCTTTAGTGAAGTAGGCTATATATAACCCATTACAAATTCATGAGAAATGAATCAAGACCAGGAGCCCATAAATAAGATGGAATGTAGTTCTACCTTCTAGCAGATCTACTGTTGATAACATTTTAAGGTGATTTTTCTGCCCTCAAACAGCAAGTGGAAGAAAATGATTTTTAAAATAATGTAAAACAACGAGAAATGGGACATGCTAAGGAAATAAAACATGATTCCCAATTTTAAATTATTCCTAAACTCAAAAAGCAGTTCTCCCATGCTCATGGGTAGTCACAAGCCAAATTAAAGTTAAACACTTAAAAATCAATGACTGCCTGTCGTCAGTTAAAGCTGTAATCACCAAGAAAAGGAAAAAGAGTAAAGATTGCTCTATTTAGTAAAAAAATATATCCCAATAAACTGATTAAAAAAAAGAAAGATCAGCCTATGTTAGGATTCAAAGGACTGTAGTGAAAAAAAGGCAGTATAAAAATTGGTGGGAAGTATACATTTAAAAATATCTGATCGCCTCTATGTAAGCTAACCCTGGATTCTTTGGTATTTATGTCCAAATATGCAAACATTCACAGGGCCTAGTGAGAAGCAGCCTCTCACACTTAAAATATAATTGTTTCAATTTTGTTATACCCTCACTTGAAAATATTTTGGGGTGATTAATGGGTATATTCATCAAAATGTAAAAGTTATCTCTCGTAAAAAGGCTGTTGGTATCTAAAACATTAATCAGCTATCTAACTTTAATGACAACATAGTTTATAAATCTCATGTCCCCTCTTATATCCTGGAAAAGGAAATAAGTAAGATGCTCCTTACCCTGCTGCAGGCTACTGTGAAGACAATTGACAAATGTTGCTAATATAGTTGCCACATTCATCACTTGCCAACACTGGGCAAGACCAAGAGTAAAAAGTTCATTCCAATAAGCTTTCACCAATGATATGCTATTTTCTTGCCTATTAAAATGAAACACAATAAACACATATCAGATATAAACATGTATTTTATAAACTTTACAACTTTTTAAAAAAAGATATTTATTTATTTTAGAGAGAGAGTGAGTGAGCACGAGCAGAGGAGAAGGGCAAACAGAGAGGGAGGAGCAGACTTCCTACTGAGCAGGGAGCTGGACTCAGGGCTGGATCCCAGGAGCTTGAGATTATGACCTGAGCCAAAGGCAGAGGCTTAACAAACTGAGTCACCCAGGTGTCCCAAAATGGTGTATTTTTTAAGCACATTTCAGATGGGATATCTATAAATGAGATACTGAGGATTTTGCTAGGAGTAATGAAAATAAGAAAGGTCCCTTCCTGAACTTCTGAATAAGAAATCTCGAGCATGAGAGTAGGAAAAATATTAGAAGTCAGCCAGGGTTTTAAAAACTAGATCATCCACTGATTATCCATTTAAAATCTAGCTAATATGCTTCCCATGTCTCAGCTGCTTAGCTATATAAAACGAAGAGAAACTATACGTCCTACACCCTGCTCCAAGTTATTATGAGATGTAAATATAAGAATTATGTGAACAAGGGATGACACAAAGTATATGCCAGGCACTATTCATGGCACTGGAGAAATAGCAATAAACAGGATGGATTAAGTCTGCCTCCATGAAACAGAAGGTAAACATAAAAATACCATTTCAAATATTTTATACACTATATATACACTAGATTACTTTCAAGTAATAAAAATTCTACATTACTATAAAGGAGGATGGTGCATTAAAAAATGGGGGGGGGGCAAGTGATCAGGTAAGGTAAAGCTAAAGAAGGCCTGAGGGGCTGACATCTGAGTAGAGAAAGATGGGAAAGAACTTAAAAAACAAAAAGATCTAGGGTATTGCCAATTTCCTATGGCAATCAAAATCTATGAAAGTGAAGTTTAAATGAAAAGAAAACCAATATTATCTAATCTCCATTTTAAAAAAATGTAAAATTTAAATCCTAAAAGAGATCAAGGTAATATTCTCATGCATCAGAAAAGACAGTGAAAATCCAGCATTGAGGAGGGTGTGAGAAAATAAGCATTCAGTCTCCTGCAAGCATTGCTGAGGTGTTAACTGGCTTAACATCTTTTTGGAGGACAATTTAATAGTATCCATCTATCGAAAAAGTAGAACATACACCCTCTGAGACTTAGCCATTCCACTTGTAAGAACCTATTTTAAAGAAATACAGAAAGTAGGCAAATTATATATACAATGCTACAGTGCTTATTGTAGCACTAGATAGAATAACAAAGAAAATTAGCAAAAACTCAAATGTCTACTTATAAAGGAAGAGTAAATCAATAAGAGATCCTGTAAAAGGGAATACTAGGCAACCATTAAGAAGAGAGCAAATATACATGTGCAAGGACTATAAAAGTATAATAAAAGTATAAGTATAAAAGAGTATAAATATATAAGTCTAGTATAGAAGTATATACTTCTAAGTGTATACTTTCTAAGTATAAAAGAAAGGCAAAGAATAGGATATGCAAGTGTATAATGGATTATTAAAATATGGCACTGAAAAGGTCTGGTAGGACACCAAACTGTTAATTAGTGTAGTTAGTTCCTCTGGAGAATGAAGTTACACTTTATATGTTTATACTTCAGTGTTACTTTAAAATTTTATAAACAGGAAGAAAAGATTAAAAGCAAACATGATGGGAAAGTTCACAGTAATTCAGTTTTCACCTTAACCTTGCATTCTTAAGTTTTAAAGAGGAAACAGCTAACCAAGGTAATTAGTGAATACAGGACAGGAAAATGAACAGAGCCAACTGACAAAAAAAATGAAAGCTCTTTCTGGCCTGTGTTACACCTAGCAGGAAGAAAGTACTTTGACATTGTTGTGGGAGACTCAGAGAAAAGTTCAAGGAGTAACTGTGCAGAGGATGAGGGACACCAAAACTGCTGAGTACCCTAAAGGAAAAATGATGAAAAGTGCCAACTGAGGAATAAGCCACCAGATTGTTTTGTTTCCAAAGGAAAAGTGGAAGAACTAAATATGAAGATTAATTACAGAAAGAGATCTATATTTACATCTTCATCCAAAACAAAACCCCAAATATCCTTGGAGTATAGCTAGTGAGGCTGTTCAGATGTTTTTAAGAAGTTCATTATGAAAGGAGAAGAGCAAGTTCTTTTTAAAGAGGAGCAAGTTCTTTTTAAAGAGAAGGTTCCCAAGGGAATGAAGGAAAATGAGCACTGAGAGCCAATCTAGTTCACAGAGGCACTGGATTAGATCATTTATGCTCATCATCTCAGCTAAGCAGCTGTGTCAGCAAGAAAGCATTTCTGCTCTTAATTTATAGATGTAGAAATAGAGCCTAGTTAAGTAGCAAAGCTAGCAGATGAATAAATCTAGAATTTGAACCCAGGTGTTAAAAATCGATGCTTTTGTATAAATCATTACAATTTTAGCAAGTAAAACGCTAAAGTCAAATTTCTCAGGAGAGACGCTCCTTCATAGCTAATATTTTGTGATGAGAAGGGCATGTTTGACATTAACTTTTTTCTGTTAAAATCAAATAATTATTGTAATCACATTATACTACCTATTTTCTAATAGGTAGATTAGATTTTTTTTTTTTGAAGACTTTATTTATTTATTTGACAGACAGAGATCACAAGTAGGCAGAGAGAGAGAGAGAGGAAGGGAAGCAGGCTCCCTGCTGAACAGAGAGCCCAATGTGAAGCGGGGCTTGATCCCAGGATCCTGAGATCATGACCTGAGCTGAAGGCAGAGTCTTAACCCAATGAGCCACCCAGGCACCCCTAAACATCTTTCCTTTGAAAAGCCAAAAGAGGGGCGTCTGGGTGGCTCAGTGGGTTAAGCCACTGCCTTCGGCTCAGGTCATGATCTCAGGGTCCTTGGATCGAGTCCCGCATCGGGCTCTCTGCTCAGCAGGGAGCCTGCTTCCTTCTCTCTCTCTCTCTGCCTGCCTCTCAGTGTACTTGTAATTTCTCTCTGTCAAATAAATAAATAAAATCTTTAAAAAAAAAAAAAAAAAAAAAAAAAAAAAAAAAAAGCCAAAAGAGCTGGATGGGGTAATTAAAGTATCAGTCAGGTACACTAAAAGCAATGGCACTGTAATTAATAGAGACATTAGGTTGCGTAACAGTAAATATGTCAACTTCTTTTACAAATAGGCATAGGTATTTTTCTCTATTCTTCTATATTGTTAAGTTCATTAAAATATGTACATAGTACTCATAATTAGAGATTAGATCATTGTTTATACTCTTTATTTTGATAAAGTAGTATGACTTTTGAAGTCATTTACATGTGGAGATAACCTATTTGTCTTCTATACAAATAAACTCAAGGCATTATACTTTACTAGCAGCATGTATTTGAAAGGAAGGGATGGTCCTTAGGGAAAAGTAGTCAATGATACAGCAATAAAGCTGGTTTTATTTTTATTTTTTTAATTTTAAAAGAAGATTTTATTTATTTACTTGACAGAAAGAGAGAGAGCACACAAGCAGGGGGAGCAGTAGAGGGAAAGGGAGAAGGCTCCTTGCCAAGCATGGAGCTCTGCGTGGGGTTCAATCATAGGACTCTGGGATCATGACCTGAGCCTAAGGCAGACACTTAACCAACTGAGCCACCCAGGCACCCCTATTTAAAAAAAAACAAAACACAAAACCAACAACATTTTATTTATTTATTTTGAAAGACAGCACAAGCAGGGGGAATGGTAGGCAGAGGGAGGGGGGAAGCAGGCTCCCCAAAGAGCAGGGGGGGCCCGATGTGGGTCTCGATTCCAGGACCCTGGGATCATGACCTGAGCCAACACAGTCGCCAAACCAACTGAGCCACCCAGGCACCCAATAAAGTGGTTTTGTTTTATTTTATTTTTAAAAGGATTATTTATTTATTTATATGACAGAGAGATCACAAGTAGCCACAGAGGCAGAGAGGGAAAAGCAGGCTCCCTGCTGAGCAGAGAGCCCAATGTGGGGCTTGATCCCAGGACCCTGAGACCACAACCTGAGCTGAAGGCAGAGGCTTAACCCACTGAGCCATAGAGATGCCGCAATAAAGCTGTTTTAAACCCACATTTGTAATAAACATTACTTCATTTCAGTGGGATTTTAAAAGATTCAACTTTCAGGCTTAGAATTTATGGAAGGTCTCTTAAAATATTTAAAAACTAAAGTCTCCTGTAGCAAATAGTGGTGGTTTGGAACTTTGGGTTATATAACAAGAATCCAGATAGAGAGGACTGCTAACAAATCATACCAAGTGGCCGTAACTGAACCTACTACTGTGTAATCACCTAAATCATGCAGGTAGAAGTGAAAAGCAACTGAATTCCTGTATGTTTTAAAACTACAAATCTTAAACAGAAAAGTAATATCCTTGTAAAACATAAAGGACTGTGCAAGACAAACAGTATTAACCACCCACTGTTCCATCGGTTCTTGAAACCACTGTTCTCTATTCAGTAATTAATCAAAACAAACTCGACTTTTAGTAAATGATTAATGTTGCTTATTTGTTTCTCCCTGCAATATTAGGGCTTTGTTCCCAAGTTTTGTGTCTACGGATAAAAATGCAACTAATATCAGTTTCTAGGAGACTCAGAATAGCTTTTATTACCACACAAAATTTCCCATCATCAGTACTTAGTCTTCTTCCATCTGATTAACTCAAACTACAATCTAGATAGGGACAGTAAGTAAGAGTTTATGTAGCGATTAATGGCCTCACATGATATACCAATGGTTAATTCTGATTGTAAAGA
This sequence comes from Mustela putorius furo, assembly GCF_011764305.1. Lineage (NCBI taxonomy): Eukaryota > Metazoa > Chordata > Mammalia > Carnivora > Mustelidae > Mustela > Mustela putorius. The sequence continues at coordinate 10,070,933 of NW_025421481.1, read as the reverse complement.
ATCCTGTGGCTGTTGTATTAAAACCAATTTTCAGTACAGATCAGAGGGAAATGTGGCTGCCACTGTAAGACTGTATTCTAATTGGAAATCTCAGGTTTTATTCTTGGTTTAACATCTGGAGAATGTTTCCACAGGATAATCACACTTAATTTAACAGAAGTACTTAAGATCAATAGTATTATATAAATTAAAGGAGTTCAAAGTACTCCCTAAAAAATCATTCCTTTTGTTTTTTTTAATATAATAGTTGATAGCCTATTATAAAAAGTATCACCAGGTTACTTTTCAACACAAAGTACTCCAGTTACAAGCTTAGGGAACTAACTAAACTTAATCCTTTAAAATAAACTGCTTATATGTAAATTTGTCATATTTTAATTCTTTGTTAAAAGCAACAGACTGGAGGCATTCTGAAAACTAAATGTTATTTTGAGAGAAAGGGCTAACAATAGTTCTAAAGGTTAACCATTCCAAATCAGGCTTTCAATCTATATAAATATATTACTTAAGTATGTGATTTAATGCATGGTATACCCAACACTAAATTATAGTGGGGTTCTACATGTGCTTTTTTTTTTTTTTTAAAGGAAGCTCCATGCCCAGTGCAGAGCCCAATGTGGGGTTCGAACTCATGACCCTGAACATCAAGACCTGAGCTGAGATCAAGAGCCAGATGCTTAACAACTGAGCTACCCAGGCACCCCTTTGTATGCTTTTTAAAGTCATGACTGAGATATTCCTTAGTCATATTAACTACTCTGTAAGAATAAAGGATGGACACTTATCATTCCTATTTGGCAAATGGGAGAACAGAAGTATAGGATATGAAGGTACATTATTTATGAAATCATATTGGTGAGTATGGCCCTATAACTAGGAAAATACTTTTCTAATTATGGGTTTAACCTTTCCATGGTCTCTCTGTCTCTTCATACCAGTTACTTTAATGCAATCTAAGTAAATTTGGCAAACTGTAGGTTATGCAGATATAATGCAGATTACTGATGTGGTCCTTAGTGGTACATCCAAATGATCATTGTGGTTGTATGGGATCTACATTATCTTCCCCTTCCCCAATTTTTTTTTTTTTTTAAAGATTTTATTTATTTATTTGACAGAGAGAAATCACAAGTAGATGGATAGGCAGGCAGAGAGAGAGAGAGAGAGGGAAGCAGGCTCCCTGCCGAGCAGAGAGGTTGATGCGGGACTCGATCCCAGGACCCTGAGATCATGACCTGAGCCGAAGGCAGCGGCTTAACCCACTGAGCCACCCAGGCGCCCCCCCTTCCCCACTTTTTGTAACCACAGATTGGAAAACAATTGTTTCTACTTTGAAACATTCACTGTATGCAAGTTTCAAGTCCTTATGAACATGCCTGAGATGAACACTGGAACAGTGGGGCTGGGAGGGAAACAAGCCCAGGACATACCTACAGCCTCCCTATCTTCAGGTCAAAGACAGCCCATTACAAACACTGGCCATGATTTATCAGTTCCCCTGCTTATTTTCAATTTGAATTATTGACTCAGACAAATGATGAAATATGGATACTCTTCCTACATAAAAATAATATAAGAAAATACTAACTGCCATAATTTATCATATAAATAACAAACTTAATAATGTTATACCATTTTTTTCCTTTAGTGCAAATCCATCCAAAATAAAAGTTCTTGCTTAGTGTACATTTGCGCAATAAAATCACATTCATACTCAAGGACTTCAAAAACACTTACCCTAGAGCCTGGAAGGAAGGAATCGAAAGTGCCCAGTGCATCGATAAGAACAGCAGTCTGGAGGCAGACTCCCCAATGTAGTGCACATTCAGGTACTCAGGCATAGGAGAAGGCATGGTGAGCTAGTGTGAACAGGGACGGAGGTAAATCATCTTATGACAGTTCTAAGTGATAATTTATTTGAAAAAGTTAAATGTAAACATATCAAATATGAGTTTGATATATTCACCCAAAGTCAATCTTGAAATAATCCAAGTGACTGGATATTGTAGCTATAAAGAGGATTTAGAATGAGTAGACCATAGTTGCTAACAAAGCAATATTCAGACAAGCAGAAGCTCGCTTAATAAATAACAGTTAAGGTATACTTTGGTCGTGTTTTTAGAAGTTAGTTCTGTCTTGGTCTAACAATGTGCTTATTTTCCTTTCTTCTCTTCCTTCGTCAATAATGGTATATAATGAGTTCAGTAAGGAGCAATCCTGTATGTTAAATGTTCCTTTCACACAGGCTCTGGGGAATAACAAATTCAAATCTTACAGGGTCAGGAGAATAATGAGTGAAGTGGGCTTCCTGATGCCCTCTGGGAGGTGCATATTCCCAGATAAAGGGCACAGCTATGACACAATTCCATATACCGAAAACATATGGCAATTTGGACTAAGGACTGCCTGCTCTTATTTTTCAAAGAGCAGGTTCTGTGTGAAATCTCCCTGTTTAATCTACAGGTAAAACAAAACTTGTCTGGGGCTGTAATACTCATAGGCTGTCAGTTTGTACTGCTGACCTCGGGTAGTTATTTTAAGTGTTTCAAATGGTTGAAAATAAATATCCCACATCAAAACACTTCTAAAAGCATTTCTAAAAAGTTTGTTAATTGAACTTTCATTGCGATAAATGAAATATAATTTCATCCATAAGAAACACCACCCTAAATTTCTATCACTAAGGAAAATAATCTATGCTATAGAGTACTTTGTAGGCATTAAAATTGGTGAGATAAACTGAGATGTGATGGCATAGAAAAAATAATACCTTACAGACACCTAAGTGGAAAAGCTATGAAACAGTATATAGATGACCCAATTTATGTTAAAGAGAAAGGCACAGTGTGTGTGTGTGTGTGTGTGTGTGTGTGAGCGTGTGTGTGTGTGTGTGTGTGTTTGTTTTAAAAGAACAGAAGGAAATCTATCACACAGTTCACAGGAGCCACCTCAGGGGGAGAGTAGGTGGATGTACCCGTATGTATTTTTCTGGAGAAAGGATAGCTTTAATCAGATTCTCAAGGGTGTCTATGATGCCTAACAGATCAAAATGTTTTCATCAAAATGATATAAAAGTTCTCCAGAAATGTTAGGTAAAAATGTAAAAAATACTAACTGCCTTTGTTCGCTATTAGCCACAAATGGTTTATCTATTTATAAATGGTGCCAACTAATAAAACAACAGAGATATTAATAGTTGAAATACCATGTATGAGACAAATTCATATGTATTTTTAAAGATTTTATTTATTTATTTGAGAAAGAAAAAGAGAGGGAGCACAAGCGACACTGAGGGGCAGAAGGAGAATCAGACTCCCCACTGAGCAGAGAGCCCAATGCGGGGCTGGGACTCAGGACTCCAGAATCATGACCTGAGCCGAAGGCAGAAAGATGTTCAACCTACTGAGCCACTCAGGTGCCCTGAGAATATTTTTTATTTAAAAAAAACTTTTTTAAGATTTTATTTTTAAGTAATCCTTATACCCAACAAGGGGCTCATACTCACAACCCTGAGATTAAGAGTCACACACTCCGGGGTGCCTGGGTGGCTCAGTTGTTAAGTGTCTGCCTTCAGCTCAGGTCATGATCCCAGGGTCCTGGGTTTGAGCCCCGCATTGGCTCCTTGATTGGCGGGAAGCCTGCTTCTCCCTCTCCTATTGCCCCTACTTGTGTTCCCTCTCTTGCTGTGTCTCTGTCAAATAAACAAAAACTTTAATTAAAAGAAAAAAAAAAGAGTCACAGACTCCAATGACTGAGCCAGCCAGGCACCCTGAGAATAATTTTTAAATGCTTGAGAAATGTTTACTGGAGCAGCAAATTAAAATGCCACTATTTAAAAAGAATTCTTAAGAGAACTATAGGCAAGCAGATATTAAACATCTTAAATATAATTATCAGGATGCAACTGTTTCTTTCTATATGTAGGTATATGAAAAACAAACTGGGAAAACTATCATACCTTTTCAGAACTATCCAAAGAGAGTTGAGTGGGAAAAAGCCTGAAAGATCAGGGGAATTACCAGAGATCACTAGTTTTAGGGGGCTGGAGTAAGTAGGATGCAAAACAACAGTTGTTTAAACAAATAGTTTAGTCACTTTTTTTTTTTTTAAGATTTTATTTATTTATTTGACAGAGACAGATCACAAGTAGGCAGAGAGAGAGGAGGAAGCAGGCTCCCGCTGAGCAGAGAGCCCGATGTGGGGCTTGATCCCAGGACCCTGGGATCATGACCTGAGCTGAAGGCAGAGGCTTTAACCCAGTGAGCCACCCAGATGCCCTGTTTAGTCACTTTTAAGAAGTAAAATAGTTACAGTATTAAAAATTAGACATAAAGGCTAAAAGATACAGATGTACCTTGACTGGTAGAATAGTGTGATAATGTTGAAAACTTTGTGCTTTAATCATAAAATTAAAATCATTTGCAATACATACTAGAGGAACTCATTATTTAAAAGACTGCCATGTTATATTACAAAGAGAGTAAATATCTCATAATTTATCTGTTTTAATACTTAATTTTCTTTCTTTTTTTTTTTTTAAAGATTTATTTGACAGAGAGAGATTACAAGTAGGCAGAGAGGCAGGCAGAGAGAGAGAGGAGGAAGCAGGCTCCCTGCTGAGCAGAGAGCCCGACGCGGGACTCGATCCCAGGACCCTGAGATCATGACCTGAGCTGAAGGCAGCGGCTTAACCCACTGAGCCACCCAGGCACCCAATACTTAATTTTCTTAAAGCAAGATACACCTCTAGCATCATGAATCAGTCAGTGCTGGCTTAAGAAATACGAATTTATTCAACAAGTCTTTTAGATCGCAAAGACAATGATTTCTTCCTCTATATAAAGAAGATGAGTTTCTATTAAAGATGTTAAAGAGCTTCCCCCAAATACCTGTGGACTTTTAAGTTTATAAATTGAATTACACACATTTTAAAAACTGCACACATTCAGCACACTGAGATGATTTTTTTTTTTTTTAAAAGTAGGCTTCACGCCCAGAATGGAGCCTAACATGGGGTTCAAACTTATGACCATGAGATCAAGACCAGATTGAGGTCAAGAGTTTGATATTTAACCAACTGAGACACCCAGGTGCCCCAATAAACTGAGATGACTTTTAAAAGGGTGTTGAATTGAATTAAACTTGGCTACCCATTTTGGAAGTTACTTGTCTATCATTACCTTTCTAGCACTTTCTGTAATTCTGATAATAAACTAAATGATAGGATTTTAAAATAATCATTTGACTTGAGTTAGGAGATGTGAATTCTACTCTAACGTGTCATTAATTAGTTGTGTGGCCCTAGATTACACATTATAATTCAGCAAACACTGACTGAGATCTCTTTCTTTTCTTTTTTCTTTTTTTTAAAGTAAATTCAACCGCCAATGTGGGACTCAAACTCACAACCCAAAAATCAAGAGTCACATACTCTACCAACTGAGACAGCCAGGTGCCCTAACTGGGATTTCACTGTAACGTACTAAACTAAATGCCAAGGCTTCAAAAGAAGAATAAAAGGGAAATGGAATGAGTTGCAGAAAGGGTTAAGAGAGGGATGGCATTTCTGATAAATGATGGTCAACTAAATCAAAATGTGTAAGGTCCTAAAAGGTCATGGACTTTATCCTCACATGGGCAATAGAAAGCTAACAAAGGCTTTTAGGTAGGAGAGTAACATAACTGGATTTTTTTTTTTTAAAGATTTTATGTATTTGAGAGAGAGAGTACACAGACACACATGAAGAGGGGAGCAGGGGGAGAGGAAGAGGGCTAAGCAGGGAGCCTAACTAAGGGCTCAATCCCAGGACCTGAGCTGAAGGCAGATGCATAACCAACTGAGCCACTCAGGCGTCCCATAACTGGACTGATTTTTAATAAACATCACTCTGTTACCAGGGCAAAAGACAAGATGAAGAGACTGGAAGCAAAGACATTACTCTAACAGTTTAGGTTAGAAATTTTAAAAGGCCTTGAAATATGGTGACAAAAATGAAGAGGAAAGGAGAAATTCAAACAAAAGAATGGTTAGGATTCAATTAGGGAATAGAAGGGGGTGAGGTGTGGGGAGAATGATGACGAGTCCCAAACATCAAAGATGGTGACCAGAAGGGCTATCATTTTAATACTGAGATGATATGTATGAGAGAACAGTTCTGGAAATCACCTACCTCCGTCTCACACACTTATTTTTAATGGGAATTCTATCCACCTTGATGATCTATGTAATCAAATAATGAGAATCAAGAATAAAGTATATGAAATCATACCAGAAACTCTGAAATTAATAAAAATATTTAATATTTCTATTGTCCTAGATTCTCCAGAACCAATTTCCAAGACGCATTATTAGACTATTTCTCCTTTCTGTTTGCATTGCTTTGAACAAGACATTGAAAACCTCCAAATCTTTTTTCATTCACAATGTATAAATGGGGGGTATAGCTCAGTAGTAGAGCATTTGACTGCACAATGTATAAATGATAATACAAGTCCAAACTTTCACAACCAACTATGATTAAGGCTCAAATATAAAAATGTACACATGAAAGCATGTTGCAAACTACCGTGTATGTAAAAATGTATGATAGGAACAGAATCCTATTTAGCTCAGTTGTTAAGAGAAAACGGAGTTTTTGATTACAGATGTCAGGTTTTGTAACTCATGACTGTAAAACCTCAGTGAGAAAGCCAACTACAAAAGTACTGAACTGGGAAGTGAGAGAAAAGTAAAACTCTTGATTTCACAAAGGTTGTAAATAAGCATCAGAGAAAGAAGCTGTCTTTGTCAGGAGACCAAGAAAATTCAGAGTGCTGATTCTGAGGACACCCGGAGAACAGCAGGTCAAAGACTATTCCAGAGACAGGAAAAAAAGTTCTAATTTGCCTGACACATCCATCCATAACAAATATTTGAAAAAAATCAAACATTTTGAGAACCAACATCAACAACTAAAAAAGGATGGCTTCTGCTTTCTATTGAAGTACTCTATACTTTCTACTTGTAATGGGTCCTCTTCCTACCTCTCTGTTTCCTTTCCTTCCCATTAAATCCAAAGGTAGAAAGTAAAAGACAGACAACAAAAGCATGTCTTTTATTCAGAATAAAAAAGCAATGGGGAAAATCAGTTTTGCCTTGCTCCACCCTTGTCCATAGCTCCTACCATAATTTTTAAGGATGACACTGATTATTCCCATTATCTTTTCTTACAGCCCCCCCAAATTTTCATGTACAGTACAAGTAAAACATTTCTAATTTTTTTCATACAGGTTATCTTTGATAAAATTTTACATGAAGACTGGTTTCACTGTTATGTTTTACCGACTGTATCAAATTACAGCACTTTATTAAGTCACTGAGCTTTCTCTGCGGCTACTTCTACCAAGTCAAATTTTACAAATATAAATTTTATCGTATGCAGTTTTAGCCAATGTTAGATTTGTGTTATTTGTACCAGTCACACAAACCACTATTTGTTAACTGTTTATATTTTCATTAGAAACCCATGAAAACTTATAATCTAAAGTAAAGTTATACATCATTTCCTTCAGGTACTCTAGGACTGCTGTGTATTGCTAATTGAAATCTCCTGTATATTTTTAATCACTTTGCATACGATTTGATGAGAGTACTCATTGCTGACAGAGAAAAGATACAGAGTGGTTAAAATGGAGGGGCCAAAACATCTGAGTCTTAATATAGGGCCTCAATGGTCAGTGTATCTATAGCTATAGTCCGAACATTATCTGAATGCCAAAGTTATTTTCTAATATTCGACATGTATTGTTTTCATTATAAATTAATGTATTTAAGGGGAGCAAAAAAATAAACTACAAATGTACCTTCTCCAAAATGGTTAAAGCGTAAGAAATTAAAAGCCAGAAGGTAAAATGTATTAAATAATTTTTACATTCTTAATACTGAGAGCTAGCTAATTAGGGCAATACTAACAAATGGAATTCTTTATAGTTACTACGGTAGGAATAACTGGGTCTCACATACTAGATTACGCTAAAGCACTGAAGAAAACCAGTGTATACAAACATGGTGAATGTCAATACTCAGGGTTAATAGCAACACCCCAAACTCATGTCTAAAATGTTCTAAAAGCTAGCTTTCATAAACTTAAAACCACTAATCGATATCATAACCATGATTTATAAACAGGATGCTTTACTGAGCCATCGCTTTATACAGCCAGATGTGCATGTTTCAGTTGCTATTTTGAATTCTATCAGGAATACTTCTGACTTTAAAAGCACAACAAATATACCTTGATTTCTGAAGGGAAGATTAAAATCAAAATGGATAATACAAGATTAAAAATTATATTTAAAAAATATGGAAATACCCTGAAAGCTACATGTGAGTCGCTGAGAAGTGGCCCCTCTTTTTCGATGTAATTTATGCTCGAGTCTCCAGCAATTAGGTGTACGCTTCCTTCCATGCCCTCTACTGAGCTCTGACAGGCTGTGCTCTCTCCAGGATTCAGTGCTTTTGCAAGAGTGTCAAATGCCCTATTAGGAGACATTAGATGCTGTGAGCTTGGTCAATCTCCAAAAAAAAAAAAAATAATAATAATAAAATCCTACATAAAATTCTGAAATTAATATTTAGGCCTAAAAAATTATTGCGAATACAGAACTTCAGTGTATCACTGATAACTCTATTTCAGTGATACCTATACCTGCTTCCAAAAGCAACAAAAAAACTTCAATTATGTATAGTATGAAAAGCTGTATTATATTAATGTATTATCAGAGAATTACAGTCTGTAAAAAAAAAAACTTACGTAATTACCAGGAGGAAAAACCCTTACACTTTGTCTCAAAACATGCTTTTACAAGTTACACATTTGATACTACAAGATAACAGCCCATTTACTTTATATACAGAAGTTATTTAGAAAGAATAAGGGCAAGAACTTATGTCAACTTCACTGCATTCTACACAAAAGATTAGATTTTAATTTTATTTAAAAATTCAGGAAATATTTTAAAACTTGTGTTAACACAGCTACATCTAATCTCTAAGAATCTTGAGATTAGGATGGCAAATAATGGATTAATGTTAGCAAATAACTGTTAGCTCCTCATATTTTTCAAAGAGAGGCCTTTTAGAGTTCCTTAAAATCTTGCGTTCAACAAAGTACTTATTGAGACTCTTAAATACAGTTTCCTCAACATTTAGATGATGAACAGTGTGAAAAAAGCCTGAAGAGATCCAGTTTCTATATCCCATATATTAATATCAAGAGAACAAAAAACCGAATTCTCATACAAGTTTCCTGAAGTGTAACTTAAAATTGTAGTTGATTCAATTAAGTCCTTCAAATCTATTTTCATCATTTAAAAATTGGTGGGGAAAATGAACATGGCTGCCTGGGGTAAGGCAATTGTTTAAATACACAGAAGATAAAATAACACGTTTAGCAAGAAAAAATTCCTAAATTTTATGATTACATTTCTAATATTGTAATATTCATTTATTGCTCATTACTTGAAATGTAACCTGCTGAATAATATTTTACACTGAATGTGCTTTTTCAGTGAAAACTTACTGTGCTTTAAATTTTCTAACAGAAATACTTGTTTTCTGAAACTTTTGTAAATAGTATTTGCCATAAGAATATTGTAAGATATACTAATAAGATCAAAACAGACCTTACCTTGAAACATCACCATTAGTCTGCACTTCTTGATGAAATTCACACAAAGAGGTATCACCATTACTTAAGCTTTCAATCACAGACATTTCACTACTATTCTGAGAAGGATCTTTAGTTTTTCCAAGATTTGCTAATGATGTAACCACACTGGCCAATGTACTTAAATCTCCCTGACATGATTCAGCCTTAAAAAAAAAAAAAAAAAGGTATTAAAATCTGCAAATTGGTGTATCAGAGAACTTTTTGTCTGAAATATCCAATTCTAGATTATGAAATGACAAAATTAAAATATTCTAATTAAGATAAATGGAACCTAGAAAGCAAAATCAAAGAGCTCTGAGCCTTTAGAAACTTCCTGAGGAAAACGTTAAGTTTAAAAACAGCAGGTACATTTCCTAGGAAATGTTTATATAAAAGTTACATTAAACCAAAAAGTATACTTAATGATTAATCTATTCACATCAACAATCCCTCCCTCTGGTAAAAGGATCTTAGATGATCTTTTAAGTTCTTTTTTTATTTAAAATTCTATTTTTCATTTAAATTTTATTTAAAATTCTAAAATTTTATTTAAAATAAAATTTATTTTATTTAAATTTTTATTTAAAATTTCCAAAACTCTCTATACAAACTATAAAGTTGTACAGAATGTATTAAAATTAATGTTACTGAAAAGAGGGAAAAAACGTAAATGTTACTACTGAACAGAATTCTTAGAATGCCAATTTTCATCAGCCACTGTGTTAAATGTGTTAATACCAGATGCTGTGTAGGTGAAAAATCTCTTTACATATTTAAGATAATTTTTTAAAAAGATTTTATTTATTTATTTGACAGAGAGAAAAAGAGATTACGAGAATGAGTCGGGGGAGGGGCAGAGGGAGAAGCAGATTCCTCAGGGAGCAGGGAGCCTGACACGGGACTTAATTCCAGGACCCAGGATCATGACCTGAGCTGAAGGCAGATTCCTGACCAACTGAGCCACCCAGGAGCCCATGATAATGGCCTTTTGCTATACATTGCATATTCTCCCATTTGTCTTTAGCTTTCATTTTTGTTAATCACGTATATATTCTTTATTCACTAATTAGCTATTATTATTTTGTGAAAAAGTATTCACTCTCCTTAACTCTTTGACTACCCAGAAACATAATTTCTGTAAGAAAGGCAGACAGGTGCTTGATTTTTCTTTATCAATTTTCAGAGCAATGAGTCAGTGCCCTTAGCAACCTCTACTAGCAACAAGTGAGTTTTAAGTACCACTTTAAATTCATAGATTTTTATATATTTGATACATTTAAATGAATCATTCTTGTTTAAATACTCAAATTATTCCATCCTACCCTAATGAGAGTCCCTTCAATTGCCTTCTATGGCCAATTGACAGAATCCTTTGATGAAATTTAATTTTTCTGTTTTAAAGTGCTTTTAATCCAACAAAAACATGTTTCCTTCATGTTTCATGTTATATCAATTCTTCAGTTTATGTGAAATTAGTTTTAGTGAACAGAATGAAACAACTTTTGTGCTTCCCAAATTAACAAAGGATCCGAGGATCATTTACTGAGAAACCTACTAGTTGTGGAGTTCTTACTTGGTTCCTACTTATATATGTATTTTATTTAATCCTTGTAACAACCTTGTGAAATAGGAATCATCATGCCTTTATTACTGACAAGAAGAATTACCTCTTGTCATTCTGCAGCAAACAGTGGAGGCAAGACTGGGAAGTCAGTTCTAATGGGAAAGCCTACGCTCTAACCACTGTTCCAGGCTTCGTATACTTGAATAAAAGGAGTTAACATTTTTAAGTGTTTTAATTTTCAACTAAAACTTAAACACATCTATTTTCTTCCATTTTATAACATGCCTACCTAGCGAGATTTTTAAGTTTTTGCCAATAAAGACTCTTAGGCAATGCAAAAAGACCGCATCTGGTGACCAGTTTTGAGACTTTGTCAGAAACTTACCACACAAGATTGTTATTATAATTTAATACAAAGATATATAGAAAAGCAGTATCTGGGAAAATAGTAATTTCTCAACAAAACATAGTTGTCTTCCTTTCCTAAAGGAGTTAATATGTCAGTGCCGTCCTAACTACCATCCTAACCTTGAATCACGTATACAAGGTGAAGCAAAATCTTATAATTCCAAAATATATGGTAAAAAGCTAAATCTCCCCACAAAATGCTAAAGCCCAACCTGTATGGTTGAAACTCTTATTTGTCCTATTTTACAGATGAGGAAGGAAAGTGAAGCACTGACAGGTCAAATAACTTGCCCAAGTTTATGTAGCTAGTAAGTGGCACATGAAATATGATTCCAGAGCTCATGTATGGAGAGTCCCTTAAGAATATCAAAAAACTAAAAAAAAAAAAGAAAAAAAGAGAAAAAACTAATATAGAATAAATCTAGCCATAAATAGGAAGAATAATCTTATAGGTTATATAAAACCAGATTACATTACAGGGTGAGAGAAATACTATTCATAGGGCTCCCTAAGATCTGTTTCTAGACATGAATCTTCAGGAGAAATTTTTATTCTCATAAGGGGTTTCTGAACACTGCATAAATGCCACATGCTCCATTTAAATAAGCCTTTTTTCCTTGAGACTCCTTGCTCAAAACAAAGACTCCAACCTTTAAGAGAAACTAGGTAACTTAGACACATAATGAAAGCTCTTGCAATTCTATTCCTACTCTTGACTCAAGTCAATGTTTTGAGTAAAAGATGTGCTAGGAATTTCTCTTCACCTGAAATATTTTAAGTATTTTGTTACTATAAAATCTGTAGGGGAGTATAAAAGAAATATTAAGAATTTTGCACTTGGGGCACCTGGATGGAGCAGTTGGTTAAGCATCTGACTCTTGGTTTCGGCCCAGATTGTGATCTCAGGGTCATAAGATGAAGCCCTGAGTCAGGCTCTGTGCTCAGCACAGAATCTGCTTGAGATTCTCTCTCCCTCTCCCTCTGCCCCTCCTGCTCATGCTCTCTTTTTCCAAAATAAATAAGAAAATCTTAAAAAAGGGGGGGGGCACCTGGGTGGCTCAGTGGGTTAAAGCCTCTGTCTTTGGCTCAGGTCATGATCCCAGGGTCCTGGGATCAAGCCCCGCATCGGGCTCTCTCCTCAGCAGGGAGCCTGCTTCCTCCTCTCTCTCTCTGCCTGCCTCTCTGCCTACTTGTGATCTATCAAATAAATAAATAAATAATCTTAAAAAAAAAAAAGAAAAAAAAGCAATTTCACACTTAATATAAATTTCTGTTTCTGAGGACTTTTGAGATAAAAGAAACCTGTAAGACTTTTGTCTGTTACTTTCATTTTGAAGCTATAATTGTCCCAGGGCAATAATGAACATTTCTACTGATAGTTATTCCTATATGAGGACACACAAAATGGAGGCTATCCTGGTCACAAATCTAAACCCAAGGCAGCAAACACTTACAGGAAACACCTGTCAAGGGAACCCAACACACACCAATCACAATCCTCAACTCCGCTTTAACTAGCTCACCTTACCCTAAGAAGCAGGACCCACTAGCCTTATAAGGAAATCTTCAAGCTCCTAGTCAGTAAGGCCCTTTCCATATTGCTGCTTCTAACGTTTTCTAAAACTCACTCTTGCCCAAAATCCCTCAGCAAGAATGCTCTCCTGATCTATGGATTGTTTTCCCTTGAATAAAGCCATCAAATTTGTTACTAAACTGTTTTAGCTGTCACTTGACACTATCAAATAGTGGATCATTTAAAAAAGCAACTTGTAATAGGGAATATTTAAGACCAGACCAACTAACCAAAGTAATGGCGGAGATGAAGAAAAGGGAAAAAATATTAAAAGCTAAAAAAAAATTTATGCTTTAAATTAATTGCACTAAACACACCTTATCTGGTGTCATCAGCACAGTTGACTCAGTTTTTATTCCAGATTGGTGAATATTCACAAACATTCCTGAATCTAACAGTCCTGCTGACCTGTAACAAACAAGTACACATTTTAGCCTTAGTTTCACTGGGAAGAAAAACAAAGGACCAGCTACTTAATCTATGTTTTGCTGGTTTGTACTATACCTTGCACTTTCACTATCTGTTACAAAAGTTGGAGTTGCAGCTAATGGACTTCGAAGGTCTTTTCGGATGTAGATTTTTTCTGTTGAAGCGGCACAGTTGGAAGATTTTTCTCGTGATACTTCAATAGGTTTTCTTTCACACTGAACAGCTACAAAAATGCATGAAGCTATTACATCACAGTGTTGAATGTATATGCAATTATAAATGTAACGCAATGCTGTTCATGGGAGACAGTTATCATAATTGAACTCTAAAGATCATCTTTAGAAATTATTTCCAACTTCAACAAAGTTGCTTTGGAATAATAATTTGCATCTCTTTTCTCTCCCTGACCCAGCTGTGGTAGAAATGTAGAGGAATTCTTATTTTTTAAAAGCTCACCATCAAGAAGGAAAAACTGAAGATAGGAGTCTCTTACCTATCTATGTGAGAGTAAAAAAAAAATAGTATCTGACCGACTGAAAATAATACTAATAGCCACAAAAAGCTAAATCTTTTTTAGTTAAGGGCAGGGAGATTTTTGAGAATTAATTCAACTGTTTATAATCTTCATTTATAAAATACAGGTAGTATATTTCACTTATTTTATAGGATTTTATTTCATGATACATAGGAGATAGTATAGCTGTTAAATGTACATTTTCTGAGAAAAAAAAAAAAAACCTGCCAAGATTCAGATCTGAGTTCTGCCACTTATTAGTTATGTAACCTTGGGCAAGTTACTAAATCTGTTTACTCAAATGTAAAATGGCTAAGAGCTGTACTTACTGCACACTATTTTGCTATGAGAAGAAATAAGTTAATTCCTATGCTATACAAAGAGTTAGGTATGGTGAGAACTCAATATTAGCTACCCAACTTATTACCTTAGTAGTTTAATCGAAAACTAAACTGTTATCTAGTTAGGCATGTTTTTAAAAACCAAGTTCAAACATATATACATGAATAGCATATGGACAATAAATATATTGTTGAATGAATAGAAATATATGCATATGTACACATTTTTAAACTGTTAGTTGGAATACTGTAAATTAAAAAGGATATATATTCACATATTGTGTTAACTGTGACATATTTCTAGAGGTTGGCTGAATTCTTAAAATTTTATTCTCCTTTAAAGCTAATACATACAATCTTGTCTCATTCCAAACGCAATACATCTCTGTAACCTGCAGTATTGACAGCGGTTTCGATGGTGTTTATTGATAATACAGTCCTTTGATCCTCGACATGAATAAACTAAATTTTTTCGGATGCTTCTTTTAAAAAATCCTTTACAGCCTTCACAGGTTACTGCTCCATAGTGACGCCCTAGAGACAAGATGTTTAAGAAAGCAAAAGTCATGTATTTTTGAACAGAAATGGAAATAAGCCCATTTATTCCCTTCAAGTAACAACAATATATGTAGTGAAATGATTTTTGAGTCTGTGACATGGAAACATTTTTTAGGAGTTACTAAGCAGAGAATGAAACAACCATATTCTTTGATAAATATATTAAATAGTATGAATTTTTAATTCTGTAAAGTAACCTTAACAATGATATGGAAGATTTTGGAAAGAGGAAAAGCAAAACCACCCATATACACCATAAGTAAAAACTATTTTCACTTCTGAGATCACTTATAAATTATAATTCTCTTTTACATTATATAAGGATATTTTATTCTGAAAACTCTGCTTGAAAAAAAGATACATCAATTAGTATTTGAGCTACAGTATTCTCTTTTTTGGGGAGGGTGTGGGTGAGGAAGGATAGAGGGAAGAGGAGAGAAACTCATACAGAGCCTCTATGGGGCTCGATCTCACAACCCTGAGATAGATCATGACCTAAGCTAAAATCAAGGATAAGACATTTAATCAACTAAGCCTCCCAGGTACCCCTATAGTAATCTCTTCTCACTGTGGATTCCACTTTTTAAGTTTCTGGAGAAATCTGTCACACTTTGATTAACCTACCACTTCACAGGCCATTTCTTTGATAAACATCAATTAAATTGAACATACTCTGGGAAAAGCTGTAGTGGAGATTGTTGCAATGAAGCTATGGAAAAGATTAAAGATTATATGTGAGTGAACATGGGTGCTTTTCTGTCCTAAAATAACAATGACCATAACTAAAATGACATAAACCTGAGTACTAGTAGTAGTATTTGGAGAAATGCTGCTCAGCTATGCACAGCATTAAAGAGTAATCAGAGCTTTTCCATCTCAATTCTATATACATGGACTAGCAACAGGGCTCAGCAGGTAAGTTAGCAACAATGTTATGTATTAATAAGGACACAACTCATTCTTAAGCAATTCCTTTGACAAAACTGACTTTATTTTCAAGAAAAATTTCTACATACTCAGTTTACATTTAAAAAGCAAAATTCGGGGTGCCTGGGTGGCTCAGTTGGTTAGGCAGCTGCCATCGACTCAGGTCATGATCCTAGAGTCTGGGATCAAGCCCTGCATCGGTGTCCCCGCTCATTGGAGAGCCTGCTTCTCCCTCTCCCTCTACCAGTCATTCTGTCTGCTTGTGTTCTCTATTTCTCTGCCAAATAAATAAATAAATAAAAGCTTAAAAAAATTTTTAAAGCAGAAGTCTTTGGGGGACCTAGGTGGCATAGTTGGTTAAGTCCTTGACTCTTGGTTTTGGATCAGATCATGATCTCAGGGTCATGAAACTGAGCCTTGTGTGGGGCTCCAAGCTCAGTGTGGAGTCTGCTTAAGTTTTTCTCCCTCTTCTTCTCTGCCATCCTAATACATAAGCAAATCTTTTTTTTACTGTTTTTCACAATTCTTCAAAATATGCATTTATATGTCATTGGAAGAACAAATTAAATTGCATTCAAGTAAAATAAAACTTTAAATGAATAAAAAGCTTTGGGGAAAAATCAGTTAAATTTTATAGGCTTCAAATATGAATCATAAAAACAACATGCTCTTTTCTTTTTACTTTGAGAAGAAGAAACATGGTAGTGTGGTAGTTATTTTAACAACACAACACACATAGAAGGTTATTTTTAAAATGTTACCTGATGCTTTGTCTCCACATACTACGCAAAGATCAAAAACCTTATTTGGTCCTTGGTCCTGGGAAGAATTATCTGTTAAGAGCTAAAGAAAACCCCCCAAAACAAAAAACCAGAACAATAATTTGTTAATAATGCTTTTAAGTAAAATGTAAAAGAACAGTCTGTCTTTATTGTTTTCTTTCTTTTAAGTTATTCTGAGACTTTGAACTCTATTATGCATATATCAATTAAACTATTAATTTTCTTTATATATAAAGAAAAATTTCAATGTTATTAGAAACAAAGATAGGAAAAATGCCTTTTAAATTTGTTTCATTACAATCTCATTAAACACTATTAAACACTCAAATACATGAGCATTTAATGTATCTTACCTATTAAGCATTTATTATTCATTATTCATTCAACATATCAAATTACTGCAGCAATTATCAGCCCTATCATGACATGTCTTTAAACAGCTCAAAATTTTTCCACATGGAAAAATAATCTATAAAATCATAGAAAGATAATTGAATTTTAAAAATAGAATAGTTAAAATTTTTTTGAGTTATTTACTTATAATTATGGAAAAGATTGATAAATATTCCATCAATGAGTTATCTAAGATTTGGATCAGGTGTAATCATTGACAGCCTGGGCTATAGAGTCTGATATACAGTAGCAGCTTAGTGGAACTGGGTGGAGAGGCCTTGGACAAATTACAAACTCTCTTAAATTATATAAAGAGCTGATCACTTAGTTGCAGCTAATAGAAGCACTAGTTTTTTCTTTTATCTTCTAACCTTTTAATCATTTCCCCCCCCCCAATCTTTTGAAATGTGAAGAGATTACTTCAATCCCCAAAATGTGATCGGGTATTCACCATAGAGCCTCCTGGCTTTCAAACAACCCACACACCAATCCTCCACTTGGGACTCTTTTTCATCTCTTAGGGGTATGAATGCTTTCAGGAGTAATTCTGATTTAAAAAACTTCAAAAAGTCCTTAAAATAGCTGTCCCTTGCTATGTTGTAATGGCATAATTTCTTCTTATCTCATCATAAAAACTTAGTTTTTAAAGAAACTTTAAAAAAATAGCTGTCCTTTGAAAGTGTCTATGAAAGGTATCACTCTTTTCTTAATAGTGCATCTACTGTGAATGGTGCTAATCTTTTATCTGCTATTATTCCTAAGGGTAGAAGAAATATTAAGGGACTTGCCCACATCCTTTAGGTCACTAGATTAGAAATCCAATCTTCTTGGCCCCGGGGGAGTTTTATCCTATACCTGTTTCTGTTTTTTTGCCCTGAGGGGTGAGCCATAAAGTAGGCAAATTACCAATATTATCTTTTTTTCTTGAAACAGAGAAATTTTTTTTATAAGAATAACTTTACAGTGGAGAAATGTGATACATACTACTTCACCCAGGTGGTGAAGATCAACGTCACCAGTTATAAAACATAGTGATAGTAAGTACACTTGATGTGACATGATGAAAATGGCACTTAACCTCTGTGATCCTGCTCACCAAAACCAACAATCCCAGTTTAATCATGAGAAAAACAGTAGTCAAAATCCCAAAGCAGGGTCATCTACAATACACCTGACCAGTAAACCTCAAAATCGTCAAGGTCATCAAATACAAGGAAAGTCTGAGAAACTGTTACTGCTAACAGGAATCTAAGAAGACATGATGACTAAATGTAATATGGTATCCTGGAACCAAAAAGAATATTAGGTAAAAATCAGGAAAAGCTAAAAACATCCCGGATTTTAGGAAATAATATATAAAAATCAACTCACTAGTCATAATAAAGGTATCATATTAATATAAAATGTTAATAGGAGAAACTGTTGAGAGGTTATATGGCAACTGTATGAACAGTTCAATATTTCTGTAACTATAAAACTTTTAAAATCGAATCTGTTGATAAAAAGAACTTAAGGTATTCATTCATGATGTTATAAATTTTTTTAGTGACTTCTGCCTTGTTGATAAAGTAACTTCTTATAAATCCCAACCACTTTTTACCTTAGGTGTTTCTAAAACTAATATAAATGATGCAATTAGAAGAATAACAGAATCTACCAGAATATAAAGGGAAAATTTTGTGTTTTATGAATTAGTTCTTCAATCCTAAAAGGAATTTTCTTTGATCAGGTTTTCATCACAAAACAGAGAATTCAATTTTAAGTGGGAACTCCACCAAAAAGTCTCCAAAGACAAACTTAAGGGTTTGTTGGATTTGTGTTCAATCACAGGAACCAGCAGTGAAAATATCTACATAATCATGGGCATGCAGCATGTACAAGCCTTACCTCTTCGAAAAATATTTAACTAGCAAAAATTAAAATGATGTGAAGTTAATCTAGACGACTGACTGACTTCTAGTGTTAAAGCAGATGGTGGGGATAAAATGGTCTGCTACATGAAGGAAGATAAAGATGACAACCAAGGTGGCATCTGTTGAAGCACAGCCATAATACTGACTTCTTGATCTGGCAGCTTCTTGTTGCCTAGGCAGCGTGGTCTTGGAAAATGCTGCTACCATGAAGAGGCTTTTAATTTGGCAGTTTCCTAACCATGCAGAAGCAGCAGGTCTCTTAGAAGCTAGTTCTGCGGCACCTGTAAGTGGTTATTCTTGGAAACCTGAAGTGGAGCTGTATCTTCAGCCTTCCCAACAATTCTGTGAATTCTCTTTATCCTTTATGAAACCCCTTCCTGGACAAACTAACCTGAGTGGATCTTATTATCTGAAACTAACAACCCCCTCCCCGCTCAATATATGGATGTGAGGGTGCGTGAGAAAGAGTACCGTGGCATATAGGAAAGGGCACACAGATAATCTGCACAGCACATAATTTTATGCAACTTTTCCTAAAGACCAGGTAGGATGTAAAGTCTTAACATCACTTATACTTATGATGCGCTTTTTAATTCTTTCATGTGTAAAATGAAAAGACACTCTGAAGTTATTTACCTGGAGATGTTGTGCAGATAGATCAGGAGTTGTAAAAAATAACTGATTAACACCTGCTGCATCTGGAGTAGTGAGGAAAACTTTCCCTGGAGTAGAATCTTGCCTGGCCAGAATGACTTTGCTTGGGGTAGAGCCATCGTGATTTGTCAGAATGAACTGCTTGCCTTGTGTGTTATGATCAAGTGCCGTCACGATCTGGATTTTCTGGCCAGTTTGCTGCTCGGTAACAATCTAACACAATCATGTCAAATTAGTAATCAGTTCAACTTATCTTTTTTTTTTTTTTTCCCTCTAAGGGCTCAATTTTCTTCTACCTTCAGACAAAGCTAGGAAAGCATACCATTACATATATAGTCAATACAATACACATACATACATACCTTTTAAACTAGCAATTCTACTCCCACAAAATCCCATCCTATAGAAAAACAAATGTGCAAATAAAGGTACAATAATAAAAACATTTGGACCTCACTATTTTGATTCTTTCCTTCCCCTTCCCTCCCACCTTCCATTTAGAAAAATGTTTACTGGGTGCATTCCATTTGCCAAGCATTGTTTGTTCTGGGTCCTCGAATATAGCAATAAACAAAACAAAACCTTTGTTCTCACAAAGCTTTTATTTTAGTGAGGAAAGGCAGATGAAAAACAAATAAGCAAATAATATTCTCAGATGGAATTAAGTGCTACAAAGAAAAAATAAAGCAGGGTAGAGCTGGTGAGTCACTGATGGAACAAAAGCCATGAGGAGATGGCTTCTGCACAGACCTGAGTGACGCAGCAGACCAAAGCTTAGGGCTAGCTAGAGGAAGTTCATCCTCTACCTGGATACAGGTAGAGGCCATGGGGCAGGAAGAGTGTGTCTCACATATGTGAAGCAAGAGGCACTTCAAGAGAGCTATATGGCAGAAGGGGTTATGGTAAAAGATGGGATCCGAGCACCAGCAGGAGCCACATGGTATAGGGCTGTGTAAGGACTACAAAATCTGGATTTCCTCCTGTGTGAAATGAAGATCCATTGGAAGATCACAGAGCAGAGCGGCAAGATCTTTTTCAAAAAGGGTAATTCTAGATTTAGTTTCGTAGTATAGCCTGTGATGTTCAAGAGAAGCATTAAGGGATACCAGAAAGAATGCTACTGCCCACACATTGGCAGCATCTGGGAATTACATATGGGCAGAGATGCCAGCAGGGTACGGGGTAGTGGCCATGCTAGAAGAGAAAAATGATGGGATTTGGGACAGTTTATGAAGGGATATGTGACAAGATACGCTGATGGACTAGATGCAGAACATAAGGAGAAAAAAGGCAAGGATGACTACCAAATTTTGCTCTGAGCAACTGGGAGGACAGGACTGCTATCTACTGAGTTGGAGGACCCTGGGGATGAGCAAATTCATGAATTAGAGAACTGGCCCAACACTGAGGGCTTTTGTTGTTGTTGAGCAAATATTTTACAGAGTAAACTCATTACGCTAATTTAATTCTTTGGTTCAAATTCAAAATTGCAAAGTTGATTTGTTTCCAACTTTTTCCCATTTCCCCCAAATTTCCCTAAAATTATTTTCAAGATTCTTTTCTATGCAAAATTTACAACGAAGTTCTGAATTACTAATCAGTTTTTGTCTAGAGTAGAACTGTAACGATTATAACTGCTGCCAATTTGAATTTTGTTGACCCCTGTTGCCAGCATGTCCTTCTTTTCTGGGTGTACTTCTCACTGCTGTCAATCTTATTTTACATAGGTTATCTCCACCACTATCTTCCCTAACAATCTTCCATTTTACCTTTAAGATGTGAATTTGAATCAGTTCATAACAAATTTTACCATGTAACTCTTAAGCTGTTGTAGGCTTCACTTCACTGTGGATTATTTCTATCACTAATATTACTGTGAAGTAAACACAATTCTAATGGCTAACAAACTTATTTCTTAGAGAAGAGCTTTAGGTGCATGCACCGTGTGGTAGTTCTTTGACAGCAAAAACTTGATAAGTGGTAGCTTTTTAAAGACTAGCTGCAATGTGAAATCAGAAACTATACTAAAATCCACTGATCTATCCTGCCATTTGAATGAATCCTTCACTTGTCAGTGATTCTGTAATATCACATTGGCCCACCGAATGATGTACACCTTTTATATATTGACATGTTTCATCATACCATATCATTACATGGCAGGTAGCCCCTGGAAAAATAAAGGGAAAATAACATTTCATTATTATTATGAAAATGGTTTTGACCTTGCTGACTCTCTGAAGAGAGTCACTAGATGACACTTTGAAAACCTTTGGATTATGGTACCTCTTAGAAGGAATAGAGCATAATTCTTCCAGGTTTTTTCATTAGCTGTTTTTCTTCTGCACTCCCTTAACACTTCATACAGTCATCTATTATAGCCCTTCCCACTATATCCTAACTGTGGGATGATTCGACTATTCCCCACTAGATTTAAAGCTACCTTAAAGTTGAGAGTATCTTTTATTTCGGTACCTTCAGAACCTAGCATATACATTTGACTTATTTACTTAAAAAAAAAATTTTTTTTTTTAAAGATTTTATTTATTTACTTGCAGAGATCACGAGTAGGCAAAGAGGCAGGCGGGGGGTGGGGGGAGCAGGCTCCCTGCAGAGCAGAGAGCCTGATGCCGGGCTCGATCCCAAGACCCTGGAACCATGACCTGAGCCAAAGGCAGAGGCTTTAACCCACTGAGCCACCCAGGTGCCCCTATTTACTTACTTTAAAAAATATTTTATTTATTTGAGAGAGAGAGACAGCACATGCGAGAGCACAAGTAGTAGAGAGGGAGAAGCAGGTTGCCCATCGAGCAGGGAGCCTGGCGTGGGGCTCGATTCTAGGATCCTGGGATCATAACCTGGGCCAACGGTAGACACTTAACTGACTGAGCCACCAGGGCACCCGTATACATTTGATTTAAATAGGTTTGATGAATCTGCAAATGAACTGTAAATCAAACATACCTCTCCCATCTGTTGTTCAATAATTTGATGTGCAATTTCTTCTATGGTTGCCATGTTCTAATTGCCAAAAAGTCCTGCCAGAATAAAAAGATGCCTTTTCACAATTATACTCATGAAACATATTTACTGAAGAATTTACAAATGAAAACACATGATAGCTAAGATTTATTTCAAAATAATCCAGTTGGGGTAGGTGGGGGAAGGATGGAATAAACAAAACAAGACTGGCCATGCACTGACAATTACTGAAAACTGGTGAAGTTTATATAGGGGTTCATGAAATTATTCTCTCTGCTTTTAAGTATTTTGAAAAGATCTATTAAAAAAAATGATTCAAGACCCAACAATTTTACTTTTCAAAGACTAGACTGAAAAGCAATGGCTTCATCCTCTCTGGAACCAACAGAGGAAAGAAACAGAGTTGCTCCCTGGGCCTGTGTCCTCTGGGCTGCCACCCCCATGAACTGCAGGGAAGGCAGTAAGATTTCTGAGAATTCTGTAACAGCAGAAATGTTGCCAGCTTGGACTGAAGGGGACATAGATCGGATGAAATGGAGAAAAACCGCTGGACTTGTGTGATTTTTCTACATGGGCCAGTAGAGCTATTCGGTTTCAAACATTTGTTATCCTTCCAGGAAGGGGAGAAAGATTCAAAGATAGGTCACAGGCCCAACTAAGCCATCCAGGTGACCCTTTATTATTATTATTTTAAGATAGATTTATTACTTGAGAGAGAGCGTGCCCATGTGTGGGGGTAGGGGCGGGGGGAGAATCTTCAAGCAGGTTCCCTGATGAGCACCAAGCACAAAGCATCATGCAGGGGTTGATCCCATGACTCATGAGATCATGACCTGAGCTGAAACCAGAGTCCAACTAAGTGAACCACCCAGGTGCCTCTAATGTGTATTATTTTCATCAACATTCTGTTCATGAAGCTATCTGTGTATCTCTAAGATAAGAGAAGCTTTTCTACTGTTCTCTTTTCTTTCTGGATCCTCACCCAAATT
This sequence comes from Mustela putorius furo, assembly GCF_011764305.1. Classification (NCBI taxonomy): domain Eukaryota; kingdom Metazoa; phylum Chordata; class Mammalia; order Carnivora; family Mustelidae; genus Mustela; species Mustela putorius. The sequence continues at coordinate 10,047,217 of NW_025421481.1, read as the reverse complement.
GCTTTTGGCATCTCTATTTCAACCAACAATCTCTTCAAGGCAATCTAGGCTTTTTGTAGCATGCATCTCAAAACTCTGCCAGCCTCTATTCGTCTCCCAGTTCCAAATTTTTAGCCATTTGTTACAGCAGCACCCTACTTCCCAGTACCAAAAATCTGTATTGGTTTGCTGGGGCTGACATAACAAAGGCTAACAAGGCTACTTCTGGCTAGATAATTCAAACAATAAAAATTAATTTTCTCACAAGGGCGCTGGGGTGGCTCAGCTGGTTGAGCGACCGACTCTTCGTTTCTGCTCAGGCGTGATCTCAGAGTAGTGAGAGAGCATGACGCTCAGCTCAGAGTCTCCTGGAGATTCATTCCCTCTGCCCCATCTCCCTGCCCGCCCCCACCCCCCACCTGAGCTCTCAAGCATTCTCTGAAATAAATAAATCTTTAAAAAATCTAAATTTTCTCACAATTCTGGAGACTAGAACTCTGAGAAAAGCTGTCAGAAGGGTTGGTTTCTGAGACCTATCTCCTTTGCTTGTAGACGGCTGTCTCTTCTTTGTCTCTTCATATATTCCCTCTGTTTGCGCCTGTGTTGTAATCCCTTTTAATAGGGATAATAGTCATACTGGATTGGGGCCTAACCTAATGACCTAATTTTAACTCAATTACCTCTTTAAATCACAGTCAAATACAGTCACACTCTGAGGTACTGGGGGCCAGGACTTCAATATGAATTTTGGGAGAGTGGGGGAATATTCAGCCCATAACACTTAGGCACAAACCTACTAAGAAACACGCATGCTACCTATAGAGCTTTAAAATGCTACCTATAGAGAAGAAAAACTACCTGATAGAACACTAAAGAAAATAATTATAGTGACTACCTCTAGGGAGAACTGGAAGTTTGGGAACAGGGCCAGAATACAGACTTACTTTTCACTGAGTAAGCATCTGTTTCTTTAAAATTAAAATTAATTTTTTATGTGTGGCAATACCTACAAGTATTACCACACTTAAAAAATAAATTGTAAGTAGAAAACAAAAACCCAGTTTAAAGCAACCTTTTCCAGAAATCCTAAAATCAATGGTGTTATTAACACATTAGAACCAAACAACCTACCTCATAATGAAAAATTAAGTAGATAAACCATTTATATATATTATTAATGTTTGATTATTTAAAAAGTGCATGAATAGAAAGGACTGAAGTTAAATTTCAGTACTATTAAATGAGCAAACAATTACACTAAGTCAAATATAATTTTGGGGGAGCCTGGGTGGCTCAGTGGGTTAAGCCGCTGCTTTCGGCTTGGGTCATGATCTTAGGATCCTGGGATCGAGTCCCATATCGGACTCTCTGCTCAGCACGGAGCCTGCTTCCTCCTCTCTCTCTCTGCCTGCCTCTCTGCCTACTTGTGATCTCTCTCTCTGTCAAATAAATAAATAAAATCTTTAAAAATATATATATATATAATTTTGGAAGAAGGGACCAAAGAATATGAGGGTATTACGTGTGATGCACATATGTGCATGGTATATATGCACGTCCAGGTTCATGCTAATTGTGTACTTTGTCATCAGCAATACTACAGTTAATACAATGCTACAGGATTTGAAAGTTAATATTCTTGGAACAGTATTCCTGAGTACCAAATTTAGGGATATTAGATTTTTTTGTTTTTTGGATTCTGAAGAAAAGAGCAGGAAATGACAATGAATTCATAACTTTTGGAGTTACAAACTCTAAGCTGAGATAATCTATCCACCCTCTTCAGAAAAATATACACATGCATGTATTTGGTAGATTCCATTTTGTGGTACAATACATCAATTTTCTACTTCTATTTATTTTCAGGGGGAGAGGGGCACAGGGAGAGGTAGTGAATATCTTAAATAGGCTCCATGCCCAGCACAGAGCCCAATGTAGAGCTCAATCTCCCAATTCTGAGATTATGACCTAAGCTGAAAACAAGAGTCAGATGCTTAACTGACTAAGCCACCCAGGCACTCCTTTCTACTTCTTTGTATATAAACCTTCTGCATTACTGCAGTAGTCTAGAGCTCTTATCTCACATTGTTTTATAGATCCATGTAATTCAAACTGGTTAGCAAAAGAATGCTTAGGGCAAGTTTTTGAGATACTTACCTCAATGAGCATATACTTCATTTGCATTGAGTGAAACAGAAATGAGAGGACATTAGGGAGTAGATTTGACCAGAAAGGCAGACTAAGAACAATTTTTGCCCTTTGGACCCCTCTCCAACCACACATAGATAGGTATGGTGCGAACGTTGCAGTATCAAACTACTTTCTCCTACTTGTAAAGCCTGTTATGTGTCTGTAAAGCCTGTTAGGTTATTTGTCAGCTTATTAACTTAAGATTCAAGTCTAGAAAGGCACAGACACAATGATATAAAGTCAAATCTATAATCTCAATTTTATTATTACTTATTTTTCTCATTAAACTATTGAGGAATACAATACTTATTTATATGTAAATAGATCCGTAAAATAATTCAAATACATCATTAAAATTTTTTTCCATATGCAAAAAGGAGGCTAACTATCTAATCACAAATTATGGGGTACCTGGGTGGCTCAGTTGGTTAAGCATCTGATTCCTGATTTTGGCTCAGGTCACGATCTCATAATTGTGAGATGGAGCCTGGTGTTGGCACCACACTGGGCATGGAGCCTGCTTAAGATTCTCTCTCTCCCGCTGCCTGCCACCCCCCCCCCAACTCCTCCTGTGCTCTCTCTCACTCTAAAACAATAAATAAATTACAAATCGATCTAAATGTATTACATTTTACTAAAATTTAGAAATTCCCAGAGGATGGTATTATTCACTCTGATAAATGAAAGTTTTAGCAAGGGGGAAATGCTAAAAATTAGTAAGAATGAAATAGGTTATTTGGCATAAAATTAGGCATTTATGATAATGGATTTAGTCACTTTGCTTTAGTCACTAAAAGCTCAACTATGCCTAGTTTAAGCAGAAAGGCAGGGGGTGGGGAAAACAGGATACATGCTAGGATCCAAGCAGAGCTGACCTTGGCAGAAACTGGAACTTGGGCTTGTGATGCTGTGAGGAATCTCCTTATCTCTATTTTCTTTCGTTCTCTCTTTCTACTTTCCTTCCTTCCTCCCTCCCTTCTTTCCTTTTCCTCCCTCCTTCCCTCCCTCCCCTCCTTCCTTTCTTCCTTCTTTCCTATTATCTCTATTCTTATTCTCCCTATGTGGCTTATTTTCTACTTTCTAGTAAAGCACCAGGAAAGGAAAAGTAGTCTTCTCTAATCACAATTTTTTTTTATAAAGATTTTTTTTTTAAATTTATTTGTTATATATATAGAGAGAGATACAGAGCGCAAGCACAGGCAGATAGAGTAGCAGGCTAGAGGCAGAGGGAGAAGCAGGCTCCCTGCCGAGCAAGGAGCCCGATGTGGGACTCGATCCCAGGACGCTGGGATCATGACCTGAGCCGAAGGCAGCGGCTTAACCAGCTGAGCCACCCAGGCGTCCCTCTAATCACAATTTTTAAATGTTGGTTAAGATTCTGATTGACTCAGCTTAGGTTATGTGCTTATCTTTGGAATTAATCACTAGGCAGGCCAGGAAGAGAAAAAGGAAGGTTAAAACGATAGTAGGATTGGCAACTTCCATTTTTGGAAGGTCTATTTACCAAAAGATGGAAGACTAGCATAGACATGGTTACTGATATAATTATCATGAGGCAGGTGACCACGTCAATTTGTTTCTACTACTGATAGATAGAATTCTTCAATCAAAAGTCCACTGAACACTAAGCTACTCAAAAAGCTTACTTCAGCACTGACTCTAATCTTCTGTTGTCAGATGGAGAAATCCTCAAAAAAAGAAGGGTAAGGGTAAATATTCTGTAAGAATTCTCCTTTTGGCTACTTCCAGATCAAACTCCTCCTAATTTCTTGCTCCATGAGTTTAGTAAAAGACAAATTTAGTTTTATAGCCATACTGTTTTAAACAACCTCCACGGTTTAAAGAGAATTCTCAAAATAAATTGATTTTGTTGCACTTTTTTCTAAACATACCAATTTTTCTTTTTTTTTTTTTTTTGTTTTAAGATGGTAAAAAGGCATAAAGAGTGAGGACAATGCAGCCTTTTAACCCTCAACATTAAAAACTTGGAAACCTGGAGTTGTAAGGACTGGAAGCTATTAGACTTTCTCATGAAACAAAAAGATATTAGGGGTTATCAATTACCCTGATATATTGATAAACAGAATTATTCTGATGAGGAGAGACTACTGACTATAGAAAAGAGTCAAATTAGTTTTGGGTTACCAGTCCAGATTTTATTCCCAGCTTTTTTTTTTTTTTTTTTAAGATTTTATTTATTTAACAGAAACTAATCACAAGTAAGCAGACAGGCAGGCAGAGAGAGGAGGAAGCAGGCTCCCAGCGGAGCAGAGAGCCTGATGTGAAGCTCGATCCCAGGACCCTGGGATCATGACCTAAGCCGAAGGCAGAGGCTTTAACCCACTGAGCCACCCAGGCGCCCCTATTCCCAGCTTTTAAGTTAAAAAATGAGGAAGCTCATGAAGCGGAATTCAGTAACAGGGTAAAGAGATACAGTTTCTACAGAAAATTAAATTTATGCTAAGCGAAATAAGTCAATCGGAGAAAGATAATAATCATATGATCTCACTGATATGTGGAATTTAAGAAATACAGCAAAGGATCACAGGAGAAGAGAGGAAAAAACAAAACAAGAGTAAAACTGAGAGGGAGACAGATTCTTAATCACAGGAAACAAACTGAGGGGTACCGGAGAAGCAGGGCTTGGAGGGATGGGGTAACTGGGTAACAGACCTTGGGAAAGGTCTGTGTTGTAATGAGCACTCCGGGTATTACATAAGACTGATGAATCACAGACCTGTACCCCTGAAACAAATAATACATTATGGGTCAATTGGATTTAAATTAAAAAAAATTAAATTTAAAAGATATCATTATTCTTTTTTATTTTATTTATTTATTTATTTTTTTTAAAAGATTTTATTTATTTGACAGAGATCACAAGTAGACAGAGAGGCAGGCAGAGAGAGAGAGAGAGGGAAGCAGGCTCCCCGCTGAGCAGAGAGCCCGATGTGGGCCTCGATCCCAGGACCCTGAGATCATGACCCTAGCCGAAGGCAGTGGCTTAACCCACTGAGCCACCCAGGCGCCCTCATTATTCTTTTTTAAAAGGAATCATTCATTATTCTTAATGACAATAAAATACTTCAAAATAGGGAAATAAGCATGAAACTATCTTGTATTTATATGTATACATATACATATACACAGCTCAAGGACAGTGCTAATGTTGCAGGCCTCTAAACAAGGCTTATTTTCTCCCTCACCAAAAATCACTTCCTCTGAGATTCTTTTAAATCAGTTATACGACAGTTTCTAATGACTTTACACTGTCAATCATTAGCCATTATTCATTGAAAATTCTGACACTGAGTATTGTCCCTTTCCTGCCACCAACATAGATGACTTCACTGACCATGGACAATCCAACCTACAACCAATTTAGTTCCAAATTTCTTGACTTAAAAATCCAGTAATACTCACCAAATTGCAACTATAATATTTTGCTGCCAGACTGCTCTAACATATGTATTTAATATTATTTTACCTCTTAATAATCTTCAAAGCCTTCCCTTTCTCTAAAGGATTTGAGGTGTCATTTTTTAAACCTTATATTCTAGCCATACACACTACTTGTAATTCCTTGAATTTACCACGTTTCTCTTGCCTCCATGTCTTTGCTAATGGTGTCTCCTTCTACCATGACCATGGAGTCACCAGATCAGTATGTTTTCTAAGATCAAATTTAACTCCAAAAATTAGACAAAACAAACATTCTTCCATTACTGATGGAAGTCTAAATTGCTATAAACTTCTTAGAAAAGTTAATGTGTCAATGTGCATGAAGAGTCTGAAAAATGTTAACGACCTAAATAATTCATTCACTATTCTACTCCACAAATATTTCTTAAGTGCTTCCTATGGGCCAGGCATTTTTCTATGTGTTAGGGATACAGCAGATAGTATTAAAACAAACTCTGCCTTGTGAAGTTTGTACTTTGGTGAGGTTCGACAGACAACAAACAAATATATGATACCAATAAATGGTGAAAAGCAGAATGGAGAAAATTAGAGCAGGGACTAGTGACAAAATGCTTGGGACAGGGAAGAAAATGCCTTTTTTTTTTTTTTAAAATAACAGTTCAGAGATGGCCTTTGTGAGAAGGTGACATCTTAGCAAAGACAAAGAACAAAGATTTGTACAAAAATTTTTTTCATTAAACTAATGTATGAGGAAAATGTTTAATGACAAAGAGAAAATGCTAATGACAAACTAAATGCAAAGATACAGAAACAAAACTTTATTTAAACGATTTTAACTATGCAAAACACACAAGGACTAAAAACAAACATTCTCAAATGTGAAGCGACCCTTCTAGGTGAGAGTTATAGGCTACTTATTTTTTCCTTTCTGCTTTTTGAATGGGTATGTACAGTTGTATTCAGAAAGTAAGCATTCCCTCATCTTTAGCCTACTGTATCTTCTACAACACCCTGTCCTTTGCATAGATGACCCATCTCTAATAGAGTTCTAAGGAAAACAACTGTAGTTTTCAATGAACCTCTACTATTTAACAGTGCCTAGTATTCACATCTAACTTCAGTAAGCATTTACTGGAACATATTTACCAGGCATTGTGAGACTTTGGGACTTGACAGTGAACAAGGCAGAAAAGATCTTTGTTCTACAGGGCTTATATTTTAATGAGAAAACAGATTTTTAAAAATTACCATGTGCTAAAAGATATGAAGCACACTAGGAAGGAGTGATAAAGAGAAAAACTGAGAAATGGTCAGTTTATATAGGTAGTAGTGTCTTAGACCTCAAGTCAATCTCATTCTACTACTTACTAAATGTATGAAACAAATGAAATGGATTCAATATAATCTACTTCAAAAAGTTGTAAAAATTCAATGTCAGTGAAAATATCTATACCAATGGTTAAGTTTCTTTATAGGTAAGAGGTATTTCCTGAAAGCTGAATGAACAAAGTGCTCAATAAACGAACAAAAGGAGTTCAGAACCACCACACTAGGAGTGAGGCTCTGGAAAAACCCTATACAAGAGACATCTGAGTTAGGCGTTGAAGGTTAAGTATTTTCACTGGCTTGAGGGACAAAGCAAAAACACGAGAATGCTGTCTTTACTGCTCTAGAGCTAATTAACATTCAGAAAACAAAAAAAGAGTCCTACATTTTTGGCCCTGAGTTTTTTCAATTTGCCAAGATCTCATTTCTACTTATCTTCTCCACAGAAAAAAGAGAGTATAATTGGTGCTGTCCTTTTTCCGTTCAGATTCAAAATTTTAAGTCCGTGTTCTTGACATCAGAAACAGCTCCTTTTTCCACCAGCTGCACTACCATCAACTGAATGTAGGCTGCTGTCATCCAAAACAGTATTTTGCAAACTTTGTGTTGTGAGCCACTTACGGATGGCAAAATTAATTCGGTAGGTCAGATTTTTTTTTTTTAACGAAAATAGAAAAGAGTGCATCAGATATAGTGAGGGTAAGAATAGTCTTATTAAGACTTTATTTCAGTTTAATCTGTGTGAGTGTGCTGAGTCATGATGCAAAATGTATTTCCTTCTGGGGGAGGCAAAATTTGAAAATATATAAATATGACATAAAAGAATGATTCTATTTTTTCCAGTACAGTGGGTCAAAGATCTCTTTGAAATTGATGGTAGTTGGGGCGCCTGGGTGGCTCAGTGGGTTAAAGCCTCTGCTTTCGGCTCAGGTCATGATCCCAGGGTCCTGGGATCGAGCCCCACATCGGGCTCTCTGCTCAGTGGGGATCCTGCTTCCTCTTCTCTCTCTGCCTGCCTCTCTGCCTACTTGTGATCTCTGTCTGTCAAATAAATAAAAATAAAAAAAAAAAAAAAAGAAATTGATGGTAGTTAAGGTTTCTCTCACTAGAAAACACAATTTCACTTTCATTCACACTACAAATGACAATATATGCTGAATTTCAAGGGGTTCATAAAACCTCTCGCAGCCTTGAAGGTCTTCCAGTTAACCCTTCAGGTAAAATTTCAGCTGCTGTTGAGTTTCCAGAACATACATTTAATATATATGACTTTGTGCACATGAAAAACCCCTATTAGGCAAGAACCATCTTTGTATATATTTGAAGCACCAAGAAGGCAAAACCATTAGTGGTCTGCACCGTTGATACTGCAACAGTATCTCAGGGCACTTACAGCATTGAAACATCCTTATTCTCTTGCTTCAGAGCCATCAATGTCTCTTTAATGGCCAAAGGATAAAATTTCGATCCTTCTCCTTTTATTTTTTTCAATATTTGTTAGGCCTCTGAAACATGCCTGCCACTGTGGACACAGAGTTTCTTTATAGTCTGACTTCATCTTCCCATTTTATCTCTTATAGGTCCCAAGAGGGGCCTCTCTTAGGGTCAAACTGAGATGTTCTTTATGCATCAACATACCATTCTAAGCTCTTATTCCTTCCCTTAAATTCCACCTGACTTTTAACACTCAGTGCAAATTTTAAAAAAAATCCAATCCTTTGAGGTGAGTCCAGCATTTATTGTGTATACTAAAGCAATTGACTAGAATTCACTAAGCGACATCTGTTAACTTTTAGCATCATATGCAAAAATTCTGTAAAGATACATTTCCCCGGGCGCCTGGGTGGCTCAGTGGGTTAAGCCGCTGCCTTCGGCTCAGGTCATGATCTCAGGGTCCTGGGATCGAGTCCCGCATCGGGCTCTCTGCTCATCAGGGGGCCTGCTTCCCTTCCCCTCTCTCTGCCTACTGTGATCTCTCTCTGTCAAATAAATAAAATCTTTAAAAAAAAAAAGATACATTTCCCCAGGGCTTTCATAAAAGATTTTAAGAAGTTGCAGAAGGTCCTATAAATCAGAAAAAGGTAGGTATATTTATATTTCTTTAGTCTTTTCTATTCCCCAAGGGCAGTAATTATACGCTTTGTGTGGCAGAAACACAAACAAAATATCTTAGGAATGTCTGATGCCTTTGATTTGTGTCTCTCTCAGAACTCTTCCTAAAAGACTGAAATGCTACTACAAAGAATATTAAATGTTACATTTATATGCAATCCACTCCCCACCTTTTTTTTTTTTTCCCTTAAAAGAACAGGAACATCCGTCTTCTAGATCTACCCACTGGACATACAAGCAAAATTTCAAAACAATCATCGTGTACCATGCAACCATACAACAATATTCAAGAATGTCTAAATCGAAGGCCTACTGACAACATCCAGAGGAACAAAAACCCGAAAAGCTTTAATTTCCAGTCTTTTTGCTTCTCCTTTCATTTGTTTGTTTAAACAGACCGACCTACTTAGCGAAGGTTATGAGACACCTTGGCAACATTTGTAACTCGGGAAACGATTCTGTGCAGGAGTTGCAGGCAGAGTTTCTTAACAAAAGAACTACTGGAAGTTTAGACATGCCGAGGCCAGTGGGGACCCCGGGCCGTTCCATTTTTCCCAAAAGATACGGGTCCAAAGGCTGCGGCTGCTGTCGCCCTATCTGTCGCACAAGTCGAGGGCGCTGCTCCGTCCGTCTCGTGCAGGCACGAGAGTGAGTTAGTAAGCAACCTCAGGAAGGGACGGAGGCCGCGGCTCGCGGACGCTCAAGCCCGCGGTGCACCCCCGGAGCCCGGCCGCGACGCGCGGCTCTCCAAGGTGGGGGAAGCTGCGGCGACGGCGGCGCCGAGACGGAAGCTTTTCCTGTAGGTGAAAGGTCAGAGGCGCCGCAGGAGGTGCCGGGGGAAAGGCTGCGGTGCGCGCCGTGCAGCTCGGCTGACTTGCCTCCCGCACCTCGCCACCCTCCGCGCCCCGCGCTCCAGCCCCGGCTACGGTCTCAGCTTCTCTCAGGAGCCTCGCACGTTCGGCCCCGCCGCTCCGGCCACTCTGCGCGCTCCCAACCCAACCCGGGCAGCCTGCCGCCGCGCCGCCATACAGGCTGGCCCTGCCGGCCGCAGCCCGCAGGCTGTTGGGGGACCTGGGGGCGCATCCGTTGGCAGTTGGGAGAGACACCCCGCCCTCCGTCCCAGCCGCGGCCACCGCTGCTTTTCTCCCTCCTCGGCACTTCTTACCGGCGCTTCTCTGAGGAGCTACGTCCCGCGCCGGGCTTAGACCGGACAGTCCCGCTGTCGTGGCGCTTGGGGCTCCCGGAAGGGACAGGTTGGAGAAAGTTCGGGGGGGTAGGGTAAGGAAAAGTGGGGGCAGGGAGCTTTCTGGGTTTGTGTATTTGGGGGGTCAGAGTTCGTGACCCCTCCCTCCGCTCTGGGGTACGTGCTCCCATCTGCGCCTGCGCATTACTGGTGGCGAAGCGGAGAGGAGGTCGTGACGTTCCCTGGGTGGGGGAATGAGAAAACCGAGCCTCTGAAGGGCCGCTGCCCCCTATCGGCTGGGAGGGAAACTGCCTCGCCAGAGCGGCCTTACCGAGGACTTAAGCCGCGCGCGCTTACCATCCCTTGTGCCCAAGGTCGGTGGTTAAAGGAAGTTTTGAGACGGTTCACATTTGAGTAATAGTAGATAACCTCATCAATTTTGGGTAGATTGTGGAAAATTGGGCTCTGTTTTAGGGATCTCTTACCTTAAAGTTCATTAGAGGACTTAGCAAGTCGGGGTGGATCCCAATAAAATATTTAAAATTCCCTTAAATAAAACAAGCTAGGGCTGAAGCCTCCACAGTAAGGCAACAATTTACTTATCAGCTCTTGTGGGTAAATACATACAGTGGCTAAATGGAGCAAGAATTATTATCAGTTAGACTATAAACTTCTTGAAGGCTGGCTTTTTTGTCCAGTGGTGTATTCCCAAGCATACAGGCAATGCCTCGTGATCTATAAAGATTCATGAAATGAAGAGGTTCATGAAATGAACATTATGACAGTGACCACTTGTGGCACAGAGATGTGGCTGGAAGAGCAGTCCTGTGTGCAAAGCACTGTGTGGTTTGGACTTTAAGATAAGGGGTCCTTGAAATTTCTTTAGTATTGATCAGCACTAGAAAAGCAGTTCCAGATTCAGGCCAGAAACCCAAGTCAGGAAAAACAAAGGTGCACTGGGAAGGAGAACATCTCCTCTGCCCTTTCCCTCTGGAACTAGGCAACAGGACACAGAAAAATGGCATGCAACGATCCCTAAAAGGGGGAATATGCTTTATGCCTCATTCTCTGAAAACCCCTTCATGTGGTTCATCTTCAAATATGTGACTCTAGAAAAATATATGACTTAAAAGACATCATCATACCAAAAGTAGATACAGTAGATTTATTTTGTATAAATACAATACATATTGACATCATTTACAATACTAGTATTTATAAAGGATCTATACCTATATGGACAATAAAATACAAACTGTTACCACTTTAAGTAAAAAATGTTTCTAGAAATTCATGTCATTTAAAAAAACAATATAGTATTTCAAGATTGGTTCTTAACATGCTAGGACCAACTCATAGTAAAGAGAGTTGCCTCCTTTCATCCCCCCGACTAAGGGAATTTGATACTGAGGCTTTTTGAAAATTTCCTCTACCTTTATCTTAAAATAAAGTCCTACTAGAAATCATCTCTTTTCTTAAAAGGTTAAGTCATAGATAAGATTTCCTTTAGGCACGTGCACCCCAATGTTTATAGCAGCAACATCCACAATAGCCAGACTATGGAAAGAGCCTAGATATCCATCAACAGATGAATGGATAAAGAAGATGTGGTGTATATATATATACACACAATGGAATACTACTCAGCCATCAAAACACCTGAAATCTTGCCATTTGCAACGACATGGAAGGAACAAGAGGCTATTACGCTAAGCGAAATAAATCAATCAGAGAAAAACTATTATCATATGATCTCATGGATATGAGGAATTTGAGAAACAAGACAGAGGATCATAAAGAAAGGGAGAGAACAATGAAACAAGATGAAACCAGAGAGGGAGCAAAACCATGAAAGACTCTTAATTATAGGAAACAAACTTAGGGTTGCTGGAGGGGAGGGGGGTTGGAAGGGATGGGGTGACTGGGGGACAGACATTGGGGAGGGGATGTGCTATGGGGAGTGTTGTGAATTGTATAAGACTGATGAATCACAGACCTGTACCCCAGAAACAAACAATACATTATATGTTAATTTAAAAGCAAAAGATTTTCCTTTAGAGAATATTAAATGTGGCACAGGCTCCAGAATATTTGTATATGGATGGACTTAAAAAAAAATCAGAAGGGATGCATTTGGAGTAATTTAATTCACCAAATACTGAGTGTCCATAGCATGCAAGGTAGTCTGCCAAATACTGAGGAGTCATCTCAGATTCTCAAGGACAGAATGTGATAGGCACCATAAGAAAGTGTGTTTCCTAGCTAGAGGCTATGGAGACATAGAGAAAGGAAAGACTAACTCTGGTCTGGAGGAGTAAGGGAGGAGGAATAGGAGAGAAAAGGACTAGGGCCAACTATCACCGAAAGAAAAGTCTTGAATACAAAGGCAGAAATGGGTTGGGAAGAGGGTGAGAACAAAGAAGAAAGGTTGGGGTAGGTTTAGCTGGACCGTGTGACACCTGAGGAAAAGTGTTCCATGCCAAGCCACTGGGAAGCCAATGGAGACTGCAAAGAGCAGGGATGAAACTAAGTTAGAGCTATGCTTTATAAGATAGCTCTGGCAGTGTTTAAAATGAGACCACACAATGGTGGCAATGGAATTAGAAGAAAAGTTATTCTAATCATTGAGAAGAGGTAATAAGGACTTGAGCCAGGCTCTGTGCAATAACAGGAATGAAGATGGACTGGGTACAAGACCAAAAGCAGAGGGTCTTGTTGAGACTCAGAGGCAGATTCTGGAGCCTAGAATGTTGTTTTTCCATTACAGAGGAAAATAAACAGATCTGAAGAAACAGAAAGTGAAGTCATGTAAAGTTCAAAATGCTTAAGAAGGACTCATGTAGATGTCCAACAGGTAGTTGCAAATATGGCCTTGCAGGATGGTGGAAAGAGCAGGTCTGAGATCTGAGTTATAATGAGGTCATGGGGGGGGGGGTGATGGTGCTGTGTTTGAGTTGCAGATGACAAGAATCCTGTCCTCACTTCTATGCATTTCAACAACTATTTTCTCTTAAAAGACACAGGATAGGTATTTTGTGAGGAAACAGAGTATTTACCTTCAAGGCATGTACGGTATAACAAGAGAAACAGGATTTACCTCTCTGGAAATCCTAGTGACTATATTTGACTATAGTGGATCTCAAATTTCAAAAATGGGAGTACAAATCGATCATACTTCAAGACAGATCAACATATGCTGTGATAACATTTACATTTTGCCTAAATTACAAAATAGCAGGCTTTCCCTGCTTAACAAAACCACACTTTAAAGTTTTCTTCTAAACTTACTTGTTTCATTACTGCTTTATATTAAAGTTGCTCTGATAATCTTATTTTAAGGAACACTACTACATACTCAAAGAATCAAGCTTTAGGTTGAAAAGAGAACTAAGGATCTTGGGCGAAGGACAATAGGATCATACTGGGTGTACTAGAGAATGGGAAAAGAGGTTGGAGAGAGATTCGGAAACGTCGGATGATGCCTAAGATAACCTTATTTTTCTAGGACTATGATGGATCCTCTACATTTACAGCTGTCACAGCTAAGGAGGAACCTAGATTGGGGGGGGCATACTAAGAATGCCAGCCCTCCCCCAGTTTAAGCTGGCATCTTTTTTTTTTTTTTAAGATTTCATTTATTTGACAGCGATCACATGTAGGCAGGGAGGCAGGCAGAGAGAGAGGGCGAAGCAGGCTCCCAGTTGAGCAGAAAGCCCGATGCAGGGCTCAAACCCAGGACCCTGAGATCATGACCTAAGCCAAAGGCAGAGGCTTTAACCCATTGAGCCACCCAGGCGCCCCTAAACTGGCATTTCTTATCAAGGATACTTTTAGTCCCCTTTTGCTTAGCTTTACAACTGCTCTTCTTTCTCCTCCTTATGAATAAAAGGAGAAACCTGAAAAGGGTGTGATGGAACACATTCATCAGTGTAACAAAGTATTCTTGAGATCCTGGTACTGTGTATACTTTCTCATAGAATGCGCCTGGGTGGCTTAGTTGGTAAAGCTTCCAACTCTTGATTTTGGCTCAGGTCATGATCTCAGGTTCCTGAGATCAAGCCCCCTCTTGTGGGGGGGGGGGGTCATCCTGAGCTCAGCAGGGAGCCTGCTTAAGATTCTCCCTCTCCCTCTGCTCCCTCCAACCAAATGCACCCAATATCATTTTTTTTCCCCTCTAAAATGTTAGCTATCAAGAGATGCATTTCTTAAAGTAGCTTTATAATAAAACATAGTTAGGTTTCTCAGTTGACATTAAGTGAGCCAAGTTAAATAAATAATTGATCAGCTTTAATAAGTTATGAAGGACTGATGAGGGGGAAAAGGAAATGTAATACCATTCCACATTTAAAACATTTTTTGGGGGGAGCATGGTAATATAGCTTTCTCAAAAGGCTATACATATTTTATATTTTCAAAACCCCCCATGGGGTGAAGCCAATAGCCAGTACAATCATACATGTATTTTATGTGTAATTAGAATTAACAGAAGTTGGTGCAGTGTTTTTTCTATTTAGATTTATGAATGGTTCTTGATTTAGCCAGCTGTTGGAAGACAAAATAGCCTAGCTGATATTTTTTTTTAGATTCTGAGGTTTAAGCCAAACCTTCCAGTCAGAAGGCTGAGAGCTCATGAGGAGGGGGCCAGAACTCCAAATAACTTGTCCTTTGCAAAATGCTAGACCCAAAGAAGAAGGAAACACATTATAAGGTATAACCTTGGTCTCCAAAAAAGGATACACTAAAAGCTGCAAGGATTTTAACATGGAAGCCCTATTTATGCTCTCTTGATTAAAATTAGTGAGTTTCAAAGAAGTATTAGTTTTCCTACTGTGACAGAAAGACTGGGGAGATGGGATGTGAGGATTGTGGGTGAGGGTGCAACAGGGTTTAAAATGATCCCACAGCAAGGAACAGCCAGAAAAAAATGACAGCAGCCAACTCTAGATTTAGCTGAGATTCTGGTGCTGCACAAACAACTTCAGAAAGGCACTCAGTAATTCTCTTGGCAATGGTATCACACTGAATTAGGAAATACGTTATATAAAAACAGAAAGGAAAATTCTTGTGCCCTTTTGTGAAATAGTCTATGGATGACCTTGCCTTTTAAGATAATTTATTTTAGCTTAAGCTCAGTCAATAAATGTATATTATAAACATCAAGAATGACTATAATCATAGTGTGAATTTCATTTTTCCTCTACTCATCAACAGTTTTATGTACAAAACAGTTCACATGTTAAATAGTAAGTGCACCAGAATTATGAATATCTTTCCTAATGAGGTGCATTTGGCAACTGGTTGAAGAAATAAAGGATTTGTTTTAATTACCAGGGAGGACATAACACAAAGTAGTATTAAATAACCTTTAGAAAATGAATACAATTTCAGTTAACACTGGCGTAGAATATGTGCTTTTTTGGTATGGTAATTCCAGTTCATTTTTTAAAGCACAATATCATAGGGAATGGAAATTCTTTTTAGATGCAAACACCACCACTGACTTGGGCTCAGAACACTTACAATAGCAAAGGATATTGTGTAATGTAATACTTGCAGTATTTTTTTAAAATAATAATACATTTATGTTTGTGTTGAAGTGGTAGCTTTAAAAAAAGGATTAAACTTAATATAAAGACTTGTGTTCCTCTGCAAATGAAAACATCCTCTTTCCTACTCATAGCTCAGTTCAATGACAATTTTCATATTCTATCCCTTTGCTCTAATTCCTTGATCAGATAACATTATCTCATGCCAAAAGAGGTACAACAGAAATACTCTAGATAATTTACTGGAATTTCATTTCACAATTACTGAGGTAGGAGTTGGCCGTGTGTTTTTCCATTAAAAGATACAAAAATTCATCTAAGTTTATTGATTCAAAAACATACATTTTTTTCATCAGCAGTTCTATAGTAATTCCTAAGCCAAACACTGCATAGAAATTTGCTCCTTGATGTGTGTTTTTTATTTATAAAGACTTAACTCAAGTAAGAATATTACAATGTAACACTACAAAACACACTGAGAAATCTGTGTCACAAACAGTTAATACAGTATACAATATTAAGATAAGTTTTCCGGTTTCTAAAAGAAAGGTACTTCAGAATTCAGTGTGAGTCTCAGAAATAATTCTGACCAGGAAGTAAACATCAAAATTTTAATAAATAACATACATGAGAAAACAAACATTAAAAAAAAATTACCTTACACCTAACAAAATAATTCACAATATTTGATGAAGATTTTGGCTGGATTTATCTTGGCAGTGTTCATTTACATAAAATTTTTGTACTGCATTTACTCCATTCTGATGAAATTCCACCCATTTGGAATCACAGAAGGGATGAAACCAGTATCGCTACAATATTGTGCCTTCCTGAAATGCTTCTATCCACCTATTGGTAAGAGAAATTTGTTAGATTTGTAAAATGCAATCCTCCAATAAATGTTAAGACAATATAGATCACAGCTGTGCCTGCGGATCCACTCCCCTCGCGGTATATTTCAGAAGCTTCTTATACCAAATTAGAATTCTATGTATATGGAAACATCCTTTACTCAGTAATATGGCTAAAAATTTGGCCTGAAAATTGCATCTTTTATGTACATGAGGTGTGAGGAAGGGGCCATTTCATGTAAAAGCTCTGTGAAGTCCTGATGATTCCATATGTTTGGTTTGGGAAATGAATACATTTGACAAGGCTTTTATTTCAACCCCCTTTTTGCTTTTGGTAACACCAGCTTTATCTTTGTCTCCTCTCTTAATTCTCTGGGCATCCACAGTCCAGACCTGTTCTAATATTTTCAGTGAAAGAGAATCTAACATCTGTTCTACTTCAGTTGATCAAAATTTTGCATGCAATATGAAATGTATAAAAAAAAAATTGTTTCAGGGCGCCTGGGTGGCTCAGTGGGTTAAGCCGCTGCCTTTGGCTCAGGTCATGATCTCAGGGACCTAGGATCGAGTCCCACATTGGGCTCTTTGCTCAGCAGGGAGCCTGCTTCCCTCTCTCTCTCTGCCTGCCTCTCTGTCTACTTGTGATCTCTGTCAAATAAATAAATAAAACCTTAAAAAAAATTGTTTCAGAGTTTCATAGAAGTTTTTCCAAAATTAATTAGTCTCAAAGTTTTATCTGACAATACCCACAGCTGAAATTATTCAGAAGACACTTCTTGTACCTCCCTAGCACTGTACTTGCTTCTGAACTTACTATGAACATTTGAAACCACTCAAATTAATTAGTAAACATAGTCTGTAACAGATTTAGCTCAAATTTAAGGATAGAATTTTCAAAAATTTAAAGGCAAAGGCATAAATTATAATACATCTTTTAAAAAGCTAAAACTTTCCATTAAAATTAATACGTTTTAACATCCTATAATTTGTAAAAACACCTCCATGATATTAGTGACTTCCAAGAGAAACTTATAATTTAGCCTGTATTAATTCTAAATTTTAAGCAAGCAGATTTCCTTCACTCAACTACATTCAATCATATTGAAGATTTTTCTACCTTGTCAACTTAATGATATGAACAAAAGATATATATTCAAAAGAAATAATTTTTATCAACTTGATGATGAATACAGATAAAAATCACGAGAAATGTAATTCCTAACAGAATATTAGAATAATTACTCTTTTATCCAAGGTAATTTTTACAGAAAAAATAGTTAAGTGACATAATTTTAAACAGTATTCCGTTCAACTGAAAAAGAATTATTTGGAGTAGTAAGAACACACTAGATATCCTAACATACACTGAAAAAAAAATCTTACAGAGTATGTGTCACGTTGTACCTGATTAATATTCAGGAACATATAATTCTGGTACATTAATTCTAATTGCCTTAAGAAAAGACAAGCCTTGTTTACTTAAGGCGTTCTTTTTTATCTGCATGCACGTTTTAAGCCTTTGAGAACACATATGCACTAAGCTCAGTGGAAACAAAAATGTGTAACTTGTGAGGCCACAGTAAAAATCACATGAAACATCTGGCGAAAAGGTAAATTGCACTGTTTCGTTTACAAAGGACCTGAATTTCACAGAGATATGCTTCTCTATGTTAAACAACCTCATGACATCAAAATAAATATTCTCGTCGGAATTTTGAAGAGACTGTTTAAAAAAGCCTTTACCATCTAAAATGATACCCATTTCCTTCTACTCAGTTATTGGGAATAGCATGGGAGCCTCTTAATGTGTTTGACCCTTTTCTCAAAGAAGTAAGTTAGCAAGCAGCTGTTTAAACTCCCGCTGTTCCATGGCACAATTGAATCACTGGATTGCCAAAGTCCTGGAATGTTTTAAGAGATGATCCTTACCCTCATTGAAGGAGAGGTCAAATGCCTCAGCTTCCTTTCCTTTTCAGCAGAGCAGTTTCATGCTGCTTCCTCAGAGGTCATGTATAGACAAAATATTCTGGACAGAACTACCTATTTTCTTTTCCCCTTTGACTCCTGAAAATATTCCAGATCTTCTTGCCTAGCCTTACAACAGTTCTAAAGACTTTGAAAAACATGTTAAATCTAACTAATCTGGATCTCTGATTTAAATTCTTAATTGTCCCCACACATGAAAGTAGGTTATTTTAAAATCAATCATGTGACAACTTGAAACTCATGTATAAAAGAAAAATATGTCTAAATTACTTACTTCTGAGCTGAGTGAGCATCGTCTGCTTTGAACACATAAAATAACATGTTTTTGTGTAGTAACTGGAACACTCTGGACTCCGAATTCTCATCTTTGACTTGAGTGACAGTGAATCCTAGTAAAGGCTGACTCTCCAAAGCTGCCACATCCTAATTTAAAAAGACACAAAGGGAGATGGGATATTAAATTGATAACAAAATTCAGATTTGCAAACTCTTGAACTATATAGCTATAACTTAATTTCATATACACATATATAAAACAATGATAATTCTTTATTTTTCATTTTCATTTATTCAGCAATTTTTTTTTAAAGATTTTTATTTATTTGACAGACAGAGATTACAAGTAAGAAGAGGAGATAGGCAGAGAGAGAGGAGCAAGCAGGCTCCCTGTTGAGCAGAGAGCCCGATGTGGGGCTCGATCCCAGGACCCTGGGACCATGACCTGAGCCGAAGGCAGAGGCTTTAACCCACTGAGCCACCCAGGTGCCCCCATTTATTCAGCAATATTAAATTGACCATCTCATGAGTCAGACACTGCGCTAAACAGTTTTCATTGTGTTCACATCCATTGAGTATCACATACTTCCCTATAACCATGTGACGTAGATAATTACTTTCATTTTATGGATGCAGAAATCAAGCTGGGGAAGTGATTTATCCTGTCCCACTAAGGAAAAGATTGGCTCCTAGAGCAGTGGTTTTTTTAATAGGATTTTACTGGAACACAGGGTGATCAGACAGTTGAAAGGGCAATGTTAGAGCAAATAGCCAGGCATTGTTTATAACCCAAACAAAGTATTTTATCTAAGCTTGAGGCCTGACCAGTATAATCTGGGAATAGTCAAGGGAGTGTCAACCAAGAGAGCTTGGTAAAAAAGGATAAGAACCTTTGCCTTTAGTGAAGTTCTTAGTAGCCCCGTGACACCAAAAAAAGTTGTATTTTAATATTATAGAAAATTCCTAACATTTTTGAGTAAGAGCTCTAGGACACTGTTGACATTAAAAATCACAGCAACATTTCCCCCTCTAAAAGCAAAGCAAAACAAAAAAAATACACAAAACAAATAGATTAAACAGATACTGTAATTATTTCTAATTGGCATTATAAAACCAGACCCCACAATTATTCATCTTTAGATTTCAGATCTTACCTCACTTGCAGCATATGTATACAGCACTTTATTTTTTATGACAAACCACAAGTGTTTCCAAGGTTTTTTATTGCCCTTTGATCTGTACAAGTAGCCACTCATGGAAGAATCTTCTGTGTTTGCTGATACCTACATAAGCAAACCCCATGTATAGTTTAATGGTTTTCAAAGACACAAAAGGTAAAGTAACAAATTGCTTTTGATCACTGGTGCTGAGAGTAATAACCATAATAAGATAATGTTTGAGAATAAAATGGTTTATTTTCAAAGTCTGCTACTATGGGGTACCTGGGTGGCTCAGTCAGTTAAGCATCTGCCTTCGGCTCAGGTCATGATACCAGGGTCTTGGGATGGAGCCCCGTATTGGGCTCCCTCCTCAGCAGAGAGCCTGCTTCTCCCTCTACCTCTCTCTCAAATAAGTAAAAACAAAAACAAAAACAAAAACAAAAAAATCTTAAAAAACAAAAACAAAAACAAAATGAAATCTGCTATTATGCAAATTGAATACTGCCATTACAACGGGCATAAAATACCCTTCTGTTTAGAAGCAGTTCCAGCATATCGGGGCACCTGGGTGGCTTAGTCTATTAAGCATCCAACTCTCAAGGGCTCTGCACTGGGTGTGTATAGCCTGCTTAAGATTCTCTGCCCTTCTCCACCACTTCTCTTAAAAAACATAAAACCATTCCAGCATTCTGCCTGGTTTAACTGAGCTTGCATATATGTATTTCTTTGTGGTGTCACTTATTTTCTGAGATGCCAGAGGAAGAAAAATAATTCTAAAGATCAGAAATGCTTTTTGAAAGTTGCATTTCTGGGACTGTATATGTTGTTTACTGTTCTTCGTATTTTGCAATATTAGGGAAAATTACTTAAACCTTTAACGCTTCCTGAAATAATTTTTTGGACTTATATTAATGGGGTGACTGGGTGGCTTAGTTGTTAAGCGTTTGCCTTTGGCTTCAGTCATGATCCCAGGGTCTTGGGATGAGCCCTGCATTGGGCTCCCTCCTCAGTGGGAAGCCTGCTTCTCCCTCTCACTCCCCTGCTTATGTTCTCTCTCTCACTGTGTCTCCCTCTGTCAAATAAATAAAATCTTTTTAAAAAAACCAACTTTTTTTTTTTTAAAGATTTTATTTATCCATTTGAGAGAGAGTGAGAGACAACATGAGAGAGGAGAAAGTCAGAAGGAGAAGCAGACTCCCGTAGAGCTGGAAGCCTGATGGCGGACCTCAATCCCGGGACTCCAGGATCATGACCTGAGCTGAAGGCAGTCGCTTAACCAACTGAGCCACCCAGGTACCCAAAATAAAACTATTTGTATTAACAGAGAAATAAATGGAAAATTCAATTATTCATGGTGATTTTAAGGATTAGTTTCTGATCCCCAAATTTTGTCTGAGAGAAGTTATTTTTGTTTCATAAAAAGATGAAAATGTCTTTTTTTAAAATATTTTATTTATTTATTTGACAGAAAAAGATCACAAGTAGGCAGAGAGGCAGGCAGAGAGAGAGAAGGAAGCAGGCTCCCCGCCGAGCAGAGAGCCTGACGCGGGACTCGATCCCAGGACCCTGAGATCACGACCCGAGCCGAAGGCAGCAGCTTAACCCACTAAGCCACCCAGGTGCCCCAAAAGATGAAAATGTCTTAATCTCTGGGCAAAAAGGTAGTAAGCTCTCAATGATTATAAACTGGCAGTTGAAATTTCTCTCTTTTTAACACAGAACAACAGAATTAAAAAGCCAAGTTTAGGAACTGTGTTATTAGTAGAATGGTGAACAGACTTTTTATTTCTTAAAATTTATTTATTTTAGGGACGCCTGGGTGGCTCAGTTGGTTAAGCAGCTGCCTTCAGCTGGGGTCATGATCCCAGCGTCCTGGGATCGAGTCCCATATCGGGCTCCTTGCTCAGCAGGGAGCCTGCTTCTCCCTCTGCCTCTGCCTGCCATTCTGTCTGCCTGTGCTCGCTCCCTCTCTCTCTCTGATAAATAAATAAAATCTTTAAAAAAAAAAAAATTATTTATTTTAGAGAAAGTGTGCTCGAGTGAGTGAATGCATGCAGGGGTGGGGCAGAGGGAGAGGGAGAGAGAGAATCCTCAGATTCCCTGCTGAGCAGGGAGCCTGATGCAGGGTTCTATCCCAGGACCTTGAGATCAGGACCAGAGCCGAAATCAAGAGTCAGCTGCTCAAACAACTGACTTAGCCAGATGCTAAGAATGGTGAACAGATTTTTAAGGTGGTCCCCCATGATCTTTGCCTCTGATAATCACACTACTACCCCTTGTGTGTGGGGAGGACCTGTGACTTACTCCTAACCAAGCGAATATAGGGGATATGATGGCATGTCACTCCCATGATTATGTTATGTTCTACAAAACTCCACATTGCTAGTAGATGGGCTCTAGAGACTTTCTCCCTTGCTGGCTTTGAAGAAGTAGTTGTCTTAGGAGGCTTGTGTGCCATGGAACTGAGGGGAAACTCCAGGCAAAAGCCAGCAGGAGGCCAGCACCCTCAGTTTCATAACTGAAAGGAAATGAATTCTGCTAACAACCGAGTGAGCTTGAAAGTGGACCTCTCCCTAGTTAGTCTTGTGATGAGAACTCAACATTGGCCAACACCTTGACTGTGGTCCTGCAGAGATCCCAGCTAAGCTATGACTGGACTCCTGAGATAATAAATGTTTGTTGTTTAAGCCACTAAGGTTGTGGTAATTCATTATGTGGCAAAAGAAAACAAATTCAGGTGGATTCTATGAATTTTAAAAGTCTACCTTTAGGTGCGCCTGGGTGGCTCAGTGTGTTAGAGCCTCCCCCTTCAGCTCAGGTCATGATCCCAGAGTCCTGGGATCAAGCCCCGTGTTGGGCTCTCTGCTCAGCAGGGCGTCTGCTTCCTCCTCTCTCTCTGCCTGTCTCTCTGCCTACTTGTGATCTCTGTCTAATAAATAAATAAAATCTTAAAAAGAAAAAAAGTCTACTTTTAATCATATATCAATTGTATTAATTTCTTACAAATTTTATGAGAAGGATGATATATTATTATCTAGTGAAAAATTTAATATCTCATGTTAAATTAGAAATACCTGTTAAGTTCAAGTATATTTGTATGAAGTGACAGACTTATAGAAGACAAATGGTTTTTTAAAAATTAGAATGTTTACATTCAAATGAGATTTTGCTTAAAATGTAGTTACACTGATATACTACTATGTAATTATGTTACATGTTACTGTCATTGATCAAAATATTCTGTATGCTCCTCTTTTGAAATATGCCTAACTTAGTTGAGTAACTGAAAGTTACAATACTGGATAGTCATGCATAGTCCTCTATTATCTTTTTTCAGAAAATATTTTATTTATTTATTTATTTATTTTTGAGAGCACAAGCGGTGGGGGAGGGGCACAGGGAGAGGGAGAGAGAATTTCGGTGAGAAGCCTGACATGGGGCTTGATCCCACAACCTGGAGATCATGACCTGAGCTGAAATCAAGAGTTGGACGCTTAACTGTCCTGATGCCCCTGTCCTCTATTATCCTTTTAAAAATAAAATTGGTCTTAAGCAGCTTAATCACATGAGTCACAAAGCTTCCCTTCCAGTGATTTCATTTTTTTAAAATATAAATCAAGTCTAACTCAAGAGACATAGCTTGCCATTACTGAGCCTACTGAGGCTCTGAATGGAATTCTAAAAATGTCTTGAACATTACTGGAATAAAAACACAACTTCCCAATTTCTTTCCTTTTTTTTTGTTTTTTTTTAAAGATTTTATTTATTTATTTGACAGACAGAAATCACAAGTAGGCAGAGAGAGAGGAGGAAGCAGGCTTCCCGCTTAGCAGAGAGCCCGATGCAGGGCTCGATCCCAGGACCCTGGGATCATGACCTGAGCCGAAGGCAGAGGCTTTAACCCACTGAGCCACCCAGGCGCACCATCTTCCTAATTTCTTAAAAAGTTAAACCTAAACTACTATATGACCAGGCAATCATACTCCTAGATATATTATTAAGACAAATGTCCACATGGTAATATGTTCACACATTTATAGCACCATGATTCATAAAAACCCAAAGGCAGAAACAACTCAGATGTCCATCAACAGATGAATGAACTGTGGTATATGAATATAACAGAGTATTATTCACAAATAAAAAGAAACAAAGTACTGACACGTGCTATAACTTAGGTGAACCTCTAAAATACTGTGAGAAATGAAAATAGCCAGACACAAAAGGTCATGTATATAAGATTCCTTTTATTTATTTTTTATTTTTTAAAAGATTTTATTTTATAATTTATTTGAGAGGGAGAGAGCGAGTGCACAAGTTGTGAGGGAGAAGCGGACTCCCCATTGAGGATGAAGCCCCAGTGCTGGGCTTGATCCCAGGACCCTGAGATCATGACCAGAGGTAGACACTTAACCAACTGAGCCATCCAGGTACCCTCGTGTGTGTGTGTGTGTGTATTTTTTTTTATGATTTTATTTATCTATGATAGAGATAGCAAGAGAGGGAACACAAGCACAGAGGAGCTGCAGAAGGAGAAGCAGACTCTCTGCTAAGCAGGGAGCCTGATATGGGGCTCAATTCCAGGATGCTGGGATCATGACCTGAGCTAAAGCAGATACTTAACAACTGAGCTATTCTGGAGCCCCTGTATATTTTTAAAAGAAAACTCTACACCAAATGTGGGGCTCAAACTGAGGACCCTGAGATCAAAAGTCACATGCTCTACCCACTGACCTGGCAAGGCACCCCTGAATAATATCCATTAAATAGTTAATTATAAGTTAAGTGAATTTCACCTCAATTACAAATTACAATTACAAATAAAAAGACAAAAATCAAGTTTAATGGAAAGTAGAAAACTTTTACTTTTATAGTACTTAACCGGTTAAATTATTTTTCTCAGTTTGGTTGCAAAGGAGAAAACAGTGGTTCTCAAAATTTAGTATATATCCAAATCACAGAGAATGCTTGCTGAAGTTCCTGATTCTGTAGACTTTGGGTGGGGTCTAGGAATTTCCATTTCTAGTAAGTTCTCAGGTGATGCTGATGTGCTGCTTTGGAGAACACCTTGAGAGCCAGTGGAGCAAAGGAAGAAATAGCTGCTGCAGTCAGGAAGTAGGGATTTGACAGTGGAAGGTCGGTTTGTGTGGCTGAGTGGAAAGATGTACAAAATGTGACTGGAGTCAGGCTGAGTCAGTCTAGTCTAGACTAGAAATAGTTTTGTAACTTGCACTGTGGAGCTTAGACTAACAAGAAGAGCAAATTTAAGAATTATATTTATAAACTGTGACATTAGCATGGACAGGCGAACAATTATAGAAAACTGAAACTATTTCCATTGGTAAAGCACCTTTAAGTTCTGAAAGTCAATTTAGATTCAGAAACTGAGCGACAGAAGAGACAGTTCAGAGTACTAAATTGGCTCAACCAGTTTAAGAAACTTGGCAATTAGAACTTTATGTCCTCTTATTACTATTTCATGAGACTGGCTATATGGATCATTTACTAGTGTTTTAATGGCCATGATGGAATACACTCAATTTTACATAAAGAACACGATCTTTTTAGAGTTGTTTGCTTCCATTTTCCATTGCAGAACACTTCTAGAGTAACCAAGTAAGAGAACAAAATTTAAAACTCTACTCTGCTGGCCTCAAAACTGGTAGAACTAATTAATTAACTAAAAAAAATGGAGGTGGCCCAGGAGTGCCTGGGTGGCTCAGTCGGTTAAGCAGTACTTTGGCTCAGGTTATGATCCCAGGGTCCTGGGATCAAGCCCCACATCGGGCTCATTGGTCAATGGGGAGACCTCTGCCTGCTGCTCCTCCTACTTGTGCTTATGATCTCCCTCTGTGTCAAATAAATAAATAAAATCTTAAAAAAAAATTAAAACAAACAAACCAAAAAAACAGAGGTGGCCCAGATAGGCAGTGCTGTATGTTAACCAATGCTGGCTGACTGAACCCTGGTGATGCCTGTGGATCATGCCACTGGCAGTTTTAAATGTGCAGACTATCCTAACTTTTTACATTTTTCTTTTAAGTTGAAATGAAAGATAATTTACTATCAGTGCAGCTGTCTATAGCCAACCAATATTTAAAAAAAGCAAATGGTGTAGATTAGTAAATGCTAATTAAGTACCTAAAATATGGGGCGCCTGGGTGGCTCAGTGGGTTAAGCCGCTGCCTTCGGCTCAGGTCATGATCTCAGGGTCCTGAGATCGAGTCCCGCATCGGGCTCTCTGCTCAGCAGGGAGCCTGCTTCCTTCTCTCTCTCTCTGCCTGCCTCTCAGTGTACTTGTAATTTCTCTCTGTCAAATAAATGGATAAAATCTTTAAAAAAAAAAAAAAAAAAAAAAGTACCTAAAATATTCTAGACTTCTTCCCTCTGGCATAGGGTCTTCTCAAAGTAATTTAAAAAATTCAAATGTTTAGAGACACCTGGGTGGCTCAGTTGGTTAGTTAAGTACCTTTGACTCAGGTCACGATCCCAGGGTCCTAAGATTGAGTGCTACACTGGGCTCCTTCCTCAGTGGGGAGCCTGCTTCACCCTCTGCCTGCCACTCCTCCTGCATGTGCTCTCTCTCTTTCCCTCTCTTTGACAAATAAATAAAAATGTTTAAAAAAAAAATTCCCATATGTCTACACTATCTTTACTTGTTACCATTTCTCTAAAATGTTCTCCAAACCTTTCAAGTGCCATTTTCTGAATGACTCAGGTCATACGGGAGACCAAGCAAGAGAGTGAGACATCAGCTACATCTAGTACTACTATTAAAATGCATGTCTTAATAGTAGTGGGAAATGACATCTTCCTTTATGGAAGAAAAACAGTGTTTTATATGCATATGAATAATTCAGCTTATATCAGGTTGCAAGTTTAATGGAAACACTTACTTCTTTGAGAGCAGCTGGGATCTTTTTCTGTTTCCTCCCTGATGGAATACTATGTAAGACTGATGATAAGGCACTTGAAGGAGATTTGTGATTTCCAGGAGATCCAATCTTAGGAGAATGCTGGTGATCTAAAACAAATCAGGTGCACTTATGTAGTCAGTGGTAAGCATTTTGCAATTCAATTTAATTCAGATCTATAAACACTGTTGCATAAAATATCTATGGAAGGACACTTGAGAAACTGATGACACTGAGACCCCCGGGAAAAAGATGAATGGCCGAAAGTTGAATGGGAGAAAGACTTTCCATTCTCTATGAGGAAAAAGATGAATGGCCGAAAGTTGAATGGGAGAAAGACTTTCCATTCTCTATGATTTTATGCTTTTTCAGTTGTAAACCATGAGAGGATGACCCTTTTGTGCCTTAGAATAATGAAACATGTTAATGCACTATCAATTTTAAATATATTATATAAATTTCCCTCCTGACTTAAAAAAAAAAAACACTAACAGCATCATTTAGTACCTAGATATATGATGGAATAAAAATGATATAATAAACAAAGTATTAGAAAAGGGGCCATAAGACAAGATAGGAAACCACTAATTTTGAGTGCAGAGATTCAGGGAAAGCTGGGGAAATAGTAAGATATCTGATTTGGCCATTAAGGTATAACAGGAATTTGCCAAGTCAAAAAGAAGAGGATGGACACTCCATGAAGAGAGGTCAGCATAAGCAAAAGCAGAGGTATGAAATTAGATAATCTATTTGGAGTATAATAAGGCTGAAGGAAAAAAGACTGGTTCTAAGGAATGTGAACTGTTGTTTAAGCCATGGGAAACCAAGGTCTTTAAGGCTGGGAAATGACAGTATCTGACTGAATTTAAAAGAAAAAAAAAAAAAATCTGGCAGTAGAAAGGAGGAAGGATTTGTAGCAGAAAACCTGTTGGGAAACTATGAGTATAGTCCAGATTAAAAAATAGGGCTGAGATGAAAAAATTAAGAAGAAGGTCTTTGAGGATAAATCAGTCAAGATTTATTGACTAAAAATGGGTGTGGGTGATTAAGGAAGAGGATTTTAAAAATGAGTGTGGAAGGTTCACAGCCTATACTGTACACCCACAGAACAAAGCGGGGAACAAAAAGGCCAATGAAGGATTAGATAAATGTGTTTTCTGGGACCATGTATGTAACAGTTATTATTACTCCATAAATATATGGATTCTGAAATAGCATGCCGTCTAGTTTTATTCACTGAGACATTCTCATTTGGTGATGGAAAGCTATTCTTCGTGGAAATGAAGGACAACCTCTTTGAAATTCAGATCCTATATATAGGTTCAGGAACTGAACGAAAACTCTCTTCCCAAAATATAGACCTGAGCGGTCTTGCTAGCTGCATTCATCTTAACTGTGGGGATGGATACCTACAAATAATGAGCAGGCAGATATGACATCATTTTGTACTTGGTGAAAAGCTGGACATTTAGATATACCACCAAATCAGTCCAAGTAATTAGAAATAAGTTAACAAAGGGCCACCCAGTCAGTCTATGTCCACAGAGATAGATAAACATGATTTGTAACAAGCACACAGTTGGGAAACTATAAACTTCAAAATTACTTGAAAGTTAAAGTTCCCTTGTAACTGTTTTAAAGCATTTCATTCTGTAATTATATTTCTACAATTAGTATCCTATGCATTAAGAAAGCTTAATTAAATTACAAAAGCAAAATTCTTAACATTTTGAGATGACTATCACCAATCACATCGCTAATGCACCTGAGGAGATTCTTTCAGAAGGTCGTTTGGAAGCATCTGGGAATAAAGGAATTTGTTAGATCTTTACTTATATATTACCTAGTTTCTGCAGTTCTTGGAAACAATGTTCACATACTCTTGCTGGTTGATTTTTCAGGTAATCTAAACCGTATTTATTTGATGAACAGGCTTGGCATACAATCTGAAAACACATTGGAATTATTTTATTTGGAATAACCTCCACATCAAACCAACGAGTAGGCCACAGTAGATAAAGCTGTCTACCTAGAGGGCTTTCAAAACCTTTTCTCAATCACCCTCACTAATACCTCTGTGGAGTTCAGGCCTGTGGTGAACTCACGCACAACACTACAACGGAAGATAAAGAGGACACACAATAGGACCGAGTCCTAACTCCATAAAATAAAATACTAAGAGCATTAACATGTGCAAAGTGTTTAAACCGTGAAGGATGTGCATGAAGCCCTCTGTTAGCTGTACTTATCATCAGGGACATTGCCCATCACCATCGCTACGTAACCACGACCACATCTGCTGTGCCTCTACCAAGCATCTGGCCCTCTACTAAATGCTTCTAAATAGACTCCGTTTACTCTTCACAGCAATTCTTTGACATCATTGTTACGATGCTCATTTGACTAACGAGGTCATGAAGACCTAGACACGTCACTGGTGATCATTTCAACACTCAAAGTACTATTAAATACTTAGTATCTAGATAAAGGTAGTTTAAATAATTATTAGTCAATGTTTTTTTTAATGAAAACAATCTATTATTGACATTCTACAGTAATCTTGGTAAGTAAGGGTAAGTTCCCTAAAGAGACTGCACTATGCCTAAGTATTTAGAGAAAATATCATCCACAATTCAGTATCTTTTCTTCTCCCCGACATGATTTATAGGAGGAAATAAGCTTCTTCACTATGTACAGCCTGAAGCTATTAAAAATCACAAGGGAGGAGTGCCTGGGTGGCTCAGTGGGTTAAAGCCTCTGCCTTTGGCTCAGGTCATGATCCCAGCATCCTGGGATCGAGCCCTGCATCAGGCTCTGTGCTCAGCGGGGAACATGCTTCCCTTCCTCTCTCTCTGCCTGCCTCTCTGCCTACTTGTGATCCCTGTCTGTCAAATAAATAAATAAAATCTTGAAAAAGAAATCACAAGGGAGATGGATGTCAGTTTCTCCCACCTTCCCACAGGCCCGGCAGTGGTGTCGTCTCCAGGTCAGAGTAAATTCACTTGTGCAGATCATACACATTGTGGCTCTGGTATCAGGGATCCAGATGGGAGCTTTAGATCCAAGAGGGCTAACTTCCTCTTTATTTTCTGAGTCAGCCTGTGGAAGAATGACTTTTCATTACCTCCATGCACATAGAGTACTATAGAATCAAGCTATTTGGGGAGGGGGTGCACAATGGCAGCTCAGTGCTGATGGTGTCATTAAGGATGTGGTGGGCTATTATAGTTGTCATGTTCTCAGGATATTAAGATTAGCTATATCCTAATAATCCTTTGCTGCAAAATTAACTTAAAAAAGATGCCTGTAGTCATGCCAATGACAGCTGGTTACTTTCTTCCTTAAATTATATTGTATTTCCCCCATTTTTTACAATGAAGTTTTACAACCAGAAAAAATATGAATGCGCTATTTGTTATCACAGACTTGCCGTTAGACATTAACAAGATAGTTAGCTCTGAAATTACACCCACACTTACATCTTTCTGTGAAACACATGTTGCCTTTCTAAACCCCTGGGAAAAGTTTCTTTAGGGTAAAAAACTGCTTGAAATGCACTGAAGAAACAAACAAACAAACACAACAAAAAAACAAAAACCAAGAAGGAAAAGACAATACCTCATCAAGACTCCTACTAGGGCAGAATGTGATTCTTTTTTTGGCATACTCTTCTATTGACCTGGAAATTGCTTCTAGCCATTCATCTCTTTCTGTGGCAGAACTGTTGAGGGCAAAAGAAGGTTCCATCAACCAGATGTCAGCTTTTATTGTTTGCCTTTTTCTTCCTTCTTTTCCTCCTGCCATGGCAACAGATTCCACCACCCTCCCCAACAATGCTAGTCACCGGCAGGAGCTCTGAGGTTTGCAGGCACAAATAATCAGAGCAGGCATTAAAGAACACATAGCATTTTAGCAAATACAATGCTTTTTTTCTTCCCCCAAAGTACTGCTTTATACTTGTGAAGTCTCTTAAATTTGGAAGTTTTTTTGCTTAGTTTAAGAGTTAGTCATAGTCAAATAAATAAACCAAATCTTAAAAAAAAAAAAAAAGAAAAAAAAAAGGAGCTAGTCATACAATGAATTACTATGGCTATTTACATAATCAAGATGTTTCCTGAGATATAATAGTAGAATTTAAAAATATTCCAAGGAATCCAGTTTCAAATCCAAATTTAAACATGGAATACTAATTATTTTTAGTATTATTAGTATTATTAGATTAGTATTATTAAATGTTACTAAAATTTTCTAGAAAGGGCACTGGAGTAAAGGAGACCTCTATCTGGCATCACAAACAGATGTTTAGGGAGTGGTTAACCAGGGAAAGAGCCTGCAATTGTTCTGACAGGGTTCCCCAACTTACGCCTCCCATCCTGCTACCCTCAGGCCATCAGGAACTAGGGGATTCAAATCTAGACAGAAATGGGCCAAATAGGGAGAAAGCCTGCTCAGATAAAGTATTCTGGTTCTGCTTTATTACAACCACACATCCTCCCAAAAAACGCTTGTGTCTACAAATCATTGTTGGCATCAGTACATTTAGTTTTGAATACTCAAGAATGAGAGGCACATTTTAGGTAGTGTGTGTGTTTCTGTGTGCATGTAGACAGAATTTAATAATCTCTCATAATAAAATAAAACCTATCATAATAATGGGAATGTGATTTTTGTAAGGAAATGTCAACTTGTTTTAGAAAGGCATAGGAAAGTATGTAGGAGTAAAATGACCTCTGATATCTGCGATTTGTTTTGAAATAATTGAGAAAAAATATTTGTAGCAGAATCTTGGTTAAGTTTGGTGTCTGGGTGATTGAATATAGAGTTTCATTGTATTTTTCACTCTAATTTTAAAAATACTTGAACTTTTAGATGTTTTTATAATTAAAAATTCCATTATCCCTAATGGAATTCGTACCTAATGGTATGAACAGGCACATTTTCTTGATTTTGATGAATGCAGAGCAGGTCAGGAGATACTAAAAAACCACCTGCCTTCCCCACAATAATTATAGTCAGAAATTTACCTTCCTGCTAAATGGCTTAAGTGCCCATCAGACTATACACTCACATGGATATTAAAAAGTAGAAATCCACTTTACAAATACAATTTTAAAGCTAGTATGTTTCTCAAATTTTCATTATATACCAAGAATAAAATAAAATAGAACAGCTCTTATTTTTCTAAGCCCAATAAAACCTGCCTCAATTTCCTCTACCACTCTACCATTACTGTCCCAACTAGCTGCCGTTTATTCAACAGTTATTACACGTCAGCCAACTGTGCTAAATGAGTTGCAAATCGAAATTAAGAGCAAATGTCATCACATCTCATCCTCAGAGCTACCCCACAGAATACATATTGGATCTTACACCCTCTTTCCCCAATACCATCACTATCACCAACCAGCACCATTTACTGATAAGCAAGCTTAGGATTTGAAATGTTGGACAATTTGTTTTAAACAACAGGCTACATGACCTTGTATCAGGCCCAAGTGTGGCTAAAGATTGAACCCTTCAGCACCGTGTTGTTCATCTCCGTTCTCTGAACTATACTATAAGAATATAGGCTTAAGCTTCCAAGTAAACATTCATAAAATAATACTGTCCCTCCCTCTCTCTCCCCTTCCTCTACTTTTTGGTGGAAGAGTTAAAAGCAGAAAGGCAGATGGTTAATTTGAGAATTGCCGTCTGATTTTTCTGGAGCCCTGGGAGCATGTGGAATGTGATTTGACTGTGCAAATCATGTCACATATGCTGTTCTTTCATTTAATCATTCCTGGCTCTCTCTTGTGTGGGGATCTGCCAAAACAATGTTTACCAGCTCTTGATAACACATTTCTCACAGACCACACACATTTGCCTGCAGTATTGAGTGGAGACATGCTAAGTCTTCTTTTGTAGCACAGTTAGAAGAATCAGCACCTTCTTCAGTTAAACCCACTTAAAATACAGTTAAACCAGTATTCTTTTCTTTATGGAATGTGTGCATTACCCAGAAAGCAAATTTGTATTATATAAGCCCCATTCTCCCATTGATTGGGATGCATTCCAAAAGACCTCCAGTAGCAGGGATTGCTGGCATGTTAGATGTTGCCACACTATTTACTCCTTGTATAACTGTGGAATGCTATTCTGAGGTCTAAAGGCCATACTACACCACTCATTTCAATTCATCTGAGTTACATTTAGTGAGAGACTTCTGAGGGCAAGGACTAAGCCATGAAACTAAGCACATACAAAACACACCACTTGTAAGGGCTCATCTCTAATTGAGGTGAGACACAAAAGCAAGTACCTACTGCATGATACAATAAAGGTAAGGTAGACAAGAAACAAAGAAGTAGTAAATTATGTTATTTAGGCAGCAGGGAAAGCTCTGCACAGGGAATGAGTATGTTAGGACTGGAAGAACTGAGGAGTTCGACAGAGAACCTTGTAGTGTCTCTGTGCACTGGTGTCTGGCCTCCCAGCTTTGGTTATCTTCTCTAAGCTCATGACTCCCAAATATATGCGATGTCTGGGCTCCCTTTGGACCTCAAGATCCTTACAGGCACTGTCTCATTGATGGCTCCATTTTTTTCTTTTCTTTTTTTTAAACTTAGACTTCATGCCCAGCCTGGAGCCCAACTTGGGGCTTGAACTCAGACCCTGAGATCAAGACCTGAGCTGAAATCAAGAGCTGGATGCTCAACCGATTGAGCCACCCAGGTGCCCTGATGGCTCCATGATTGATAGGGACCTCATATTTGATATGCACATCTGACACTAAATTCCTGACTCTTCCCCCAACGCTGCTCCTCTCCTGGCGTTTCCCGTCACAGGGAATGGCCTGGCACTACCTGGCACAGTGTACCAGTCAGAGACTTGCTTTTAATACCTCTGGGTCTCAACCCTGTGTCCGATTAATCATCTCCTTTACTTCCCCTCCCAAACCATTTTCCACCTAGCAACCAACTTTTAAAAAGGCCAATCTGATCACGTCATTCCCTTGTACAAGCCTTTCAGTGGTTTCCTGCGGCTCTTTGGCTCAAGCCCCAAATCCACAAGTTCTGCCTCAGCTTTCCCCTGTCCCTCCAGGTTTACCTTGGCTTTCCCTTTTATTCTCTATGTTCATGCCATTTTGGTCTTTCAGTTCTTTGAATTTGCTATGCCCTCTCCACCTCAGGGACTTTGTACACATTATTCCCAATGACCAGCAGCCTTTCTCTTTCCTCTTTGCCTTGCTCTCCAACTCCTGCTTATCTTTTTTAACTCAACTGACACAGCAGGTCTTTCAGGTAGCTATCCCTGACTGCCCTTTCTCCACCAAAGTTAGTCCAAGGTTCCTCGTTCTACAGCCTCATAGCACCTGGTTAGTTTTCCTGTGTACTACTTAATCACAATAATAGTTGATTGTGTTGACATTTTGCTAAGCGTATGTCTTCCCTAACAGAATGCAAGGTCAGGGAAGGAAGGGCCCTTTTAATTCTCCACATTATCCTGATGCCTGGTCTACAGCAGACGCTTCATATTACTGAATGAAGGGATGAATTCCAGGCACAGGCAGCTGCCTATGCAAAAGGCAGAAGGAAGTGAGGTAGGCTGGCGTGCATGGAGAACAAGCAGATCCATGCTGGCGGAATATGCCATGCTCTGGTGGGGGTGCAGACGGGGAGAATGGACAGAGATAAGACTGGTGAGGCATACAGGACCCAGATCACAGAAGGCCTTCTCACCTCCTTCCTACATATTATACCGTACCTGTTCCCTGTGGTGGGGGGGGGGGCGAGCTCAGAAGAAGAGCATGGTACACTAGATGTATTCAATATGTGTTAGCTTCCCCTCCCTTTATCGAGAACTTTCCAGTTTTCTTGTTTTTCCTGCATAACCCAAGTTCAATCCATCAATAATCCTATTAACTCTCCTTGATTCCAACCA
Source organism: Mustela putorius furo (assembly GCF_011764305.1). Taxonomy (NCBI): domain Eukaryota; kingdom Metazoa; phylum Chordata; class Mammalia; order Carnivora; family Mustelidae; genus Mustela; species Mustela putorius. The sequence continues at coordinate 10,012,351 of NW_025421481.1, read as the reverse complement.
TTTCTTAACATTCTAGTCCAAGAGAGAATCATCTAGCCTCCTACCTGGTCTCCCAACTTCTATTCTAATCTCTGATGGTCTATTTTCTATAAAGAAACCAGTGTCCTCTTCTAAAAATATACCTAAGATCACACCAATTTTTAACTTAAGACCCTCAGATGGCTTCCCATCACATATAAAATTCCAATGACTTTACTAAGGTCTAAGAGGCTGATCTGGACATCCACATATTTACCTGGATCGCAACCAAAGAAAGAAGGATTTACCATCATTTCCTCAATTATTTAATTGTTAATAAAATGGAATTTTGTTTCTACCAAAGCATATTTTTACTTAGGATATTTAAGTGCAACTGAAAACCTAACTTTCCTAAAGATACTTTCTCTCTGGATATTTGAAAATCACTTCCTTTCCTTTTTTTTATTTTCTAAAATTTTTTTAGATTTTAATTATTTATTGGACAGAGAGAGAGCACAATCAGGAAGAGCAAGAGAGGGAAAAGCAGGCCCCCCTCTCAGCAGGAAGCCCGATGTGGAGCTCGATCCCAGGACCCTGGGATCGCAAACACCTAACTAACTGAGCCATCCAGGCACCCAAAAATTACTTTCTTTTTTTTTTTTTTTTTTTTTTAAATATTTTATTTATTTATTTGACAGAGAGAGATCACAAGTAGGCAGAGAGGCAGGCAGAGAGAGAGAGAGGGGAGGAAGCAGGCTCCCTGCTGAGCAGAGAGCCCGATGCGGGACTCGATCCCAGGACCCTGAGATCATGACCTGAGCCGAAGGCAGCGGCTTAACCCACTGAGCCACCCAGGCGCCCCAAAAATTACTTTCTTGATATTAAGAATCAAGCTTAAGTATCTGCCAGGAGCCTGATGCACACAGGCTTGATGTTCCTTGTACTTTTGTTCAAACTAAAAAAAAAGGGTCTAGTTCCAGGTGACCAAGAGTTTACCATACTCTCTAAAAATTAATCTACAGGATGCTTCAGGTACCCCCCCAGAAACTGCTTGCTTTGGCAGGTAGATGGTTTCAACAAACCTCAAACAAACCCCATTTGTCTTCTCTTCCCAAGATCTGGTGTTAGGCAGCAGTGGCTATTCCATTTCATAAGAGTGACAATGACCCAGGGGGCTGCTCTTGTCCTGATTATGGGAAGCCAGACATTTAGATCTCAGTCCTTGACATCCATGGACATAGGCAATATTATAATGGCTGAAAGCATCACTTTCACCATCAGATATACCTTGGTTAAAACTTGAGCTGCAGGGGCACCTGGGTGGCTCATTGGGTTAAAGCCTCTGCCTTCGGCTCAGGTCATAATCCCGGGGTCCTGGGATCGAGCCCCACATCGGGCTCTCTGCTCATCAGGGAGCCTGCTTCCCCCTCTCTCTCTGCCTGCCTCTCTGCTTGCTTGTGATCTCTGTCCATCAGATAAATAAATAAAATCTTAAAAAAAAAAAATTGAGCTCCATTGTCTATTAGCTGTATAATCTTGGATGTGTTATTTAACTTCCCTGAGCCTGCATTTTTTTTCTCATCTGGAAGATCAAGACAACACCTACTCTCCTAGTTATCTTGGAAATTAAAAGAGAAAATGAATTATAAGTTCAGCATTGGGCCTGATCCCAGGTAATAAATGGGTCCGGTTGCGACTCTAGCTGCTATTAAAAATTCTGATTGATTTTACTGGTATAGACACAGCTGGAAGCAGGCTGCCTGCGTTCAAATCCTGGCCCTGACACTTAATAGCTGGGTGGCTTTTTTAACCCATTAAATGGGTATAAAATTAGTAAACTCACCTCATTAGGTTTTTACGAAGATTTAATGAATGAACACATAGAAAGTGCTTTGGATAGTGCCTGGCACAAAGTAAATGCTACGTAAGTGTTTGCTACTATTTTTATATTAAAGGTTAGATTTGAGAGCTGCCCAGACTTGCTATCCCAATCCAGCAGTGAACATGCTGTGGCTGCTAGTGTCTCTTCAGCCAAGTCCTGCCAAACATTCACTTTGGCCATGTGGCCAATAACTGTATGAGTCATATAGCTTCTAATTTCCTTGGCACTTCCTTTATGTAATGGTAATATATTTTGATTTACACGTAAGTCACTGCAGGTTCCATTTTGAGGCAACGTGGTATCATAAATAACAACAGATTTAAAAGTAAAAAGTTTCTTTTTGTATCCTGATTTTGCCAGCTATGTCCCATGAAGACAGAAATGTACTTTTTCTCTAACTTAGGTCTTCCTCATTTTTAATGAGATGACACCTACCTCGTAGGTTTGTTACGACCTTTCAATGTTACGTGAAAACTTCCTAGTGAATTATAAAGCACTAGGTGTCTTTAAAAACATTAGGTGCCATTGTAAAAGGTTTGAAGTAGTCACTAAAAAAAAAGAAAAGATCAGCAAGGCACTTTTCAGCATTATTATTCTCTTCACAGAATATTTTTATTTCTGCGCTTCAAACACATTGTTGGATCAGCAATTAGACATTTTACCTACATGGTAAACCAAGAATAAACTCCACGGTTTGGGGACTGAAAAGAAGGAAAAAAAAAAGAAAAATAGGTCTAGCAGTTTACCCAAATGTAGGAAGTGCTGGAGATGTATGACCCTGTAATCCTGGCAAATGTTCACACAGATTTCAGAAATTTACCTGGCTGAGAGGATAAAGGAGCGTTCTACACTTTCAATCTTTAGTTCATTCTGATATGCTTCTTGGGTGGGTTTTCTGACCTTAAAGAAAGCAAAACAGTTTCAGCAAATTCAGCCTATTGCAAATCTCTTCCCTGAAGCTGCTTAATGCCTTGGCTGCTGTCAGCCACCACCAACCTTCAGACTCAACTTTATCTACCATGACTCTCCTTCATCTGCTCTGTGTGCCAGAGTTAAATGCCTATATATACATACACATGTGTATATGTATACATACATATACATGCCCACTTTCCCACCTTCAGCCCGTTGCTCACTCCCTCTACCTGGAATGAGGTGCCTTCCCTGCATCTCAGTGTGGCCAAATGTGACCTATTCTTTAAGGCTTGTGGCTCTTCCTCCAAAGACTTCCTCAATTCTCCCTGTTTCCTAGCTGCTACCAGTTCCTCCACCAGGTCCTACTGAAAGCTGCACACTCCTTGTTTTCTGAGCACCCCCCCCATTTTTCTTTCTAAAAAGATCTTATTTATTTCTTTATTTGAGGAAGGGTGGTAAGGGCAGAGAGGGGGAGAGAATCTCAGGCAGACTCCACACTGACACGGAGACTGACTCTGGGCTCAATGTCACCACCCTGAGACCATGCATGACCTGAGCTGAAACTAAGAGTCGGATGCTTAACCAACTGAACCACCCAGGTGCCCCAGGACTCCCCAAAACATTAATTGTACCTTCACAGTGACATTTATTACTGTCTATTTTATAGGTATTTATGTGTGGTTTATTATCTTCCCGACTCTAGTTGCTGAGCTTCTGGGGGGGCGGAGGGTGGGGAGAGACAAAAACAATCATGATTCAACTCATCTTTGTATTTTTTACCAAATGTCTTACCATGTTTTGTTTATAGTTCTCAATAAACACCTCATGAATAAATGAATGTATGAGTAAATAAATGACTAATGAATGAATAAATAAACATATAAACAGTAACATAGGGAGAGAGAGAAAAGTCAAGTATGTAAGAAAGACAGTTATCTTTGGGCTTTGTCTCTAAATATATTTGGGTTAAGAAAAGAAACATCTTCTAACAGACGCACAGACCTTCATTCCAGCCAATGAGAGCATATTGTTCAGTTTATACATCCCAGACTGCATTGGTGTTGTATACAGCAGGGCATCGTTAAACTGAAAGTAGAAATATTTCATAGAATGAAGTAAAGCAAAAATGTCAGCTACCAAGACATTGATAAGACACCGAAATAAAAGAAAAATATTCCTTTCTTATTAAAAGTTCTCTGAATAAAAACACTTCTCTGAATAAAAACACTTATGTCTGCTTATATAAACTATGACCACCCAGAATACTTTATTAGATTAAAAAGGCAATTTCTAGAACATGTGCTTTCCTTCCAAGTTCTGTAACAGATATGTTTTCTGAATTCTAAATCCCACTAAAGTATTACAATATAAATAAATGATGGAATCAACTTTTCTAAGTGAGAAGTGACATAAACTGAATTCAAAAAGGAAATAATTTTCTGGTTCTACATCATGAAAGACTTTGTTTCCGTTACTTGAAATGCAAGTAAGCAAGATAGTCAGCCAAAGATCCCACTAAATCTCTCCGAATGTGTTAAGCTCATCTGTCATATACAAATGTCTCCTTCCATTAGGCAATTATCCCCTCTTCTGGCTCAGAAACACAGACAGTCACTTACCAGGAAAAACACTCGGGGCTGCATGACTTTCCGAGACAGCTTCATCAGAGTTCCCTCTTTGAGAAAAACCTGATTCACCCAAACAAATGCCCATTTAGTCCCATCATAACACAACTACAATATGCATATAATTTGTTTTTCAACTTTCTTTCCCCAGAATTTTTTTTGGCGGTAGGGCTGGGTGGACATAATTTCCATGTACTTTTTTACAGTCATGGTTTCTTCTTAAACCTTTGAAGGAGTTGGACAAGCCGGCAGTTTCATAAATCTAGTATTCATAAATCCAGTCCAGGGGTACTATGTGGTCTGAAATGTAACTGACTGAGTGTGTACTTGATCCTGAAGTATAGCCAATGTCCTGACAATTGCATTTTGTAATTTTGCTGAACTCATTCCCTAGGCCACTTTTGTGCTCTATGAGGAGCACCAAAATGCAGTTTTCTCCCTCCCCTTATAATCCCCTCTTACACTCAAGATCTTAACTGAAGTTGTCTTTAAAGCTGTGTGAGGTCAGTTAGTATTATACAATAAAATGATTTTATTTAATCAGTTACTCTGTGGGGTCCCTTGCCATTCTCCTAATTGAATTGTACTTTTTGTCACAGTGACTTAAGTCATGAATGTTTTGAATGGATAGAATGAACCTAGTTGATCCAGATAGAGACAGTGGAGAGTAACAACAATAACCTATTTTCATAACTGAAATGCAAAATAGCTATAAAAGGTGTCTAAGTGCATCACATTACATTTGCAAAAGGCAGTCTAAAACACTTACCCGTCCAGGCTGCACTATTTCATGGTGTCCATTTAGGCTGTACTGAATCTGCATAAGCTTCTGAAAGTTGTCCTACAGAAAGAGAAGGTGTAGCACATGAAGGCCTGGGCCCCCGGTTCAACAGTCTGTCAGCCACTGAAATCAAGATACTTACGCCTTGCTTCATGGTGTCATTGGCGTGGTTGGCGACTTCTATAACGATAGCAAGGGCATCTGAAATGTGTAGAAACATCAGGTTAGTCCAGTGGCTACAACATCAAGCAATTCCAGATGGCAAGATAGTGAATTTGTAACAGTGAGAAGTGCCACGGGAGCAGCAAGGTTAACTCTGAGTAGGTAGAAATACGGACAATGAGGTCTGATGAGGACAACAGCAAGGAAAAAAACAGGACTCATGGAAAAAAAAGAAGTCCGAGAAAGACTCTAAAGGAGATGTTACAGACATTATGTATCAACAGTATGTCAGACTTGCTTTGTGCTGAGCTTTGATTATCTTGTTGAAGTTTATAAGGATAAGGAGAGGACTTCACCCAGAAGTTAAGGACCATTCCAGTATGAACTGCCTTGGGAGAGAAGTACCCTGGGATAGGAAACCAGAACTATGAAAACTGATGATTTAGAGGGTCATGGCTTACCTTCCTTCTCTTAGTTTAATCCCGAGAGGGGAGAAATGCCACAAAGAAGCCTACTAGGCCTGAGATGATGACATGCATTACTTTGTGAACTGACTCTTGGTTTTGGGTCAGTTATAATCTCGGGCTCATGGGACTGAGCCCCGACTTGGGCTCTGTTCTCAGCACAGAGTCTGCTTGTCCCTCTCCCTCTGCTCCTCCCCCCACTCATGCTGTCTCTAAAAAAGAAAATAGAAAGGTGAAACACTTGCAAATAGATGATGTTAGAGAAGTAAAAATAAAATGATTAAGAGAGCAAATAAGAATCTTTACAAAATGGGTAAAACACCTCTTCTGTTTTGTAATCTGAAAATAAAAAGTATGCACAAGAAGTGTGACCAAAATTCAAAAAATTAATGGGATGGACATGGACTTCAAATTAGAGCCAGGGATATACCTATAGCATTTGAAAGAGGAACTTTGGAGATAAATAGAAAGAAACACAGCTATCTTGAACAGAATTAATCTGTGTATATGCGTGTATATATATAAGAGAAAGACACACACTTACACAGTAGATTAACCTGTGAATGTCAGTGAGTCCCTCGTATTATAATGAAGTTTTCCTTTAAGTGCTGCTTTAAGTGCTAAGGGGCAGAAGGTGGTAAGGCAATTGTCCAGCATTAAACAGTCCCAGAATATGCTATTTTAGACTGTATCCCTGATTTGTGTAGTTTGACCACTTCACAGACTCGTGATTTTTAAGCCTGAAATGACCTTGCAGATCAACTGGTTCAATCCCTGCTTTCAAAGCAACAGACATCTAGAGAAGGTGAATGTACCACTGGCACAGAGTGACTGAGCATAGAAGAAACCCTCCTCACTCCAGACAATGCTGGGTCCTCCAGCCAACTGTAATAAAAGAATTTCTGCAACAAATTAATACATGAACGTTATTTACCTTGAGTGTCTCTGTAATCTCCAGAGTCCTCTAGAAGATTTTTCAAATAATCTGTAAGAGGGAAAGGAATATGATATTTAGTAAAATCAAGCACTAAGGAAAAAAATCATTTCATCTTTCCTACTCAATACTTCAATCAGTCTTGTTGATTTATGTATGTGTTAGTTTAATGTGTGCTAACTTTCTAAAAATGTGAAAAGAATAAAGCCCTGACATGCACTTGAAATCAGGAATAGGCTCAGAGGTAGAAAGAACTGCAGGGGTCACATTGGTCATTTTCAAGAGGAATCGGTTACTGAGCACAGGGTCTCAGCAGAGCCACAACCTCTTTGTGGCAAGAGCTAGAGACTAGAGATCCAGGTCTCCTGATGTCCAGTTCAGTGCTTTTAGTCCAACACAGAGGAAATGCCTTAATTTCAAATTGGAAGTATGTCCAGTACAAAATTCTAAGCATCAGTAGACCGAGTGCCTAAAGGATTTGTCAGTCTAGGAGTCTAACGATCAGAGAATTGCAGAGGAATACAATACATAAGTCTAGAGCAGTTGTTCTCAAATGGGGGTGAATTTGCCCACCAGGGGACATCTGGAAATGTCTGGAGACATTTCTGATTGTCACATCTGGGGAAAGGGGGTGCTGCTGGCATCTAGTGGCTACAGGCCAGGGATGTTGCTAAATAATCTACAAATGCACAGGACAGCCTACAACAAAGAATTATCTGACCCAGAATGTCAACAGGGCTGCAGTTGAGAAACTCTGGTCTAAATGAAGAAGGTCTTTAAGTAAGAAGGTCTTTAAGTAAGCTACATGGTATACAGTCATTCTTGTAATAGAGAAAAAAAATTAATGCACTGGGTTATATTTCATGTCTTTAATACCAAGGGAATGCCATGGAATCTCAAGGTATTTCATTCTCTGTTGAGAAATGTTGGATGGCTTCCCACTGCGTCTCAAAACAAATTCTGACAAAAAAATCCCAAAAAACAAAAACCACACATACAAAAACCCCCCAAACAGAATCTGTTACCTAGAATTTAAATTCCCCTCCCCAACTACATGATCCCCACTCACTTTTCTGATTTTTTTTTCTCTACTACCTAACACAGGCGCTTTTGTTCTGACCAAAGTCTGATTCTGCATACCTTAGATGCTTCCCATGTGGTCCCTGGCTCCATACGTTTTGTCGTTGTCTCTAATGTTCTCTTCGGTTGAATCCTTTTCTCTGTCTCTGCATATAAAAATTCTACTCCTGGGGGCACCTGGGTGGCTCAGTGGGTTAAAGCCTCTGCCTTTGGGTCCTGGGATCGAGCCCTGCGTAGGGCTCTCTGCTCAGCGAGGAGCCTGCTTCCACCCCTCTCTCTGCCTGCTTCTCTGCCTACTTGTGATCTCTGTCAAATAAATAAATAAAATCCTTAAAAAAAAAATTCTACTCCTGTATTTCAAGGTTCATCTCAAATTCCTCCCCTCTTTTCAAACTTTCCATTTGAAAGAAATATTCTCTCCCTTTGAAAAATAGATTACACAGTAGTTACTTTATATCTTCTATCATTTTCTCATGAGACTCAAAGCTCCTTGTGGGCAGGACCCATATCTGATTCTTAGCACTTAGTGAGGGCCTTTGCATACATGGGACAAGAAATGCTTAATGGATAAAAATATAAATAATTTTCTTAGACCAGGATTGTGTTTGGGTCAAAGGCAATAAAGGCTGAAAGCAATCCTAATGCCAGTGGAAGTTGAGAAAATAAAAAGAGGAAAGGTACAGCAAGAGACTGCATTTTTATCAGAATCAATCTCCATTCAGCAGCATTATGGAACAGGTGTAATTTCATGCATGGATTGATGAAGTCATGCTCAAAGACACAAAGGAAAACTTGGGTGTTAGTGTCAGCTATTTAAACTCAATAGATCACACACACACACACCCACTGTTGAAACTCTGTACATCTTTGAGACAGTGATACAAGAACCTGTATGAGTCTAGACATGCACACTGTAAATATCCACCACTGGCAACAAGCCCTGGAGAGACACTGCGTATGAGGACATGGAGTTTCTGTGTACCATGGAATAAGTTCCATCTTGCCAGAGACCATCACTAGCAATTCAGTTCTTAAAGCAATCTGAATGCACAAGTTGGACAGTATGCTACCAATCACATGGATAAGAAAACCACAAAAATTAACAAAATGCCCTCTTTACACTTAGATGACTTTGCTTCACCTGGAGATGTTAAATTAACCTAATCTCACTCTGACCCCACTCGGAATGCAATCCATTTATAAGCCATGTTTGGTGAGTCCAAATATTTAACTTTTCTATGCAAGTGATAGGGCTAAGGAGAAAAACCTACTCCTCTTACATGTTCTTCATATCTAGGCTGTCTCCTTGATCAAAAGTGATGTTCCTTAAAGCTTCTGGTCAGGTGAAGACTGTGGAAAGGAAAGCAAATTTACCTAAGTATCAGATTCATGTCAAGTTCCTACTTTGTCTTTGACTTTTGTTCTTTAATAGAGAAGTATACCCAAGCAAACGGGCATGTTTCTCTAAACCAAGAGAGCTCTATGGAAGATGTCCGTATTAGGAAATACTGACCTCAGAATCATGGGGCTGAGTCTGATAAGCCTGAGTTTCATTTTTGTTCCCTGAGCTCAAGTTCAGCTGCTGCCTGCCATCCTGAACTTTCAGGAACAGAGTGGAAATACAAAATTGGCTGATTGGAAAACCCACCACTAACATGTTGCAAAATCACACTTTTAACCAAGGAGGTGCCCTATTGGCAGGGCACTCTGATACAGGATATCGTTTTGAGAACTTCCACCTTTTCCAGGAAGACAAGACCCCCCTCAGTTCAGAATCACTCAGTGCCTTAACTGCAGAATGAGAAGAATGTGACCAATCGGCCTCTGAGTCAGACGGGAGGAGCACTGAAACCACCAGCTGCCCCAGTGACTGCTATAACCCAGGTGAAGCCCAGGAACAGAGACTAGACAGACACGCTTGTGTGAGTCATAGGGAATTCTTACTTTGTACCATTTAGAACCTAGTATCCTGGATGAGTTTCCCGAGAAACAGTGACAACACAGTAGTCATTTCGATGTGCCATATTAGACTTAACAGTATTCCATGACTTTCCTGCTTCTGCCAAACCAAACTAGGCATTTTTTAAAACTTCACTAATAAAAAATGCTTCAAATGCTGTTAAAGTTATTCATAGTAAAGATAAAAAAAAAGTTGACTGCAGCGAGCATGGGTACCATAAAATGTACTTTCTGGCCACCAGGTGGCATCGTTGATTAATAAAAGTTAATTAACCCTATTATCACCATTAGAAGCACAACATATATGACAACAGAGTTAAGAATAAGGGCATAGCAAATACTATATCTTGTGAGAGGTCTAAGTTCCATGTATGTATATATATATGTAGGGTCTTAGTAAGTCTTATCACCCTGCTTACCTAATCAAAAAATAATCAACTTAAAGCAGAAAACTGTTCAGAACTACATTAACCTTTCCTAAAAATGAGTCATCTGTGGGATTCTGGGACATTAATTCAACAACAATCTGCCAGATTCCTGGACGGCGTGCTGAGAAACGGTTGGTGGCAGGGCACAGAGGAAATGAGCATACTGGACAATAACGTTCCAAAGTCCAGAGTTTTGAATTTGAGGATGTGTCTTGCTTTGTATTCCCCACATTTCTTCTTTCCTTCTTCAATATGTAATGAGATCAGTGACACATCCAGAATTATGGGATCCAGAGAAAAGTAAGTCTAGTCAATAAGCTCCTTTGCCAAAGATTCAAATTTTAAAAGAAGCAACTAAGAACAAGCCTGACTTCTGAAACAAAGTACAGATTATGTTAAACACCAAAAATAAAGGCCAGGTGTCACGTTGCAAGACACACTGCTGCCATCTTCAAAGCAGCCTGAGGAAGTGGTCAAGAGCCCTCACTGAGAGTGAGAGGATAGATTCTTAACCATCCAGCTACCTTTAGCCAAGGCAGGGGACTTTGGCCATGCCCTGTAGCATTTCTGTGTGTCAACATCCTCATACGTAGAAGAAAGTAAGGCGGGGGCGCCTGGGTGGCTCAGTGAGTTAAAGCCTCTGCTTTCGGTTCGGGTCATGGTTCCAGGGTCCTGGGATTGAGCCCTGCATCGGGCTCTCTGCTCATCAGGGAAGACTGCCTCCCTTCCTCTCTCTCTGCCTACTTGTGATCTCTGTCTGTCAAATAAATAAATAAAATCTTAAAAAAAAAAAAAGACCAGACTGGAAAACTGTAATGATTAACATTCTAATTCATTAAGAAGCATATATATTTTTTAAGATTTTATTTGTTTGTCAGAAAAAGAGAGCACAAGCAAGGAGAATAGGAGGCAGAGGGAGGAGCAGGCTCCCCACCTTGCAGGGAGCCCACTACGGGACTTGATCCCAGGACCCTCCCTGAATCATGACTGAAGCTGAAGGCAGATGCTTAACTGACTGAGCCAGCCAGGCATCCCTATGAAGCATTTTTTGTTTTTGTTTTAATTTTAAAATGTATTATAGGAAATTTGGAAAACTAAATAATGGAGAAAACTCAAACTATGCACATCTCTCTAAAATAACTATCATGGGGGCGCCTGGGTGGCTCAGTGGATTAAGCCTCTGCCTTCAGCTCGGGTTGTGATCTCAGGGTCTTGGGATAGAGCCACGCATGGCATTGGGCTCTCTGCTCAGCGGGAAGCCTGCTTCCCCCCTCTGTCTCTGCCTGCCTCTCTGCCTACTTGTGATCTCTCTCTCTCTGTCAAGTAAATAAAGAAAATCTTTTAAAAAATAACTATTATGATTTAAAAGTATTTCCTTCTGTTTTTATAAATCCTTGATTTTACTTAATTTTAATAACATGAAGGATTTTATAGCCCACATCAAGTATTCTAGCCCACATATTCCCCCCCCCCCACAGGAATAGCTAAACATTATCCCATGATAGGGATATATTACTCCCTACTTAGGTACCGTATTAGATTTTTAGGTCATTTTAAAGTTATCTTGTTTTGGCTATTATAAATAAGATAGGCCATATATTCCAATTTGCCCATAATGATACTGCTGTATACCTACTGCACTCTTGAAAGTTACTGGGCCTGAATAATGAACTGTGTAATCATTTTAATTATAAGTAAACTGATCAGAATCTTAATATATTTGTCTATTTCCAGAGTTCAGACTATTTCCTGATCAGTGAGAATAAAGTTTTTTTTTTAATACTGATAAGCAGGGGTGCCTGGGTGGTTTAGTTGGTTAGGCGTCTGCCTTTGGCTCAGCTCATGATCCCAGTGTCCTGGGATGGAGCCCCACATCAGGCTTCCTGCTAGGTGGCGAGTCTGCTTCTCTCTCTGCCTCTGCCTGCCCCTTTGCCTACTTGTGCTCCCTCTGTCAAATAAATAAGTAAAATCTTTAAATATTAAAAAAAAAAATACTGGTAAATATTTATCATGAGAAACCTTCCTTAAAGGGATATACCAATTTAAAATATTATAAATAAATGAGAATATCAATTTCACCAAAATGATCCAGTTATGTGTATTGTAGTTTTTTTACTGATGTAGCAGTAAACTGAAACCTTGTTTTATTTTTATTTATTTATT